>NC_088602.1:57837625-59330125 GCF_036013475.1 Columba livia | reverse complement strand
ACATCTGAGTGATGGATAACTGTGTAAATATGAAAACTAAAATTGTCCTGAGTCATTGAAATATACTGAAAAAGTCTCCAACTATAAAAATCTGTGAGACCATAAAAATTGTTCTTTATAGCAATTCTTAAACAAACGGTAAAAGACAACTGTGTGGTATCTTGATATTAGAAAGATCTACAATAGACTATATAAATTAATTTTTTATAAAGTGTATTATAAAATACTATTATTAAAACATTTCTAATCAGAAACCAAAGAACAGCTCTTTTTTCAGTAAATCAGTTTTCACTGCTTACCTAATCACAAAGTATAGGCTAATTCCCCATTTTCAGGATAATTTATTTACAATTTAATTCATAAATTCAGAATTATTAACACACAATGCACAATGGCAAAGAATATTGGCCATTTTATGTTTCTTTCTCTTATTTTAATCTTAATTATACATAGTTATTCACAGATGAATACAAGTCAAACAAGATGTGAGGACAATAATTTAGGCTCAGGAATTGCTCTCAACATTCGCAGCTGAAGCATGTCAGAGTTTTGAAAACAATTTCAGAGAGACAGACTTTGGAGTTATTTCTCATCTGGAGAGTGGTAGTCATGATACAGACCTGCGAAAGGAAAAATTTGCACTGTCCAACCCCAGGTTTTCCCACTGCTAACTACTATGTAAGTACAAATACATGGTTTCCAAAATAGACATTTTAGCATGGCTTAATATTTATAATAAAAAATTTCACTCTTTAATAAAGAATTATACCAGATCAAGTGAATATAAAAGATAACTGAAATTTTAGGGTTATGTGCACAGTATTTTATGATGAGTGTGATGTTGATCTTTCAGAAACTTACTAAGCCACTGCAGTGATTTTGTCAAAGCTTCTTTCCTACTGGTTTACTTAATTTCCTTGTTCAGCTTCTGCATGCAAGTCGCAGAAACAAATCCCCAGTTCTTAAAATACAGGTTGTCAAATCCTGTAAAACATGTGAAAATATAGTGTATGTATATCATAGAAAAATAAATATAATGGAAAACACATGGAGATTACCATTTCAAGTGTCAGTCAAGATACATTCCATTCTATTAGTCAATAATGTGAGTCAGGATATGAGATGTAATTCCAGTAATGCAGATATCACCAACAGAAGACAAGCATGTTTAAGGCAGCATCTTTAGAATGAAAAAGAGTTAAAGTAGTTTCTATCAACTTTTGAAAATCTGTTGTGAATTGTACCCATAATGACCTCCTTTGTCTGAGCAGAGGATTTCACCATAGCATTTTCATCTAAGACTTAATCTAAGTATTTTTTAAAACTGTGCATTGCTTCATATGTATTCATATGTATTACTTGGTTATCTTTTTCTTATGAATTTCCTTTTCCAATTTTAGTATTCAGACATAATATTGTTGTTAGATGAAAAATACAGACTATTGACAGAGTATAGTATCAGGTGCATTTTATTAATACTGCCAGGAGTCTCTCAAATTCTGGACCATGAATTACTCTGAGTTTGATAAACTCTAAAGGTGACAAGCTTTGAACTCTAGAACAGAAAAATGTACATAGGTCACGAATGTAAAAGAAACAACTCTCATTCTGCCATTAACATGTTGTATACAGTAAGTTGGTTGACAGTGGCTCTTAATATTCTTATTACTCTATTTTTTTCTTAAAAGAAAAAAAATAAAAAAGGACTAGCTGCAGCACTCTTAAAAATTAATACCCAAATTCTTCCACTGCTCACCTGATTTTTAACAAACCTCTTTACGAGATTGGACAGGTTTTGCCCACATTTTGCAGTGCTTTGTTTTACTATAGCTATTTCATGCACTGCTTTTCCTCACCCATTGAACTTTTTACCTTTTAATCAGGATTACAATATGTTCAGATGGCATTGTTCTACATTTAAATCTGAAGTTTGAAAGGAATAAGTCTGATTATTATTGCTCTCTGTACATGTAGCCATGAGATTTGTTTAGTTGTCACTTTGCCTTGTTAATCTTCAATTCAAATGTCTGGAAATGATAGGTTAGGCAGAAGCAGGCAGAAAGTGAAGTGATGTAGACCCAACACTTAGCGAGGCATTCTCTTCAAACCTGGCCATAAAAATACAAAGCAAAACAAAGCCACTCACATCTTCCAGGGTTCTACCAGCTGCAAAATGTAAGTATTTTTGTTTCTTCTGGAATTTCAACATGAGACTGATTTGCTCTTTCCCAAGGTTCACAATAAATCTGTGACCCATCAAATTGCATATTTTGCTGAAGTGCAGCCATCTTGAAAATATTGTAGCCCAGAGACGTCGATAAAATGAATGTAAGACATTGCATTTATGCTGTGTTTTATGTGAAAATGTTTTGAAAACAAATCCCTTTCAGAAGAATGGTTCTTCATTCAAAATATACTTTGGGGAGGAAATAATTAACTTCACACATCTTTTTGTGTTTTCTACAGAGGATAAAATCTCATGACAGGAGGTGTGTGAGTGCTGTAAATGCTGCCATTATCCAGACTTGATATTATTAATATTGGCTGTCAAGTTTAGGTC
Source organism: Columba livia (assembly GCF_036013475.1). Classification (NCBI taxonomy): domain Eukaryota; kingdom Metazoa; phylum Chordata; class Aves; order Columbiformes; family Columbidae; genus Columba; species Columba livia. The sequence continues at coordinate 59,327,565 of NC_088602.1, read as the reverse complement.
AAGTGTTTATACACAGTGTGTCTCAGTACTTCCAGTGTTTCAAACCTATCTGTCATGCACAGCAAATGCACAATCTATGGCACTGAGAGGCAAACATGAAGTCCTTTAGTAGAAATGAGCCAACACTTTTACCTCATTTATCTGAGCTGCAATCATTTTTAAAGACAATTTTGTTTGTTTGACAGTGCATACGCTTTCCAAATAAGCAATTTCATTGAATTTTCTGATTTGCAATATTTTAAAATTGTCTTTTTTGTTGGGTTTTGGTTTTTTTTGATCAGCTTTTGTGTTATACAGAGGGAGGGGAGAGAAGAATCATGCTGCTAAGTATAGCTGTGTATTTTTAAAAGAAAAAATATTTTTAAATGTACACTATCTTTAATGCTAAATTAAAATTATTGCTGGAATAGTGTAATGTTAGCCCTTGGGTATATGTGATTTTAGCATTTAATTAACTCTGAAGTCCTTCTGTAAATGAGGCTTATGTGTCTGTGTAAAGTTCAAGGCAGCCAGGCTCAATCTATAGGAGAAAACTGCTTGGAGGAGCTGATGTCCTAGAGAAGCAAGTCTGCCCTATCTGAGGCAGACAGACTTTACCACATGGCTACATGTACTAAATTAAGAAGTAGGGAAGTTCATCCAAAGTGCACAGATTAAAATTTTCAATAGGCCTAAAAATGACTCTAAGGCATGAATGAGCCTGTCACTTTTTCTCTGCCTCTTCAGCAAATGATGGATTCACTCTATGCCCATAATATAACCCGTGAGATATGCCTGGCTTCATTGGTTATTCTTCATTCTCAGTCAGGCTGAAATAGAGGCTGTGGTTAAACAAATCTGCTTTTATGGAGCAAAGCACTGTGAAACAGAGCTGATTATGGTCTGACACATTGAATTAGACTGTAGTGTAAAGCAGTGCTGATGATTCTTTTGTTTCAGGGTGCTGTGCCCCTGCCTGAGCTTTTCCTTTGCTCTCAAGCCACACACACTTCTGTCTTCCCTTTACTTTAGGAACACTTTTTTCAATCTATTTTCTACTTGTGACTCCATGGCAGAATATAATTTATAGGTCTGTCCAAGGACAGGACAAATGTCTTAAAGGAAAAGGATCATGTTTATCACTGTTGTCAAAGAAAGATCGCATTTTAAAAGTACTACAATCACATAAATTAATCACTTGTAGTTTTCATTTACTGAAAAAGTGTTAGCTAATTAAGGTCATTGACTAACAACCTCTCCTAGCCTGAACAAACAATCAGGGCCCAGGAAATACTGAGTTCCAAGACTTCATGAAACTATGTCTTTTCTTGCTCTGGAAAGACAAGGAATACTTAAATATTCTGCTTAGTTGTCAGCTTTTTAAGTCATTAGTCTTGATGGCACTTGGCACTGAGTTCTTTGGTCTATTTCCTATGTTTGAACCTGTTGGCTACTCTTTTGATATTATTTGGGTTGTTCTTGGGCTGTGAAAATGAGCAAGTAACAGTAATTTTCCTATGGCAGAATTTTTGTTAGTATAAGAAACACATCTCACCTTCTGTGTCTCCATTCACCTGAGAAATCTAAGTCATTGTTTACATGACTGGCTTTTATCACTTTCATTAAGGTGTGTTCCATCTGAAACCCTCTTATTCCTGCTAGGCCTTGTTTCAGAGAAGATGCCCAGGACTGCTCAGTCTTTCTGATAGTACCGCATGCCAATGCTGTAGGCACTGAGTCACTGCAGGGCCCATCCAAGAAACAAAATACATTACTCTTTGCTGCCATGTCTAATTGATACTGGTACTCAGCTAGCTTAAAATAAGCTTGAACATATCTGTGATATACTGCAGTCATCAATGTTATAGTGCAATATAACCATAGACCTACCGTACATTTTAATACTTTCAAAAATATATATTCTCTTGGTCCTATACACCCTCAGGTTTATTGATTTCCATATTCACCACAACACATTATGGTAATGTTTTTGCTGAGCTAGCCGTAGGCGTTTAGAGATTTGAATTTCTTCTAGCATTTCATTATCAATGCATATATCTGGTGTAAAAAGAACCTGTGCTCAAATGAATTCAGATTTTGAGTGTTCAATAATGATATATGGTGTACAGAATTTTGTAGACCCTTCAGGTTTCAAAAGAAGCTGTGAGCAGTCCCAAGGTTCAGTATTCTTTCTACATGTAAAACAGAAAATTATCTCTGCTCATTACTTATTTATGTTCATCGCCTCATTTCCCCTGATCCCTTCAAAGAATTTTCACCTCAACCATAAAAGTTGCTCAGAAGTCCAAGTAAATTATCCTACGGTGGTTGAAAATAATGAAAGAGAAGGGGGAAAAAAAAAAAAAGTCTTAGATTTCTAGAAGTGACTGATATAAATTAAAAAATAATACAAAAGATAGGTAGAACTGGGGTCAACACAGAGCAGTTCGTATAGGCAGGTCAACATTTGCTACATTGTTCAAGTACCATTTTTCAAAATCCAACTGAGTCACCTCACGAAAGGTGATGCCTTCACAGTGGAGGAAGCAGGAAAGGGGAGAAGTGCTCCAAAACAAAGGTTGGATGCACATTGCAGCCTGTGCTGTCAGTGCCAGTCCCGCAGTGTAATGGACTGTTCAAAGTGGACACCTATATGTTGGCCCCTTGGTACCATTTTTACTACCAAGTCTGGTACGGTTAAAGTTCAGAAGTTTCATAAAAACAAGCCATTCTGAAATAAACATGACTATGAAAACAGACTGGTTGGCTGTTTTGTTTTTTTGTTTTTGATTTTCATGTTTTTTTTGTCTGGAGTAAGGCAAGGTTTGGTTTTAATAGGAAAAATGGAAATGTCATAATGCACAGAGAAATCAGCACTTCACACAACAAAAAGAAAGATCAATAAAATAAAGTTCAGCTATTCAGTAAATACACGTTAAAGTATACAGTTGTGAAACTTTAATTTTTTATTTATTTTTTTTTCCTTCACTTTTGTTTCTTCTGTCTCAATGGCATCACATTTTTCTGGGTGTATTTATTGTCTACCTTACCAATTCAAATAAGTGATTCTTGGCTTGGCAGTGATCTCCTGTTGGCAGCATGAAAATTATGTATTATTGAAAGCCAGACTGAAGCCAACTTATTCAAAGCTTCTCAGCAAACAAAGAAAACTACCCTCATAGCTCTAATATAGTTTCAAATGTAGTGAATTTTGCCAGTAAATAAATAAATTGTTTCTCTCCAGAGGCATGAGAACAGCCAAAGAACACCTCTACAAGAAAATACTCAGTTCACCTCTTGACAAAATAATCTTCGATAAGAAATATCACACAGAAGTAGACTGATATATCATGTTTGTACCAAATCATAGAATATATTATCAACTAACAAAACAAATCCAACAGTCTTAAGATTTTAACTCCTATAATTCACTTGGAATGGAAAACATTTTGTTTCTCTTTTTAATTTTAGGCACTTATTATTTCAATAGTACAGATTGGTGACACAACAGACTGGTGTTCTCTCTCCATAAAATAGTGTGTATAACAGTTGTATTATGCAAGTTTTCACATATCACCAATATAGTCATATTTAAATATATTCTAGAGTGAGTCTACAAATCCATCTTTCAAATATTCAATATAGAGTTCTCACTAAACTCTCCGTGCAGGGAAAATATTTTAGCCTTATATTGTAATTATGAGATTCCAGTTTCTCTTCTGCAACAGATTGACTGATTTTTGCATTATGAACCCCTGTGCTGAGTAGAAACACTGACTTTCATTTGCTTAGAATCAGTTTTAATCTGGACTGCTCTGACTGTTTCTGTGAGAAATGAAGAAAGACTGTGCTTTGTGTATACTTCCTATACTGAGGTTTAAGTAAGGATCCAAACGGACTCTCATGACCAAATACGTGTTATGACGCACAAGTGCAGAGAAGTTATATTATTCTCAAAAAAGTTATTCTGCAACATTTTAGCTTACTTTATTCAATGGATCCATTGTTTTAAGCATCTATTTTAATCCATGAAACTGATAAGCTATCAGTTGCACTTGCAGCACCTACAGTTTCAATGCCATCATGTGCAGCTAACAGGATAATTGGTTACACGTTTTTTGGCAGGGCTACTATACACTGCAGTATCATGCAGAAGTTTCATTATGCTATAACAATGCAGGTGATCGAAGAGTCAAAATAAGTACTAGGTTTCAAAAAAAAAAAAAAAAAGAAAGGTCACAGAGATACATGGATTCATTATGTTGATGAATAACCTTGTCTTTTAGTAGGTCAGAATTACACAAGACTTCTTCAATCCCTGTAAGAGTTTGTATCTAGAGTTAGTTAAGTGAGATTAGTCAGATATTTTTCACTGACTTCTATTTGAGCAGGATCAGGTTTCAAGTACTATAGTGGAAAGAAGTTTATTGTGTCATTTTTAGTTTATTTCAGCATCAATGCATTGAAAAGACTTTAGGGAGAAGTGAGGGGAGGGAAAAAGGGAAAGAGCTTATCCTGTAACTGCTAGCTTAAAACTGTGTTCTGATATGTTAAATGTATTTACATCCTTGTTCCTGTGTGTCTATGTTTTCAACTTCAATAGTAATTATTTATATGAAGAATTTAAATAATTAAGTAGCAAGTGAGAAGTATCTGGCCCTGACACTAAATTCACACAGTCAAATTGAATGCAACCTTTTTACCTTCAATCTGCTTTATGGAATCTCATGAAGACAGCTAAATGGCATTCTACTTTTGCTAGTTACACATTTCTTATACTTATCATCATTAATAGCTTAACAGCTTCTAAACTATTACCTTAATCTTTTTTTATGTCAATGAGATATTCTCCAACTATCAACATTTTACAGCCACTATATCTATTAGAAATCACTACACTTCAAATTATGTCCAATTAACGGAAGAAATAATTACAACATTACGTTTAATTGAATGGAAAATGTTGACCAGGTTTCTTTTACATTTCCTTTAGATGACATTTCCATTAGAAATGCTCTGCTGTGAGATATACACAGATTTACTGTAGGGCATGCTCATAAAGAATTGTAAATAGTCATAATGAATTCTTCAGATTAGATGTTTTGAACACTATTCTTCCTATATTATGCATACTTACAAGAAAAGAGGCTTTCCTTGCTATAGTGTGGGACACTATTTAGGTAACGAAATTTCATATATATTTGCTAATAATATCTTACAATCATATTCCATATTAAGTACAAGTAATATGCAATACAGACATGCATACGTGTACAACGCAGACAAGCAAAAAGGTACTCTGTCCATTTAAGTTATTAATAGTTACTTCACTGAATTTGTACAACTACATCTTCTGAATTTATATGATACTACAGAAAGGACTTATACCTTCCACACTAATTTTATTATGATACAGGATATTCTAAGATATCCCATAAAACACTAAAAAAAACTGTGGAAGATTATGTGCTTTGTTATACAAAGGATAACATTTTTCAAAAATCAAGACAGAGGTGCATTTTCAAAATTTATTGAAGCAGGGAAGGGACAGTGACTTGCCTAATACAAACACTGTTTAAAGTGTGAGAAAACACGGAAGGAATCATAGATGTCTGAAGGCATTTAGAAAGAAACATTTAATTTCAATAAAAAAATGACAAACTGGAATTTGTTTTTTAGGCTTCCTACAATTTTACATTTCTCTCACACACTTTGCTGAATCAAATTATGAAATATCATTAGGTCACATAAATTTGTTGGAAAACATCAGCATAAAATCTTTGGAGTTATTTCAGTGCATCCCCCTTCTGTGAGTTTAAGGGTGATGAGAGAGTCTGTATAGCTCAAGGCAAGATCAGGGTTCATCAGAAGTTCAAGTGTTGATGAACAAACCCTTTAGCCCTCTAAGGATCACTTGTTAAAGACAGAAAAAGCCACCTGCCATTTGAGCTATGCCTGTGATACTTTCCAAAATTTCTTTCAGAATTCTATTCTCTTTAATATTTTCACATTGCAACTTACAAAACTGAGAGTGTGGCATACTTGTGAAAGGTTTTGGGAGCTAGGTACATACCTCCATGTTATTCAGAAAGGTGTTTATCTGATGTTGAAGACTGACAGGAAATGAGAAAAAGATGCTATTAGCTAGCAAGAAACTCAGGGAGCTGACCAAGAAATAAAATTATTTTTAATTTATTTTTTATATTTTAATATAAACAATTTTTCTGTTAATGTTAATCAGTTCAACTAGCGGATCTTATAAGCCTTAAGAGAGTTTGCTGATCACTTACATGCGTTTAGATTCTAACAATTTCTTGTGAAATCTCTGCTGGCTAACTAAATATCATAAATAAATACTTATAGGCAAACTTAATATATACTGTTGCTTTACCAAATTGATGTCATATCATATAACAAACAGGCACATCAAACAAGTCATTAATATGGCTTCTTTTCTTCTATCAATATCCATAAATGATTTTGGTCTTTTTCCAACGTGGTGTTAATTCAAATATTACGACTACTCTACATCTTTCAAGATAGAGGGGCATTAATGAAGTATAATTGTAATTAAAATTAAAATATCATTTTTGGAAATAAATTTATGCTTAGAAGAGCTAGCTTTTATGCTAACAGAACTTTCGGAACCTCATTACTTTATTATGTCATCAATAGGATTATTAAAGAGTGTAAGAAATTATCTCAAAAGGGAAATTAAAATTTAACACGTTTGTTCATGTACAGAAACAACAACAAAAAGATAAAAAACAATAATTATAATTGAAGATCTATACAAATTCTGTTTTTCTGTACACTGAACAAGATTTTCTTCCTCTTTGTCTCTCTGTGTCTCCCCCTCTATTATTATTAGTCTATTTTTTTTTTTTTCACCAGTTCATCTCTAGGTCAAATCAAGTTCATTTATGTCCAGTAGATTATTCCAGTTAAAAGGAAAGGCAGAGATTAAGGAGTACAGTGAAATACCTTCCAATCTGCCACGGATGCAGCCTTTAATATTAAAGTCAGGTGACATGAAAGCAGCTAGGCCTTGGTAGCTAACCTGGAGACCTTCGGGTGTTGAGCTGGAAGAGATGAAGTCTGATTTTGACTTAATAGTATAAACAGAATGTCATCCACCCATCAAAATTCTACCCACAGTGGACCCCCGGCACGGTTAATGATTATAATCTTCACATTTAATCATGGGAACACAGTGACAGGCAAACAAGGTTACCTAAACTGACAGTTCAGGCTGTTTGAATGGAAAAGGGGGACTTCACAAGTTTTATTTTAAAATGTGTATGCTCTTCCAGCAGCACTTTTTAGCATTACAGTAGAAGAGTGTACAAAGCCTGGCTGCTTGCAGGAATTGGCAGTGTGCATAATTAACCTTTAAACTGCAGAAAGACTGGAAACACTGATGCCTTCTTTAAAACAGTTGCTATGCCAGTACTACTTTCGAAGTTAAATTAAGCTAAGGGCACTTAAAGAGTAAAGGGAGAAATACAGCACTAACATGTCAAAGTGTCAGAGGGAAAAAATGACATTTTAGAAATGACATACTTATCTTATAGGCATATTCTTTTTTACTAGGTTAAAGGACAGCGACAAATTACTGAGAACAATATTTCAAGGTACATTTTATTCTCCTTACAGTTTGTTGCTCACACAACTGTGTGGATCCTTTTCTGCCCTTTCATCTTAACACTATGATGTCCAGAAAATGAAAGACTTGAGAGCAAATGAAAGTACCTTAAACTTTTTACATCAAAAAATATATATATATATATATACTCACTGGTCTCTCAGTTATGTATGCAGTAAAGGTATTTAGTTTTCATACGGAATAATGAATAAAAGTGCAGCAGTTGTTCCTTACAGAAAAAAATGTACCTAATCAAATCCCTGCAGCGAAGAAGTGACATTTGCAGTAGAAAATAACTATTGACCATAAATTAAGTATTTAAACAAATGGTCACTTGCTCTTCAAAGCATTCTGAGTTATTGTATTGTTTTTGATGCACTTCAAGGCACAGTACTTCATAAATGCTATATATAGAAAGAATCAATACAATAAAGGTTGATCAACTAGGTTATCAACTAGGTTGATAATGTGTTTACATGTAAATCTCACTGCTATTGCAAAATCTTTAACTGAACTTCTCAAGTCAAATACAGTATTTAAAGAATGACAAGACACTACCATGACATGGAAGACCAATCTCAGATGCTCCAGTTGGGCTCCAAGGTGACTTGCACAGGCCACAATTAGGGATCTTATAGGGTCTATCGAGCCTGCGGGACCCTTCTGTCTCATATGCTTTTTTTGCCACTTGTAGTGCAGCATGTTGAAGGCCAACATTTCTTTTTGCTTTCCAGTGAGACACATTGAACAGGAAGGAAATAGCACTGAAATGTCTAATCCCATAGACCTGTTCGATTCTAGAAGCTAGAAGAACAGGCAGAAGAGGAATAAATAGTTGGAATTTTGGAATTTGCATCACTATGTCATAGCTAAACATGCGTTGGCAGGAATGAGGTGGTTTTCTGTAAGTACACCAAACACCAAGAAAGGCAAACAAGAGAAGGATAGGAATATGTTGTTATGAAGTGAACCTAAATGCATTTAAGCTGAAAATTAGAAGTTTTCTAGTCATAAGTGTAATAAGAAACAGGAATATCCCTCTAGCTGAAGAAACAGGAGCCAAAATAATATGAAATAATTTGATAGTTTATATTTAAAAGTGTGACAGTGACCATGAAGGTGTCTTATGAGCTTGTTTTTCTACATAATAAAACAGCAAGTCAACTCTATTTCAAGACTCTAGCCACTGATTGTAACTAAGCTGAATTAATCTAACATGTAGTAAACTGGTTTCATTCATTTTTTGATAATTTAAACTGTTAAAATAGTATATAAGATCAAATTCTTTATTGACTGGTTATTTCTGTCATCAGCTCACAGCCGAAGAAAAAAAATGTATAGCTCTACAGAAAACAAAACCAGAAGCTACATGTCCACAGACAGAAAATCTGCACAGTTAACATGAATTCAAATTCTCTTTATACTGATGCTGACTTCCATGGTGACTAGTTTAAAGCCAGATATCAGAGGTCTGTGTTCTCACGTCTACATTTCATTTCAGATACTCTTCTGTGTTCAGTTTTTCCCTCCCTCATTTTTTTTTTTCTCCTCTGTGAGGAAGGTTTTCTGGGGATACACTGAGTACCATAATTTCTAAACTTCCATTTTTGCTTTTTAGTTTGTAACCATTTTATGATTAGAAAGGAACTATTTCCACACTTTACAGAGCACAGAACAACCTACCTTACTTGACAGGACACAGTTATAGGAAATACGTATATATATATTTAGATATATGAACATATATATGGATATATATACTCATGGTGCTAGAGATGATAAACAGGTATGTAGTTTTCCCTTACATGCTGCTACCAATGTACTACATATTGAATAGTGTAAAAAATACCTGACGATGATTGGACTTATGTGTTGAAATTGCTGAGTGGTTTTTCATACAGATGAAAGCCAAAATGGAGTTAAAAAAGGGACTAAATACTAAAATACATGCTGTTGAACATTTAGGGTTTTTCCATACAGTTAAAGTAGTACATTTTACGTTGACTTGAAAATTTGAAGTATTCTCAATTTTCTAGGCATAAAGGCACAGTCCTCACAAAGACTAATTTTCATGGTTTTCCCCTAAACCATTGCTTCAGGAAGAAGCAATCATGTTCCCATTTGTTTTACAAGATAAATGTTGGCCTGCCTTTCAACTTCAGGCCTTAGTCACCCACACAGTGCTGGGGACCACCCCACTGATGCAAACGGTACATGCCTTATAACTGTCATTAACCTCGCTAGCACAGATCTGAGGGACTGATCCCTTGAATCTTCTCTGTGATTATTGTGGCCTCCAAGAGAGGCAATTTATGAACTCACTATGCTTTTGTTCTCACTAAACTGCACACAGCTATGGCTTTTTTTAGAGAGGCTTTTTCCCATCATACAGCTGAACACAGATCCAATTATTGTGCTGTTTACATACTCTTTAAGCGCCAGTGTTATGTTACAGCATTGACTTCAATGACAAAAAACACCAAAAAACTGTCTCAGATTTAATTGTTTTTAAAATGCTGGGAAGACAAATAGCTATTCAGGAGGGAGAGCAGCAAGCAAACAAACAAGCACAGAAAGACCATAGCTCCAAAACAAAAAGACACAGCAGACACAGTGAAGGGAATTGTGTCAGGCAGAAGGTTTCAGTCACCACCATTCTTCTGATAGACATAGAAACCATTTCAGATTTGTGAATCCTTTCTCCTTTTCACACTAATAACTGAACATTGTCTGAGGTAAACACACCATGAAATTTATTGATTATACTGTGAGAGATGTCTGGTACAGGGAAACACATTTGCTACAGCTGTGGTCTTATCAGCTACCAGAGAGAAAGGAGGGAGAACAGCTACTTAAATTAATCCCAGTAAGAAAGAAGACATCACCAAACTATATTCATTCAGGCCTGGTTAATCCAGGTTGGTCTGTAAACTCCATTTTTATTCAGATTAACAAATCTTTGGGTAAATGCAGAGTATAAAACAAGCTAAAGTTTAAATCCTTATAGTAGCAAGACTAATAGATAAACCAAGAATGAATTAAGTAGCTTGGACAGTAAATCCAAGTAACAATGTTTGTTCATCAGACAAGATTAGGACTATAATGTGGTAATATTTTGGGATGGGTCAGAGTAGTAAAAAGAAAGTAACATTTAGTCCTTTTACCTGTACACGTAAGAAAAGTAATGTTATTGTGCAATCTGTACATCCTACTAGGAAGGTAAAGACTTTTTTTTTCTCTTCAGTTTTTCTAGTGAATTCAAACTAAGGAGGAACATTCAAGCAATCTTCTGGTCCCTTCTTTTTATAGGATGTGAATTATAGGGATCATGGGCACTTCAGGTTTCCTTGTTCAGAATTTCCTTTCTCATTTTACTTGCAGCAGGCTTCAAAGAAAGCATATACAGAAAATCTAAGGATTTAGTTTACTTCATAAAGGTGTACAAAATTTTGAGAAGTAAACAGATACTAATAATCACATGCAAAAATAGCTGAGTGTAATGCAGAATATTCACATCGTGAAGATATGACTCCAGCAAATGATTGCAGACTTACCAGAAATTCTGGTAAGAAATCAAAACATCAGAACAGAGAGAAAGTCATAGAGTGAACTGTAAGTAGCTGTCTTTCTTCATAGTTAAGATAGCACAGGAAGATTTAGCAAATCTCTGCTTTGAGAAGGAATAAAAGCAGGGCCTTCTTGCCCTGATGACAATCCTTTGTCATTTGCCCTTTGTCTAAAGCCAGCTTCCTTCTCCTTTCTTGTAGCAGAGGAAAAAAATAAGGAGAAGCTTTTCAAAGTTAATGAAAGGTATCTCAAGAGACTCCAGAATCCAAGGACTTGGGTGTTGAGAAGCTCTCGAGAAGATAACAACCAATTGAGAGAAGATCCTCAGAAAGACACTTCAGAACTATGTGATTTTTTTATTGCAATGTTCACCTGCCTTTGAGATGATGACAGCTAAGGTACAGTACAGCTGTGTGAGAAACTCATAGAAAATTTGAAGCTCTCTGAGCTCCCTGTTCTCTTAACTTCTAAGCAATGTTAAATCTTCTTGAAGTGACGCCTCATTAAGAGAGTTGCTAAGATGATGAAAAAACTGTGACCTTAACACAGAAAAATTCTTTGGTCTGGTCTTCCATTCATCTTCATCACCAAAAATGTTTTTTGTCTGCTGAGACAAGGACTGCAGCACATGCAGATAAACAAAAGTTCAATTCAGCTTGCATCTGAAGAAATATTTTTTTTAAGGCCAAACTGAGCCTATATAATAATCTGAATTCAAACTCTTACGAAGGAAATCTTTAGTAAGTTAAGTGCTCTTCAGCTCTATTGCAGATTTCCACAACACCTGTAAAGAGCAAAGGAGTGCCAGTCAGTGCAGAAAAAACAAAACTCAAAGAGAGACAAATGAATAATATTGTCATAGTATGTATTTAAATACACAAACAGCCCTGAGAATTCAGGGGGCCATTTGCCCTCATAAAGTTCCTTAATCCTTTGCTCAATCACTTTGAAAGTAATTTTTTAAAAAAATTGTAAATGTTGAATAAGACACTGTAGGACAGCAGAGTGTGCTTTCATTCATAGTTACAGTTTCATGGGCAAAATACAAATCAGTGGAGTATATTCTATGAAATTTTGACTGTCACGTACAAAGAAATAAGATAAGTACTGAAATTGTGCTCACATGTGGTTTTCTCTACATGCAAACATATCAGTTCTATGAGACTGATGAGGTGACATTTGTCAAATAGTGCTTTTATTTTTTTATTTTTTTGAATACACATCCTACACAGAGTATTTAATTTAATTTCCGGTAGAACTCGGATCAGAATATCTTCGAGAGGCTTATGCCTTCAAGCTTGTATCTGACAATGCATGTTTCTCTCTGAATAACTTTGGCATTTATTTAAAAAATGCACATGAAGTTCTTTGTCTTGTTTATTCATTTTGTGAGCAATTTGAGTGGCTAATTTAAAATTATTTTAAGAAAAAAAAAAAACAAGGTGGATTTGACTTAGTGAAGAAACCCTCCACCAAATGCAAAGGTTCAGGCAAGGCAAAAGTCACTACAGATCACAAAGGGAGATGAGAAAATATGCAAATAATTGAGACCCCAAATTCATCCTTCTACAAAGAACTGAGAAGGATCTACTCACAATGTTAAGAGGTCATATAAAACACTATGCAGAAATTCTCTCATTCTCTAAAGTATGGTACTCCTTTAACAAGTAACTATGTTAAATGTGGCATCTTTTTACCGAAATGCCTCTTCCTGTAGAAAATCCACCCTTACCTGAAGAAAAAGTCAGCCTTATATAGCTAATTTAGAAAATAAAGCCGTCTGTTTTACTCCTTTTCCTATTATGCCACCTATTCCACACATATGTACATACGAAATGGAAATTGGAGGAGCAGTGAATGAATCTGTGGTATCTCCCTGAAGATGCTGGGCTCACAGAAACAAAAACTGAGTTTTTTTCATAAATATCTAAAATATTCGAATATAGTTTCTGCTTATGTCTAGCCATATGTGACAGACCATCCCATCTATATTTACAGTAGGCTAAGAAAAATTATTACTAAGAAAAATAAATGCACAAGTTCTGAATCTCAAAAGAGTTGCACATAAAACTTTTAGACAAATTAAATCTCTTTACATGACTGAATATATATTGGAAAAAAAATCCTGCTGATGATTTTTATTTTAAATACCAAGCACTATCTATGCTGCTTTCTCAAATGATGTAATAGTTCAATTCTTCATTAAAACTATAGATTCAAAATGCTGGTTTTGTTTAAAGTTCTAATGACTGAAATTCCTCAGTACCGAAGTCACATAATCCTCAAATAAACCTTTCCACAATTTTTTGAAAGTACTGCAGTATTTAGAATGTTAAAATGAAATTCAAAATAATGCAATGATACATACTTTTTAAAAAAAAAATATTTATTTCAATAAAAAGATGACAAATATTTTTAAAATAATTTAAGAGGTGTTTTTTGTTTTGTTGTTGTTGTTTTGTTGTTTATGTTTTGCTTTATGTTTTGCCATTTTAAAGTCCAAAAGATATACAGGAAAACAATATTCTTTTTTTTTCTTATTTGTATCCTTAATTTCCTTTGGTTATCCACTAAGGACAAAATTTTCAAGATCACAGTAAAGCCCCATCAGCTTCATCTTCAGCTTCCCTTCCAATTTTTTAAAGCCCTATGAATATTTGTACGGGGTCTTCTTCAGACTCTGGCTGCTTCTTCTTCTTTCACAGGGTTTAAGGGGTAAAATAGATATGCTCAGGTGCAATAGAACAATAGATTACCCATCTGATATCCCTACTTTCTCATCCCAGAGAGGTCAGGTGAGGAAGTAGGAATGAGATCTTTCCTAATTTTATGCAATTCCACAATTGCACAGGTAGGTATAATCCTGTTGAAGCTGAAAGTTTTAACACAAGGCTAAAATTCTGAGCCCCTATCAAACATAAAATGGCTGTGCCTGAGTTGTCCAGACCATGGCAATAAAGAGCTCATTATGTTGAGAAACAAATATTAGACACTGATTGAACCATTGGCCTGTCACTGTTTGAATCTCCATGTAGGCAATAACTTTTTCAAATTGCCACATTCAATATAACGAATGACGATGACAAATGAAGAGGGAAAGGTTTTTATGTTATACTTAGTTTTGTTCTGTAGCAGAAAGTAGCTAAGTATCAAAAAGAAAAAAAAAAAAAAAAAGAAGAAAGGTGTTATTCATTCTTACTGAGAACTTGCCCTTTACATTGTGAAAACTCACAGCAAAGATGTTTAGAAATGTAATGGGAAATAATAGGAATATAATTGGAATGCTGACATTTTAACCAGACACTCAGGTAGCTTCGGGCTCTGAACAATATCACCTCAGTATGAAAACAGTGATAAGCCCTTTTTTTTTTGTCCATTCTGGCAATATGGATGTGGAATAGAGCATAAAATATTCTGAAACCTACAGTTTCAAAACTACAACCAGCCTGCACCTGAAAAGTAGAGGAGTAGTATGTAGAAGCACAGATCAGAGAGAGAACCTCAGTGAGCACTGGTTTGTCATTTTCAGCTATGGCATTTAAATCATTAAGTTTTAGGCAAATAAAAGTTTTCATTAGCTTTTCCATCTTCAAAATGAACAGAAATACTTACCACCTTCCTAGCACCATCATTCATAAAATGGGTCCTCAATTGTATTACGTTTATTTTGAAATTGTAGTGTGAAATTAATTACTATTAAACGTATGACTAGTGCTTGATGATGTGAGATGATGTGATGAATGTACCATTACTGATAACGTCCTTCATATTTTGTGTTGTATCAGAAGTCAAGCTATACACATGGAGAACTACTTAACGTTTCACCCACAGATCTTTTGTATTTTTATAGTAAAAAAAAATGAACTTTTGAAGTGTGTTGTATTCACAGGAGATATTACCAAAAAGATCAAAATCTGTGTGAGGCAGAGATAGGTGGAAAGAACAGTGAATGATCTAACAAACAATATCATAACCATATGTATGAAAGGGGCTAAGACTCAGGAGTAGGCAGATCATTTTCTAGCAGGCAGTAGCTATTGCAATAAACATAGTCTTTCTTCTACAATTACGGAGAGACAATGGAATAAATTTATCCACAATTAAAAGCATGCAGGTTGGCAGAGGCAATTATAATAATACATATATAGTCAATATATTCACTAATTAAAGAGGTAAGATGGAATATGGATGTATTGGGAAATAAACAAAGAATTGTATCCCATTCAAATATAATTCAGTATCTGAGATGTAATTCTTTGGAAGACTCCCCATTTGGCAGCAATAGCCTAGAAATTATGCTGTATATTATATATAAACCACCTCTGAGGGAATACTTGTACAACAGCACCAGTAATCTCAGTCCCAGTTCAGAAGAACGTATATAGCTTGGCTTAGTTCCAAAAATATGGAGTATGTTTCTGTTTTTCTTCTCATGAGCATCTGTACAATTCTCATCAGGAATTTTCACTCTGGGACATTCTAAGAGAACAAGAGACAGACTTTCTGGTTGCAATAATTATCCCTTGATGAGCTAAATAGTATCTTGTGGTAGCATTTGCCTGATGTGGATTAGGAAAAGACAACGCCAATAGTGTTATGCCATTTCACTGTTTATTCAAAGTCAAAGTAAAAATTAAATCACACACCAATCCTCAAGCTAGATTCTGCTTGAAGTCATTGACCTGCATTAGTATTTATTATAACTGGATCCTTGGGTCTCAGGAATGTATCAGCATTACAGAAATTATGTTCTTAATGTTGTTGATATTGAGACAAATAGATAAGAGGGGCATAAAAGACATAAAAAAAAAAAAAAAAGGCATTAAGACTCTTCCACGAGTATTTACAAACAGTTTACAGAGGACATACAGAGCATACGCAAATGGTTTTAAAGTAATGGTTGCCTGAGTTCATGAAGGGAAAGAAAATCATAGATGTAACATTAGGCAGTAGGAGTCATGCGGTAACTGCACAACTCCCAAGGATATAAAGGGAGGTAGGAGATCACCCTAAGGTATGGAAACATGATGTGATCTAACTATACTTAAATCTCAACTTCCACTCAATTTGCCCCATTGCCTTACTCAGCTGCATCACCTAGGGAGCTCTAACACAGTGGAAGTAGTAATTATGAACAAGAGCTAACACAGAGAAGAAGAAAAGAGCAGAATATGCTGAAAGAGTGGCTTGAATACTATCTATAGACAAAGCAGCATTGAAGATGGAAAATCTTGCTATCCATTAGTACATGTCACTGCTTCAGCTTCTTTCTATGAGATTGTACGAGTCAGAACTATGGATTAGGATACACACAAACTCTGGTCTTCTGAGAAAGTATGAAATATTGAAGGAATATTTCTGTAAAGCTTAACACTAATCAAAGCAGCAGGTATACCATGGCAGTGTAATTCTCACATCTTGGCAAATTCTGCAATCAGAAGGGAAGAGAGAGTATGAAGAGCACAATGTATAGGGCACATGAGATTCTGCAGCAAATTCTGATTGATATGTAAAATAGAGGATACAGAATAATTTCAAATCCATGCATTTCCAAGGTTGTATCCTGATCTGCTTCCCACTCTATGATGCCAGAAGTCACAACTCAGTTGTTTGGTTTAATTTTTGATCTGCCAGTATGGGTGGTGTTCAGGACAACAGAATGAGTGAGGAAACTATGAACTGCTGTCAAAGGAATTCTGCTAAACACCCATTTTATTTACAGATACACTCCTTCTTCCCAACCACATAGTCAGACATATATGTCCTGTCATTTAGAGAAAAAAAGAAAAAAAAAAAAAAAAGAAACATTATACTCCCTTTTGAGTAATAGTAATTTTTAAATTAACTCTTCAGAAAATCTCTTGATTTAAGCATGATTTTTAGAGTAGCCTAACTATAAACAGAACTGGCAGTGGCAGAACTGCCCTTTGGAATTCTTTAAGTACTTTATATTTCCTCAGTGTCTGTGAACTTGAGCAATTTACATCTGAAATGCTCCTCTGATAGATGTGAGATGTCTTTACCAGAAGGTTTACTAACGAAAAGGTTTGTAGCTGTTTGAGACTAGAACAGCTATAGCCGTAGGGGAAGTAGAAGATGTGACTTAGTAAAATCCACAAAACTGGAATTCGTAATGAGGAAAAGAAGGCATAATAACTGGCAAATACTTGGAAATAATCTCCAAGCTAAAAAGGGTAGATGGTCAGGGAAATTTTCAACTGATGTAAACCATATTGCTTCTGCAAACTTGAGTGGGACTGTGACCATCATCATGTGGGAATCTGACCTCACCCTTTTATATATATACATATTCTCTTTTTCAAATAATAAGGTATTTATATAAAATGACTCTTGCAATGAGTCAGGCCAAATATTTCCTTAGTCAAAATGCAGTAATGAAGAGAGGATGTTCAGGAAAACAAAACAAAAAAAAAACACACACATTTAAACAGTAATTCAAAATACTATTTTGTTAGCTTCCAGTAGTAAGAGGTTTAGGGATTTCTTGATCTGGGTTTCAAATCATATAAGTATGTTTTCATTGTTGCTTTCATGAAAGTATCCTTATGTACATGTTAAATCATTGTTGATTACTGACATGACATTTTCAGAGATTACAGTGACTAAAATTATTTCCTGAAAATCAGTTTTTGAATATGTCAATTTTTTTTTTCTTTCTTCATCTACATTACTTTGCATTTACTGTCATTTAATTTCATCTCTCATTTTAATCACTCAGTTGCTTTGGCTACATTTTTCTGCAGCTTTCCAAAGTCAAGTTCAGATTTGATTATCCCAAATAAATTTGTCATATTTAATACCCTTGTCAATCCAATATTCATGCCTTTTCATTTCACTGAGAAATATGACAAACAGCAGAGTTTAGTTATTAAAAATGGTAACTTTCTTACATCTTAAAAATTATCATGTACTCTTATCCTCTTTTTCCTAAGTATTAAGATTTTATTAATCCACAACAGACGCATAATAGCTCAGTTTCTTTTGGAAAGAAACAGTATGTAAAGGAAAATCATTAAGGTACCTTAGCAGACTAGTAGACAGAACCTGTACAGCTAGGTTGGTCTTTTTCATTACATTAAGTAATATACTAGAATAAATGGACATTCAGTCACACGGGAAGTATTTTATTAACCTGAAAGCTTTTACACTTTTTCCAGATATAAAAATCAAGCTAATAATAGATGCCACTTTTTCCATCCAAATCTTAACTTCTTAAACTATTATGACTACTATGATTCTAATTAACCAAAGCAGAAGTATATTTTATTTCACAATCCTTTTATTTACAGAAAGGTTTTCTTAGAAATTATAGAAAGGTTTATATCTGTGGTTGCACAAAATCTATGAAATCTAATCACTTGGTAGAAATAAGTAATAAAAACCCAGAAACAATATTACATGTTTTGGAATCAATATGAATTGTTACGGTTAGCTTTCCACTTGCTAAGCTATTATTGCATTTAAATTACAGAAAATCAAAAGAATGTAAACCAAAAAAAATATCAAAAGTACAATAAAAACAAACAGGTGTTCTAAAGGGAATGATGGTGAGATTGTAAGGAGAAACATTTCACTTCCTGATGAATATTATACTCCTTCATCTACAGCCATTTCTACATACAGCTGATAGCACTGTTTTAAAGCTTTGTAAATGCAGGCAGTACAGGGACAAGTTCCTTGCTAGGCACGTTAGGCGTTCTTCCACAGCAGGATGTGATGTTTCAGCACTGCTACCAGAATGCATTACAGCTGTGCAAAATATTATTTCAAGCCAAAATCTGTTTTGCAAACTTGTTTTTCCTAAGGCACTTACGTATCCTGATTTATATAGACTCTTTAAAATTATATAACCCTAAGATGTTAAAAAATCACCTCTCCCTTGTCCTTCCTGCCATAATGGTGTGACAGGTGAGCCCTGCCCACAAAGCATAGTACAAGGTACACCATACCAAAGTGTCAACAGTTTTTGTGCTCTGTCCAAGGACCTGTCTTGATTCAAGGGCTTGGTTTTGATCAGTTTTCTTTTTTTATAATTTACTTTAACATGTTATTCTATGATTTTAGAGGTCTTCTCCTGCTTGCAAAGAGCTGAACAAAAAAAGACCCTGGGTATCTGGATGTTTGCTGAACTAGAACAGACTGGTATCTTCCTGTAGAAAACATTCTTTAGTTTTGTTATTCTAAAAAAAGCTTAAGCCTGATGAAGAGTGACTAATTAATAATACAAACAGAAGTTTTTATTGTAGCAATACATCCATTTTCCAAGCCTCATGAAATTGTTTCTTTTCACTGTCCCTTCCCCATCCCTGACACCTCCACCAGCCACACTGCATTGTGCCTTTGCACACCAGGGACAGGACTGTCAAGACAGCTTAGTTTCTTGACGGGAACCAAAATGACAGTCGATGCATTCACAAGCACTCATAACGGAGCAGATTCAGTATGCTTCTGAAGAGCACGTTTTTCACAGAGGCTCAGAACCCAAAAAGCTGATCTCCTGAAACCATTAAATTTGATGCTCACATAAGATCTAGGCTTTTTAGAAGTCCTGACTGGGCAAATCATAAATCCTCAATAGCTCACTAACTCCTTTGTTCCTTTGCTCTTCAAGTACCACTATTAGCTGTTCTTTGCACTTCTGCTGTCATTTCTCCATGGGAAAAAAATATCAAATTGTTTTATTTTAAAGAAAGAATGAACTGAGTGAGAGATCCCCAACTGTGATAAACTCTGACACCTAATTTCCCTTTGCTCATGAGAAACATAAGAAAACAAAGGGGACAGAAGTAAATATGCAACTTTCCACATGTCTTTTCTGCTTCATTTTCATACAAAGAATGTATCTAAAGGTCTTGCTTTGACTTAAGAGCTTGGGAAATTCAGAGGAAGTTAAAGGGAAAATTGAAAAATATTATTTTGAAAAATTGGGTAAAAAGGCAGCACTGAAAGCTCGAACATTCATTATGAACTGTGTCTGTGTGTGTGTGTGTTCAGAATATATTTTACAAAACCTTTTATACTTAACTCTTTCGGTTAAAGGTCCAGTACTAAAATAAATCAAAAGCACATATTATATAATTGTAGCATAAAACATGCTCACTTGCATCTCTCTGGTTAAGTGGCAGAACACAACCTGCTTTTTCCATGAAGCATATGTTATGATTCTCATCAGTAACACCCCACATGAGCATCTCAGTGCAGTCGCCAAGGAATAATCAGTTGAAATTTCACATATACTCTGAACATTGGAATAGTGCCTGACACACATTGACTACCATCAGGGAAGATACCACAGTGAGTTTGGAGATCTGATTTAGTGCGTTCATCAAAAAGCATAATTGTAGTTACTTGTGCTAGTCTGTTAAGACACAGAAAGATTTAAAAAGTACTTTGCATTGTTAAATCATTTGAGTGGCTTTTTTACAACATGAATAGTCAACATCCACTGTAATTGTGATGAGTAAAGTAAAAATTTCTGCAATATTTTGTAACCCCAGACATTCACCCTTTCCACTTACAATTACTTGCATAGGCACCAGCATTTTTACTTGCTCAGAGGCCTGTAGATTCACAGGATGACAAGTAACATTCAGATTCATCCAAAGTGGTTGCTGTAGCATACATTCATTTAGATCTCAGATTCATTATTACCAGTGTTTGTCTACAGCTCTGGTCTCTCTTTTCATGAGTAGTAGGCCCCCCAATGATCATGAATGGATGTTTCACATGTCTAGCTAGACCATTCCCTTGGAGGTCTCCTTCCCTCCATCTTTTCTCTCCAAATTCTTGTATTCAATATTGTATTTAATAAAAAGTGATGAATCTGTCCTCTTTTAATTCATTCACTTAGAGTCTACAACGTCCTCTTGGCAATCCAGTCCATATATTTTGAAAAATAAGTGTTTGCTTTAACCATGTCCTTCTAAATTTTTAAATAACTACCATTTCTTATTTTAGAAGAAATAGTGAATTGTTACTTCCACCCTTCTCCAAATTACTCTTGATTTCAGAGCCTGTCATCATTAACTCCCTCAGTTCCTTCTTTTCCATGTCTATCTGGGCCACTCAGACAACATAGAAAGCGGGTGATCAGATCCGTGTATGACCATTGTGCTCTTAAAGAAAAGAAAATCTCTGGATAATGTCTATCACATGGCTAAATATCCATTGTTTTCATATAACTTACAGTTCAACAGAAGAGCTTTTTAATAATAATTTTGTGATCATGCATGGTTCTAGTAACTTAAGATATGCACTGATCTAATTGCAGAACTGGTATCTGTGGCACTATTCAGCATGTAAGCAACCATTTGCTAGTTGCAGACTTACTCTCCCACTTATGCTGAACTTCAAGCTTCTTTTTCTCAAAGCAAATGTTTTGAAAGTAAAACCCACTTGACTAAATTAAGAAGACATATTTAGCAAACTATCTTAATTATTAATCAGTTTGCAGTTTTACCCACTTGTGCCTACTCTGTGTAATAAACATTTATTAAGCTTTTCTTTTTTATATCATGAATGCTGCTAATGTGCTTTGAATTGCTCAGAGAAAATTACATATAACTTTTGGATTCAAATTACATTAATTGCAAAAATCTAGATCTGGAGGTTTTGTGTTGTGGGATTTTTTTTTCCCCTTCCCACCAAAGCATTCTGAATCCTTAGGTTAATTTCTTTTGGTTATCAGCCTATAAATTTGATTGAACTGATAACACTTTTCAAATCACATCTCAGAAATCACTTGCTTATTTAAGTCATTATGTATGTGAGTCATAATAAAATATAATAATATGCATATTCTTGTGATGTAGATAATTTATCTTACTATACATAACTATAAAGTAATATATACCACAAGGTAACAGCAAATGCAGCAAGTGTATATTATTTTTATTTAGTAAACAGCTGAAAGAATTAGTATAATTTAGCTTTTTTTTTTTTTTCTCTTTGTACCTCATCTGGAAATGGATTTCAGCTTTTACAAATATATTCATTATTCAAAGTAGTCAGGAAAGACTGGAGTGAGTAAATATATTCCCATTGACTCCTACTCGTTTCCAGTCAAACCATAACTACATATTAATTGAGCATATTTCAGTTTGGATTAGTCTACAATATTTATTTTTCAATTAAAATTTGGCATTCAATATAAACAGTTGAAATACAACCTTACTTTTGCCCTAATTTTTTAATGTTTTCCATTGTACAACGTTTTAGAGGCTTAACTACAAAAATACTTTCAGTTCACAATAAAGCTGATATATTCTGAGTAAATCTTTGATGGTAATATTTTTTGTTTTCTTTGTCCTTTCCCCAGATTTTTATTTGTCTTACTAAGTTTCCACAGAGGCACCCCAAAGCAACTTCAAGCAAATAATAAGCTTAAACCAACTTTAATTGGGAACTGAAACCAAAACCAAATGACAGAAACCAACGCAAGCTGGGGGGTAATCCAAAATCAGTCAGTACTCTTGCAACATTTAATAAAATGCAGGTTCTGTATACCATTTGGGGATATTCTAACCACACAACTGCACAAGAATTATGATCCACAGCGTGCACACACTCACTCAAAAGAGAAGCCTCTCTCACTCAATGGTACCAAGAAGAAATAATTGATTGTAGACTCTTGCATCTGGGCAGGAACAACCCCAGGTTCCAATATGAGTTGGGGAATTACCTGTTAGAGAGCAGTGTAGTGGAAAGGGACCCGGGCGTCCTGGTGGACAGCAGGATGACCATGAGCCAGCACTGTGCCCTTGTGGCCAGGAAGGCCAATGACATCCTGGGGTGTATTAGAAGGGGGGTGGTTAGTAGGTTGAGACAGGTTCTCCTTCCCCTCTACTCTGCCCTGGTGAGATCACATCTGGAATATTGTGTCCAGTTCTGGGCTCCTCATTTCAAGAAGGACAGGGAACTGCTGGAGAGAGTCCAGTGTAGAGATAAAAAGGTGATGAAGGGAGTGGAGCATCTCCCTTATGAGGAAAGGCTGAGGGAGCTGGATCTCTTTAGCTTGGAGAAGAGGAGACTGAAGGGTGACCTCATTAATGTTTATAAATATGTAAAGGGTGAGTGTCACGAGGATGGAGCCAGGCTCTTCTCGGTGACAACCAGTGGTAGGACAAGGGGTAATGGGTACAAACTGGAACACAGGAGGTTCCACTTAAATATGTGAAGAAACTTCTTCACAATGAGGATAACAGAACACTGGAACAGGCTGCCCATGAAGTTGTGGAGTCTCCTTATCTGGAGACATTCAAAACCCCTCTGGACACATTCCTGTGTAACCTCATCTAGGTGTTCCTTCTCTGGCAGGGGGATTGGACTATATGATCTTTCGAGGTCCCTTCCAATCCCTAACATTCTGTGATTCTGTGATTGTGTGATTGCCTGGGGCAGGGCGGGATTCACTCAAGGTTATAGCCAGAAGAAAATAATCTCTCACCAAGGAGAAGGTGAGGGCTTTTAATCCCAGGAAGTCTCCTTAGACAGTGTCCCTGATTTAAGGGGAGGGCTCAGTTCACAGTCCTGCTGCTCCAAGAAGACCACTCAACAGGAGTCTTCGGCAGGGGTCCCATTTTATAGCTGGGTCAGATCTGGCTATGGTCATTGTGAGCAGCTTGCTGGCTGAGGTTTCTGTGTATTGACTGAGGGTCATGTTCCTCCCGCCCCGTCAAGTCTGGGGGGAGGTGTATGTGAGGAGTCATTGTCCCTCAGGTTGAAGGATGAGATGGTTGGCATTGACCAAGGCACGGGACTGAGCACAGCTACAGGGGGGCACAAAAGGTGCTGAGGGGTCATCAACTGCCCTATTGAAAGCTCTGGACCTCATCAGGGTGTGTGTAACTGCCACACAAGTATATGTAGAATAAAAATTCTTCCATAACCACTGCATCATGTACCTTCAGTTCTCACTACATCAGTGAGGAACCGCTAAAGGTATATGGGTCTCTGCACGGTGACAGTGTGACAAATCAGTGGGGACTACTCAGGCTATTATGCAATACTCACTTATATGAACAAGAGTTCTTATTAGTTACTAAAGGCAATGGATCAAGCCCTAACTTACTTTCACGTGGCAAATATTTTTGAAAAAAATCACACAAGCAGACTTGTATTATTGACATGTCATATGAAATCATGATTTAGTATAAAATAGTTTCTGTTAAATACATAGAAAATAAGTGAGGCGGTTTGCCAGTACTCCATTAAATTCACATTTTTCCTCTGGGGCAATAAATATTCCTCACTGTATGCTCCTAATATTCAACTATATGCTTAACGTTAGAATTCATACCACTAAAGTATCTATGTTGATAAAACTCATCCATAAAAATCATTACATTCCTAATAGGGAATGTTTCCTTTTAAGATTGTCAGGGCCAATATAAGCAATCATTTCTTATGCGGATCTTATACAATCTTTAGGAACAAGTAAGTTCGTAAGTTTTATCTAC
Source organism: Columba livia (assembly GCF_036013475.1). NCBI lineage: Eukaryota > Metazoa > Chordata > Aves > Columbiformes > Columbidae > Columba > Columba livia. The sequence goes on along the minus strand of NC_088602.1, from coordinate 59,302,896 downwards.
CTTCATATGAGTCAGATTACTCACTGTCTACAAAATCAAATTTCAGTGTGCTGTTCACAAACACTCCTCATTCAGAAAAAGGAGAAACATGATTCTTTCATATTACAAAAGTCTATGCACACCAGTGCATCAGAACCATGACAAGGATTCAGAAGTAGTGCCTGGGAAACAAGTTGTTTTGAAGGAGGAGATCTATAAGCACAACCTAACAACACCACTCAAAAATCTCCTCCTCCAAGGCCAGACCCTTCCTGTCTGCCCAGCAAATACTGGTGATGCCCCTGGGCAGACCCTGGCCCCAGCTACTGACCGTGGCCATGCTGGGAGGGGATCAGCAGTCTGCCCATCCTGCTAATTACACCTGAACTGCAAACAATGGAGTGCTCAGTGTCAAACCTGAAAGTCCAGAAACTGCAGAAAAACTGTGGTTCCACACAACTGACCTCATTTACTTTGTGAAATTAACATACAAAACATGTATTAAAGCTCTTTTAAAGATAAAAGCTTAACACCTAAAGTATACATGTGACTGGGCATTTCAACATTGTGCTGCAATAAAAGGCTAACATTTTTCTTTTCATAGTTTGGGTCTGCATAGCCTGTGCACCAACACTGAGAGCAGAGAAGGTAACAACAACATTGCGGAAGCCCTGCAGAGCTTCAGTTCCACTCTAGAACAATATTTAGTGTTCACATTCTAATCTGAGACCTGAACAATACATTCGCCACAAAAGGTTAAGTCAGACTCTAAACCACTACTTACCCAGACATAGAAGTCTTCTGGGATCTTTGCACTCAGTAGCACAAGCTTTGTGCATCCTGTTAGGACTTTCCATAAAAGAAAGTATTCTCTTTTCTTGCACTTAAAACAGAGGCACTAACTTAACTGGTAAGATCCATGTGGTGGGATACTCTATATGTCACTAGCTGCACTACCCATTTGGCCAAATGGTTATCTAGATACACATCTTTTAATCAGCTGGACAGAATTCAGTTATACAGCAAAGCCTGATGCCCTTGCATAAAAGTGGATATTGATTACTTAATTAGACAAAGTCTCTAGAATTAAATGTCTTGTGGTTTTGAAAAGTGAGCCCATATTATACCTGGACAATAAATGCTGTGCAACCAATTTGCTTCTTTCAAAAGGGCATTCCTGGTCCAGGGACCAGAAAAATTTAACCGAGGGAAATTTCTCATCTCCCTGTATGCTTGGATCTGTACGATTATATAAATGAACAAAATTAAAAATAGGAAAAAATAGAAATTGTTGAACTACTGTGTCTTTAGAGGCATATTCACAGTGGGATTATTTTCCTATCAGGCTGGAAAAGAACAAAGAATATGCAGCCATCCTTACCTGGCAGAGTCACTGAAACTTGTTTTGCATTTGGCTGAGCATCATAATTACAGGTGACTGCTTCAATTGATCAGGTACAAAGGAAAAACATCTTGTCAGTTCCTTTCCGATGCACTCAACCAAGCCAGTGTTAGTCTATGAAAATTCATCAAACAGGATCATAACAACAGTTATATCTATGCAGAGAAAGAAAAATAAGCTCCTTTGGACAAAGTAAATCCGTGAGGATTTTTAAGTCCAGCTCAAGTTCCAGCCAAACTTAACAAAATATTTGGCTGACAGAAACTGAATTTGAACATTTAAGCAATTCAAGAGTGTGCTAAAGTGGATTTTTAGTATTCTTATTATTACCTGTAACTTGATATTACTGTACTGTACATGAAAATGCAGAGACATTATACCGTGGAAGCTTTATGAACTATTTTAATTCAGATTTCTACTATTTAACAAGCCAAATAAAACATACTCCCTTTTAAAAAAGAAAATGGCAGTATTGCAAATTAAAAATATTTTGCAATTTGCATTTACATTGCATACTTCCAATGGTACGTTTGAAATTCTCTACGAAAAAATAATTTTCATTATTTTCCAAAGTGTATATATATACATATGGTTTTAAGATGTTATTCTATATTTATATGTATATTGACAATCCTATACACATTCATATTCATAATAATTTCTTATTTTACCAAAGTTACTGCAAATAGTTTTAGGACACAAAGAAAAGTTCCTTCAAGGCCTTATGCTTGCTGCTGGAAATTTTGTATCAGGAATGGGACAAAGCAAAATTGAGAAGATTTTCAGCATAAATGGGCAACTAAAGAGTCTGGGATTTTCTTATTAACTGATCTATAACCCCCTTCCCTGACCTTACCTTCCTTCTCACCCATTCCCCACATTCCGTTTATTTTGTACTTTTAGCAATATAGTAAATAAAGCTATTGCTACTCCATTTGTGTTTAGTTTGATTTCTTAGAATAAGGACAAACTACCTCTTAAAAAATATTGAGAAAATATCAGCCTTTAATGTTTAAGAATTATCCTGATTACATGAATATAAAAATTAGGACTTATTCTTTTATTCTGTTTTCTTTTAAAGTTTTTAACATTTCTTTCAAGTTTGCATCACACAGAACTTGTACCTCCTACTGATGTGTTTCACCTGTGTTGCTGAGTATTTAAATACAGTCTTCGTGGTGTGAAAATTTCCTTGAACTTGTAATTAAGCATAAAATATATTCATGGCTGACAACTAAGTATTGGAAAAAAAATGAGAAAGTGTGTTGCAATATGGATGGGATTTTTTAAATGTTTCATGTGAGCACAAAAGTGTTGAGATTCAAGACCTACATTTCATGATATTTTTAAAGCACAACCATTTTGAAGCTGAAATGTCTACCTTATGTGTACTGTCTTACTAAATATTGAGACATTAGCCTTCTGGTTATGTTTATATGTTATTACCGTAGCCATCAGGCTTTATGGGAACTTCCTGATGGAACTGAATTTGTAGAGCTTCAAACCCCAGGGTGAGGGACTCATGTTTATAATACTGAGAACAGACAACACTGGAGACGACACTGAAATCACTACTTTTCCTATCTCTCTGTATGTTTCAAGGTAGTAATATTTGCAGATTCACATCATGTTCCTATACTCTTCCTGTCTTTATTCAAATCCATTCTGGCTCTCCTTCATTATAAGTTTTACCAGTTCCTTGTCTTACTGCGATACTACCTCTAAAACGGTTAACTTCATCTTTATAATACTTACTGGTCTTTAGTCCTTGAACTTATTTCCTAAATTTTGAACATTTAAATTTTATTGCCACCTGGAGCTGCCTGCTGCTACTTTTATTTGATCACACAGAAGTCCAGAGAGTAGAAAGTCAGTAGCAGGAGCTTTACACTTTGCTGCAGTTAAAATTTAAATTGCTCCCCAGAGACAATGAATTATAGAATTGTACTTCAGAATAGTACTTATCTTCTTTTTTTTTTTTTTTTTTTTTTTTTCAATAGATTAAAATACTTCTTCCTATCAATTAATGAGTCAGATCCAAAAAAAGGAACTCTGGCAGCTACAGTTTAGGTTGTGTAAAAGCTAACGTGCAGCCACCTCTTCCAGACAGATTCCAGGAGTGTGTGTTAGCTGCCTGGGTGTGGGGAAATTGATATGCCCTCTGGTGAGTAAAAGAGAGATTTTGGCTCTGATCAGGGTGCCAGCTGGGGGCCAGATGCCAGAAAGGTGATCACCATGGTCTGACTGCAATCCTGTGGGACTTTGGGAGGAAAATGCTGTTGTCCAGTGCTTTCCAGTTCCAGTAAAAAAATATTGCTTTCACCTCTGATTTAATCTCTCATGGTGCATTGAGGATCTCCTGCGGGATGCAGGTTCAAGCACCCAGGTAAGGAAGGGCAAGGACATGGGATCTCTTACGTCCACAATTACTTGGTAGTAACATTGCACACACTAAGTTCTTCTGTAAAAGTCACATGCATCACAGCCAACTCTTTTTCCTCTAGCAGTTCTGCCCCAAACACAAAAATGTTTATCAGCTTTCCCATTCTGCTCCGTAGGCTATTTCTAACAAGCAGTGTGTATTCTGGTACCTGCACTCTTTTGTTAGTCAAAAATGTAGCTATTTCTTTTGTCTAAAGATGTTTGTACTGTGAGACCAATATGAACTGACAACCTTTAATATCACTTGTTCTGAGCTGGGGTCAGATCAAGTGGAAATATAAGCTCTGTAAATACGACAGAAAAAGTGAACAATGTAAAACAAATACATGCATTCATATACCAGACAAAGAAGATATAAAAACAATAGAATTGCATTTAATTTGGAGAGGAGATGCTTACCATATTTAGGGATGATCAAAGGAAAATAATTTAATCTGTTGGGAAAAAAAAAAGAAAAAGAAACAGACATCTTCAAACAACTGTTCACATTAAGAATTTGTGCAGCAGGTCGAAAGATTCAGAGCTCTAAAAGATATTGTCTTTATTGGCCAGGCACCCAGACTAGACAAGAGCTCCTCAGTAAATAAATTTCCTGATTTTTATTTTTTTGTCTATTTTTTGCCAGAATCTGACTGTACAGAAGAATGGGAAAAGAAGACATCCAAATATACATGCCTGATTAGTTTTAGATTACTTCTTTTGAGGCAAAATTTTACTTTTACAGAGAAAAATTTTGAAATTTTATGAAAAGTTCCCCTTAAAAAATTCAGGTGATTATTTGTTCAATTGAAATAAAAAATATAAATTAAATAAAAATAAAGCTAAGGACCTAATGATTCATGAATGAGAAAATAAGCCCTGACACAAAACCACAGGTAACAACATATTTGATAGGAAGTAAATAGAACATATTAGAGATTGGACATGTCTGACTCATAATGTAAGTGACACTTTTCACATTAAATTAAAAGCAGGACTTGTAATCATTTTGATAATTTCTAAGTAACAGCTTAGCAATAAACTAGGAGCAATTTTGAAGGACTGCAGCAAAAATTACAGGCTGTATAAAACCTGCATTTTTGTCTGGATTGCATGATATAGAAGAAAGTATACTCATCAAGCAAAACTGATAGAGGGCTCTGTGAAAGAGAGGCAAGTGGTAGGTAAACATCTATGGCAAGTGCTCCTTTCAAAGACAGCAGCAGAAAAAGATCTACAGGGAAAAGACAAAAATTCCCCCCTAGGTATACTATCTGGAAGAGACTGAAAGCTCTGTGTTTGATTTTGATATGTTAGGTGATGAATCAATTTCTTATACATACTTTAATACATGCCCAGTCATTTTGATTTTGTGTTTTTCAGCTATATTTTTTCCTGTTTTTTCTGTTCCTTATTCTTCCTAGCTGCATATCACAACATTTTAAAAAATACCTAATCCTCCCACACAGATTAGGACCTTTTTGATACACACATTCCCAAATGAGACATTGATCAACACTAAATGCAACAAATTAATTCAGAAATTAAGCCAAATTTAGACTCCAACATATTTGTATTATACGTAGCAAACAACATGCACATTATATATGCAGAAAACAACTCTGTTTGAAATGGAAATGTCAAATATTGCCATATATATTCGAAAGCAGCAAGAACAACTTTTAGATATTACTAGATTAAACAACAAGTCATTATTTCTGTCTGGAAGCTGACCCAGCTTCCTTAATGTCTGATTGACATTTTCTGACAAAAAAGGTTAACCAGTTATAAGCATTGAATCCAACAAACATCTGGATGACCTAAATTTCAAGGTATTAGTGATAACTTAGGATCATACATTTTTAACTAATAAGCAAAGTACTTTCTGATTTGTAGCAGTATGTAGTTCTTGTGAACAGATCTTTAAAAACGCACTATGGTTTTAAACCATGGTTATAAAATCTAGCTGAGTAACATGCTGCCTTGAAATGGTTTAAGTTTAGTTGGCTTCAAAATGCATGATACCAATATCGCGTGCAACGCAACATGCTAACCACAGCAAAAGTGCCCCTGAGCTGCAAAACGCACTGAGAAGAAATGACATCTAGTAGCCATGTTGCCTGACCTATCTCTGACAAACGGATTAACTAATTAGAGCTTGCGAATAGTTACTCTGTTGAGTATTTACAATACTTGAGAAATAAGTTCTTTATGAGAGAGGCTGGAGTCTCATGATTAATTGTCCAAGTGATTGAAATCTGCAACTGTAGAAGTCACAGTGCACTGTTAGTCTGTGAGCTCTACATTCCAGTATTATATTACATTGTTAAACAGTATCTCCTTGAAGGACTACAGACTGTCAGTTTCTATCATACTTAATATATTAGGAGAGCCTTTTAATTAACGTGTTAACAATGTCAGCAATATTAAGTGACTAAAAGAGACCAAAAGAATACAATATGAATCACAGCTTCAGGTTCAGTTTCTATGCTAGGACTCAGAAACAGTCTTCCCTATCAACTCTGAATGTATTGCAAGAAATTTCAGAGTAAATAATCTCAGTTTTTTCACCCAAAAATGCAAAACCCCAGTAGTCAATTGATTTACTAAGAAGTGCTGTATGGACCTTCAAAACTGATTTAAAAAAAAAAAAATCCCTTCACGTTATATAATTCTATTCCATTGAAAAAAGCTCACCTTTTGGTTGAACAGAAGAGTTGTTCAAAGGGGAAAGAACACTTACAAAATGCTTATGAAATATATATTGTTCTATTTTTCTCAAAAAAGGAAAATTAAATGGAACTTGTTTATCCAATTCTGGCATCAAGACTGAGTTTTCATGTGAACGTGTAAGTTATATGAAAGTTATCTCATAATTAGGCAAGTTTCATCACTGAAATTGTCACTTTTACATGCTAACAGCAGTAAAACACCACTTAAATTATAATTTATTAAGCTTCCTAAAATCTTCATGAAGATTTTAACACCTAGATAGAAGGCTGGAATTTCACTTTCATTAGAAGTACCAGGTATAAGGATTCAAATTCTCATGAAATTAACCAAAGAAAATCTGCTTTAAATTCTCACTTTTATCCAAATTATTTTGTCTATGCAGAGAAACTGCTAATACATGATTTCTTAATTTGCTGAGCATCTAGCAGCTCCAAATTAACTAACACCCAGTTAACATCTTTTTAAAATCAGGGTATTTATTTAAGAGTAGGATTTTCCCAAAGCAATGTATAAATATAAAGCTCTTGATACTTAAACAACTTCATTTAGACACTTCAAAGAACTCTATTTTATATTTTTTTTCTAAGGAGCATAGTCTAACCATATTACCTACTACTGAAAATCATGGCCTGTGAGACTGAAATGTTTATTAATTTTGTACATGTAATCTTTGCACTGATCTTTTTTAGAATAGTAACACATTTTCAGGGGCTTGTGGCAAGTTGTGTTATCAGAAATGCTTCACTAATCCTTTTGTCAAAGACTATTGAAAAGAAACTGCATGCTACATGATAGTTGGAAAAGACTCCATCAAAGTTATTGGCCGTATATAATGTCACATAGAAATCCCTAGAAATTCAATGGATTTTTTTTATTATTTTAGTTTTTCATGACTTCATGTGTTTGTACAAAGACAATAAATACACCCTGGAAACTTGTTGCCTCATCGCTATAGAACCATCACTAATTATGAACAGCAAATATTACCACTCTGAGATACATATAGAAAGAAAAAAAAAAATAATGCTTTTATATACACTCTATCAAAAAACATTTTTTGTATATGAGCTACGTTATACCAAGAATGTCCTTAGAAGGCCTTCGTGCACATCACCTTGTACAAATGTATGCGCAACAAGAGTCCTTTGCTGTGTTCTCTGTACATTCAGCAACAGCAAATTACAGTCACTCCTCAGTCATGAGAATTTATATTTTCAGAGAAACTTTATGATGTGGACATGCAAAATGTTCATTATTAATCTTCAGGCACCACATGATGTTGTACAGTACAGGGTCCATTTGAAGCTCACCAATCTAATTTTTCATTGTATCTTTGTTTCAATTGCACATTAATTTTGTTATACCATTAGATATCTTTACATCCTAGAGACTTATAGGACATGTTGACTGACAAGATAGGTTTCATTCTTCTTCCTTGCTCACATTTGGCTTACCAAATTCCTCTCATTACTTTTTAATAACTTAATAAAAATTAATAAAGTCTGTGATTAGATCCAGCTTTGTATCTATCCAGAAGTTCCACCTAGAAAATCTGTGACAGATGCATTTTGATTCATTATGTTGTTATCCAGTTACTAGACTATTAATCATTCCTCCATCCATAGCAGTCTGCATTTGCAGCACTTGTGAAGTGCACAGTTCCTAGAGAAGACCTACTAGGAACTATTGGGGAACATGTGGTAATTTTACTCTACTCAACCATAGCCTGAGTGGTTTAACACAACTGACAAAGTTGCTATGTGTTCTAGAGCTGCATACTCTAGTTTTATAAAACCAGCTCAATCCTTTTAGAATTATCTTAACATTGTGCTTTCAAAAGTTTATTTTCACAGAGACATTTAAGGCACTGAGACAGAGACTGACATGATGACTAGGAAACTGATATAGTGACACAGGAATTCTCACTTTAGGAAAAGGGGTATAGAAATTCTGTTGCTGGTGATAATTTTTCTTTAAGGACGATGATATTTTCCCCTACTCTTAACCAGAATACCTGGATAAACGAGGAAACTGTTGTAATAGAAAACAACTGGTATTTTTGGATAATCTGCAAAAGCCATCAGTGAGAATGGACACAGAGAACAGTGCTGTAGAGAGAATGAGTGCCCCAGCTTTTCCCTTCTGTTCTAGGACTTCCTCAATGGATAACTATGATTCTTCACCTCTTCCAAATATTTGTTGTGTTGTTTACTTCTCATTCACCTTAACAAACAAATGAACCGTAATTCTTAGTATTTGTAGCACACATCTGTGTTGAAGGAGAGTTTGTCTTTGTTTTAAAGATAAGTTCTCAAGGGAAAATCCTGGGTACGCTGATTAAGCTGGATTATAGACACAAGAAAAAATCAGATATAGAAACCTGGTTGAGTCAAACTGAACTGAAATTAGGAACTGAATTAATATGTCTGAGTCATTTCCATACAGATATGATTTCATATATATACATTTATACACTCAAAATTAATAAAAGGATCATTTGAATTAAGCGTACTGCTGTGTTTGAAAACATACAGTATCTTTAAACTGCACATAAAAATGTACAAATAGCATGTCAGTGAAAAACTGGAGAAGAAAACAGCTTATACAGAAATCAGCACCATAGTGATACATGTCCGTCTGCTTGTCTGGCTTATTCTGACATCAGACTTTCTCACTAGTGTGCAGAGGTCTTACTGTAGTCGTTAACAGTTTGTTCAGGACAGTTTAGAAACTATGATAGCAAGAGACATCAACAGACTTAAAAGCCTTGCCTGTTATGTGAAAATAACACAAGATATAATACATATAAGGGATGAAAGCTGAAAAATTAAACTAATAATTTTGAGAAGTCATAGATATGTGGGCTAACTAGATGGGTAATTTAAAGATTTAGAACACAAATAAATACAAATCCTGCATTAATGATGACAGAAATCACCAATGGCCATCTATCTAGTATTGTTAGTTTGCATTTTCTTTAGCTACATAATAAAGGAAAACTTGAGATTAATGTCACCTCCTTGTAGGTCTTTACAGCCACAGTACCTGGCTTGACTACTGATATCAAGATGAACATGAAAATATTGACTTAGGATCATAACTCCTCTTAAATTTCAATTCAGAAAACTTTAATTCTGTCTAACTGCTTCTTACAGGATAAAGGCATAGAAGAATATCTATAGGAATCAGGACAAAAAGCATAGGAGCAAATAGAGAAGAGCTTGAAAATAGTTAAAATATTAAGATCTTGAAGAATAATACAAATGTACACTATTAATAAAGGATCACCTCAGAAACCTTAGCTATTTCTTTTATTTTAATCGAATAGAACAAGTACCTAAATAACAAAACTGTTCAACAGGTAAAGTTTGAGAAGAAAAATTGTGAGGTTATAAAACAGTGCCTCACAGTACTTAAAGCTCTAACTTAAGTACAATACTTCATAAGTTACTAAAGAAAGAAGAAAAGCTATGTCATGTAAGTACTTTTAAATCTTTCATTGCAAAAAATTTTTTTTAAAAAAAAAGGAAAAGAAAAAAATGATGCAATAATTTAAAATGACCATCAGTATATTGTAGGAATTGAATATTTGACTTGGGAGTAAATTGTTAAGTGTAGTGCTATAAAGTTAACTGAACACAGTTCATAGTTAATTTCACTAGTCCTATTAACAGTTTTGACTTGGTATAAATTATTCTGTCAAACCGTTTTATCGTAATTATCATCAAGAACAACTCTTCATAGTTCCATAGGATATCTCACTAAAATACAGCAAAAACACCACAAATTTGCTTATGTTTTGGCGTCATAATGATGAGATTAAGATACTATATAACACTTTCTAATTTAATAAGTGGGGAAATTAATTTAGAAAGTGACATTACTTTTATCTTGGTCATACAAACTCCACGTAGGTAATAAAAATAAATAAATAAAAAGATAAATAAATAAATAAATACATAAATTTAAACCAGCAAACAAGGGCAAAGTTAAGAAGTACTTTTTGTCCTAACCAGTTGGCTCCATTTTTCATGTTAATTTTGTCACTCATGCCTCTTTGGGCTTTGGCAGAAAGTCAGATATTTTTTGAAATTCTGTACATCCTGCCAGAAAGTATCTGAATGTTGCAGCCAATTGTCAGATTTCATTTTTGTTTAAAACAGTGCGGATATTGTTCTTTGAAGTAAGCACACATCTAAGAAAACCCCAGTTTTACTGTGTCTTACATTTCAATATAGTCTAAAGGATCTTGAAACTGCTTTTATGTCATGTTAAAAATACTCATATAAAATAAAATTTCACTGATTTATAAGCGTTACAATACACCATACTGAGTAAACAGATGATAATTTTGTTTTGATCCTTTCAAGTTGTTATAGTAAGCCATGGCATTTTCCATTTCCTATTTTTAAAAAGGAATAATTGCATTATCAATGTAAGGGGCAATACATGGTCTTGATTTTAATTATGAAGAAATGTAAGTGTTAGGATTGTTACATGGAAGTGGAGATACTGATGTCTAAGACCATTACAGCTACAGCATTTGAATACAGAAGACCAGCTGCTACTACTCATATCCTTCTCCTTCATATACACATTATAATTGGTAAGTTTAGTTCGCTATCAAAGAAAATGAACAGTGAGGCTGCTTCAGGCACAATATTCCTAGTTTTTGGGAAGCCCTTCTCCCTGTTTACACCACTACCAATTTTTTTTTTTTTTTCTGGTGCAAGATGTTGCTTACTTGGAAACAGTTAGATGCTGGGAGAATGTTTTGAGGAAATTCAGCAAGAATAGATCTTGGAAGAAGCTTGTAAACCTTATAACACATCGGGTCCATGTATACATTTTGAGATGTATATATTGCACAGCTGTTGGGTGAATACAAAAATATTACTCTTCGACTTAAGGCCCTCATCTTCAGGATAGATCTTTGTTGACATAACACTGTTCTTTGGAGTTCATCTGGAAAGGGAGAATACATCCCTTTTTAGGGAGACAACATACTCTTATTCATTTGTCAGCTAAGGAGAATGTTGAGCTCTTATTCTTTTTGTGTGTGTGTAGTCAAAGCTCTTTGAAACATGCTTTAAAAATATTTAGCATATGAAATAATGTCATTTCTATTTCAAATTTCAGACAAGTTTCACCCGAATTGATATTGATTGGTAAGAGAACAAGTAAATAATCTCTTGCCTATATTTGTACATAACTTAGATCTTCAACGTATGTTATATTGATTTTGGGCAATGTTCTTCTTTTCTCAAAAGTAACTTTTCACATACTCTGGTAGTCAGCCACTGTACTCTACTAGATAGAACATCATGATCTGTGAAACTTTGAAATTGTACCTTCCCTTCAGCTTCAAAGCCCGTGACATAGCCAAATCTTCATCTTTAGGATATCTTGGAAAGCATCATGCCCCACATATGTAAATTAAAAGAAAAATTTGCAAACAATTATTCCTGTGAGCAGAACTTATGACTTTCCCCACCACAAAAAAATTAAAACCCCAGTTCCCTGCAGAGCCTTCTGCAAGTCTTGGCTTTCTCTGCCAAAACCTGTTGGTTCCTTTCACAAGGAATACCTGTGGATTCAAAAGAAAACACAAATATTTTTTACTTTGTTTTGGTTTTATGTCTTTGATCTCAGTACATTTTCAGTATCTAAATATATTGCTCTGGTAACTGTACTCTATCAATATCTCTGATATAATCAGTATTTTCAGAATTATAATAAAGCTCATTTTAATACAAATATATATCTTTTCATCCTAAAAATTATCTGAAGTAACCAGCAAAGATGTCAAAATTATAACCTCTCATTGAAGTTTTGATGACCACTAGAAAATTTTTTTGTTCTTAATTTTATGGTTTTTCTGGGTCCAAAAGTACAGATATTTGACCATGTTTTGAATAAATTTTGATATTTTTAAGTTTGAGGTCATACTAAACAATCAGATTCATAGTATCTGTGCTTTTTTTTTTTTTTTTCTCCAAGCTTATTTGCACTTTCTCCACCTGAGCTATTAAAATAAAGACAGGTCTGAAATTGAAAATTTTGCTTGCCTACATTCTACATCCTTGGTACAGCAGAAGAGATAGATAATATGAACACCCCACTGTTGATTTTAGGTGAAATTGTGTTTGGGTATAAATATGAATGGAAGAACAGTGTCTGCCTGTGTCTTCATGTTACCATAAGGTTCTGCATCTACTTAGTGACCTTGTTGTGCTATTGGTGACTTTTGACATATTCTTAGCTAAACAAACTTTAAAAAAAAATAATGCACATTTCAAAACAGCAGGAGATAATTAGGAGCATTAATGAGGCTGCTCATTGGATTCCATGACAATATCTTTCACAGTAGGAGAATCAGACTATTTGTGTGACAGGGACACTTACCCTTGACATTTTCTAATTACTTTTTGTAGGTTTTCTTAACTCACCTTAACTACCAGGAGACATTGACATTGAAGTTGACCATGGTGGTCAGTGTCTGACATCATTTACAGGACAGTGAGGTTGCCTGACTGTCAGACACAAAATGTCTTAGTAGTGACACAGGATCAATGTTGATATTTTAAAGAATTTATATTCCTGGTTTGAGATCATAGATTTATGCTATTAAAAATATACATTTTATTTAAACTCAGACTTACATAAACAGTGAAGAACAAATCTATAGCAAGGCTTTTCTTTTTTAGCAAGTGCAACTGTGTCATACAACCACTTCATGGTCTCTCTTCAAAGATGAAAGACATAAGGATTAAAAGCAAACTTAAGTGCTGTTTTAACATTTTTATAGGTCTTACAACATATTCTAGAAATAAGCAAGTTTTTTTTTACATTATTCACCCTTGACCTAACTGAGCTTTTTTTCAGATTTGATAGTTTTATCCTTAACTTCAAAGGATAATAAATTAAGATATCACTGAAAGCTTTTGAAAAGTCTGTCTTCATTGACTGTCACTTTTTATAAGCATAATTGATCTATCTCAAATTTAAAAATAATTAGTATCTTCACATAATGAAATAAGAAAATAAATTCAATGAAAAAAATCTCATGGCTACATCTTCATTTCGCTTCTCACTCCTTGAAGAAAAAGTAGATGACATATCAATTACCAAGAAGAAGTTTTCCTCCAGTATCATGTACCTCCCCATCTTTATTTTCTATGTGCAATGCTATTAAAATTTCCACATCTATCTTGTGGTTCTACAGCCATTGTCATTGCCATTTATCAGCTCTTACCCTTTTTGCTTTCTTCTCATTGTCATGTTAACTACTTCTGAAACATCTGAAAAGCATTCTTGTTCCATGAGGATTTATCTGATACCAGTGACCTGCTCAGCACACAGTGTGATTTTAGGGGGGGAATATAATACAGTAAATAATAAAATAATACAAGTAACTATGAAGTATTTAAATACTAATATTAAAATAATTTGCTTCTTGTGTAGAATTCTCATTTTATCTGACATTTTTCTATTTAAATTTTCTCCCTAATTTACTAGTAGATTACTTTTCATTTTTCCATATTCTGTTCACATGCAATCAAAATACATACGGCGGAAAATGCCAGGAGGAAAAAGGAGAAGGTTAGATAAAAAGACAAGGAGCACTCAAGGCAAAATGCAATCTTTTAGCATCAAGGTAAAATTATCAATAAAGGTTCTTTTGTTCCTTTGTGATACACAAAATTAATTACCTTTTTCCGGAGATCAACCTGCTAGAATCCAAAAATTTGTTCTTTCCATGACTTGCCCTTGACAATTATCCACCTCAAAAGGCCCAAAAACATCCATAGTGTGGACACAAGATACACATTTATTGGCTGAGGAGCTACCATTGCTACTCTTCAGTACTCCTACCAAAACTCAGCTAATGCACATCAATATAAGGAAGTAGATAAGTTCCTGCTGACATATCTGCTGTGAAGAGCAAGTGTTTTCTGAATTTTCAGAAGCACAGAGATGTAAAGAATAGGAGCATCTGGCCGGTGCATGTCTTTAACAAGTAGAGGTTCTTTGGTGGAGTGGCTCACTTGAAAAGATTTCCCATGACTGTTTAGCTTTCTCTTTTCTTCTAAATTACTGCAGTTATCCAATCATCTGAAAGAATTTGTCTCTGTGAGGGGGGGGAAAAAAAACAACACAAAAAAAAAAAAAGTAGAATATAACAAAGGGTATGGTATTATAGTACCCAGGCTTAGTGTCTGGATTTTGAACCTGACTTTAATAATAGCACCTGATTCTGCAGCTAATTTAATAAGAAGAGGAAGAAGAAGAAAAGATGAAATAACTGCTACCCACTATGGAATTGGTGCAATAAAGGAGAAGGTCACCTCTCAAAAGGTTTGTCCCATTCCCTGTCTTTCTTATAGAAGCCTTGCCATTCTTACCATGCACATCTGAAAATTGCTGATTTAATTAACTTCTGAATTTCATCTGACACATGGCTGCAACATGCACTCTGCCTGTTAAAAACAGCCTCATGGAAAACATTTCTCCCCAATTTAGAAGGCACCTAACAGCAGGCAATTTGCTTTCAAAAGTCATATTTCCCCTCCATGAGGCATGGATGCCATATTGACAAATTTACATTCCACTGAATAGACGTTTGTTTAATTTCTCAGTTTCTCAGAATACAAACTGTTTCCTGAAGAAGCCAGATCTCAGATTGCTCCCTAAAGGGCAGGGAAAGTTTATGTGGAGTTTTTTGTTGCTGTTTTGTTTCTTTCCCAATAATGCAATCTTGTCTCTAACACAGCAAGTGAAAGGATATAAGACAGATGGATTTCAAGGTTGATATTCAATGCATACACTTTAAGTATTTGATTTGGCTTCAATCCTTGCTTTTCACATTCTGGGGAGAAAAGTTTAATTCTCCATAAGCAAGCATTATGCTTCTCTTTTCCTGGAATGATTTTCAAAAGATTTATCTAAATATTTTATTAGCATTTTTCTCATATCTTTCATTCTTTATAGTTTTTCTGGGTGTGATAAAAAAGAGCTAGAGTTCTGTTTTGCAAATCCTAATAGCCCAGGAGCAGTCAGAGGATGCTATGATGTTTAAGACCATCATGTTAACGTTGTTAACATTCTCAGGTTTTTTTCTGCAAATATGTGAGTCAAAATCGTGAGCTAAATGCCAAAACCTAGTCCCACTGACATGAAAGGGGAATTTCTGAACGGATTTCTATTGAATAAAGATGTAATCAGCATAAGTGAGTCAATGCCAGACTGGTCCCCCATCGATATCCTTTTTCACACTAAAGAGTAGTCTACAGTTAAGTTGTGCTGTTATCAAGAGAACTGCTTGGGCCATAGTCAGTGTGAATGGAAGTAAATTGACTATCCATACATGAACTAAAACACACACATACGCACACACACACACACACAAACTGAAAGCACTACAAAGGTCACATTTAACCTTTGAAGACATCTACGTTTGGGCTCATATGTTCTCTCTGGAGACCTTCAAACACTCCTTTCTATTTCCATTGCCTGTACTGGGAACGTAGCAATGACTCCAGAATTAGTTTTCCTGTAATTTTAAAGGTCCAAGTGCCTAAATTAGACATACCAGGTACATCCCACAGCTGTAAAAATATTGAGTCTTACCTTCTATATGTTTACAAACTAATTGAATTCCTATAAATGTACCAAGACAAACAGCCTTATTAATATGTTAAAAATAGAAAAATAGAAGTGTGAAGAAAATTTCAGCACAGAATCACAGAATCACAGAATCACAGAATGTTAGGGATTGGAAGGGACCTCGAAAGATCATCTAGTCCAAACCCCCTGCCGGAGCAGGAACACTTAGATGAGGTTACACAGGAATGTGTCCAGGGGGGTTTTGAATGTCTCCAGAGAAGGAGACTCCACAACTTCCCTGGGCAGCCTGTCCCAGTGTTCTGTTATACTCACTGTGAAGAAGTTTCTTCTCATATTTAAGTGGAACCTCCTGTGTTCCAGTTTGTACCCACTACCCCTTGTCCTACCACTGGTTGTCACCTAGAAGAGCCTGGCTCCATCCTCATGACACTCACCCTTTACATATTTATAAACATTAATGAGATCACTCCTCAGTCTTCTCTTCTTCATGCTAAAGAGACCCAGCTCCCTCAGCCTTTCCTCATAAGGAAGAAGCTCCACTCCGTTAATCATCTTCATGGATCTGTGCTGGACTCACTCCAGCAGTTTTCTGTCCTTCTTGAAATGAGTCTAGAACTGGACACAATATTCCAGATATAGTCTCACCCGGGCAGATTAGAGAGGGAAGAGAACCTCTCTCAACCTACTAACCACCTCCCTTCTAATACACCCCAGGATGCCATTAGCCATCCTGGCCACAAGGGCACAGTGCTGGCTCATGGTCATCCTGCTGTCCACCAGGACCCCCAGGTCCCTTTCCCCTACACTGCTCTCTAATAGGTCATTCCTCAACTTATACTGGAACCTGGGGTTGTTCCTGCCCAGATGCAAGACTCTACACTTTCCCTTGTTATATTTCATTAAATTTTTCCCTGCCCAACTCTCCAGCCTGTCCAGGTCTTGCTGGATGGCAGCACAGCCTTCTGGCGTATCAGCCACTCCTCCCAGCTTCGTGTCATCAGCAAACTTGCTGATAGTACACTCTGTTCCCTCATCCAAATAATTGATGAATATATTGCATAATATAGGCCCCAGTACTGACCCTTGTGGCACTCCATTAGATAAAGGCCTCCAACTGGACTCCGCCCCATTGACCTCGACTCTCTGGCTTCTTCCCTTCAGCCAGTTCACTGTCCACCTCACTATCCGATCATCCAGACCACACTCCCTCAGTTTAGCTGTAAGGATGCTGTGGGAGACTGTGTCAAATGCCTTACACAATGCAGCTAATGGCTTTGTGCCTATATCTACACAAAACTTAAAAGTTGAAAGTTATTCAGATGTTGTTGTGAATTTCCAGTATGAAATCTAAAAACAGAAGCTTTTTAAAGACACATCTACATATAGGATTATATGTATTTTGTGATGTATACAAATATATATATGTATATACACATGCACACATACACTTATTCATTACACAGATTTTCAATTTACAAGTGTGAACAAATAATTAAAACATGATGCTCCTCTTTCAGGAAGGCAATAAATTCTCAGTTACTATAATGTCAACAGTATGCACAGGTAAGTATAATCTAACAGGCATACACGTCTGTTAAAGGTCAGTGTTTCATTGGTACAATATATTTAGTAAAAGTGAAGTGGAAAAAAAATGTTGAAGAAACTAATCCAAAGCCTTGCATTCCTATAAATGCTTTATAGCCCCATATGAAAGGTAAATTTTAACAGTTTTTACATAAAGATGGTGATATTAATCATAATTCAAAGGGCTGTAGTAACTGATACTTTGATGAAAAAATAGCAGCTGATGTAGTCCAGGAAAGACCCTAACTCTGACATTTCATTCACCTCTGCCTAGGCAAAAGCGGCTGAGCAACATACTATTTGTCTTCATCTGTCTTCCCAGCCCTGCGAGTTGACAGAATAACAGCATGGTTCCTTGGTGGTCTGCAATGCAAACTGCCCTTTATCTACCTAATCATAGTTCAATGCAGCATAAGGAAACTCATTTTACAGGTGTGCTGCAAAATCTGTGTCTTCCTGGTCACGAAATCTTGGGACTGCTTTACAAGGCAGATCTAATGATAGAGAGATAGTATCAGTTGTCTACTGATAGCTGCCAGCCTTTGAAGCTACACTCAAGTCAGATGTAAATCATACACAATGAAGGCATAGAACATTAACGGCAGAAGCTCTGTAAAACCAGTTGAGCTGATTAGTACTAAATTGCTGGTGTTCCATCTGCTAGGGTGATAATATTTTTTTTCAAATTGCCTGACTGCAACGCTTCATTTCACAGAGATCCCATGTTCAATGGGCCTATAGGGAACATTTTATAGTGATTGACAATGGAAGGAGATGGTGACAAATAAATCATTTCTCTTCGAGAATGTCGTGTGTTCATTAAGAAAATTAGCAATTTGTCTGTGGTACAAAATATATACAAAAAATGTATGTTCCCATATAGGGACAGTCTTTTCAGATTCATGAGCAGAATTAAAGGAAATTTATTGGATCCTCACCACTCGGAAATACAAAACATCTGTAATAAATAGTTATGTACAGTGTACTAATTTAAGAAAAAAAAAAAAAATAAAAACACAACAAACTATCAACCAAACAAACCAAAAAGCCAACCTCCACGCCTCCCTAAACAGGAAAAAATACAGGCACTGCAGGCACTATATACCTCAGGTCTAAGTTTTAAAATCTAAGAAATTCAGTTGATTCAAAAAAACATTTATGCTTGTTGAAGCACCTCAGTTTGTTCAGACTCTGCAGAAAAGATTATTTTTAGGAAAGATCTAGCAACAGTGTTACTACTGGGATACCCTTAGATGATATCCCAGATGTAATACTGAGCTGCACTTACAAAGGGATTAGTTTCTAATGAAATAAACTGTAGGAAGTAAAATTAGGAGCACTGTTAAACCACATTATGACATTAAAAGCCAATGGAATATGCCACAGCTTTAGCATCTGGCAATCAGAATCCCTTCTCCTTATGTTTGTCTTCCACAAATGTCATGATGATTTCTCCCATGGTGCTCTTCACAATCAAGAATTAATTTTTCCTGTATACTAAATAACTCAATTTATCCTTAAGGTTGAGTTACTTATAAGTAATTCAAATCCTCTTTGATTTTGACAGATAGTTCTTGAAGTGAGTTTTCTGTAAAGACAGATTTCCTAGAAAAATTATGACTAAAAGTATTCCTGGAAAATGCTGAGAAAAAGGAAAGGTGTTTTTATCTGCAACATTGTCAAATGGGGAGTTCAGTATGTTATTTTATCAATATGATTTTGTGTTGTTGTTGCTATCAGTTACCATTCCCACTGTAAATCACATTGCTTTTCTTCTGCACTGATTTTGAAAAAAAAAAAAAAAGCCATCACCGAAAAAAAGTTAACAAAATAAAACAAATAAATATCACGCAGTAGCCTTATTCAGATATGAACATAGCAAGAATATGGAAAACTAGTTTTCCTCAAGTACTATGTGTATAAAAATCTTTTAGAATTGTAGAATCGTTTCAGTTGGAAGAGACCCTCAGGATCATCAAGTACAACCATAACCTATCTCTAGCACTAAACCACGTCTCTAAGAACCTTGTCTATAAGCCTTTCAAACTCCCCTAGGGATGGTGGCTCAACCACTTCCCTGGGCAGCCAGTTCCACTGCTTCACAACCCTTTCCATTAAGATTTTTTTCCTAATATTTTTAATTATAAAAATAATGGATATTGCCAAACTGAACAGCTATTTTGAATCCAGTCAAATAACCCAAAGTATTTTCTTTCATTATTCAACCAGATTGGGCTGTGAAAGAACATTAAACACTGGTATTACTGTTCAATACAATTTAATATTGCCAATGTCACATGAAAAAAAGGATGGTCTATTTAGATTTCTTACTGAGTAATGATAGCAAGACAGTTGAGCTTGTCCATTGCCACTAATGGAATGCAAAACTTCTGCATGATTACTAACTGTGTTATTAACTAAAAGCAATTTTATTTAGAACATGGAAGACTTCTAGTACAATATCTAGTACAATATATAGACGATGATTATATTTTAGCTATGCTATCATCTAACTAATAACTAAACTAAAGAATAATTTTCTTAACTGCTGATAGCTGTTGAATGTTAGCCGTTTTATTTCTGGCCATGTGCTATCAGTAGCAGAATGCGTACGCCTGTCAATGACGTTGTATTAACAATTTAAGGAAATTCGGTTTTGTAGCGTTCTCAAAACACATAAGGGATATGTCTTGTCATTACCTTCTTAGACTCATGAAGTGTCACCAATGTCAGTTATTGTTAGGGTTTTTACAAAGGAATTAATGACATAGAGTAAAAATTCAAGCAATATTTACTGTGATTAGTATCAACTTGCATTCAAGACAGATATATAACTGATGTATCAAACATACTGCAAATTTCTTCGAATCAACTCATCTACAGCTTTTACAATAAATACAATAAATTGAAGTTTGGAATTAAAATTACTCTGTGCATCTCAGGTGTATATGAATAACATCATAATATGTAATTTTCTGTTGCGGACCAATTATGGGATCAGAAAAGGCATGGAAGAAAATTTGAGACTTAAGCTAGGGAAAGGAGAAAGCGAGCAGAATTTCACATTCATACACAGACAACGTGGAAAGTTGCTACATTGAAAATAATTGATTTCACAAGGCAAGAAAAGAAGCAAAAGACTTCCTGAAAAGACAGTTTATGTCTCATTTATATGGGATGCATCAACTTTGAAAATAAGAATGCTCCCACCCATGCAGCTAGGGAAAAAAAGAAATCTCTGAAATGAACAGGCATACACTGGAAACAGTTATAATAAAGTTGAGCTGTAATGTCCTGAATACTGGAGATGCATTCAAATTGTGGAACAAGCTTCAAACAAACCATCAAGATGATGCATTTAAAAACAGATGGGATTAAACCTTGAAATGTGCTAGAGTTTGATTAAAAGGTTTCAGCTGTTTACATATCTTGTTAAGTGGCATAATGGTTGCATTAGGATTATACCTGGTGTTAGTTCTTAGACACCTGGCAATCAGAAATGTGCACTTCTGTACTGCTGGTCATTAATTAAATATCACTGTGATGGGTGGATTAAAAGCACTTCCCCTGAATTCCAAATAACAGCACATTTGTCTTTGCAGAATGGACTTCAGACAATTTGAAGACAAATGATGGCCTATCCACTACAGTATCCAGATCCTTGGAGATCAAGAAAAAAGTCCAAAGAAACAATTTCTTCTTGCAAAAAGTTATTATTTGTACTTCAACAAAATTGTGTTTTGTCTTGTAGCTTCCTAAAGTGTCCAGTACATGAGCAAATCTAACAAGAAAGGAGCAAATCAGGAGCTGGCAGAAAGCTTATTGATATTTTAGAAGCATTAGAAAAATTGATAAGGAACACGTGATTTAAAATTCTCTAGTCTGAGGCTTTCATTTGCTACATTCTAATTCTATTAGAATGACTATGTCACTAATGCAGCCAATGATTCCACAGAAATAACACTGCTTATATATCATTAAAAGTTTTGAATATTTATGAATTATTTAAAATATAATAGTTATGTTATACTTTATTAGAAAATTTTATTTAATATATTAAACATACCAAGTAAAAATAAAATTAATACAAAAAAAACATTGTTTTCTTTACAAGTTGAAAGTACAGTCAAGGATAACAAGCTTTTATAATGAAAGAGGGTAGCTTTATGGGTTTTGTTGACCAATTTTTTAATAGTATGCTATTATTGAAATAATGATATAAAAATAAAATCTCTCTCTTTGTAATAGTAAAATAATACTTCTTTTCAAATTATTAAAAAATTAAATGTATAGACTACTTATCCACTAGTCAATGGATCTCAGTCTACAGCTATTTGAAAAGTGTTTAAACATAAATTTACTTATTATAATGAAAAGACCATGAAAAAATATCTTTCACCCCCCTATGGGTTTATCAGTAACTCTTACACTTGCCTATGATTTCCTGTGACTTCTACTTGCTCACTTGTGTGTTTCTTAGTCTTTGTAAATACGAAAGGTATAGCTCTAAGTTTAATCAAAATATGAGAACAGTGAAAAGGAAATACAACTTCTCTAAATTTCACTTTATTATGGCAATATGAATATCTATTGAACACCCACACAGTCAGTTGACTGATACTATACATAGTTTTCACCATATTGTATAACAGATGACACTTTTCAAAGTCAAATATGTTCATAAACATAAATATATATTATAAAAATAATTATAAGTAAATACTCTATTTCCCTGTGAGAATTTTAAGAAATAAGTCACTTCCTGATGTTCATTTTCTCATGTTAGTGCTCAAGAAATAAAAAGTTTTGTTCCTTTACTCACCCTCTCTTTTCCTTTTGAAATTTTTGAGAGTAGACCTTTTAAACTAATGTCTTAGTCTTTTCCACCATTTTTTCCTGAAATTTCCATCCTGCTCTCATTTTTCGTGCCACAAGACTGTTTTCCTTCAAGCAAATTCCTTTGTCTGAAGAAAAATAATAAAAAAAACAACAACAACAAACCACAAACAAACCAAAAAAACTGGAACTACATAGAGAAAAAACAGCCCTTCTTACAGAAAAGTCTTCAACAATGAGATGGAACCTAAAATACATGTTATTTGCTTTATTAACATTGGGTTTGTCCCTAACTCTGCTAGGTTAACCTCATTCACTATAGAGAACTGCCAAAGAAGTGGTAGCTTGTGAGCCTTTTAATTTTCTCTCTTCTGTGACTGAGTTAACTTTCTTTTTTAATGTATTTATGGAACATTTGTGGCCATATTGTGATACTCAGAAGCTTGCTATTTATTTTATTGTATTCAGTTAGGTATCTTATAAAATTTGTTATTTTGTGAATACATAATGAGTTCTCTACACGGGAGCTGTCCTGCTTGCTTTTGATTAATTAGTGAATTATTATACGTTTCTATTAGTATTCAAATAAATATACAGGCTTTCAAGGCACAAAGTTTTATGCCTGGAACCCCAAAATTTTATGTGTGCAAATGACTGAGAAATTGAAAATGTAAATTTGCTTTTCATTATGAGTTTTACAGATAAAATTTAATTTGAGACAGAGGAAAATGTTTCTTTTTTTTTTTTTTCATCTTCATGTCCAGATTAATCTGAATGCAATGAACCAAATCCTACTCTCAGGTACAGAGGTGTAAATTATATTTCTAGTTTGTGTATAAATAATTTACTAATTTGTAAAATTAAATTTATAAATAATAAATTTCCACATGTGTAAATAAAAATAGAACTTAGCCAAGGGCGGGCAAGCAGATAAGATCTAAACACCTTCTAAGTATACAAGGAATCTATATATAGTGGTAGAAAATACATTTACTTGGGCCACCTTCAGCAACCTGAGGACAAGTTCTCCGGCATCCATAATTGGTTTGTGAGTAAATACATAAAGCATAAATTGCCTTGTTTCACCTAATAATAAGAGGACAAAATGGGTTTCTGCAGTAATTTCAATGTCTTTGTTCTTATAATTAGAAAAGGTGGTACAATTAACATTTCTATTAATTCTAATATTTCCCAATTTCATCTGAAACACTAAGTGCAAATATTATCACTTTCAGATTAAAAAAACATTATTTTTTATTGCACCTGTGTTTCATCATTGTGTCTACCTTCATCCTTCTGTTGACCTTAATCTTTTATTCTCATTTGTTTTTTCTGCTGAACAAGTAATAATGTTCACACTCTCAGTAACATTTCGGTGTTTCTTCCTCTACAGCCTTCCTGACTGACATTTCTGAGGAGAATTGTTCATTAAACTGTTCTCAGTTAAAGCCAAGCACAGTTACAGTGAAAACTGAAATACTGTTGATTACTTTATCACTCTCAGTTTCATTTTTGGTGAGTTAATGGTAGATAATATGACTTATATGTAGTTTCAAATACTTACAAACTTCGTTGCAGTGTATTTAGAGAGAGATTTCCTGTGGGTTTTTTTGCTTTTCTTCTGCTCTTTTCTGTTAGAAGTGATTGTTTGCTTTTTATTTGCCCATTTGCTTGCTTCCACTTGGCATAAATTTATATTGCTCCGATTCAGCATTGCACTGATTCCATTTCTGAAGAAGAGAGTTTCAGCATCATCTGTGGAGAGAAATACTGGACTGGGTTAACAGATGAAAATAATCCTCAATTGTTTACTTTTCCTGTTACATTTCAGCATTGCCCTCTCCAAAATACATTCACTACTTGACTTCAGTCATCCAGAGTGTGCTGTTTTACATTATAGGAGCACTACAAAAACATGCAAGATGCAGAACTGTGCAAAAATAACCATCATCAAGTAATTTGTTAGGGGATGTTTTGAGTGTTTGTTTGTTTGGTTTAGTTTTTTTAGGAGATCTTTTAGATGGATATATGTTAACTCCACTAAAATCTTTACTCATCTGGTTTGCACACTTTCAGCAGCCACCACTGCTATCAGTTCATGCAGAATACTTCAGATTTCCTCTTAGATCATTTTCCATTGAGCCATGTTTTGGTGAAATGCTTTGAATAGATTGCATAGTATGTTTTTCACCTTTCCCTAAGTAAATATGCAGTCTCAACCACTGTCAGGTTTATGGATATAGAAAGCCAAGAAACAAGGAGCTTACAGCTTGCCTCCAAAAAAGGCATATTTGCAATTTTTTGGAATATGCAAGTTCCCTTAATGTTCTGTGGCTACAAAATTCATCTACTCAGGTCTGTTTAATAAAAAGCATACTCTAACATGATTTCTGTGTCTATAACATGGTTTTCATCTTTTACTCAGTAATTAATCAGAAAAAAAGTTAGTAAAAGAGCTTTGGCTTCAGAGTTGTTTGGTATGAATGTGTTTTAATGGGCTAGTTACCAGAATTGGCACTGTTACTCTTTGGGAAAACATTCTGTTGACTGGCAATGAAACAGTGACATTGCCACAGCACGGAAGGGAGAGTCGAGAGATTGCTCTCAGTCTGTTTTGCTTGATTAAGCAGCAGCCAGTGATGTGGTTTAACTACATTTACTATTTTTTTACTACTATGATTGATTGATGGTGGCTAGAGTATGAGGAAAGAACCAAAGACATCACTATTAGTTATGATTTGGGGGGAGAGAAAGCCATGAGAAAACATAGACAAAATAAAAATGGCAAGTCACTTGTAGACAGTAATCTGCATTGAAACTAGACAATAGGGCAGACACTTCTCACGCCTTGGATACTCTCACCCCAGTGGGCATGCTATGAAAACAGACATATGAAGGGCAAAAGTTCCACGTTAAAATGCAAGACCTTTTCTCTGTAGACAGAAATACGGTTATGAGAAAAAGCAAAAACCCAGGCAGAATACACTGATATAAGCATGGCTTGCGATACCATGAAATTGAATCAGTTTCAGATGTGGTAGACTGCCCCAGCACAGAAAATGATGAGACACTCTCTATCAGTCCGAAATACCTCCTGAATCTTGAGAGACTTGGCCAAAGAGGCTCAAGCTCTCCCCTGTCAACTTGTCTGGGGACAAATTTCACCATCAACTTCTTTCCCTGAGTCTGTGAGGTGAAATCTCTTAGATAAGTCTCTGAGCCACAGGCCTCTCCTAAAAGTTTCATCAGCATTGATTCCCTAACAGGCCCATCCAGCCTCTCTTTTAGAGGCTTAACTTCAGCAGAACAGCTCAGTTCAGCTGAGTCCCCTTTTCCTCCTTTTTCTTAAAAATCACCTATTATCTTCACCACTTGAAGTTTGTCAGGGACATTCTTCAGTCCACAGTTTTCACACTTTTTTTGAAGGAGCTTTAACTCTACATTTCTTTCTTTCCTTTCTTTTCTCTTTAATCTTTTCTGTTTAAGTCCTTTAACCAGGCATAGTAATATCTGACCTATAAACTGCATTTATGAAACAAAGATTATAAACTGTTATTTAAAAATAGGCAAACACCATAGCTATATATATGGATGTATTAGGACAATTTAGGTGACAACATGCCAAAAGCAACACTTGATAACATGTAACTTATTGATATTTACATGCTGTATAGGTGTTGAAGGACAATGTGGTAAACAAAGCATTTAATATGCAAAAGTTCAATTGATCTATGTAGAAGAGAATATAAAAGAAAAAGAAGGAAAAGTAGATGATGATTAAAAAAATAGGAATAAAAATTTAGACAGAGTACAGAGTCATTTTCAAATGTGTGCCATCACTGATGACAGTATAAACCTTCTTCATCCACAGAGTGTATGTCATAACACTAAAATGAAAAAACCCTCCGCAATTAAAAATTATACAAGAAAACTCTTAGAGCTGGAAGAGTAAACATTTGTGTTATTCCTTTGAGCATAATCTCAGTTAAAGGTTTTCTTAGAAATTTTTTCTTCTTGCTCTTCTTAAAATAAGTTTAACAGGCATAACTGAAAGTAAATAGAAAATAAATTAAAGAACACATCCATCTAAAAGTCTAACAGTTGCTTCCACCGGGTTACCAAACTGAAATAAAATATTTGTTTTAGATAAGTGTTACATAGCATGCCCTCAGCTTCACTGGTCTACTGTGTCCATTTATTTATAAGAATGCAAATGTTATATTCAGAAAGGGTGAAAACAGGAAGTGCAACAAAAAAATATCCGCACAAAATGCACCTCACATTTTTATGGCTTCATAAATTTAGGGCATTTAAGGCCACAGAACCATTATACTGTGCCATCATATCACAGGTAATTCCCTTTTATCTCATCCCTCGTGAGTGTCACGAGGACAAAGCCAGGTTCTTCTTGGTGACAACCAATGGTAGGACAAGGGGTAATGTGTTCAAACTGGAACACAAGAGATTCTACTTAAATTTGAGAAGAAACTTCTCACTAAGGGTAAAAGAGCACTGGAACAGGCTGCCCATGGGGGTTGTGGAGTCTCCTACTCTGGAGACATTCGAAACCCACCTGGACACATTCCTGCGTAACCTTATCCAAGTGTTCTTGCTCCAGCAGGGGGTTTGGACTAGACGATCTTTGGAGGTCCCTTCCAATATTTAACATTCTGTGATTCTGTGAAATCTCTTTTGACACCAATAGCTTGTCTTTGACTGAAGCATAGCTTGTACTTACCTCTTGTAGAAAAGCATTTCATCTTCAATTAAAGTTATTAAGAGGTGGAAAATCAACTACCTTATTCAGATAAAATGTCTTGTGAATGCCTTCTTTTTTGTAACAGTCACATATGTGGCTTCAGCATCAAAATTCTCATTTTGTTGCTTTCCTCTAATCTAATATGTACTCTAGTATCCATTAATATTATTGTTTTTGTCTTTAGAAAGTATTTATCCAATGCACACACAGGTAATCTTCTAATTTCATGTTGATAAATTAAGACCATTACCTGTACTAAATCTCAGATTGTGGAACACAAATATGAAATAAACAATGAAATATTTTTCTTCAAATCTTTAATATCCTTTTTAAATATGAACATTAGATTTTTAACTAAAAAGATAACAAGAGACTACACACCTCATTAATGAAAAATATAAAAACTATTGTATTTTTTTGTATTATCCTCACCTCACCTTGACCGTGTACTCAAGACAATCATTAGTCCATTTTATTACATCATCTCACTATTGCCAATACCAGTTGCTAGTACATCCTGACCCTTTTTGCAAATCATTGCGTTCCAGAGTACCACTGTCCCTTCTATCACAATACATCCCTTTAATATGGAAATGCATTCATTTACCTTGTTTGATTCCCTTCACTTCCAGAAAATTTAGTGCTTCCTGGCCTCAAACAAAACAAAAAACAGGACTGCATTTTAAGTAAGAATAAAATGTTATTGATGCCTATCTGAAATATGTCTCCTAAACTCATTTCATTGTGCCTTCCTGAAACTTCTCTAAGACTGCCAGGAAATCAATATTTCAAAATTCAAATATATTTTCTTAAGGTATGGTATTGGCAGAAAATGCTAATAAATTGTTTCTTTTCAGAAATTATTGTAGTGAACCAGTAATGATACATATGAACTGAAAGACTCATTTCAAATTGGAGAAATACTGGGAAGTCACTGTTTGGTTTATGATTGCTATGTCTTTGTTGCCCTCTGAACACCTGTGCAGGGATATTAGGGTATGTTCACAAGATATGGGAGACCAAAAATTCATTAAGAAAAACCAAACAGTTCAAATGAAACATTTTAAAGTGTATTTTGTATTTTATTATATTTCATCTTGTTTTGTTCTGCTTTTTCTTTCTGTGATCCATCTTTTTTTTCCTCATGCCACCACTCAAGTAAACTTAGGGTTTAGAAATTAAGACTGTCAGAGATATTTAGTCTTCAATATAGACATTACAAGAACATATTAATATTTTGAGGAATCATGAGATTCCTTGATCTGTTCTACCATTACAAAAAAAAACAGAGGAACACATAACTTTTACAGAAATGAAACATACTAAAGTACATTGCTGATTGGTGATGTACTATCTAAAAATTGAAGTATATAAACAAGACATAAAGGTTTCAATTCAACAAAAATTAATCAAAAACTTTCTGCAGTCTAGTCTTATTTATTTAAATGTTATAATGATTGTCTGTTCAAATCAAACTTTTTAAATAAATGGATGGATCTTAAAAATAAAACAATGGTTAAATCTAGGAAAGCTAAAAAGCTGATTCTTTATAAGACAATTTTCAAATTACCCCGTAAGAAATTTTCACAAGATCAAAAAATATCAGCATTTCTGTTGGATAGCCGTGACTCAATACAACATATTTTTTGAAAATTACACAATAATATTGTCTCCCATATTAATGAAAAGTATCTGACTAAACCCACTTCCTTCCACCAGGAAGCATTTGTTATAAAATCTGAACAACAACACCGGAAGTATTTTTTGTGAATGAGATTGACTGATCTGAATATATTTTGTACTAATTCACTGTTTTTCAATATTTTCTAAAAAAAAAAAAAAAGGAGACAGCCTTTTTTGCACATATTGTTGGGCAATGTTACAATCATGGTTTTAATTGGCAACATAATAATTATTAGAAAACTAAATATGAATTAATAATATAATTTTGCTCATGTCTCTTTCTGTGTTTATCAGGATACATGTATGCTTAAAAATAAAGATCTGCATTCAGTTCTGACAGTCTGTTGGATCCTAATGAAGCACTAAAGTCCTAGACAGACGATCTACTCCAGAATATCCTCTAAAATAAGAAGAGTACCACATTTTTTAAATATACTGTAGAATTCTTAGCATAACTTCGTGTAGTTTAAGTGTTGTTTAATGGTGCACAGTGCTTTATCTGCAAAGTATCATAAGCTATTAGATTTAATACTTTTTTTTATTCACTAGAGGCTGTTTGGGAACTCAAAATGTTACTACAGAATCCTTTCTGTATATGAATTGGGAGAAAGTATTGTACAGCAATGCAAACTGAATCTGCAAGTCAGCCTGAAAATAAGAAAATGAGAATTAGTTTCTCCAAAATAATGTATGTAATGGCAGTTGTATAAACAATGTCTGAGTGAAGGTGAGCCATAATCACATCTCCAATGTAATTCTTAATCCATTTTGTTCAACATGAGAAAAAAATAGCAAAATCTATGCAGCAGAAAGTTCTACATTTCTTCCAAAAGATGGTTCCCATGTTTTTTTTCTATTGATTACCATTAAGTATTTTAAGATCTCAAGAGCAGAGTATAGGATCTGCATATACTTTTTTTTTTTTTTTTTTTCCCCTCACTAAAGAATTTATACAGATTATCTACTTGGATTAAGTTTCTGCTCAAAGTTTCTTTCAGTTAATTCCATCCCCAAGGATGGACTCTCTCTTTTTTTCAGCTGTCAAGGAAATGTCTCACTTGCAGATAAATTCATACAGAAAATCTAGATACAGTACATCAAATTTAATTCTGACCTATTCAGAGGTAAGAAGTGTGCCCTGGAAAATGTCTGTATGGTCGATAGGCCTTTGGCATCTCATCTTTTAAAGATAGCATCTTCCAGACCTGGAGGAAAGCCAGGTAACCTGCACATGTGGGGAGTCAATGAGAACTCTGGCCAGGTGCCAAGGTACCTGATTGCTTTTTCTTCCCACTTGTTTGGTTTTTTGGTTTTTGTTTTTTTTTTTTTGCACAGCATACCCTCAGAGAGGAAGAGCTCTGATCTCTGGAAGAAGCAAAATGTCTTTACTATAAATCAGTCTGCAGAGAACAAAAGGAAGGCAATATGTTGCTACAGAGCTTTACTATGTGGGGCTGTTTCAAGTGTCTGTAAAACTCAGCTAGTTCTAAGCATATCAAGTTACAGCTGCCCTGCTATAGGATTTATGGACGGGTAGGTTAACACTGACTTTAGTTTTCTTTCTTTGGTGCTGAAAAAAACTGCTGATAAGGTTAACCTTATCACAAGGTTTCTCTGTGTTTAGTCCAATTTATTTTTATAAGTCAGTTTGGAATAGTCTTACTGGAAGTACAACACATTTTGAAACCCACATTTAGAAAGTCTTCACATAAGGAATAAAAAACAGTAGTTGGATTTAGAAATTGTATTTTGCTTAAATTGGCTGAGATTTACATTCCACAGAGATGTGAAATCCTGAGAGAATTGTTAGAAGAAGAAATGAGTAAAAAGGTTTTGGCAGTTGGTCTCTAAAAGTATTCATCATCTTCACATGAAAATCTACCCAGATACTGGAAAGAAGCAGACCTTAGAGAGGTGAGAGGACATTTGCAGATCCACCGTTCTGAGAGGCATTAGGTATAAATTCTAGGTTATTGCTTATCTATGTCAGATGGTTCTGGTTGCCAGGGGCATGCACCACAGAATTGTCTTTTCTTTTTTGTTCCTCTTTCTTAGTAGATTGTAGGATGCAAGAGGACACACCCCACCTTTTGCCAATTTTTATTTTGAGAACCTTCTTCTGGCAACAGCACCCTTTAATGGAAAATGTCAAGGGACTCTCTGTTGCCTTTGCAGAGCCAAAAGATGCTGAAGAGCATGACTGCCCTTCTATAGGCTCCTGCATTGTCTCCAAGATACTGAAAGTTGATTTACCTGCTAATGATTTAAGTAAGATGTTCACCTATCAAAGGAGTGGGGGAAAAAAAAAGAAACCTAAAGAATTCTTTTTATAATTGATTGTGGTGTACCTGAGACTCTGAAAAAAATTGTCATATTTTACTATATGTGTTCAAGAGGCAGAACAAATGAAAAAGATGATCAAGAACAACCTTGACTAATTCTAGCATTTTAAAAATAAGTTGAGCAAGAGCTAAGTTAAAAAAAAAAAATGAATGTCTGAAGAATTTTTTCTGTCACTGGGAAAAGACTGCCCAAAAGGATCCAACTAAGTGGCTTCTACAAGTGAAAGAAGACCATACTTAACCATTTGTTTAATTAATGCAATTATTGTCGAGAAACTCTCTGGACTAAAGTCAGAATGCTTAGTTCATATGAAGTTATAGTGGTTTGTCAGTGTTCTAAAGTCTTAATTCACTTTGATCTGCAGTATTCTGGACTTTCACCTCATGTCATGTTTGGGTCTCAAAACCAGAGGTCAGTAATCTTTTACATTTAAAGATGCAGCAGAGCATTAAAAAATTTGAGACAAATAAAGACTTGAATCTATATCATTTTGGAAAACTTAACTTTTATCTGTTTATTTTAGTCTGTTACTTGTTTACTTTCTTCTAATAAAGCTATGGATGAAATAGTTGGAACATTCATTAGTCGAGTGATATGTTCTAAAAAGTACATAACTCTCAGAAACTGCACTTGTTGGACAGCCACCATGATTTGTTGGGTTGAGAATTACAGGGCTCCTTCTGTTCTGATTACAGTTGGATATATCCATGTGCAAATGATATTTTGATAATTGATTTTAAGTTTCTGGGAACATAAAACTATTGAAAGTTAAGAATATCAAACAGCTTTGACATTTGACTGTCAACATTTTTACATTTTGACATTTAACCGTCAACAGTCTTTTCATTCTTATCTGAAGACTCAATTTCCAGGGCATCTCCGTAATACAACGGCTTTTTTTGGTTGGTTGGTTGGTTTTTAGTTTGGTTTGTTCATTTAAATATATATATGTATATATGTATGTATATTTAATTTAAATTATTTCCTCATACATTTCAGTTAACTAGAATATATCTGTGGGATTCAAGGATGCCCAGGGGTCTTTACTTCAAAATAGCAGTCTTTCTGTTCACTGGCAGACATTTCTATCCAAGTAATACACAAGGAATGTGTACAGCAGCTGTGGAGATCAACATGCAGACTATACTGCTGTACTACCTGAGACAGGTATCCTACCTCCATTAGCAGCTGCATATTTCAGACTTGGTAAGGATTAAGTCTTTCCTAGGTGGTAAAGAACAACTATGGAGTAGGAAGGAGTTTTTTCTGTTACACAGTTAATAACCTCTCCTAATTAACTTCACATTCTTTTGCCTTCATAACTTTTCACAAGATTTTCACAACTTTTCACAAGATTAATGACTTCTGCTGTTACTCTAGCAAGACTTTCAACTGGTATTCACTGGACAGCATGAATACTGGAAAATAATGATTTTATGTCCAGTTTGTACAGTATTATTTTAAACAAACATTGTTTCCTTGTTAGATGTTGGATCTATGTTGGGTATGTAACTGATGGTACATCTATGTTGTGTTGTGCCTCTTGTCAAATAACATACTTGTCTCATGTTTGGCCTAAAAAACAGGTTCAGGGAAAGTTTAAGACATTTTAGAACAAGTTTGGGCTTGAATATGTTTGAATTAAGTACCTCGTTGTCTTACACTGTCATGCAAGCTTTCAGGTAGCTGAGCCAACTGAAGTGTGGATTTCAAATCCTAGCATCATGCTCTAAAACAGAAGCCAGAGTTTGCTGGCAGCCTACTTTTACAGCAAAATTAAAGCTGTGCAGGTGTGCATACAGGAAGGTTCAGGCAAGCAGTAATTTAGGTAATTAATCTCTTTCTTGTCCTCAACCATCTTTAAACACTGTCTTCCTACTTACCACAGAAAGATTCCTAGATCATAAGAAGGTCATAAAAGATAAGGAACAAAGAAGGAACCTAAAGTATTTGTATGTTCACCAGTAAAAATATAGGCATGATACTGTTGCCAGGATCTTCATGAAGGTGGTATGCCAGAGTCACAGACAGCAAAATTAAATTCTCAAAAAAAAAAAAAAAAACCACAATAAAATTCTTTCTTTAACCCTTTTCATGTGTCTCCAAAATGCAAAGTATCTTCTCACCACAATATAGCTGTATATAAACAAGCTCTTTTTCAGCATCTAGTCAAGTCCAGCATCCCTTGTCAGATCATATGTTAACAAATATGTTCTACTAATTTTCTCCTTATATTTTGTTTGCTCTAATAGAAATGGATCTGGTCAGGCATAAGCAATAGATATTCCAAGTGGTGTTTCCAAAAAACAGTTAGCATGTTTCTGCTGTGCTACAGTGATTTTGATTTGAGGGGTAGGTGGCTTTCAGATGTTATGAGAACACTGCAGAATAATAGGTACTTCTAAACATCAGCAGTTTAATCCAAGCCCTATCAAAGTAAGGAGAAAAACTCCTATTAATTTCAGTAGTTCTTTGATTGAGTCTGCACCAAAGCCATTGCAAGATCAAGGTGGGAACTACAGCTCAATTTTATGTTTTAAATTAGGTGCATGCTATGTTGTTATCTGAGAAAATTGCCTAGATCTCTGCATTTGAGAAGATGCAAGCACATTCATAGCAATAGATATGTGGAAAGTCTTTTAAGGGCACAAAAGTGTTTCAAGAATTTTGTGGACAAATAAGAATTTAAAATAATTAAAAAAATGTAACTTGCCTTTAATTAATTATTTTTCTGTTTTAAGTTGACCATGTTACACCTAACAATAAATAGTTCTGTTAGGGGAAAAAAAAAAAAATCCGCAGGAAAAGGGCACAAGGTTCAGATTTAGCCTTGGGTCCAGTGCCATGTAGCAGATGTAAATCTATTCAGTTTATCTATGCAGTGAGCATTGACATTCTTCTAAAAAGACCTGACTGCAGAAAATCAGTGGCAGCAAGCGCACAGGAAACAAGTAGCTCCAGATTATAATAAAATACTTTCTACTAGAAGAAAAATCTTTATTTGAGAAACTGTGTGTTCTGTCATTAGTGTAATTTATAACAACTGACATAAAGATACTCTACACTGGATGTTGTTCAAACAATTACAAATCACTTCTCCTACCTCAAACAAATAAACTCATGGCATAATGCAGCCAAAGGTCTTGTGCTACTCTTGTTCACTACAGCAGATCTTTGTAATCTAGCATACAAGAGTTTTTATTGCCTTTAAAAATAGCTTTCTGACCATGTCGGAATTTTAAAAATAGAAATGAACTAGAAACTTCATGGATTAAAAATAAAGAAACTAAGGTGACCATCTCATCAGGTATACAAATTATACTGGAACTGATGAACAAAACTGTTGAAAATACAAACAATTTTGAACTAGCAAACATCTAGATCTGCTGAAGCATAACTCACAATTCTGCAAATAAGGGTTAAAGGATGTTTTGTATTGGTCTTCCCATTCCATCTGTCAAGACAAGACTCCAAAGGGCAGTTATCACAGTGCAAGGGAAGAAAATCTTTACTGTGAAGAAGTTTTTATCTGAGAAAAGAAGCTGTCTTTCAGAGCTGTAACCAGGTCTGGCTTAAAGCAGATGAAGGATACTTCTGCTGACAACACTGCTCTTCATCTTCATCTCAAAGTAAGTGTCAGGGGAAAAAAAAAAAAAAAAAAGCTTAATAAATTACAGCAAAGGTGTTGTTTTCTGAAATTTGTTGGTTAACATAGATCCACTCACCAACATACAGACAAAATTGTAAAGGATATCTGGAGTCTGTAATCTTTGTCACAGGGAGAGCATCATACAATTGTGCTTTTAATGTTGTCAACTGAAGCTTGCAAACAAATATTTTCTCCTCACTCTTCATACAGGAGATTTTTTCAGAGCTTTATATCAGCTTTATTCCAACATAAACTTATTCACAGTTTGCACCTTTTATCGTTCTTCCAGAAGAATAATTGATTTTCCCACTCCATTACTCTCTTTTGTATATTTTTTGTAGAATTAGATCCTTTCTCAGCTTTAATTTCACCAAAGAAGTCAATTTTTTTTCTGTTGTCTGTGTTACCCATATATTCCTTTACCACCCCTTTTCAATTTTTATTTCCTGGTGTTATGAAGGAGGTTCCAGCAAGGTCTTGAACAATAACATCTCTCCTTCAGGGGTCTCATTTGAAATTTCCTTGAGCTGAGGTTGCTCTCTCCTTTATCATAGTACAGAGTCATTCTGTGACCACATAATATAGCTAGGATTTTATTCTCATCTGTCATTTCCAGTGGTTCTGAGGTTACAGAGAAAAATCGTATTACTCCATAAATGATCTTGTACTTCACACCAATAAATTTTGTCCTATTTATATTACTAGTAGACTGCACACTACAGACTGAGTCAAAAGGGTCAGCCATTTCTTCCATCTGCAAATTATCTACAAATATGTAAAGCAAAAACCTATCTATCAGTTACTTATAATGTGATAGTTTTTGACTCCACATTCAGAACCCAGGTTCTCTTGTAAAAGGCACTGTGCAAATGCACAGATCCCTTCCTTGAGGAATAATGGTCAAGAAACTGTTGTTATGAATATGTATGTCAGTACACGGTGAGATTGCTTGCAACTAATTATTGCAAGTGCTACTGTGAACACTCACCATACAGAATTTGCTATAAAATTTGTGTGCTGTGATTAACCAAAATTTCAGAATATTTTTCAGCTCCTAAGTAAGATGACTTTCACTCCCAAAGCAAAAGTTAAAGACAAAGCCAATTAAAGTTTGGATTCCTCAAAATTATTTTGAGTTATCCCCAGCACAACATCTACTTAGTAAATTAATACTTCTGATTTCAGTCATGCATGGAAGACAGGACTGGAACAGCTGATCTAAAAATCAGTTCAGTCTGAATTCCAAATTTTAAGGAAATCATGGCTGTTTAAAAGAAGATTTTATCTCAAAATAAAATGCATATTTTCTAGCAGAATATTACTGGAAAAATAATATTGTATTAGGTAATACATTACTGGCTGAAATAAAAAGGAAGAAAGTCTGTGTTTGTTGTGGAAGAACTATATGCTTTAGGTGACAGACATAAAGATACAAAAACTAGCAAATCAAATTCCTTGAAGTTTTACAAAAGCCGAATCACAGCCCCACTGTGTTTTTTCTTCACTTTAAACCCATAACCCATTATTGAGGAAGCAATTTTCTTAATGAAAGTACAGATGGCTGATGGAATAGCCAGCAAAGAAGTTACAGGCAGTGAACTTAGCATTTATGAATTATGTAATGTTTTGAGAAAGAAATGTGGGCCAATAGCCTGTGGAACAGCAGCTTCCAGTTATACCAGATTCTTCAATAAGAGTGCAAAATATTCTTATTGGGTTCCCTCTGGCAGCTGAAACAAGCATAAAGTATACCTGCATGAAATGCTAACTTTCAGCTCCATCACAGGCATGTGGATATAAGGCCAAAAACGTAGTGGGAGAATATTGCCCACCCCCTTACTTGTGACAACATGATTCAATATGTTAGTACTGTCTTCAGAAAAACTATTTGGAATCATGTGGATCCGATACTGGATCAAAATATCAACCCAGTTCTAAAGTGCTAGACGCAAAGTGTGCTTAAGTGCTGTTTATTTAGATTCACTGCAATTTGATTTGTCAGAGCAGGTAATCCACTCACAACCACATAGTTAGATCCATTTAACTAGAATGGAAACTTTTTCTTCCTTTTTTTCTTATCACAGTTTAGCCTGAGCTAGCAATCAAAACGACAATAACCACCTCCCCGCCCCATAATAAGGGAGAGAATAGAAAGGGAAGGGAGAAACTCATGGACTGAGATAAACACAGTTTAATAAAATAACAAAATAATGCTAATATACTAGTCCTAATAATAATATATATAAAATGGTAATAGAATATAAAATAAAAGATACTCAGTATAATTCCTCACAAACTCCATTTGTACCTAGCAGCCAGTCCCAGGAAGAGAGAGAGCACCCTGGTCCCCAACAGCTGATCCCAGGGGAAGAGGGAAAAGACCAAAAGGCAGGAAGGCCAAGAGACCAACTGAAAAATGGCAGAACAGCAAAAAGCCAAACTAAATGAATTCCCAAAGAGAACTCCACCAAAATGGAGCAGAATAGGAATGGGTCTCCATCTCCTCTGTCAGAAATTTGTTTTCACTAAATAAGAAGAATGACGTTAATGAGATGCAATGTTCTGTTTGGTCAGGCTAGATGTCAGTCAAGGTCTACCCAACCCTAGCTGTCTCACACCAGCAGGCAGAGAGCCCAGAAAGAGCTTTGCTTCCAGACAGCAGCTAAGATAATAGCAAATTCTTAAATTCTCTTTGTTCCAAATCCAGCAAGTTACTTGAAGAAAAACATAAACTCTGTCCTGGGGTGTTATCTTCTTGTTCTCAAACTAAATCCAAACAAAGACTGTGCTAGCTGTGGAAAAGAAAATTCTCTAACTGCATGAATAAAATTAATTTGCTCTCAGTCAAACCAACACGTTTCTTTACTCTGAAATTGGGCAGAAATGTGCTGAGTATTGTTTGACATGTGCTTGGACATTTCAGAAGTATAACTTGTTTCTAGGACTCTCAGATGAAATCTACAGCACATTTAGTAAGTAGGAAATAGAAATCCATGGGAGTGCTCTCTGAGAGAGCAAGAGCAATGAGCCATTGCAGTTTCTAATTCACGTAATACTGAAAGTAGCTGCATAGCAAGAGTGAACATAAGTTGATGGTAAGTTATATGAGCTCATCCTTGTGAAGGAACACATTAAGGGGGCTAAACCTGAGACATAATTACATTACTGAAATTTCTTGTATAATATCAGAGTTAATAAAATAATAACACAAATGTATTACATAATCAGACACAAATTGGATTCCATCAATTTTCTGTGCATTTTCTATTTGCCCTATATTTAATGTCTTCTAGTAACAGAAAACAATCTATCTACTTTCATAGCATTCTTGATATAGCAAGGATCTTAGATCCTGAAATTTGAAACAATGGTGACCTTATTAAAAACAGTGCAGCAAGGTTTAATGAAATTAAATTAATTAAGGTTAAAAAAATCTATTCATGAGGTGCTCATGTGTATTTCGTAATGAATACGGTATATTTCCATTGTTTGAAGTAGACATACCCAGCAAAATGAGTATAAAAGTAGACCTATATAAGACCTTTTTCATCATCTAATGAGGAAACCAGGATTTCTCCTTGACAGCTACAACTCCTCCGGATCCATACAAGCACATGCTCCATCTGGTAAGGCAATTTTAATTTAGAAGATTTCAAAAATCTATTTGTTCTATTTGTGCATGGTACAAGCATATATATATGGAGAGTCAATTTAAATATATTGATTCCTTCCTGCAGTGAAATATATCATTTAAAACAAGTACTCTGATTATAAAGTCTACTTTTTCAGCTGTTGTGCACTTACCAGCACTTCTTTGCAAAACTGATCACTCCAATCTTTTCCATGGACAAATGATATTTTTTTTTGGGATAGATGGTTTCTCAGTAATCCTCCTCAAATCGATCTTGATGCTTGACACATAAGATCACAGGGAAGAGACAGTCATAATGGAAATGTGTGAAATACACTTGTAGTAGCAGCAAAATAGAAAAATACATATAGTGAGTAGATGAAATACATCACTATTTAGGACTGGGAAGTAAGCCCACAAATTAACAGTGGATGCTCTGCTTTCCATCATGAAGGACAAAAACCTCAGGTATAGCAAATTTCATGATTCACTCTACTCCCATCTACACAGTTAGCTCTTTGCTCAAGAAGACCTGAATTTAGCACATTATTCTATTGGTTTTCACTTGGTTCATTATGCAGAAGTCACACCCTGTTTTCCTTGTAGTCTGGCATATAGTTGGATGTCTACTAATGATAGTACCCAGATGCATTTTGAAGGGGATACAATCTAGTTGGCTGGCTGGGAGCAGAGATGACAAAGAACTAGGGGTTTTTGTTTTTGTGTTGTTTTTCTGTCAGAGACAAGGTTGAGGCAATGCTATGACTGGACTTTATGATTTTAGGCAAGCGTACAAACGTAGGCTAAGCATATCAGGAAAAAGGCCTGGTTTTCTAAGTCCAGAACAAACTAAGCATTTTTAAAGCTATGTAGTTATGTTAATCTGACTTTTCCTCTTCTCATCTGAGCATGCTAACCACTTGGTATGTTAAGGATGAGTAGTTAGCATGCTGAAAGCATGTTGGTTCTTCTGTCCTCTGGGTCATTGCACAGTTAATGATGCTGTTTGAAGGGAAATAGAAGGGCACAGGAGAGTCCCACTTCAGAACAGCTCCAGACTCCTGCTTTAAAAATATATTTGGAAGGTATTGGCTTAAATGTCAAAAGTATATCCCTGAAGAAAGCTCCATTAACCTGTTGACTAAGGAGAGACATCAGCATAATATGCTCCATAAATCATCTGGAGGAATACTCAACAAAAAACCAATCAGCCCTTCTACACATGAAAAGGAGAAGAATGCTACATTGTGAACATAACTGTCTGAATAAAGCTACCTACAGTTATTAAAAATTTTAAATGAAAAATGTTGTAGTTGGCACCTTAGCTGACAAGATCAGTAAACTGCTGAAACTAAAATCCATATGGCAATAAAGACAACATCTGATTTGAATATTAAGGATTGTATAGGGAGAGGATATTTAAAATTCGATAACATATCTAAAAAAAGAAAAAAAGACCTGCTTTTTAAACACATTGAACATGTTATACAGTCTCAAAACAATATGCTTCTCTGAAAGTATATGAAAGCAATGCTGACCCTAGGTTATCCATCTCTGTGCAAAGAATGCATGTAAGTGCTTGATAGACTTCATCTTTTTTATGTTATCTTTAATCTTTCGCATCAAAATGTGCATAAATTCACTTCAAAAGAATTTCATTGTAAATCCTTGCAACAATTAACAGCAGCAGTGAGAGATTGCCTGTTCTGAGAAGTAACACAGTGACCTGAAAACTTCAGTCCTGAAAGCATCTTTGCTGTAACACCTTCTCAACATACATAAACTAATTTTTATACACCTGGTTTGTTGATGCATTCTGCCATCCCTCTCATCTTTTATCTGATTGCTGCTTTGAAGATGTTAAGGGAATAGTCTTGATTTTGATAGTTATTTCCTGGGATTTGGGGAGTGTGACTGTTAATCTATTGTAAAAGACGTTCTCATTATTTGAATAAATCATAATCTGAGCTTACTTTGCTCTTATCAGTTTGCTTTTGACTTGTGAATTCTGTTTTTCATTTCCTCTGAGCTCTTTTACTAATTGACAGGTGGTCCTGATGTGGTTCACTACAACAACCTCTCTCAGGTTACTGTCTGACTCTCCAGATGTTTAATTTCATCATTTTCATATGCTCCAGTGACTTTCTAGGCTACTTCTGTCTAGCACTGGTACACTTATCTCCCTCTTCTTTTCTTTTCTCCCATTAGAAAAGTGATTTGGTGGTTGTTGTTGTTGTTGTTGTTGTCGTCTCACATTTAAATTTATTCCCCTGGCATTAACTTCAGGTTTTCAAAAAATCCTTCACAAGGCTAGTCATGAAAAGCCTTCAAATCTCAGCCTATTTCCATCTGCCATATGAAAAACTTTATAACATTACATACAATTGTGATGTTTCATATTCAACCATACTCAAAAACCAGCATTACATTATGAACCACATGGTGACTCAGGTTCTTCAATTTACAGACATGCAGAAAAAATTATGAAAGTGATTTACGAATCTTGTAAATGTCTCAGAATTTTAGGATGGGAAATGCATTTCATTTATTATCTCTGGGCATGCTAAATCTTCCTTTTGTTTGATATGTATGCCACCTAGAATGACAAAATGTTGAAATCTGTAGTATTTTGTCAAGGGATCATTTACAGGCTTTGAATAAAGAACATAATAATTGCTCTGCAACACATGAAGCCTCCTGTAAATTGTCTTATGCTGCCAACTTTCCTTTATTACATTTTTCATGCCACAGATCTGTGAATGAGCAACAGCTTTTAAGATGACACTCACTTATTTAATACATTTTTGTGTTCTTGGCACTCTTGAATTAAATTGATTTACTACCAGTTCTGTAGTATGTTGGCTACCATACTCAGGAAAATATCTGTGTTCCCCTAAAATTCAAACCTACAGATATAAATGAGATAATCTATTTAACCACTTCTGATTGATAAAAATTTTTAATCTTTTTTTCTCCAAATTCATCCACCATTAAAACTTAAATTCAAGTGCAGAAATAGTTGGTAAAATTCCAGTTCTTTAGATCTTTGGGAAGGACCCATATCCAAAAAGATTCAAGGGAGCCTTTCTTCCAACAGTTTCAAAACCAAAAAACCTGTCTGTGACAAGCTTCCTGATAGGATTTACAGACATGTTTACTTTTGAATTATTCAGATAAGCTTTGTACTAACTTCTGAACTCAGCATTCTGGTAGTCACCACTCATCGCTCCTCTCTAACCCAAGGAACACCTGCTTCAGGAGAAACATCCATTTCATTTATTTTAAATTCAGAACTGCCTTAGTCACCAAGAGGAAAGAGCTTTCAACAACAAAAAAACTTTTTTTTTTTTGCTAAGTATATTTCAGTTACTTTAGGAAGATAATGCAAGATTGTGTATTTCATTAAGAGCTAGACCAGTGTTTTTCAAGGTATATACTAAGCCAGGATCATAGTAGTCCATGGTTCCCTCTTGCTAGTTCTCTTAAGGATTTAGAGATCATACCTTTGTAACTCTGTTTTCTATAATTTTCCTTAAGAGAACTGTTTAGCTTTCAAAATCTTCACAAATGTCAAGCCAGCCAACATAAATCAGTTACCAACAGTCTCCTTTAGTAGTCCTAAGTTACTTCCTAGTCAACAAATAAGCAAAGGCTTTTTATGCATTGTCACAAGCTTTGATCATACTTTCATCATTATGCTCACCAGTTAGTGATCAAGAATATGCAAAGGCAAAGTTGTAGGTTAACTAGTACCTGGTATGGTCATCTATTTGTGCAAAGAATTTCTGTTCAAGCTGTAACAATTTCTGAGACTATCATGACTTGAAATGACCTAATATCATGTATTCAACCATCTTTTCCAATATAGGCTGCAGTCTTTCCATTGAAAAAATGTTGGTTCAGGTTAATAGTATAGGCAAATAAAAATCCATGTGCCTAATGAAAAATGAAACTTTGAATAAAATTCTTCAGGTATAATCATGAAGTAATAATATGACATTACAGGAAATCTCAGCTCTTATTTTTTTAAAATATGACCTGATAAAATATGACCTGATTTGTTTTCTTGGCACCAGAGGACATGTAATTTCTGGGAAAAAAAAAAAAAAAAGCTTTTATAAGTAG
The DNA here is from genome assembly GCF_036013475.1 of Columba livia. Classification (NCBI taxonomy): domain Eukaryota; kingdom Metazoa; phylum Chordata; class Aves; order Columbiformes; family Columbidae; genus Columba; species Columba livia. The sequence goes on along the minus strand of NC_088602.1, from coordinate 59,260,124 downwards.
TGTTTCTCTTTTTCTCTGCCTTAAAACTGTGAAGTTTCACAGTGTAAATGAAGCATAGGGAAAACTGAAGCATAGAGAAAACAGAAATGTGCCAGAAGCTGAATCAAGAGTAGGTATTTGGGAGCACCTGTAGTATAGAATTTAGTTCTTTTTACAGGGTCTAAAATTGCAAAGTTTTGTATCTAACCAAGATGAGAAGCAGTTTGCAACTGAAATTGCAGCCAACACTTAACGATGAAATTATTTCAGAATAACATCATTTTCAGACCAAAAAGGAAAAAAAGTGGGATTTCTTTATTTCTTTTTTATCAGTCAAAAATAGTCCTTCATCAGAACAGTAGTGAAGAGAAAATGAAGTGTGAAGTCACAGTGTACTGCCAACCTTATCACATACCACTCTGTGAAAAGTAACGCTTGGTTTCTTAAAGAAAATTAAATTTAAACAAAACATGAAAAGTAAGTGTTGTCACATAGGTGTTCTGACTTTGTTCCTGAATGGTAAATCCCCAAATGCCCTCAGTGAATTTCAGTGTTATATTGAAATCTAAGCTATCACTTGAATATACCTCCATGAGATGATAACTGAAACAGACGTTAAAAATTCTGGAGAATTTCTGAAGTCACAGAAGAACATTTTGAAATTTCTGATATGAATGTAAAGTATCTTAGTCCTTACATGTGATTGTTAAAAAACTTACTCTAGAGGTTCCATGCCTAAAATAGTGCCCATGCAAAGCACACTGGCCTAACAAAACCCAAATGGAGCATGTAAAGGAAGATTCATATATCTTATAAAATTTATGTAACCGTTACACATGCATCATAGCTGCATGAATCATAAGCAAGAGACTACCAGCACATTAAGTATTTCACTTATTGTCCTTTCCTGTGATGATTTATTTTATGGTTTGGGAGGTTTTTTTCTTTCACCTGAAGGATCAGCCACCAACAGCTACTTTCATTCTGAGTTGCATTTTTATTTAAAAGAACCTTAAGAAAAATAAATTGAAATTAAATTAAAAGTTAGACATTTCTCTAATCTGCTTCATGACAGTTTCATTAAATGGCAGCTGTCTTTTCTATACAGATCATGTCCTGGAAACAAAAGATAAAACCCAAAGAAAATAAAAACAAATAAGCTTGTAGACAGCTTTTAAGTTAAAGGTAAGGAAAAGCAAATTTCAGCCTTTCTAAATCAAGTGGTAGATAAGCCAATCAATGTTTTATAGATGAATATACTTCATGAAAATTAACTTAGTTCACAAGTGGAAAAATTCATAAAATTCAGTCTTTCTCTCCTTAGTTTTGGTATCCACTGTGCAGGATGTTTGTACCAGGGCAGTGCTTCTGGATTGACATTATATTCAATGTCAATCCAATCAATGTCACCAATGAATTTTAAGGTACAGGCTGTCTAAAGGTACAGGCTATCTAAAATAGAATGTCAGAGGAAAATCCAAGTAAAATAGCGACAACTAAGTTGAAACAGAGATAGACTATCACACATTATAACAAAACAACTCTTCATTGAAATATATGGACAGATTAGCTTCATGAGAAAATGCCATTTAATGTGTTTTAATAGATTTCATCTACCACTGGGAAATAATTTCTCATAAATGGAAATAACTGTATAACAGATTCATTACTCTGTCGTCTATGTCCAAATACTGTCTTGTTCCAACAACTGGTGACACTTAAGGACCACAAGGTATCAAAAATGGCTAAAACTAGCTAATTGGATCCAATCTGGATCTGGCATCTCAGGCACTAACTCTGCCCATTAACTTTGGCATAGGACATGAAAGGAGTCCTCATTTGGCAAGAGAACAGACCGCACTGTAATAATTAACAGCATGCATGTTACAAGTCTATGTGAGTTTGTAGCTACTTTTAACTTAGTGTAAATTAAATAGCCCTGATTCTGTTAGACTGAGAAAGGGTAAATGTCAAGCACAACTTGGGGGGCTGGCTGACTCCGGAATAGTCCATCATTCTTTTTTGTTCTGTGCCTGTCTAAGTGCAGGATACCTGGACAGTCATATTTTTGATTGATAATGTCATATACTAACACAGATCCACCTCATTATAATTGCAATACATCTTGTTCCTGAGGTTATTAAATAAATGGCAGCCTCTTGGTAAGATAGCCATAATCAATGTGCATAAACTAATTTTTTTATTAGTTATAATTACACGAGGTCATTTTTATTGGTGCAGCGAGATTGATAGATAGCTCTGTAATTGTTTTCAAAGACAGAGACAGCTATAATACAATTAAGTAACAAAGGATTGATCCTAGCTACATCAAAATCAATTGAAACTGATGGCACTCAGAAAGTCACAGAGAAGCTCAATAGACTTTAACATAAGGCCTGAACTAAAACAGCTCACAACCTCCTTCCATTTCTCCCCACATTCTTGTTTTGCTCTGTATTTACTAAGAAAAACTTTAAAACATTTAGAGTGGCAACATTTTTATAACGGTCTAATACACCATGAACATTTAAAGAAGGCTTCGACACAGTCTTTTCAACAGTTTGGATCTTTGTTGATGCTACAATTCTGAAAGGTTAAAACGTTATCTGAAATGGAGAAAAATCTAGCCCTTTCTTTCAACATGACAGATGTACTTGCCTTGAGTACTGAAAAGGCATAGCTAATTACTGATACAGTTGCAGAAAAGGCACTCTGACAGTCATGATCTATGAACAAATTTCTTTTCCAAGTGACAAGTCAAATAGAGGTTATGGAGGATTTGGGCACTGCCAGCACGGTGGGTGGTTATAAAAAAAATTTTGCACTTTCATTTTTATTGCTGTAGGGGAAATATTCCACCTTCAACTCAGATGATGTCTGAAACCCTTTCATGCTCATACTGTTTCCATTAAAGGCACAAATCTTTCTTTCCATACATTGCCAAGAAGTCTTTAATCCAATAGTTTCTTAGAATTTCATTTTTCCTAAATTATTACATGATTTTGTATGATAAAGTATCTATTTTAAATCATACATCATAAAGACAACATTCCAGCTTCTTTAAAAAATAAGAATCTATAAAATGCTCTAGGTAAACCTCTTTTTAAAGTAACTATTTTTAAAACATCTGAAGCCCTATTTTATCTTATTGCAAATATAATGCAGATTTCTGAGAACTTGCATTCTGTTGAAAACAAACGACAACAAACTGATGTTAATGCACAAAATCAGATTATTATATGACAAATTTATTTTTATAAAATATCATAACTGAAATAAAGTGAAAAACATAGCTAAACAGTGTTGCCATTATCTTTGAGTCTACAGCCCTAATTTTTAAAATGTTTCATTCTTGCAATTAATACATTCTCAATTTCTTACATCTCAAAATAACTCAGATAAGACTAAGTAAATATACTGTTCTTTATCAAGATGAAATAGTGATTCCTATTTTTGATAAATGTGAATAGGTATTCCTAATGGTAAATCAGTTTTCTCACTGCTACATTGGCAGGTGTAATATGAGGACAGAAATATAATAGTGATATGAAGAATTTTTTAATCAGCATTTACTCTCCTAAATTCAACACATTACCCGTATTTATTTTGTGAATGTTAGAAATCTGCCAGAAAAGCTATCACAATGCCTTTGGGTATAATAAGATTAAATCATTTGGGTCAGATCCCAAATGGGATTAGGCTTCCTGGCACAAAGCATTGCAGCAATTCAGTGTTAGGCAGTGAGCCCAGGAGTGTAATTCAGGGATTTCTTACGTTCCCACATTCCATGTACAATGAAAGGGAAAAACTGGCACTTCACAACAGGACAAGAAGTATGGCAAGAAGTATCTAAAACAAGCAATATGACCACCAAAGCACCAACATAACGAAACTCCATTTATCTTTTCTGCATTAAGTGCTTGTGTCTCACCAGGTTTCTGAGCTCAAAACTATTTCCTCAATATTTTTGCTTAAGTCACACTGATCATTTGCAATGATTTTTCATTACACTCAGTGAATGTGGCAGGAAACCTCAGTTCAGGAATGTTGTTGGTTTCGTGGATTTCAAATTCACACTTCAAATTCCTGATGAAGAGATATCAATCACTAGGAAAAAAATCTACCCTCTGTTTGTTTATTCCCCTTTCATGAATCTTGTGTTAATGACTGAACAAATATGCAGCTGCAGTGGAGGGTCCTTCTTCCTGAGTTTTGTAGCTTGCTGTTTCAGTCATTCTCATAGGAATGTCTCCCCACTTTGAACTGAGAACAGCACCAAACCCACTTCTCCCACTCTACGAATAATGACTGTAATCACTACCATTGTGCAAAAGTTAAAATTATTCTTCCCTCAATATCTTTGAGCAGAAGTGGCTCAGATATAATGCTTTAAGTGGAATTTGCTGTTATGTGTGTTCAATATGGACAGAAGCTACTTATATCAATGACCTGGATGGTGCTACTCACACAAGGGAGTAGCTTTGAGCAAGGCAGCACTTCCAAGCAAGGTCAGAGTCGGGAGATTAGGTACCATATTTGCAGCTTACAACAGAGAAATTCAGCAGGTATCTTCTCTATTTCTTCACAGCTTTCATAAAATTCAAGCCAAGTACTTCAGTGCTTTTGCTTTATTTCTCAAACAATATACACATTAAAGATAAAGAACTTTTGATTTAGAGAGAATAATCTTTCATTTTGAAATCATATGATTTTCAACTGATATTTAATGGTGTGTAAAAGATTTTTTTCACCAACGCTGTGATGAACTGAATTACCAGAAGTTATAAAATAGGGCTGTTTCTTCATCTTCAGATTTGCATTTTTACAACAGGTGCATCACATCGCCCATTTATACATTGTTGCATTACTACACTGTAAGAAAGGTTTAGCCCAGGTTGTACCAAGTGAGTGAACACCCAGAAAGTGGATGTGGAGTGGTGTACTCTGGACATTAGAGAAGTGAATACGCAAAGTCCCTTGAGACAGCACAAGATGTCTTTTTCTCCACTTCTCTTAATTCTCTGTGCAAGCTGAGGGCATGTCCCTACTGTTCTGTTCCCAGCTGTGTTGTTCATGCCCTGCTGAGGAAAAACAAGACAGTCCTCTGACTGAGAGGGCCTTGCAGAGAAGTACTGTGGTAGTCTACAGACCATGTGTATAGGGGGAAGTAGAGGAATATTCTTTGAAAGCTGCAGGAAATAAAAGCGTGGACATGAAAACGATTTCTACAAAGAACTCTATTGAAGTAGTTATCACTATTTAACTTAGCCCCTCTAACCTGATCATCTCTACTGGGTCATGTCCTTAACAGCTGGGGCCTGTACACTACTGACATTATGGAAACATTGCCAGCTCTCCAAACTGGGAAGGCTCCAATTAATTTTTACTGACACGTTTCTTCCAGCTCAAAAACATTCTCCTTAAAATGTGCATACTTCTGAATTGATGACATAAGGAAAAAACGACAAACAACAAAACCCCTCAGCCCATGTAAACTAAAAGCTCTCTCTTTGCTCCCTACAGAGGCTAAATGCCTGCATCGTAGTGTAAATCAATAATACTAATATGTATTTTTTTAATGAAAGCCTTTAAACAGGTATATTTTGCTGATAATATTGGTGTAATGACATTCTGCTGTTAAACACTGATTTCTGGCTGAACTGCAATTCTCTGTCCTCTCAGCTGTGTGGACACAACTCTGGGACCACATTGTACACAGGACTGGTAAACTAATCCAGAATAAAACCAACCCTTCATTTAATAAGAGCTGTTATATAATCTAGGTAAATCCTGAAGTGTAATGTTAGGGTACTATGTTATGTTTCAATGAGAATTAAATAAAGGGCTAGCTGAAAATATTGCTGTCAGCACAGCGTCTGCTCATGTGATCTTTAAGTCATAATAATAGTGCTAACTCTCAGTATATCAAAGCAGACGTGGAAACTAACACACACAGTTCATCTTCTGAATATTCCCTGAACTGCTCATGAGCAATCTGCAGGCTGAAATTTATTCACTGAGGAAATAAATGAATATTTTCTGGATAATGAATACATCCAAGAATTTTGCCATATGTTTGTGGACAACTGGTGAACAGAAAAAAAACGTTGGTGAAATTTAAACCGATAAATAATTCATTACAAATTACTTATCTATTCTAAATTTAAACCCACAGACTTAACTGTCTCCAGGGCCTCTTTTTACAAGAAGCACTACCACCCAGTGCCTTCATTCATTATTATACTTTGCCATCACCATTGGTTATCATCACAGGCTTTACATCCAGGCAGCAAAGGAAGAGAGCAATCCCTTCTGGTTAAAATGTTAAATCAAGTTACATTTCACCTCACTATTTCAGGGCTGAAACCATCACCTGCATTTAAATGACCAAGAGACTTAGACAGATCACAGGCAGAGAATAATGCAGTGGGTTGGCTGCCACTTCATTTGCCTTGACCCCTACTTTGTAACCTGCCACTACTGAATTTTAGAGGAAAAATTACTAGAGCTAGGGAACCAGACAGAGTGAAAGTCAACATCATCATCTCTCTCTCTGCAGGTCAATAGTTCAACATCATCATTCCAGAACTAATCCAATTTCTGAAACCTATTTCTAAGCATACAGTTGTTATCTAAAAGACAATCTGAAGACCTTTCTAATGCTTTCAAGTGGAGGAAGTTAAAACAGAAGAATATAGAAATGAAGCTCCACTCTACCCTTATCTGGAGGGAACAGCTATTTAACGTCACCTTTGTTACTCAGAGCACAGGAAATTTTTGTATTGTCCTTCCCAGAAAGGTCTGCTTAAGTGATCTATTTCACTTTAGTGACCTAAGAGTGACTTATATCTCATAAATAATGAAGAAAACTAAAAGCTCAGAAATAATAACTTGCTATGAACACTACCCAGGCAAATAATATAATGGGTGCCATGGTAAATTATCCAGGAAGCTAAGGTCTTAGTTTACTTTTTTCCAGCACAGTTTATCTTAGAACTTTACCTTATATCCATTTTCCTCATATGCTCCTAGCCTAATAAATGCTGCAGATTTGGGTGGTTGATGCAGATGCTGGTGTGTGAATTTTAACTACTTTGATTTGGTCCAAGTTCTGCTGTAGTCCCAGGAGGAAAAAGATAGAGGGAACCTTAAATATGTACCTGTCACTGAAGCTTTTTTTTCCTTAGCTTAGTACGACAGAAAAATTGGTGCACTTGGAGCTCAGCTGTCAAGATCCTACATTCAGACAAGCCAGAGAGTTCTCAAAAGAGTCAGTTAAAGAGATTATTCTCTATAAAACTATTCTTTTTTATTATCTCATTGATTAAATGATAGAGAATATGCAGTTGCCCTACAAAGTCAACAGAGCTTTTAATACATAAATACAGAGAAGAACGTTATTAAACTTTTTTTTGTGTTGTTTTTTTTTTTTTAAGTGCGCTATGAATTTATTAAATTTGCAAACTTCCGGTAACAAAGATTCAGCCCTAATCTTTGGTAACAAGTACAATCACATGGCATCTACTGGCCTCATTGCAGTTAGCAGTTAAAACAAATATTAAATTTTCAAAATCAGTTCTAACATCACTATATATTACTGTAATGTAAATCTACCTTTACCAGCCCTTTTCTTTGAGAATTGGTTGTTTCTTAGAATGTGTTTCAAACAAAAAGTGAAGAATTTTGAATAAATGCTCCAGATACTTCTCAGTGACATGTACACTATATGAGTAAACATTATTGTCTTGATATATTTACCCTAAAGTCTTTTAAAGGACTGATTAAAAAAACTAAACAGAGGCCTAGATTACCTCCAGGAAGCAAACGGCACATGATGCCCTAAAGAAGCTGCTCATATTTTACCATTAGGAATATGATTTAACACGTACATCCTCAAAACCATTCATTGAGACGTTTGAGCACTTTTTAAAAGGCTAATCTATCAAATTAAGAAAAATGCACATGTGCATAAAGTTCACATATTTGTATGTTTTTGTTAGTTGTGATCAACGACGACAGTGGCCAAATGTATATCTCACACCCATAGTATTAATAAAAGACTCCAGAACAGCTGTCTCCTTGCCACTAGACTGAAAGGTGTAATGGCTTTTAAGAAATGTCTCATGGCATTAGTTTGTTCTTCAGCCCAGCTACTGACACCTTCTATTTACTCTAGAATAATTTAAAAATTAGTGTGTCTCTAACCACTCTTGTTGTGGTTAGAAAAATTTAGAGCATATCCAAGTGAGTAGGCACAAAACCAAAAGGTAAAGAAAAGGATGTCACTCTCCTCTTCCTCTCATCTCAAATTGTGATTTTCAAGCTAATCTCATAATTCCTGTGTCTTGATTTATTATTCTTGAAGGTTTATGGGAAAATCCTGCCTTCCATCTAATAAATAAAGTTAGCATTTAATTCTGAAGTTTGATTATTCTTATTACAGTGTCTCGAGGAAATAATACCACCTTTTATCTATTCTCTTCCTGTTAAAAATAAAGGCATTAAAGGAATAAAAACAGTACAGAAAGATAAATAAAGTATATTAAATAAAGTCAGGAAACAGGGAAAGTTAAACTTATTAGTCACAAAGATAAATAAAACAAAGGAAGGAAAGGGGAGTTTAAAAACTCTAGATTTTCTTTGTAATAACTAAGATACTAATTTTGACCCAATTACATGTAACGAGTCAATCAAAATAATTTAAAATCAGATGATAGCCAGTTTTTGTTTCTTCCTTCTTCTGTATTTTTACACTGATCTCTGGAATCTCACTCCTAAGAGAAAGTATCACTATTTTTAAATTATGTTTTGCTTCTACAGTAAGACTAACATAAATTTTAAGACCAAGTTTCCTAAATAAGACGTTTCAAAACCTGTGTATACTTGGCTTTTCAGAAATACTGAGTATGCCCACTTCTTATTCAGAGTTTGTAACAAAAAGCTATAAAGTGAGGCCAATCAGATAGATTAGTCAACCAAAGTTTAGAGCAACACCCTGAGTTTTCATACATTGTCTTATCCTTTCTCATGACTCAAGGTAATCAAGTATATAGGGTTATTGTCCCCTGTAGAAAAGGACTTAACATTCATATGTTATTTTAAATTATTTTTCATCATTATGATGTATACAGACCAGACCTTTTCAATTTAATTACAATATTATAAAGATATTCAATTTATAGTATTCCATTATCCAAACATTTTGAAAGTATAAAATATAGTTGTGAAATAACCAAGACTTTATGAAAAAGTCAATCAAAGGAGAATCAAAGGACAAACAAACCCCACTTCAGATAATCAGATGGTGAGATGACTGGTGGCAAACTGGCAAAACAGGATTCGAGCATAAATGCAGGTATTATTACAAATCCAGTATTCAGAGCTAACTTAATCAAAGCTAACTCAAATCAGCTTCAAGCAATATATTAAAGGCTTACCCTTTCTTACTTATTTAGTAGTCACTTTTGTATTTGGGAATGGCTAGAACTTTGTTGTCAGAGAGCTTTAGAGCATGAACACAATCTTACTTTCCAGTTTACCCAGTGTAGCAGTTAATGGTAAATCTCACAGATTGGGAAAATATATCCAACAATAAGAGCAAGTTCTGTGTCTTTTCTGTTTTCCTTTATTTCTCTAAAGTGGTCTGTATAATATGTTATGGAAGTAAATTTTAGCTCTGATCAACAGTAATGGAGGTCAGGCTTTGGCAGTTATATAAATCCAATGAGGTTAACTAGCCCATAAAAAAATAAGTGCTGAAGTGTTCATTTCTCTGTGGGTTATACTGCTGGGTGACTTGCTTTTCCTGTCATAACAATTTTATTACAAGTTTCTACAGCAAAGAAAACGCTAAGTGATTTCTGGAGAAGACATGAACAATAAAAGTCACTGTAGCTTTTATATGATAAATATTATTTGTGTATACCAGAATGACCGGAATAGAGTTCTAAATTTTTTCACTTTTTTTTTTTTTTTTTTTTCTCCAGTGGAAAAGTAAAAAGTAGACCAGATGGAATGCTATTAAATTTAGTAGCAGATATTTAAAATGAGAGTTGAATTTTTTTTCTTTTATCTTTTTCCTGGTGTTATATTTGATTTTGTGATTACAACAGCCTTTTAAAGCGTGTTTTATTTTGATAGTGTTTTGGGGGGTTGTTTTGTTCTCTGAAGCCAGAAGAATAAACTAGGAGCCTGGGAATGAACTGATTATCAACATGACTTCCTTTTTCCACCTACCAATAATGGGATGTTAGAATTTGACCTTTCATTATTTCATTGTTTAAAATATACAGTGTCTTCTCATAATCGTATATTAAACCTACTTTCTGCAGTTATTTAATTTCACTTCACTCAGAATTATGCTGAGAACTTTCCACTATTTTGTGTGAAAGAAAAGTTTGCATATGGGCTAGACTTGTGGCAGCAGAACCCTTCCCTTGAGAGAGGCATTTAAATCTTCGTTATATCCCTTATTTAACAGGCTTCCAAAATGTAAAACAAGCCAAAAGTTACACACTTGAGTTATCATATCTTTGGATGACTATGTTTCTGGAAGAAGAGGGGGAAATGGAATAGCACTTAAATTAATCTTATATTGTTCACTTTCAAAAGGAATAATTTTGACACTGAATTAAATTTTCATTTTATATGGGATCAAGTATACAGTGACCAGAACCTTTAGGAAATAAACAATTCTAATTTTATATATGTAGTCCTGTCAGTCAGCAGAGTTGTTCATATGATGGAGATTTAAGAACAGGGTTCAGAGTTTTACTGCTAAGGCATAGAAGCCTTTCAACGGGTAAAATCTGCCACAGTTCTCCTGAAATCAGGGCACTAACTAGCAAAGCATTGTGTCCTTCTGAATTCGGTCTCTGTGTTTCTTATAAATCAGAACCTAGGGTTTTGCAGTTAAATAAAACCTTTCAAGAGGAAGTGGTGACACTGATTATATTTTGCACGATTTACTGAATTTAAAGAAAGGGTCTACAGCTCCAGTTGTTGCATCAATCTTTGTCACTGACCTTTCACTGGGCAGCTGAGCTCTGTCAAACTTTTTTGTCTTTTAACTCTTCAGTCTATTTAGGCTGTAATGCCTTCTAGGCAAGCATCTAGCTTTTATAGTAGACCCTCTCATGATGGACCCTCACTGAATGGTTGTGACCTCCAGCTGGTATTATACAGGTAACAAACAATAGCTGAAACATCCCAGGCTGGAGTTCTTCCACACAGCTCATGTCTCCTGAGGAGTTCCTTATAGCTTTGCATAAAACCAGACGTAACTTTGCAAAGGCAGATAATATGATTTATTCACAGAATAGTAGGAAGGTCTCAACAGACAGAGTATTAAACAAGAATACTAAGCATATATTTGTGAAATGGGAGTTATCCTCAAATAAAAGTCATTATGATAAATAATCTCTGTTCATCTGAAACTATTTCTCTGCAGAGGATGCATTGATTTTTAAGCACTGAAATCAATGGGAACTGCTGCTTAAAAATTGATGGTACAATATGGCCCATGTTATCAATACTTTATATTTATTCAGTCTATTGTCTGACATTTTCAGTTGATTGTCTTTCGGATTAGCTGTTGAGCTTCTTGAATTGCAGCCCAAGCTTGAACTTCTGTGGGGTAATGCTTTATAAGTTTCATTTCAGGCAAGATTCTACTCAAAGTAACAGCTGCAGAATGAGACTTAGCACAGTTCTTGTGGTGGAAATTAATTATTCTATGATCACCTACCCTGTTACCCACTTGAATACCAGAATTTCTCAACTGGAATTTTTTAATTGAATGTGGTACCTCTGGAGTTCTTTATTTAGCAGCAGATGACACTTTCTATGCTGTTTCATAATCAGAGTCTTTTCAAGTCATCTACTTAATGCTCTGAGGGGGTTGCTATCTACCAAAGAACACAAATACTTGCATGTGACAGGAGGATCAGGACGACCTGATCACAGAAAGAGCCATCACTTTACATATTTTAGCCTTCTTAATGCAGAAACAAACAAGAACAAATCAGTAAGGTTCTGGTTCACCGTATATTGCACACAGAAGTTGACAAGATAAGGTTGCATATGTGGAAAAGAGCAGAGAAATATTGCAAAGAAAAATCAATAGACTGAAATACCTGAAACAGCTGAAATATTGTTTTGAGTTCAAGCTATTCATCTGTCAACTGTTCTTTGTATGTTAGCTTAAACCTTTCCATGAAGCTACTGGAATGGATATAGAAGTGGACTACATGGACCATAGATCTACTTCAGGATGACTGTTCTGATCAAGGTCTGGGAAAGGTTTTGGGTTTTCTTTCTTATTACTACTAATAGTTGGTACAACATACCTTTTTCTGAACACTTTCCTGATAAGGAGAAATTTTCTAGGGTATAAATGGTAAAGATTTCCAGAGTTCTTTGTGTGCCATCTGTGCTAAGTTACACAGGTTTAAGTTAACATGATCATAAGTCCTCAGCCTAGGAAAAACAAAACTTAACCACCATAAAGATAGCAGGAGTAGTGCATCAAAAGTATGAAATGTGTATTGTAGTCTTAAGACTCCCTAAAAGATAATGATACAATACACAAGACATATTCAGCTTATGTAAAAATATAATTGAACAGCTACACTGATTTAATAAGAAACTAGATTTTCCTTGAAATTATTGCAGGAAGCAATAATTTAGTGTGTTTTAAATTGTAACTCATTATCATATTAGTAAAATTGAGTGTAGAACTATTTCGAAGAAAGAATTCCTTTCTGTCCTCCTGCACCTGTATTTTTATAGACAAATATCTCGATTATTAGAAGCAATAACCACACAATGAGATTTTATTAAGTAGTCAACAGGAACAAAGGTATTTTTTAAAGAAATAAAATTAAAGATCAAGTATGTTTTCTCCCTTCTCCAAGAATTGCTTGACCTAGTTTTCAGCTTACTGTAAATCTGTCATACACACAAAAGCCCCCTCTTTATTGCTCTGCTAAGTCTGATTTGTAAAAGGCGGGGTGAAGAGTTCAGACGGGCATCTAAGCACACCCCAAATAAATAGCTCTGATTCCTGCACTGTACACGAACAAACAAGAGATGCATCCCATCGGACTCTCGACAGATCTGTCATTGTTTGCCATTAGCTCTGTCATATTCGCACGCCTTGTCATTCCATGCAGTGGGGCAGGGGTTGGCCCGCTGCCCAAATGCCGATTTGCTCAACTGACTTATGTCTCCCGTTCTCGGTAGAGGCTGCAGGCAGCAGAATTCCTGATGAAAGTGTGCTCCCTAGTGTTACAGAGCTACAAAGGCCAGTGAGCTTCAGTTAGGAAGATGTAGAGGGAAAAAAAGATCTGCGAGCATTACTTTAGCAGACTCTTCTGCTTCTGAAAGGCTTATTCTGTTCAGGATATCTATGTTACTACTCTTGGAATACCATACACAGGATCAGGTAATTTCCTCTTTTCATTCAAAAAAAATATAAGAAACCTTCCACTCAGTAAAAACTTTTCACTCTGGCATAAAAAAAGACTTTGGTTAAACCAAGCTCAATGACATAGGTATTTGAAAACATAAGTGGCCTGATTTTTAGTCCTTTTCAAGGCCAATAGATGCCTCCAATTTCCATTGACATTTGGGTTATCAGCATTCTTAAAACAAGGCTCACAGACCGCAGGTGTGCTGGTAGATCAGCTGTGCCTATAATCTATTGCACCTGCTGTGTATTACAGGATGCAGAGGTAAAAAACAATGTTTTTAACTCAGAAGTTTCACAGACCCTGCAGGACACAGTTATCCATATTTAGCCCTTGTACATTGAGCATATGGTGATGACCAGTTAACCCATCCAATTTTCAGCATTTAAACGTTACCAAATTTAAAGACCTAGCTTTTAGTTCACCACCAAGGCTGTGTGTAGTGTAGAAAGACAAATACCTCCAGGTAGTGGTCTATTTGAACCTACTTCAGAGACCTGCTCTAGGCTGGAACACATTACCTTATCAGCAGATTAAAACAGAGGCTGAATTTTCACGATCAGAGTCAAATAAGGTGAAATCCACTGTAAGTGCTAAGTCATAAAATTTTCACGTGATAAAATGTGAATACATGTAAAACTTTACATTTGCTTGTATTTCACAGATGTACATTGCTGCACAAGGTGCCCCACACTGGGGAATAAAACACACAGTATTTAATGGTGTGAATGCACATGATACCAGTATTATTGACTGCAGCAAAGTCACTCCAGAGGCAGAGCATGAAGATCAGAATCCAGGTCAATGGAAAGCCATGGAACCATTCTCACATCTCTCCAGCACCTCTAACAGAAACTATTTATTCTGGTGATGTCACAGTCTTGTCCAGTGGCAGTGCCACAAAGATAAAATTATAATATGATGTAGTAAATAGCAGAAAATCTCGTTATGAAGAGGAACTTTAAAGAATTTGCTGATAATATTGTTTTTGAAGAACAAAACTTGTTGAACAAACTCTGTGACTCTGCAGTTAAGTAAGAGTTTCGCAAGCAGAAATGATGCATTTGTGAATCTCATCTATAATGTACCCATAAAAAGGTGATAAATATTTCAGGTATAATTAATATCTAACAGAGCTTTAGGCATCTGCTTTGCAGGCACAACCACTTTCTTAATCATCTAAGGGAAATTATTTGCCTCTACAAGAACAGTAGCATGAAGGATGCCTATATTTTCCAAATGTAGTTATATGTATATTGATATACATACTTATGGAGACTAAATAGTTTACTATGCAAATAGCACAGCTGAGTATGACAGAAAACTCAAAGTGTAAAACAATGGTATTTCTGGAATACTTTTCTAGCTCTGGCTCAATATTGGAAAAACTGAAAATTAAATAAGGGATTGAAACTCATATAATCTGCATTTCATTTACCAAAAACAACACCACATTTGCTAAGATACCCAAGCAAACATTCTAATAAAGCTTCTGATGACTACTATATGGGCTAGGGAGCTAAGTATAGTTTAACAGCTATCAAAAATTAAATTAACATAATAATTATGTATGTAGTGGAGTCTAGCGTAGTTGATCTCTTAGGCAAACCTTCCAATCACAAATTTATCTGAAGTCAGTAAATTTGCCGGATAATTAAAATTTTGTCTTTTTTTCTTTTGTTTTTCTTCTTTCTGACATCACAATCTGTTGTTAGGAAATAACTGCCATCAGCAAAGAGCCACATTTTATTACATACAGGAAATATGAACTATACTATAAAAAATTAAGATAGAAACACATTTTCATGAAATGAGGTTTTAATGTCTTAAATTTCATAAATATATGAAAATTACTTACAGGCTGTAAAGACTTGATTAATCTCTGTAATATACCAATCCCTGTTAGTACCTGGGACTCTCTCTGATTTCATTTTAGACTCCAAACTTCATTTTAAATGTGTGACCTTTTTGTTCCTCATTATGTTTTCCTTCCTCATGTACCTAAACACCACAGGAGGTAACAGCTGAAGGGCTTGCATCCGACACTTTGTTTTCTGTTAAGTAAAGCATTAAAAATCCTACATTACTCTCACATCTCAAAGACTCTATGTCAAAGAGAAAGGAAAGAGAACATGAAAAAAATCTCCTAATGTCTTACTATTTTGTCAGTTTTTCTATATTTCTCATGCTGGCTAATGTATGGCAGACTTGAACCTTTGTGAAGGCAATTAGCCATTCCTTTTGGTTTCCTTTGCAGGAAGCCTTCATGCAGTAAACAAGAAGCTACCTAGTGGGAAGTGCTCTTCAAAAACTGGGACACGTTTTTGTATTTGGAACAGGAACATGACTCAACCCATCCTCGTCATACCCCAATGCAATCAGAAGAGTGTTTAAACCACCACTGTATTATCCTGTTTATTTAAAACAGCTGGGTAGTTTATTTTCATTAGGTTTACTGCCTTACTCAAATACTTCCTACAATCTTAGATACAATAGTACTCTGCTTATAGGAAGCATAATCATTCTCATTTTTAATTAATATATTCTGAGTTTTTAATTTGCAATATATGAAGAGCAGGGTCTGAGGGTGTGGGACCAATCTGACATTTATTCAAAAGATAACTGAAGTCTTTTAAGATGTTTGCAAGAAAGCAGGTACAAAAAACTAGTGACATGAGTCAATTCATAATTCATCATAGTTCTTTAAAGTTTAGTATTCTGAATTACCTAGGTATTGTTTATTGACTGTCCTGCGTATTTTACAAGGCACAAGTTATGTTTTAGTGAGCTGTTATAGCCTACAGCTCTGGTGCACTCAGTGACTTCTTGTTATTCTTTTTTTCCTGCTCCATCTGTGAGGTTCATCTAGTAGACTCACATTGGTCAAAAAGTAACAAGTCCTGTTTGATTTTAAAATATATAGCTTATAAAGGGCTTGTAGTGACCCTTGAATTTTACTTTTTGGTAATAAAATGCTGAAATGCTTTCTTCTAGCAAATGGCTTCATAACACAGCTTACAAATCACTTTATTTCCTACTTATACATCAAAGCCCTGATCTTCTAACAAGTTCTCTAAGGGTACTGGATTCAGCCCCCATGGAACTCAGATCACAGTTTGGATCCTACAGTGGGCCTCTGCTTTTCTTCCCACTTAGGATTTGAAATAGTAAAAACAAGCAAGCAAAAAGAATCCTAATATTCCACACGCTTTAAAGGCAAAAATCCAATATGATCACCTAAAATTCAAAAATGGGAACATTACACATGGGAATAAATTTGATTAATATGGTGCATAGTATATCGCTGGGAGAAAAATTACCTTACATCTGTGATTTCAGTGGGAAATGTATTGTACAAAGTCTGTAAAAGTCAGCTGACACTCACTATTAATAGACTGTTCTAATTGAAGCTATGCTTACTTTTTTGATAAATGGCATGATGATTCTATTATAGATAATTATAGTAATTTTGAAATGTTTTATATATGTTTTAAGTTTACTATATTAATGCTACGGATTGTTGCTTTTGATGTAGTTTTTTCATACAATTCTCACACAATTTATGCTGTGCATTAAGAAACAGAATCTAACTCATTATTCCACAGCAAGCTTCATGTAATTGTGGGTAATATTTTCTTTTCCATCAGTTACTCTCTTTTGCTTCCCCAGCCTTCAGCTAATAGGTAGGTAACCTTAGGTGAACAGCCATTTTTTAAACCATATGTCAAGCTCGTATACCAAAATACACATGTAAAAACCATCTCAAGGGCAGAGTGACAAGAATGTATGAAACTTCCTGAAGAGTGGGATAGACTATCTGAAGTAGAATATTCTTTTTCTCTCTACACAACATGATCTGAGGTACTGCTGTACAGTAGAGCAAGAGGAACAAGGCGGCAATCCTGCCTTACCACTTTTTATCACTTTCTTTTATAGAGGTGAGTGTGATTTTCAGAATGGGGTCCTATGTATAAGCCTTTTTCCAGAGGTTCCCTAAAATGTCTTAAGAAAAATTTTATTCAGTTTTACTATCAGGAAAAGTCAATTTCAAAGGGTTCCTGATAACATTTTATAAAAATCTGAAGTCACGCCACCTTTCCACTGGCAAAGAAACATGAATGAATCTTTCTTACTGGATAAGAACCTTTTATTATCATTTCCTGAAAAATCCAAAGTACTTTTGATGTTTGTAAGTTTGGGCCTTCTCAGTTCTGAAGATTTTTTTTCCTCAATTCTGAAAGAGGTGTAATACACTTCAGAAAGATATTCCTCAGTCTACAGGCAGCCAACATAATGCAACAGAGAACAGTAAAGGTCCCAAAGTAGTTCAAAACTCAACAACATTCTTTATTCACAGCCTAAACCTGAATTAACTTCTGCATCACTTCCACTCATACCCAGCAGAGGTTATAAGGAGAACGAGCTATATGATTCTGTTGCTACAGGCCTAGTCTGATGTATCTATTATATCAACCAACTTTGAAGTATTCAGCTGTTTCTAAGTTCTTAAATTTTTACTTCTTTCCAGAGCTTTAACAATATTCACTGTGGCAGAAATCTTGCAGTTAAACTGATATATCTCCTGGACATCCAAGGGCATCTGTGCTTCCCATACCTTTTGTTTCCACATGTTGGAGGGATAACTCAAATATGGTATGTAACCACATATAAATGGCCCAGGTGGTGCACACATTTACTTTTGTGCACGTTCTTCTATTAGGCAAGAGCAGGATTTTGAACACAAAGGGATTTATTTACCACAGTGAATGAGAATTCATGGTTATCCTCATATGGAACATATTGTAGCTCCTCCTCCTTATTCTCTCTTATGTCTTTTTCCTCCATCTTACTCACATGCCTGGCCTTTACCGGCTGAAATGTCATCTAATGAATTAGATGAAACAGTGTTGTCATCAGAATCAGCATCAGCAGTTCTGTTTGACCTCTGGTTTTATAATGGCTCTGTCTCTCTTAGGAATTTAAGGTCAGATAAGATTTGAATACTTCTGACATGTGGAATTGTAAGCATATGTCTAGAATAGAGACAATAAGAAGAAAATTACTGGGAATTAGTTAAATGTTTCCCAAAGAAAATATCTCTCTCTTCTTCACCTGCAAGCATAAAACGACAACAACAAACACTAAACTTTCTACAGCTGATGACTATTAAGTAAAAAGGTTTTTGTAAAGAAACAGCTGGTAAGGAAAACAGAGGAGGCAAAAAAAGAAAGGGGGTTAGAAAAGGAATAGAAGAGCTAAAAAGGGATGAAAAATAGTAAGGAAAAGGAAAAATTAGGCTTAACCAACAGGAAAATCTTCCTTACTATGGAATCTGTGAATATCATTAAATAATGAATAAAAAATTACTTGGACTATTTATATTTTTCCTAGACAAAAACCTAACTACTACAATAAAAATTCATGCAGGACTTGACAGCCTATAAATCCACCTTTATATCTTAATACTTATGGTCTTTTGCAATTCTAAATGCAGAGCTCTCCTCAGCATAGAATCTTCTTGTGGATGGTCATTCACCTAATTTTGGCAATCAGTAACTTATAAGGTTTACTTTGTGAATCACAAAAAGCACTACCAAATCAAACTTGAATTAGAGGTACTGTGCACTGGCAGAACATACTATTTAAATTGAAGATTAAGCTGCTACTTATCAAAATCAAGCCTTCATGGTAGAAGAGTGTGTGGAAGAACAATTTTCAGAAAATGTTGTTCCCTGAGGAGGGCAGTGAGAGCCCTTTAGGTACATCCCTGATCAGGCGAGGCCCTGGCAGTGGTCTTCCTACACAACCCCAACTTTGTCTTCCACAGGGCAACATTTGCGGGCTGAGTTTTAGCTGCCCACAACAAAAAGAGCGAGAAAGCTGGGAAGGCAATATGCTGAACATCAAATGAAAACAGACAACGGACATACTTCTCACCCTCAAGCCCTTCTGAAGACAGATAAGGCATGAATGAATCTGTGGTTCTGAGTTCACCAGCCATCACGGAGACAAAATCTCATAATGTTGTGAAGCAGAATCAGCAATCTTGGGGTTTAAAATTGTTCTGTACAAAGGAAAAAATGTACACATTGCTCAGAAATAGAATGCATATGGGCACATATGGGAGCTAATAAACACAATACAAAGAAGGGTCACCAAAAGGATCTAAAACTATTTGAGTGAAACCCAGCTGCTCTGATATTTCTGTGCAAAAACTGAGGCTTAGTTTCCACCATTTGAGGTTTTACAGTAGCAGTTCACTCAGCTCAGGTTTCACTGTAGCCTCCTGGCTTCACTTATAATCAACTATTAAACATTTTATTTTGGTAAGGAACTTTTCTTTCTTGGTTTCTGCCCAAATAGGAATGAATTTGGAAAGTTTGAGCAAAGTCCAAACGTATGTTTGAATTAGATTAAAGGGGTGAGAGGAGGGGGGCACTAGCTTTTTTCATTACCAAAGTTGTTTTAAAGTGTCAGTCTTTAAATGAGAAAATGCTTCTATATTTTTACTGAATAATGTTTGCCTGGATAATGAGAGTTTGGGGTTTGTGGATTTTGTTAGTTTGTGGGGAGTTTTTTTTTGGGGGGGGGGGGAGTTGTTTGGTTTTTTTTTCTTTTTTGGTTAGTTATTTTGGGGTTTTTTGTTTAAAAACAAAACAAAACAAAACAAAGCTAACAAAAACACTAACCAAAAACTTAATTGAACTAATCCTAGTACCACAATACAGACAGACACACACATATATCAGTTACATATACCAAGGAACAATTCTACAAATTTTCTAATGCGCCAGATACCTCTGAAACCCATAATTGGCCAAGCTAAACTGGGCTGTGAAGGAAAAGTTTCCTTCAGTATTTTTCCTCCCTAAAATAGAAACATTGCCTATCCAAAGGACATAGGCTAAAATTTCAAAGTGCAAGGACCAAAGTGTGCTAAAACACACATCTCTGCTGTTCTGGAATTTTGGGATAATTTCATAGGAAAAACAATGCAACCCATTTGAAATCCAAGCCACATAAATTCAGTACTACTCAGTTCTATTAGAAATTGCCCATCTCCCACTCCCAAACAAAAAACAACAACAAAAATCAACCAAACCCCTACAACACCATAATCAGGAGTGCGGAGGAGTGTAGAGGTAACTAAGAGTTCTTCTCTCTGAGCAATATAACTCACTATGCAACAGGCAATGCAACTGAAACCAGCTGTGTGAAACTAGTCTGACATGCAAATTCCAGATTCTGTACTTTTTGTTTCTACCCTTATTGGGGGACTTAGTGAATTTTCATGAGTTTGCATGTAAATAATCTTGTCAATGAAGAATTAAAATTAGTTGAACCCATGTACAGTTGAATTTGGTTTGACTACAAAACAACTAGCTTTTGCTTTTGGGGTTTGACCAATTAATATAACTTACATGTCATCACCGCATGTGGTGTTATATGTAGATAGTTTTTCTTATCTTTTAGCCATAAGGCAAATCAAATGTATTTACACAGTCATTTCAAAGAAGCATCTGCACATTTTTTGTCTATCAATGAGTATTAAATTGTTAGCTTCCAACAGTTCACATTGACCAGAGCCTAAAACCTGTTTCCTCAGTGAAAGAACTAATGTTCCCAAAGACAAGAACAAAAGGTAGGAAGTACATCACCTTCACAAATATGTCTTAAGTTTTGGGCATAGAAACTCAGAGGTTTAGAGGCATAGTGAATGGCTCCAAACCTGAATCCTTGGTGAGGAAGCAGGGTCATGTCAGCACACCTTTCCAAAGCGCAGTTGTCTCATATGCTATGGAAGCTTGTCCCCTACTGAGCTGTGCTAAATAATGTTCTACAAGGCAGAGCAAGTATAATTAAAAAGGAACATTTTCATGAAGAACTTGAAGGTAGCATTTTAGGTGGCATAGAAGAGTAAAGGAAGAAAGGCAATTAATTCAGAAGATATTACAGAAAAACTAGACTGAGTACATTCTCAGTGTAACAGTCATGTCTCTTATTTCCACTTTTTCCTTTAAACTGAGTTTTGCTGATTGATGTGTATCAGTCCTTCAAAGTTACATGTAAACATCAAAATGCACAATGTTGAACAAAACATAACCTATAGACAACTACTATAAAAAAGAGAATCTTGGAAGTAAGTAGACAAAAACACTTTTGAAAAGCAGTAGTTCTCTAAAGGGTCTTCAGAGAAATTCAGATATCATGCAACTACTAAAATAATCTTGAGCACTTATGCAGTATATCCATTTGAATCTGCAACTGTTCTAGATCAGTGCATTTATTCAAAGCACTATTTCTTCTTGTGTTTCAGGAGAGAAACCAACCCTTCTTCTGCTCTTTCAGAGTACAAAGGTTGGTATAAAAATACAAATTTTAAAAAATGTATGCAGTATAAGAAGAGAATTATAATGTGAAAGGAAGATTAACATTTTTAAATATTGTATATTCTTAAATCAAAGATAGAAATAAATGCAATGTAGAGTTCCATTAACTATTTAATTTATTTGTGGAATTAGTTTTTCAGCACACACACATTTTTAATAAAGAGAGCAATTAAAGCAGTTCACCACTTAGCAACTCATGGCCATACTCAGGTGACTTCAGTCATTTTGTCCAAAAATTAGCAACTTTGGAATTTTTAAGCCATTTCTCTAAAGGAAAACTTGCAAAAACTCATAATAGTCTTTTAAAGTAAATTGAACCTTTTTGGCCTTTAGAAGGAAAAAAGTGGTAGTGAATCTGAGCAGCATTAAGGACCTGTCTTATTGCCTGCCTGCTGACAGGAATGGGTTTTACTTACCTGGGTTTACCCCCAAAAATTAAAAAAAAAAATTCCAAGGTGGAAAGGGATAAAAAATAATTCTAGACAGAGAAAAAAATATTTTGCTCTCCAAATAAAATATAATGAATTTATTGCATTATTACACAATCTTTCTGATTATTAAATCTACCAAGAGAAGTAGAAAAATAATTCTCTTCCTATAAATCCATTGTCTTCATATACAAATGTGAAAGCAGAGAATGGAGACATTTATTGAGCTTTCATTTTGCTAACAGTCTTTCACTACATTGTTTGAAGTCATTCTTCATTTTAACACCATCATTTGCAATTTAAAACAGTTCAATTTATCAACGAATTGTCCTAATAAGATTAAATCTTTTCTGCTGGCTTTGATTAGGATTCATTACATGAAATTAATATGATCCAAAACCATTATCTAGACCACTGTTTGTAAGTTGCTTGATTTTCCTGTTTGTATCTGGAGGTCACTTGAGTTTCTTTTCAGCAATAGTAGTTGTTTTTTGCAAGTGGACAAGATACTGTCTGTCAACTACACCTGAAAGCATGAGTAATATAATTGGGGTTTGATTTCTAATTTCAAGTCAGAGAGTGATAAAAATAGAAGAAACCAATGCATTATCTTCAGTTTAAAAGGAATACTGTTCTGTCCTAACTCTGCATTTCATTGCCAAAATAATTTTGAAAAAATGCACACTTTTTTTTTTCCTCTTATGTTTCCAAACTTTTAAGAAATTTTCTTCTTCCTTCTGCATATCTGGTAGAAGGAGTTCTACCACCAGTTTCCCTGATTTTTTGGACCAAATTGAAGGCAAACTCTTTAGTCGTGCATTCTGCACATCATCCCTGAATAGCAAATAAAAAGGAATAATTTCAGTCTGCAGGTCCGGCTGTCTTCCCAGTAAATTAGGAAGCGTGCTTGCAGTGCAGCATGCCTTTTCGCAGCTTGGAGTCCAAACCAAAAGTAAGCATACGGCCAACTTAGATGTTCGGAGATAGTTGGCAATAACCTTCCAAGTAATGTATGTTGAAAATGAAAACAAATAAAATATTTTTAAAATATGCACTGAAATTTCAATATTTAGGAAAAAGTTTCTCCCCCAGACAATGTGTATGAGCCTTAAGGAAAGGGTTACAGCTTCCAGTATGCTTTTGAAAACTATCAGGTATCAGCTAAGATAAGAAGTATGTGTTTTCTAGGGCTTAAAGTTAAAACCTAGCTGGACCTGTATTGTATTTTCCATCACTGTCCATGACTTACTGTGAGAACGTGTGAAAGTCATCATTTCCAATCTGTTTCTATACCCAAAAATGCAAAATGAATCTTATTTACTTACCCTTATACAACACTGCTGTGAGCCTTAGATGTATTTCTCTCTCTGTGTGATACTAGTATATTTCATTATTTTAAGTTCTGTTAGGCCACATTCTCTCTTCAGTTCTACTTACATGAATTCAACATCAGAGTGCTTTGGTTTTATATTCAAGTGGGTGTAAACGAGTTGCATTTGTAATGTATATTTATTTTAAACAGATTTTTTGTGCTTCTCATAGTCCTGACAGAAGGAAAAAGAGAGGAGAGGAGAGGAGAGGAGAGGAGAGGAGAGGAGAGGAGAGGAGAGGAGAGGAGAGGAGAGGAGAGGAGAGGAGAGGAGAGGAGAGGAGAGGAGAGGAGAGGAGAGGAGAGGAGAGGAGAGGAGAGGAGAGGAGAGGAGAGGAGAGGAGAGGAGAGGAGAGGAGAGGAGAGGAGAGGAGAGGAGAGGAGAGGAGAGGAGAGGAGAGGAGAGGAGAGGAGAGGAGAGGAGAGGAGAGGAGAGAGAGTTGAGTTTTGCATTAAGAGAGATTTCCTTTGCAAATTATATTAAACAGGCAATAAACAATATACATAATTAATGAATAATACATCACAGGGGGAATAGTTTAGGAAGCGAGCCTTAGTTGTGGTGGAAATCATGTCCACAACAAGTCCAGTAGAATGGCATTGTACATCTGCATTTCCAGACAAAGCTTTACATGAATCATCTGGAACAGGCACAGGCCCGTAATGTGTACAGGGGAGTTTTCTCTATGTATGTAGCACAGTAATTACAACCTGTGAAAGGTTAGTTTATCCTTCAGAAAGACTATTTCCATTATACTATTAGGTAAGAATTTACCATATGGCTCCAGGTTTGCCCTTTTACTTTTTTTTTTTTTTCCTTAATAAATCAATAACCAAGGCAACTCGCAACTTTTTTTTTTTTTTTTTCCTAAACTTACTTTTGTGAGCATGGAGTTTGGTGGACCAAGAGATCAGGGACATTCCACACAATCCCTGCACAGATGGTCAGATGCAGCATAAGGTGAGAATCAGAAAAGCTGCCACTTAGCTGCCCTCTCAAAGTTAAGAATAAGCACCTGGTGAGCATGTATAAGATACTAAACAAGCTGTGGAGTTTTGAAATTAAGAGCTACTGGGTTATATTAGCTTTTTTTTTTTTTTTTTTTGTAGCAATAGCATATGGATGCCAGGAGGCCCTCATACTGGGCAGGGAAAACTGAAAGTAAATTGGAAACAGAAGGGGAATAAACTTCAGAAGAATAAAAAACTGCCAACACAGCCTGATGTCTAAAGTTGATAATGGATTTGTATTTCCTCTAGTCCTCTGAATTCTTTATCACTACATTTCCCTGTAAATTATTAAGGTTGTATTTGGCATGTGGGAACTTCTATAGCATGTATCCAACTGAATTACAAACGGATCTGCAAGCAGAAAAATATATTACCTCTTTTTAGGATTTAGTATGTTGACTGCCCTCTAAAAATGCAGTCTCTATCAGCACAAATTTCATACATAACATCATCTGTTTGACACATAATTGACTTAATTTAATAATACATGACAATATTAAATTTGGGATTGTGGTTCATCCAAAGACATTGAAAAAGTGAACACACTTACCCAGCAAATAAGTGCTCTTTTTTTTAAAAAAAAAAAGGTTTATAACTATTTTGTGTGTTTAAAGAAGACATGTCCCTTTAAAATAGAGCCTCTCCTTTTTTTTTTCTGTTTTTCCACCTGTAACCCATGATTGTTAGCAGCAAAATAATTGAATAAAAAGTTAAAAAAAAAAAAATCTCTAACTATGGCTTGTACATCTTACTTATTTTGCTGTATTTTGAGCACAGATCACCTCACATTTTCTCCTGAAAACTCTTATTGATTGTTTTGGAAAATTACTAGCACCTAGTAAGGGGAAAATAGTTTTAACAAACAAAAAAGAAAAATGTCCACCTGATGAAAACAGTGTCAATAAGAACAAAGACCAGTTCTTCTAGTTGAAATCATTTAAAATTTGTCTGAACTTTGTTTATCTAAATATATGGACAAGACCACATCTATTTAAAAGAATATTACTTTATATTAATAACTCTGTTCTTTGAAAATATGTTCTTTGTCTGTTCTCTAATGCACCTATACCACCTCTTGAAGCATTCTTCCAACACAGGAAACTATAGGTCCCTATTCAGCAGATGAAGAAATAAGAGAATAAAGGTCTTAGCCTAACTCAAATGAAGTTTATAAGTCTGTCATTCATTTGGGATGTTTTTAAAAAACAAAATTTCAAAAAAGACAAAGGTCCGCAAAGCAGGACTAAGCAGAGATGTAATCACCAAATTGAAAAAAAAAACAACCAAAAAAAAAAAAAAACAACAACAACAAATAAACAAACAAACAAACAAACAAAAAAAAAAAAACAAAACACATTTCTAAAATCTCTGTTCAACAACAAACCTCGGTCTGGAAGTAACAAAGTGCTCCTGGCATGTTTTATGAATCTTTCAGACCTAGGACATACAGTAGCTCCACCTACACATAGGAACTTGACATTTCTGCGGTGATTTGCAAGACCCTTAATAAATTCTATTTTGTGGCCTGAGAAACCAGTGAAGATTTCTGAATCCTGCTGCACTGGGCATTGCAGCCTCTATTTCTACATCCTCTATTTCTAAATGTTTTTCTGCAAAGTCATGTTCTGAGGTAAAGGAGCAGACTAAATTCACATCTGAATAAATTCATAATTCACACCTTCAGTTCACTCTATGGTTCCCAGTTGTAAGTGATAATCACACTGTGTTCATTTTCAAGGGATAGTTTTGACACTCATAGTAATTGACCAGGTCACTATATAAAGATTTTTCTTTGGATGTTTTATGGCACAGAAAACCATTCCAGAATGTAATGGCCAAGACTGGAAATTCACCGATTAGGATAAAAGTAGCATAAAATTTAAACCATAGTATTTTCAATGTAAAATGTATAACTTAAAAAACAAAAACAAAAACAAAAACAAAACAAACAAACAAAAAAAAAAAAAAAAACACAAAAAAACAATCAGAAAGCCAGGGAAAAATATTTTTGAAAGAAAACAAAAACAGAAATATGTTTTGTTAAGTGAATTTTTTTGGACGGGAAGAAAAAGCTATTTCTGTAACATTTCAGTTGTTCAATGCAAATCTTAGTTATTTCCTACATTTGACAAAACATTTAGGAGTGATAGAACAGCAAACATGAAGAAATCATGAGAAAACATGGCTTTTTGTCAATAGCTGTAGAATAAGTTATCACTCATAGATGTATGTTATGGATTGCTAAATGTAATGGTGGATGCTCTGAATTATGGCTTGCTTGTTCCATCAACAAAGATTATTTACCAATAAATACCAAAGTTCTCATCTGGGTGGATCTTCTGATGTCACACAGTACAGTTTCCCTTAAGGCCGGGTGAAAAGAGGCAGACAGAATAACATGGATGGGGAGAGTATGTACATAAAAGGGAAATTAAAAGAGCAGAGAAAGCAGAGCAAGATAGTAATTTTCTAAGTCATCCAATATTCATGAATAGGTCATTCTCCCTGGTATATGCTTGTTTAGATGTTGCAATGAATGAATTTCATTAGCAAGATCAGAAACTCGGGTGAAGGACTGATTGCAACTTGTTGAGTTACCTTTCTACTAAGAAGTTATCTTTTTTATACACTAGCTCTATTACCTTTAACTGTTGAGCCAATTTTAAAGTCTCCTGAAAATGAGATAAGCTCAACATACGAAAATTGTGAATGGCTAGAGATTGCTTACTGTTAATGGAAATGTGAGCAGATGCTTCACTATTTTCAGAGAACGTACTGAGGGAAGAAGGGTGAATAACAGTATGTCATCCCTTCCTTAATTCTATTGACTGAATAGCCTGTTGTTGAAATATCAGGTTTGGTCCATTGATTTCTGATTGTATTCCACACTTGTTTACAACTCACCATTTAATGTCATGTGATTATCTTGGTGTTCTTTTCTTTTTAGACTAATTTTCTTTTTATACTAATTTAGACTAATCCATTTTTCACCCTTTTTATAGCAACTTACATTGCTACTAGCTATTGTTATACCTCATGAACTGTGAAACACTTTCCAAAGCTGGAAAAGTTCGTTTCCAAAAATGGTAATAAGTAGCTCTGAGGTGACCTTCAAAGACAGTGTTTTCTCCTCCAGTGGAGAAAAAGGAGTAAATTCTGCAGTCACTTTCCATTTATATCGATTTAGCTAAAATAGGAATTAGGCCCAGAAAATCCAGCTGCTGAAAAGGAAACAGAGTTAGAGCTGGAATTCACCTTTGTGAATAACATTCTGTTCTGTGCAAGCTGGCACAGGTTCTGCATTGAAAAGCTCCAGAGAACAAGTCCTTTAGAAAATGTTACTTCATTTGGCTGTGTTTCTTCTTCTTTTTTTTTTTTTTTTTTCATCTTACTTCAGTTAAGCTATTGTTTTGTTGGGGTACCTCTTCAATTAACTGCTTCAGCTTGGCAGTATATGGTCTTGCAATGCATAACTGGATGACTACTTTACCTTTATGGCTCAGAGAAGGGGATGAAAAATCTGTAGATCTTTGAGAATACAGGTCAGTGATGCAGTGGTGTTCACCTACTGCAGCAATATTTTCTACTCTAGGATGCAATGAGGTTAAAAAATGCAACATTTTATTAACATCTTCTACAAACAAAAGAATATCCTTTACCACAAGAAATTTGATGGAGGTTACTACTTGATAAGTTCCTCCCTGAGTAATTTAATCACATCAGCATTGCCACAAAATAATGTGAATATCCCAGTGGCAAGACTACATACTAGTCTTTGAGATGATAACAGAGAACTCTTGTATACAGATGAAAACTTCTGCACAGTCTATTTCCCACTATTACTTTCCCTTATTCTTACAGCTATGGAATCTAGAATTAAAGAGAATAGCTGAAGTATGGTGTTATCTTTCAGCTCCATGATAAGCAGGTACTAATGCAGAAATAGATATTTCGCAGAACACAGAATTAAAGAAATGCATTAGACTGCTGACAGCTATTGACAATATTAGATGAGGTCAGCTGTGGTTTCGCCCCCAAGCACAGAGATGCCACTACCTCCCTGAGTAACCTTTTCAGAACTACACTGCACTCTCTAATGTTTGGCTAAAACTCCTTGCTATAGTACCTAATGCTACTGAAAATAGTTTGTCTCCGCTTTCTTTGTCATTGCCCTTCAAGTACATGTTGACTGCTAGTAGACCCCCCTGTACTCTCCTCTTTACTAGTCCAGATCTTCCAGCTTGTTTTCATAATCCTTGAGGTCCCTGATCATCTTGGTAGTTCTCACAAGTCCCTCTTCAGTTTTCTGCATCCTTTTTGAGCTGTGGAACCAAAACCTGACAAAATAATCTCCCTAAATGCAGCCAGAACTTCCTGTGATCTGATGAGGTAATTTTTTTTCCTTTCGTGTTTCTCCAGTTCAGCAATAGCAGTGATATTTAACAGAACCTCTTGACTCACTGCAACAATCTACAATGTGGCCATTATTTGTAGAGTAGTGTCTATTGTACATCGAGCTTTTAGGATCCTCAATCAGAGAGAAGCTGCATGCAGGACTTGTGGACTATTAAGGCAAAAAAACAACACATAGAGCTCACTCTATATAATATAAGGTGAAAAGTACACTAGTGGAGGTAAATTTGTGATTTTTTTTTCGTTATCACTTTGTCCCCACTGCATCACTTAAAGTGCATCAGCAATGACAAGCAGTTCACTGGGAGACTGTGATTCAGTGATGACATGCTGAAGATGCCTTTTTCGTGCAGTGACTATGCTGGCTCTTAATCTTGAGTTGGATTTTAATTTTCCTGATAGTTTAACTTTCAACAAATTACAGTGACAGTGACAAGGAATTGCTTGACATCAATTGAAAAATGTAAGTAAGTTATTTATGTATGTGAGTCTCTGTAGTAATGTTTCAAATCCAAATCTAGTAAAATAGTATATGTTAGGTGTCCTAAACCAGACAAAAACCCTATGTCTCTGAAACTGATCAGCGGTAGGTTTTCAGAAAAAGTTTATTGGAAACAGAGCAAATATACTCCTCATCTGTACCTTCTTGATTTCCCAAACTTGAGGCTGAAATTATAAATTTTTTCTTCCATGACTTGTCTTACTGCCCCATTCTTGGTTTATGTCTTCTTCATAATGCTGTGAAAAAAATAAAAAGCAGCTTCTTCATTCCATTGGTGATTTTATCATCTTTATTTAGCCTCTTCTTGGTAGCTGTCCCACTATTCTAACTGTCTTCACAGCCTTTTTTGGGTCCTACTCTACCCTTGCACCAGCAGAAGAGCATGCAGCATTCACATTGCAACCATTCCAGAGATTTATACAATGGGGGAGTGGAGTCTTTCATCTTGTTCTTTATTTATTGTCTTTCTGATAATTTCAACAATCAATTTGTTCTTTAAATTGTTATTCAGCACTAAGCTGACATTTAGAAAACTATCCACAATGAGTCCAAAATTTCTTTGTGGAATACTGATAGCTAATTTAGAGCCAATCCCTTTGTGTGTATAATTAGGAAGCATTTTGTATTTTTCCCTCTTGAAAATTATTTTGTATTTATCAACAATGAATTTCATTTACCATTTTATTGTCATGAGAGTCTTCTGTAGTATTTTACAGTCAATTCTAGTTTTAACTATGTGAATAATTTTTTATTACTAACAAAGCTTGACATTTCATTATTCATTGTTTCCCAATAATTTATGAATATATTTAACAGCAGAAAACTCTGGTAATAAAACACTGATTCTGTTCTACATTATAGTTTTCATTAATGACTGGTAATAGTCAACTCAGACTCTTCTGTGTAAAATTAAGATTCTTTCTTTTCTACAGTATGCACCATATTACATTTATCAGCACTGAATTTTCCTTTATACTATTCAGTCACACAGCGCTGTACTGTCCTTTGCAATTCTCCAGTCAATTGTCATCTTTCCATATTCATTAGTAAGCTGTGTCATTTGCTATTCTTCTTCTCTCTAGGTCAGTTATAAACATACTGAACAGCACAGGCCGTGGCATCAATCACCATGAAACTCTAGGGCCCGACCTCAGTGAAAACACACTGTTTACCCCCACTCTGTGTTTGCAGTGTTTCTTCAGTTATTTGTCCATATGAAGACCTTCCTTCTTATCTCATGGCAGATTATTTTCTGTCTTATCCTTCTGATGAAGGATATTGTGGAAAGCCTTTGGAAACCATATAAAGTAGATCTTCCTGTTCCACACAGTTGTTGCCTCCAGGAAACTGAACTTTTAGCTACTGTTTTAATAATCATTCCAGCTTTGATGCAGTTTCGTTTTCAAAATTGAATATTGCTGTGGAAGATTCTGAAGGGACCTTTTAATCCCTCAAGAATATTAAAATTTATTAAATTTACTATTACAAACAGGCTCTTCTGAATCCAGGTGCATGTACAGCGCAGGCTTAAATTCAGAGCTGTTTCTTTTCTTGTGAACTTTTTAATTAGGAATGCCAATAAGCAGTCATGTATGTTGTCAAACAATTTATTTGTTACACCATTCCTTACCAGGATACTACCCAGTTCACATAGAGGTAACCGGAGTCTCCATTTATCGTTGTACTTTTGCTTTTACCTGCTATATTTTACATTAGTGTTTCATGTATATTACAACCTTCTTGACTGACTAACTGATAGCATAGTATATTAATATTCTGCCTAGTCAAGTCTTCATTTTAATTGTGGGAATACTCTGTTGCTAGAACTTAGAGTTATTTACCTTATTTCACTTCTAACATGCAACGTCACTCCTCCAGGTAATACCTTATCTCTCATTTCTCTGTCATTTGTGTCTTGATATTACAGTATTTTGTTGTTTCCTCTCCTATTTCTGAGATGCCTGTTATATCTCTTGTATAATCATAAATTCTTCTACTTCACTACTTTCTATCTGACACTGCATAGAAGCAGGCAAACAGTTAAGTTCCATCTCTATGCTTTATGTAAATTCCCTGCTGAAATAGGACTTCTAGTGTTGTGACTGTTTTTTTAATATTTCCTACCTTAATTTAACAAGGTCTTTTCTAGAGAAACTGGGAGTGACGTTGAACCTGAGAAGAAGGGAGGGGTGGAGAGAAAGTATCTTAAGATTTTGTTTTATTTCTTGTTACCATACTCTCATTTTGATTGGCAATAAATTAAATTAATTCCCCAGAGTCAGGTCGGTTTTGCCCATGACAGTAATTGGTGAATAATCTCTCCCTGTGCTTATCTCAACCCACAAGCCTTTCACCATATTTTCTGTCCCTTGTCCAGCTGAGGAGGGGAGCGTTAGAGTGGCTTGGGTGGGCACCTTGTATCTAGCCAAGGTCAACATACTGCAAAAATAAATCCGTATTTGATGTAACGAAAAGAGTACGTATGAAGGACAAACACATTAAAAACCCCACATTTCATTTAATCTGATGGGAATTTTTTCTAGTTTCCTCTTTCCCCTTCCTACCACAGAACACAAAGGAGACAGGGAATTCAAACCTTCTCAAAAAATAAATTTAGAAGATTCATAAAAACCCAAACTCTAAAGTAAAAATATTTTTGTCCATTCTTCAGAAAGAAATAAAGGTGCTCCAAAAATAATTTTAGTGCTTTTAAAAACTTTTATGTTGAATCTTTTCACCTTTTATTTAAAGTCATTTTAAAGTAAGTGTTATAGTTACTGGAGGAGACTACACTATAGCACAAAATAGTTTTAGTAGACTTTGCAACACTAGATAAAATGTCTTGAGTGTGAGATGTGAACATTTGTTAAACAGTTGTACATGAAGAGATGTATTACTGTTAGTGTATCAAAACGATTCTCTTTTGAGGAATCAATTAAACATTTTGTGCCAAAAACTGTTTTAATCAAGTGACTATAGGAATTTCTCAGTTACATATTATACGTCTGCCCTGGTTTTGTTAAAAACAAGACCAGTTTCTCTTTTAGTGAATTTTTCTTTCAGTTAAGCCCTTCTTAGTAACTGCACTTTTCTGAAGTTGGATATATGTTTTGGTAGACATAGCAATGGAATGCAAGGTCACTGATAAGGATGCACATCCTGTAAGTGAGAAGGGCAAGGAGGAGCGAACTGAATAGGTGACTAAAACTGACCAACTAAATATTCCATCCCATTCACATGATACTTCATATAAAAGTAGGAGATCACGAGGATCTTGTCCCTTTTTCCCTTCTTCGACTATGGCTGACATCTGGGAAGGACCCTGACTGCTGTTCCTGCAAATCTGAGGCCTAGTGACAGACCCTGCATTCTTGAATCCAGTTCCGGTTTGCTGCAGAGTCCAACCAGGACTTCCAGGTGCCTGCTCTGCTGCTACCGGAGCAGCCGGTGCTGAATTGACGGGAATTTCAAGATCAGTTTTGTATATTTTCTATTATTTTCTCTATTTTATTAGTAGCATTAGTAAAACATTTTAAACTTTTTTTTTCCAACTTGCTAATCTGTCTCTCTTTTCCTCACATCGTCTCTCCTTAGTGGGAAAAGGGGGTGCTGAGCAGGAGAGGGGGCTAACAAAGCATCTGCCATGGTTTATTGTCACCTTGCAATCAAACCTTGACAATGCCATTCCTAGCTCACAAGTCTAGATAACAGTATATGCTAAAACTAGAATATTTTCTACATTTGATCTATGAAGGTTAGCTTAATTTAGCACATTTTTGACTATTATGTTAAAGGCAAAAATAAACACAAATGTATTTCCCAACACTAGGGGGGCAGAGGGGGGGAAAAAACAACAAAAAACCACAACCAAACAAAAAAAAAAAAAAAAACAAAAACAAGCAAAACCAAATAACAAACAAAGAAACCCAACAAACCAAAACAAAATAAAACCACACTTTTTATTTATTTAAATTTATTGCTGTCATTATTATTTTGTTTTCTTCTGTTTTGCTATCTGCCCGTCAGTATAAATGCACATCCAGGTCTACAGCTGAAATCAGCATGTAGATGAGGCTTCTGATATTGCTGTCAACCATTTGTCATCTGATCTGAGGTTGCTGGCCAACACAAGTTGCCTTGGCCTAGGGCACATCCTTCATGGGGGAGCTGTTGCTGTTAGTAGTGGCAATGTGTTTTGTAGGCTTTCATTAGACTGAGTTTCAGTCGATGTAATCTGCACAAATTTTCTAAGGCTTTTTTTTTTTTAAAAAAAGGCCTCTTTACTCCATATATTCCATGCAATTTTCTGTGGCAAATACATTGTTTTTCCTTTGAAGAGCTATATAAGAGAAAGAAGCTCAAAGTACTGTCTTTGCCTGGTAAATATTTGGGTTCTCATTTGTAGTGGGGTTTTTTGCTGTACCTGAATTCCTGTTATCTCACATGAGATTTTGTACATCTTTCTCAGAACTTAGTATTTCAAAGTGCGATTAGCAGCCTTGGGATATATGGAAAGCATGGGATATTTTTGTCCTTATGAACTTGATGAAAGGTGTAGTCAGGTGCTAACACATTATTACAGTCTGTTATAGTGCAATGAACAACAATGTTTCTTAATTTCAGAATAATAAAGAAGGTAAAGGCTTAAGAAACTGGTTTTATCAATTATAAACAAACAAAAACCACCCAGTGAGAAACAGGAAATTTCATATATAGGATATGTAGCAATATTAAAGTATGTTTGAATACAACACCTGCAAAATAGTAGTAGTAATTCTAACAGTAAACAAAAAGTCAATGTATTTTTCAGTAACCCAGCACTTAGACCTACTCACTCAGGATCTGGAGATCTAAGATCAGTTTCTCCCTCTGTCTCATATGTTAAGTAATCCATCCCATGTTCTAGGAGAAGGATCCAGTCAGCCTTCTACAGGGTGTTTGGTTATTGTGTTCTTTTGATCTCTAATGTGAGTATTATAACACTGTGTATTAAGTAACTTAAATAATGATTCCATGGTCAGCTACTTTGGACCTACAGCTACCCTCTTACACTGAAGCCAGAAGAGAGCACATCTGAACTTAATGCTTGCCCATTCCAAGTGAGAGCTTTAGACAAAGGAGTATCATGAAGTTAGAATAATCTCCTTAACACCTCATGCAAACACTGTTTTTCTTCATGTAATTTTTTAAAAATACTTATTAGATCAGTGAGAGAATCTACATCTTAATGTCTATGACATTCACTTGCAGGGTAATTCCTTTGCCTGTTCCACTATTTAAATAATTTGTACAGAAATATTCTAAGCAGAAAAAAAAAAAAAAAAAAAACAAAAAACAAAAACAATCTATGGATAGTTGTTCATACATCCTGCTGCAGAACAAGTGTTCCAGGTAGAAAGGTTTTCAGATATGGGTTCAGGCTTTCTATATCATTGGGAAGTTTCAGTGACTAGACTGCTAGACAGAGAGTCACTGTGGTCAGTTGTGTCAAATACAGATTTTATTTCTTCAGCCTATTTCTTCTAAGTACCAGAAAAGCAAATGATTTTATGAAGTGATTCAGGAAGTTAAAACTTTTCATTTCAGGAGAATCTTCTTGATGAAATTGGCCCAAACCATAAAAAGTTCTGTCTTCCTCAACAGTGAATGTTCAATTATAAGATATTCATCCAGGTCCAGTAGGAGAGCACTGAGTATACATAATTACTTTGCTCTGCTGACCTCCTTTTCCATGGGCCCTGAAGCATAGGTCTGTTTAAGGACTTTATTCAGGGATTCCCTCGTCTAAGCTGAATTGGATTGAGTTGGACTGTCTTAGATTCTAAAGTCCTCAGAGTCAGAGCAAGGCCTTTGCAGCTCTGGGCTGCATTAAGTCTTCCTCATCAATTTGATAGGCCTGATAGAAGGATGACCTACATTTTCTTTGCTCTACGTTTAGGCAGCCCATCTCTGACTTAGCATGTGGTACACACCTCCATATTTATCAGGAGGTATCAGCAGTCCTAGGGGAAAAGGAGAATATGTCATGGAGGCAACTGCCTCTCTCCTCCAGAGAAGACAGAATTTTCATTCTTTTCAATCTCCAGGGTATGCAATTGTCCGTATTCAATAATTTATTCAGTGGCTCCCTTTTGTTAGCATGAATTACTGATACATACAGCAGTAAATCAGTCAGTAAAAGTCTGAAGTGAATCACCTCATCAATGCCAGTTAAAAGAGAGATGTAGTTAAAATTTCAACTCAACTTTTGTCTTTTCTTAAAATTAATCTTTGAAAATTCCCTCACTAGTTAGGATCAGCAAAGGTCTTCCTGCTGATGATAAAGAGGTAAAACCGAAAATTAAGGTACAGCAAGATAAAGTTCTTTTCTTAACACTCTCATGGAAAAGAAAAAACCAGGACAACATATTCTTAAGTGAGATCACTTTTTTCTCTAGAGCTGTCAGTTTATAAAAATAATTGTATTCTCAGCATAATCAAAGTATTTCAGAAGTAACACTGTCAGTTTTGTGGACTATGAAGAGACACTGCCAAAAAGGTCTGGATGGAGAAACTTTGTATGCTGGCAAAAAAAGTACTAATACTAGTGAGATTTATGGATTACAAAGAGAGCATGTAAATGCATAATCATACTTGCAGTTTGTCTTTTATACTCAGCCAAAACCACTGAGAATGTAATCTCATTAGGTTTAAATTGTCTACATGTTTCTTTGGCAACATTCATATAAATCTATGGTTTGGTGATTAAGAAAATGGAAGAAGTGAATTAATAAACTCTCTAGTTTCAGTTGAATATAATTTTAATTATAAGACAATAATAATACTTTTAGAAAAATAAATATTTGAATACTCATACAAGGTAGTACAGTACTGAGTATTTGACATTCTTGTCATTCTGTAATTCATTTGTCCTGTTTAGTGAAATAGATACTATGTGAGCCTTTTAACAGCCAGAAATAAATTGATGATGAACACCATAGTAAGGGCTTAATGGGACAACAGAAAGAAAACTGAGGTTAAACAAAATAAAGGAAATGCTTTGTATCTTTTCTTAGTATTTAGAAGTAATGACAGAACCACAGAAAAATTCCTTAGCAGATGGCAAGTCATCTTAATCAAGCAAATTAACGGATTATGCATTAAAAAAAAATAAAGTGGTGGGTTATTTGACACACACTGTAATTACATTGGACATATTGCTTTCAATAGACGTTAAAGGACAAATTAACATTACAGTTGTGCCAACTATGTTTCTAAATCTGGTTTTCAAGCTTATAATTAAAATCCTACATTATTACTGCAATAAATTAACACTTTTAACAGGATTCAAACATTGTGATCATCAACATTTGCTTTTCTTTCCCCCTCTCCCGAGAAAATATTTTATAAATAAATAAATAAACAAATGAACAATAGAGTGCCTCTGTAAATACTAAAAGTCTAGATGGCATAGAATTGTATCCTGAATACACATATTTCCAAACTGCAGCCTTTGAAAAGTTTTATGATGCTCTAGTTGAAAATAAAGAGCCAAAGGAAAGTGAAATTGTAGAAGTATTTAAAACATTCATTGAAAGAATCAAAGATTTTCTGGAAGATACAATTTTCAGCATTTTGATGGCTGACAGCTTTTTCATCCAGCTCAGCACCTTTATCTTCTTAAAGCAGTATTTAATTATCATACTGTTTGAGCAGATAAAAGCAGACCTTTTTTAGTGTAATTAATGCTTCACAACCCTCTCCGGGAAAGTTTTTTTCCTAATATCCAATCTGAACCTCCCCTGGCACAACTTGAGGCCATTTGTTCTCGTCCTATCACTTGCTACTTGGGAGATGAGACCAACACCCTCCATGCTACAACCACCTTTCAAGTGGTTGCAGAGAGCAATAAGGATATTGCTCTCACCCTCCTTTTCTTCACGCTAAACAATGCCAGCTTCCTCAGACTCCTCATAAGACTTGTGCTCCAGACCCCTCACCAGCTTCGTTGCCCTTCTCTGAAATCTCTCCAGCACCTCAAGGTCTTTCTTGTAATGAGGGGACCAAAACTGAACACAGAATTCAAGGTGTAGCCTTACCAGCACCAAGTATAGGGGGACAATCACTTCCCTAATCCTGCTGGCCATAGTATTTCTGATACAAGACAGGATGCTGTTGGCCTTTTTGGCCACCTGGGCACAATATTTCAGATGCGGTCTCACCAGGGCAGAGTAGATCCAGCAGACCAACACTCTCACCCAACTTGGTGTTGTCTGCAAAGTTACTGAGGGTGCACTGAATCCCCTCATCCAGATCATTGATAGAGATTAAACAGAACCAGCCGCAATACTGAGCCCTGGTGAGCACCAGTCATGACCGACTGCCAACTTTATTTGACTGCTTTCACCACAGCTCTTTGGACCCAGCCATGCAGCCAGTTTTTTACCCAGCAAAGAATACGCCTGTCCAAGCTGCCAGCTTCTCTGCAGAAATGCTGTGGGAAACAGTGTCAAAGGCTTTACTGAAGTCTAAGTACACAACATCTACACCCTCATCCACTAAGCGAGTCACCTTGTCATAGTAGGACGTCAGGTTGGTCAAGCAGGACCTGACTTTCATAAACCCATGCTGAACTGGGCCTGATCGCCTGGCTGTCTTGAATGGGCTATAAGGATGTGATTTAATAAGAATTATCCAAAATACAACATTTTACCAATATAGTCAAAGCTATCAACTACTTTTTGTTGTGAAGAATGCTATCCTGTCTTATTTACAATGAGCTGGGAGAAATTTTTGGCTGTCCTTAGCTTTTTTAGAAATAATTTTATCATCTTCACTTGAATAATTTGTTCTGTCTTCAGCCTTAAAGGATGTACTTCTATTTCTGTAGTTCAAAATGTTGTAGCTCCAATTACTAGAAAATATAATATTAGCAATTCAGTATCTTATATACATATATACACACAGACATATATATGTCAATCATGCAAATAATGCAAGACATAAATACATGTAGAATGTTTGTCTGGAATGTCTGCTATTTCTATATGCCTTGAATAACAGGGACAGGTTCACACCACTGTAAGTGCATCATTTTTCATCTCTTACTATTTTTTATATGTCACTGAAGGAGAATGATGAGGCATAATAATGTAGTCAAATAATAAAGAACCTGTTTATAAAGCAGTGGCATACACATCTTCTTTAATGACATTTTTGTATAAAGAATTTAACTGAATAATTCTGGTTTATTTTTAATGAAACCATTGTACCTAAGTAAAAATATTAATGTTTTCATCATGTTCCCTGTGTAAAGAAAGATACTTTAAAAAGTGCTGACTTTCAAGTTTACTTTGAAGTTAAAGGCGGTATTCATATACATTACCTGCAATGACTTGATTCTAATAGATAGTTGTACACAATGCAGAAAAGTTTCATCAGAAAAGTTTCATCAGACATTTATTCAATTAATATGCAAAATATTATCTAGAGGAGTTTGTTTAAATTTCAGTATGAAAGTGAACAGTTTATTAAGAATATTCCTAATCTAACAAACCAAAAAAAAAAAAAAAAAAAAAGAAAGTTACCTACTATATTTAGGGAAGCCTTCCATTCTGCCTAAATTAATCTATTCTCTAAAACAAGTTAGTCAGAAGATGAGTTTTCTCTTATGTTTCTTATACAATGAATTCTTTTTGTGGCCCCACTGGACCAGAGAAGACAGCAGATCTAAGAGAACAGAAAAGTTACAGGCTCAGGCTGAATATTTTTCTTCACCAAGTGCTCTAATTTGATGCTCTGCTACCCAGCCCTGAATTTTCATGAAACTTCAGGATTTAATTGGCTTTGACAAGTTTATTCTTTCCTGTATTTTACCCTTTTGTCACACTGCATTGGCAATGGGCTCAGTTTTCGGGAAGGAACTAACAGGTGGGTAAGCCGAAAAACTTCGCCTTGCCATAACCTCATATTCTTAGGAAACCAAATTAAAATGCTTTTTTATGTCTAGTAAAGGAACATTGTGTTCAGTAAGACTCACTAAGTCTAGGTACCCCAATAACCAAACCACACCTAAATGAAAGGAAATCTCTTGCAAAGACTGAAATTCAGTGTCTTTTTTACACCTTGCTTTAAACTCATAGTACTTAATACTTGTCATTATCAAATAACTTTCTTAATTATGATTGTCTCATTTCCTCTCAAATATTATAGTTGATTAACTCAGAAACAACAAAAAAGTTGTATGTGTCCTCATCTACTGGACTGTGGAGGTTAATTGTTTCTCCCAAATTTTATTGTAGCACTCTTGACCTTCTCTTTCTTCAGCCTTCCTTGACCTTCTCTTTAACGAGGCAAAGAAATGGTTTTATTCTGTAGACACATCTTCATGGAAATCTATTGCACTGTATTTTTCTACTAAGTTCACAAAACCATGAAATACTAAGCAGATAATTTTAAGCTGCAAATTTCATTTGTATCCACTGCTTTCTTTTTGAATCATTTACAACCCCCAGTCACTGCCCCCTGTCATCTTCTTTGTAGTTAATTTTTGACATCTGGATCTGTAAATAAGTCCTCTAGTTATACATACATACAGATCTTGTCTGAAGTGATCTGTGGAAAAGTGTTACACTCCATCCCAGCTGGTCAAATCACATCATGGACAAGATGCAAGAGTTATTTTTCCATGAAACCAGGTTAAGTGATACGAATAAAGTGGTCTTCAGTCTCGTAGTATGGAGTTGGGAGAGGTTCAAGACAAACACCTGGACTTCTCACATATGGAAGCATCTTTAGGTCTTCCATTGAGATGTAGCCATAAAATGCTCCAAGATGTCTTTCCAAAATAAAATCTTGAGTACCACACGAATTACTCAAATGTACACCCAAATTTTAACATGTCGATTTGCAAGTCTGTTCAATTCAATGAAACAGATAATTAAGCGTTATTTATTATATTTTATAAATATTATTTTTTATATATTCTTTCATAAAACAAATGCTTTATATGGGCTGCTTTGCTTTAGACCTCAAGCAACAAAGAGTTAAAAAAGAGACTCATTTTTTTCATATTTCTCATTCAGGGTTACTTACATGAAAGAGGACTGAATGTCTAATTGAAGGCTTTATTTTGTATTTCTTTTCTATCTCCTCCATGCTCGGTCATCCTGTTCAGAATAAACAATGCAACCTAAAAATCACATCCAATAAGAAAGAAGGAAAATAAGCAGGAATATAATTTTTACATCATCGTTCAGATTTCTGGTCATCACCTGATGAATCAAATATATTTATAATAACGATGCAAGGAAAAACATGCCAAATGATCTTTACTGGTAGAATTGTGACTTTACAGATAGAATTGTGACTAATAAATAAGAAATTAGGTGTTTTTAGAATCTTTTTACTACTTGTTATTTTTAGTGTGTTACATAGTTTCTTGGTTCTGTGTTTTTGAATTTTTTCAACTTTTCCCTTCCTTCACAGCTACAACAGAATTTGAAAAGAAGTAAGGTTTTCTGTTGCCTTTCTGAATAACCAAAAAAAGAGGTGAGAATATGAGATAGTTCCAACATTTTCATTATTACTGTTTTATACACAATACAAATGTGTGTATAAACCAGATTTTTCCACAATGCAACATTGTTGAAGTCTTATAGAAATAAAGGAACTAGTCCCATACTTGCAGTACATGCAGAGTAACATATGACAAGATAGTGCAGTGCTTCATACTACCATACTGTATCCAAACGTAATCAACATAAAAACCATTAGTAACCATTAACTACATTAACTCATTAAAGTTGCATGAAATTTCAGCATATATCTTAGTCTGGTATTCTGTCATTGAGTTTATTTTCCTTAAATAGCTTGCTTTTACAGGAAGAGAGAAAAATTAAGGATGCTATGACAGGTGAACATAAAAGGTAAATAAGTGCTGAGAACTGTTAAGCCAGAGTGTTTCCAAACATTTCCAGCTTGGGTTTCTGAAATCACTCACAGAGCTTCTTATTTGTTTGGTTTGGGTTTTTCTTCAATAATTTGTGTATAAATAACTAATGTAAAATGCTTCATTAGGTTTTCTTTTTCCTTTCTTCAAGAAGAAAAATATATTTTTATTATTGCATCTAGGCAAGAATAAAAAAATAAGGTTTTCTCTAAATATTTTCACTACATTTTCAAAGACATTTTAATCTTTATTTTTTATATATATATATATATATATATTATAGAGGATTTTCTGTATTTCTGAAAAGACTGTAAAACATGAAAACACTTAAGGCTTCATTCCACCACTGAAAACTATACATTGTCTTATATTTCCTACTAATGCGTGAATGTGTGGTGTAAAATATAAAGATGCAGAGAAATCAAGTTCTCTGCTAATTGCACTTTGGTAGATCCAGAAATAAGTTGAATTTCTTCAAGCTTGCAAAGAATTGTCCCGCCAGTGTTGACTGTAGCAGAATTTGGTAATTCTTCAGTGCTCTTGAGGTGAAAAAGTTTCTCTCATCTGGAAACCTAAACTTAAAACAAATGTGCTCAATAATTTTCTATATAAAAATCATTAAAGGACCAAAGACATACTGTATTAAGAAATATAAACAGCAAATATCAAACTTAAAAAGGGAAAGTGATTTCAGAAATGCAGCTGTCCAGGACACTCTTTGTTTCAATTTTATTGAACAGGTTTTGTATCAATCTAGTATGACTTTATTTTCTGTATAGATCAGCAGATAGACAAAGGTAGATATGTGACAAAGAATAAATTTTCTTCGGAAAAAGGCATGCAAGCAAAATTTCTGTAATGTTTCATGTGTTGATTTTCTTGTTTGTGTGTTCTTATTTTAGGGTCTTTCAAATTCAGAAAGGTGTGATGCAAGCTTAAAATTAACTAATTGACGCATTTTTGAAAGATAAACCATAATAAAGGTATAATGTAATATCATTTATGACGATTTAGTGAAATTATTCTTCACTCAGACCCACTGTGGTTTAGATAGGAAGCAATAAAAAACATAGATATAATGCAATAATATAAACCAAATCTTGGAATCATAGAATCATACAACTGTTTAGGTTGGAAAAAACCCTGAATATCATCAAGTCCAAATGTTAACCTAATACTCCCAAGTCCGACACTAAACCATGTCCCTAAGCACATGTGCTACACCTTCAGGGATGGTGACTCTGTGAATAAATTTTTCCTAATATCCAATCTAAACCTCCCCTGGTACAACCTGTGACCATTTCCTCTCATCCTATCACTTGCTACTTGGGAGAAGAGACCAAGCCCCTCCATGCTACAACCTCCTTTCAGGTAGTTGCAAACAGCGATAAGGTCTCTCCTCAGCCTCCTTTTCTTCAGGCTAAACAGCCCCAGTTCCCTCAGGTGCTCCTCATCAGACTTGTGCTCCGGACCCCTCACCAGTTTTGTTGCTCTCCTCTGCACTCTCTCCAGCACCTCAATGTCTTTCTCGTAGTGAGGGGACCAAAACTGAACACAGGATTCAAGGTGTGGCCTCACCAATACCAAGTATAGGGGGACAATCACTTCCCTAGTCCTACTGGCTGCACCATTTCTGATGCAAGCCAGGATGTTGATGGCCTTTTTGGCCACCTGGGCACACTGCTGGCTCATGCTCCGCTGGGTGTCAATCAACAGCCCCTGATCCTTTTCCACCAGGCAGCTTTCCAACCACTCTACACCAAGCCTGTAACACTGCCTGGGGTTGTTGTGACCTAAGTGCAAGACCCAGCACTTGGCCTTGTTGAACCTCAGACAACTGGCCTCAGCTCATCAATCCAGATGGCCCAGATCCCTCTGTAAAGCCTTCCTACCCTCGAGCAGATCTACACTCACATCCAATTTAGTATTGTCCACAAACTTATTGAGGGTGCACTGGATTCCCTCATTCAGATAATTGATAAAGAGATTAAACAGAACTGGCCCAAATACAGAGCCCTGGGGAACACCACTTGTGGCTTGCCACTCACTGGATTTGACCGCATTCACCACAACTTGTTGGGCCTGCCCATCCAGCCAGCTTTTTACCCAGCAAACATTATGCCCATTCAAGCCATGAGCAGACAGTTTCTCTAGGGGAATGCTGTGGGAAACAATGTCCAAGTCTTTACTGAATCTAGATAGACGCCATCCACAGCCTTTCACTCATTCATTAAGCAGGTCACCTTGTCACAGAAGGACATCAAGTTAGTCAGGATAGCCAGTCTTCCACCTATCTAAGTAAATGCCAAACACTAGAAGTCTCTTGTTTAAAATATGCCATGTCTTACACATTTAAAATACTGTGTCTATTTGTCCCACTATATGCCTTCCAGGCTTGGGCAGTCAAACCTCTTTATAATCTTATTCATATAAAACAAAATATTTATTTCCACTCTGAAATATATTTCCAAAGTGGCTGCAGCTCTTTTCCCCTATGGTACCCTTGAAAATTCATGACCTTTTACATAAAATCAAATACGCTATTTCTACAGCAGGGGACAGTTAGAAAGATTTTCAAATAGGGGCCTCAAATTAATAAACTTTGAGCTGTGCATTTTCTGTTGCCTACAAATATTTTAATAAGCAAAGATAAAGTTCAAGTCTTTGCCCACAAAGTGTTAGCGGCGCCTTATAGAAATCTGGTGTTGTGAGGTTATGTGGAGTTCAACATGAGGTTATTCTATTGTCATTAAGAAAAAAAAAAAAAAGTAGGTTTTTTTTTCTTTTTTTTTCCTAAATAAAAATTATGCACACAGATGTCTGATGTGTGTCACATATATGAATATTGCAGTTGAGATTTTAGATTATGTCAAAGGTAT
This sequence comes from Columba livia, assembly GCF_036013475.1. NCBI lineage: Eukaryota > Metazoa > Chordata > Aves > Columbiformes > Columbidae > Columba > Columba livia. Next base: position 59,215,755 of record NC_088602.1, on the reverse strand, counting down.
AGTATATTCAGGCAAATTGATTCAGAAGTAGTTTTTGTCAGTTATACTTTGCAAGAAAAAACATGCCGTTCTTCATGCTAGACTGCTTTATGGTTTGTCAAACACCACTTAGCTCTGTGTCAGCTCTAGAAATAGAACTGTCTCTGTTGAGTCATATGTAATACAACAGAAGTCTAGCCACTAGTACTATATTTTTAACTGTAAATCCACAGTTATAAATTAAGGTAATTCAATAAGGAATATATTTTAATTTGCATAAATCTTAGCCTTGTTCTTAAAACAAACAAACAAACAAAAATCCCTAAAAGCAGTATCAGAGGGAAAGGGCAAGTGATCATACGAGACACTGAAAGAAGTCATGCTGGAACTGACAAAGAACTACCTGAATTTTTAGTGCCAAGCCACTTGCATGTATAGCTGTTTCCAGGGGAAGTAAGGAAAACAAAAGCCATACTGGGCAGAGACCTGAATTACTCAGTTTTAGGCTCTGCTCTGCATAGGAGAGCCTGTGCCACCTCTGGATTTTAGCTCTGTACTGACTTCAGGCTGACCACAGTAACAGAGCTAGTAAGTCAAACATCTTAATCAAAAATAACAATGGTAACTGCTTATAAGTGGCCCAAAATAACAACAAATGTCATTAAACAGTGACTCATACACTGCAATTACCTTGCACTAAAATGAATCATTTAAGATATAGCTATAGCTTTTACTAAGTAATTTCCAAAAATCACCAATTAAGTGTCTATATTAGATTTCTTTGACTATAACTGGCAAATATTTCTCCTTTTGCACTTCAAAATTACAATAGTATTTACTCTGATTACGTCAACATCTTGATCTTCCCTCAGTGCACACAAAAAGTTCACTAACTCGGCACAGCTGTCTTCTGATTGAATCCTCAGTGCAGTTTTCCCACACAACTTTTTTCACGGTGTCTTATTCAATATGCATAGGATTTCCCATTTTGAAGTTTCAAGAAACATAAAGTTAATGGATTCAGGGACTGCACATGAGTAAATTCATATGGTAATTGTGCACCTTCAAGTAGACTTTTACGTAAGACACATTCGTCTTGACTAATACAGGCAGCTAATAACAGTAACTGATGAAGGCAATTTCTCTCACTTTTCAGATAAGAGACACAGACCATTATAAAGAAAAGAGTGGGCTGACCATTATGTGGGCTGAATCATCTGGTTAAGTATCCCCCTTTCCTTCTCTCTGTCCTACAGGGAGAAGAACATACCCAGATTGGATAGGTTGATGCTGGGCATTTGGGCTCCACAGAGTTATTTAGTTTCAGAAACTCATTAGTTTTGTCTGAAGCAATATTTCACCTTCCGTTTGGACTGATAGACTGCTGCCAGTTCTCAGAAGTTCTCATGGATCATACTTCAGTGTACCTGATGAACTTTTTATATGTTCCTGAAAATCTGTATTCTAAAGGATGGGAAGAACTATTTTGAGAACTCCCTCAGTGCTTCTTGTGTTTGTCCAGCACTAGTAACTGTGACATAGTGAAAGGTTCCCCAATGAAATCTAAGGATACCCTCTTTATACTGTTCACATCTATAGTTATCCTGGAGAAGGATGAAATACATTTGTGTATATTCTCTGTGCAACTTAACATAAAACAAGTTCTTTCATTTTCTGGAATATATTTGAAAATCACAGAATCACAGAATGTTAGGGATTGGAAGGGACCTAGAAAGATCATCTGGTCCAATTGTTACTTAAAGGAATACCAATAAGAAAAACCTTCTGGAAATTCTATAGTTTTTTTTACTGGTAGTATTTTCTACCAAGCTCTATCGGCTTAGTGTTCATTAATTCCACATGAGTTTTTTCTTTTGAGGGAAGGGGAGGTTGTGTGGTGGGTTTTTTCCTGTTAGTATGCTGTGCAAGACACAGGGGAAAAAAATCTAATGGGTAACTTTATGATAAAAGATGCTTTTTATAGTTTTTCTCAATTCTTCAGATACCTATTTTTACTTTCTATTTTTTTCTAGATATGATCAATGCAATCATAAAAATAGCTGCTACAAGACAGCCAATACTAGTGATTAGTAAATGAAAAGTTCTAGATAAATAAAACTGTACCCCATGATTTTGAGTACTTTGGGTTCTCAAGAGAAAGCTCAACAGAAATAAAGCAAATGTAGCCTGAAGAACCTATATGTTTTCTCCATGGCAAGATACTGCACTTATATAACAAAGGTTAGCTCACTAAGTCATAACATAAAGTGTTTTGCATGTTGGGATGCCAGAGAAATTAAGGTAATTTGACTCATTATAAACAGTAGCCAAAATAACTGTTTTTTGGATGTTTTAATGCTCCGTATTCTGCAACTGTATCTGCTTCTCTAGTACATAAACTACATCTGATAAAGAGTTTGGCTTTGAAAATTTTAAATAGGAAGGGAAAAAGCCAGCATACATCAATTGGACTTGTGTGAAGTCCTGCCTTTGAGGCCCAGAACTTGTTTGAGGACTAATTATCTTTCTGCCTCTTTCTATCTTTTCACTGAATTGACAGGTGGTGTGCTTAAGACTATTCCACATCTAGTTTGAAAAGTAAGTAGCAACCAAAAATCATTTAAACACACTCATGATAAATTTAAAAGTGACTGGATCTAGACATGAAAGTAAATGATTTTGAAATAATATTTTTAAAACCATAGTCAAGTATAGGATGTGAAAAAATGCCAGAAAACAGTCAAAAGCCCATAGGAAAAGTTTAAAGAGTGTGAGTAAAGCAGTTCCAAGGTGAGAAATGGAAACTTTCCAACTTCTTGTTCTCAAACCAGTGGTTTGAGAAAACAAGTGACAGTGTATCTGAGGGCCCAGATCCGCAAAGGCAGATGGTTGCTTTGCTCCCTGGAAATCAAAGGAACTATATGATTGAATATCTTTGAGGAGTTGCAGCACCAAAATTTAAAATTGTGATATCACCTTGTAATAGCTGTTTAGCTCTAGTTACCTGGGGAGAGCTATCATTGAGTGAGAATAAGTAAAGCACATCTGCCAGGATCCTAACATCTGAAAAACAGAAGAGAAGTGATTTTCTCAAGCATCTTCCACACCAATTACCTAATGGCAATACAAGGTTCTCCAGAGAGATTAAGAATCAGACTGGTAGAAGAACAAAGCACTTTCTTCTAAATTATCTTCATCCTCCACAGATCACAGCCTGAAACAAATTACCTCAAAAATCAGCATAAAACAGCTCCCAGGAAAGTTGTCTGATAAAATATTAAATCTAAGCCGCACCCCCATTCCCCTCTTAAGTTTTCTAACTTTTATATTTAATTAAATTAATGCATGTCCAATTTTAGTATTCTGCAATTCAGAAAATATACACAGGAGATACAGAGTATTGATACAATAGGGAGCTCATCTCCATGTACCCAAACTTGCTCAACCAAAGCTGACAGTCAGTCAGCTGCAAACATTCAGCTGGACTTCCCTGGAAGATACAGAAGCATGAGCACTAACTTGGCTGTCATTTGTCCCATTTCTCACCACAGACTCTAAACATTCACCCTAGAGGCTTCCAGGGTCTGACTGATGTTTTTCTTTGTATCCTAATACAGTGGAGGCTTCAGAAAGCATTATTTTGACTTGATAATCTGAATAGTGATCTAATATGGGACAGCTGTGGCATCTGAGTCCCAGGGCTATTTATTGTCAATTAGTATGAATCTTAAACATATTCCCTTCATCCTTTATTTGACCTGTCCTTAAATAAAGGACAACACTCTGCAGGAGGTAAAAAATTAGTCTATGGCAAGAACTACTGAAATGAACCTAAACAGAAAAACTATGAGGAAACTTCAAGACTAATTAGTGAAAGACTAAGGATAATGAATCTTTGTGATGTGAAGACAATTGATAATAAAAAACCATTTGATCATTTAAGATGCCCTGAGGGAGATTACAGCAGAAATGCAAACTGTCAGACTTACACCATGCATTGTAGTTATGACCATAACTGTGTTTCTCTTTCAGCCACTCTTGGGTTTTTTTGTTTGTCTTTTTGTTTGTTTGTTTTATTTTGTGTTTTTTTGTTCTTTTGTTGTTGTGTGTGGCTTTTTTTTTTTTAAAGAAACATTGTGCTTCAGGGAAGTATAGTATTAAAAGTCATCTGTGGGAAGGTCAGCTATGAGATGAGAAACTCAGTATCCCATGAGTGGGGCTACAGTTTCCATGGACCCCTTGGGAGCTAAGGATGTTAGAAGAGTAGGCAGCAGTACTGCAGCATCAGTGCTTGTGCATGGACACCACAGAGCGGTATCCGAGACCATGGTTTCGTTTCCATGCTTAGAATACAGAATACTTTCTGTGAATATATGGGAACACAGGAGAAAAATTACACCTTTGATATGCTAATGTAATGTCCAAATATCTTGTTGCTATGACTCTGACAACAGCAGTAACAACAAAATAAATTGAGAAGTCTTATTATGCTTAAAGTGTATTTGAAATGACATGACATAGAACTATCATATGAAGTCCATTAAACACTGCATGCCAGCAAATACATATGTTCAGCCTGGAGAGTATTTGATACAAGGATCAGAAATATACCGAATTTTAAAAGGAGTGATGGCGCCACAACATTGATTCCACACGAATCATCAATTTATTAGCAAAGGGAAACAGAGGTGGCTCATCTTGTTGTACTCTCTTAGAGAAGTACGAAACATAGAAAAAGAGTTTGAGGTCAGCTAGAGAATCAGAAAAGGCTTTAGGCATTAGTTTAATTTATTTATAATGTATTTATGGTAAGGCAAGTATATTCAGACATTATTTCTCTGTAATAAGGTGATCCAAAAGGTCAGTCTAAAAACATACAAATTTACTCAACACTGCATGGACATTTTCTGGGGATAATTACCTGTTGCAGATAAATGTTATAAAAGTTCATCCAAGAAATACTGAATTTCAATAAATACCGTTTGTATTTATATGCTTTCAAAATTATTTGTAAATAAGTGAAAACTTCCTTCATTTCTTCTATTTGAATATCCTCACATGTGATGTTAAGAGAAACTTTGGCAGAGTCTCCCAAGAAGTTTGTTTTACATATAATTCTTTTATTAGTCAATACTATTGGGAAGGATATATGCAGATCTCAATTTAATGAATAAACAAGTGCAGAAGTCCCGTAAACAGCATTTAGTTATAGTGTTGCAACACAATAGAAAATAAAATGAGCACTAGAGCCTGAAGCCACTATTAAGCTGAATAAGGAAAACTGAACTTCCAGATTAGCAAGACAATAAAGCAAAAAGAAGGCTGTCATCTGGGAGAAAGTGGATGATCCGCTCTCTTAAAAGAACGCTGATACATCTACACCTGACACAGATGTGTGTACAATTTCATGAAAATTAAATTGCATACAATATAAAAATATTAGAACTCTAAACACTAAAAGTTATAGCTTAGTAATGAAGATTTTGAAAAAAAAAAAAGTAATATTGAATACCATTTTTTTCTAAAAATGGGTCCCTTTTTACACACATTTTGAAAAAAAAAAAAAAATTCTTGCTCATATTCTAATTTTCACTCTCTTGTTAGAATAAATCCAAGCCATATCCTAGAGATCTCTGGCATTTTTAGTACCCTGGATATTTATTTAAGAAACTAGATGGTTTGCAATTAGTAGAATAATGGATTGATGGAAGAACAAGGAAGCAGGGAACTGAAGTTTTCTGAGAATTGGGGTTTATGCCTCTTTATCTGGAGGGCCTCTGTGCACATACCATGGTCAGAGCCTCAAAACTACTCATTCTGCAAGGGAACTCAGGAGGTCTCTAGTTCAGCCAGCAGGGTGGCTTGGACAGGTTTCACAGAGCTTTATCTGTTCAGGTCTTGAAAACCTCCAGGATGGAGACTGTCTGGGCAAGTTGTTACAATGATTGTCTTCCAGAGGAAAAAGGTCTTTTTATCCAGCCTGAAATCTCTTTTTTTCAACTAAGGCCCTTTGTGTGTTGCCGTTTCACAATGCACCGCTATGAAAAGCCTGGTTACATCTTCTTGATGATGCTCTGTAGAACCTGGCATGGGTGTGAGGTGCCCCCAAAGCCATCTCTGTCCCTGCCTGAACAAGACCTGTTCCCCCAGTCTCTCACCATGGGGCAACCATTCCAGATGCAAATGATGCTAGTGGCTGCTGCTGAACTCCTTGAAATTTCCAAATGTCCTTCCTGCATTGAGGGTCCTTAGCTAGGCACAGATGTTATCTGCTGAATGCTGAATGAAAGGAAATCATAATTTTCCTTGATTTCCAAGCTCCTGCTGGTGTAGCCCTGGATGCTGTTGGCTCTCTCTGTGGCCAGGGCTCAAGGCTGGCTTAGGTTCATCTTGCTTTACACCAAGACACCCAGCTCCTTTCTCCAAAGCTGCTCCTTGGCCAGGCAGTGCCAAGGTGTATCACTGCCAAGGATTACTCCTTTCAAGGTGCAGGACTTTGCATTTGTCCTTGTTGAATATGATAAGGTTCCTGTTTGTTGATTTATCCCATTTTGTGTAGGTGCTTCTGTGAGGCTGCCCTGCTCTTGAGCATATTGACTGGTGACCCTGCTGTGACTGTCATCTGCAAACTTGATGAAAGTGTCCTCTGTCACCATCGGTAACGACATTAAGCAGGACAGGTCACAGGATAGACCTGTGCAGTGCTGCACATGTTACTGGCCTCCAGCCAGAATACTGCCCATTAATCATGGCCCTCTGTGCCCAAGCATCCAAACAACTGTTTTCCAGATTCATTATCCGGTCATCCGTACTATAATATCTCAGCTTGGGTTCAAGAATATTATGGGAGATTACATCAAAAGTGCTGCTAAAGCTGAGATAAATGACACCTACTGCTCTCCCCACATCCACAAATCCAGTAATTTAATTTTAAAAAAGCAAAAAGATTGGTCAGGCATGTTTTATCCCTGGGAAACCCTTATTGACTACTCCCAATAAATCTCTCCTTCACATGTGCAGAAGCATATTCCAAGATTTTCAGTGTTTCCATAAGATTACTTCACATTTTGGCAGGAAAGAAAGTGAGGTTGGCCAATGTGTAGTTGCCTACATCATCTTTTTGGTCTTTCTCATATTTTCATTTTACGGTGGTTTGGAGTGGGGTGATTTGTCTTATGCCATTTGTTCTGAGTATTTTTATTTTCATCTGCAGTTTCCTTTTAAACTAAACCAATGTATTAACAAATTAGAAAAACCAATTAAAGATCCATGCAATATTTCAAAGCCATTACAGAATGATTCCTTGTATATTACTGTTTCCATGCAGAAGAAAGTGGCCACCAGGTGACAAAGCTGTAAATATGATTTTTTTTTTCCATTGACAGAAGTTCTTCCCCTGAATTAGATGACTCATTGCAATTGCTGACTGTAAAGACCTGTTCATGTTTTTCCAAACTATCTTTGGGCTGACAAATGCCTGCTGAAAACCTTTATGCTTCTGGAAAATACACAATCTTACTATTCAAAAACTCTGATTTAATGTGTCATGAACAGTTATTTAAAAAATAGAAACAAAGAAAGCCTATCTTTAAGGTTTGTATTCTTGTTCAGTGAAAATAATGATCTCACCATAAACAATCTCCCTTAATTTCTTATAAAGCTAGAAAAAGACATTCACAATAATTTTCACTTTACTGAAGGTTCTGAAATTTTTTATTGTTGGACCACCAAGAAAGGGTCCAAGGACTACAAGGACTATACTTTTTCCAAGTGCACACAGCTATGGGAAATCTGACAAAGAACTAAATGCAGGGAGTAGGAGGAATAAAATTGAATTTATTAATCTTTCTTCATTTAGTTTTGGTTGTTGTTTGTTTTTGGTTTTGTTGTTGTTTTTGTTTTTGTTTTTCCCCAGATATATATATCTCTTTTCTTGCCTTTCGATTTGTATTGACTATTTTTTATTTCAACATAGCCATGGTGGGTTTTTTTTTCTCCTCTCATGCTTACATTTAATCCTTCTCTTTCTTCCTTCTACCTTAGTCTCTCATATCCCAAACATTGCAATTTATGTTTTTCTTGTCTTATCCCTTTTCTCTAGCTTTTCATTTTCTTCTGTGTCCCTCCTTGTTTCTTTTGCCAGTGGCCCCCACGCTCTATCCTTTTCTGTGGCTACATTTCCTTCTTCTCCTTTTATAGCCGTGTATCCAAGTCTAATACTCAGACAATGCCATACATAATGATGACATGCACATTAAGGAGGGAATACTTGGGAGATGTGAGTGAAGTTCCTTCCTTATCCAGAAAAGTTTACATAAAAAGAAGACCGCTTTTAAAGAAGAAATGCTAGAGTTATTCTATTTAAGCCTAACAGTTTAATGAAAAAATGTTAAAACAAGCTGGCTAATTTGAAGCTTTACAAATAATCTTGTCTAATTTTTCTGAAGTGCTAAAACTAGAACATCATCTCATTACCCAAGAGGTGCTTTATACAGAGTACATAATATATATATGAATGTATCCCCAATTTTTTTTTCATATATCAATTTATAGATAGAGCATTTCCATCATTTTTCCCCTTCCTAACATAAAAAAATAAAAATTCTCAATAACTTCTTTTCTACATTTTGTATGGAATGAAAATTCCTTAAAGTGTTCCTAACTAATTTCTTAAACTAGCAAATCCCTTGGAAATATTTATTGTGAATATGATTTCAATTTGAGAATATAGAAAATAACATATATATATTATATATAAATATGTACATTATTATTGCCTATATAAAAATATAGACTATAAAAAAAGTAATTGGTAGATGTGGCTCAGTGAGTCAAGCAACTCAGGTAAAGTCATCTGACACTGGAATTTCAAAAAGTTTTGGGGTCTGAATCTGTTCCTAAGAGTACCTGTAAGAGTAACATTACAGTGAAATTTAGTTTTAAGTTTCGCTAAAATTAGACAAATCTTATTCTTTTAAAAAACATACTTCATTATTTCAGTGGTCAGGGTATTTTTCATTTATATAGTATATATATCAGGAATAACCTATGCCAAGAGTTACGTCAGTTATAAGAACAATCAGATTGGATAAGTCATAATGTTAAAATCTGTTTTCAGTCATACTCCAAATAGACTTAAATGTCTCATCTTGTATCCCTTCACTCAGTAGAAGAGATGTAAATAGTGCAGGTGCACACAATTACACTACTTGTCCTTCTGCCAAACCACCATCTAAAACATAACTGAAGATTACACACATCATTACAAAAATAGCTGAATTCGTCTTTCTTCATTAATATTCATTTTTGCAACGTAAGCACTTCAGCTGTCACAAAGCATTTAAGAAAATGTAGGAGAGAGAGTTCCAAGCTCAGAGGTAAAACATAAAGAGTATGCCTGCTTCAGATGATAAATAAAATTATTTGAAAAGGATTTGATGGAGGCTCGATGTCCAGATGGAGATCAGTGACAAGTGGTGATTCTCAGGGGTCTATTTTGGGACCAGTAGTGTTTAGTACCTTCATCAGTGACATAGACAGTGGGATCAAGTGCACTCTCAGCAAGTTTGCAGACAACATCAATCTGAGTGATGCAACTGACATGCCTGAGGGGCAGGATGCATCCAGAAGGATCTGGACAAGCATGAGAAGTGGGCCTATGTGAACCTCATGAGGTTCAAGGTCCTGCACCTGGGTTGAGGCAACCACAGATACCAATACAGGCTAGGGGACGAAGGGATTGCAAGCAGCCCTGTGAAGAAGGACTTGAGTGTACTGATGGATGAAAAGCTGGATATGACCTGGCAGTGTGCGCTTGCAGACCAGAAAGCTAACTGTATCCTGGGATACATCAAAACACATGGGACCCACGGATCAAAGGAGGTGATTCTGCCCTTCTACTCCACTCTTGTGAAACCCCACCTGGAGTGCTGCATCCAGCTCCAATTCAGTGGTAATAATGTTGTGGGAATCAAATCCAAGTCCTTACAGAAGTCCAAGTAGATTACATCAATAGCTGTTCCTTTACCCACTCCACAGTAGAATGCCGCCATATTAGTCAGGCAAAAATTACCCTTGGTGAGTCCATATTGGCCTTCTCTAATGACCTCACTGCCTTCCATACATTTCAACATGTCTTCCAGGAGGATCTGTTCCATGATCTTACTGAGCACAGAGGTGAAGCTGACTGGTTTCTTGTTCCCAGGTTCCTCCTTTCTATCCTTTTTAAAAATGGGTATGCCATTTCCTTATCTTCCAGTCACTGAGTACGTTGCCTGACTCTCATGATTTTTCAAATATGATGGGGAATGACTTGTCAACTACATCTGCCAGTTCCGTCAGGACCCTGGATGTATTTTTTTCAGGTCATATGGATTTATGTATTTTCAAATTCTTTAGGTGAACTCAACTTGGTCTTCTCCTACAGTGGGAAAGACTTCATCCTCCCAGTCCCTTCATTGAGGTTTAGAAGTTGAGATGTGGGATGAGAGATTACCACTGAAAACTGAGGCAAAAATATTGTTGAGTACCTCAGTATTCTCCACATCAGTTGTCACCAGCTCTCCAGTGTTACAATGGTGTGTACATTTTCTTCAACCTTCTTTTCTGGCAGATTTATCTTTAAAAGACTTATTGTTCTTCACATCCCTCACCAAATTCAGCTCCAGCTGTGCCTGTGCCTGGTAAAATTGTGGAAAAGATTGTTCTGAGAGTTATTGGAAAACACCTGAATGACAAGACAGTTGTTGGTCCCAGACAGAATGGGTTCATGAGGGGAAAGTCCTGCTTGACCAATTTAATTTCTTTCTGTGACAAGGTTACCCAGCTAGTTAACTAAGGGAAGCCTGTCAATGTGATATTCTTGGATTTCAGTTAAAGCCTTTCATACTGTCTCTCACAGAATCCTCCTGGACAAGATGTTCAGCATACAGTTGGATAAACACACAGTGCAGTGGGTGAGCAACTGGCTGACAGGCCGAGCTCAAAGGGTTCTAGTAAAGGGGGTTATGTCAGGCTGGTGACCAGTCACTATCGTGGTCCACAGTGATCCATCTTAGGGCCAGCACTCTTCATTGTCTTCATAAATGACTTGGACACAAGACTTGAGGGAATACTAAGTAAGTTTGCTGATGACAAAAATTTAGGAGGAGCTGTTGACCTTCTTGAGGGCAGAGAGGCCCTGCAGAGGGATTCGGACAAATGGGAAAACTGAGCAATCACCAGCTGCATGAAGTTTAACCAGTGCAAGTGCCAAATTTTATACCTGGGACATGGCAACCCTGGCTGTACATATAGACCAGGGAATGAGATGCTGGAGAGCAGCTCCATGGGGAAGGATCTGGGAGTTCTGTTCAACATCAGCTTAAACATAAGGGCCAACTGTGTCTTGGGTGCATCAAGCACAGCATTGCCAGCCAGACAAAGGAGGTGATTCTCCCACCTCACCTGGAACACTGTGTGCAGTTCTGGGTGCCAAAGGATAAAAAGGATATAAAGGATATAAAGGATATAAAAGGATATAAAGAGTGTTCAGAAGAGGGCCAGAAAGTTAGTAAAGGGTTTGGAGGGGAAATCACATGAGGAGCAGCCAAAGTCACTGGGTTTGTTCCGCCTGGAGGAGACTGAGGGGACACCTCATCACAGCCTACAGCTTTCTCAACAGGAGAGGACAAGGGGCAGGCGCTGATCTCTTCTCTCTGGTGACCAATGACAGAACCTGAGGGAATGGCAGGAAGATGTGCCAGGGGATGTTTGACTGAACATTAGGAAAAGGTTCTTCATCCAGAGGGTGGTGCATGCTTCCCCAAATGAACTATGCAATACATTTAGCTTTTCCATCCTTACATTTTTGTTGGGTTTTTTTTGTTTGTTTGTGTTGTTGTTGTTGGCTGTTTGGGATTTTTTGTTTGTTTTTTCTATTCTGAAGTATTTTCTTGTTTAATTTAAGCATCTTTTAGCCAACTAGAATGCACAGCCTGTAAAGTCACACACTTAGAAAATAGAGGTTTAATACATAAGCCCTTGGGCTTCTTTCCTCAAAAAAGTTATCTAACATGAATTTGTTATGAAACTTTACTTGGAAAAAGTTCCAGAATGTGCTTTCCAGAATAAAGTAGAGTACATTCTTCTTTTTCTTTTTTTTTTTTAATATTGATTTTATTCTTCTCTGCAAAGAAGCCAACTTGCCTTTTAAGCTGACTGTAGGAGGCTTCAATTAAACCTTGAGGCCACCAGGTCTTCAATCCAGTACTACATTTCCAAATACAGTGACACAATGTAGCAAACAAAGCACAAGAAATGTCTCACTACCCCTTATTAAAAATAATAAAAAAGTGTTCCTACCATCCTACCATTGCTCAAAACTTAGAGGATCATCATTTAAAGGCAGGCCCCTTATAGGAAAGCTCAGAAATAAGTAATCACATGAAACAGTTTCCATTTTGCAGCCTATAGTAACTGTAATTTTCTTCTTTGCCTTGTCTTCTCACAAGTAACAGCTTGAAAGCAGTTAAATTTAGAACTTTTAGTGGTGACCAGTGACTGTGTTGAGATATTGCACATTCATAAATCAGTGTGAGAGCCACAAGAGCTACAAGATCACATCAAATTTGGCTGAAATGTAAAAGGAGAACAGTAGTGGTCTAACTCATGTATCAAATATATCTTCAGGTTTTAAAATATGCTTTTATTGTCTATGGTGTGAAATGTATTTTATAGCCTAAAATAAACAGCCCAATAGTATGAGAAAAAACTCCAAAACAAAAGAGAACCAGCTATTGTAAGCTGTGTATATTACACTCCTTCATTAAAAGTCAAAACATTATTAAACTCCCATATTGCTTGTTTAAACTGTTTTGGACATACATAAAAATAAAAGATGTGTTCCTAGAAATAGCAATCAAATTGTGAATGATTTATTAACTACAAAGGAGCTACAATTGGTGGTAAATGTCAACTTCAGTAGCAGTTTGGCCAGTTTTGCTGAATATATGGCTATAATTTACATGTTGGAAGTACTTTCCATCTTACTGATGGTCCATGAAATGCCAGTATTTTCAATTAATATCTTCAAGTTAAGTACTACAGTATCTTCTTCAAGACATTAAAATGTCATTAACTTTTCAATTAATTTTATTTTTGTATTAATTTAATTACCTTGATATTTTGATTTCAAAAAGGAATTATAAGAGTCTGGTAAATAAGAAAGGCAAAATGAAGCTCAAAGAATTGCAGAATATTGCTTAGTACATCTTAGGATAACAATTTTTGGCTTACTATGGATATATCCAATAGTGAAACAAATACTACTGTAGTTGAGAGTGAACTTAATGGAAGCATTCTCCTTCTGACCAAATAAGAATAATGCACCATATAACAACTCACTGATTATTCTTGGCTAACTTCCTTCAAGCAACCCTGTATATATCCCAACTCCTTTGCTTGTCATATAGGAAAGTACTAAAGCTTCACTGTTCACTACTTCCTCTGTGAATAAAATCCTGACACTTAAACTCTGCAACTCGTAACAACTGCTGCAGAATCCCACTGAGAACCCACACAGAGACCTTCAATAGTAAAAAGTAATCAGATCTATTAATTTTTGCTGGTTTTTTATAACCCTAGCTATCATAAACCCTGAATGCTTTTCCCAGCATTAATTTTCCCAGCATTATTTTTCTCCTCAGCTAATACATTGGTATTTTAAAGCAATGTTAGCCTTATTCCACTGATAAACTAATAATTCAAAATGCACCTACTCGTAGTAGATCCAAAACAGAAATTGTTCTTCTTAGAAGAGCATTGTTAGGATTTGTTTGCTATTACTTTCATGGGTGAGTTGTTGTTGTTTCATACTTTGTGAATGTAATTCAAAAAATGACTATGATTTTATTTAAAATGTCACTTTAAATTAATCTTCTTTTAAAGGCATAATGAACATTTATCACTTAAAGATCAATTCTCCTTAAAGATATGTTGTATTAAATCCTGACAACAAGGTCTATCTTTTTTCCTCAGTAGGTAGTAATACCTGATAGCTTAGTGCAAAGATTTTATGAGTGTTAGGAAGAAAATGGAACTGTCAAATCGAGTACAGAAAAATTTATAAAGAACTAGAGAAAGATTTACAATAATGAAAAAATGAAAATTCAAAATTCATAGGTTTCACTGAACTGAGTCAGCAGAGCTCTTCAAATGTACTCGGTTTATGCTTTTGGTTTGTGAGTCATGTTGCCACAATTTTAAGAAACTTTGGAAATATCACTTGCTCTGGTCCAGTTTAAAACTATCTGGCTCATTTCTTTTAACTATTTGAAAAGTATTTAATCTGAAATCCAGGAATTAGCATGTGACATTCAGGTGAACTTTTTGTTATGTTACAATCAAAGCATCTTTAATGTTTTATTTTTGCTACTACACAAGTTTTCCTGTTGTATCTACCTGCAAAGCAACAAGAATTACCTTTGGCTTGCCATTTTAACAGTTAAGCAGTGTTCAGTATTCAAACATCATCACAGAGAGGCAATAAACTTTTGTGTTGACCTGTCCTTATTACTTCATCAACAACTAAACTATGATTGAGAACAAAATCTCTGCCAATCTCTTTACTCCTTCTGAAGACATTTGGGTGGAAAGGTTAAGAAAATTGTCACTTTTTTCTGACCCTCAGCCAAAAGATTTTTACATATAAGCTGTCTTGGGTCAAAACAAAAACTGGTTTCAGTTTGCTACGAGAGGGAAGTAACACTCAAGGGAAAAAGGACAGGATAGAAGCATGTGTACACATTGCTAATTTGACATTTGAGAATGATACTGAATAAAATTAACCCCTTTTCTTTCTCTAACCCTTCCATCTATGGAAAATCACAACTGAGTAAATTATATCACAGGTTTCAATCTACACCAAATCTGAATTTCTTGGCATGCTTACTTTTCAGAGGGTACCAAACTGCATCAGTGGGGATAGTCAAAGCTTAAAAAGCTGAATTCCAGAATTTAAAAGTAGTAATCTTATCAAAAGTCTTGTCCGCTGTTGATAAAAGCACGTTTTTAGGCTAGGTGTAACAATCTAAAACCCTTCTCTGACACAGGTCAAGATTCTAGGCTGTCTTTATATTAGTTATGTAGAGCTCCAATATGCCCATAAAATAAACAGATAGCAAAGGCCATTGTATGAATCAAAGGGTGAAATAATTGTTACTTTCTCAGGTATTACCAAGATTCATAAATACAACAGGGAAAAATATATATATATATATAATTGCTCCACCCTGAACAGTAGAACACAAATTATACTGAACTGTTTAGCATGACACATCTAATAAAGTATTCGCAGTAAACATAGTGTTTGGCACTGGTTCTTCGAAAACTTCCATTTCTGCAAATTTATGCTGCACATTTGATAAAAATCCATTGGATTTTTTGTGTACACTTGAAAAATCCATTTTGAGGCAAAAGGAGTCAAAATTATTCAACAGAAAATTCCTCCTCTGTAAGCTAAATAAACAAGACTGATTAAATAAACCTCCAAGATTGAAAGTTAGCAACATATCACTTGGACAACTTGGACAATAAATCTTGAACTAGTTGTTGAATGCATACAATTCAAAGAAAATGCAGGCCACACAGAGATATATGCAGATATTTCTATTTGTGACGAGGCTAAAATAATACTTTTGCACTTTTTCTATGTCACACATATAGCTATCACTTACAGAAAAACAGAAAATCACTTCAGGAGTCAGTTTATAGAGGATTATTGCAGATCTCAGTATTTTAGACGTTGAAGATAGTGTATTATAGTAACTGAGAAAAAACTGAGCTTCTTGAGCACGTAGTTCCCTCTTGGTAAAAATGAGATGTATAGGTGACAGCTGAGATCTTCTTGATCTTGAAAATTACTTCATTTCTTGGTCTCCTAAAATGTAGGTCTGGTAATTCATGGGCTGTTCTGTATCACCTTTTTGCTCTGTTCTTCTTTCTATTTGCAATGTGACTGAATGGTGAGATGAATGGAGACAATTTTTGTATGATTGAGGGAAGTACAGAAAGTGCTTGGCTCGTATCCTGGTCTTATTCTGGAGTGACTTCTTCAGGAGTGACACAAGAATAACATTTCATATAGAAATCAATTTTTATATAAATTCTGAAGGAATCTAGATAGGGACAATCAAGATAATTAAATTTGTACAGCATGGATCTTCAAATGCACAGATTTTCCTAGAGATGGTGATAACACTTCTGCAAAGTACATCAAGTAAAAATTCTCCAAAATTACTTTCTTGTGACATTTCTAATAATTTTATCTTAATAAACATAAGTCCACTTTTTGACAGTCTTACCATATATAAAAATACACCCATATTGCATGTGGCCTTTAACCTCCAGGCTCTGGCTTCTTTTCTGTCTCTTGTCACTCTATCACTATTTTCTGGAGTTGTGGTTCAGTCTTCACAGACATGGCATGAGCAGGCCTTGTGAATGCAACTAGTTTTGAAACTGAAGAGAAAAAATTTAGCTACAAATATAAAAGGAAATTTAAAATGCTGTCCTGCCACAGTATCTAAACCAGGCTGCATTAATTATATCCAGTGTGGGGAAACATAATTTTAAAATTACATGCTTTACATGAT
The DNA here is from genome assembly GCF_036013475.1 of Columba livia. Classification (NCBI taxonomy): domain Eukaryota; kingdom Metazoa; phylum Chordata; class Aves; order Columbiformes; family Columbidae; genus Columba; species Columba livia. The sequence continues at coordinate 59,199,145 of NC_088602.1, read as the reverse complement.
GTCACAACAAAACATACTGTATTGGTTTTTGTATGCATCTATTGGAATTTTCTAACTCACTGAAAATAAATATAAATGATGTTTTCACAACACTAATGAAGATTTGATATCTTTGGCAATATGAAAGCTAGTTTTTTTTTTTCTTTCTCATTTGTCTCATAAATCTTGCTGAGGAAGATGTTGTTACTTCAATACATTGTTGATTTTTCTACCATTTTTTGGGTTCAGGATAATGAGTTACAAAAATGATATTGATCTCTTACTAGCAGGTAAACCTTCCACGACCTTGTATTTTCTTTGCCTTTCCCATACCCCCACCCCCTTTTGTTTGCTGCATTTGTTTTTCTAATACACCCTAGAGTAATCTTTTCGTACACAAAGGATTCAGTAGACTGAAGATAAAAAATCTGACAATTATATGTTGTATTGCAATAAATTTCTCTGTACAGGTCCTCCAAGTTCAAGTAAGCTCAATTACTCAGTTGTTCAATTATATTCTTATCTTTGTCTTGATGTTCCTTCACTGCCATTCTCTCTTGAATGAAGTCTAAGAAATAGTAAAATAAAAGAAGGGGTATTTTAATCCCAGCCTGCATGATAATCTCACTTTCATCTTCCATAGTGATTCTAGAACCTTACATTCTCTCCAAGACGGATGGAAATAATGCTATTCCTCTTGAAGATATTACCGAAGAACAAAACCTGTATTTTCACATGCAGTCATGAAGCATACACTTGCCTTGCTACCATATTTCCATTGGCAGAACTTCTGCCTTTTGTGTGGAATCCCAAAAGGGTTGAAGGACTTCATAGTGATAGAAAGGATGATTTTAAAAATACAAAAGCAGAAACAAAGCTCAAATATCTGCTACAAATAGCAAACAAACAAACAAACACAGTAACTTTCCAGGCATGATCTTGAAAACTGGAATTTCTTCTGTATTCATTTAACTTTTTTTTCCTGCCATCAGCAATCATTCATAAAATGAGTATTTTCCACAATCTTCAATTATTAGTAAGCAATAACATTCACCTATGTCTTATCCCTCTGAGTTTTCTGTATATTCTGAGTTAAGTAGAAACCTTCTTCAATGTAGGGAGTTGAGACAACCATAGATTTATAACAGTTTGATCACAGACAATGAAGACTATTTTTCTAAACTTCCCTCTTGCACTTAACCAAATCCATCACCGGCTTTATTTCTCCCCCCAAAGGCTAAGACACACATGCAAGTGTTGAAAAATAAAATTTAAAAAAAAAAAAAATATATATATATATATATAAAAATGTAATCTGTTTTCATTCTATCACTCACCTATGTTTCTCCTTCTAAAAGCCCAATATCAAGACCTTTGGTCAAGAACATGACCAAGTTCTTTCAACAGTATTTACCAACTGTTACTGATAAGAGGTAGGAAAGTTAAAAGTAATGACTGGGGGTTTTTGGAAACTTATTTGTCCCCTTTTTGTTTATAAGTCTCACTTTTTATCCTTCCTGATGAGACTTAAAAATAATGGACATCTCTAGAATTTCCTGTTTGTTTTTTTTTTTTCCTCTGGCAATATAAGTTTAAGCCTTTGGTGACAACATGGGAGAAAAAGATTGTTCTAATGCGCACTTAAAACAGATTCATCAAGAGAAAGCAATGCCCTTAGAGAAATCATTACTTGCAGAAACAAATCCACAAGCACTTTTAAGGACCTTTGCTGGAAAAAATTACATCATTTTAATATATCAGTCATTAGAAATAATCAGTATTATTGCCACTAAAAGGGAGCTCTGTATTCAGAAAAGACAAATCATTCCCACTAAAAAGGTATTGTTAAAACTAAAGAACAGCCAGGAAGTTTTGAAAGTAGCGTATGTGAGCAGAGACTTCCGAGACATATTTTAAAACTGAATGCATCATTTTCATGAAGTTAATTTATATGTTTTTACTAGATACATAGTAACGTTTGTCTGGCTAGATCCCTGTAAATTCCAATGATTTTTAAAGATGTTCTCATAAACACAGGATGCTACTAGCCCAGTACAATTTCACAATAAGAGCCAAAACATTTTGCTTGCATATGCTAAACTAAGTTTTGCTGTGTTCTCTTTTGTTATTAAATACTTTACATAGAGTTTACTTAAGCCATATTTTGCTTGTATTCATATTTGTTGTATCTTGATTGACATGCATGTTCCCTACAGAAATGAGAACGGAGATACAAAGTATTGCATATTAAATTCTTGATTGGTGAAGGGGGTGTTAGTAGTTAATAGTTTCAGCATTTGTACAACTTCTTGGATTGTAAGGATCAGTCCCATACATTTTTGTGAGCAACAAATCTTAAATGAAGTTGAATAATTTCTATAGGGGAAGAGTAGTCCAGATGTATGATGTTAGACAGGTACTTTCTTTATCTGTATTTTGATTATGTGAGTCCAATCATCAATGTTTTCTTTTTTTTTTTTTTTTTTTTTAAATACCTAAAGACAGGATAATTATACCAATCTTAGAATTTAGCAGGATTATACCAAAAATTCTATCAACTTTCTAGCACAATTTCTCTATACTATAAAGTATTTTTTCCAGTCCATTCCTTTACAGAAACAGTATCCCTCAAGGGTAGAATATTTTGATTACTATATAAAAATATACAGTGTTTGGTTTACATGCTCTCCATATCCTGAGGTAAATCTAAATCTAGTAAACTGGTTGAGTCAAGAGAAAAAAAAATATCAGTTTCCTGGCATTGATACAATACAAAAATACTGAATATGCCTTACAGGTTTAAAATTTACATCAACCTCCTTTTATCTTACAGAGGTATTTAAACTGTTATAAATTGTCACTTTGCATACAAATCAGTCCTGTAACAGATCTATTACAAACAAACACTGTACAAGATGCTTATGCATTGTAAACATGTAGATCTATAAAGTATTATCATCTGAATTTTCTTTCAGAATTTCATCTGTAGAGCACAAAGTTTTCTGATTTCTTAATTTGCCACTAGAGAAGTGAATATTCGCCAGTCCATGTGTTTGAAGCCATGATAGTACGTTGTGCTTATGACCCAAGAATGGCAGGCTACTATATTGATTCTCCGCACTATACCACTAATTAGGAAAATGAGATGAGACAGATTTAGGTGTTATGCTTCACAGCAGAAGAATTATTCAAAGCATTCAAATGAAAGATGCTCTCTTGACTTGTTCTTTCACTGGACCATATCTTGAGGTTACTCCTTGAGGCTGTTCTGTAAGCTGATGTATTCATTTAGATGGCTAGTCACACTTAAAAAGCCACTGAGATTGTAGAAACTTTATAGCCTGTATTCCAATGTGATATTGTTAAGGCTTAAATGCTGATTTTTAATGGTGTGTTTATAAGAGGCACAATTTTAAATACAAGATCTAATTAAATGAATGTCAAAGGGAGTCTTGCTTACAGAAAGTACTTTACGTAGAGGTACAATTAAAAGATTAAAAATATATTGCATTGCATTTCAAAAATTTTGTCATTAAACTAATGCCATTTATAAATAATTTCCATACTGTTGAATGTATATAATATCTCTTTTTAACAAGTATTAATGAAGCAATCTCTGGTAATGCAAATAATTTTATGCAAGCTGTTGAGTTAGAAGGTCAGCAAGGTATACTGAGCTAGCTCTCCCTTTGCTGCAATAGCAATTTTGTAATGAAACAAAACAATATTAATCTTAAAACTTGCTATTACTATGCTACTGTTGATATGTTGGGCAGCAGGGTGGGGAAAGAACAAAGAGACATTTAAACTAAGGGTGAGTTTATGAACACTCACAAATCATCAGTCCTGAGGTAGGCTTAGACTAATAGATTCAAATTAAAACCAAACAAAAAAAATAAATAAACCCCCACAAAAACAAACAAACAAACAAACAAACAAACAAAAAACCTTAATAAATATTTAAATATTCCAGACAAAGTTGTGTGGTTGTTAGGCACTTCAGTATCAGCTTGCAGTCCTGAAACCTCTGATCAGTGGTTACTTAGCCTGGATTTCTGATGATTCAAGCTGATTCAACTGAATGAGGTTTTAGGCTCAGCTCACCCCAAGCAGACAAGAAACTGTGGAGGAAAACATAATCAAAACCATTCCCCTGCCTCCTCTTCCAGTACCTTACTTTCAGTGCATACCTTCCTTATAGGGTGGAATAGTTTTAATTATAGCCACGGCTACCACAGTATGGTAAACAAGGCTCATTCCGTACTGTAAGACACAACCCCATACCATAACCTAACCATGCTATGGACTGTTCCACATAAGAGTTTAACCTATCTCCCACCCAAAATATTGCATGCACATATATTTAATCAGAATTTCTTTTGCACATGCATTTGAAACCTTGTGCTCAAATGTTCTGGAACTCCAGCTGTTCTGAGTGTACTGGGTTTCTGTCCTGGTTTTGTTAAAAACAATACAAGTTTCTCTTTTAGTGAATTTTCCTTTCAACTGAAGTCTTAGTAACTGCACTTTTCTAAAGTAGGATACATGTTTTCGTAGGCATAGGAATGGAATGCAAGGTTACTGATAAGGATGCACATCCCATAAGTGAGAGGGGCAAGGAGGAGCGAACTGAACAGGTGACTAAAACTGACCAACTAAGTATTTCATCCCATTCATGTGATACTTCATATAAAAGTAGGAGATCACAAGGATCTCATTCCCTTTTTCTTTTCTTCGACCATGGTTGACATCTGGGAAGGACCCTGCCTACTGTCCCTGCAAATCTGAGGCCTAGTGACAGACTGAATCCAGTTCCGGTTTGCTGTATAGTCCAGCCCAGGACTTCTGGGCTTGCTCTGCTGCTGGAGCAGTTCTGATCTTTGACGGGGAATTCAAGATCGGTTTTGTATATTTTGTATTATTTTCTCTATTTTATTAGTAGCATTAGTAAAACATTTCCATTTTTTTCCAACTCTTTCTCCTTTTGTCCTTCTTTGCCTTCCTATCACCTGTACTTAGTGGAGAGGGGCGACTAAGGGGGATTGGAGGGGAGAGGGGCTTAACAAAGCATCTGCAACAGTTTATTGTCGCCCTACAATCAAACCTTGACAGTTTCACTTCACGATTCCCACCTCCTCTGTTCAATTATTCACTTAACCTAATGATATAATCATAAAATGGTTTGGGTTGAAAGACACCTTTAAAGACCATCTACTCCAAGCTCCATGCTATGGACAGGGATATTGTTCACTAGACCGAGGTGCACAAAGCCGCATCCAACATGACTTTGAACACTTCCAGTGATGGGGCATCCACATTGTCTCTGGGTAACCTGGTTCAGTGCCTCACCACCCTTATTGTAAAAAAATTCCTCCTTATGTCCAACATAAACCTACACTCTTTCAGTTTAAAACCACTGTTCCTTGTCCTGTCACTACAAGCCTTGGTAAAAATATCTGTCCCCTTCTTTCTTGTAAGACCCCTTTGTACATTACAAGGCCACAACAACCCCAGATCTCTCAGCCTTCACAGGAGAGGTGCTCCAGTGCCTTCTCTGGACTTGCTCCAGCATGTCCTTCTTGTACTGGGAATACCAGAGCTGTAGGAAGTACTCCAGGTTGCAAGGAGTACTCCAGGTGAGAGGAGAGGGGCAGAATCATCTCACTTGACCTGCTGCTGGCCACACTTTTTTTTATGCAGCCCAGGATACAACTGCCTTTCTGTGCTGAAAGATCATTTGCCAGCTCATATCCAGGACTTTCCACTTGTCCTTGTTGTAATTCATATGGTTCATAAATATGGTTCATGTCCTAACAACTGTCAAGAATCACTGTTGAACACCATTCTTTGGTCTACATATAAGAAAAAACACATGTGAAATATACATCACTCTACTTGAAGAAAACAAGTTCCCAGGATCTTAAAGCCTCACACGGAGTGACTCATTAAATCTCATGTGGGGTAGTAAGTAAGCATGATGATTCTTGCAGAAGTTGCTGAGTGTCTCCTTTGTCTTATATGTGCAAACAATATTCTCACTCCAATAGATTAAATGTGCTAATGAATGATTGGTCTGAACAGAGTGAACATCCTTCATCCTCATGATGACAAGATTTTTCAGCAATAAAGTTATTTCTCTGGTAAAATGAAGGAGAGAACTGTGAATACCGAGCCCAGAAAACAAAGAAGAATGAGGAACATTATCTTACCAGACAAGTAAACAGACAAATGCCTATCAAATAACAAATCAAAGTAAGAGGTGACAAGAAAAACATCAAGAATACAAAAGAACATGTCTGTAAGGGAATGAGCATCAGATAGGTAAGTACAGCTTTAGAAAAATTGCAGAGGACTGAAAAGGTCAGTAAGGGCATATACAATAAGGGACTTATGAAATTGAAATCTAGAAAAAAAAAAAGGTGGGCTGGAACAAATTGTGCCTTTAGCTTCAGAAGGTAAACTGTTGAGCAATAAAGACAGTCGTAACAAAAGTTATGTTTGGTGTGAAGTTACTGAAAGTAAATTATGGACATCTCTTTATTGCACTGTTGGATGAAGTCCTCTACAAGTCTTGCCTTACGGTCCTATTCCTCTTATTCAGACTGTCTGTGGCAGTTTCAACAATAATTTTTAACCCAAAATTGAATTTTGTAATTACTTTGCATTGTGTCCACTTTTATTGCACTTTTCAATGCTTGGCAGCTTTCCTGAGACTATATTTGTCCACCTGCTACATGTTCAGCTGTTGAAATATTTTAGCTGTGTATTTTTCTTGATCTCCTCAGTGTCGGCTCCCGATTTAGATTTGTTCTTTCATATTGAGTTATTTGATTTCTTCTCTGCTAAGATTTGTCTTATTCCAGTGGGGCTGTGATTGGTATAAGTGAATTTTTAACTTCCTCTAGAATGACTTGTCCTTTAATTCATAGGTTATAGTTTAGAACTTCAAAATAAAAGGGAACATTTATAAAGCATCTGATACCTGCAAAGGGTAGCATTTGTGTTGAAAACGAAGACTCTTTTAACCTTCATGTGTGATCATATCCTATAAGTTTTCCCTTCAGCTGTCATTTGAGATCTTGTGCCTGTTTTCCAAGGCTGTATTATATAAAATCTGAAAAGATGACCTGGTCTGTATTTCTATTAGAAAATGAAAATTCTGTGTTGTCACACATGGTTGCTGCAATCACATGTGCTCATAGGGGAGAAACATAATGAAAATAAATAAATAGAACTTCAAAACTCAGTAACTCATAAAATAAGTCACTAAATAAAAGGATTTATTGAAAAATATAAAGAAAAAAAAAAAAAGCCAATTATTTTTCCTATGTCCCCTTTAACTTCAGTATAAAATGCGTAAATGAACCCATAAACCTTAGATCTGTGGAAGTTGTACTCTGTATTGTGTTTGTAGGATCAGTTCAATTTCAAACAGGCAAGTATTTCTCAAAGATATTTCCAAGTCAGTAAAAGAATAAGAATTGCTCATCAGAATAAATTGCTGGCTGGACTAAGGCTTTTTAAGAAGCCATTTGGATTATGCTTTGTTTGTGTGTTTGTTTACTTGCTTTTAAGGAGGAAAAGAAGGCCAATTATTTCAAGGTATTTCAGTGGCCTCAGTGCTTAGCTATTAATAATACTCTTATTAGATATTAATATGTACTGTTATTAGATATCAATACTTACTGTTATTAGATATTAATAATATGTCCTAAGTGACACACATCTGTATGATCAAGTGAAGATAGTGCTCTGGGTTTCCTCTTGCACTGTGAGCCAACTCTGCTGTGCAAAGACAGTTGCCCGACTTCCATGCAACAATACACCAAATGTTGTATAACTTAGTGTGTAGGAGAATGGGTGTAGTGAGTGGTGACTGTGGATACTGAGCTGTGTAGACATGCTCCAAAAAGACCAGGAGCTAAGTCGCGTTTTTCTTTCCCACTTATTTCTTATTGTATACAATGGCTGTTGTTTCATTCTGTTTATGCAGGCAGCTGTTACTTTCTAGGAACAAGAAATATAAAAGCAAGAAGGAAAGGAGACCTCAGTATCTTGCCGATAAGGAAGCTACGGGTCCTAGATGAGAAAGCAAGGGTTCAAGTGCAAACAAAGGGACTTCCAAGTATCCGGACTGAATGGCTGGAAGGGCTTGGGAGTTCAGGAAGCGTAATGAGATCTGCCAGGAAAAGAGTTCCAGTGGTCCTTCTGCCCAACTCATTTTCTTTTATTGAGACCCTAAGACTATCCAGAGAATCAGGCTACTAAAAGTGTTCTCACTATCACCGTTGTGATTTTTAATTGCAAGGTGTCACTCAGCATGTATTGTCTTGAGCGTAATTAAAGCTGTCTTCTCAAAAGTCTGAGTGGCCCTAGCCACAAGGAAGGGACTTCTGCATAAAAAGCATAAGAGTATTGATTTCTGAAGATTATTTAAATGTCGTATGGGTATAAACATAGTCCCTTGTTTCAAATTGTATACAACTAATAAGGTTATGTCAGTCTCAGTGAGCTGATGAGTGTGGAAATTTAATACATAGTTCAGGTGTAAAAAATGCATCAGAAATCCTTGTGCACACCTTGGCCAATGATTTATATTAACACATTCAGATTTGCCCAGGGCTTCCTCAAATGTTTCTTCCAATTGAAAAAAAAAAAAAAAAAAAAAAAAGCTTAGAATTGAAAAGTCACCATGTTATTAAAAAAAAGTAGTTTAAATCCATTCTTGACTGCTCACTTAGGGACAGAATTATGAAAACAGCAGATTTTCTATTAAAATATTTATAGAATGGACTAGTAGCTTTCTAGAGGAAGTTCCCTTCTTATTCTGTTTGGGAATGGTAACAAGTGGGCTTGAAGGAACACTTAACCTTTAAAATAAGGAAATTAAAATTCTTTACCACATGCTGGTAAATGCTAAAGCTGAAGTTTCCTGTGTTAATTCACATAATGATAATGCTATGCAGAATATTTCTCATAAACTCCAAAGTTATTTTTCTACAATACACATTCACCCATATTGAAAAGACACCTGAAATGATGTCTGCTCACTATACTAATGAAAAAGAAACAAACATTCTAGCACAAAATATTCATAAAAGATGAACCGTGTTTCAAACACAATTCCCTTTGTGAAAGGAGAAACATTTAGGTAATTTGTCATGCATTTTTTGTGTGCTTGTTTGTCTCATCAGAATACACGTGAACAGATTCCTTAATGAGCCACATTTTTTTTATTTAGATAATGTTTGTGCAGAGTTTTGAACATGTGAAGTGCTACATAAGTGCTCAGTATTATTCAGCTCAATCCTCAGTCATTAATCATATAGAACTCCCAATAGACTGCTATTATTTGATTCCTGATGTAGCCTATTCTTCTACAAGATAAGAAGACATAATTTCAAAATAATTTCTCATGCAATACTATGACTTAAGTCTGTTAAATTGTAACCACAGTAGAAGGAAACAGAATATCAAACTGAACTCCCCATCGTCAAAAAAAGAAAAAAGGGACAAGGATATTTTCTGAGGAGCTTTACAGTTATGATTAAGAATCCAGAGTACACATATAGGTCACAAGTTCAAATTCAGTCCAGGTCACTAATGGCTGAAAATCATTACCAGCTGAAAGTTATTTACTTCACCATATGAAAATATGTTAGTGTTCTGAGCTTATAGAGAACAGACAACTGTGTACATAACACCACCATTGTACTAGGTACTACTTTTCTTTTGGAAAGCAAAGCACTCCTGCTCCAAACTGACATAAATTAAGTTCTGAATTACAGCCTCCTAGCTAAAGTTAGTGCAGAGTCTTGGAGGTGAAACACCAAACAGACAATGAGAAATTAATTGTTCAATGTCAAGGGAAAATTTATCACAGAATCACAGAATGTTAGGGATTGGAAGGAACCTCAAAATAAAAAATACTACATATTTGTTTCTAAAAATAATAGAATTTACTCCTACAGGCAAGGGAAGTAGTTACAGTACCATTTCTGACCTCCATATTGCCCTTATTTAAACCAGTGGCAAACCTGCTACAATCAGAAAAGGAGGAATGGTAAAGAAAAGAGAAAAAAAAAAAAAAAAAAAAGACTGCTCATGAAGAAATATTAAAATAGCAGTAGATAAGGGTTTTTTTCAGTATCTAGCAAAATGTACAGTGCCTCCTGTTCTGAAATCTCACAAAATTTGTCTTCTGCTAATCAGTCATCCTGTTTTTTCAGCATCAGTTCATTATGATGAACGTTTTTGTATTTGTTATAGAAAGAGACTTAGGAAGTTCTTACGATGGATCTTTGTGAAGGAACAAGTTTGAGAAATGGTTTCTGAGCATAAAACAAGGATTAAAACAAACTGAAAGAATAAGTAGCAATAAATCAGCAATAGTATGTGCTAGTCAAGATTTTAAATGAGCTTTATAAAATCAAGGAAGTTTCAATTATGTATGGAATTTACTACTTAAGTTCTATGCAATTAACTACTCGAGTACTACTTACCTGCTATTAAAGTCAGTTAAGGTCACAGGAAGGAGATGTTGTTCAGAGTACTGTGTGAGGATTTGTGCTCCTGAATTCATTTACATCCAATGCAGTGAACAGAGAGCAATGAAATAACAACATTTGCTAACATTACAGAATTACATAAAAAAAATAATTTTTTTGTCAAAAGAGCTGCATGATAATTTCACAAAACTCAGAGACCAGGTGACTGAATGAAATTCAATGTGAAATAATACACGGAGTAAAACAAATAGAACTGTTCAGCACTGATAGAAAAAACATTCAGAATTATTAGGAGAGGAGGTGGAAAAAAAAAAAAAAGGAGAAAACATCATTTGGCTACTGTGTAAATATTTTGAACCTGAGCATTTTCGATCTTCTGATTATGATAATTAGCACAGCATAAAGGAAAAGATATAATGAAAAACAACAAAGGTAAGCAAAGGTTTTAGTCTGCTATAGAAGGACAAACTCAATCAACTAGGAACTTGAAAATGTGAAAACTATGTGGAAGATAACAATGTAGCTTTATATCATAATTAATGAGTCACAGAAAAAATAAAAACACTTCATTGTCTTCCACAATATATGAATTGTCATCAGATGAAATAATCAGATACTAGTTTAAAGCGCACAGAAGAAAATATATTTTCATGCAACATATAATCAAATGTAGCACTTCTGAGCACTGCTCAGAATGTCATGCATGTTAACAGTCGTGATGGGTCAAATAAGCAATTAGACAACTTCATGAGCAAAAAGTGTATCAAAAGTTATTAAACACAGAGATACTAGTTCTATTCAGGAATTCTGTACTGCAGACTGATGGAAGCTAGAACTTACCCAAGAAATTGTCTTAATATAGAAAGTTATCCTCCTATAAGGAATTCATAGGTTTGATTCCAGGTGAAAAAGAAGCTCAGGTAATAATATGTTTTATAATATTTCTGTAAAAATTGTATAGTAGTGTAAAATGGAACAGAATGGAACAGAAAGGAGCTTACTTTACTCTAGAGTAAGGAATAAGCTTTTGGGGTTTGGGTAGGTTGTTTGTTTTTTGTTTTTGTTTTTTTTGCAGATGTGTTTTTGTTTTGTTTTATTTTCATTTAGTTTGGTTTGATTTGGTTTTTTTTAGCTTACCTGGAATAAGCATTGTTTTCACAGTAATATACATAAAGACCTCACAGCTTTACTTCAAAATAAATTTTATATTAGTCTTGGGACTACTTGGTGAAATATAAGCTTAAGAGAGTTGATACTTTCCTATAAGGTGCCAAAATCAAAATGCTGGAGTGAGATCAAAGCGCAGGCAGGAATCTTAGCACAGTGATTCCACAGCACATGGGAAAGACAATAAGACCCCATTTCCAGAAGTGCACACTAACAATGACCACTTGACTTCTCTTGAAATCTGTATTTACTCCATGACTCAAGCATATCATCAGATATCACAGTGGGGAAAAAAATGAATTTAAAATATTCTCATTTTTATTCCGGAAAGCTGATGCTCAAGCTCCCTTCTTCCCATTTTACATCACACAATAGTCTAAACTTGCTTCTCTTTTTCCCTGGGCAATTTGTAAATGCCAGTCCTCAAATTGCACTTGTGGTTGTGCTTCAGTGGTTTTAAAAACTCTTACTTTCATCTGTTGCCATTTCACATGGTCAGTCCTCAATGGGAGATTATTTTATACTCCATTACCTTCAAGTTGAACTTTGACTGAAATACAGCTATTATGAAAACCTACTCAAAGTCACAAATTTTCCTATCGTTTAAAAGAAGTGAATGCGTTTTTACATCCTTGGTTCTTTCTCTGGCCCTGTTGGTTTACATGACCTTAGACTCTCACAATCCATAATGACATCGCAGGTAAAATGAAAAAGTATTTTATTTTAAATTGGATTCAATTGAACTATGTCTGCAGCTACTTCAGATAACAGTATGACCTAATGATTTCAGCTTGATTTTAAGAGTTATTTTAAAGTAAGTTTTTTTGATTAAATTGTTTAAAGCCACCAGGATTTGAGCTCCTAGCCTGGCAATCTAACAAGCCATAAAATGTCCTGTTCTTTGGTGACATTCTGCAGAATGATGCCACCTTTTTCACAGAGATGCTCAATTGAATTTGAACTAAAAGCCATAGGCAGTAGGGAGAAAAAGGGCTGTTTGAAAAGGTTCACTTACTGATAGTCTTTTAAAAAGTTATTTATACTTTGAAGCCTGAAAAGGCTTCTTAGTAAATTAGAATCCAAATAGTCTTGAAAATCAGAGCTAGGATATTTAAATGCTATTTCACCATAACACTAGGTCTTTGGGCTAACTTATGTTAAAATAGACAGAAAAACAGTCAGAGAAGATCTGTATTTCTTTTCATTTCCAGATTGGACTTTTGCACTGGGATCACACATCTCTTGTCCTTTCTGAAATACCAAAAAGACAGAAGTCTCAGCTTATTTTAGCTAAAAGGGAAGATGCATTGGAGACATCCTCAGTGTAAAAAGAAGGAAAGTGCTCATGCAAACCAATTTTTGATATGACCACCAATCAGTTTTTGAGTGTGTTTTTCTCAGTCACACTCTCTGAACTGGGATGGAAATCTTCAGGTGAAGAGCAACTTTACCAAACATACCCTTTCAGTCATCATTAAAACTGGAAGGTAGATACAACAGGTGGATCTTCCTGGGGAGGTGGAGGTAAGGGAAGTCATAAAATTGCCTAATTTAGGGCATGTGTTTGCACCCGTGTTAAGAATGACTCATTAATTTAAAAGAAATGTTAGTGAAGATTTAGGATACCTGGATTTCACTTATTTCTTTATAAAATCAAAGAATTAAACATCAACAAATGGAAAATATTTCTAAGTCCAGTTCCAGAACAGTCTGTCCAGGTGATTTCGTATTATCACTTTATTCTGTGACATAAAAGAAAAGGAAGAAAGCCTTGAATCCAGATCACTCACATTGTGGAATGATAATCTAAACTATCTAGTGAAGGAAAAAGGAAATATCAGCGCTAATTTTCTGAATATAGCCCTTCTAGCTTATGAAACAAATGCTGAAATACATCTACATATTTTTCTACAAAAACAGAATACTTTCTTTATACCATTGAGAAAAAATGTAGAGATGACAGAACTTCTGATCTAAAAACAATATTTTTGTGTGATTTTCTTCTGATGGCTGCAGAGATAGAACCAAAATTAGATTAAAACAAAACATTCAGGCTTACTTATCACCCACTATTCCCTGTAGCTGTATGAATGATTGGCACCGTGCTTTCATTCCCAGGACCACCACATCAATCATGTAAGAAAACACTCTGGTCAGCAGTGCATATGGTCATCATATGTTCAATGCTGTTTTCTTTTTTCACTTAAAAACACCTCTAAATAAAAAAAAAAATAATCACATTATTTTTCATTAATCCTTACCATGTTTTCCTATCATATTAAGGGAGCACATTTCACAGTTTTTGTTAAATAGATGCAGTTCGATCTGAAACAAACTATGTCAGCATTTTATGATACACTGCATAAATCAAGTGTCAAGAATAAGACTGGTCGTGTTTAGTCTGTGCTTAGGTAGGACATTGTGACCCCAGCTTTGCTTGCATGCCATCCAAGTAGCGCCTCCAGTGGAGCTGACAGTCTTTCTATATGTGTCTGCAGGTATCCAAACCTGGTGGTTCTGTATTAATGGCATACTATGCCTCTGGGTAGGCTTGAGGGTTCTGCATACTCCAGAAATTTCATATTCATTCCCTGGGATCATAGGAAAGACAACTGATGATAACCAAAAATTACAGCACAGCAATTTCTTTTCTTCTACTAACATAAAATAAAATCTCGGTTAACAACGATAAATTCATATTGCTGTGTATTTTATGAAAACAAAAGAACCCCCTCCAAATCTTGTACAGTAAAACTGTGAAAATTTGATATTCCAGAAACAACTGGAGAGACTCAAACAGTGGTGAAAGGTTAATACAACTAATGCAGCATTTCCAGAGAAGATGAATGTGAGGCTTATTGAAATGGAAGATTAAGTTGCTTTTCCTTTTGATATTATTTTTTCACAAAAAACATGTTTTGTTACCTGCTGCATTAAAACTTTTAGACATCTAACACTGAAACACTTAGGAGCTCATACACTAACAGCATTCTACTTGCAAATCAGAGCACACACAAGAGGACTTGACTTACATATTAAACTGGCAGTTCTTTCCATTCTCTATTTAATGAACGCAGCCACTTCATTTATAATTCTTCATCCTAATTTTATTATGTGAGCTTGCACAGGCCACACAGAACACTGCCTGCAAGAAGACGTGGATGAGTCACACACAATTATTTTCGAAAGATCAACACTTAGACACTATTCGATTTTTGGTGTATATGAATCAAATCATTTCAAAGGAGCTTGAGAAAGAAAAAAAAATAATATTATTCTAAGAAAGATTTAATTCAACACTATTTGCTGTCCTTGTTAATCAGGAAAGCTTACCACACCAAACTATTTTGTTATCTGTTAGGAAAAAGTTTTTAAGTACTCCATTAAAATTTCATATTACTCTTTTTTTTTTTATTTCCTTCGTAAATTTTTGTGCAACTCTGGATATGGTCAGAGCCACCATTTATTTGCTCAGGACTCAGTGTAGAACTGATTTTACTTTAAACATATTAGCATGTACAAATGAAATAGCTTCATACAAATGAAATGACAATGACCACTACCACAGATCTTGGTGGTATGAGGAGTCACAAAAAGAGAAGCTGAATCTAGTCTGCAGCTTGGAGTCATGCACTTTTTCAAAAAAAAGAAATGCTCAATATTCTACTTTTGTAATACTAACAGTAGTAGCTACTTAATGTAAAGATTCTTGACTGTAAAAGCAGCCTCATCACCAGTATGTCTTCATTTTTGCCACGATCAGTGTTTTAAATACAGAATCTTTTCCCTGCCAAATCCCAAAGAATAATTTAAGTAAGTTCTCATTCAGCCTAGGTCTTTCCAGTTCCCTTCGTACATGCCTTTCCACTGTCTCTAACACTGATATGAACTAAACAGCCACAGCTTGGGGAATTTTAATTAATTTAATTTCTTGTCAATTAAAACCAACTTCTAATCATTGATCTGGGTATTGGGGAGAGAGGACACCCAACAAAAAATATGGACTTTTTTTCCCTTTTTAGTCTCAATTTCTATCATGTTTGACATGGGCTACACACCATATATCCTAATTCATTTGGTAAAGCAAGAGGCAGCACAGGAGGTCGGGTATGCATTGCTTATTATCTGCTCCTCCATGCTTCTCACTGGTTCTGTTCCACTGCTTTGGGCTTCTTCATTTTCCACTGCTCTGGCATGTGTTACCCACAGGCCACAGTGCCTCAGGGTGTCCTGCCCTGACACCTACTCGCACAGAGCCAGAGTCTCTCAGAAGTGTCCCTATCCCAGCATGGGTCAAGTCTGTCCAAGACAGTATCTCCAGCCATGCACCTAGTTGTCTCCTTATCAGCATATTTTCTGCCATGTCTCTCCAAGAGGCATGTCTTTCCCTCTGTGTGTCCCCAACAGCATCCAGAGCATTGTCAGCCCCTTGGGTCTGCTGCTCTGCCTTAAAAATCTGTGAGCTGAGGTGTCACAGGGTCCTCTGTCAGAGTGCAGTTTTGACAGGTGATGAGCTGCTCACACGAGTGTCAGACTGGGCTAGGACCAGCAGAAGGCACTTCATGGCCTCCACACAGATCACCTCGGCAGCCCCCTGCTTCCAACACCCTGCAGTTCATGCTCAGTAAGGTCATATATGACTCTGAATGCTTGTCACATTAAAGTTACATGCCATAGCACACATCAAGACAGTACAAAAGTCCATTCATCTCTCTAAATCTACTGCCTTATTTACCATCCTATAAAATGAAGATACTGGTGTTTTTGAATCTTCCAGATGTTTTTTTGAATTCACTATTCAACTAGCTGTCATCTATTCAGATGGCAGTCGTATATGAAACTAGGACAGAGACATTTCTTTCTGCAGGTAGCTTTAACTGTCAATCAATCAAAGCTAATCACATTAATGAAATTCATAAATGAAGCTAAAGCAGAATGAAGAACAAACACCCTCTAGCAAAACCAATAAACAATATTTTTAAAGCTACCATAAAAACACAAGCTGAGAAAAACAAAGGCAAAATTGAGCTTGGAAAAGTCATCTGAAAAAAACAAATCTGAAATGCTGGCATTTAACATGACATACCTTTGAGAAGCTGTAATGATTGCAAGAGGCCATGGATTGATGATGGAACTGAACATAGGGGTAGAACACCCTGAACCAGAAACGTAACAGTCACTTTTAGACACTCTTACACAAGGTGGGCACTGTGCTGCAAAAAGATACAGCTGAATTTGAAGCCATTCTGAATGCTGCTGGATAGAAGAGACTGTCAGAGTGCTACAAGGGCTGATATAGAAAGACAGCAAGATAAAATTCAAAGATCATCTCTGAAGAGGGATTAGGGTAAGAAGGGATATATGTGCTTGTTTATTTGTTTATTTTAAAGAGAAGTAAGCCTGTAGTAAAAGTTCTGCAAGAAAAATAATGGAAACCTTTTACCTGGATGTTGGCTTAAAAAATAGTGTTGAGAAACATTAGATTTACAATACAAACCCTTCCTCACTGATTACTGACAGATTACCAGTTGGTTGCTCAAGTGCCAAGATAAGCACTTGTATCTAAATTTCTTTGCCTTTATTTTTATATTTCTCTTCTCTGCTAACATCTGAGCTTCAAAGAAAGAAACTTTAAGAACAAGAATGTAGAGATCTCTTCATATGTTTTCATTATCTTATATAGTGGAAAACAATCAATACTAACAAGCGATCAGGTACAAGGATTTGTTTAGTAAAAATAATCCAAGTTAAATTTTAGGCAGGTACAGAAGTTATTATACTCTGTGGACCAAATCCCAAGAACTCTGTGGCACTATTTTGGCTGATCATTGTGTGGCTGGCCTCAGCCTCTCTGATGTGGAATTGTATTAGAACAGCACAAAGGCTAGTGCTGACAGCACAAGAACGTTGAAAGAGAAACAGCATAAAAAATATCAGCCCTTCCTAGTTTAGCAAACATTAGCAGTAAATCTTTAACTGAAATGGACTTCTGCCAAGACATCTCAGCTGAAACCAGTACTTGAAAATGTAATTTTAATACTGCATTAAACTCAGGAATCTGAAACTGCTTAGTGCAGGTGTACTGGTTGCTCCTGTTAGTGCTAACATTTCTCAATACCTGCCATACCATGGCATCTGCAATGGTACAGTTCTTTCCTGTTCCAGAGAGGAAACTTTTCTAGTGTCTTCAGTATCAGTGTTGTAACTGTACCCTTTCATTAAGCACAATTTACTGCACATCATCTACAAGGTGAAAATGGTCATCAGATCAAATCTAACCTGACAATGGAGTATTTTACAAAACCATTTCATGACTGCAGTCAAATAATATCTAATAAAAAGGGAGGTGGATGATGTCTGAATATTGCTATATTTCTTGCCTTCTCTGTGTGAGGATGCCACTACCCTTTGGAAGCTTCAACAGATTGCAGCACTTACTGCTATTAAAAATTTACTCACAAAAAAAATTAATAGATCTGTTTTCACTTGGTCAGTGCTTGCTAATTTAAAAGTGATGTTACAAAGTTCTGAACTCCAGGGAAAGTGTAAGTCTTGACACTGCCTGAATCTCTGAGAAAGCCAGAGATTATAGTCTCCGCTTTCACCTTTTCTGGCCAAGCACAATTTTTATAAAAGCTAGTCACTACTTCTTTCTTGTTTCTTTGATGCTATGATAAACACATAAAAGGTGTTTGAAACCAGCTTTTTTTCCTAATAAGTAGAAGGCTGCAGCATCAAGCATTAGTATTTCTCTGATAACAATTCACAGTTGAAACCTTCTGTGCATAAAAGTCTCTTCTCTTTAGTGACCAATGACAGAACCTGAGGGAATGGCAGGAAGATGTGCCAGGGGGTGTTTAGATTGAACATTAGGAAAAGGTTCTTCCCCCAGAGGGTGGTGCAGCACTGGAACAGGCTCCCCAGGGAGGTGTCACGGCCCCAAGCCTGACAGTGTTCAAGAAGAGACTGGACAAGCCCTCAGACACGTGGTGTGAACTGTGGGGTTGTCCTGTGCAGGGACAGGAGATGGACTCAATGATCCTTGTGGGTCCCTTCCAACTCAGGACATTCTGTGATTTTATGATTCTATGATATTTTGTGAAAAAAAGCATGGAAGAGAATAAAGTTCAAAAAAGCAGATGCATTTTGAAATGCAAGATTCTCTACTCGCTGAAAGCAGCCAGAGTAGTACTTATTCCAGTACAAAAGGGACTGATTAATCTTTAGCCCACAGAGATCTGAAAGACAGGATAAAAAATGGAAAAGGGAGAAAATAAGGAAAAGGAAATTTAAAAATATGTTGTTTCCACCCTGTCTGATAGGAAGAGTGAAGAAATGAAATTTAATTGGAATCTTTGTATCAATTGTGATGCACAAAGCAGAAGTCTATGCATCACCACCTAAAGTTCCTACTTTCTCATCTGCTTCAGACTCAAGTCCAAAGGATAAATTGCTCTTCACAGACAGTTCGTGACAGTTACCTGAACTTTAGTAATTTGTTGTCTTGTGCCACATATGCAGCTCCTATAAGGGTTTCTACACGGAGAAAACTGAGACTACTACTCCTACTGCTGACCTAGCTGGCACAGGCCATCCAGACCATGCAGGACCGCTCTTCAGGCCCAAAGAGTGTGGGAGTCAGTGAGGCAGGTGTGAAGTTGCTGAAGTGAATGAAAGGAGGGGACTAGAGTCCTGATTTTGGGAAATGGCCACTGGTAGGAGACTAGGAGATACTAATGAAAAATAAACAAAATGGTTGGGGATCCAGCTTTGTACAGATGAGAGTATGTGAAGTAAAGAGGAAGTAAAGGGGTTTAGGATCAAGGTTCAGTCTGGGGACATGGAATTTGGTAGGAAATGCAAAAACTGGAAAGTTTGAATTTGGAGCATAGGGATGCATGATATCTGTAAATTATGCTAACACTGAGCCACCTTATAGTAAACATGCAAATATCAACATTTATCATCTAAAATAGACAACTCAGTGATCAATCTTTAGAAAAGAGGGAATGAAAAAATCTAAATCCATTCAAAGGATCCTAAACTTGCATCAGAAGGTCTCTCTTACTGTCATTCATCAGACTTGCTCTCTCTCAAGAGACTGTACAGGAATCAGACTGTATATTTTCTCTTTTTTAGTGGACTATGTTGGATTTAATAGTCAATATTTCCTTTGAAGTCTTTCAAAAGATCTGGACCAGTTTAACTTTTCATCCTCAACATTTATTTTACTTTGTCCTTAAGTAGGAAGCAGTCTAGCCAGCCTCTTATTAGAATAGAAGGTTCTTTCCCTTTCAGAGATAAGTAAATCTCTCTTTGTTGTAGCAGTTTTTATCATTGAGAAGTTAATAGAGTAATAAACAACTCTTTGCTTCAATTAAGTGCTAAAACTGTGACCTCCATCCTCCTCTTTCAGTAATTACTTGGCATTCTGCAGTGGTGAAGCAACAGTTCATTGAACCTCACGTTCTACACATTTTTCGTTTACTTTAAATATATACATAATACAAACAGCTGAAGACTTACTGCATGCAGTTTATAATTGGATTTTCATTGAGACCAGACAAACAGAATTGAAATTACTTAGGAGTGATTGATCCCTAACATCTTCCTTTTAGGTATGTTGTAAAACTTGCTTATATCCTCACTATAAATGAAAGATTGAATAATCAGAGGCATGTTCTTACTGTTGATCAAAATGGGGATGACAGACTAGAAGAAACATATTACAGAGTCAGCTTGTAGACTGACAAGGCTCTGTTGTGACACAGTGTGAAAACTTCAAAACATTATTTCTGAGTTTGAGTCAGACGTGGCTTTGTTTATGATTAGATCTACTATAGAAGATAGATGTTAGGTATAAAAAAAGTTACAATAAGTTTTTCACTGAAAGGACCCTCACCACAACCAGTCAATAACGCAGATAGAAATGGAAAATCATTATTTGTCCCTTTTCTATATTCAGTGGGGAAAAGTGGGAAATAACAGACTCAGGACAGACGGCAGAAGTAAAGGGCTCGGGGGAGGTGGGAGGGGTCTCCAGGGGGCGGAGCTTACACGAGGCACCGCCTCCCGCCTTATATAGGGCGAAAGCGCACGCGCTCCAGTCAACGGCCACGCCCCCCAGGCGGGTTTCGGTCAGGTATGCTCGTCCCGCCCCCGCTTGGCCCCGCGCCCTGGGTGGGGCCTGGAGGCCGCTGGGGGTTCCTGCGGGGCTGGGTGGGGAGTCACTGTGGGGCAGGCCCCGCCCACCCCCTCAGGCCCCGCCCGGGCTGCAAACCGCCGCCCTACTTTTATTTTAAAATGATCGTTTTCCTCAAATACCTTGATTTATCCCCCAAACTGCTTCCCCCCTCAAGTCTCTGTGGTTCCTTCCTGCAGGAAGCGCCTTTTTTATTATTATTCGCTACATTTTCCACATTTTTATACATTTTCCGTGTCTGTGGAGCCACGGCCTCCCGCAGGCCCCGCCCGCAGTCGCAGCCCCCACCCACTCCCGCAGGCCCCGCCGTTTCAATCCCCATGTCTCACTAAACCACACAAAACCTCTCAGTTTTTTCATTCAAAACCAACACAAAATCCCACTTTTCTCCCCCAATCCCCCCCCACATTGACGCCAAACAAAAATCCCCATTTACACACCTGCAATACCCAGTACTGCTTTTATCTTGCCCTTAAAAATGATCATTTTCCTCAAATCCCTTGATTTACCCCCCCAACCGTTCGCCACCCTCAAGTCTCTGCGGTTCCTTCCTGCAGGAATCGTATTTTTTATTCTTATTAGCTACATTTCACATATTTGAAGGGTTTTTAAGACATTCATCACCTCCAGCAGACCCCAGGGAGGGGAACGGTGACACACCCGTGGGTCCCCATCCCCACACCCCCCCACAATTTGGGGTGGTAAATGCCACAATTGGGGCACTCGCCAGCCTGGAGTGTCCCTGGGTGTCCTGTGGGCTCACAGCACCTCAGGGTTTGCGTCAGCGACATCGGGGACATTGATGTGGGGTGAGTCCCCGGTGAAGGCGGGGGGCGGGGGTGCAGGGGAGGCCCCGAAGCGGCGCTGGCGCAGGACGTGGCACAGCCAGGCCACCAGCTGCCAGTACTCATCAAAGGAGATGCGCCGGTCCCCATTGGCGTCCAGCTGCGCAAAGATGGCGGCCACAGCCTGGGGCTGCGCCGTGTCCTGGGGACATGGGGACATTGGGGACAGCACGGCCTGGGGCTGCACCATGTCACGGGGACATGGGGAAATTGGGGGCAGTGTGGGGACAGCATGGCCTGGGGCTGCACCATGTCATGGGGACATTGGGGACAGCATGGCCTGGGGCTGCACCATGTCACATGGACATGGGGACAGCATGGGGACAGCACGGCCTGGGGCTGCGCCACATCCTGGGGACATTGGGGACAGCATGGGGACAGCATGACCTGTGGGAACACTGTGGGGCCATGGGAACATGGAGACAGATTGGAGGGACACCATGGAGACATAGAGACACACTGGGGACACCATAGGGACAACCCAGCTACATGAGAGGACATGGGGACAGTGCAGGGGGAGGTGGTGGTTCCACCTGTGGCTTTGTCCCCTACCTGGGCAGGAGGACATGGGGCTGGGGCCATGGGGACCCTGGGGTCATGGAGCCATGGGGACACTGGGAACATGGGGACACCATGGTGCCACTCACTGTGAGCTGGTGGCCCAGCTCGATCCGCAGGAGGCGCTGGAAGGCTGGGGGGTCCAGGCTGGGCTCCCCTCCCCCCGGCGGGGGCCGCGCATACTGGTAGAAGGTCTCAACCAGTGCTGCCAACCCCTGCTCCAGAGGGGAGGGCCCCCCTGGGGACAGAGACAGGGGGGTCACTAGGGATAGGGGACAGGGACACAGAGACACCAGGGACAGGGTATGCAGGACACGGTGACATGAATGGGGGGAACACCAAGGATAGGGGATGGGGACGGGGGGATGCCAGGTATAGGGGACAGGAGAGAGGGACAGGTGGCACCAGGGACGGGGGTGCACCAGGGACAAGGGTACAGCCCAGGGACACCAGTGACACATCCCAGTCTCTCCCAGTACCCCGTGCCCCATCCCAGTGCCCCCCACAATGCCACATCCCTGTCACTCCCAGTTTCCCCAGTCCCCCCATAACCCCATCCCAGTCCCACCCAGTGCCCCCAGCCCCTCATTCCTGCTTCCCCCATTCTCTCACACTCCCATATCCCAGTCCCTCCCAGTATCCCCAGTTCCACATCTCTAACCCCCCAGTACTCCCAGTCCCCCCACACTCCCATCCCAGTCCCTCCAGTTCCCCCAACCCAGTCCCTCCTAGTCCCGCCCAGTCCCCTACAACTCCACCCCAATCCCTCCCAGTCCCCTCAATCCCACATCCCAGCGCCCCCAACACCCCCCCCCCAGCCCCTCCACATCTCCTCCCGGTCCCTCCCAGTTCCCCCTAACCCCCTCCCAGTACACCCAGTTACCGCTGGGCTCTGGGGCACTGTCAGCCCCCTGGCTCTGCCCCATTGTCCGACACTCCCAGTCACCCCAGTAACACCCACTCACTAGGGACCCTGCGGTCCCCAAGGGCGCCCCAGGGTCACTGGACTAGGTCACATGACCGCAGCTATTCCTGTCACCTCCTGGATGCCTGAGTCCCATAACCTCCCCTGTGACACCGGCCTCTGGGACGGCTGGGTTCTCTCCCACCCCAATGCGCCCAAATCCCCTGGAAATCACCCCAAAAACTGCCCGACAAGTGCACCTGTTGTTAATTAGTGACGCTAATTTGTGGCTAACTACAGAGATTTCAGGACATTTTGTCCCTCTAGCCAGCAGACGCTTTGAAAACTCCACATTTTTGACCCCGAGATTGCCCGGTTTGGGGCTTTTTCCCCTCAAATCAGAACCAGCATCACTCAGGTTTGTTCTGTTTTATTTTTTTATTAATATTGCAATATTTTGCCCCAAACCTCAAAATTTCACCTCAAAACAGATTGTTTTCTACAATGACCCAACTCAACCCCAACCCCAAACTGTGACATTTGGCCCCAAAACTCCTTATTTTGCCCCGAAACTCATAATTTCATCCCAAATTGCAACATTTCACTCCAAAATTCAGCATTTTGCCTCAAAGTGCATCAGCTCAGCCAATGACCCAGCTCAGAGGCCCCAAATTGAGACATTTTGCCTAAAAATTGGGAGATTTTTCTACAAAATTGGGACATTTTGCCCCCAAATTGAAACATTTTACCTCAAAATTGTGATGTTTCACCCCAAAACTGGAACACTTTTGCC
The DNA here is from genome assembly GCF_036013475.1 of Columba livia. Lineage (NCBI taxonomy): Eukaryota > Metazoa > Chordata > Aves > Columbiformes > Columbidae > Columba > Columba livia. The sequence continues at coordinate 59,175,189 of NC_088602.1, read as the reverse complement.
CTAAAATCATAACATTTCACTCTAAAACTACTCACCTTGCCCAACGACCCAGCTCTGTGACCACCAAATTGCAACATTCTGCCCCAAATTTGTGACATTTTGCCCCAAAACTTCTCATCTTGCCCAATGACCCAGTTGAGAGACCCCAAATTGGGACATTTTGCTCCAAAAATGGGACATTTTTCCCCAAAATTGGGACATTTCACTGGTTGTCCCCTCAAGATGTCCCTGTCCCCACAGTTGTCCCTCGTTGTCACCCCCTGCAGAGGGAGATGGGGCTGAGTGACACCCTGGGGACCCCAAAATCACCTATTTTCACCCGAAATGCTGCATGTGTCAGGACAGTGCCATCGGGGACAGTTGGGTGTCACTGTCCCCAGGGGGGGACACTGTCCCCGGGTGTGTCCCTTGTCCTCTGCCTCCGGTTCTTACGTGGGTGGCCACAGGTGACAGCCCACGCCTTTGGGGGAGGGGGTGCCCCATGTCCCCAACCCCCATAACCCAACCCCCCTGTCCCACCCCCCCCATGTCCTCCCCAGTGTCCCCAAATCCCCCATCCCTGTATCACCAACATCCCTGTTCCCATGTCCCCAAACCCCATCCCAGTGTCCACAACCTCACAATGTCCCCCCAATCTCCCCAACCCATGTCCCTGTATCCCCAACCCCACATGCCCCCAACCCCCACAGTGTCCCGTGTTCCCCCCCATGTCCCCAAACTCCCAACTCAAAGTCCCCCAAGTCCCCACCCTTGTTCCCCCCGCCACTGTCTGCAAACTCCCCATGTTCCCAACCCCTGTCCCAATGTCCCCAATCTCCCCGTGTCACCAACTCGCCCGTCCCAATGTACCCAACCTCCCCGGAGTGTCCTCAACCCCATGTTCCCAACCTGTCCCATGTCCCCAGTGCAACCCATGTCCCCAACCCCCCCTCTCCCTGTCTCCCCAACTACCCCTGTCCCCAAACCCCCAGTGTCCCTGTGTTCCCAACCCCCAGCCATGTGTTCCCCCCTCCCCCATCCCCAGAGAGGACCCAGGCATTCGGCTGCCCCAGTTCCCTCAGTACCTCCCAGTGTTGCTCTGGGCAGAGCCTCTGCTGGACCTGCAGGGGGAGCGGAGGCGGTTCCTATAGAGTGGGACCTATAGGGGCTGGATCCTACCGAGTGAGATATATATGGGCTGGTTCTATAGGGGTAGGGCTTCGAGGGGCTGTTTCCTATAGGGCAAAGTCTACAGAGGCTGGGTCTATAGGATGAGATCTATAGGGGCTGGTTCTATAGAGGGCAGAGTCTATAGGGTGAGACGTACTGGAATATGGTTCCTACAGGGTGAGATCTATAGGGAGCTGGTTCCTATGGGGTGGGATCTATAAGGGCCGAGGCTGTGGGTCCCTACAGGGCAGTTGGAGGCAGTCCCCTATAGGGGCTGTAGGGGTTGGTGTGTGCCGGGGTCACCTCCAAGGGGTGCCCCGGCCGTAGGTCACCCCAATGCTCTGCCCAGGCCCCTACAGGGCGGCACACAGAGCAGTGCCGCCCACAGGGGGCACAGGGCCTATGGACACCTACAGACATCCTATAGATATCCCTATAGATGCCCAGATGCCTACGCTATCCTATACCCACCCCCCCCCGCCAGAGCCCCATGTGCCCCTATAGCCCCCATATGTCCCAACCCCCCATATGCCTCTATATGCCTCCACATACCCCCATAAACCTCCCATACCCCCATATGACCCATATAACCCCCCACAGCCCTCCAGACACCCCCTATACCACCCTGTATGTCCCATATACCCCCTCTACCCCCCATACATCCCATATACCACTCCAGACCCGCCCATATGTCACATTTACCCCCATGTTTCTCTCCAGACACCCCCCATACCCCCTAGGCACCCCTATAACCCACATACGTCCCAGCCGCCCCCATACGCCCCTATATGCCCCCCATACCTCCACAGACCCACCCATATGACCTATATAACCCCCGCAGCCCTCCAGATACCCCCTATACCACTCTACATGTCCCATATATCCCCTCTAGACACCCCTATAGCTCCCATATACCCCTCCAGACACCCCCTGTATGTCCCATTTACCCCCATGTTTCTCTCCAAACACCCCCTATACCCCCCTAGGCACCCCTCTAGCCCCCATATGTCCCATATACCCCTCCAGACACCCCCTATATGTCCCATATATCCCTCCAAACCCCCACATACCCCTCCAAACCCCCCTATAGCCCCCATAGCCCTCCAGACAGCCCCATACGCTCCCCACGCCGCTATATACGCCCCATATACCCCTCCAGGACCCTCTGTACCCCTCTGTACGCCCCCTCCAGATCCCTACACAACCCGCCCCTCTCTCCCTCACCTCCCTCTGCGGCTGCCCATCATGGCGGCCGCCGCGTGGCCTCCTGGAAACGCCCCCTCGGTCCCCAGCTGCCGTCTCCCATTGGCTGCCGGCCCGCCAGTGCCCGCGGCGATTGGCGGGAAGCGGCTCGGGGCGGGGAGGGTGGGGGTGCTGGCGGAAGGAGTCATCTAGTCCAACCTCCCTGGCATAAGCAGATTCCTCTACAGCAAATCCGGGTGTGTCTTGCGCTGTGGGCTGCCGAGCTGCACGCAGTGCTGCAGGGGGGGGTCTCACCAGAGCGGAGCAGAGGGGCAGGGTCACCTCCCTCTACCTGCTGGCCACGCTCCTTTTGGTGCAGCCCAGGTTACAATTGGTCTTGGGGGCTGCCAGAGCACATTGCCAGCTCATGGCCACTCTCTCAGCCACCAGTCCCTCTACACAGAGTGCTTTCAATCCCTTCATCCCCCAGCCTATATTGATACTGGGAGTTGCCCCGACCCAGGTGCAGGACCTTGCACTTGGCTTTGTTGAACCTCATGAGGTTCACATGGGCCCACTTCTTGAGCTTGCCCAGGTGCCTCTGGATGGCATCTTGTTCCTCAGGTGTGTCAGCTGCACCACTCAGCTTGGTGTCATCTGCAAACATGCTGAGGGTGCACTTGATCCCAGTATCTATGTCATTGGTGAAGATATTAAACAGTACTGGTCCCAGTACAGACCACTGAGGGGCACCACTTGTCACTGGTGTCCATCCAGACATTGAGCCATTGACCTTTACCTAGTGGTTGTGACCATTTAGCCAGTTCCTCATCCACTGAGCAGTCCACCCATCAAATCCATCTCTCTCCAGTTTAGAGAGAAGGTGGTCTACTGACCTCCAATGGGATGCACCCCTCTCAGAAGGGGAAAAAGGGGTTTTGCTCAGGAGCCAGCAGGGCTGATTAGTAGAGCTTTAGACGAGACTGGAAGGGGGAAGGGAGCAGTACCAGGCTAGTTAGTAATGAGCAATGGGATGGCACACCAGAGCTTGAGGAACTGTGTGCTGGTGAGATTCTTCAGACTGTGCCATGAGGTGCCAGGCACAATGAACCACACCTGGAGTGTTGCTACACAAATGTGTGCAGTATGAGGAGCAAGTAAGAGGAGCTGGAAGCCTTGGCCCTGTCCCAAGGATGTGATGCCACTGGTGTTAGTGAAACCTGATGGGAGGAGTCCAGTGTCTGGTGTGCCATGATGGATTGTTACAGGCTCTTCAGGAGGGATAGGCAGGGCAGGCGGGGCAATGGTAACTAATTGAAATGTGAAATTCCATCTGAATATAAGAAAATACTTTTTTACTGTGAGGTGGGTCAAACACTGGAACAGGCTGCCTGTTCCCAGCATGCCAGTTCAACATGGTCCTCTCCTTCATGCCCTGTGGCTTCCTCCATCTGTCCTCATTTTCCTGGTCATTGCTGAGGCCTTGTGTTTCGTTTCACAAGGCTCTGGACAGATGATGGACGCCAAGGATCCTGTAGGTTGCCCGCTTCATGACAGCAGGGCACGGGCTGAAATGGATGAGGAAGGTGATGGCCCTGCTGGCCTGGTGCGAGACCCTCATCCTGCTGTGGATGCCCAGGCTCTTCATGAGTGCTGTGACAGGAGGAGGGCAGCCAAGTTCTGCTGGCTCCCTGTGCCAGCCAGGAGAAGAGGACTCCTTGCTTGGCACCTCTCCTGTCAGCCATCAGGCAAGGCCGCCTTCTTGGAGGCCCCCCTGTGTCCAGCTGCTGTCCTGGTGCTCAGCAGCTGTCTCTCTGCCAGCCCCGTCCTCAGTCCTGCTCCCCCCACTCCTGGGCTGATCTGGGAGAGGACAAGGGTGGAGGCAGATTGGCTCAAAGGGAGGTGCGGGCCCTCCTCTGCCTCGGGTTCCCCACTGCGGGGCCAGAAAGCACAGCAGAGCTGCCATCCAGCTCTGCATGGTGCTGTCCCAGAAGCTGAACCTGGTGACAAGAGTTGGTACAGGGACAGGAGTTGGACTTGATGATCCTTGTGAGTCACTTCCAACTCAGGACATTCTATGATTCTATGACTTCCCAGGCCAGCGCCAGTCAGGGTATAGCTGCTTCTCCTGAAGGTGGTGCTCCAGGGCCTCCCGGGCCTCCCTTGGCAGGAACCACATCATTACTGGCAACCACCTATCTTTGTCTCATGAAAGCATTCAGCATGAAGACAAGCATCTTAAAGATTTGTAAGAATTGTAAATCATAAGAACAGCTAACCAGTCATTAGCAAAATGTTTTCACTGACTGTCTGTAGGTCAAGATACCAAAGCAGAGTTATCACTTCATTAAAACTGCAATGACTATGAAATAAACATTCCACAGGAGTTATTGCACACATACATGTATCTCCTGTAGGATACCATAAAGAGCTTTTCCTTTCACCTTTTCAGAACAGTTTTAGATTTACTATAGATTTAGAAAATTCTGAATAAATTTCATAAGGCATATTTGCACAGCTATTATGTGATGAACAGAGATCATTCAAAAGCCATTGATTTTCACAGAATCACGGAATGTTAGGTATTGGAAGGGACCTCGAAAGATCATCTAGTCCAATCCCCCTGCCGGAGCAGGAACACCTAGATGAGGCTACACAGGAATGTATCCAGGCGGATTTTGAATGTCTCCAGAGAAGGAGACTCCACAACTTCCCTGGGCAGCCTGTTCCAGTGCTCTGGCACCCTCACTGTGAAGATGTTTCTTCTCAAATTTAAGTGGAACCTTTTGTGTTCCAGTTTGTACCCATTGCCCCTTGTCCTATCATTGGTTGTCACCGAGAAGAGCCTGGCTCCATCCTCGTGACACTCACCCTTTAGATATTTGTAAACATTAATGAGGTCACCCCTCAGTCTCCTCGAAGCTAAAGAGACCCAGCTCCCTCAGTCTTTCCTCATAAGGGAGGTGCTCCACTCCCTTAATCATCTTCACAGCTGTGTGCTGGACTCTCCCTGTCCTTCTTGAACTGAGGGGCCCAGAACTGGACACAATATTCCAGGTGTGGTCTCATCAAGGCAGAGTAGAGGGGACGGAGAACCTCGCTGGACCTACTAGCTACACCCCTTCTAATACATCCCAGGATGCCATGGGCCTTCTTGGTCACAAGGGCACAGTGCTGGCTCATGGTCATCTTGCTGTCCACCAGGAGGCCCAGGTCCCTTTCCCTTACATTGCTAATAGGTCATTCTGCAACTTATACTGGAAGCTGGGGTAGTTCTTAGTTGCCCAGATGCAAGACTCTACACTTTCCCTTGTTATATTTCATTAAATTTTTCCCCACCCAACTCTCCAGCCTGTCCAGGTCTTACTGGATGGCAGCACAGACACTCCTCCCAGCTTGGTGTCATCAGCAAACTTGCTGATAGTACATTCTATTCCCTCATCCAAGCCACTGATGAATATATTGAATAGTACTGATCCCAATACTGACCCTTGAGGCACTCCACTAGAGGCACTCCAACTGGACTCCGTCCCATTGACCACAATTCTTTGGCTTCTTTCCTTCAGCCAGTTCACAGTCAACCTCACTACCCGATTGTCCAGTCCACACTTCCTCAGTTGAGCTGCGAAGATTCTGTGTCAAATGCTTTACTAAAATCAAGACAGACCACATCCACTGCTTTGCCATTATCTATCCAACTGGCTATGTCCTCACAAAAGGCTATGAGGTTGGTCAAGCATGGCTTGCCCTTGATGAAGCCATGTTGACTGCCCCTGATGACCCTCTTATCCTTGATATGGCCTTGAGATGGCACCAAGGATAAGTTGTTCCATCACCTTTCCAGGGATGGAGGTGAGGCTGATCAGACTGTAGTTACCCAAGTTCTCCTTCTTGCCCTGTTTGAAGACTGGAGTGACTTCTGTTTTGTTTTGTTTTCCTTCAGTTAGAAGAACTGGTTTTAAGATAAGTAAACAGAATTGTTTTACCTCATAGACAATTATGGCTATCAACCGTAGTAAATACTGGGAATAAAAGTGCATCAGTCCAACATATATTGTGTCCTCACATGAAGAAGCACTCAAAGAAATTCATATTAAATGAGTTTTCACTTTGTACTCAGATAAAACTGACCCACCCTCCGCCCGCAACAGGACATTATTCTTCTTACCTACAGTACTAACATGACAAATAAAATACTGTTATTTACCAAAAATAGTCAGTGTAAACTATTTCAAAGAAAATCAGTGACAAACCTACACTGAAACAGTGGGGTGACTTCTTACCAGGTAAAAAACTCCTCTCTTGGGGAGATTTTCACTTTGAAAATACCAATGGCATCAGTTCTGCATTTTACTATAATTATTTAGTAGAGTTGTTCGTCATTACTGGATAATTTAAGAGATTAGCAGGTCATTTGTAACCATGGAAATCATGTTGCCTGCATATCTAATAGACTAATTTCCACATGAAGCAAGGCAGTAGTTCTGTTTATTTATGTGCTTGTTAAATGCTATTTTGAACTACCTTGTTTTCCTCAGGAGAATTGTCACTCAATTTCTGAAAAGAAAAACAAAAAAGTTAAGCTATGTCCTTAGACATCTACAATGAATACACACTTTCCTATATTTTCAGTACATGTATATTTGACAATATTTCTATTTTCACACCTTTTTTTGATTCTTGTCTTTTACATTTTAGATAGAGGTTTCAAGTGGTTAAGGACTACATATTTAAAACAAAAATCCGTAATATTTCAATATTTCCAGTTAGCAGCCTTAGTATATAAGGACATGGATTAATGACTGAGTCAGAGCAGCTTAATGGTAGTTACAATTCACCAGTCAACTGATTGCATTTGTATGTTTCTTATTCTGTCCCATCTGTGGGACAAAGTGTTTAAATCATCTTGATTTCAGCATAGTAAATTACTATAGAACTAAAAGTTCTTTAGAAAAGATAGGAGCAGCTTGAAGAGATAATGAAGTTTCTGGATTACTCTATATCCTCTAAGGAAAGACATGACAATAACGCAGATTTTTTAGAACAGAAAATATATGGTCCAAACCCTGGATTATCGACTTGTTTTTTTCCTTTGTTATAGAAAGGGATTCTTAAGTTAAAGAGAACTGAAATCTCAAGAACGCATGTCTTAAAAGGTCATGGAAAACACGAATCACAAGGTGACTCACCTATCAAGTATTTTTTCTGCTTTCACAACTACAGCACTGTCTTCATAACTTAGGCTCAAATCTTTCATATGAACACCCCAATAAATTCCCAATAGATTAAAATTGTATTATATCGCATTCCTTCTGTCAATAATTTAGCTAAAATCTGTTGATTTTTCCATAGTACTTGCTCAATTTGATGTTCATGTCATGGCCAGTTGACAACTAGCTGTCTTCTTCCTCACTGAACTCAAAGCTGTCTACTGGTTATCATCAATCACTTGTTGAAATAATCATACTCTGTTGACATCTTAATTATTTTAATAGGCAAATTACACAGCAGGGTGATGTTGTAATATTAAATCAAATATATTTTCCAAAATTCACTTCACAAATTTTCCCAATAATATGAGCACTTAGAAAAAAAAAAAAAAAAAGAACTTAAAGACATAGCTACCACATATTAGGTTTCAGCCACAAAGGAATAGTGTCAAAATTGGCCATTCTATACAATTAGATATACATATTTAATAGTGGCGTATTTTAATTTGGCAAGCAGATAAACACCACACACAGGCATTCTCTCACCAACTCCCTCTATGAGATGGGAGAGATAGTCAGGGAAAAGAGGTACACATCATGAATTAATCTAAAGACAGTTTAATATGTCAGAAAGGGAATAATAATAATAATTATTATTACTATTACTATTACTATTACTATTACTATTACTATTACTATTACTATTACTATTACTATTACTATTACTATTACTATTATTGATGCACAATGAAGTCACTCACCACCCGTCAGCCAATACCCAGACAGTTCCAGAGTGGCCGTTCCCCAGCCAGCTTCTCCAAAAATATGCATTCAGAATGATACAGTATCAAATATCCCTTTGGCCAGTTTGGGTCAGCTGTCCTGGTTTGCCTTCTCCCAGCTTCTTGTGCACCTGGCATGGTGTGAGGAGCTGAAAATTCCTTAACTGCTTAACAACAACTAAGACCTCAGTGTGCTGTCAACATTATTCTCATAGTAAATCCAAAATACAGCACTACACCAGCTACTGGGAATAAAATTATCCCAGCTGAAACTAGGACATACAGAGAAATTAAAATTAGTACAATGCGGAAATCAACTGATTGCTCTTAGCCGAATAAACTAAAACCACATTGCCTACTTCATCAAAATCTCTGTAAAAGAAGGAATCAGCATCACTGTTTAAATGCTGAACAACATCAAGTGCCTCTCAAGAACAGTAGTTCATTCTTCAATATTAAAAAAAAAAACCTTAATGAACTGACTTATTTTCGTCTTTGCGGTGCTGTAACAGTCTTGCATTTTTCATATATCTACAATACAGGTGGGTGGTACCAGCAGAGGCCTCTCCATTAAACATAATGCAACAAATGTAGTGACTAGCAAAACAAGACTAGACTTGACTTTCCTGTATTGGGAACATTTCATTGAGGAACAATTGTATAGCATATCTGTGACAGTAATGAAGTTAATTTTTATAAACAGTCCTAAGCAATGGTCACAAGTTTTAGTTAAACATGAAATAACTTGTGCTAAGTTTCCTAACAATTTTCAAGTCAAATATCAATTGAAAAATCTATGTAGTTTATTCTCCAGAAGTCAATGTGGACTTAACTTACTGAAAGTTTATTTACTTTCTACTATTTACACTGAAAACTAAAATTATTTGTTTCCTCTTTCATTAATTTTCTTGCAGTAACAGATTTTCAAATTATATTTTGTATTTTAGCCTGTCATATACCTTTCTTCAAAATGAGATACAGAAGAAATATTACTGTACAAGTTACAGCTACATTCAGATTGTTACAAAACATTCACAAAATAGTAGACTGCACTAACACTTTTTTCATGTGAGACATCCAAATCTTGGACAATCAAATACAATGCTGAATTAGTGATGTGTACTTGAATACTCCATTTACAGATCTATTTTTTTTCTACAATTAAAAATGTAAAACAGCTAGGATCAACTGGCATAACGTCATTCATGTAAGAAGCCAATACAAATTAGTCACCTCAGCTCCCATTATAATTGATTTAAAAGCAAGGCACTCTCAGAGGATGATTTATCTTTCTGCAGAAACTGTCTTATGGTGGAAAAGATTCACACCATTATTCTTCCTGCAGCTATAAAGGGTCTCTAAAGAACTAAATTACTCCACACACCTGAGAAAGGAATCCTCTAAGTAACCTATGTGGAAAACATTCACAGTATAGCCATTTTCCTCTGAAGCAGTCACCTAAACTCTCTTTATAGTCCATGGAGTTCTATGACAATTAGACTGACCCATTTTAGTAATCTACAATAGATGAATGAGAGATGATCCGTGCCCTGGTCTTTCTATTGCTGGTATAAAGACAACTTAGATAATGAGCTCAGACAATGTCTAAAAACCACTGAGAATATCTCTGCCTTCAGCTTTCTTAATGTTAGGTGAATTGACACAATGCAATAATCACCATTTTTCTATCTCTAAAGTTATGAAACACAGTTGTGACTTGCTTAGATGACATCACTTCTGAGTCGTATAGGGAACACTGCATTTCTTTGTGCTTCCACAGTGAATTCTGAGAGAAAGAGGAGGGCTGGACAAGGTCAGTGAGATTTCAGGCTCTCCAGGGAGACTCTTTAGACTCTGACCTTGGATTCTCCATCTTCTATCCATAATCAAACTGCAAAAAGCCCTAATTTGATCACACCTCAGATCTGACCATGCTTTGAGCAGGAGGTTGAAATAGTCATCCTGAGATCTTTTCCAGCAAAATAAATCCTGTGATCCTATAAAAGAAGTGAGGTCAATCAGCAACCAAGAGATGAGGCTTCTGGATAATATGTGAGACTGACATGTGTCACTTCAACTTCTGAAGTAGTTGGATGCTTCTTTGGATGGTAGGATTGCATTTTCTTGCTATCATTCCACTGCTTATATATCTTTCTTTCTTGTCTGTACTACTCTGAGGAACAGATGATCTCCTTTTACTCCCTTTTATCTCTCCCAAATCTACTACAGTAGCTCCTATTGAATGTCTTATCTCCCAAAAGTTTCTTGCAAGCTTCCACAGCAGCCACTGTTCTTCTGAGGGGGAAAAAAAAGTAAAAGGACTGAGATCCAGCTGAGGGAAGACACAACTGGAAGCAGTGTCTACCCCACAATATTTTCCATTGACATGTTCATCTTAACATCCATCTAAAATATTCACTGCGTGCTATGTATATGAGGAAACAGGGATAAGTAGTCAATATTTTCATAATCTCTGCATCATCATATCATTTGCTTATGTTATTTAATTATGCATAATATGGATAGTGGATTACTAATTATGCTGCATTCTAAAAGTATGAAGCAAATGTAATTTAGGTATTTCCTTCCAGTCTATGATTTTGGATAAAATTATACTTCCAAGGCTTGAATCCACATTCAGTTCTGGGAAAGATAAAATACTGTCCTGGTTTTGTTAAAAAACAGGTTTCTCTTTTAGTGAATTTGCCTGTCAGCTAAAGCCTTCATATTAGCTGTATTTTCCTGGAGAACCAGATACATGTTTTGGTAAACATAGCAATGGAATGCAAACTTATTGATAAGCATGGATGGACATCTCGCAAGAGGGGCAACGAGAAACGGGTGACCAAGAAACTGGCCAACTGTGTATAACATTCCATTCACGTGAATACTTCATATAAAAGTGGGAGATCATGAGGATCTTATCCCTTTTTCACTTTTTTCCCCTTTGCTTACGGTCGACATTAGGAGAGGACCTTGCCAGTTGTCCCTGCGAACTGAGGCCTAGTGACAGACTGAATCCAGCTCCAGTTGGCTACAGAGTCCAAACCAGGACTTTGGTTGCCAGCTTTGCAGTTGCTGAGACTTTCAAGATTGTTTTTGTATATTTTGTATTATTTTCTCTATTCTTATTAGTAGCATTAGTAAAACATTTTTAATTTTTTCAACTCTCTTCTCTCTGTCCTTCTTTCCCTCCAGACCACCTGTCCTTAGTGGGAAGAGGAGAGGAGAGGAGAGGAGAGGAGAGGAGAGGAGAGGAGAGGAGAGGAGAGGAGAGGAGAGGAGAGGAGAGGAGAGGAGAGGAGAGGAGAGGAGAGGAGAGGAGAGGAGAGGAGAGGAGAGGAGAGGAGAGGAGAGGAGAGGAGAGGAGAGGAGAGGAGAGGAGAGGAGAGGAGAGGAGAGGAGAGGAGAGGAGAGGAGAGGAGAGGAGGCGAGGCGAGGGAGAGGAGAGGAGAGGAGAGGAGAGGAGAGGAGAGGAGAGGAGAGGAGAGGAGAGGAGAGGAGAGGAGAGGAGAGGAGAGGAGAGGAGAGGAGAGGAGAGGAGAGGAGAGGAGAGGAGAGGAGAGGAGGCGAGGCGAGGGAGAGGACAGGAGAGGAGAGGAGAGGAGAGGAGAGGAGAGGAGAGGAGAGGAGAGGAGAGGAGAGGAGAGGAGAGGAGAGGAGAGGAGAGGAGAGGAGAGGAGAGGAGAGGAGAGGAGAGGAGAGGAGAGGAGAGGAGAGGAGAGGAGAGGAGAGGAGAGGAGAGGAGAGGAGAGGAGAGGAGAGGAGAGGAGAGGAGAGGAGAGGAGAGGAGAGGAGAGGAGAGGAGAGGAGGTTAACAATACATCTGCCAGGGTTTTACTGTCACCCCACAATCGAAAACCTTGACAAATACAATCTTTACATGTTTTAAGGAATATTTAAAGATTTGAACTTTAATCATGGTGGAATTGTTACCAAATTTCTTTATTCACAATATCTCTGCTGGATCAGATCCCACTTATAATCACATATATTATTTCTCTTTCCTTTGTACTCATGTTAGTACTGTAGAAGAAGCAACAACAGATACGTCATCTAGCCCTACCATTGCTTTGAGAATCAAGTCCCATGTACTTTTCCTCAGCTCAGCCAGTAAATTATTAGAAAAATTAGCAAGTGAAAATGGGTTTAAGTCCTTATTAACAATAACACTACATTTATTTTTTGTGCCAAATTTACTATTTCATGAAAAAAATACTTAACACTATTTGAAAACATTTTTTTTCTCACACTGCTTCTTATGCAGGGATCTATAAAGACTCCTATTGTCACCCAGGTTTCATGTAAGACTCATTTCTCTGGTGATGTCAAAAGAACATTGACAATTTATACCTACTGGACAGGAGATAACTTCTATTGTAAGTAATTTAGGTATGTGGGGTTGTAACAGATTTGATCATCTAGAAGACAAACAAAACTAGTTATAAATATATATATATATATATTTGCTGTTTGACATCATTGTCTTGGTCTGTCAGATCTTTATGCTCTTTTTACTGTCTTTGCTCACAGGTTAGTACCCAACATAGTAAAGGCATGCAGTGCCAGTATAATGCAATGTTAAAATTCCATTTCCAAGAAATATTTTGTTTTAAATGTCCTAGAAATGGATTAACTGCACACTTTGAGAAAAAAAAAATGTTTGTAAGAGCTGTTTTAAATTTCTATTTAAGAAAATATGTCTAAGTCTTAATATTTTAGATATTTGATTACTTTTTTTATACAATTATCGTCAAATGTGCCTTTATAAAGGCTCATGACATGCTCTGTGATCTACATTTTCTTGGATGGTTCAGATGGAGAAGAGAGTAAATGTTATTTCATGTGGAATCCAAAATGTAAAAACTTAACAAGGTAAAAATAGTTACCAAATCCTAAAACATCAAAGAAACAATGAACATCCAAGGTGGGAGGTGGGGGGCTGGGGGGGTGGAATATACCTGAAAAATATATGGAATTGCGTATTAAAGTTCAGAAAATTGGAAACTTACTATGTATCTCCAACATACATTCTAAATGGGTATCTCTCAGGTATTATAGCGATAATAAAAGTGTGTGTTCTGCTACATATTGTAAAATAAATCAAGGTGAAACCACAGTTTCTGATGTCAGAGGAATAATAAAAAAGAATTTGTGTGTTATAATAAATAGTTTAAAAATCCAAGGATATTTTACTAAAAAAGAGAATATGTTTGTTTTTCTATAGGATCCTGATAGACTGCCCTACTGTCCATAATGAAAAAGATGAGGTTTTAATTTAAATTATTGAGTTAATTTTTTAACATGGACGATAAATAACTGTAAATACATTGTGTCTCTTAAGCACTTCTACTTTTCTGTATACTGTCTATTGTCTTTTCTGCTAGTAATAATGTCTTGAAGGAGACAATACTGGGTTGTTCATAAATAGTTCATATGTTCCATTAATTTCTTTTTTGGTATGTGTTCTGGGATATGGATAAGAACTCTAGTGGGATACTGGTGTTTCTGAGATATTGATACGTCTGAAATGATCTCATACACAGAAAGAATTGAGACATTATTCAAGAAATAGCAACCTTCCAATAACTATATTCCAATTTTTGGACTGGGTTCAAACTTGCTATTAAAGGCATAAAACAACTATGAAATACAAAGAGAAATTAAGGAGCTGCAAAGATTGAAACATAATGATAATTAAAGATTTCAACTACTCTTGTGTATGCCGGGTAAAATTCAAGTCAAGCTGTGATATGGGATTGTTGTTATATTTTTAGACATTACAAATTATGTTTTCTTGGAGGCTCAGATATATCACAAAAAAAAAAAAAAGGCAACTCTTGTTCTAATTCTGAATATCACACCTGTTTTTGAACAAACTCTGAACATATCTTTCAGGCTTAATCTGTATGGTAAGATTTCAGAAAACTTCCTGCATCTTTTCGCCTTCTTCCCCATTCCTCTTTCTCAATGCTATATATTCAGATTTCTCCTGGACGAAAACGTTGCATAGGAAGAGAACTGTGAAACACTTTGAAAGTTGCAACCAATCAGCTTGGGGCAAGGGGGGTTGGGCTGGCGAGGGGTGTAGGATTCCAGAAAGCACAATGAAATACATTTGATTCATTTTAGATGAACCTTCAAATTGTTACTCCATGGACCCAGTTATCAAAACGTATTGAAATTCTGCTTCTTGTAGGAATAAAAGATTTAGCAAAGTTCACTGAAAAGGCAAACTGCATACATTTGAGAAAGCTAATTATTATGAAATTGAAGGGTGGAAAGTGTGAATCTTAAAATAGAATTCAAATTTCTGGGGAAATTAGGCCTCAAGAAAGAGAAGCATCTCAATATGAAAGATGTAAAAGAGCATAAAACTAGCAATTCAAATTAAAAAACATAATAAGTTAGGTCAAAAATATGTCGAGTATTTGTATGTTAAAGGTATAAAGGCTCATAATAAAATCTTTTTCAAACAAATCAAAAGCAGCAGACCTCAGAGAATCAAAGGGATCAGCAGAAGATGAAAGTGTGAGAAACACTCATACAAGAAGGTTGCATGAGGTGACTACAGAAAAGAGAGATTAATATATTGACAATGAGTTAAAATGAGTTTTGTAAAGGAAAATCATGCCTTAGAAATCTATCTGCTTTTTCAAAGTGTCACTGAGTAGGTGGATAAGTATGGTCTAATTATATTTCTATTTTCAAAAAGCTTTCAACAAGATCTCACATGAATTTCTTAAGTTTGGACCTTGACTTCTCAATATGCACATAAATGTTTAGAAACATGATAACTAGAGAGGCAGTGATGTTTTCAAATAATTCAGAATACATAGTCAAAATCAAAGCTGTCTATAAAGAGCTCAAGAGGATTTCTCCATAGTCAATGACTCAAGGATAAAATGGTATATGAAATGCAAAATTAGTAAGCATAGAATAATGCACATAGAGTGAAAAAAAAAATCCCACAAACCTTAGTTAAACTTATATAATTGTAGTCTCTAAATCTGCTATACAGGAAGAAGTCTTCAATCAGTCTGTTCAGGTCTCAGAGGAAATATCCTTAATACGCATAGGTAGTCAAAAGGCAAAAAGGATCTTGTGGAACAGCCTGATGGAACAGAGACTAGAAAACTTCAATAAATAACTGCAGTCTCGACTGTTACATTAAAAATATTGTCTGTGATTTAAAACCAGACTGTGGCAGTACTGCAAAAAAGTTGCAGAGAAGAATAATGTGTTGATTCTGGGACACACATAATGGCTTCCATATAAACTGAAACTGTGTCCGGAAAGGCATGACTGAGGAAAAATAAGTTCAAGAGGTATAGCATTTTGAAAAATAAAAAGTAAATGTGGTTAGGAATCACACTAGAACTATGGGTTCCCCAAAAAAAGTTCTCGGATATGCAGTAAACAAACACTTTTTTCCTCACACAGCACGTTATTACAATGTTGAATTCTTTGCTACAGTGATTTTGGAAGTCAAAGGTGCAATCATACTCAGAAAGTGGATTCAACAAATCCCCTAGGCATTTAGGCCTGTAGTGGATTTTAAAATACAACAGTTCAGATGTAATTTTTACAGGAAGTCTTCAGGTAGATAATTACCAGAAATTGAGAGTTCACTAAAAGAAGGATCACCCTGTACTTCCTACATTTCCTAAGCATTGGCATTTACTACCAGGGACAGGATGTCAAAAATATGTGGAACTTTGGTTTGATTTTGTAGAGAAGTTCCTGTATTCTTTGTCTGATATGAAATTTATGAACAAGGCATGACTGAAAAGAAATGGGTTAAACATAGACAGCAGGAAGCTTAAGAGATTGGAACATGCTTTTTTTAACCATTCTGCATGTGTAAACACTAAGTCCATGAGTTATTAAAGAATTTTTTAATGCAAACCCATCTTTTGTCACAATTTCTCCATTTCAGGAGAGAGTGAGAGCGCCACCTACTTGAAGGTGAAATGCACCACTCTGAGGATGGCAAATAATTGTTGTTGACAGTAAAGGAAATCTAAGGTGATTAGCATAGATTTGGACAGATAACTTTTAAATATTTATACTGTCTAAAACAAAATGTATTCAGAGAACTTGTGCCTTGAAACTGTGGTAGAGAATTTGGAGACACAACCAGTGCCAGGAGCACGCTGAAATGCTTGGAAACTGAGAGCTCCATGACCTCACTTGTGCTAGGACCAAACACTTAAGTTTTGGGAGTCAGAGCTTAACAGAATAGCAACCTTATACAGGAATGCAAAACACCAAACAAATGTCATGAATCATTTGTAGCATTGGTTCTTCTTCTATCTCACATTATGACTACCTCTGTCAAGACATTTGCTGAGACAGTAAAAGCAGAGCACCCTGTAACATGGTCTCTTTCTTTCTGGGTATTGTTCAGCAGATCGTAAATGATGAAGATTGAGATGACATAAGGAGGGTAATGGAAGAAGAAATTGTAAAGGAACTTCGGCAGAGTTGAAATTATCCAGAAAAAATAAAAACCTACCCCTGGAAACTACATACAAACTATTTTCTATTGCATTCAAATGCTGGACATAATAAGGCTAAAAGTCAAAGTCCAGGTATGCCTGTGTTAAGAAAAAAATGTAGAAAGTTATTTATTCGGTCTGTGAGAAGTCAGAAAAATGGAAGAAGACACAAATTGTGGGAATAATGTTCAGTGTCTGAATAATAATTTTTCCTATGTTAGGGGATCATTTTCCTTCCTGACAAGTTATGATTGCTACCTATACAGTGTAAAATGAAGAAATGAAAAGATCCATTGCTCTTCCTGCAATCATCAGGTCATCTGAATGGCAGAAAAATGATTTTTCTCAATATTCAAGACCAGGTCAGCTAAACTATTTGTATTCACAACACCGTAGTCTCTTAAAGTATTCCTTAACCTTGCTTCTGATTCTTTGACTGGTGAACTGTTGGAAGACTGTAGAAAAAAAAAAAAAAAACAAAAAAACACAACACAACTTATTTGAATCAAGACAAGAGGCAGCATTATTTTTAAAGTGCAATGGTTTGAAATGTGTTCTTTCCAACTTATGTTAAAATTCACTTTTGGGAAGGAACAGTCCTAGGAACCACTAGGACACTACTTTGGGTGCTGCAGGTTTGGCACCTCAGTAACACATACTTTTTTATCTTGCACAGCTGTAAATTTTGAGTAACCAAACTCTGTCTACTTCATGGTTTATTTTCATGCCATGAATGATACTCTAGATCAGTGAAGTTCTGCATTGATTAATACTAATATTTTTAAGTGAATATAACTTAATCTGTCAATCCTGACAGCGTGCTAAAGTTACTTCTACTTTTAGAGGAATCACGGAAGAGTATGGGTAGGAAAGCACTTCTAGATGTCAGCTAGTCCAACATGCCCAGACCATGGAGGGCTAACACCCCTCAGACATTGCACAACATGGCTGTGAGATGGTCTGTGTGCTTTTTGTTTACTAAGCTCATAAAAAAAACAGTATCGTTCTCTGTGGCTACATCTATATGAGTAAACTAAGTATGACCAGGGTGTGGGTCCACACATAACATCCAGCACTGGTCCACAATAATCCACACCACTTCATAGTTATTCCATTGCCTGACATGATTTTGGCTCACACCAGCAAGCACCCTTCTACACAAAAACCAAAATACAAGACAATAACTAAAACCACCCTAAGGAGCAGGGGACTGCAGAGGCCAAGGCATGTTCCTGGTAAGTAGTAAAGATGAGGCAGCTCTCTTTGAGAGGGAGAGAGAATTTGGCTATATGGGCTCAAATTGTGTTGTGCAATTATGTCTTTTGTCCAGAGATGAGCCTTTTGATATTTCCACTCGACCAGCTGGCTGAGTAACAGGAGAATTTATTTTCCCCATTGCCAAACCGAATATTCTTCTATTTCATTAAACTGATGTGATTGATTACATGCTTGCTGACCTGATGCATTTACTATGCAGTTTGAATAAGATTAGTACAATTTTATCCTGCACAAGTGGTTTTTTTTCTATCTCTATATGTGCGTGTTGTTTATCTTTACTGTCACTTTTTACAAGAACGTATTTTGCACTTTGTGAGAAAATGGTTGTATTAGTTAATGCTCTTTGGAGAGAAGATATATATTTATGCTTAGAGCTGCCAAGATTCTCTGTTTCCTCATGTATGAGGACAGCTTTATTCAGACACAATCCTTTGAATAAGTAAAATTGTTTGCAATAAATATAAGAGAGACACAGGCCCTTTCTACTCGTGTAATAAAGATTTCCCTATTTTCTCCATGCCAACAAAAACTTCCCTTCCAACTCTGTTCTGTCTATACCAGCATCATATCAACACCACTGATACAAATCATCCTGTTACTAGCAGAGACTATAAACTTTCAAAATCAGAACTTAAGATAAATGCTCTAACTTCTGGAGCAGAGAAACTGTCCCTAAGGCCAAATTGGCTGCCTGTAGCTCAGAGAATCAGAGATGACCCTGGCCCACTGAGGAAAGCTAATGAATATTAGCCTCAAATGTTATCCATCTTTCTAAGCACTCATATTTTTCCAACTGAAATCCTAAGGACACCTACTGTCCTGTCTCACTCACTACAATAACTTTCTTAGAAATAAGATTCAAGTGGGACTCCATAAGAAGTGGCTATAAAAATATGACAATCACCTGCCTCCAGAAAGAAAAAGGGGGTTAAACTTTAATACACCTTAACTTCCTTTTCAGAACAGTAACACCTTCCTTCCTCAGAATCAGTAGGCAGAGTAAATAATCATGTACAGCAGATGTCCACACTGACTTGGGAAGTCAGAAAGAAAAGAACGTACTCTCAGCGTTAGCAGAATGTAGTAGAAACATCAGCTAAGTGAAAACAGATGTTGTTAAAATGTCAAGTGCATCAGACGTATAGATACAAGATAAGCTTTGAAAAGGTTAAACTTTGATCCAGGTTAGGCTGTAGGAACTTATGTTAATCAGGTAAAAACAATAATCTACTTTGGACCAGACAGTGCCACCTTTACTGTAATATGCTATTAATATTGCTCTCAATGGGACCACCTCTGAAATATTAACTGGTTGAGCCAAAGTGGTGGCAGCCTCTCAGCTGTGCATGCTTTGTGGTGTGCTTCCATAAACCTATTCTCACCAACATCCAGAGTGCTCAGTAAATCCTTTCCTAGTCACATACCCACACTTTCATCCAATGTAAAGAGGAAGCAGTGAAAGAGAGTAACATATGGCAAGATATGCTCTCAGGTCTCAACCTGATATGCAGCCACCATACATCCAATCGTCATGAAGCAGATCCATGTTCCACAGTTTTGAAGTAGCTCATATTTGTATGCCTTCCATTCGAAAGGCAAATCACCTTCCTCTTCAGTCTATACAAAGACTTCAAAATATATATTTAGATAGAAAATCTGACTTGATCTTCATTTCAGAGTTATGACTGGAAGTCTCCACATACCTGCTATGAGTTTTGCTTTATCAAGGAGTAAGTTTTTGTCCTGTGTGTATGCTTTTAAAGTGTCAGAGCTGCAACACATCAATAGTCACAACCCTGAGCATGTGCTACTAAATAACTGGTATATATCTTCAGCAACTAAAGGAAGCACCGTACTTCAGAGGCGCTCCTTGGCACTCTCTCCACAGGGGACCAAAAAAAGCTCTGAGGTCTTGTTTCAGTCCTAAGTGCGTATGTTTCTCTGCACTCAGCCCCCATGTCTATGTCCTTTGTGAGTTGCACTCACGCAGTGTGGAACCAAGGTTCCTCAATTACTCTCACTGCTTCACCAATGGTTGGGAGCTGGTAGGCTCGGCTATGCATATGTGTAGTGTAAAAACTGCCATAGCATGCTCTCATCTTTGGGGCATATCTCTTTGTTTTGCCTCAAAATCAGGAGATAGAACTGTTTCTTGTAATTTCCAAACCCTCATGGAGGTGAAATCTCAGTTGCACTGTGTCTAGGTTCTCTTCTCTTTACTTTCTTACAGCAGGGGGAAGATCATTTAATCAGCTGTCACGATCTTCTCACACACACCATATGGATAAGGCAACCTAATCCACCAATGCCTGAATAAGCGTTCTGTCCTTTTTCATCCAAGTGTTACACCCAGCTGACATGTGGGGTAGTAACAGCAAAATATATTTTACAAATACTGGATATTGATTCCTTGCTACAATTAAGTGTTGTTCATAAAGAAGCACATCCATTTTTACCTTTTAGCATGTCAGCATGATCAGTCCTTCTTTTAGAACACTAAGGACAACAGTCATGTTCAGATTTTTAGGTGATTGAAATTTACAGTTAATACATATTAATACATATTACTCACCTTATTGTGACTTTTGCTACTCTTATGCTCCTGATAATAACCTCTGAGAGGAAAAAAAAAAATAGATGCATCAATACCATTTTGACTCATCCTCCTTTTGTATTGTTCAATAAAACGACTTTTTTTTTAGGTAAGACCTTATATTGAATGAAGCTGAAGGAAGAACTCCTTCTGGCGTCAGTGTGGCACTTTAACATCTCAGCTCTTTGTGACCTATAGCTGAATAAAGCGCTAACCTTTAAAAGATTTTTTCATAACTGCTTTTTCTTTTGCAGAGATAACACCTCATACAGTTGTGTGCTGAGATCAACTTCAAGATTCTGTATTGCTTTTAGGGGCTTTAAAGACATAATAGAATAGCTTTATTTTATTACTCAGCTCAGAATCTTCTCATCCATTTCAATCAGTTTGGTTTACACTTGAGTTTTACTTCCAAGTTTTTCTAGTATTTTTATATGGACTTGGACATTTTGCCTTCTGATTGTTTCAACACGGTAAGTTGAGCACTTAACTGGGAATCGACAACTAGGCACAATTCTAACAGGTTAATATTGCCTTGTACATTTTATGTTAGTATCTATTTTAGAAATATTATTGTTTTGTAATGCAATAGAATTGCATTTAAATAAGCATCTAAATGCTTTTCATTAATACCTTCTTGAATATGGCTGTCTCTTTTCTATATCCATTCAAATATAACCTGATTACAGACCCCAAAATATCCAGTTGCATTCAATGTTCTCCTTTGCTCTACAGGTGTTTGAGATTTCTGCAGTCAGTAACAATTTATTTGATAAAGCAAACTACAAGTATCTTTTGGAAGAGGCCATCAGTTTACCGTAAACAAAGTTTATACATTGAGGATGTTATCAACAGTTGGAAAGTGTAGCACAAAATAGAAAAAGAAAATAAGGCAGATATTGTCTCTTCCCCTTCTTGTGGATCACGTAATCCTTACAATAAACTTCTAGGAGTTCAATAAATGGCTATTACAGTAAGCCCCGTCTCTTTTTGCATGTTTTTGGACTTCCTCTGCTGTTATTACATGTCACCATTTGAGCAGCACCACAACTTGTCCCTCTGCTGGGACAATTGAACTTTCTAGTTCGTGGAGCAGAGACTCAGGGACATGACTGACATGAAAGGTCAGTTGCCCATTCCTTTTTTTTTCCAAGTTGGACAGTAGAACAGTATATCTGTTTAAAAAATTTGACAGTGACAGAGGATACATCATCAGATACTTCTTGCTTTAGTGTATGTGTACATACATATATATAAACTGTTTGGAGTGTGCAACTATGTTAAATTTTAAATGAAAGAGATGGCAAAAAGGTCATTCTTGACACAAGGGATAATGCGAATAATGTGAAGCTGTTAAATCAATGCATTAAAGCATTTCTCTGGGTCTCAAGTAGTATTTAAGACAGCAATATTTACTTTTTTCTCTGCCTTCAGGGTCATAACTGTATTTTTATGGCTGAAAATTTTCAGAAACATTAATGAAGTTGTTTACCGTAATGATTTTCAGGACAAACAGGAAAGTTTGGCAAAGCTGGTATAATAGACACAGCTTTGCACAGCAGGGAGTATCAGGCAGCTCTAAAAATAGAGATTGCTACTACTTCTGCCTAGAATAACATGCCTGAAAGAAGAATACACATTTACACAGCTGGCTTTACATGGCTCTTATTCATGCAATAAAACAAAAGGAAATTACCTCTTCTGAGGTTTTATTTTTTTTTATCAGACACTCATTAAATAATAATTAGTTCAAAGTATAAATGTGTATCATGAGTCATTTCTATATATGCATACTTATCCTTTTTGAAAGAACAATTGTCTCCCTGAGGTAACATACAACATCAGTGGGCTGTGTGATGTGTTAACAATCTTACAGTTTAGTAGACCCAGTTTCAGCAGTTGCATAACCTTTTATTTGGTCTTAAACCAATGTGAAAGTAAAGGGTGCTTCCTGCCTGGAGTTGATCAAAGCTGAATTTGGTCAGAACTTACTAGCTAAACATTTAAATTCTATCTAGGCCAGTGAAAAGTTAATTATTTTTTTCACACTGCTTCTTCACTACTTCAGTCTTTCAGGATTTTATTTCTTCTTGAAAGCTCACTCTCTGACTGTCATATTTATTTTTTCCCAAAAAATATCAAGGATTAATACCTCTGTGGATGTCCCCTTTTTCTTATTTTTTTCTACACGGAGGCTATCCAGGAAGACTCACAGACTTCATTTAATTCTTCTCTCGCAAGTCCAAAATGGTATTTAATCATGTTTCTCTTAGCTGTAACCTTTCTGCTCCCTTGAGGAATTTTCTCCTTTCTTTGATAAATTAAAATACTCCCTAGTATTATTATGATGGTAATCTCATTTATGTCCTCCTCTCTAATTATTTCATACCTCCGGAAATGACAAGAGATCTTTCTGCCAGCAGCATTACATAAACACAAGACTTTCTCTTTTTTTCTAAAAGCAAAGGAGAAATAACAGTCAATCAAATATTGTTTTCATGAAAATTCTTTCTACATTTCTCTGCAATCCTTTATAGCCTTGTGAACAAGAAAAATAATATTGTTTGTAAAGGTTGTAATTTAAAAAATAATAAAAAACCCCACATGCAGTCTGAAACCTTAGACTACTTCACAATTATTTTTATTTAGGCAATTTACTTTTTCTTTGCTGTTGACTTACTCAGTGTAAAAAACTTATTACTACAGGAAACCACAAAATGGGGAAAGGTTGGTATATATCTTTTCCTCCAAGAGCTGAAAGTGAACTAAATCTTAGTTCATCCCTTACTACATGTATGCTGGTCGTATATGATTGCTCTTGTCCTATTTATTTTCATTGATCCATTTTAGGTTCTACCACGTCTCCAAAAATAAATTAGAAAGAAAACAAAGATCTGTATGTTTGAAGATTTTTCAGCCAATGTGTCAAACTGGCAAAATGCCCTCTTTGAAGGTATAGTAGAGCTGATACGTAATTGTTGCCCTTACCTTTGTTGCTACTGACACTGGAATCTGAACGCTCCTTAGAGACATAAAAACAATTTCGATGTGACAATCTGAGAAGTTACCACCAGTATTTTACAAATTCCACAAGGTCAGAGATTTTGACCTATACTGAGCCAAGGAAACCTCTGGAGGGCGTTATGTTTTATGGGAAAAATGTTGTCATTGATTTCCAAATCACACATTTTAGTGCAACATAGAACAGAACAGCAGCCATGAAAAGCAAAATTCAGTAGCAAGAAAAGTAACAAAAACCCAAGAAGTGTTTAAAATCTAAGCTTCTTTTTTCTTTTTTCTTTTTTTTTCTTCTTTTTTTTTTTTTCCCCAGGTTCTTTTACACATTATTTTTCAGTCACAGCAGGAAGATAAAAGCAAAGATAAAGAATGGGGGTTGATGATGATTCCTTATTTTATAGCATACACCAACCTGAAAATTGGTATGGGGTCTCATATAGTTCTCTCTGAAAACCCAAATAAAATATACCACTATACTGTGTTTCTTCCGTGTGGCATATAGTATTACTTAAAAGGTCTGAAAGGGCTGACACTAGTCCTCTAGTATAAATCCTAGTTTGATCTTTATTACCAGTATGATATATACATAATCTTTTAATCTTTTTCTGAATTTCTGTAAAGAAATAGTTTTAAAACTATTTCCCCAAAGTAAGAACCAAAGTTATTTTCCTGATTAAGTTTCAAAACATTGTCCCACTATCATGCAAGTTTGGTCATTTGGATAGCCAATGGCAGGATTTTTTAAGGCCATTACCTCATAAAAAGAGTTTGTTATCAAATACATTCATTCTGAGGCTGTTGTTTATCAAGAAAATAAGATTTCTAAATAGACAACACCTGGGGAAGTAAACTGAGATTTTCAGAAATCACTATTACTAATTTGACAGAAATTAAGGTTTAAAAAATACAAGTGATTTGTCCTTCACACCTGTAGAGTATCTTGTGATATTTGTCCTCTGTTCTTCCAGGCAAAGACTTAGAACAGTGTCATAACCTAAGTGACTGCCTCTCAGCATCCTTCTTATGAACAGGGGATGCATAACACTCATGAGATTTAAAACTGATTCATTTACAAGCTACTTTAAATATCTATATAAACACTTTTTCATTAGGTACAACTGGAGTATTGAAGTCCACATATAAGATTTCCCAAGGAATTTCCCATTATTAAATTATTGCTATTATTTTCCTGTTAATTCATTAAAAGCCTTTATTTTTCTCCTGTGAAAGGTTTTGCTTGTTGTAGGAAGGATTAAAAGTTGTCACTGCAGGCACTAACGTGATACATCTTCAAAAAAATCACAAGTAGTTAATTTTTTTAAAAATTGTCTTTCTTATGGTTTATTTATTTTAACAACATTATAGTGTCAAAACAGGAATTTCCATATTTATCATGTTCAGTGTGCAACAAGAATTATAACATAATGGATACATTGAGACAATCTGGTTAGATAACTGTGAAAAGTTATGAATAACTGAAAAAATACTGGCACTGTAATATCTTTTAACAAAAGAGACTTGAAAACTGAACTGCAAAAAACATAAAATGCACAGTCTTTTTCAAGATATATTGAAAAACTTCTTTTTACAAAAAAGTTTTTACATAGAGTTTACTCCTTTGCCTGGATTTTATTTGTTTATTCTCTCATTTTGTCATTGAAAAAGAGAAGAGGGAAAAATAATATGTTGAGGAGTTTTACATGTTCATTGTGTTCTACTTGCTAGCTATTCTAAGTGAAGTGTGTGTGGAAATTTCCACTCTCATAAAAGCTGTACCTCTGAAATAGTTTAGAAGATATAAACCCAAACTGTAGAACTCACACTGTTCTACAAAACAAAGCTTTATAATTTTTTTATTAATTATCATTAGATCTCAAACATAACTCTATTACATATTGATAAATGTTCCTAATTGAATAGGTATCTTGATTTTTAAACATAAGCTTTTCACAGGTGTCCTGGTTTTGTTAAAAACAAGTTTCTCTTTTAGTGAATTTTGCCTGTCAGCTAAAGCCTTCATATTAACTGCATTTTCCTGGAGAACCAGACACATGTTTTGGTAAACCTAGCAATGGAATGCAAACTTATTGATAAGCACGGATGGACATCTCGCGAGAGGGGTGACGAGAAACAAGTGACCAAGAAACTGACCAACTGTGTATAACATTCCATTCACGTGAATAGTTCATATAAAAGTGGGAGATCATGAGAATCTCGTTCCTTTTGCCTTTGCTTTTTCCCTTCTGCTTATGGCCGACATTAGGAGAGGACCTTGCTAGTCGTCCCTGTGAACTGAGGCCTAGTGAGAGACTGAATCCAGCTCCGGTTGGCTGCAGAGTCCAACCCAGGACTTTGGTTGCCGGCTCTGCAGTTGCTGAGACTTTCAAGATTGGTTTTGTATATTTTGTATTATTCTCTCTATTCTTATTAGTAGCATTAGTAAAACATTGTTAATTTTTCCAACTCTCTTCTCTCTGTCCTTCTTTCCCTCCTGATCGCCTCTCCTTAGTGGGAAGGGGGGAGAGGGAGGGGCAAAATGGGGGAAGGGGGGGGGGGGAGAGGGGGTTAACAATACATCTGCCAGGGTTTTATTGTCACCCCGCAATCTTAACCCTCGACAACAGGAAAGAAAAAAAATATACCTTCAAATAGAAGAAATAATTTAACTGAGACTCATGAATGAAAAAACTGCATGTGGTTTTAATGTCTATTAATGTCTAATAATTCATTACAGTATTCTCTTGCTTCAGATACAATGAATTACAAGAAATCATGTATTTTCAAGATTAACTACTAAAATATTAGGCCTAGGGTACATGGAATATATTTACAGTGCCATGGTGGCAGTTTCATAGATAAACACGCAAAAAGAAAGGAAGGTCAAGTTAAATTCTCCAAAGTACTTGTCAGAACTTGGGAAAGGACTAAAGAACCTGGGAATCCTGGCCTGTAGCCCAATACTCTAGACCACAAAATAAATACTGCACTTAATATATCCACTCTAGCCAAAGTGTTTTAGCCTGCATGACAGGGCTACCCAGAACTGACAGGATATTAATTCTAAAATTGATCCCCATTGGTCTTTTAGGCAACTGGATATTAATTCTCCAGCAAACCACGTAATGCACAGTTTTCATCTTACATTTATAGTTCAGCACGCACACATTATTTCCTACAAAAAATGTTACGGTGCTATCTCATAAGAGTTTTGGGGACTTTACATATTTCAGTGTTGTTGCTGATAGTGAGGACTCTTCTCCAAATAGTCCTCCCTAATCTCCTTAAATGAGGAGAGGGGGGAAGGTGGTAAAAGCAAGTGTGGGCAAGGCTAGGAACGCAGTAGCAGGGCAGAGGGTGTTGCACGGAGCGCTGCCGTGCTCTCAGCATCTCCCAGCTGGGCAGCAAAGCTGACCCACTCCCACAGCTGTGTTGGCTTCATTGGCACTGGGCCCTTGCTGAAAGCCCACCCTCACAATTGAAAATTGTTAATAAAAAATCGTGATACTGAAATGAATTTGACTCATTCTCAACCCTCAATACTAAACTCAGAGGTAAACCTAGTGTTCTGTGGATTGTAAGACTATTGCTCATATGTTTACTTTCTTTTTTTTTTTTTTCCTAAATGAAGTGAGAGGAAAAATCACATCCAAATTAATTAAGCTTCTTGTAAGACTGGCATTCGTAGATACAGTTAATTTTCATCTTCTACCAAAGATATTAGAGTTCATATCTCAAAGGTAATTGAAAGCCCATATTTGAAGGAAATAATTCCCTTGGGTTCAGAAGCGGGATTTACTTAACCTACAATGAATGAAGGAGTGGTGCAGTAAGTTTAGCTAATATAACAGCTTCATGCTTTTCATATATTTTTCCACTGAAATTTCCCTCCTGCTTCCTGTGTTTGACATTTTAAGGAGTACATTCAGTTGAGTTTTTCAACGAGTCTCTATGGTAACAGCAAAAATGCCCAATCAAAGGACTTTACCTCCTCTGCATTCTTGCCTGTTCACTCAGCAGAAGCTGCAAAGCAGGGAAGTGAGAATCACTGGTCCTTTTAAGTGTAATAGTAGTGTGTTATAAAGTAGGAAGAAATGATCTGTAGTTTTCAAGACTACTAACAATCACACTAGTTAGAGAAATAATTCGTCATCTGTCAAGGAACAGCTTCAGCATCAAATAACTTTAATATTTCAGAATTAAATATGGTATTTTGTATTAAACTGAATATTTCATATTTTCTTTTGTTTTAAACTGAAGGATTGTTCTTTCAAATTTTCAGCCTACACTGGGATATACTGGAGTACAGCAGCAGGTGCAATAAGTTCATGAAGTACTTTTATTGTAAGCACACCATGAAATGCCACTTTTCTGGCAATGTATTCAGTAGTAACCAGCAACTCGATTATCATAGATGTAAAATAAAGAAATATGTTAATAGATTGCCTGAAGTCAATAAAAAATGGAGGAAGTCAGAAAAGATACACAGGATTAAACATCAGTGTCAGGAAACCACAATAACCTACTGAAATCCATTGAAGGAGTTTTGGTGAACAGATATTATTGTAGCAAGACTTGCTTTTCCACCCACTGTTACTTCTTTCAGATTATATAAGAGGCTCAGCTGAAGTCCTTTAAAATATAACTGACTTAGGATATCGGCATTTCCCCTAGACACTATTTAATTGCGTTACATGTATATATATTTTAGAGAGGTATTTAGAATGCCCCGGCACCCCATCATTGTCAGAACAGTGGCGCCAGTCTGGAGCTTGCCAGCATTTGCACACCAAGGAAGCCCCCAGGGGCCGCATCCTCACCAGCCTGGCACAGTGCGTTGGGGGCTGGACCACGTCGTGTGGCCGTAGCAAGAACTTGTTTGTGCCGCCCGGTCACAGCAGTTTGCCCCGCACAAAGAAGCAGCATCACAGAAGCAGATCTATTTTACTGTTCTAATCAACCTAGCACAAACATTAACATGTTTACTCGTAGCTTAAGCTTTTGAAGGTCATCCATCATTAATAACAAGTCTTACGTATTAATACATGGAAAGACACTCCTAATTAACAGCCCTTTCAGCAAGGCGGAAACAAACTGCAACATTTTAGTGTGATAAAGAAAACTTTTCTCTGGCATTTGGTACTCAATGACAGCTTTGCAGAAACCTTCCAGTTTGGTTTCTAATGAACCCTGGCCATTATCAGCTAAGATTCTGCTTGAACAGGGATGACCATTGTTTCTTAGAGGGTAAATAGATGAATTAACCATGGACAGATGCATTGTGTCCAACAGAGATTTTAAGTCAATCATTTTGACTTTCAATTGTTTGCTCTTTTCAGTAAGGACTGAATGGTACAAATGCAGGAAAGAAAAAAACTGAACAAAAGATGAAATCTCAACTACAGTGTTTATGCTGGGTTTCTGTTGGCAAATAATTAAGGTTTGTCCAGCTTTTAACCAGTGAAGTAGATTGGTCAGCTTTTGATGAAATTTTATTTACAGCGTAATGAAAACTCACAAGGTAATGGTAAACGTAAGGCCTGGAGAAATCACTTGTGGTATACTGCAAGTCCCAATTAATTCCAGTTCACATATACAAAACCAAAAATTAATGTTTATGATGAAGAATGGACTGAACACATACAAAACAAAAACTGAATAAATTTTTGATGTGTGAAAAACGCACATCCTGCAAGTACTTAAAAAACCCTTGAGATGTACATCACATCATGACTTTTAGAAAAGCTCTAAAAAGACTAAAACCAAACTTCAGCCACAAATGAAAACTTAAATCTGTATTAGCATTATGAACAGAGTTGAAGTTGAAAACTTTTAAACAGTGCTTTTTGACAAAAGAGAAGCAGTAGAGGAATCACTACATTCATTTTTCAGAGATTTTATTAAAAGGCCACATGTGAAGTCAAGCAGATAAATAACAAATTGCTTCAGAATGGTGACAGCTTCTAAAATAGTAACATAAATAACTAGAATTTTTTTAACTAAGTAAAACATTTCTAAATAACAAATCAGTAGCTATTGATAAAAGGTATCAGAAACTGAAAAATGTTTCCAAATTCTAGTTAACTAGATCTATGGCCAGAGCACAACTGGTCATGAGATGTTATCACTGTACCAAATTTTTGACAGAAAATGCTGTTGTAAATTCAAGATCTATAAAATGCTAGTACATATGGATCAACTTGTAATGTAGTATGAGGAGGTAATGAAGGAGAAAATCAAAGACAAGGTTATAATACAGAACTACAGAGAACTGATTATTCTCTTATTAGCTTTCAGAAGTAAATTAACATAAAAATTATTATTAATGCTTTCCAATGAATCCATGAATGGTTTTTGTACTGTCTTACTTTATTTACCTCATGAAAGGCAGCTTAATTCACAATCAAATTCAGTATAGTAAGTTCATTATATAAATCCTTTATCGCACTAGTAGCTATTCCGTACAGGGAAGAGCGATACAGAAGCATTTGCCCCACTATTTACATCCTTCCAGTCTGCCTTATTGTGGTTTAACCCCAGCCAGCAGCACAGCCCCACACAGTCACTCACTCAAGCCCCTGCAGTGGGATGGGGGGAGAATCAGAAGGGTGAAAGTGAGAAAACTCAGGGTTTGAGGTAAAGGCAGTTTAATAGGTAAAACAAAAACTGTGCATGAAAGCAAAGCAAAACAAGAAATTAATTCTCTAATTCCCATTGGCAGGCAGGTGTTCAGCCATCTCCAGGAAAGCAGGGCTTTGGTCCTTCTAATTTTCTCCCTGCATAACTTCATGACATTCTTGTAGTTCTCCTGAGTTGCCTGCCCCTTCTTCCAAAGGGGCTTCTTTTATTCTCGAGTTTCAGCCAAAGCTCTCTTTATCTCCACTTTATCTCTTTATCTCCACTCTTTATGTCATACCACCTATATTGTGTATATAGAGCAGGTCCAGCACTATCCAAGGTGAAAACCAGTCTAGGTACCTGCCTGTGTTCTCCCACACACCCTGGCACCCATGACCATGCTACCATAGGGT
Source organism: Columba livia (assembly GCF_036013475.1). NCBI lineage: Eukaryota > Metazoa > Chordata > Aves > Columbiformes > Columbidae > Columba > Columba livia. The sequence continues at coordinate 59,144,448 of NC_088602.1, read as the reverse complement.
ATATATCTGTGTGATATCCCTAAATACTTTGATAACCTTAGGAAAAGCCAGAAACACATTCTTGAGACACACCAGTATGAGCATTTGGAATAGCCATGGGTGTTCAAGGTACTGAGGAGTCATTGAAATGAAGCAGAAAACATCTACCCTATAGAAGGGGAAGGTGCCATTCTTTCTTTCCTCCACAAATCAGCTCTTGGAGGAGAGGAGGAAAAAAACATAATTTTTAATTTCCTCCATGACATGGTTCTGGAAGCACTAGGCAAACAGCAATGCAGGGCACAGATACCAGATGTGATGAAGCACTTAAGATTCTCAAAAATGCTTAAGATGTGATTTACACTCAAACAAAGGAAACATATTATACATAGCAGCTCGATATAGCTACCTACTTTTAAGTGAGGGGAAAAAAAAGTAAGCCCAAGCCCTCTATTCCAACACCTCTACAACTATTCTGTCTTATGACAGGAAAGTAACAAAGATAAGTGAGATATTCCTCACAAAGAAGGATTGTCAAGGCATCTGTCTACTTTGTATAATATTGATGATAACCAATCTGAGATTCAATGTCATATCATTTAAAATGAAATATTTTGTTAGCCATGTGCCAGCAGCTAAGTTGTATATCTGTCATGGATCCATAACATTTGAAGAACCTCCTTGAGCAATGAAATACATTTGTTATTGTAAATGAAGATTAAAAGTAATAATTATCTGTATGATCAGATTAGAAGTTCAGTATATGAATCATGATAGCTCAAGGTTAAGTATGCTTTGTAATGCAAGACAATTGATTACCCTGTATTTCATGCTGGTACAGTACTGCTTCTGTGGTCTTAAAATTAAAACAAAAACCTGACCACAGATTTGCTTTGACAGTTTTTGTCAAAAATAGTTATACAGGGAAGTGTCTGATGTTTGGGGTTTTGCAATTGTCACTTTTAAAGTGTCAATGTTCACAGCCTTCCCAGGTAAATTTGTTTCTTAAATTCTCAGCTTGCACCATACATGGGATCAAGCACCAAGTGGAGGCATTCGTAATCTAAATTAAATGAAGATCCCACAAGAGATCCCACTCCTTTAACAATATGCAGTTAATGGATTACTGGGTCATTACTGCAGCAAACAGGCAAAGTCTAGATATAAACTCCAACAACAGAATCGTATTAAAATGGCACTTTCAGCAGTAAGCCATACAGGTCATATATGAGGTAAGTAAATCCAGAAAATCCTTTCAAGGCTAGCATTTCCCTTAGCATTCTCCTATACATTCTGAAACTGAGATTAGTAAATGGTTTATTTTACTGAATCCCTAGAGTGTCATAATGTAATAGTATTTCACAACTTCAGTATATCATCACATTACATTATACTCTCATTGTCGCCATGCAAACTACAATACCATGAAGTGATAACATAGTGTAATGAGACATAGAATCCAGTGTAATGTGATATACAAGAAAGTCAATGTGGCACATCTCCAAAATTACCCTCATTTAAAGGGAAACCAGATGAATTTTTAATATAAATGTACAGGTCATTCATTTTCTCCATTTTTTTGAATGTGTTTAATCTCTGTGCATCTTGATACTTCCACAGAGAACTTTATTAAAGTCAGAAGAAATCGTATTTCACTAAAAAAGCTGAAATCATAAAATCAAAACCATTTTGTATGCAACTTTCTGAAAGGACTTTAAAAGTATTTGAAAAAAATACTTTTACAAACAAAAAGCTAAAGCAATTATATACGTGCCTCATGTCTTTGAGAGGTTGTATACATGACAATTAAATATATTATGTTCACAGAACTGAAAATCAGGTTGGTTGGTGCTGCTTTCCTACACACATACACATACTGATATCCTCATACCTTGGTTATCCCATGAGTACGCTTAGGGAGAGATCATCTAATCTTCCCTAACTCTTGTTGGAGGTGTAAATAAGGGAATTAACTGCCTTTGCAACAGCAAGAGATGGTCAAATATTAGTAATAAAACTTCTCAAGGAAAAGCTAATAAAGAAAAACATAGTTGCAGATGAGTCTCTCTACACACAGTGTAGCTCTCCAGAGGAAAACATTCAAATTAGGGAAACATACTAATGTTGCATTCATACGGAAGTTCAGTTGTCACTGAAAAAGAAGCCTAGGTAAGATCAGGCCCATACAGCACACACTCGTCGGATTTCCCCAATAGATGTGTAAGTTGGTTGGTTTTGATGTATCAAAACGACTGATTTACACTGTCACTTACTAGAATCTGTAGTAAGACTGTCTGCCTAGCTATCATAAAGAAGCTGATTTTCTCTCACATCCCTCCACATTTCTCTGCAGCTCTGTGAATCTGCAGCATACACTCTTCCAGCTTACAAAGCTAGGTGTTTGCCACCTTCTGTCAGCTGAGAAAGGAAAATTTAAATAGCAAAGAGGAGAGAAAACTATGCACCTATCCACCACACAGCCACTTCCCACCTTCACACATGTGAAGAGATTTCCTTCAGCAAGCTCTGTTTCAGTGTGAATCACAGGGTCAGCAGAGGGACAGCAGGAAATGGAACTTAGCCTAGGGAAAATTTTCTTCTGGGTCTACTAAAAAATCATTTAATATTGCTATTATAAAACAGATTATTTAGAATATCTCTCAGAAAAAAAAAAAAAAAAAAAGGCAAACCAACAGAACAAAACAAAACAAAAGTGTACCCCATCTTCAACCTCTTCAACCTCTTTAAAATAAATAATCATTGTCCTCGAACACACGTAGTAATATTTTCATAGCATTATCACAAATTTAACTTGGTCTATTATAGCTCCTCTATATCTATTTTACTAATTCAAAATCATGACATGATTCTTACTGTTCTGCAAAACTTGTATAAGTAGCACTAAATTTGAACCAGATTTTCTGAATCTTGCTGAGACATGTTAATTTAGTATTATTACTGTCAAGAGTGAAATATGCTCCTAAACATGCTGCTTCACATCACAAAACTTCACAGCTGAACTGGCATTCCATTGCATCAAACTACTAAAGTTATCTGCAATTTAAAATAATCAGGAAAAATTACTATTTTAATGGAATTCAAAGCTGCCTGTTCTCAATCAAAGCAGTCTCAGAACATTTGCCACACCCCAGAAAATTCAGAGTGATTATGAATAGCATTCTCTGCTTTACTAATATTTTTTCAACAGTCAGAAAGATTATGCTATTTGAAAAAAATCCATGTGCAGAAAAAAATTTTCATCAATTCCTTCACAGTTATTAATGGGTGGATGTGTTAGCTGATTTATTTTTCTTTGTCCTTTATAGAATTAAAGTAGATAGTTTAATTAAATAGAATTATTTGCACATTCAGGTATTCAGATTAAAATATGTTGGGATGGACAATTACAGAAAACAAATTCGGTCAGAGGTAGTGCTACTCCAGGGCTCCCTCACATGATATGGATTTCACAGCTACTGCTTTGCCATATGGAAACGAAGTCCTCTAGGGCATCATGACTTCAACATCTGATTTGGAAATAGAAAGAAATGCAAATACAGAATTATTTAAACTACCACCCCCCCCCCCAACTTTATACTGCCAATTATCAAAACTAGACTGTAGCGATATGCGGAATGGAAGCTAACCCTACAGTCTAAATATTACTGTAGCTTCCATCTTTGGGTTATTCACAAATAATCACTATCTTAGGGTTTAGATGGCTTCCCAAGCACACTGCACTCCTGTTCTCAGCATATTTCCTTTTATTGCAGGTGGCTGAGCTGTGGAGGTGAAACTGAGGTGCAAACTGGTTTTACTGTTCCTCAGGATGTTTTTCCACAGACAGTGAAGCAGTAGGCAACTTATTTCTGTCAAAATATATTACCTAAATGTCTAGGAAGCAAAACTAAGCAGTTCCTTAAAGCAAAAGATATTAACTATTTTAAACATTATTAAAATAATTAGTGCAGACAAAAATAGCAGTTCAACAATGCTTAAATTTGCAAACAAATATACAAGTAGATTATTAAGTAATTAACAGAGATAAGGATGAGATGACAGTCATAAATGAATCCTTTTAAAATATTGCTATCATGTCCTAGAAGAGTTCCTCTTTGGAATTTAAAATATGTTGCCTATGTCATCTTGGCTATCTTACATGAAAAAGTTGTATATTTCTCCCTCTTCTGGCAAGATCTCTAACACCCTCATGAAACAGAAAAAAGTTTTCTTTAGCTTTAGCTGCCCTTTATATCTCCCACAGGATTAATCCTCAGAGATGAATGTGACCAAAGGCACTAGACAGAAACCATAGTTATTACTTTGACAGGTTGTTAAACTCCTTTATTTCGAATCTAACATTGTCTCTGTTGTTACAAGGAAAACTGTTCAGCATCATTGCAGTATTTGTTCCATTCCAGTTTCCTGACATATAGCCCTTTTGTGAGGACTTCAGAGGCTAGTGTCTGTGCTACAAAAGGCTGGTTTATGTTTGCAATATGATCTTTCTACCTAGAGTCATGCTAAGATGGGGAACGATATATGCTGCAAAATTGTAGCAGTGATACTTGGTTTTATTCCTCTCTGTACCCATGTAGTTGTGAGCGTTTTGCTCTTGTGTATCTATTGTCTCCTTCGGAGGGACTCCCAATTATATTTCCACAAGGCAACCTAAGATAACTGGCAGCTGTATGGTAGAGCAAAGATACCAAAGTAAGAAGAAAAGAAGGAGGATGAGACTCTGTGAAAATCTAATTAAATAATTAAGAGCAGAACTGCTTCTTCTATAGCTGCAAAATTCCCACTGAAGCTTTTAGAGCTGCATTTTTTTCCATTTTGTGCCTTTTAGTTCAAAAGTAATTTTTCATCAGCTTAGAGCACTCGTTTCGCACCATACTGACAAAGAATAAGAGAATATGAAACATTTTTATCCATAAGAAGTTAGGTAATGGTCTCTACTCTGGATTTTCATATCCCAGAATGTAATAGCAAACTAACATGAACAATAAAAAAACAATCAGATGGATTATTCCTTAGTTTACTCAAAGTTCTTTTAATCTATTCAGTGCAGGATGTCTTAGTGTCTGCTTTTTAAAAAGTACAGTTTCATTTGTTTCTCTTTACTGTACTCCTTTTCATGCGTGTCCTAAAAATCCTCCTGACATAATGTAAACAGAAATCTTAAGATAGAAACCATTATTGATTTCCAGCTCTTATAGAAAACAAAGATGTTCTATTGTAAGTTGCAGAGCCCTTTTTCAGGATGAATGACAGCAGATTTGAAAAGAGCGGAACCTATCTTTGTTTGCCTGTCTTTAGCTGAAGTAATGGCACAGAGCAGTAAACTAACGTCTCTTAAGAGACCAAATAAATTTTCTTTCAGGATTAATGGTCCGCTGCTAGTGTGAAGAAGATTAAAACTAGAAGCAAAGAGACAAGTGAGTCCAGGGTAGCCCCATGGTTCATTTCCATGGAACTTGCTAGTGAGCAGAGCCAAAAAGTCAAGCATTTGGGTAAACGGTTCAACATGAAATTACTTACTGAATGCTATCAGACGTTATGGTCAAATACATCTGCTGCACAGTTAGGCAGTAGATAGAGTGATTTAGCACTGCATACAAATCATTGAGATTCTGTCTGTTGGTACCAACAGAAAGGCTGGCAGCCATAAGATTGCCAGTCACCAAGTGTCACTTCTTCATTTACATCACATTGGTATTCAGACAGTGGAAAGCAACCCCAAAAGTGAATTTATTACTGCAAGAAAGTCAATATTTTACAATAACGGTAAGAATTCTGAAGCAGTAATTTAAAAGACTACTTTGTGCAAACCATTTACTACTTTATACACATGTATATTGCTATTCATTGCCACGGATACCTACAACCAGAGTAATTCTGTGAAGGTTTTTAATTTTAAACACTTGGTCTTTTACAAAGTAAACTGCTAGTGTTTAGTTTAGTGAGTAAAACTGAGTTATTAGAGACCTCCTTGACTTTGCTAGAACAATTATTTACTGTATATGGTTCATTTGTGTCTCTCTTTTTAATTTTCTTGAAACAACATTTCATTAGATTTTTTCACCCTGAAATGTGCTATCAAACACTCAAATCAAGCTATCCTATTTTCTTCGGAAACATCAGTCTTGCAAAGAACTACCCTTCTGAAAAAGACAAGCAAGTTGGGCCAACAGATGAAAAGAAACAAGCACTCAGACTTTTTTCCAGTATCCTTTCAGTACTTTATCAAAACAGAAAAACATTTGAGTAAACACAAACACACAAACTGTATAAAAGGCTTTCTTTATCATCAGTGTTTTCCTTTGGAAGTACAGAATTCCCTGGACTTGGCAAATATGTGGCTGTAATTCCTGTAATACCTACGTTATGAGATCACATGACTATGGCACTTTACCTATCTTGAGTTGTCCATATTTATGTGATTTGCTTCTCATATTATGATTGGACTGAGTCTTCTACCTTTCTTTTGCATAGATATCAATTAGATTTATTTAACTGAGTTTTTATAAATTGGTGATAGTATATGGTATTTGGGGGGAAAAAAATCCTTATCAAAGCCACAAATCTATCCAGGAAAATTTGAATTCTATCCCATAACCATATTTCCTACCTGACATTACTTTTTGTCTCCATCTCAAAGTACATTTCAGTAGATATTTCTGCAGCTGCAATATAGAAGCAGTAAAAGACAGCAATAAGCCTTGTTTTCATTAAAATTCTGCAATTTGTGAGAGAGCACATTCATTTTGGACAGAGAAAGGAGCATTTCTCAGCAACTAATAATGGTAGCTCACAAGTCTGATTATGTCAGTGCTGGCTCCTAGAAAAGACCAACCGATATAATTGATCTTGTAACATTTAAAGGCTCTTCACTTCAAGCGTATTTTATTGCTGCCTGGCTACAATTATGTTGACCAGAAGTGAGGCCAGCACTGGGGTTCAGAACTCAGAGGAAAATCAGTTCAGCATGTAACCACTTCAGTCCTAATGGCAGAAGTTGCATGGGAAATTAATTTTCAGGATCACATTAAGTCAGACTGCAGAAACTATTGTGGGATTCACTTGGATAAAATTGCTCTAGCTGCTGGAAAGATGAGTGTCAGTAATGATATTTATTAAACAAAATGAATAACGTTTGGAAGCCATGGAAACCAGACGACTTAAATTGGGTAGATGCACTAAGTGCAAGAGGGCACTAAGAGCTTTTAAGACAATCAAAGGATTTAAAGTACAAGGGCAGATTAAATAAATTCATAAGCATTTTTATCCACCTTCTATCTCATAGACAGTAGCAAAGTAAAATTAAAGAGAAAATAACAGAATGTATAATCAGGGAAATAAACCTCCAACCCTGCTGTAGGAGAATATTCCCATCCCTTGAATATCAGCCTCAGTTAAGGTTCTATTTTTTGTATTCTTGAAAGATGAATTTACTATCTAGATAGACTTCAATACAGAATAATAATTTTTTTAAAAAGGGATATGAAAATATTCTAGCTAGAATTAAAATTTATAAAAAATGCACAGAAGAAATACATAGAGGTAATCCATAAAAGGTGTTAACCATCTAAGTAAAACAAAAGACATTTGACAGAAATCAAATTAGAAATGAAAATGGAATAAAAGAGTTGCAAAGACACATGGCTCTGAATGACAAGGGCTTTTCTTTCATTTTTCTCTAGTAGACTACTATACTGTAATGCTTCTAAAAACTCACATCCATGTTTATCTTTATAATATATTACTAATTCAATTGATTAGTGGAACTATTTACACTGTGAGAAGTTAAGCCTTTAAGACTACAGGTAAGAGAGAGGTAGAAGACGGAAGGGATACAAAGAAGCCCAATAGTTATATTCTCTAAAAGACGAATGTTTTGAAACACATCAAAATATTTTTAGTTTCAGTTCTGTTTAAGTAATTATTTAATAAAAGAAAAAAAAATTGGTACATCACAACAGTTACTAAAACAATTCTACTATACATTACATATCTCTCGTACAATGTGAAAAGAATAAATGAAAAAAGATCATCCACAAAGCTTTTCTCAAAGCAATGGTCCAGTTGTTTAGCATATCTCAACTTGGAAATGAGATCTCTTCTTCTTTCACAGAGCATTTTGCATTTCTGTATGAGCCATATAGCACTTACTACATTAAAACTACTGTATCATTAGTCATATTATTTGTAGGGGTAATGGTGGCATGAACTTTGCCTTAAAAATATGTGTTGAAATGCAACTTTATGAATTGCTATGACTAAGGAAAATAAGGAGCTTACAAATTTTAAAAAGCAATTAGTCTATTCACATTTCCCCTGTAGCAAAAGAGCGAAACAGATAATGTTACTTCCAGCAGGAGCACTCAAAGTTAAAATGCCATCTACCTATGTTTCATTTGAGGCCATATTACATTCTAAGTTGCAAATACAGTGAGAGTTAATCAAGCATACCTAGTATCTAATGCAGCTGACAGCTCTCTAAGATAATAGAAGTGGTTCATTTTACCCTTTAGTGGGAACATCATAAGGGTGAAAATGTCCTTTAATACTCCACTTCCATAAACAGGCCATCTGTTTTCCATTAGATCAATATGAATAAGTACTGAAATAAAGCCAGACTCTTTCATTTGTTAACAGAAACATCCTTTTCTATCCCTAGAATCAGTTAGTCAGCTCACCTTCAAAAACTCAGAGCCACATTTATGTGACATATTTCCTTTCCAGGAACACCTGTATTGTGCAGCATATCCATATATTACTGCACTGTAAACAGCTCCATTCTAAACTGATGCAAAAACTAATGTAATTGTGCACATGCAAGTAGGAAAGAGAGAAGCACCAGCTGAGATGCCCAACACTTGGCAGGGCGGGGGGCGGGGGGGGGCAGAAATGAAAGAAAATAAAAGAAACAAAAGGAAAAAAGAACTTGAATGACACAATCTCACTTCTTTCAATTTCTCACCTCCAGGATTTTCTTCCAGCTCCTAAAAGTCTTTTTATTATTTGGATGAGTAGGAATTGATAAGACATTTGTCTTTTCTTCCATGTGTTTCATAAGATGACACCATTCTAAAGAGACACCAGTCCCATTCCAGTTCAGATCTTGCAGTCAGAGTTGGGTGGGTCTGCTTCGACTGCACTGAAATGACTGTTCCCACATGCTGCCACAGATTTTTAGTATTATTCCTCCTTGATTCAGTCCAGGGAATTTGTAGTATTGTCTCCATGAAGAACATTCTGAATAAATCCATTCATAGTATCAAGCATCTCTTTGCACCCTGAAAACACAGGCAGGTTTAAGGACAATAGCTGTAAAAACATCTTAATAATATAAAAGACATAATTCATTTTATACTTTGTTAAGTCTCTTCCTGAAGTACTTTTTAAAAGCTTTCTCTTTTGTTAATTTGTACAGGAACTGAACAGGTGTTCTTTTCATTGTAGTGGTGGTTTTTTGCCTGCATATATTATACAATTAATTTGTGCTCAGATAAAAAGAAAATTCTAAGTCAAACTAATGCAGTAGTTTCCATTATTATTGAGGAACTAATTAGATAAAGGGTGCATGTCACCCACCCTTTTCATTCTTCCGTGATTGTTCTCATAAAATAAAGCCATTATCCTAATCAAGTCAGGGGTTTATGAATATTTTTTATTTATTTCCTTAATGTTATCTCTTTAAGAAAATCAAAAGGTTCACTTAATTATTATTTTCTGTAAAAAACTAATCCCTGTATGTGTACGTCTGTGTATATATATGTGTATACAGATGTATATAAGGCCATGAAGTGTAAGTAACTGCAAAGGGTAGGACCGAAAACAGAAAAGAGGATATGTGGGTGATAAGAAATGAAGAAGTAAAAACTAGTGTCTCTTCATTCTTAGTGAAGAGATATTCATGAGTACTGCCCTTTTTCCCTGAAGAAGCAGAATCCTCATAAAGTAATGCAAATTTTGTCCTTTGTTGTAGCCACAAGCCGCCAATACATCGCCTGATATCCTTTTCCATTGGCCAAGCTGCAAAGGCTTCGTCTGATTCATTCTGTGGTAACTTTCCAGACTGGCATCTGCCTTTATCACAATGGTGGCTGATTATTGTCACTCCTGGCTCTCCATCTTGCAGCTTGCTCCGAGTACTGGAACATGATTGTTAAGCGTTTTAGGCATATCTGATGCTAATGCTTGCGCCCTTTGCTCTTACTACTGTATGTCTGGAGACTGAGATGTGTTAATGTAAAATCAAAATCCACACTGTAGCACTCTGTTAAACCTGTGCTGTGCAGAATAAGGAAGTGTTTGTCTTTCCTTCCATCTCTAAAGCAGATAAGCTCTGCTTTTTCTGATTTGTCTCCCCTCCCCACTCTGACTTCCTTCTCGAATCCTTTTGGATGAGGCAGCCCTTAGATACAGCACACAGGTTTAAAAGTTGTTGGGAAGCAGCTGAAGTCATTGTTATACACTCCTTCCAATTTGTATTTCAATATGGAACTGATAAACTTCATGGGGCAACTCTTCAGCTGATCCAAGTCATCATAGCATCTTTAGCTTCAACAAACCATTTTAATTTTTCGGCAGAGAGGATGACTCTTCTGCTGTTTACTGTATTTAGTACTGCTATTCAGCAGCTCAAGTACTGCTTTTGAAGCTCTGATTGAAATTACTGCTCATTACAGCCTCTGCTATTTTTTTAAATACAATCATCCACATAAAATGCACAAACATTTTATCTCTTCCAGTATTATTGCATTTTAAGTTTTTTCTCCTCTAAGATTCCCTGACTTCATTCACTTAACTACACATTTTAGCTATTTGCTTGGCCAGTTCTCTTAACTATTCTGTATATCACAGCACAGTATTCTCCATTTTTTTCAAGAAACTTTGCCTGTTCTTATTCTGTCATTTTTAACCTCAGGAAGATCAATTCAGAAATATTGAATTATATCTATCTATTTTTAAGATAAAGCTGATATTTTCTCTAGATTGCTGTCATTCAGTGTGAGAACCGTCTCTGCTAACTTTGCCAACCAAAGTTTAGATGTCTAGTCTAATTAAGTCATCCAACTCCCCCTGTCACCAATGAAAGGAGATAAATTGAAAGTTGACATAAATCACCTTTCAGGGCCATCCACCCCTCTCTATTGATTATGTAGGACAAAGAGATCTAGGCAAAGGCATAATTTTAAAAAAACATGAAGGGAATAGAGTATTAATAAAAGTCTTCACCGTTGCCCAGCAGCACACTGGTCAGTGTATTTAATCAGGATGGTTTTGTTCTCACCTTTCCAAAACCACTCAGCTGAAGCACTCCATTTTGCACTGAAGACAATATAAATTGGCGGAGGTGGTACATACTGCCTCATTCAACAGCCTAATAACTCAGTCACTGAGTCATTCTCATTTTTGTTAGCTCAGCCATAGAGAGTACTTAAATGTGGCAAGCAAAATGGAAGAGCTTGTCCTGAGTAGATTCTGACCGTTATCACTGTGCTCCTTCAGCTCCAGCTGCCTCAAGGAGGAACTGATGACAAATCTGAGCTGTTTGTCACAACTGCTGCATCTACTGTGACAAAGGAAGAACACAGTATGACATTTTGCAAATCAGGCGTTTTTCTAAACTGAGGCCACATAGCGAATTCCCATTTGAGGAACAGGCGAAAGAGTCAATCCCCTTCAGTCACCATGGTGTAACTGACCACCTGAAGATCATCCATTACACCAGATTTCTCACTCACTCAAAAAATAAAAAAGTGAGCACTGGTGTCACCTCAGCCTTGTGCCCAGAGGGAAGCTCCCCAAAGCAAAATCTTGTCCTTGTGGCTGCTAAGGCTGACCCGTTCAGATTTTGGGAGCCAAAAGTCCATTGACACACAAGCTTTTAACTTCATGAGGCTTAGTGACTTAAACATTGCATTCTGAATGGAACAAGAAGCAAGTTTGTACAACTTTGGCCAAATTACATTATTTTTATTTTACAGTACATTTCACAGTACATCATAAACAGAAGCCAAATTCTTGTGATTTTTAATGTTTCCTTCTTAGCAAGATTGCCAGCACTGCATGCAACTAGACCTACAAACAAAATTGAAGTTGAGTATCCATAAAAAATAAACATTAAATGTGAACGAATTCTTAAGAAGACTAATTCAGTGACTGCTTCTAAAGTCAGCCCACTGATTAGCAGCATCATTTTTCTAATTTTAATTTTACACGCTTTCAGATTGCCTTTATCTGCTGCAAAATACTTGTTCCAAGAGAGTGCAGATTCTGATAGACAGAAGAAACTCTGTGACACAACAGGCATTATAATTTTCATAAACTATTTTTTTTCAAAGCAAACAAAATATCCAATTTCTTTTTGACATCTGAAGTATATACGCAAAAAGGAACTTCAGAGCATACCAAGGTGTAGCCTCACTTAATAAAAATTCAGCACCATTACCACAAAATAAGCTCATAACTGTCAATTTCATTCATTACGTCTCTTTTCTAGAGCAATATGCTTATCAAATAGCAGGAAGAAAATACAGTTAAATTTGTTAATTCTTGGAGAAGGCAAAGAGAATGCAGAAGGCCTCGATAGAAATGGCAAAGCCTTACAACAGTTCCCGACCTAGCTGTTTAATCTGTTACTTAATTCTGGCCATATATAATTTTCCTATGCATATTTAAATAAAGTAATCTGTTCTGTACTTCTCATATCCTACAAAGATAAGTAGGGGAAATACACAACCGGAAACTGTTAAATTAAACTCCTCAAATACAATTTGTCTACTAATAATACCAGATGCCTCACGTTTGTGTAACATCTCTGCTTAGATAACTATCACACATTTAATCTCCTCTGGCCGTAGACATAGCTTTAGGACAAACAAAAAATTAAAGGTTCAATCTAGTTTTTATGAAATTCAATAATGAAATCCTTGTACATATCAAGCAGAAGTCTCTAGTCCTGAAAGAACATTTATCCTACTTACCATGGGTCTTACTTACCTTGTTGTGGTATAACAAGAATTACTCTTGTCCCTAGGGTGAGCTGAATTTGCCATGACGAGATAGAAAGTTTGTATCAACTACACAACAAACTCCATATGGTGCATTACAGGATCAAGGTTGCAGTATTTCATGGTGTAGGATAGATAGGCATTACTCTTTTTAAACACGCAGTAGAAGCACTTCTGGCCTTCAGAATTATTCATCCAGATGGAAGATAGAAAGTAAAAACAGCCCTGGTGCACTGAGGAAAAAAATTTGCTTTACTCTGCAATAAATTCTAGCTTCAGACAGCAAATTATGAGATTACAGCTTTCCAAATCCCCAATGCAAAACTCTCTTTCTACCAAAACATCCTTTAGATACTTCCTAGTCTTGCTTGTATCAAAGACACCTGACAGGTAACTTCTTTAGCTCTCTACAAAGTAGGCCCTTTTCCACTTTCTGCTTTGTCCTCACTCACCTCTGTTCCAAGAAACAGCAACACAAGCTCATGATAAAAAGAGAATGAAGGCAATTTCTGCCTATATCCCGTTTCCTAGCTAGCCTTGCTCTCAGTATTAAATTACTTAGCTATGCATCTGAAAACCACTTCAGCAGCATTCTGGGCAGGTACAGGAACAGCAAGAAGACTCAGAGACCCTTAAGTTGGTCTTCAGACAAATTTTTCTTAAGTCTCTTGAAAAATAGTATCTTCAATTATTTTACGCCTTCTGTGGCTGAAGAGATTAATACAGAACAAACATGAAGGAAAGAGTGCCACCTGCTGTGTCACCAGTAATATTCCCTCCAGTACTCAGGGAAAAGTCCAGTAGCTGAAATGCAAACAAGATGAATTGCTCAATAGTTAACAGTAATTAGATCACAGAGGAAATTATCACTTGCAAATGTCATTATTGTGGAGATACTTTTTGATTAAGTTAAAGGGCTTTTTTTATCACATTTTCACTGAGATATTAGGCATGTCCCTGTTCTCCATCACATGCATCTTTGTTACATTACTTCCTTTATTTTGGTAGACACTGAAACCAAACTCTTTCTGCTGTGGCCTCTGCATAGTGTGGCATACAATATGCATGTCTCTGTGTTTTGATCTTTCTTTAACTTTCTGCTATCACAAAGCCATTGTCCATATTTAGATATTTTTCTTCTATACTACTAGTTCTGTTTTCTTGACAGAAAATTGATTTTTCTCATCCTGATACATGAACCCGAATAAATCTCTTGCTGTATTGCTCAAGAGCATCAACCACAGCTTTACAGCATGTCATTAGAGACAGCGACATTAGAATAACAATGAGCAGTCTGAAGCAGTTTCTTTATAACACAACTAAAAAATCCCTAGTTTTCTGCTGCTAACAAGTTACAGATATGAATTCTTTACTGCATTCACTGCACCTTGTTCAAAGAAGTAAAAATCCTTTTTGCTCTTTGGAAATAAGAAGAGGAGAAGCCTAAGAGGAGACCTCGTCACAGCCTACAGCTTCCTCACAAGGGGAGGAGGATGGGTGGACGCCAAACTCTTCTCTCTAGTGACCACTGACAGAACCCAAGGGAATGGCAGAAGATGTGCCAGGGGAGGTTTAGGTTGGACATCAGGAAAAGGTTCTTCCCCCAGAGGGTGGTGGAGCACTGGAACAGGCTCCCCAGGGAGGTGTCACAGCCCCAAGCCTGACAGTGTTCAAGAAGAGACTGGACAAGCCCTCAGACACATGGTGTGAACTGTGGGGTTGTCCTGTGCAGGGACAGGAGTTGGACTCAATGATCCTTGTGGGTCCCTTCCAACTCAGGACATTCTGTGATTCTGTGCTTCTATGATTCTAATAATATTCAAAATATATCCTGCTGTAAATGTCATCCAATCATGCTCAATTTGAGGAAAGATGGAAACCCAAATTTGTTTCTGCATTCATGTCTTTTGAAGATACTTCAAAGTGCAAAACCTAAAAGGACTGACTGCATGGTGAGTTTTTACTCTACGTTTAAGGAGATAAATGCTGTTCTGACCTCATCACACCATCATCATGACCTATGATCTGCTGCTTTACTGGGGACATACAGTGACTTACACAAAACTTGCTGACAACTTCAGATAACTTGTTGCAGAAGTGTCCACATCACATATCTACAAACTAGATCTATTCTTTTCCTGGGCTGTCTGTTGGTAACTATTCCAAGACTGAATTTGATTACTGTTGAGTAGACACACATTTGCAAGACATACATACATTTGTGGTGCTGCACACTGATGTACAACTTGGACTACCTATGCTACAATGTGCAAGTCTACTGGGGGCTTTAACCCAGTTAAACTCTCACAGTAAATCTACTTCTGTACAAAGAGAAACTTTACAGTGTTGCTGCTTCTAACACTGCTGTCCTTGAAATGAATGTATGTGAAAGACTTTGTCTGTAATAATATGAAGTGGTGCATGTCATGATGTCAAAGCTCTTACTTATTTTTTAAATGTAGACTTTATGTAGTGAGCCAGAACAATTATCATAGCCTCATGTTCTGAGGCAAAGGACGTTTCATGTTGCCCCTGTAACTCACAGCTGATTTAAAGTTAATTTCAGCACTCACTACAGGTAAAAAAAATAAAGCAACAGGCCAAATACCACCAAAATTATTACTGTAACTTCCACCAGTAAAAGGAAACAAGGGAAAAGAAAGATGTTTTTTCTCTTACAGTGGTCTCTAGATTTTTGTAATTTATATACAGACCAGAGAGCCAACCAGATAAAAACTTCAAAAGATGAGTTGAAACCTCACTTTCTACCCATAATGAGCTTTTATTTGACCAAGGCAAGGAATTATAAAAAATTCCGTAAAGCAACTTATATTCCTCCCAATTATATGAAGGTAGGGGGGCTTTTCAAAAAATAATGTGCCTTTTGTCATACATCCTTTCCCAAATCCATTGGCAATTAAGGTAAATTCTTAGATTAGTGGAATTTTCTGTAATGTTTTTAGAAGTATAATATTACAAACTAAATTGATTTGACTAAAAAGCTTTATAATTAGTTTATTTTGTAAGTGATAGGATTGCTAGAGCTTCATAAATTAAAAATTAATTGGTACTAAGGTTTAATATGACATAAACCAAACCTACAAAATTTAGATTGCCTTTATGTTAGTATGTTAGGCCTTAGAGTAATGGGCTGATTTTAAGAAAATATTATTTCAAATTATTCTGTGTACTTTTCTATCTAGCCAACAGCATCCTCCATATAAAATTCTAACATACCATACAAATAAGCTGCTCTTATGTAATTTATTCCTTTTCTCCTCTTTTAAGCACTAAATTTTAGTTTATTTCATAAAATTTATCTCAAATCTCTTTCTTCATTCTTCACAATCCCAAGTCCATAGTTGATGTCTATTAATCTCTGTTTTCATTATGTACAGAATTATTTAGGGTAGCTAAAGCATTCAAGAAGAAAACAATGTTGATTCACTCAATAGGGGCAGTTTCAGAGCTATTTTTCTTGCTTTTTAATCATTAAGTATGGAGGTTTCTTTGCTATAATATTGCTTCCTATGCCTAGTTTTATCTACCTTGCATAATTATTCCACTGATATACATTAGTATGGTGTAACGGCCTGTGTTTAGTGACTGCAAGCTAGAAGACAGTTTGATGAAATCAATCTGATTCTACGGTCTGAAGATGGTTACAGGGAATGGAGTAGAGATCCAAAAAACATATCACAATATTTTTTCCATATTTTTTTTCAGCCAAGAAACATTGTGAAATGAATTTAGACATGGCTTCCTAGTGAAAAATAAAAGGAGAAAAAAATAAGGCAGTATATTGATCCTTTGCTTGATGCAAGTATATAGGGAAATGTGAAATTCTACAAGCAACCACAGTTCTCATGGCTGTGCCCAGCTACGACCTGACTGATCTCAGAGGAGCTCCACTCCAAGTATGTAGTTGAAGTATCATAATCATTGAATGCAGTTTAGACACATTTACAAGTGCACACTTAAAAAAAACCTTCACCATATTTCACACTAGTATCTAAAAGACTTTTTGAATTATAAAATAACCCAGTCTAGTAAGTTAATGTTGCATATTAAGAAGTTTGTTATGTTAGAAGGTAGCACTATTTACAGTTATTCTCCTAGATATCAAAGCAATATAAAATACTAATTGCATTTACTCTTCTATGTTATCAATTATTTTTATATGTTTACTCCTGAAAACACTAACTATAATATCTAGTCTTGTAAATGGACAGTGAAGTCTGTTTTCTTCCTGTAAAGGCTACCCAAATAGGATTTAACTTTCTTTAGAGAATCAGTACAAACCTTATGAAAATTCCCTTGTTTACCTTTACCCCCGATATCAATAGGATTTTGAGTTATTTATACATTTTTTCCATTTTTCTAGTATAATACAAAGCAGAAATTGCACATGCAACTGATATTGCATATCCATATATGCAGAATTACCATGCATTTGTTGATTCAGAGTTCTGCTGAAGATTTTGTTGCTCAAAATATTTCCTGCACAGTTTAAGTTTCAGACAACCAAGAACTGCACAGCTGCATAACTGACACGAATGATCCCAATGAGGTGTAGTCTCACAAATTAGGACAGTAAACCATGTCCTGTTTCTAACTTTAATGCCTAAAACAGTGAAGAGCTGCTTTAAACAACATTATTCAGTAGCATTTCTAAAAATAAGACCTTGTCTTCATAAGCATTCATAGTTGAATTTTGTTAAATTTTCTTTCTTTCAATGCTCTAAGATATTCTAATTTAAATGTTCAAATGTTTGGTTTTATGTTTTTCATTTTCTGACTACGAAGATAATCTCTGTGCATTAGTGCTAATGAGGCAACTCTGAAGCTCTAAAGTTTTAAAAAGATAGTCTACATATATAGTTTATAACTATTGTGTCTGTAGAAACACCAACACTCTGTGCTCTGAAAGTTCATTTAATTTCAAAGGATGACTTGTAAAAGTGAATTTCAAGTTTTAAAAACACAAGTACCCACTAACTTTACAAAGAGGATGGTGAAACAGGTATCCCAGAGAGGTGGTAGATGCCCCATCCCTGAAGACATTCAAGGCCAGGCTGGACGGGGCTCTGCGCAACCTGATCTAGTTGAAGATGTCCCTGCTCATTACAGGGGGGCTGGACTAGATGACCTTTGAAGGTCCCTTCCAACCCAAACTATTCTCTGTTTCTATGATAACTTACTTCCTTATAAGAAGCTAGAAATGCTGTACTTTCTACTTCCTTTCGACAAAGGTGTGCAGCCCAATCTCACATAGAGGCACAAAAGTGCCATCTGAATTCACAGGCTGCTCTGACACACAGATTCACCAGCGTACAGTTTACTTCACCTACCTTTAGATATACATGTGTCTGCATGTGAGCTACATACTGTAATCTCCCTGTATTGTTAATGGAAAGAATCAAGACTTTAGGACAGGGGTATCCAACTCATTTTCACCAGGGGCCACATCAACCTCCCGGTTGCCTTCAAATGGCCAAATGTAATTTTAGGACTGCATAAATGTGGGAGTAGTTAGTAGTAGTTAGTACATCCTATGGCTGATGGCTGATGTGGCCTCCGGTGAAAATGAGTTTGACACCCCTGTTTTAGGACATGACTAACCTCCTAAATTGGATGACTGAAATGCATCAGAAAAAGCATGGCCTAAAAATCCCTGTTTTTTCTCTCTGGTGGGTGACTGCTTCAGGTGTAGGTATCCACTCTTTAGGTGTCTATATTTGATCAGACTAATCTCACCTGTAATGGCAATGGCAATAGTGTTTGACCTTTAGGTATTGTGCCTTCTGGTGCACTGTGTAATTGCAAAGGACACTGCTGCAGCCTCCTTTTAATAAGGCAATTAGACTATTCTTAGTTACTGTAAGTGCTAAGTGTCTTTACTGAGGAAGAGAATAGGCTAGGAGGTAGTGGAAAAGAGAAGCAGAGTGATGTAAAAAGTTTAGAGGGACTGGAGAAGTATGCACCTTATCTGGGCATGAAGTCAAACAGCAATAAAGATTAATTTAATCCCTTGTCTTAGCCGATGTACATCCAGATGAGACCTTGAAGGCTAAAAGGCAGGATATGCCCTTTCTGAACTGATCTGTAAAGCCAGTACTGTCTTCCCAGGCATATATCTCTTACAGGTCCTCTTCATCCACAACATGTCAGATGTTACTCAGACTGGATGATTCTAGATGTGAAAGAGAAAGAAGTCTGTGCAGTGTATTCTCAGTGAAGTCTCTTTAATCTGAAATCACCCTAATCTAATGCCCTTGAGGGCATGCAGCAAGAAATATCTTCTTCAGAGAACTGCTGAAGTGGCAAATGTGAGCCAGGGGTGATGCATAATGAAAATGGAAAAACTTTCATCCTCATTATTTATCTGCAAAATGGTGATTGAATATTAGGAGATGTTGTAGATTACCATTAATTTCAACACAGTGATTGGTTCACATTTTTTTATAAAAAAACTCATCAAGAACATCTAATCTGTTAAATGGAAGTCTTTTGTCACTTTACAATTTAAAAACAGGGATAAATACGAACACTCCCAGCAGACTATACCTGAAGTGTTAGTACAGAAAAACAAATTATATACCTCTAACATGACAAAAATGTGTGACCAGCATATTTCACATCCTAAAGTGGTAAGCTAACAGATATTTTTATTTCCCATTTCATTTTCTGTACTCATCTTTTCATCCTGCGAATACTTAAATGGATATTTAACCACTCGAAGACTTTTCCTAAGTCTAAATCTATCTTTATTTTACTAAACTGAGAAACTTTCCCAAATTTTATTGTAGAAGTATATAGTTCAGCCTTCCTCAAACTCCATATCTGGAGAGGAGGGCAGTAACATGAGCACAATCCTGTCCACACATGAATATGCACACCGATGGAGAGAGTGGCTTCCATGGGAAGAAAGCCAGCATGGTCACTGCTCAGTCTTGCCATCTGCGGTGGACATAAGGGCACCAGCAGCTGAAGGTGGACTCAGCCTGAAACTCTTTGCCTGACTAGAGTTAATCACATACATTTTCAGTGTGAACTGCAGTGAACTGGAGGTTTAGTTTGTGAACACTAGGCTGCTAAAATCTGTAGAGACATTAATATATTTTTCCACTTCTACCCTTAGGCAAATTTTGCATCAGGATCACAGCTTTCTTTCAATTGGTAGAGTTAGTGCTTAACATACTGTGAGCTACTGTAAGTAAATAGTAACGCAACTTTCAACCACAGACGGCCAAAAAGCTTTTATTTTAAAAATTCACTTTTACCTTTCTCTAAAGATCTTCCCAGAGGGTCTTGAAAAAGGACTTTCATGAAGACGAAAATTACAGAAGTTAGACACAGGAGTTATAGTGACAGCATATTACATGTTTAAAATGTTGCTGCCTAGAAAGAAATATGTACCTGTAGATAGGTCTTATTCGCGGTTCTCTGTTTCACCCTCTTAATATGTTTGGAAACTATTCACTTGTTAAAAAAATGAATTTGTACAGTCAAAATGCTATTTTAAATACTCTGTCCTTCTAATTAGCTATTATTTATTCTAAAGGAACTTTCATTCAAGTAAAACTTCTTGTTACCATGATCCTGTGATGTCTCCACATTCCCACCAGCATACTGAACTAAGAGACATCAGACTGAGACATCTACACGCTCACTCCTGTAGGCCTGCAGATTGCTGTACATGCTGCATTAAACTACATGTGCTTTTACTGGTCTGTTCATGTGCAAGGGGCTGGAGGAACACAAAAAGAGAGAAACAAATGAAAAAGAAACAAATAGAAAACATTTAAACAATAATAAATTTATAATAGAACTCAGTAAAAAAATATAAACATCTCCAAATGGTAGAATTTTACTCCAAATAAAATTAATAGGGGTGTGTGGGAGGGTGTTTGTTATGTTGCTGAGACTGTTTGTTGTTAAGATTTTCTTATTGTTTCTTTGTTGCTAAGATTTTATCTGGAGGTTCATTTGTACCCATTTCTACAAATACACCATTGTAAGGTGAAGAGAGATTCATTCAGAAATTGCAAGAATGATCAAGTTAACTGTCTCCAAAGAACATATTAATGGGGGCAAAATAATTTTTTAAATTTTAATATCACAAAATTATTTGTCCTGGGGCAGACATCTAGCATGGGGCATATCAGCCTGAAAAGTTTAGATATGGCAATTATAAGGAGTTCAAAACAGGGTCTCAAAGAGAAAAGTTTTGGTCAACCTTAGCTAAAAGCATTTAGTGGGACTAAAATAATAAAAATCTGTAAAATTAAAATCTGTATAGCATTTAGTCAAATAGACCTGTCTGGTTTTCTCAAGGTCTATTCATGTATACATAATTAGAGTCCTTGGTTAGAAAACTGACTTTGAAAAAAATCTTTAGGCAAAAGGCTTAAAAAGCAGAAACACAACAGTGAAAGCTGCCACTTTTTAAAGCATAGCATATTTGCTCCTTTTAAATTTATTTGCAGAGTTCGAAAGACAATCATTGACTAATTATCTGCCAAATGCAGTACTATTGTTGGAATTGTAGGCATCTTTACTTAGTTGAAAAACACTGTTGTTTCCTTAATAGCTTCTCTAAACTTCATTATTGTGTGACATTTTGTAATACACTATATAAAAGCTCCTGCATACAATAAGAAAATATAATTTTTCATTTATCTTAGGAGTAAAAAGCATTTTAAACTTTAACACAGGAATGCTGTGAGCTGGTTTTCAGTGAAGGTAATTTCTCTCTGAATTTTTAGTAATTCAAAAAAAAAGAAGAGTAAGGATTTAGAACCTTTATTGCACATAATTTTCAGAGTAATCTGAATGTTTTCATTGAACTATTTCCAAAATTTCTTCATTGGGACACCTTCTGGGCATTTAAGTCACATGCCTATGAACACTTCACCTGGCAAGGAGTATCACAATTAGTGTGAATTCAACTCATGAATGATATGGGGTTTTTTTAAATGTTCATTAAAATAAACAGAACTTTATAAAGTGAAAAGGTTTGCAGTTACAAGCATTCATCAATTCCCCCATGTCTCCACCTGTCACACTAATAATCAATATAGTTCTGCTTCTTTTAGATATTCTCTGAAATAGTAGCTACTTTAAACAACACATTACACCTTTTATCCATGCTAACTTCATGTTTTTTAGAAAAATATGAAGCTACTGAACAGCTGATACCTAGTTTGATTGCCAGTTCTTGTAAGCTGGATATAATGCCTGTGTTTCTGAGAGCCAGGAGACTTGTTTGGAATGCCACAGATAATCTGTCAATTTATGACAGACAGCTCTGTCGCAGAAGCTGGTTACTTCCAGTATCCAGGATAATCTTCATACAAAACATTAAGACAATCTTCAAAGGCACAGTGTTAATGTTTTTAATTGTTCTGGTCTGAGAGCCAAGGACATTCTGAGCACCCTGCTTAGAAGTGTTAAGGAAGAAGGGGCAGAGATGGGGCAGAGCTTGACTGACATCCAGATTGACCAATAAGAGTATTCCATCCCATTGGCATCATACTTTGGATTTAAGAGTGGGTCTTTCTGGTTTCTTGTCAATTTTTCCTTTCTTCTGCTACTTTTTGCTTTTGGTAACAAGCTGGGGGAGTTAAGTCAGGACGTTTAGCCTGGCCTTTTGCCATCTTGCAGAGACCTCTGGGCTTTTCTGCGTTTTTCCTCTCTTTTCTCTCTCTGGGATCAGCTGTTCAGACCAGGTGTGGCTTGTTAGGGCTGGCTACTCGGTGTGGACGGAGTTCATGAGAAAATGCCTGGAGTATCTTTTATTTCAATATTATATATATATATATATATTTACTAGTAGTGTATTAGTATTTTGGTATTTTATTAGACTCTATTTATCTCAATCCAAGTTTCTCCATTCCCTTTTGATTCACTCTCGTGTTGGAGGAGGGGGTTGGAGGAAGGTGTGAGTGAGCAGCTATTGTGGTTATGTTGCTAGCTCAGGTTAAACCATGACACAACTTTTCCAAGAGAATACTGTAGGAAACAGCATCAAAGGCTTTCCTAAAGTCTAAGGAGGCAACATCCACAGCCTTTCCCTCATCCACTGAGCAGGTCATCTCATAGGAGATCAGGTTAGTCAAGCAGGACCTGCCTCTCATAAACCCATGCTGACTAGGCCTGATTGCCTGGTTGTCTTGTATTTGCTGTGTGATGGTACTCAAGATGATCTGCTCCATGGTCTTCCCCGTCACCGAGGTCAAACTGACAGGCCTGTAATTCCCCAGATTCTCCTTCCATCTCTTCTTGTAGATGCGCACCACATTTGCTAAACTCCAGCCAACCAGGACCTCCCCAGTTAGCTAGAGCTACTGATAAATAATCAAAAGTGGCTTAGTGAGCACCTCCACCAGCTCACTCAGAACCCATCTGGCCCCACAGTCTTGTGCATGTCTAAGTGACGTAGCAGTTCATTAACCATTTCCTCTTGGATTACTGGGGCTTCATTCTGCTTCCTACGTGTCTTCTGGCACAGGGGGCTCTGTACCTGGAGCACAAATGGTCTTAATATTAAAGGCTGGGGCAAAGAAGGCATTAAGTACTTCAGCCTTTTTCTCATTCTCTCTCACTATATTTCCCCCCACATCCACTGAATGATGAAGAGCACTAGTGAAATAATTACTGACTTGTCCACCTGTCAGGTATCTAGGCAGAAATCAGTACCTTTTTTTTTTTTTTTTTTTTTTACACTGGAGTAAGAAGAAAGGCTACAAAAGAAAAAAAGAAGAAAAAAAAAATTAGGAAGGGTTTTGTTTATTTGATTTGGTTTTGCCAGGTAGATACTTACCTTATTAAATAATAACCTAAATGTACCTCACAAATCCTCAGCACTTTTGTTCAGCTGGTATTAAGGCTCTTGAATTGGAGGAAATATGATGACTGCTTCTCCCAATTTAAAAAGGGGAAACATCAACAGTAAAAGCTATTTACTGGGACTATAGGAAACCAGCACACTATGCTGCATAGGAAATGAATTTTAATTTTCACAAAATTGCTTACTAGGTTGGTTTGCTCAGCCAAGTAATTCTCCTGGTTAATGGTTTTTCAGGGGATTTTACCATTACAGATATACTGGAATTCATGTTCTGCAATAAAAATACAATTATTTTTTTTTATTAAATTCAAGACCTCGTTAAAGCAATTTTGGTACAGGTGTAACAATTGCAGCATTTTTCCAGTGATTAAGGTGTTAGGTGGATCCCTTAAGTTTTAAAATGGATCCAAAATATTCAAGAGATGATTCAACAAGAAAAGCCATTAGGCATTTTCCATCTTAATCCATTGATATTTAAATATTTCATGGCAGCCTCCATATCTCTTAGAAGTATGTTATATTTTTAAGGTGCTGTTAAATCATCTGTGAAACGTTCTCATGCAAGACTTTACAGAATCTTAGCTACTGAAAACTAGGAAATAATTTTTGTGCCAAACTTTTATCTTCATATGAATATAAAAGCAAAGGACTGATTAATTATTTTTAGACATCAAGATATCTGAAAAGCTTTCATGCTAGCATATGGATTTTTGAATGCTAATTTCCTAAAGCTTTCTTAATACCTTAAAGCATGGGGGAAATTTTCTCTCTCCCAGGGATACAATTCTATAATCACAGTGTGTGCTTTTACTTCCATCTTCAAATGCTCTTTTGGGTTTAAATTCAGACTTCATCTCACCCTAAAGTAGATATGTAATGTGGGCTAAGTAAAAGTTAAATTTGCCTGAGGTGATTAGTTCAGATGTGGACTTCTACGTTACAGGCATTTAAAGTTAAATGAGACAAATACTTCTCTGAAATAGGGTTTCTAGTTTCTCAGACCCTATTTAATGGAAACAATTTTTACTGTAATTAGCTGCTCGATAAACAATTACAGAATTCATTCTTCTGACCATGACAGCACAACAGAATAGATATATAAATATTATGTGCATAACACCTTATGTTGGTTTTCCATGGTAAAATTAAAGCATCTAAGATGTTTCGATTTTATGTGTTAAGTTAGGGCACTGCATATTTATTTTTTTCCTTTCAGCTGTAGTATTTTGGAATATAAGGTTTCTTTAAGCAAGTGATGATACCTGCATTTTATAAGAATTCTACTTATATACAAATCTGTTCCAGGAAAATAGCCTCTAAAACCAGCATGAACTGGCAAAACTTTTCTTACTTTGCTAAAACATTTAATATACCTTCATTTTTCCCAGGTCCTTCTCTCCTCCCATGCATTTTTGATTAAATATAAACCATTCAGTAATTATGAGTGGCTTTGATTTCAGGTGTTCTCAATTCATACATTTCTTCATAAATTTGCTGATCTGGGCACATTTGAAATATTAATGCCTCTTTTCTTTCCAAGTACATTAAATGAGTGGCCTTTTTTCCTACCAGTTTAATATTGTTTGCTTCAAAAGAATGAGCTTAGCTTTCTCAATATTATTATATTTTGAATACTATCCACCTTTATAACGTTTTTTTCCTCTTATGCTGTCATTTTCACTTTTGAAAAGTCTCAAACAATATTTCACTGTTTTCTCATTTCAGTAACAGAGTAAAATTTCAGTCAATATGTTTACATGAATTATTACTCACCAAGGGAACAGAAAATCAGTCACTTACTAACTCCTGAAATCACTGAGGTTATGTAATACAATTTTATTTTAACTGA
The DNA here is from genome assembly GCF_036013475.1 of Columba livia. NCBI lineage: Eukaryota > Metazoa > Chordata > Aves > Columbiformes > Columbidae > Columba > Columba livia. The sequence continues at coordinate 59,118,746 of NC_088602.1, read as the reverse complement.
GAGATGTAGAGTGTTTCAAGACACAGATGCCCTACCAAAAATGCCTCTAAATTTTTGCAAGGTTTTGTAATTTCCCCAGTGGCTATTACAATAACCTTGTTTGACTCTAGGTAATGCCCTTCAAATAAAGTTTCAGTTTCTTTGCCAGTACCACAGCAACAACAACTCCTTCCTTCCCCTGGAAAGAGTTCTAGAAGCAATGTTACAAGTCAGTCAAGAAACAAAAACCAACAGCAAGAAATTATTATCAAAAGTAATTGTTGTCCTCCACACAAACTGACGTAAAAGCTCAAAGTGTGATTTTTCTTTTTCACGGCTAAAATATTTTTTTTGAAGTCTTAATTTGGAAATTTCAGAATGTTTTGTTCTAGCTTGTCTAGAAGTTTTCATCCCTGGAACTGCTATAGCATCTCTTAGGAACTGCTATTCCTAATGATGTCTCTTTTAGGACAGTTTTACTGGTCAGGATTATATTCTCTGGACACAACAGTTCAGGTTGAAGTTCCTCAGGTATATCTATAGAGAAATGCCTGCAGCTGCTCAGCAGAGGCAACAACGAAGAGGCTCCTTCATTTCCTTCACCAAAACTGCATGAGATCTACTCTTCAATACTGCTCACTAATACAGAGTCTGAAATGAAGAATTCCATTCATTACTTCCTTCAATGTGAACTGAAAAAAGCTGTTCAGGAAATTGTATTTCAATAACTCTGCCTTCAAATCCTTTGACACTTTTGAGTCTAAGTCAGTAAAAGAGCTACCAAAAGTCCACAACAAAAATGGTTATCAGAATTCTCTGACTCAATTCCCAATTTATATCGTTCTAGCTCAGAGAACATTTAAAATGCTAGGTACTTTGAGATAATTCAGTGGAGAAATAACCTCTTGGTGAGCCCTGGTGTTTTAGTTGTAAGTGAATAATTAGGTACCTATGACAGTTGTATTTTGTCCAGAATGACAGAGGTTTGACTTATAAAGAGCTTTTCTACAGAAAGTCTCTTCCTTAAGTGATGCTCAGACAAGACTTTGTCTATCCAAAATGACACAGCTAAAATGACAGTCATGCACCCTAATTTGGGGCATCTAAGTTAGATGCCTAAGGACACCAACTCATCGGCTGCATTTAGAGTATTTTAAAAGCTATCCATCTAAATCAGCCATTATATCAGGGTTGAGGAGAAGATTCTGAAGTGATGCATCTAAAACTATCTTAAAAACTTATCTTAAGGAGGAGTATAACTAGCCTAGTCTGAGGCCAACTGGATTGTTCCTAAAATTACATACTTATCTGCCCTAGTTCAGGCATTCTGAGTCATCCTCTGAATCACCCTGTTCTTCAGCATTTCACATATACACTGAATAAAGAAAAAACCCTTAAAATCAAATGTTCAACTTTTAACTACTTGAAGTCATGGCAAATATATCCACATCTGAGTAATCTCATGTAGGTGGCATTTAGTTATTTTCCCATAGAGGCCATGACCTTGATGATATCACCAAGCAACCATGTGACTCTGGGAGCAGAGGAAATGACATGCTTCATGACGTCTATTTGAGGTCCATGATAGATTTGCACCTTCCAGGCAAAGGACATCTGAGAGGATGATTCAGCCTGACAGTGGTACCTGGGGCTCCAGGTCTGCATTGAAAAGGAACAATCCACAGAAAACAGACAGGACTAGCTGTGTGGATTCACTGTAACTGCTCAACATGGTCCTGTAGGCGCTGACATTAACACTGTTTTTGTAAGCTCATTGGTGAATGACATACTTGCAGATTTTTTTATTTTTTCAGTATTTCTGACTCCATTTCATCATTTCATGAAGCATAAGTTTTGGCCATTGTTCACATCCGCAACAAAGGAGCAATAAACCTCAATCAAAAATGCTATCACTCATGGAAATATAGAATCATTTGGGTTGGAAAAGACCTTCAAGAACATCAAGTCAAATTACTAACCTAGCACAAACAAGTCCATCACTAAACCATGTACCTAAGCACCACATCTACACGTCCTTTGAATACCTCCAAGGATGGTGATTCAACCAGTTCCCTAGGCAGCCTGTTCCAGTGCCTGACAACCCTTTCTGGGAAGAAGTTTTTCCCAAAATCTAGTCTAAATCTCCCCTGGCACAACCTGTGGCCATTTCCTCTCATCCTATTGCTTGCTACTGGGAAGAAGTGACAAACCCCCTCCATGCTACAACCTCCTTTCAGGTAGTTGCAGACAGCAACAAGGTCTCCCCTCAGCCTCCTTTTCTCCAGGCTAAACAGCCCCAGTTCCCTCAGCCACTCCTCAAAACACTTGTGCTCCAGATCCTTCATCAAATTCATTGCCCTTCTCTGAATTCTCTCCAGCACCTCAATGTTTTTCTTATAGTGATGAGCCTAAAACTGAACACAGTGTCTGAGGTCCAGTCTCACCAGTGCCAAATACAGGGGGATGATCACTTTCCTAGTCCTGCTGGCCACATTATTCCTGATTCAAGCCAGGATGCTGTTGGTCTTCTTGGCCACCTGGACACACTGCTGACTCATTTTCAGCCAGATGTCGACCAGCACTCCCAGGTCCTTTTCTGCCAGGCAGCTTTCCAGCCACTCTTCCCCAAGCCTGTAGCACTGCCTGGGGTTGTTGTGACCCAAGTGCAGGACCTGGCACTTGGCCTTGTTGAACCTCATACAACTGGCCTGTAGCAGTGAGTCAATTAAAATAGAAGATCAATTTGTAAGTTAAGTACATATATAAGTGTAATTCCAGAACTGTATTAAGCACAACTGTTATTAACAAGTTAGATCTTTTATAATAAATGGCATGTAGTTAATTACAAACAGAAATTATAGAACTTAGAGCACTAATATTAGACTGACAACTGCATTAAGTTCAACACATCTTTCACTTACATGGGTGCACAGTCTTCTCAGGGGCAAAAGTATATACATTCTTTTGTTATGTCCCATAATATCAATTGGAGGAAAACTATTAAAAAATATTCTTATGCACAGAAGATAACTATTTAAAGAGAAGAATGGCTCTGCACTCATTAGGCATAAAAATAGATTTCACATAAGTATTTTTGAACATTGGCAAGTGATCACGTATCTGTGTCTAGGACAGCATTGGAGTCCCACATTTTCTCAAAAAGAATGAGTAGAAAGCTGGGATGAGTTTCAGTGGTGTATCATTCAGTTTCAGTTTAAAGGTGTTTAGAAAATACTTCGTGTTATGAACAATGAAGATCAAAGTTATCGAGGTGTTTAAATACACTAGGCCTGGTTTTTGGGTTTTTGGTTTGGTTTGGGTTTTGTTTTTCCCAGGGAGACTAACATTCACTTCTGATTTATGATACACATTAAATTAGCTTGGTAGTGGTCTCTGTTTATTCCCTTGTCTATACATGTCCAGATCCCAAAACCTCTAAGTAATTTTGTATGATTGGCAAGCTTTGCTCAGGAGAAACTCTGGACAGGGAAAGTGCATTGCAGGTCACTGCTGACCTGAACTAGCAGAACTTAATAGAGAAAGCTCATAGTGCTTGTCTGTACTTAGCATGAGTCTAAGCACAAACACTAGTGACCGAGCAGAAGCCCCCGACTTCATCGTGGAACTTATTTACCATAATTCACTGCATTTTCTCTATTTTTAAACTCTCTCGGCATTCTGGTTGATTTCAGTAAGCTCATGCTAACCTAATAAGAACAAATTGCTTTAAGACACATTCATAAAAGCAGCATATTTCTGCTCTCTCTTAGGTTTTGCTACTTTTGATACTGGCGTAAAGTATATTCTGCTATTCATAAAACAAATACAACAGATGTCACCTAGTGTTGTAGTGAGATTGTTTTATTTATTCTTGAGTGTACCTATTGTACCCTTATTTTATCCATAGTTTTCCAAGGTCTCTTTCATTTTCTAGTACTGGGAAAGTATGCTTTGTGGTTTCATGAGTTTTCTATTGCAGGCTTATGGCAGAAATAACCTAGGGAGGAAGAGGTTTCTATCTACTTTTCCTAATGCCTGCCACAGAGGCACCCCAGAAGTCAATTCAGACAGGCAATAAGCTCCAAACAGACTTCATTCTAACCAGAACTGTTTAGCAGAGAACCAACGAGAAATTAGGTTTATCTAAAATTATTCAGCACTTGAACATCACAAACCACAGATTTGGATACCAGTTAGGAGTTCAATCACTACACGGCCAATTCAAACTTAAGTGATCAGATCCCAGAACTCAAGTGATGATTCAAAATGCACATCTTCCCACTCATACTGGACTCTCACAAGGGTAACAAGAAGATCATTTACCAATAAGGCAAGGTGTCTCATTCCCCAAGTGACTTTCCTTAGATGGCCAGTCTAAGTCTTCAACTTCATATCCGCTTCTCTGAGGAAGACCAACTCAACACGTAATTCTGGCAGCCTCCATTTATACTCTAGTTGAATCCAAGCTGTGGTCATTTATGGTAGGGGGCCAGAAACTTCTCTCAACCAAAGCATTGTATTGGTCAAGGGCCCTGTCTTTCAAACAAGGTGCACCTGCACGACTGTACTGGTCTGTTGGTCTAGCAGTTTCTGGTGTTTTTTTGGGAAAACTGGGTGTGCTAAACCACCTGAAACATTTTGAAAGTTTCTCTTGACTTAAATTCGCAAGTCAAACTAAGTTTAAGTATTAATTATTCACTAGTTTCTAAAGTTCAACCAGTCTTTGTAGATGGCATTCCTTATTAACTGAACAACACCAGTAAAAATCAGGAACTCACAGTTACCTACAGTCTTACAGAATTTGGCCCAGTCTTAGTCTTGTGTATGTCTTGTTCGTCTTTCAGAAAAGCTTTGTCTATTTTAAGTGTTTGTCGGTGTAAAAGATCCTAATCTCCACTTGATTGGCAAAGCTTTTCTGTCCTTCAAGTGGATCTGTTAATCTTATTACATCTGTGAAGGAACCGTTGCCAGGCAAGTGGGGGTTTCAGAAAATCAGTATTTCAGCACAGCAGCCTGACCAGAGTGTTCAAAGCAGCGGCTGAGTGTTGAGCCATCCTCATCACACCATGCTGCTGATAGGCAGGCAGCTCTGCACAGTGTGAACGTCTTTCTCTTAATTGCATGACTATAATCAGCCCTTGCCCTTGAGTATGTTTTGTCTATATAAAATATTGTTTTCTCTCCGTAAAGAGTATTATGAAACATATTAAGCTTGTCTTGCAGTCAATTCACAACACAGAAAATGTCTTTCTTCTGTTGGAAAGGCAGATGCAGCAGCTAATTTAAGCAAAATCATTACCTGATTTTGGATACAGGGAATATGGCTATAAGAGTACCCCTGTCAAGTTTCTCTTTTTAGGACTAAAAGTGTCATGCCAGCAAGGTCTACTTTGGTCACTAATTTGGGCTTTGTTGCAAACAGGCAATGTGGCAGGAGGTGTCATAGTGAAAAAAACCCACTTCTTTTACTCTGTTACTTGGAATTGAGGTTATTATAAAAGGGTTGTACAGGATGAAGGTTTCAGTGAATACTGAATGTGAGCAAACTGAATTTGTATGTGAGAAAGATCTCCTTTTTGTTTGTTTGTTTTGGGTTTTTTTAATGCTAAACAGCCAAAAGCCTTCTAAAACACCATACAGTCTCAGTAATAGCAAGAAGCTTTACAGATTTGGCTTATTTTATGGCAGCAAAAACATGCTAACCTTTCTTCCAGGGAAAGACTGATTATCGTAAATCCCATTATTTACAAAATTCTACCTGTAGGTACTGCTGCTATTGCATCTTTTCTTCTTTAGAGGAAAATAACAACAAGTACATTATTTATACAAAGTAGCAGATAAGGTTACACCTTTGTGAACCATAAAAAATTAAAAAATAATTTAAAAATTATGTTTAGATACTGACAAAACAGATAGGTATTTAGGGTGATAATTAACCCCTGCTGCTCCAGTATTGTGATGTGTACCTGTATTTTTGAAAACATACTTAAATCTGGCCTCAGGTCACCTACAGAAAGAACTTGGTCTTTCAGCACCAGTAATAACAAACACGGACACAAGTTTTTTGGGGGGGACAGGTGTGAAACTGCTCATGTTGCTACTGGCATGCACTATGTGCAGTGAAAAAGCAACAGGAGCAAACAGAAGTAGGTCCGAGGGAAGCCAGACCCACACAGTGTGGTGACACAAGTGAAGCAACACCTAGTTCAGCTGGATGGAGAAAACGCATACAGAAGAAACTGTCAAGAGGATAACCACAGAAAATGTTTTACGCAATGCCAACAATGATAGTCTATGCCAAATCATCTACAGAGTTGCTTCTAGTAACATTTTCTCCTCCTTATTCATACAATTTGTGGAGTGCAGACTGACAATTGTGTTTGGCAGCTCTCAGAGGGAAACTGTACTATTAGAGCACCTACCGTTCACCTAAGAAAGGGACTCTTGTAACTATGTTTTTGCCACTTTATGAGCAAAGACGGGCACATAAAGCAGCTTTGTCTATGCAAAAAGTACATATATAGCTGTCAACCATATAAATGGATATATTTCTCAAGTAAGATGTACCCGTTAGTAACAAAGTTTCGCTATGAGAATTTCACAGATTTTATGGGTGCCTTTGACATACTCTGTCTGATGACTAACTGCAGCATTTTTAATAAGTTTGAACCTGTAGGCAGCACTCGTATAAAGAGCAAAAGTTACAAAGGCGTATCTTTTTATAAACACAACCCCCTTTGTTTTCTGGCTTGTTTCTATTTCTTTCAATCGCGAACTGTTTCATATTAGATTTCCCACACGTTATATGCATTTTAACTTTCGTATGTTTTTCCTGGCAAGACTAAATACTGAGACTTACAAACTTCCAATATCTCCTTAGAAATAAGTAAGAAAAGGGTAAATAAAAATAAGACTCTGAAGTATTATATGAAGGAAAGTTAGACAAGTTCCAGCAGGCTACAATACCTGAAAGTTATAGTCTTCGTAGTACATGGGGACTCTCATATCTTTTGGTAATTATCAGGAGTTTCATAGATGAATGACAATAAATATGTAAACTCATCCAATGCGACATAAGAAATTGTACAAAAAATGGGATATTTTAAAATCTGATACTCAACATGAAGCAATCGTGAAACTGTAACAGACCTGGTGCAACATATTGCTGTGAGATGAAATAGTGTAATGATGGAGGAAGAATAGACAAACAACTTTTAATATTGTTGTAAGATATGACAGTAATTATTAGGACTGTTCAGGCCAAATCCTTATATACTTACTTTGTTACATATCCAACCTGTTTCTAAATTTCTAGAAAATTTAGATGTACAACTTTCTTATGTACTGGGAGAAAAATTAGCAATATTGTACCTTTATTATAGCTGCCTTCAAATGCTGCACTTTTATAACACTTTCTCAATAGGATTCTTATGTCTGAGTGTAGAAATGCCATACAAATACATAAGTAAACCAATGCATGAATACAGATATGAATAATATGCCAGTCAAGATTGCTGCCATTCAAAAGAGAAAATCTAATACTTTTCAAAGAAATTCTATCCTCGCTGACTGATTAACCTTTTGATCCCACTTCCTCTCTTTTTGTTGATTGAATGATATTTTCTGGAGCACCTACAGCTCCATGTTATACAAAATTGTTAAGGTACAGCTTTCTTTTCTTTTTGATTATTTTAAAAAATAATGTCTTGCCAGCATATACTACCAATCATGTTTAAGAGAATTATATTTATGAATTCAAATTAGATGTAAGTCAAAGAATGAAGACATAGAATAATGTTAATTAAAATAATAGCTCAAAATATTTATAGCTACAGTAAAATAGGACAAAGGTGAAACTATTTAAGTGGTAGTAGTATGAGGATAGCTTAACAATCTAGAAAGTATACAGACACACCAAGAGTTGAAAATGTGTTCCTTTTGACATATCTTTATAATATAATCAACTGCAATTCTCTTCTCGAGTCAGTTTAATCAGAAATTATTTTTCATAGCCTAAAGTCTAAAAGAAATCATCATACCAACTGCTGAGTTTTCTAAAGTGCAACTGGACAGCCTAAGGGAGGAAGAATAATGTGCTGCAGTGGAGCAACTTCTGAAATATTCTATGGCAGATTGGCAGATGGAGTTTTCTCTGGAACAACGAGATTACAGATCACATTTTATTTTACATATGTGGTGTGTCTTTTTTTTTTTTTTTTTTTATGTTCATGGTCCTCCCTTATTAAACGGACGTGGAAATTAGTTTAATTCAGTGTTAAAATGTACAACATCACATCCCTTATTACAGGCAGAGAATTTGCCAATTTCTAGAGTTAAGGCTGTCTGATGGCTTTGATTTTAAAACCCAATTTTCCCTTTAATTTCATATATCTTTGCCAAAATATAACCTTGGGCTGAAAGCATCATTATTATCAGAATTTCTACCATTATTATTATCAATATTATGGGAAAGGGAATTTCAAGAGAAGAGTTCTGCCATTATCCAGAAGAAGAATAGGCAAATGTTGCTGAGATGTTTCAGTGCCTGTGCTTCACAGAGTCAAGAAGATCACCATATTTCATTTCTACAAAAATTTTCCTAAAAGACATTTAATAGAAGTTTCTTTTTCTGTATTAAATATAGCATGTATCATGAGATGGCAGAAAAAATATTGGTTTGCACATTTGTGGAATTTTGGGGCAATCTTTTCTGTGACATTTATTGGAATTTAAATGTTTAAATATGAAAACTTAATAGTCATTAAGTATACTGTCTTGCATGCAATTATGTAAAATAGTTCAGGGGGAAAAAAAGAAAGTGACCTTCTAATATTTTTATCTTATACATAGTTTCTGCATTCTTATTTTATGGGTGGAAAGTTACGTGTCTTCAGTGACTTATGGCCTGGATTTATTGAAATGCACTTCATTTATTCATATTGCATACCGCCCATCTTCACACCATTGTAAAGGAGGTGTTAATAGAATTGTTGGACCACCACTCAGAGAGCCTGTTCCCAAGGAAACGAGACCAGAAGAGACTATCCAGAGAATTACTACAGAAACGGCTGAAGCGCAGGTTGCCACCACAGGAAGGTGACGGGGGAGCTAGAGGCACCAAGGAGATGATGTTCATGCTTAGGTCTTGGTGAGACAGAAACACCAGTACAGGGTTTCACCTGTGTGATTGAGACTAGTGGAACAGACTAACTCTGTAATACGGTACTGCCATTGCTAAAAACAGGCTGTAGGCTTTCTACTGACTTTCTGAGGCCTCAGGACTGATGTTTGTCAGGTCTTCTCTGTTTGAGCTTTTTTTGACCTGCTTACTGCTTTGACTTGGTTTAGTTGTGACAGCAATTTCTCTAATTGACCAGGTTTCCATAGATTTTTTTTTTTTTTTTTTACTTTTATCTAACTTCATATCATATAAAATTAATAATTTTATGCAGATAGCAGATTAAGGCAAGTGCCGGATTTTGCACCTGGGACATGGCAACCCTGGCTGTACATACAGATGGGAGATGAGAAGCTGGAAAGCAACTCCACAGAGAGGGATCTGGGGGTTCTGATCGATGGCAAGTTTAACATGAGCCAGCAGTGTGTCCTGGCAGCCAAGAGGGCCACCTGTGCCCTGGGGTGCATCAAGCACAGCATTGTCAGCCGGGCGAGGGAGGTGATTGTCCCGCTCTGCTCTGCACTGGTGCAGCCTCACCTGGAGCACTGTGTGCAGCTCTGGGCAACACAGGATAAAAAGAATGTAAAGCTACTGGAGAGTATCCAGAAGGGGGGCCAAGAAGTTAGTGAAGGGTTTGCAGTGGAAGCCATATGAAGAGCAGCTCAAGTCATTTGGTTTGTTCAGCCTGGAGGAGACTGAGGGGAGATTTCATCATGGCTACAGCTTCCTCACAAGGGGAGGAGGAGGCACTGATGTCTCTGGCAAACAAAGACAGAACCCAAGGGAATGGCAGGAAGATGCACCAGGGGAAGTTTAGGTTGGACATTAGGAAAAAGTTCTTCCCCAGAGGGTGCTGAAGCACTGGAACAGGCTCCCCAGGGAGGTGTCATGGCCCCAAGCCTGACAGTGTTCAAGAAGAGACTGGACAATGCCCTCAAACACATGGTGTGAACTGTGGGGTTGTCCTGTGCAGGGACAGCAGTTGGACTCGATGATCCTTGTGGGTCCCTTCCAACTCAGGACATTCTGTGATTCTATGATTCTACTAAGAAATTACTCTATGTAGAATGAGGTATTTGTGACTCTATCATGACATAATGTAGAGAAAGACAGGCCTGGCACAGCAGCAGAAGTTTTGAGAAAGTGAAACAGGATGCAGTATAGGGGAGCATAGGCATGTGGTGATCAAAGATAAGGCACAGGCTTGGCATGGTAAACCTCACAGTCATAAACCACTCAATGATGATCAATTAAAGAAATGCAGACCTGGTGGTGGACAAAACTGATTTTAGAGGTAATAAAGAAAGCAAAGCAATGGCATCTATTGTGCATAAAAGGCACCATATACGGCAAACTCAGATGTAATTTCCAACTACGTCTTCAAACCCATGAAAAAAAGAAAAACATAAAAGCATGTTAGCAAAAGTGTTAAAAAAAAAAAAGCAAAAAATCCCACCCCAACATGGAACCTAAGGTGATGACAAAGAAACTATCAATGTGAACATCATATTCCTCCCACCAAAGAACTGCAGATGCTCACAAATTGCTGTAACACCTCCCACCGCCACTGCCAGAGTGAAACCACCTACCTTTGGACCTGTAGGCGGATAGGGAGAGTGAACATAACACCAGGAAAACTGGAAGAATTTAGGTGTATGTATAACAAATTTAACTCCATTATCATTTTTTCTTTTTCTGTAATAAGTAGGTCTGGACTAATAATGCTCAGACTCTTCAGATTTCAGTTATGTTATTCATTTACTTTCATATAAAGTGTGCTGCTTCTTTGCCTGTGAGCAATATTTTAAGCACAAATCTAAAGACTTATTGGTTGTGGTGATAGATACATGAAAAACAGTCTCATTCCCCTCATTCAGGAGGCCAGTAGGTGCTCCTTTAACTCTGAATTATCTCTGCCTTTGGCTAACTGAAAGATGTGTAGTTCTTTCCTCCTGAATGTGTAGATTTTTACCTTTCATGTGTTTGTGAAAAGGAAAACATTGGACACCCATCTATCTTGCTATATTTCTAAAAACTTGCCACAAATATGAGAAATATAATTTAAGATGACAAGGAAATTGACTTATTTTTCTTGTTTGCTGTTTCTTAGTTTAACCATGAATCAAAAGTCAAATGGAGTCATTCGGGATAATGATCCTTCTCAGGGGCAAAATTCTCTGCACTTACTTAAAGACCAGGTAATTATGCTTGAAAAAGCATTGAATGAATTTCAGCCCCCAGTTCAACAGCAAGTCCCAGAGCAACACTACAGCCCTTGTGCTATCACAACCTAAATCTATATCCCAAGGAACTTTTATTGTCTCTTCCATGACACCTAAAGAAGTTTTCCTTTTTCTTTTACTTCCTTTGAAACTACAAAATTGCTCATCAACCTTCTCCCTTTCCCCTTATGGGCCCAAGACTGCTTGTGAAGTAGCATGATAAAATATGTTCTACAACCAGTGTTGAAACAAAAATTGTCTAAATAAATACAGAACCTTGTAAAAGTGGGGATAATGTTCAAATAAAACAGAATCCGAAATGTGATGGGATTTATTAAACAAAACCAGTCTCTGGATTTTGAGCTAAAACATTTGTTTGTTTGCTTTTTTTGTTTGTTTTTCTACTGGCTGTCCCTGCTGTAAGGGACAATATTTTCATTAATTCTCTCTAACGTACTTCCTATGACCACTTCTTTTGACTGACTATATTGGAACCCCAAATTCATCAGCCCTAGATAGAAGGTAGTCTGAAAAAGTCACCTTTCTCTTCAACTTTGGTCCACAGTAAATTATTCATAAATAACAACTAATCTGAATATTGAACAGTGATTACCTTTGAGATTTTTGCAAATAGCACCAATAGATAAATATTTTGAAGTTTAAAAACACATTAAAGGGTGTTAACACTGAAAACTGTGGAAGAAAAAAAAAAAGCTATGCCTTTGCTGCGTCATTGTGTCAATACCTTTACAAAACACAGTTTTTTTAAGTGTCTGTCATGCAAGTCATCTAGAATAACTGCCCCTAAGTAAGTTATCAAAGAGTAATAATTATTTTCTCATCAGTGCCATATGTTACACTTGTAACTAGCCACAATGCAGCAGGCTGAGAATAGACAGTTATAAATATCCTGCAGAGTTTCTCATTCTACTTTGTCTCTCTAAATGAAGGACGGAGCTCTTATAATTGGGGAATGTAACCTCTAGAAAAAGAGGCAAAACACATTCCCTCAGGTAACTCCAACCCCTTTATTCAATCACTGAAATGAGGCAATATACCTTTCAAAGGACCTTTGCACCTGGCAACCACAGCATCGCTTTGTACCAGGAAACAGCAAGCTTTAAAATGTGCTGGTTTATATGTGAACAAATTAGCACGAAATGAAGCTTGTGAAAAAGATGCTACTAACTTGAAAGATACGGTAATTTTTAATAGAAATTTATCATGTCTGCTCCATAGCAGTGGACCTTCCAAGATGACACCATTTTCCTATACACATCACAGCAGAAAAATACAACCTAATTCCTTTTTGCACAGAAAAACTGTCACCTCTGAACTGGAACAGCAGCCATATTGTACCATTGAAGTAAGGGTAAATGAAGGACAGAAATGTTTTGTTTTGTCTAAAACAAACAAGAGGATATCTCAAACAATCAGATAGCCATCTATATCCATGCCTTGATGTGGCCAGTGAAGGTCAGCTCTGTATGTCCTTATTGAGGTTTATCTCAGATAGTGGTCTGAGGTTAAAACTAGCTTGTCTCTGATCGGATTTTACACAGAGATCACAATCTTGATTTAGCTTTGTTGAGCTAAAAACACCCATAGTTTTGTAGTAAACACTGTCTGAAGCAGTGTTTATCATTTAGATGTGATGTCCTTGAATCTTCAGTAGCCATAAAGAAAAATGGCACCCTTCATGTTTGATCTTTATCTGGTGGACAAAGATCACATTAGATCACTCACACTTTCATATCTGATACCAGAATGTGGTAGGAGAGTCAGACCCCAAACAAGGAATCAGACTCAGTGCCAGATGACAGAAGACTAAATGTATAGGGAATAGCAGGGTTGTTTGCCTGATCATATATTCTGTTCTGAACACACACTACTGGCTGTTGTTGGGAGACCTTTTGTATAAACAAGTATAGCCATTCTGACTTTCTAGCGTATATGCTTTTAGGAAGAAGAAAATTAAAAAGTTAGGTATAGAACTGATCTGAGCTCAGCCATTTGAAAGTCAGGCATTTGGCTTAAACCTCTATGAGTCAGTCGAAAGAAGGAATCAAGTTGAGGAGAGTCTATATATGGATATTTAGGACAGATAGGCCCAGAGTTGTGCATGAATGTCCCTTTTTCCTCTCTTCATCCCTCTTCCTTCCCTTTATCTACAGAATCCTAATTTTCATCTGAATTCTAATCCCTGATATCAATGGAAGCTGCATTGGACCTAATTCATCAAAAAGGGTATGCTTGTGTTTCCATGTTCACTCATCCTCTGGGAAGCACTTTTTCAATGTAAAAGGCTTTATATAAACATTTGCATCATATATGTTAGCACTTCTGTGACAGTGCTTCTTTGTTTGATGGAGTATTTGTTCCTTTTAGACAAAACAAAGTGAAAGCATTGGTAGCTGGATACAGCATCCCTGGAAAAGTAATGTACAGTGTAGCGTAATAATTTGGTATTTCAGAATTTCAGACTCAATAGGGTAAGTCTCGTACTCTTATTCTTCCAAAAACTGCATGTTTATTAAACATGATCATCAAATTAAAATTGTTTATTTCTGATAGTGAAATTGAGAACAAATAAATGACAACTTGTTACACCGTTCTCCATTTGGGTGATACTGATGAGCCTGTCTCTGCAGTCTGTCAGACAAGCTTGCCCCAGAAAGTCCCTGAGACACCAAAAAAATTTTGTAGATCAGATAAGACAAAACAGGCTTCCATCAGAATGCAGAAGAGCTCCTAAGAAAGGGTTTTTAAAATCCTTTCCTGATTGCTGTGACTGAACATAAGGTTTATCATATAAACAGAATTTCAAAACAAATACCAGAGGGTTATTAAAGTGGTAAGTAGATGGAGTTGAGCAAAGATCGAGATGAGTCTAGACTAGCAGAATTTATACTTAGAATGATCTTGCTGAAGACTTCAAGTCTAGCTAATGGGCTTAAGTTATTTGGTAGGTTTAAACAGCCCAAAATGAAACACATGGGCTCCCCAATACAAAAGTACCTAAGTGCTAACTGAAGTGTGAAGTATTTCTCAGATCTGACTCTACCCATCCTCAGTGCTTTTCTAGGCAAAATTATTTTAACCTGAATTCAAGCTGTTTGCAGATGGCACATTTCATGTTTCAGGCCTCTTAAGAAAGGATCTTCAGCTCTCTTCTCTGTCTGAGAGCAGACACCAGATGCACAAGGGCACTGAAAAGGAAAATGGGATATGTAGATGTGGCAGGCAAAGCACAAACTGGAACACCTGCACTGTGTGTGTAACTACTGAATTGCATCTTAATGTCAGATTTACAGAGAATGGAGATCTAAGGACATGGCTTTGGTTATTCCAGGGCTGGACTCAGCAGCTGCCCACCAAGAAGAAAATGTAGGCAGTCAGTACTTCTGTATTTCTCTATAGTAGTTACTCTAGTGTCTTGATGGGTGACAGGAAACTGTGGCTTTCTAGCTCATCAGAGAACCTGGACATCTGTATTTATACAATGTCTTGAAACAAACAAGCTCCCAGATGTCCTTCTGTTGCTAATAGGGCTTTCATCTAAGCCTGCCTTCCGTTCCACCTGCTGTGGCTTGCCTTCATCTACCAGTCTTGGAGCCTACTCAAGGAAATGAGATATCCCTCAACTTTCACAGCACAGTAGTTCTTCAGATTCTTTTTTACAGGATTCACCTTGTACCTAGCAACTTCCCAAACCTTTTTAATTCATTTTTTTTCTTAAGCCATTGCCACTACCCCTGCCACTTCTTCAGCATCTGAAACATTTAATTTATATCTAAGACACTTTCTGTAAATTATACATCAATATAATTACTAGATAAAATTTGGTGACCCATTCTGTAAGTGGAGGTATTTTTTAGATGATCACTCTGATTTATTCTTATTTAAAAATTTATGAGAAAGAAAACTATGACAATAAAATGCCATATGTTTCGGCAGAAATCTACCTACACTTTAAATACTGCTGGAGCTTGTGCTGGAGCCCATTTTATATCTGATCTAATTTAATTCTAACTTAATTTGAACTGAATACTACAGGTGACGCTGCAGAAATGCAACAGCTTTCTAACACATTTCTCCAGCACACACTTAAACAAGTGAAGATCTCTAGAAAGAGACTTTCCCTGGTGCAGTGTGTCTCCTTCCCCAAAGCAGAGCTTTGATTTTTTGAGGGGGTGCTCCAAGGAAGAACTTTAAAATTTCTGGAACATATGATTTTTCTGTGGGCAAATCTATTTTCCACTCACAATTTCCAGCAGTCTGAACAGAAGAGGCTGTGCCTCCCACTTAAGCAAACTTTGATGGAGTACATCAGGCAACATTGCATGGGAAGGTTACAGTGTGTGAAAACATGTCGTGAAATAGAATGGGCCTGTTATCAAACAGCACCCAAGAAAAGAGGTGAATAAAGAAAACCAGTGTCCTTTTGTATGAGTAAGAAACTCCTGGGCATAGCAGCTCTTAACACATGTCAGGCAAACACTCCAGCTGTCAGTCCTGATTCATTTGCAGGACTTCACAAAGTGGACGCACAGCACAAGACCTGCTTTGGTGACGGTTCATGCCTCGGTGCAAACCAAATAGATTAGTTCAATTGGCAGATCAAACACACAGGCTTGAAAATATTTTTTTAACATCGTTATCCAGAATTTTTAAATATTCACCTATAGATACGAGGTTTCCGTTATTTTCAGTACCAAGAACATCTTCAGGAGAGAATTCCCTTGTAAAGGAACACGTGTTACAAAATTTAAACCAATGTATTCAGTTGATGCACAGAAGCTTATGGAAGTTTGTGCCCCACTGTATCCATTAATATTCCTATTTATTCAATGCATGTGGTACTTGATGATCAGCTAATACCATGGTGAATATAAAGTAAATGTCAGTCTGTTTATGCATGCAACACATGCATAGATTTTACTGACTTCGTTTAGGTGGACAGCTTTAAATATAGAGCCTTATGAGCTGGCATCTCTCAAATGTGAATGACAGGATAAAGTATAAAGAATTAAAACGCTAAGTGTAAAGTTTTGCAGTGCATTTCAAGGAAGGAAAATATCTAATGGAATGCAAAACCTCTCACACTTCAAGGGTGATTACTTTGCTGGCCTTCTGTTAAAAGGTCTGTCACAGAAAAAGAATTTGAAAATTTACTGCTAAAATAGCTTATGGCGATATCTAGTGTTAGATTTTCTACAACTTTGATATCATAACGTGCAAAAAATACTTTATAAAACAAACAAAATATGTAAAATGAAGGGAGCTTAAGTGGCACTTTTCAGAGGATGACATTCACAATTTTAACTTGTGTTCTTTACTCTGAATGGAAGAGAATTCTATTAAGGCCACAGGAACAGATCAAAATGTGTAACTTTAGAAAAGGAAACCATAGCATTTCCTTTGGATACTGTGGTTGTTGTTTTGTATACTCTATCTTCCAATAAAAAAGCAATACTAAATAAGGTGTTCTATCAGAAAGCTCCTTCAAAATGTTAATGAAAGCATTGTATTTGATAGTTGTATATATTAATAAGCACTAAAATATTGTTGGAGCTCTTTTATTGCCTTAAAAAAACAAATAAATAAACAAATTAAAAAACCCAGTTAAATTAGTTTTACTTCATTTGGCTTTTTAGCTTTGACAGAACCATGTGGTCTACTGGAATAGGTTTTTCTTCACATTTCTATGTCGAGCATTTATCTGGAGGGAGACACAGCAATATAGCTTAGTTTCTTGTAGCCATTTAAGTTATAGTGTCTTCCTTGTAAATACTACCAATAAAACAGTTTAGATAACCAAAAGAGATTTCCATCTTTCCTTCTTCTTACCTCTGAAATATTTCATTCCAAAAATTGAAGTAATGAAAGCTTTCTATTACAAACTCCTAAATATATGTGTATAACATGCTAGTAAAATAAATAAATCAATAGCTTGGAAAGAGGTAACTCTACTAAAGGAGCACAAAATCACCCATTTCTCTGTAGTGATGAAGTTTATATGCATTTTAAACTAATTTGAATTTATCCAGCCAGACTTTAATACAAAATAAGTTGACCTTTTTTAAAAACAAACAAACAAACAAACAAACAAACAAAGAAGCAAAACCCATTAAACTCAAACTCAGTATCTTCAGTGTTTTCTTTTCATAGAAACATGCATTTTTGCTTGCTTGCTTGTTTGTGTCCTGGTTTTGTTAAAAACAAGTTTCTCTTTCAGTGAATTTTGCCTGCCAGCTAAAGCCTTCATATTAACTGCATTTTCCTGGAGAACCAGACACATGTTTTGGTAAACCTAGCAATGGAATGCAAACTTATTGATAAGCACGGATGGACATCTCGCGAGAGGGGCGACGAGAAACACGAGACCAAGAAACTGACCAACTGTGTGTAACATTCCATTCACATGAATACTTCATATAAAGTGGGAGATCACAAGGATCTCATCCCTTTGCCCTTTTTTTTCCTTCTGCTTATGGCCGACATTAGGAGAGGACCTTGCCAGTCGTCCCTGCGAACTGAGGCCTAGTGACAGACTGAATCCAGCTCCGGTTGGCTGCAGAGTCTAATCCAGGACTTTGGTTGCAGGCTCTGCAGTTGCTGAGACTTTCAAGATTGGTTTTGTATATTTTGTATTATTTTCTCTATTCTTATTAGTAGCATTAGTAAAACATCTTTAATTTTTTCCAACTCTCTTCACTCTGTCCTTCTTTTCCTCCCAATCGCCTCTCCTTAGTGGAAAGGGGGAAGAGGGAGGGGGAAGTGGGGGGCGGGGGAGAGGGGGTTAACAATACATCTGCCAGGGTTTTATTGTCACCCCGCAATCTTAACCCTCGACAGTTTGTTTTTTCTGATTTATACAATGGTTTGACGCTTAACTGAAAAAATGTTGACAGCCATGGAATAAATTTTTATCTGACCCTAGACACTGTTGCTTTTTAAACCAAAAATAAAAAGAATATTAAATAAAATGTAAATATTAACTGCAATAAGAATTAATGGATGCTTTGGAAAATTAAGTACTTATTTAGACATCAAATTTTTAGTACTGAATGAAAACAGAGGTTTTTAAAATACTTTAAAAATTGTTTTAGAACTCTGATTTTGTTTAGTTTTTACTTCTGGCCAGGTTATAGTCTGCAGATGCACAAAGTTAACACTTCATTTCAGAAATTTGAACTGCCATCGGTAAATTATAGAGCTAAAAGAATTTTTACAGAGGTAAGACAGTATGGCCACAGAAGAGAAATCAGCAGAATGAGGGCACAAAGGCCTGGATGAACAGATGATGTGAGTCAGCAATATTTGTATGGCTTAAAATTAAAGATAAGCTAAATATAAATTTCTCTCACCTCAAATTAAGATTTATTTGTTATTATGATAAAGTGATTTCAGTAAATAATAAGAATAGTCAAGCTCAATATTGTCTCTTCTGTTTGTCAATATCTATAAATTTGACAGGAGTGAACACAGAGAAAAAAAATCTAGGAATATTAAACTGATTTCTTTTTGAGATAGTTTAATTCATTTATGCTTGCCACAGGACATTTTCTGTTGCTCTCCCATGAATATCCCAATATTTCTATAGGAAGTGAATTATTTATTGTTATTATGTAAATACCAATTTATATCTTTTGGAAAGTTGGTAATCTTTAAAGTTTTTTCTTAAAACCTATATTCACATCCCTGTGAATGAAAAATCCCTAAGCCATGATTAAAACTCAACAGAAAACTAAGGCACAGTATTAAGGACCGTTTGATTTTTGATTTTGCTCTTTTAAAGAATTTGGCCTGTAGGATGAAAAATGGAAAAGTTACTCAGTGTGTGAATCTTTGGAATAATTTTGACTAAGTAAAACTGCATAAAACTGCAGAACTACAAAAGCTTTAATCAATTTTTCTTCTAAAGAAATGCTTTGAGAAAGTACCACTGTTTGTCTCAGTAACAATGTTGATAAGTCATACTTTCTATCTACTTGTACATCCGTTTGTTCATCAACAAGCTTGTAATCCCAAGAAGTTTACGGATAATTTAGGAGTGAACAAAAGAGTATCTACATGGTTATAGTCCAATGAACATCTCAGGTTAACATGAGCTTGTAATGAAGCTAAGAACAGAAGCCCTATTCTTTGACCACAGTGGGCATTTACTTTCACCTTGGCCTTAACTATGGTTGTGCCAACTTAAATGTATCATTTAGTCTTCCCAGCATGCCATATGCATTTTTTCCAAGGACCTCCAGGATCAAGTTTGCGTTCTCTAAAGCTGACTGGACAAGCCTATGCCATATGGTGATTGTCTCTGGATTCAGTGTGTATTGCATGCTTCATTTTGCCAGTAATAAGACTTTGAGGGTAACAGCTGAAAAATTGAGAATCCTGGGCTGTTTCTGTGGCACTTTTTCCTTGCAAGAGGGTTGAAACTCTATGAGGAAGCATCTGCTTTCGGGAAGTTGGAGGAGGATCTCCCTGCAACTGTCCCTTCCAGCTCCACCTGTATTTCTCGCTGCTGGTCTTCCATTAGCAGACTTTGCCACACATCCTTCAAGCAGCACACACTACTGGGTAGCTGGGCACCTTCTCTGCTAACTGTTCAAAAAACAGAACAGGAAACAGTGCATTTAAAATGTCAAATAATTTAAAAGACGAGCCCTGCAGCATTTTCATCTAGATCAACAAAATTAGGGGGTGTTTTGACTTTGCTTTTTCAATACCTTTGTACCCCATCTATAATACCTGCAAATTTCTTCCTTATTTTTCAAGCTTCAGAAGCTGTAAGGTTTAGAGTTATAGAAGAGCATTTGAGAAAATTAATGTTATATTGTAAATAAGATCTACAGTCACAAATAGAGCAATGCAAAATCGAATTATTAAAAGCCTTATCTATTCTAAATATGCAATTACATTAGAGTCCTTTAGAATAAAACTATAAATTATTCCATAATAGTAAGGGAACTTAAAGCTAGAATTTATTAGCTGATATTAGCAGACAGCTAAGGGAAGTCATATATGCAAATTAAGCCAAATAAACCCATGTTAAATCTCATGAAGACTGACTTTGCAATCTTAACATTCTGTTTAAATGCAGGGTTTGCTTCTGTGTTAAGCTAAGAAAAAAGAAAAAGCCAAGAAAATCTGCATCTCTTTTCTGGGCTACTGCACTGTGATTTTTTTATGCCTCTTGTTTGTATTATAAACTCTACTGACACATTTCATAGTGCAAATCTATGACTAGTTTGACTTGAAATATATATGAACTTTTTCAGAACATCTAACCATGTGCCTTTTGTTTTTCTCTCCCTCAGAATTGCTATTTATTCAGTGGGATTTTTTTATTACTGTCAAGTGATCTTTCCATGACCACAAACTGTAAAATCTTTTCAAAGAAAAAAATCTACCAGCTGGCAACTCTCTCTGAGAGTACTTTCACAAAATACAGATCATATTCTTGCTGTGTTATCATGCTATGTCTTAGATGATAAACTCAGTCTCTTTCACAGATAACAAGAAGTCTTCCTGCTCAGCAATTCTTGATGGGTCTGTGAGGTCTATGACCTCTGAAAATACTTGTTTCTGAAGTCTGGCACAGACAAAAAGGGCTCCTAGACTAACCTGAGAGAAATACTACAGACCACCATCACTGATTTTTGTAATATTTCTGATACATTAAGCTAAAGAACAGGTTATTTCCAAAAATAGAGATGTCATTTTCATAGAATATCTTTGTCCTCTGAAAAAATAAGCTGTGACTCAGGGGATCAGAACTAAATTAGAAACTCTGTAAGTCTGTAACTGCAACCAGTCTTGGATGTGTAGCTAGGGAAAAAGTAGAGCAACAAAACATTTTAATCTATCTACCAATTGCCATGAGACATGTTTGTAGCAATGCATGTACCAGAGCTGGGTACCAGGCCATGGAGGTCATGTATCTGGGGGAACCTGGATGCAGGCCCAGTCCCTCCATTGACTAAATAGAAGAAGGAAGCAGAAAATGTTAATGGGATCTAAACCTCAGAGGTGTAAAAGAGAGGATGAAGAAAAAGAAGATGCACAAAGGCCTAGGCTCCTGTATCAAACCATGTTGAGGTTTCTGTCATAAGTGTTTTATTCAGTTAAATGAGTCAGTTCCTTTGGACAGCAGCAGAACGTTCCAGAATTCATCCTGTCACTTATTGTTCTGTCCTACAGACTCAAAAAGTCAAGCAGCCTTTTCTGTCCTCATTTTGGGTGGTAATTATTCACCAAAAATGGATTTCCCTACCCAGTTCTCTTGTTTCATTATTCACTTCTGTGAATCCCACCCATGGCTCTTATTGGCTATTCTCACTATTTCAAGTGCCAGGCTGCTGTTCCTTGATGCTGCTCTTACTTTTACGGTGCAATTCAAGTCATCAAGCGCTGTCACACCGCGAGTGGTCTCTGGCTGCTGTAGTAAGCTGCAGGCAGAACGTTGCCACAATACCAGGTCTCCTTTTTCAGGGCTCAAATGGAGCTGTTTAAGACAACAACTGGAAACAGATATTAGGAAACAGTCATGGTGAGAGCTCTCAAAACACTGAGCCTATAGCTAGGCAGTAAATTCAGGAGCTGGAGGAATGTGGCCCTGACAGTGAACTGAGACATAGCTTAGCAGAACGAAACTGATGGAAGGAACAGATTTGGAAGCTGTGAACATGAGAAATGCAGTTAGGCATGGAAAATAGGGCTATGCCTGCTCTTTACAAAGAATTAGGCTTACATGAAAGAAGAAAACAATATCTTCATCGATTTCTCCTTCTAAAGACCTCCAATGTCCAATAATGACTTTAACATTCAAATTGAAGAGACAGCATTGCTATCCTACCTGACCCAATGAGTAAACAGCCTTCTCTAACAGCTACAAGAATTAAAACAACTATACAGTTTGGTGGATAAGCAGATTCTAATAGCTTTTACCTACAGTTACAAAATTACTATGTCTGAAAGACTCAAGCCTTCACTTACAGTTCCTTTTGCAGCCATAACTCTGCTTTCTTCTCCAGCTATCTTCTGTACCAAACAAGGAGAGGGCCTTGTGGAAAACACAATACTAGTTGTGTAATTAAATACCTTACCACATCCACATTTGCAGAAAACCTGAGTAACTTATGAGACCAAACCCTTTTCTTTCATTTCTAACTAAAGTGACTGGTTTAATAAAAGACATCTTTCTTCCCTTGCAACATATTAAAAAAAAAAAAAAATCAGCAGATTTAAGATTCAATAGGCAATTCCCATTTGCCGTTTTTCATGATCTCCAAAACGTTACTTAAACCAACTTAAACGAGGTCCTAGGAAACATATCTCTCTCAAGAAGGAAAGAAAGATCAAAATTACATAATTGTAACATTATTCTGCCATCAAGATTTGAAACCTTAACCTTTAGCATTAGTGACACATGGGACTGAACATGTTATCTAAGAGCAAGTGATAATTTAACTGAGAAAGGGAGAAACCTCTGATATGGGATATGCCTGGAGAGAATAGTGAAGAGTGATCTGCATCTTTTCTGCCTTCAGAAGGTAGAACAAGTCAACAGTGAGCCACAGGGGCTGGAGGATGCTGGAGGAGCAGGACTGGGAAGATAAGCATGCACTGAAGACCTGGGAGAAGGACTCCTGCCTTATGCCTTGTCCGCTGGCCTAGGAGCTCCCAAGTTGTGTCATGTCCCCTGCTGCAGTGGGAGTGGTGGTGGTGATCTTGATTCAGATCTTCAGGGCATTTGTTTCCTGGACCCCAGACAACACTTGCTTGCTGCATGACAGTGACAGAAGGAAAATTACCATCCCTTGGATCAGCTCTGACGAAAAACCTGAACCAAATTTTGTGGGACAAGGAAGGGCACTTCCACAGTTTAAGTCCTTTCTGATGAATATCAAAAGACCTGATACATACATTGGAGAAACATCAACTTATCAAAATAATGAGTATGCAAATCCTCTACAATGAAGAGCTTAGTGCAATCTAAATATGGATCTTGCTACTAGCTAGTCATTCTGCCTCCTTTTAAAAAAATTGCTCTGTATCCTATTATATGTTTTTCTTATTTTCTTAGTTTGCTTTCTGATTTTGTTGGTGGTGGTGTTGGTTTTGTTTCTTTGCTTTTCTTATTAAGCCATTTGCTACGGTACCCCTCCCTTTTCCATTCTCTTCTCATCTTACAACTGTGGTTTTAAGTGAAACTGAATTAACTATTCACTTCAGTAGAAAATATACCACTGTCTCAAATCCCATCTTTTTTTGTGTCTTACATACACACACACACATATTCTTGTAAAAAAAAAAAAAAAAAAGCCCTTCTTGATGCAAACTAAAACAATTCTTCCTATTCTGACACATTTTTTTTCCCTCAGGGACTCAGAGACAGCATATCTTTGGGTGCGGGACTATGCTTTTCCCTTGAGAGAAACAAGTGCTGTAACACAAAACAGTATGCATGCTAAGCATATTTTCTTTATTTACACCCAAGCACCAGTATCGAAAGGAGTGAGCTAAAAAGCAGGTAGGAGAAGCTTGTCCTAATGGAAAATCAGCCAGAAACAGTGAGTAGTTACCAGAAATCATCCCTGCCTTCACTGTACCAAACTGGAGCCACAGGCAGGCAGAAGAGATCCCATGAGTCTTTGAAGTATAAAAATGGCATGACCCAGAGTGAATGGCACCTAATCATGTCTTCATTATTGTAAAACATGCTCCTCTCAGTGAGGGAAGAACAACTACAGTGAAATATGACTATTTTTGATCTAGTACCATAAAAATTATTCTCAAGCTCCACCTGGTGGTAGGAAACCGTCCCTTAAGGTCCAGTCCTTACTCAGCACAGAAGGTAAACCTTCTCCCCAGTTCAGTTGGCCTAATTTGTAGTACTTTGCAAGTAAATGTGCAGTCTTTGTGGGAACTGATCAAATTACTGTACTGTTAATACTGTCAATACAAGATGTCAATAGTGATTCT
Source organism: Columba livia (assembly GCF_036013475.1). Lineage (NCBI taxonomy): Eukaryota > Metazoa > Chordata > Aves > Columbiformes > Columbidae > Columba > Columba livia. The sequence goes on along the minus strand of NC_088602.1, from coordinate 59,094,377 downwards.
ATGGTCTGTACACACAAGACTGACCATTTTCTTTTCCAGTTCTAAGTAAAATGTGTGCTTCCATAACCATAGAATTTATGACAATTTACATAATGAAGCTATTGTACTCTCTACTGTTAATGACAACATAGTGGTTTCACTGCTACTTTTTGAAAAATCACAATAATTCTTACTATAGTAGAAAATGGTAACTCATCCAGTCTCAGCTTCCCTGTATATATTGATGGCTTTCTCCTCTGAGACAGAAGACATCCACCCAGATCCTTCTGGAAACACACTCATAAATTCACTGGGGTAGATTAATTTAGCATAATGTGAGATATGTGCTATCTTTAAAAAAGAAAAATCTTAAAAAGCAAGGTATAAATTTTGTGGTTGGGTTTTAAAAATTACAAGGCAATGCTTGTAACCACAAAAAACTCCCACATGACTGTTATTTTCTTATCTGATCACATAGGTAAGGACATAACAGGCTCCTTTCTCCACATCAGCACACCATCCAGCAGCAGTCTCAAGGAACTTCAGTAATGTCTGTCCCAGAACAACAGGGGAGAAATAAAATGGACATTGTACATCCTCCTTGTGTACCATAAAAGATGAACATGCTATTACAAATTCCCTATATTATGCTATTTTTTTCAAAGCATGTTACAATCTGGTAATGAGCTAAGAATCTCAATATCATCTTCAAAAGCCTAGAAGACTGTTCTCTTTTGCTTTCTTTCCCTTCAGCCTACCTGGGCTTGTTTTGTTGTTTTTGTTGTTGTTGCTTTGTGGCAAGTTTTTTCAGTCCTGTAAGATGACTGTGCACATTGCCTCTTTTCCCCTCCCAAGATCATATTAGTATTTATTTGTATCAGCAAGCACTATCAGTGCTCTGCCCTACAGAGTGAGCAAGCTAATGCTTCAGTAAATTGTTGCTGCCTCCTGTTACATCTGTTCTGCTCTGTTCACTAATTGCCTGTCACAACCACTGAGCCATGGTGCCAGCCATGCTGCCACTTCCTCTCTGGTCAGCTTGTCGGCTCCTATTATTCTGAGCCCTGTTGCTTTTTCCACAGCCAATGTTTTCACACCCTGGATGGAATGAAAATCTATTACCTTGGTGTTATATGAAAGTGCCGAAATTATAATTCAAAAGAGGAAAAAAAAGTTAATGACTTTTTGTGAGAAAATTGATAGTTTCTTACCATAGCGGCAAATTATTTTCCTGAACACTCCTTCACTTCCAGGACTATATATACATGAGTATCTTTCAATCTGTTGCTATATTACAAATATTATTAATAATAATTGTTATTTATTATTATTGTATTTTATGGAAAGGAGCTTCTAGAATGAAACTTTGTGTTGTGACAAAATCTGAGCATAAGAAGTAATGATATCAAGAATATTACAATTTTAAAGGTGAGTCAGGAATGCACTACTCACTTTTATGCTGAATGTTGTCAGCTTTTTTTCTTGGAGGGGAAAGAGGTTGATCTGAAACTGATTTAGATTTGCTAGACTTGATAATTCTTCCAAAACAATTATATTCTCCACATTTTAATTCAGTAGCACAGAGTACAGAAATTAAAGTTCATGCCATTACAGATATACATATGCATGCACACACACATGTCATCTTCATACATATACTTCTGCATGCATGTATTACCATGTGTATGAACTGAAGTGATAGTAAGAACCATCCCAGGCTTGTCTTCAAAACCCATTATTGATCTTGGCTTCCAGACTATACTGAGATGAAGACACTCCTTCCCACCCCAAGTTCTGGAAAATAACATCAATAAAGCTCCTCTCCACAGAGTTTCCCGAGCTCCTCTTCATGTCTGGAAGAATATTTATTCTGCACAAGGCAACACTGAAAACATGTAGGCAGTTGTTTTGGGTTCTGTGGAGTCCTATAAGCAGCAGAGAACCTGCTTATTTTCTAAAATAAAGTTTCTGTTCAGATCATCAGCACCTGTCCTGGGACTCTGAAAGTAACGATTGCTGTGCAGGCCGATTGCACAACTCTGGTTTTGCATTTGTATACGGAAAGAAAATAAATCATGGCTCAGAGACACCCTTATTGTTTGACACATTGTAATATTTACAGTCTAGTTTCAAACACATGGCTAGATAACTACTTTCTAGATAACCAGAGGGATAGATACAATGAACAGATATGACCATCATGACAGAAAAATGATCCCAGTGCAAAAAGATACTTGACTGGTGTCAAGTGTTTCATGGGCACCATGGAGACTTTTAAAGAAGGTTTTGTATTTTCCTATTGCAAAACCTAAACGCACACACACAAATATTAAAAACAAAACAAAACCCTGATAATATTTATAGGAAGATCCTTCAAAAAATACTTAACAAAAGTGACTCATTTCACCACAGCAAGGAAATCAGATACGTGAGTTGAGAGCTTAACAGTACTGGCTAGTTTGTATGTAGTACTGAGAAAGTCTGTAGAGAGCCTTGAAAGAACTGGAAAGTAATTCTCTAAAAGAGAAGGAGACCAAAGAAGAGAATATGAAAGAGAATAGATTCTGGATAAGAGTATAAAGATGCATATAGAGTTACTTCACAGGGATCAAACACATGAACAAAATTACTGCTGGGAAAGACATTACCAAGCATCCATCGTACTGTCTGTATGCATTTTTTTTCCTCTCCAGCTCCAAGATAAATATGATATATTTATCAGTGTTTCATGCAAGAGTGTGCCCACCAGCATAATTTCTGATTCCCAACAGGGTTCCACAAGGTAGGGCATGCACATGGACCATTACCTCTGCGTGGCTCAAATGTAGCAGAGCAGCAATGTATTCCCCTGAAACTGTTTGTCATGCATTAAGCTTTTAACAAAACACAGACATAATACGTCCCTTAAGGAAATGAGAGCTCAAGGTGACATGGAAGTTACAGAACTGAGAGACAGTGATGTTCTCACAAGTAATTAAAAGTGGCTATAGAAGACCTTCCTTTTTTAGACTAAGATACATTTTTATTTTATAAATTATGCGCAGAAGCAAAATAATATAAATGTCATTTCAGAAAAACCAAAATAATTTTGCTTCACAGATTTCTAAGTGTGACTTCATATGGGAATCAAAGTGCTAAAGCTTTGCAGCTAAGCATATGCTCCCAGCTTATACAAAGATGGAGGACACCTTCCACAGGCAGTGGATCTCAGCTGTCAATGCTATCAGCCGCCTGGAACCATCCCCGGCCTTGCTGTGGTCTGGATGAATTAGTATGCTCCCAAGCAGCTCCTGGGCACAGGTCAGGGGTCAGGATGGGTAAGAGACCTTTACCAGACCTGCCTGGAGAGCAGGAGCTGAATGTTACATTTACAAGAAGGTTCGTGCTTACCTCTTCTGTGAAGACGGGCTGAGGGAGTTGGTTTTGTTCATCTTGGAGAAGAGAAGGCTCCGGGGAGACCTTATAGCGTTCTTTCAGTACTTAAAAGGGGAATATAAGAAAGACAGAGAGGGACATTTTACAAGGGTGTGTAGTGACAGGACAAGGGGTAATGGTTTTAAACTGAAAGATGGTAGATTTAGATTAGATACAAGGAAGAAATTCTTCACTGTGAAGGTGATAAGTCACCAGAACAGGCTGCCAAGAGAAGTTGTAGATGCCCCATGCCTGGAAATGTTCAAAACCAGGTTGTATAGGGCTTTGAGCAACCTGATCTAGCAAAAGGTGTCCCTGTCCATAGCAGGGGGCTTGGAACTAGATGATCTTTAAGGTCCTTTCCAACCCAAACTATTCTATGACCTCAGTGCAGGAGAACCTCTAGTTTACTAGCAGGCATTTATTCTCAGAGGCCTAATAGAGGAATGACAAGTCAAAGCCATCTGCCTGTCTACCACACTTCCCTGAGCCATGACCATGAGCAGGGAGCTCCAGCACTGAAATTTCAGGATTCTTGTCTCTGGGGCAAACCCTACAGAGCCTGTGTGAAACCCTGGCCTGGCACACACCTCCACAGAGATCTACCTGGCAAGTAGACTTTCAAGACTCCAGCTTGACGTGGAAATACAAGACCTGGGGAGTAACCCTGGCTCCAGGAGTCTGGTAGGCACTGTTATTCTGAAAGTTTCTGTGTTTTAGTGATTATGATAGTTTCTTGCTACTTCTATTAGGAATAAAATGACTTCATGATCCCTTTTTATTTGCCAAATAATTAAAAAAAAAATTCTGTGGCTAGGTGCCAAACGCTAATAAGGCATTTTGCAGACTGGGAAACAGCTGTCCAATGGTCATACGATTATTGACAAAGTTAACATGGATTTTAATACTCTGCCACATTTGGGGGTGGGGGGGAGGAAGAAAGAGAAAGAAAGAAAAAGAAACAAATCCAAAATCCACAGCATTCACACAACCCAAATACAAAAAGGTACACAAAATCTGCATAATCATCATGCCAGATAAACATCTATTTGCATTTCTAATACAAAGTACATACATATGTACAGAAAAAGAAAGCTGAAAAAATGAGCATTTTTCAGAGACTTAGGATGGAGTAAAGCTCATTATATAAGTAATTTGTTGTCAAGAAAAGAAGCCCATGTGAATAAAAACATGATGGAATAGTAAAGAAGAACAAGTTGCAAGACATGACACTTCATTTCTGGAGGATCTGTGAGATCAATACCTTAGTCTGTGTAAAATTATCCACATCTATTCAGAAAGTATCACCTGAAGAATGAGTTGATGTGCATTACATTTTCTTTCAAATAACTGGGATGTAATGCAAAACCTGTAGACAAGATCATTGATTTTTTTTCCTCCTTTAAAAAATGCGATATTGTGATGAAATTTATTGGAAACATATCTCCATTTAAGTTATATTTGGAATTAATTAATACCAGTGCATTTACTTGTTTAAATTGCCATGTATATTCTTTTAAATCTTTCCTTCACTTTGCTTTGCATTATACAGGTACAACTTGATTATTTCGATTATGTGTTCTTGTGCATTTTGAAAAGTAGAATCTCCAAATATTGTCTTTCTCATTTTGCTGGTTAAGAACTTAGGTTGACACAGAGCTGGACTGAAATTGTTCAGGACATGATGAGACTCTGGATTTCCATGAGCTTTATCAGGCAGTCAGAATTCAAGCAAGGCAGCCAATACATTAGAATGAAATGTCAATTACAACACTCTTCACTATTACAGATTTCCGAGGATGACTGGGAAGTAAAATACATGATGGTTGGAGAAATTACTTTCTTTGTAGTTTAGCTGTAATACTGGCAATGAGCAAAGGGAGAAATCCTATTTTCTGTTCAATTTATTTATTGGTCTGCACATCTATGCAAAGCTCAGACAACAAGACATGCTTCTTTAGCCAGGTCAAGGTACCCAGCCAATTTCTACTGTAACATGCCTTGCTACTATTTTCAGTAAGATGTCTTTCTATGTAAGAATTACTTCTTTTAGCAAAAAGAGATAAATGCCTCCAACATTCATTTCTCTTGCACAAATTGCTTCCACAATATTTGTTCTCCCATTGAATTAACATTATCTTGGCTAGAAATAAGAATTTCTCTCTATTTTAATGAGATTTTTGTAAAGACAAGGTGTTAATCTGGAATGACCTTACTACGACATCTCTTAATTGTTGATGGTAGCAAATGAAATGTGAGTGGACACAGAACAAATTGCTTCATTAGTGATGTAGTCTATAATACCCAAAGAACTGTAACCCACATTTCCAATTCATGGGCCATTTCATCTCATCATTTAACTCTCACAATGAGATTTCACTATCTGTGTTAGCTAACAATACACTTACTTGTCACGTTATTAGGATATGCTATTTAGCAGCTTAAAGAAGATATTACTAATTGTGTAAAGTATTGCCTTCACTTCCAAACACAGAAAGATCAACATATATGATGTGGCTGAGCATATTTTAAAAACATGATATGACTGAGAAGATATGAGAAGGCCACATCAATGACTAGATTTCCACTGAGACATCCCTGTGTTTGATGAGTATCTTATTCATAAATCTAATTTTTTCAGATGGGCAATAAGGCATCATGGGACTCATTGAAATAAGACTGTGTCAATGATCAATAAAAATATTCACAATAAAACTCATCTAACCAGTGGAAAATAAGTAACATTTGGGTTCAGAGCCTGCTATTTACATAATTGCTGTTGAAGTATGAAAATTGTATTAGTAAAGGTCTTCCTGGGAGATATTTTGTTCAGCAATTTTGACAATTAAATGTATTTATGTGTGTGTGGCAGTGTGTGGATTTGTATAATTAACTTTCTTTTAAACATAATTGTTAAATGAAATACTTCATGGCTCACCACAACCACAAAGGCAAACACACAGAAAATAGGAAATGACAGAATCAGGCTCCCTTTGCAGCTTCAGTTCAGCATTCTTATAATCAGTCAGCATCCTTATTATAAGTTCTTAAATAAAATTATGTAGAGAATGGTGACAAATCCAGAAAGGCTAGTTAGTTTTCATCTCAACTACAAGTTGTATTTGCTTTTGTTACTGTTCTGGTTTTCATTCAGCATATGGGCTGTGCACTGAATAAAGGATTCATAAAAATATAATGAGAACAATTAGTAGATTATCAGCCTGTACATATATAAAGTCTGAAATAAGATGGTATATGTAATCTCAGCTGTGGGGGTAAAATATCTCTTAACATAAAAGAACAGAGGGGAAAATGAAGCTTAAAAAAAAAAATTCCCTGTAAATAAGCCGATAATTCTATATTTTATCATGACATTGGAAGTCAATAGATTTTGATTCAGGTCTTTTAAAACAGCAGCCTAGACCAAGAGCTTTTGATGAATAGCATAGCTGATGAAGGTAAGTTATTCTTTGTGTGGATCAACTACCAGGAAATGAGGGGGAAAGGAAAGGACAGACCAAATATCTATGAAACTGTTCAACCATCCCATCTGAGGCAGATATATTAGGTCTTGCAGCAATGAATCCAGAATTATTAGCAAAACCACAAGAAAGGGCTGAAACACCTATCTCCTGGCCCAGCCCTGCTGCCCCAGTACCAAAGACTGCTGTACTTTCAGCTGCTGTACTTCATCCATAGATCAAGGCCTGTGAGGCTTGGGAATTTGCTCTGCACCTGAGCATGCAGAAAATTGAACAGCAGGCTTCTTGACAGCACACTTCACTGTATATGAACATGTGGCTTTTCAAAGTCTAATAATTTGTTCCAAACTAACTATACTTTCCTGAGCACAGAAGAAAAGCACCCTGACAAGTGCTTCTAAGCCCAAAGGCACTAGGACACTTCAAAGAAGCAAATTTTAATACTATTTTTGAAAGAAAAATGTTTTTCTCCTAAATTAATTTTTATTTTAAGTGACTAAGACATTTTAACTGAAGCATTAAAATAAAATAATAACTATTCAAGATGTGGAAAAACTTATGCCAAAGCTATTAATGTTTGGGGAAGTTATAATAGGCTTGCAATGAAAAATACTATACACCAAACTTTACCCATGATAATAGATGCCATTTCTACTATTCAAGCTCAAGATAGGAAACATCTTATGATCTTAATAGCCATTGCATGACCTTTATTATTTTTAAGGCACTGCAATATAACATGTGTAATAACTGAGGGTGCTCTCAGGCTGATGTCTTAGCACTCCAGTTCACTCCTGAGTGTCCCTGATTGTCCTCTTTTCACTCAGTTGTTTCTGTGAGACCAAACCAGATATGGTTGAGGGATAGTTTGCTCTAGTCCACAGGGCTGCATCTTGTGAGAAGGCAATTTAAGGTCATTCCACACTTTCTGCAGTCCTCCAGGACTATCCCAAGCACCTTTCTGTCCTCAAACATCCCCATGTGCTGTCATAGCACATTTTGCAACATGGGGAACATACTCTTACCATCTCTCCATAAAAACCTTATAAGCACACTGTGACATTTCTGTCTTTATGTATTTCAAAATGAAATGTCATTAAAGGCCTGTTGGATCACAGGGCCACAGAGGAGAGCTGGACTACCTGATACATAATGCAGATGTATCCAGGCCACTGGAGAGGGATGTTGTGCTGGGAGGTGACTCATCCTGCATCACCAAGGAGAATCAATCCCTGCTCAGGGGCTTTAGTAACATTGGAACAGCCAGAATCAGGTTCCCACTGATTTAGTGTATGCAAGGATGGTGAAAAAACTAATTTTTCATTCAATCGGGTGTGCGTGCATTGATTCAGAAAGCAAGCATTTTAAAGTGCCTCTCATCCTTTAAAACAATGCTGTTAGTGAGATCAAAAGCAGCATGAGTAGTAAAGATTAGCGGGAAAAGTGTAGATGAGTAATTACACAAAAATCTATACACTTCCATGCAATCTCATTTGAAAACACTGTAGACATTTTCTTGCAATGGACACCCCTCTCTCTCTCTCTATTGGGGGTAATAAACCTTGGAGATTAAATGAAGGAAAGAGAGAAATGAGCCATTTAGTTCTATTAACTATTCTAACCTGATATGTATGGAATTGTATAATAATTACTACAGAAAGGGAGAACATATCATTTGGATAGGGCAAAAATGGTCAGGCAATATCAAACTGTTTCTGATAATTTCAAAACAGAGTGTAATCTCTTACCACTGCCAATTTTAAGAGTCTTGCCAAGTCACTGAGGAAGCTGAATCAACAGAAATGTATTTTTGATTGATTAGGAGTAATTCATGGTATGCCATTCTTTCAAACACAGAGATATTGAGGTTATTTAGAGGTTACTAAATATATTCTTCTGTGGATTTTTTTAAGTGTCACCTTAATCTCATCAACACTATTCAAGAACAGAGGTTTCTGCTGTAGCTCATGAAGATTTTGAAGTACAAGCTGTGTATTTAATGATCAGTTTATCTTGTGAAGGTCAAAAACTAAAAAGGCTAAATCCAAACTGTCACTATTTGCAGTTAACTGTGTGTCCCATTGCCACCACTGTTATTCAGACTGTTACTAAACACTGTAAGATCTAGATCTCACATGTAAATTCGGTCAACAAAAAATTTTAAAATTTAGAGGCATCATGCAAAGTGACTTAAGCAACTTGAATAGAAGGGGTTCTACTCACTCCAAGGTGTCAGAATTTGGCCCTAAGTAGACATTAGGTTGGGAGAGATGGTTTCGGATAATAACCCTATCTCTGTGCAAGGTTATAAAAACCCTATTAAATATCACTTTGATCCCCAGGTACAACAAGAAATTATTAAAAATAAAAGTCAGAATTGCATATGTAGAGGAGAAAAATATCCCATAAATGAAAAATGACCCAGAACTTATAGGCCTTGAGTCATTTCTGTAACAGCTGCAAAAATGTCAACAGCAGTAAAACATAAAAAAGTCAGCAGTGATTTCATTAACAGTGCCCTGCTACACTGCAGAGGGGATCGTGCTAGCATACACTTGAAGGACAGACATTCCCTTTCAAATTCAAATACGTGAAATGGAACTTTTCCTCAGCTTCAACCTACCTGCTGTTACATACATAAGTGAAACTGGCCAACTGGAGATCATTAATTCGTGGTCTCTCAGAATCTTTCATTTTCTTAGTTAGTGGAGCCCAGCACGCTGGAGCACATTCTGCTCACAGCAAGAGCATCAATGAGTCCAGAGACTCTGGAGTAATGATTGCTGTTTATGCTAATTCCACACTTACAGTATCAGTTGAAAAACATCCCCCACACCACTGCAGGTTGAGACCTGCTGTATGTGCGTCCTTGAGCCTTTTTTTCTTCCAAATGTTAATACCTTTGGTTAATAATTTAGCTTGTCTTTAAAGCAGCCTCTGACAAATAGAAAGAAAATACACCAGCTCTTAAAGGTAAAAAAAAATAGCACTCTGTTTAAGATACCTAATGAGGACTCAGCAAATTTGGGTTCAATATTTTGCTCTTCTTACAGAAGCCCTGACTGACACTGAGCAAACCAATAGAAGAAGTGTGAGAAAAGCATTTACTTAAGGCATGAGGAAATTGTCTATTTAATAGCAAGTTACCTGAGCAAAGAGGTTGTCTCTTACTACCTGCAGGTATGCCACTTACACAGCAAGGCATCAGTGGGGACTTCCGGATGCTACTTTAATACAGCTTTACACTATAGCAAAGGTCAAGTGTTATTTTAAGAGGTAATACATTTAATCTTGTAATGTCCAGACTGCCTAAAAGTAGTCAAGACCTCACAGTTGTCCATTCACATAGTGAAGTAGAAGTTGCTGAGATACGGAGCTGACTGCAGTGCTCTGACCCCACCTTTCCCTTACTAAGGAGCTCTCCCAAGTAACACCAAAATTCAATATGCTGATAGAGGCTAAAGTAATCAAAAAAGTTGAATGCCTAAAGAAGCTGAATTCTAGCACAACCTGGAAGGATTTCTAACAGCTAAGATCTCATTAAAAGATAGTGTTTGCATGTAAACCCAGACAATAGTGAGATAGGTCTCGTAGGCTGTGATTGACAGTGCACCTGCACTCTCCATCCACTAGAGACCTGCAGGTTTATGGTTCAGTGGCCAAGGACATGACACTGCTTAATTTTAAACTGCAGAAATGCAGCACAATACTACAGTTTCCTTCTCTTGTTATAATTCCAGCAGAGGTGACCTAATTCCATCAGGATATCGATAGTGAATGCAACTGCTTCAGATATTGTTATTGAAGCTAATTTCTGGTGAAAAACTCCCCATGTCCTTCTAGGCAGCAACGATCATTGAATGTCAACCTGGGTCTGTACTAAATATTGTGAAAGTCAGGAGTCTTGTAGTGGCAGTTTGTCAGACGGGAGGTACATTTCGTTCTTCTCTGTTTTGTGTGATATCTCAAAAGAGGATAAAGACATCATTAAAAAAAAAAAAATTCTTTATTCAGATTATCTACTAATTTAAGCAGAGAGTACTGTCTGTATTTGAATTTAGTCTGGCAACCCTAAATAGCAGATGGTATGAAATTCTCATATTTTGGTCTTAGACTTCCAAATATTTCTGAGAGTTACTTTGGCACCTACTATAAATGATCTGAATAAAACCTCAAGTTTAATGTAAGAGTTTTCTTTTCAAGGTGCCCAGAAACAGCATAATGCAAATCTCCAAAGAGATGGAAGTAAACAAACTTATTAACTCTAGAGCATGCTCTCCAGATGATCAATAGAACTTCAAACTATGAACATCACTTTAAGACAAAACCAAAATACTTCAGAACTTTTCAAGAAAAGACAGCAAAGACATAGAGAAGGACATCCCATGTGTTGTCTGAGTGGTGGTTGTCACGATCAGATCTATGACTATACCTGAACAGGCACATGCCCCTCTTCCTTCATCTTCATACCCCTCCCCAGCTTTATTACTAAGACTTCAAAAGAGAGAAAATGAATCATTACATAGCTGAATTACAGGAAAACGTGGAGATCTTTCATACTTCTAATTTATATAACTGAAAAAAAAAATCCATAAAATTACAAAGATGTGGAATGCAGCATCCATGTCTCAAACTTTTACTGAATTTTCTCAATCACTGTTAAGAACTCAATCTTCTTATAAACATCCTGAAATTCACAGAATCACAGAATCATAGAATCATAGAATGGTTGGGGTTGGAAGGGAGCTCTGGAGATCATCCAGTCCAACCCACCTGCTAAAGCAGGTACACCTAGAATAGATCCAGTTTGAAATAAGTTTTCTCTCATATATTACCTCCATTTGAGCAATATCTATGATATTAGTAATAAAACCTACAACAGTAAGAATGTGAAAAACAAACTGTACAAAAGCCAAGATATTCAGTTATGCAAGAATGCTGAAGGTTACAAAATCAAATAGGATCATCAAGAAGAAATTTGCACACCTTGCCACTAACACTTCCGTAACTGACAGATGGGTGATGGATGAGGTACAGGCTGCCTAACTCTGTCTCCTCCTTTGCAATTATGTCATTATGCCTTTAAAGTAAAATGGGCCATTTCCTGGTATGGTCAGCAGAGAAAAACAGGGACTTTATCACTAGACATAAGTGTTAAGATTACTATTTCTCCACTAAGTTGCATTTCTTGCTCTAAAACATCTGCAGTAACTCTTACCCTTTGATAAAGGAATTTGCGAAAGGAACATACACATATGTCACACAAATGCAAAAAGTAATAGCAAAGTGTTGAGTTAATATCCCTCTTCCTGCCAAAGTCAAGGATCATCTATTCCACCTCATCACTTTTACCTGACAGGAGACAGTTTCTCCCAGTTCAGTTCAGATACTGAATCATCACTGAAAGTCAGTTAATTCTAAGAAAAAAAACAAAAACCAAAGCAAACAGGCCTTCCCCTTCCTTTCTCAAAAAGGCTCATCTGACCTTTAAGGCCTCTGGAGTTTTGAAGAATTATCCCACAATAAACATCCTGGTGGAATGCTCATACATTAATTAATTAATTAATTTTCTCTGTATAAGTTATAAATGTTGACGCTGAAAACTGATATGTACATACATGAATGTATATCTCTCTACAGGTACGTGCATGTATACATAGATATGACTACCTTGCATAACCTACCATTATTATAACATTTCTAAATATGACAACTTTCAGGGACATTAAAAAACCTCTCTCCCTCCAGCTGAGTAACTAAACCCCAAAATCCTCTCAAATCCACACCTCCCATGCAACAAAAGAATCAAAGAAAAACACTAAAAAGTACACAAATCATTTAGTTGTAAGGTGCTTGCAATGCAAGTTGACAAACTATAGGACAATCCAATCTTGAGATGTGTGACAGAAATTTCACTCTAAAACCTTTGGTTGGATTCAGGGCTAGTCCATTTTTGTCTTCTCCTGCAATTTCAAATAATTCCCGCAAACTACACAAAATGCCTGTCAGTGTATGACCTTAATGGTATTAGAGTGACTGAAATATAATAATTGTCTTACTATTTTCTTAGCTAAAATAGAAACAAAATTTTGTAATGTATTTCAAATAGGCAACGTCTCCAGTCTCTAGTATTCTCTAAATATTTTTACCAAAGGAAGAAAGCAATGGAAAGACTATCACATGGTAAAGATCCTAATGCTATTTCACTTGAGAGATCATTGAAAGCCCTTGAAAATACCACAGAAAGGGGATCAATGAACCTCTGATAAAATTCTTCAGCCATCCTCTGAGCCCCAGGGGAAGTTCCTTTCTCACTGATAAAAAAACAATATGGACATCCATCTTTTCTTCTGGTCTTTCAAGTAAGTCCTGTTTCTTATTTGCCAAAGCTTGAAAATCCGCAGTTCTTCTAAAAAACTATTCCTGAACAGGAAGAATGATCTATTCCTGAAAAAGTTTGCTTGGAGCTCTTCTGAGCTACCCTCAAACCATCAGCAGGGTCCTTGCATGCAAGCCCACAAATATGGTGGCATAGCCCTATTGTGGCCCTCTACATTCTCCCTAGATTATATCCCTTAAATTGGAGCAAAAGAGAGAAGCCTGCCACACCTTCAAGAACTTTGCAAATCTAGTTTTACCCTTCATTTGCTTTTAAATTTCCCCTTGAATTCCACATGTTCCATATCTCTCAGCCAGCTATGGAGATTACTCTAACAACTGAAAACTATATATGTTCCCCAAAAGGAATGTGGAAAGGCCACTAGGCTCTCCTTAGCCCATCTCTACTTTCCAGCTGGGAAGCATAAAATTCCTGCTTTATTTAGGCTTCCATTAAACAGTGTTTTCTCTTTCTAACTCGACCTATGTGACTGAGAAAGCAGCTGAAGATCTACCAGTAAGCCCCTCAGGAATCAGTAGCCTATAAGCTTCAGTTGGACTGAGCAGGGACTCTTCAGAGAAATTTTCCAATTTTTACACATTTTTCTTCCATAAAATTCTATGGTGTGTTGACCCTGGCTAGATGCCAGGTGTTCACCAATCAACTCTATCACTCCCTCTCCTCAGCTGGATGTGGGAGATGAATGATGATGAAAAGCACGTGGTTTGAGATAAAGACAGGGAGAGATCACTCAGCAATTCCCATGATGGGCAAAACATGCTTGACTCAGGGAAATTAATTTAATTTACTACCAATCGAATCAGAGTGGGGAGAAATAAAACAAAATCTTAAAAAACCCTTTCCCCCATCCCTTCCTTCTTCCTGGTCTCAGCCGCATTCCTGAATTGTCTGCTTCCTCCCCGCTGAGCAGCACAGGGGGATGGAGAATGGGACTTGTGGTAAGTTCATCACATGTTATATCTGTCCCTCCTTCCTCCTCACACTCTTTCTCTGCTCCAACATGGAGTCCCTCCCATGGGAGACATTCCTCCACAAACTTCCCCCAAGCTGTAGGTCTTCACAAACTGCTCTAGTGTGGGTCCCTTCCACTGAGTGAAGTCCTTCAGGAACAGACTGCTCCAGCCTGTGTTCTCCATGGGATCACAAGTCCTGTCAGTAATCCTACTCCAGTGTGGGCCCCTCTCCATAGAGCCACAGGTCCTGCCAGGAGCCTACTTCAGCATGGGGTCTCCACAGAGTCACAGCCTCCTTTAGGCATCCACCTGCTCCAGCCTGGGGTCCTCCATGGGGTGCAGGTGGACCTCTGTGCCACCGTGGACCTCCATGAGCAGCAGAAGGACAGGTGGCCTCACCATGGTCTGCACCACGGGCTGCAGGTGAATCTCTCTGCTCCAGTGCTTGGAGCACCTCCTCCCCCTCCTTCTTCAGTGACCTTGGTGTCTGCAGGGCTGTTTCTCTCACATTTTCTCCCTCCTCTCTCCAGCTGCCTTTGCACAGCAGGTTTTTCCCCCCTTCTTAACTATGTTATCCCAGAAGCACTACCACCATTGCTGATGGTCTTGGCCTTGGCTGTCTTGGAGCTGGCTGGCACTGACTCTGTTGGGCATAGGGGAAACTTCTATCAGCTTCTCACAGAAGCCATCCCTGTAGCCGTCCTGCTACCAAAACCTTACCACCCAAACCTAATACAAATTCAAAGCTTTAACTGTTTAACCTGATTGCCCAAAAACACTTTATCACATTTTGCCTGTTGATAGAGTCCACATCCCTAAAGGCAAGGTGTTTCTCTTCTGGTCAATATAGTTTAAAAATTGCAAAAAATTCAAGTAATTTGTTCATGAAAAATGCTCTTGATCTTCCAGTTCCTATTAGCAGAAGACTTCTGATTATAGAATATAATCAAGTGCTTTGGTCCAAGTTTTTACTCATATTTAAATTCCCAGGATAACTGACTGTATGCTAATATATGTCTATGTTAACAGTCTCCCTGAATGACTTTTATTTGCTTTGAAACCCTTTCTGGTTTTGATCACTTCATTGTTATTCCCCCCAAACACAACTGATGAAAGAATTCTACCATGTGACATTTTCTTGGAAATTATACTCAATGAGCCTATTGGTGATCAATGAGACTATTTCATAAAAAATAACCTTTGGTTCAAGAGGGTTTTGTGGAATTGAAGACAGGATCTGAAGGGACAAAGAATCTCACAGTGGCTTCCAAATATGTCTGCTTTGAACACAAAAGCATCAGGAGTGAGGGCATTCCCATTCTGAAATCAGGAGGTTTATCCCAAAGTGTTTTCTAACAGACATGCCCACAACCTGAGAACCCTGCTGTGGGACATAAATTTAAAATAATATCAAATTTTCCAATCAGAATCCAAGGTTCTTCTTTATCCTAGGCAATTTATTTACTCTATGCAAACTTCTACAAATAACAAAATAAAAAAGATACAATTATCTATGAATCAGAAACTTTGCTTGTTTGGACAACTGAAACCCTAAGGTAGATGTCCAGACAGGAAGTTTTATCTGAAAGTTCTCACCTTTAGTAGCACTCTGTTGGCATTCCCTAACACAAGTGCACGTCATTCATTTACAGGTCCCTCCTTCTGGTCCCCTTTGTTCAAGACAGTGAGATAATATACCATTACAAGAACTTTTAATACACAACTTGAAGCTTGCCCTTGTCTAAAGATTCTGCTGTGACCTCTTTGCCAGCTTGATGTTTGAGATTTCCACATCATTACATGTAGCAAATGCTTCTTTCCTGTTTCTTTTCATCCCCTCTCCATCTCTTTAATAATTTATCAAGCCTTCTTCTGCACATTTTTAATGCTCTTGTCCCAGTCCTGGGACATCCTGAGTCTCCACCTTTCCACTCTGCTTAACATGTTCACAATTCAGTATCATTAAAGGATAAGATCTGTCCTTTTCCAAAAGGTGAAAAGGCCTTGCAACTCAAAATGTTGGTCCTGTTCAGGACAACCTCATATCCTCCAACTATTCTCTCCAGCACTGGCAGAACCCTGTGAATGCAAACTAAACTTTTCTTAACATACCATTCCCCAAATGGCACTGGAAAAGGCTGCCCGTGGAAGTGGTGGAGTCACCATCTCTGTAGGTGTTTAAAAGGCATTTAGACAAGGTTCTTAGGGACATGGTTTAGTGTTAGAGTTTGATTAGGTTATGAGTGGACTCAAAGATCCTGAGGGTCTCTTCCGACTGAAGTGATTCTACAGTTCTGTGATTCTAAAAGCTGCCTATGAGCTGACCACTTTCCACACATCCCATTTCTTACTATCTTCTGTACTCATGCTTTTGCAACACACAGTGGACATTTCTTCACCCTGCAGGGTTTGCATCTTGTGGCTGCTGTGTCCTAAAACCCACTAATACAGGCCATCAAATCATGCAACACTCAGCTTTAGGCTGTTCAGAAACAACACAAACAAATAATGGCTGTCTGAAATATCAGTAGTAATAAACCTGGAAAATATGAACAGTAAACAACACAATGCAGTTATATTATTAATCTAGAAAAGTTCAGAGGTACCTCACCTCATCTTAAATCACCTTGAACTTTACACCTTGAACTTTACACAGAAATATTACTGGGAGGCTGCAAAATGTTAGAAAACCCAGTGAAAAGTGTGGTATATGTCTATTTTAACCCTAGAATAAAGTTGTCAAAGGCTTAATAGAAAACTGAAATATAGAATTAGATGCTACATCAAGGACCACTTCCTACATCTAAAACATTCCCAAACTGCTCTTACTGTAAGAAGAAAAATCGACAGTGATTTCTCAGGTAGCTGGCAGATGAATTATAGATTTTGCATGTGAATCTCTACAATTTCAATAACTGGGACTACACACTTGCCTGCTGTGGTATTCTTGAAAAATGTTTTCACTGTGAGAGATCCTGATTGAAGCCTTAACCATCACTGGCTATGTGTATCCTCTTTGGTCATCTCTAGGGAGACACATAAACTGGCATAAACTGGCATAAAACTTTTTCAGGTTATTAAACTCTGATGTTTTTCCTCAAGTACTCATTTGGCATGATGTATGGAATACTCTGAAGTCAAAGAGCTCTGCTGAGGTGGAAGACATCTTTCATGTCTTTCCACTTTTAAGAAACAGAGAATTCAGGTATGTGGCTACTAGATTTGCCTTTATGTTTCTGATGCACCTCAACTTAATAGATGGAATACGCCCATATTCCTCACCTTCCTTAATAGCCATGACAATTTTACATGAAGAAACACCTTCAAGAACTATCTCCTAAACAAGAATACCTCTCTGTCATGCTCATGGGCTTCTTCTGGCAGCTGTACTAAAACAATGGAGTGTTATAATACAATGCAGACTTCTTTTTTTTCAAGACTATATTCACTTCCACTGTGCCCCCGTTTTGGCTAGAATGGGACCAATTCTCCTTTTAGTAATTTTCCCTTTCAACTAAGCTTCTTTTAAGTAACTGCACTTTCTGAAGTTGTCTACATATTTTTCAGACAGTGTCTGCTTCCATAACTGATAATGCCTGGTGTTTACAGTTTTACTGAGCTAATGGTAGAAATGTTATGCAGAGAAAGCTTGTATTTAGACTTACTTCTATAGTAAACAAGGTCACTGATCTTCTGTCCCACAAGTGAAGGGTCAAAAAAGGGGTGTACCTGTGGGTGGAGCAGACAGAACAGGTGACCAAAAATCAACCAATATATTCTATCCCATACACATCATATTTAGTTTAAAGCTGAGGGGACATGAGAATCTTGCTTTTGCTTTCTTCTTTCATATCTGGCATTTGTGAGGGACCATGCCTTTGTTCTCTCACCTCTGATCTGAATCTGTGCATTCCTAAACCCAGTTCCTATCAACTGCCGAGTCCAGTCCAGGACTACCTGGTCCCTCCCCTGCAGCATCAGTGGTGTGAGCTACCGTGGTACACACTTCTGTGATGGTCGACACAGAAGCCTAATATTGTTTTTTTTATAATTTTCGTTATTTCTTTTACCGTTACTGTCATTATTACTTGTTATTGTTTTATTAAAGCTGGTTTGATTTTCCAACTCATAAGTCTCTCCTCTTCTCCTTTCCCTTTTTTCTTCTGGGGAGGGAAAGGGCTAACAGAGAGCATCTGCCATGCTGTTTAATGACCCACCCAGCCTTAAATGGTGATATGTTGTCTGTGTCTTAATTACATCTGCCCAACTCATTGAAAAATGGCTCAGAAACTGAATGGCATACCTTTGCTCAGAAACTGAATGGCCATTCCGTCACATTCTCTTCTCTCACACCTTCACTTAATTATTGAGAAGCCCCATAACAACAGTAGATAAAAGAGACAAAAACATCATAGACTGCAGGCTTTTGTACATGCCGTTTACACTCCAGCACCTGTGCCTGAAATCATCTTGAAGGCAGAAGCAAGTAAGGAAAACAAGCTAGGTGGTGCTTCCATCCTCACCATCTGGATTCACACAGAATATTTGAGGTTGGAGAGTACCTCTGAAGATCATCGAGACCAACCCCCCTGTTCAGAGCAGGTTACCCAGGGCCATATGCAGTCAGATTTTTAATAATTCTAAGGACTGACACTCCACAACTTCTGTCTCTGGGCAATATGTTCCGTATTTTACCTACCTTACTATGTTTTTGTTCTCTTATGTTTTAATGGAATTTCCTATATTTCAGTCTGTGCTCATTTTCTCTTGTCCTGTCACTGGGCCCATCTGAGCCAGTTTGGCTTCATCTTTTTTACTTCTCCCATTAGATATTTGTACATACTGATAAGATGCCCTTGAGCCTTCTCTTCTCTAGGATGACCAGTCCCAGCTCTCTCAACCTCTCCTCATATGGCAGATGCTCAAGTCCCTTCATCAGTTTCACAGCCTTTTACTGGACTGGAGCTGGGATGTACTTGTCTCTCTTGCACTGGGAAGCCCAGAACTAGACCAAAGTGTGTCTCATCAAGGCTGAGTAGAGGGCAAGGATCACCTCCATTTACCTGCTGACAACATTCTGCCTAAAGCAGCCCAAGAGGCTGTTGTCTGACATAATGGCACATTTCTGGCTTACGTTCAAATTTTCTGTCACTAGGACCCTCACTCTGGTCCTTCTTTGCCAAATTGTCTTTCAGCCAGTCTGCCCCCAGTGTGTACTTGTGCATAGTGCTATTTTTCCACAGAGGCAGGACTTGACATTTGATTTTGTTGAACTTCATGATGTTCCTGTCAGCCCATTTCTTCAGCTTCTTGAGGTCCCTCTGCATGGCAGAACAATCATCTGGTACACAAGCTGTTTCTTCCACGTTTGTTTCATCTGCAAACTTTCTGAGGGTGCTCTCTGCCCTATTGTCCAGATCAATAAAGATCTTAAACAGTATTGGCACCTGTGGGATGCACCACCAGTATCTTGCATCCAGCCAGATTCCATACCACTGATCATAACCTTTCGAGACCATGAATTCAGCCCATTTTTTATTCACTTCACTGTTCGTTATTCTAGACAATACTTCATCAGTTTGTCTGTTATGAGGTTATGGTAGACAGTGTCAAAAACCTTGCTGAAGACAAATGAGATTCACCCTTCTCCTCTTATCCACAAATTTAGAAATTGTTTCCAGATCAGTTGTTCCATCAGTTTCACAAGGTGGGACTGACTAGCCTGTAATTTCCTGGATCCTCCTTCTTGCCCTTCCTGAAAATAGAGTGGCATTTGTTTTGTTCCAGTCCTCAGGCACCTCCTCTGATCACCATGAGCTTTCAAAGTTAACCAAGAGTGGCCTCTGAATGGCACTGGTCAGCTCATTCAGCACTTGTGAGTGTATATCGTTGTCCAGTGGGCTTGAACATGTCCAGTTTGTTCAAACTAAACTAAATCCTAAACTAAATCCTAAACCACACTGAGGATAAGCCTTCATAGCCCCAGACTTTGCCACTGGTCTCAGTGATCTGTGATTGCTGAAAACAAATCTTACATTGCAAAGACCGAAACAATTAAGGGATTGAGTATTTTGGCCTTTCCATGTTTTTTGTCACCAGGTCCTTTCCCCATTCAGCAGCAGACCTGCATTTACCCTAGTCCTTATTATTTTTTGCCCCTGATGTACCTGTAGGAGCCTTTCTTGTCGTCCTTCACATCCTTTGTCCAATTCAGCTCCAAGTGGCCTTTAGTCTGAGTTTAAAATGTCTTCTCAGTAAAACTGAGAATATGTCAGTTTCAACAAAACTCCACTTTTAGCAGTAAATGTTCCGTCGGAAAAGCTGTCTGGAGATACATGAGTAATCATACACTGCCAGCATTCTCTGGCCCTGAGACCAATCAGCATGGTTTGACTTCATCCATACCACCAAGCTCTCTCAGTCTTCAAAAAAGGTGACCCTATGCAAATTGTCTGTTCCAAGTGGTCCACTGGGATACCTCCAAAAATATGACTGAGAATTGTTCTTGATGGCACTAGTAACACAAAGCAAAAGTGTGGCAGAGAATATTCTAAGAGTGCAATAGCATGCATGAAGGGTGTTCAGTGCCTGGAAACATGTCCTGGCATCATTTAATCTGTGGCTTAAGCATGGCTTTTGGGACTCAATGTGACAGAATACATACCTGGCTGTATCATAGTATGGTACCATAGTGATATTCATGGGATAATACTGACTTCCATCATATGCAGATGCAAGACTACTAAGCATTTTATTAAAAATTAGGTGAGATTTGTACAAATGCGGCTCCCTACTGTTCCCAGTTGGGACATATTCTTTATTCTGTAGGTTCGAATTCAAGTCCCTTTGAACCTACTGGCAGGTTTTTTATCAATATTACACAGCTATCCTAAGGGTGGAGCAAGGTTTCTTAGCCCGGAATAAACATTGTCGTGTGAATCACATAGTTTATTAACTGATGGGTTTAGCCTTCCTGGTCTGTCCTCTTCTGAGGTTTGCCCCAAGCTGTGTGACATGACCCAGCTTTCTACAGAAAGCAGAAGATGAATGAGACACCTTCTTGCCCTTTTTTACTATCCAGTGAAGTGTTAAAATAAGACAGGTGATTGCCTTCCACTTGGACCTACTTATATCAACAATGAACTCTTGGTAAAACATCACATGTCACAGACTAAATATTTCAACAGGTTCCTATGAACCTGTGAAATTCAATGCTATGGCACAAGTAGGAAACTACAAAAATAAGTGCAGATGCACAGAAAAAAATCCCATGTCTTTATGGGTTAAGAATCCTTCAAAAGAAAACCAGAAGGGTCAAGGTAGCTGTTACTGTGTGCCCTGCATGAGCCCTCTGAAAATTCCATGTTTCAGAGAGTGAGCACCAGTGCTGAGCTGGCCCTGGCATATCTTCGGAGGTACACATTACATTTATCCTTAGGTCAACCACATATCTGCTGTAATTTCAGCTGCGTCTCAGTTGCATCTCCCCAGCTTTCAGAACAAAAACATGAGTGAGACTAATTCTGCCTGCATTCCCAATGAGGTTTTCACAGCGCATTCAGAAGGCAAACTCCAGTGTGCATCCAGGCTGCTTCAGCAGGTAACAACATTTGTTTTAGAATTATGAGTTACAGACGTGGCTCCATTCCTGTGCAAGGCAGGATGACACACTGCTGACCACTGTTTGTTTCCTGCACCTGTCTATACTCTGACAGATGATTACATTTCTTTACAAAACATGTTTATTTATGTAAACAGTAAATTATGATTGCCTGTGTTGGTTTTTTTAATAGACTTCAAAGCATTTTATGCATATTAATATTACATTATTGATATCTTAATATTGTAAAGTTTTGCAGTAAACTAATAATTAAACTCTAGGATTGCCTTTAAAATATGGTGAGTTTTATTAGCTGAGCATTAAGGTTGGTTAGGCTAGAATAGTAGGAACAAGCATTAGAAAATTTGATTCTATACTCTGTCTTGCTCACAACCTACAGAACTTTTTATTGCTTTATGTCACACACTTATAATTTCCAATGTCTTTCAAGACAGCATATTAAAGGTCATACCTAGATGTAAAGCTATGGCTGAGGACAGAAGTGAGAGGAGTTATATTATTTTTAACCCATGAGTAGATGTGGCTTAGGGAAAAAAAAAAGAGATCAAGAATGATATCTTTGTCACTGCTCCATGTACACAAGAAGATTCAAACTATCCTGTAGGCAAATGCTGCATTATAAGATAGATGCTGCCTAGCTGAAATTCTGTGGCTTGGTGGTAACAGCATTCCTTCCTCACTTGCGGCTATGTAATACAATCCTACTCCTTTCATTAAAGTTGTCAAAATAAAAATGGAAGAACATTTGTCCTTCAGTTATTGTGTAGATGCATGTAGAACTGCAGAGGTTTTATTTATGAGGTGCGGAAGAAAGTACTTGCTTTTCAAACTCAGCTAATGAAGCATATCCTGCTCTCAGGAAAAGCCAAGGACTGTTCTTTCCATACTGTCACAAGAGAATGGGCAGGGGAGGTGAGGGTAACAGACTCTCCATGGAGTAGTAGTTTGAGGAAGTTATCTGTTTTAAAGTCCTTTATAACCACAAATGCCCTTTAGCTTTAACCACTTGTCTGTGTAGAGATCTGAAAGATATAAGGATTCCTTCAACCTCTTCTGAGACTGAATATTTTCTCTTTTCCCTGGGTTGGACAAATGGGCTACATCTAAGCCGTGGAAGCACTTTCTGACTCCTTGTTATTGGTTTAAGCGTTACAGATTGGACATTGGTATACTCCAACAATTAAGTGCAGATACAGGCAGAGCTAATGCCATGGAATGTGTTTCTGCAGGGAAATCCAGCATGGTAAGAAAGCTTACTTGTTTTCTATTTGCAGACTCTTACTTGTTACCTGTATCATAACAAAGTACAGCAAATCATAAACGGCTTGCCTGGTTACACGAATTAGCTACGCACAGATGTGCTGTGACTCAGTAGCTGGAACATCAGCAGGAAAACAAAGTCAGTGGTGACTCAGTTCTGCCTTCTTTGTTACAAAATGCCCTCATTCAAAGGATTGTAACGTAACACAACATCCCTAGAAATTAAAAATGGGAGAAAGCTTGTTTAGAGCAAAATAACAATCTGTTACCTTGGAGGCAGAATTCAATATTCTTGCTACCCAAAGTTATAAGATTATCTCCAAAACCATGATCTAACTTCAGTGCTTTTTTCACTTGAACATTACAAGTCACCTTTAATTAAAGAAAGACATTTCATCAGCAGTGTTTTGCTCTGAATGTACCAGAAAAGATGAGAGATACTAGCACCAATGAGTCTGTCTCCCAAACTAGTATGTTGTCTATGGGAGTCTTTGCTAGACCTAGAGTCATAGCAGTTGCATGAAGAATCTGTGCAATGTTCACTAGTTCTACCCTCTGCCAGTGTAGAATTGTAGGCTGAGGCCAATTGAGAAAGAAAGCTGCAAAAATAATGTTTTTAGAAACAGTTTTGCAAACCCTTATACAATACTAATTATCATTTTTATAGGGAGTTCTGCACGCAGAGTAATGAAGCTATGTAAAATAATTACTGAAGCTGAGGATGTTTTGGTTTTTCCACTACAATATTCAGAATCTATTTTTTTCCATTTTGGTGTGTGTGTATAATAGTTTCCAAAATGTCCTGTCTGAAAGTAATTCTGAAGTTTACTAGTTGCAACTTAAAAACATCTCACAGATCTTTAAGATGCAGCAGAAAACAGATATTCATTCCATCCTAACTCTCTGCACTTGCATTTTACATGGGTGAACAAGTACTCCAGCCCCAGGAAAGGTTCTGCCACACCAATATAAAATGCTCTGCTGTTATATGGCTGTTCCCTCATCACAGATTGAAAGCATATGCCCTGTCAAATGTTAGGCCAAAGGGGAATGAAGGCTACAAGGACACTGATGTGCCTCCCTGTCTCAGCCCATCTGCTGTGATTCCTTTGTAAGACAGGATTTAGCACAGGTTATGTCTATTTACTGTGACAGGATAATAGGTATCCTTGTGGATAGAAGTAAAAGACTCCATTAGCATGTATACACAAGCCTGAATGGCTCTGACTTTTCAGGTGAAGAGTCAATATTCATGCAAGATATTCTGCCATTGGTACTAGTGTGTTCTCATGCAATCTGACATTACTGGAAGACAAAGGCATCTCTGTAACAACCTATGGAAACAGTGTGCACAGTACATTTTTAATTTCCCTTTACTATGTTGTCTATCAAATAATAAGAAATTCCTTTTTATCTTGTATGCTAAGAAAAATGTTACAATGGATAAAAATAATTTAGCACCAGGAATCTTAATTTACCAGCATCAACACTGTAAGATATTCCTGTCAATGGACTGAAATGACAGCAAGGCACTCTTAATTCTGCTTCATTTGTATAAATGGTAAAAGAAAAGGCCTTCCTTAATGAATCTCCTAATTCTCACATGCTCTTTTAAGAAGCACTTGTGAATATTCAGACAACAGGATTTACTAGAGAAACCCCATTAGAGCAAGACATCTGACAGGGTCAGTCGTAGCACCTGTCTACTTCCAATGCAGTCCTGGTAACTATCCTCACAACACCAAATAATGCAGCAATTGCCAACTGCTCTGTGGATTGCTATTGTGAAGACTTGTTGACCACAAGCCCTGGGAATTTCCTTGATGAAACTTCATGCTTTCACTTCACATATTAACATATGGCTGGAAAGACTGGTAGAGATCTTTATAAAAACTAATGACATGCTCAGCCTTCACATGACCTGATAGCTTCAGAAAACCGATCTATGAACTATGGATTTATTGTTTACTGTGTTGGGGTTTTTTGTTTGTTTTCTTTTGTTTGTTTGTTTGTTTGTTTTTTAACATTCCAACACCCACAGCTACCCCTTTTTGAATGTTTACAAATATTATAGTAGTTAATGGTCTCCATCATCATCTTCCTTGCTGTGTTATTTGTACGGATCCAGCTTTATACCTGGACAAATATTTACTTCGGGCAAGCCAGCATAACTCAAGGGAAAACAACATATTTGATTTTAATTTGATTTGAATCAGCTGAGACTCTGGCTCTTAGCTGAACTCTGAATTTCTTAAGAAAGTCATGGATATAGCTTGATATATTTTCCACAATATGGTGTTTCTGTTCCTAGATAAATGTCATCTTCTCTGTGGTGCTACCAGATTAACCTACCCTACTAAAAAAATCATCTTGAACCCCATGATTTTCCTGCATAAGGGCGGCTTCCTTATTTCAATGTAATTCATATGCAACTATTCAAGACCCTGTAACAAACTTTACTGTGTGTATATTCATTCTAACATTTTATGAGCCTGAACTATATATCCAGTTCTCCCCCCAGTGTAGAATAGCACCGGAAAGATTAAATATTGATTTTCACATATTACTTTAAATTATTTAGGTAAAAAATGCATTCTTTTGAAATTATGGCTTTCAATATAATGCAGTAGATTTTATTCAGATTTATTTTGTACCTTGTTTTAGAGTATGAAAATAGAGTGGACACTGAACAGTACGGTTTCAGTACAGAATTTGCATTACTTTGTTGACTATATAGTAAGAACAGTCAGAAATTATCTGCTAAGAAAATTGCATGACTTTCAATCGTGGTATTATGTGATTTTTTTTTTTTTAATTGGATTCTACTGCAAGTTAAGACATACTGCAGTTAAATACGTGGAGCCTGAGTGCCTTTACTTACTGATTGAATCTGTATGACATAGGCTATTCAGTGTAATCCCACAATGGTCCTCATATCCTAGTGTGCTTCAGTTTTATTCAAAGAGGATACCTTGGGATAAAAAGCTACTCTACTCTGCAGACCACCTCCTCAATTTGCCAGTCAGGTTTTTGCTGATGCTGACAACAAGGGTGTCCATTAATGTCATTTATTGTGGAAAATGTATAATGCGGTCAGTCCTGCTTTGTAATGAAACCATCAAGGAAAGAACAACCATATCAGATGGAAACAATTTTTGGTTACTCTTGGCCTGGGGTCAGATTGGAAAGGGTGACCTTGAGGTGAAGAGCTCCTGATCCTATTAGCAGGCTCTCAGCAACACAGTCTTCAGTCCCACACTCCAGGACAAATTATTGCCTATGCTGCACTGAGGATTTGCATTCCCTAGGATACATTTCCTTGATATTTGGTAATTAGGGTGTTTATCACAAGAAAACAAAACAAAATACTTCTAAAACAAAATACTGTCACTATTGCTCTATGATGTAAGCCAAAGCAAATATGCAGATATATACATTTTAAATCACAAGACAGAACTTCAAATAACACAAAACCACTCTCAAAATCCCTCTAAATTCATGCTATTAAGCTCAAATTTCCTCTTAAGTAGTTATAATGACCATTAAAGGTCCAAAAAGGTAAGTAATTTCCATAAGCACGGTGTATATTCTATAAATTCATGCAGGTCGTGCCCTCTAAGATATACGTATCACTTTTATTTAATGATTTTTTTCATCTTCTTTCTTCCAATATTTTATAGGAGTTCTAAATTGTGCTACAAAGAATTAAGGGTGAGGTAATGGAGTGTGCTTAAAGTGCCACAAAGAAGAGAGAGGCTGTTAATTTGTAAGATATGGCTGTTCCCAAGACATCCAGGTTTTAGAAAAAGAATAGCTATAAGGAAAATTCTGATGGGGGAACTTTTCAGTTTTCTGTTTCATTGTGTACCCAGAGGCACAAACACGTGTGTTTAATACACAGTACTTTGGTCATGATTTCCTCAGTCCTTCTTGCTACAGTTCTTCCACTTACATAGGGCAAATAAATATTCAATGCCCTAGAAAGTTCGAGGAAGCTTCTCTGTGTTTTCATTAAATGGTTCCCTCATGGAAGGAGAGATCTGGGGTCCATCCTCCATCTTATGACACCACACAAAACCTAAACAATTCTAGAGTTACCTTTAGATGCTTAATAAGTACATTTAAACAGGTTTTAATTGTGTTTAAAGAGGATTCTATGTAAAAATGAACATTTAATTAAATATATATTTAAATATTCAAAAGACAGTGTATCTTTTTCTCTCCCTTTCCTGCCATAAGATATTGTACATTATTCAATAACATCATCCAGTCAACATTTTCTCACATACAAATGTACTTTCATACATTTTATTTCTGAAAACTTACTTCTGTGCATAAGTGCATGGCCTTGTTAAGAAAGGCTTCATTCTTTGTTTTCTTCTGGAAATGAGTTATTTTGGTTTAAAATTAATTTTCCAGTACACGATTTGCAACAAGCATGTCTTTATTCACTTGCTTCCAGATTCTTCCACTGCACTTTATGTACCTAGCTAAAGTACTTATATAAATTAAATAATGACTCCAGAGTTTTGCCATAGTTATTACAGCAAAATATTCATCATCCAGAGAAGCTGCCACTCTGTTTCCATTAACTGCAAGGAAAATTTAGGCAATTGTGCTTGTCAGTTCTTACTTCTTAATCTCACAGGTTAGATGCCTAAATTTAAGAAAGGTCTATATCTGGCCTTGAGAGTTAATTATAATTGTGTTCCCACTGAACTGGGCAGATGCAGGAAAAGAGCTGTGTTACTGATTACTGGCATATCGCTGAGATCATTGCTGAACTGGTCCTGGTCAGTGTAACACAACAACTTTGAAAGTCAGGAACGGGAATATCTACAAAGCAGTTGATGTCTTGGACTTCCAGTACCCTGAGCACTGCTTTTGGAAGAAAGTTTCCGTGATCAAGGCAGGAAAAGGAAATTAAGTTGCCAATAAATGTTGGCAACTGGAAAGGAGGGAAAAGAGGGTTGGGTTATTTTTCGTAATTAAAGCAAAGTTAGTTAATCTTTTTTATTATTATCATTTACAACGTAGCTTGCTATTTTTTTATCCCCCCACCAGTAAACACCACAATTTTCTATGGAAACAACTGAGATGAAACAGTTAATAAAATGTAGTTTTACATGCTGAACACTCCAACAAATATTTGCTATCACATTTTTTGTTTCTTGCTATGTTCTTTTTTTTATGAGAATGGTTTAAATAACTTTTTTCACAATTCATCTTCAGATCATGTGGCCACAGTACCAGCAGCAATCAGAACAGAGCTTGCTTCTGTGTTAAGGTTGAACAATTCATTGCAAAATAGGGTTTAAACATCTTAACACATCAATAAAAATAATAACGAAAAGCAAAAGTGTGCAACTATTCGATGGACAGAAAATGTTCTGGAGCTAAGGAAACCTGTCATATAAAATGTTTCCTTCGAAAGGAAAAGTCCTGATTCAAAAGCATGGACACTTTTCTTCAAAGTTGACACTTTCTTTCACTTGTTTCTGTGAAATCATTGTAACAGGATCTGCTTCTATTTCATATCCACTTCAAAAAATTGTAATAGTTTAAAAACATAGCATTTATCCATATATTTAAGATTCTTGCAACAGTTTTACCACAAGCTGCAATGTGAAGCCTGTTTTTCATAACAAGTGATTGTGAGGTAGAGTTACATTTTTTTCTTTGTTTCTCCCTCAGTTAGTAGTTCACCCCAACAAAAGATCAAGCAAAGAAGAATTTGCGTCAAAAGGAAAAATTCTATGCCAAGGTGACCCAAAGTCAGGATTTCTAGTTGAACTAAATTACTTCAAAATAGGGGGAAAAAATATGTATTAAATATGCAAATTTGAAATTCAGTTATGGAAATACCCTGAAATATCCTTCACTGAGCTATAGAAGTGGCCAATGAACATTTGCATTCTTGACTCTTTCACTGCTACTTTTTCTGCTAAGTTGAGACTGTAATGAACCCAGCCTGGGGTACTTTGTAAAAAGGGAAGCCAACCTATCAATATCCAGTATCCATTATTAGCAATTGAAGATTCAAAACGTTTATGTCCTCACAATTTCCAACTCCCACCTCTGTGGGTTAAGCCACAGAGGCTTGAGAGTGTAAATCAGCATTAGGATTGCTACAATTACAAAACTCACTCCTCTGAAGATAAGGGTGCAACCCCTGAGCGTTGCTGGGGCTCCCAGGCCCTGAGAAATGTGAATGCCCTGGATGAGACTGCTTGGAATCCACGTTCTCCATAAGCACTGTGTGTACTGTTAATCTATGTAAGCACTACAGTTCCTGTGATCTGATGCAATAACTAAATATGTTTGTTAACTGGAATTGTTAAGGAAATAGAGAAATAAAGAAACTTTTCCAAAAAGTTCTGCAGTTATGTTAACAGCAATGTCTAAATACTCTGGTATTCACACTGGTCTGCTTGGTTTTGTAGGAGCTAATAAAACTGCATGTCTTCAATTTGCAAATGATGTTAGATTCAGCATGACATGTTTAATCTTTATTTTTCTTTCCTCTGTCCTCTCATGTCATTCTTCTTTCATCTTCAAGCACATGTATTCAAAGTTAGCTTCTAATTCATGGACATGACTCCATGAATTCCAATACTCATTCCTTTTAGGTGCTGTCTTGTGTCAGCCTTTGCATAGCAACAATCAAGTAAGAAAAAAGGCCTTATAAAACATACCCTATCCACAGCAGATGTCACCTGTGTCCAAAATGACAGATACATCAATGTCAACATTTTCAGACATCATAAGACATTAGTATACACAGGTAAATCTTGAACTTCCTACTGACATTAGGCTTCAAACAAAATAAAAGCAAGATTTTGAAAGAAACTGCTAAGCCAACAACTCATGCACCCAAAAGACACAGAAACACAGAGGGGCAGAAGATTGAAGGAAGGAACTCTTTTTTTTTTTTAACTTTTTTAAGAAAACAGAAAATATGTCTGCAGGAGACTGAGAAACTCACAGCTGCAATGGTTTTCCAGGGCCGCATGAGCACCGGGAGAGCACATATGTACTCACATACATGCTTGAATATTGCTTGAGCTTCCCGCTGCAGAGTGAGCATTTTATAATATTCCCAGCCCAGCAAGGCTGCCTGCGGTACCCTGAGTGCAACAATTGACATGACTTTCGGTGAAAGCAAGCCCACAGGAACACCCAATAAATGAGTGCCAAGAGAATGTTAAAATAGAAACTTCTATATAGTTTTAACTCTAGGGAGGTATGGTTGGTAGAAAGAGGTAATATCTTTTATTAAACCAGCTGATACGGTTGAAAAAGCAGACAAACTTTAAGTCTCAGAGTCCCTTCATCAAGTCTCTACTGGCCCTTCTGTAATTCACATATTTTTATCATCGACTCACATGAAAACAGTTGAAAAGAACCTTCTTGAATGTCAATGAAGCATTGTTTTTCCTTTTCACCACATTCAGGCTTGTGTTTTTAACCTTGAATGAAAGGAAATTGTAAAGTAGACTAACAAAAAGGGTATAATAAAAATATACTATAAATGAATCAAAACTTCAAAAAGCAAAATATTTCAGTTTTACTTTTGAACCATGTCAGAGTTGCATTTGAAACATACTGACTCAAAGCACACTGATTAATTAATAACTTAAACAACAACAAAAAAAAGAAATCAGCACACTGACTTGATAAATTTTCACAAACGTGTGAGAAATGCATAAGTGAATGGGAGAATAAAAGTAGGGCAAAAAAATGACCTCATCATTTTAATAGGTTTTTCCCAAGATATATTACAAGTCATGGCAGCTTGTGCAGACAAAAACTTGGAGTACCTATGCATAAATATATGCACACATCTACCCCTACTCCAATCAGTACTCAGTGCTTCCTGGGAAATGGCTTGCTTTAGCTCACATTTTAATCTTTGCTTAAAACCAAAAAGCCCCAGATGTAGTTGGTGTGTGAAAAGTGTAACAGTTTTTGTTTGTTTGCAAAATAGACAAGTCACAGAACTTCAAACAAAGATGGAAAACTATTCTGAGACAGCTGATGAGGGAACTCATGAATAAGGACACTGACTGCAGATAGCAGACATTAATTCAGACACACTAGGACAGGTTGCACAGCAGAGGTTC
This sequence comes from Columba livia, assembly GCF_036013475.1. Classification (NCBI taxonomy): domain Eukaryota; kingdom Metazoa; phylum Chordata; class Aves; order Columbiformes; family Columbidae; genus Columba; species Columba livia. Next base: position 59,063,145 of record NC_088602.1, on the reverse strand, counting down.
ATGGCATTTTTATGGGCATAAATATCAAGGTCACTAAGTGAAATTCAGGAGGTGCATTTTATACTGTTCAATTTAGCAAAACCTTTGGCATGGCTTCCATGTGAATGGGTGAAAATGTTTCTAACTGAGTAGGAGGAGGGTACTCTGTGATTCACTGCAGAAACGTATTAATGATGACCAGCTTTGGTCTGAGTGGTTTGGTACATCATGTAGACATGACACATGTCATGTGTCTGTATGACATTACTCAGTGACATGTAGAAATAATAGCTAAGCTTACAGAAGCAGGGGTGTGCTTCTTATCAATGCGCTTTGCCCATCACTGGTTAACTATTTTGTTAGCACAATACTACCATGGCTCTGCCACTCCCTCATCTAAAGATGCATCAGGAATGTCTGGGTCCGTTTTTCATGACATGGCTTGTATATATCTGTGTGGGGAAGACTTGGGCAAGTACATGAAAAACACAGAACCGGAGTTAGCCTTTGCGTAAGTAGGCAAATTCTTCAGTCCGAATGAAAGCAGACAGACTTATAAAAGGACTTAATCCTGAAAAATATTTCTCAGAACAAGTTTTGTATAAGTAAGAAACATGAAAGCTGATAGAAAGCAAAAAAAATAATTCAGCGTGTTACAGCAACAGTTTTTTCTTGTTCTGATTGAACACCTAGCCCCAACTGAGATGACAGTGAGCAGTACCGTGTGAACTTAAAGTCATTCTTCTAACTTTTCCCCAACAAGTTGTCAGAGCTCTAAATAGAATACGAGATACATCTTATGACAATTATACATCTGAAAAATGTAAGGTATTCAGAGCTATATTCATTTATATGTCCAGAAATCATTGCAACCATTTCACAAGTAATCTTGCCTTATATTTGTGTTGTAATGGAGACAAAAATAACTTTCTTGTAGCATGGACTGAAAGTCATTCAAAGAGTTATTTAGAATTATCATCCAACTTCATCTGCACTTTCAAAGATCTTTCTCTTTAGCCTACTGATAATAAATGTCACGTATCTTTCACACTCATGTCAGAAAGAAAAAGCATCTCTGCAGCAGACTTAACGTTCTTTCATCCCTTAAAAATGATAGACATCCACAGCAGGAGATTACAGTATCAATGACTGAGATGCTAATCCATCTAACATTGAAAAAACTTCTTTTAACACCTGAACAACCACTTCTTGCAAAGAGAAAAGCTATCCATAGATAACTTTTTATGATGGTAATAACCATATATTACTACTACCCACAGCTGTACCAGGTACAGATTTCTCTGCATTTCTTTGATGATATAGAAAATACTATTTAAGAACTGTTGGAAATATTTATTTTTCAGTTGTAAGCAGTGTGCTTATTATCTAAGACCTGTCACTATGTCACTCACTTAGAAATCAGTCACAAATCACTCATCATGGATTTCAGCTCTGAAAGTTATTTTTAGAGAAGAGTTGAAAAAAAAAAAAAGATGTTGTTTATCTGTTTTCATTCTAACTACAACTCTTCTATTAACACAGAAGAAACACCATTAGACTCACCATGGATGGGACAGGAAGGACAAACAGACACAAAATGGTCCTCTGGCCTGTCCCAAGTAAGGAAGTACTCACTCAAAAAGCATTAAGGCTGAATATGGAAAGCTATTTCTCAAATTTCCAAACAAGATAATGACATTTAAATGACATTTAAAATTTATTGTTTCAAATGGTAGGTTAATGAAAGCCTTAAGTGATACTCCTGCTGTCTGAGTATTCAGAAGCCTGAGTAGTTAACATTATTTACTGATGATTTGCCTCTGACCTGGTCCTGCAATCAGTTGCCTTTATCAGCTGGTCAGGAGACAACACATTCTTTGATAAAGGTTATATGATATTATTCTATCATTCAATTTTTCATTGTTTCTTTATTTTCTGTCTTCGAGGTATAGCAGCATCTGTGATACATGCTATGTTCTCTGTGGCGTTAAATCTCTTCCCCCTACAGTGCATGTCTATAGCATTAGACCAGTCAGATGGTGCAACATCCCAGGTATTTGCCATGACTGCAGTAGGCCCAGGTGGGCTCAGCCCCATCACCTCTTCCCTTTTGGAGTTCAGACCAGTATGTGCATTCAGTGATTTAAATATGTTTGGCTGTGTCTTTGTTGAAACAAAGCAACTCTTAATCTCAACATGAAAAACAAAACATAATCCAGGCAAGGTTGTTAAGGCAATGGAGCAATCTCCATGTGCATCTGTCTCTCCTGAGACCGAGATCAGGGTCTTCCCATACGATCTGATGGCAGAGTCAGTGTGGGCAATGTCACCCTTTTCCTCCCTGTTTCACAATCATCATTATTTTTTTACCTATCTCTAAGTTCATGAGCTTTTCCTCTGCCTTTTCAATTTTCTAAACATTTTATACCTACAATATCTCCCAAGAGTCTGCCAGTGAGACTGGAGACCTTTCTTCACCAAGGCAAAATTTCCACATGATTGGGTTTAGAGTGCTTGCATGCAGAGCAACCTGAACGTACTGTCCATTTTCCAGACTGCACACTGTTTGCACTTCTCAGAATTAGTCCCTTGTACCCACAGAGCAAACCACATAATAACAAATAGATGAGTGGATAGATGGAGACAGTGCCTGATGCTCACAGTCTGGCTACGGATGAAGCCTTCTGTTTGCCAGTAGGTATCGTTGCTACAAGAATGTACAGCAGAGATTAAAAAGTACAACAAATTGCAAAGCAGGAGTGGCACCAAGTTAGATAAGTTCTGCTGAATCACGAAAACGTTCAGTGCTGATCATGATTTTATCCTATCAGCAAATGAGGTGCTCAAAACACTGTGCCTCCGAGTAGAAGAAATGTATTTTCCTTTCAGCTCCTTGATATCACATATTATTTCCAGATTCATTAATCAGATAATCTTGAGGTTTGGCTTTTTCCTCCATCACTTTAGCTGAAGCTAAGCAGTCCCCTCTTTCCCACTGCAGTCACCTTGTTGTTTCCTTTCCTCCGGGCACACCTTGATTGGGAAATCCCTGAACTTTCCCGCTATTATAACAGGCTTTTCTGTAGTCAAAGCTATCATATGGTATAGGCTTTGGCTTTATTTCTTAGAGTTTTAGAAACTATGTCTGCCTTTCCCTGCTTTAATTTGCATGTAAAGAAATACAGAAAAAAACAGCCTCACAGTAGATGCTCTGTAGGCTTTCTAAAGGAGAAAATTGTCCCTCACTGAACCTGGTACAGGCAGTTTTTTCCCTCCATCTCCACTCAGCAACCTGATCTGTGCTTAGTACTGTGATTCTGCTACACTTCACCAAGTACTCAGGAATTACACTGGAAAATGCAATCATCAACTTTCTGAAACACTGATGGCAGCTTACCTCTGGCACTGCTCCTTCCCCCAGGATGTATCAGACTGTCTACAAAATTTAGATTCAATCATCCATTGTTTACACATGAAAATACCAGAAATCACATTTGACTTATCTGTAAGAAAAAGATCTGCTCCTACAGAGAATGTCAAGAACACAAATTACTTCAAAGGAAGCTTCCCTTCATTTCCAGCTCTGTTTTGCTCATGGCACCTGCTTGGAGGAAGTGACACCCTCAAGGTCCTTTTCACTGTTGTCTGAAAATTAACAAATATAGTCCCAGCCCATGACTAAAGTCACTCCATGGCATCACATATTTAGATGATTATAACAAATTCCAGTGACGACTTCTCCTCTTGGTCTTGTTGTTTCTGATATTTTCTCTGTATAAACATAATTTTCCTTCAGCCTGCAAATAGCTGCACAATGATGAATAGGAAAGTAAGAGTACATGTCTCTTTCATAACCTGCCTAGCAGCAAAGGTTTAATTCTCACTGTGTAATAAAATGAGTCTTTATTGCCACCACCAATGACTTCTTCAAAGAAGGATAAATACTTTTGAATGCAAAGAATAACAATTTCTTTTTATGAGCGGCCAAGATGCAGTGTACTCCTTGCAGAACTCAATAACAGATAGTGAATACCCTCAAAACCTGTACTGAACTTAGGAAAAGAGCTGAAAGAATGCTGTTTCTCTTTCATTTGCCTTTCAAACTGAATTTCCAGTTAGGAAACAAAATTCTTAAGCAACTATGCAAACAGAAATTCAGTATCTTTTCTTCAGAATGGACAAAAAATGTTGTATGTTGGGTGATGACGAACATTATTAGAGTGTAATTACTTAACTCAGTTTATAATCACCATTGGCATAATTAAGCATCCACTGCCCTGGGAACTTACAAAGCTATTTTCCCTCTTTCAAATATAATTTCTTGGCCTTTATACTATGGAAATCTGTAAAGATTTCTCTTTAATATCTACGTAAATTGTAAATGTAAGTAGGTTGAACAGAGAAAGCATATAGTCTGTTTTGCCTACAAAAGATGTGTAAGAACATTTCTTAGAAGGTGAAGGTAACAATGCTTTACACATGTCTAATATTGGAAAAAATATGTAAGTAAAACATTTCTACTTTTTCTGGGTTTCTTTTCTCCTAAATTATTTTAGTAATCAGTTGATGCACTGCATTAGCAGAAACAGAAGGAAAACAGCTTCACGGCAAAGATTTTTTCCATCTGGATAGGTAAGAAACTTGCTTACATTTTAGGTGTTTAAATCTTTTCTATTCATATCATAGCCAGCATCTAGGTACTATAAACAATGTGCAACCACAACCATAAAGTGAAAATTCTCATGGATTTAAGTAGCTTCTTTCATTTCTTTATGATCATCATCCATGCAAGCGTATTATGTATTCAGTAGAACTGGAAATACCTTCAGTTCCTCCAAGATTAACTACTGAAAAGATAGAAGTTTCCTGCTCTAAATAATGAGAGTTATTTAATATTTGCCGACAATGAGTGTAGGTAACATCACAAATTTTGAACAGTAGCTGAATAATCTGAACACTTTGTGGCTTTATTACTCTTATGTGCAGAAGGGATCTAGAAATAATCCATGTAAATTCTTTTACATATAAGCATTCTAAACAGAGATTTACTTGAGGAAATCATACTTTTTAATTGTATTAAGTACATGAAATTAAAGATAAATGGGGAGATATTTGTGTGAAATGCTTACAAAACTAACAAGAGCCAAAGAGGGCATTTTCTTCAGTTCTGTGGAGAAAGAGCAGGCAGACATTAACACAAAGACCTTTCCAGTTTAAGTATATAATTGCATTTGGAAATACCTAGCAGAGTTCTCTCTGTAAAGAAAAGAGGTAATTCTAATAGATCACAGCCACAACTATCAAATGCACATGTGAAACTGATCACTCTATAACAGAAATAAATGCATTGCAAATCTCATTTTGATTTACTTTGGAAAATGCTGCATAGCACTGCTCTCAACTTCAAACTTCATGAGTGAGTTAAATGCTGGACTGGGGAAATTAGGACACAACTGACTAGTGGATTGTTTTGTCAGAAAATATAACTTCTAAAGATTCATGTCATAAGCAAAGGCATAACTTTTGACCCTTGTAAGTTATGGTCAATAAGATTTAATGTATCATTATCACTAAACTTGAGACTATAAGACTATTTTTTTAATTATATTGGACTGTGGAAATTAAAGTTAGCATCAGACATAGAGATTCTTTCTTACTTAAAAGATATTATTTATTGCAGTTTTATTCTTTGATGAACATACAATGTATTTCTATAGAAGTGAGTGACTTTATCATCAATTAGGACTGCCAGACAATTTAAAGCGGCTGCTCCATATAATTTCAGAAGAAAGGACATTGCACACAGTGCTACTGTATTACATGTACACACCAGGTTCTAATTAAACACCTCTTTGTTAGGATCAGCATTTGGTGTTCCCTGGCTGTGGTGGTTAATAACTTTACATATCTGATGTAGGCTCTGCTAGATATCAATACCTGGTTTGTGTGCAGTTGGCATAGTGGAGGAGAGGTTGCTTGCAATATTTATTATTTTACATCTCGGATTTTTAATTTTTTTTTTATGACTATCAAAACTTCCTACAGCCCAGGAAAGTTAATTGAAAAAAAATGTTCTTTGTAAATCTAAACAAATTCTCAGAACATAGCCTTTGACCTCCCTCTCAGAAGTCTGTGTTGGCATCGACACAAGTAGGTCTTGATGCAGCATTTTTTAGAAGAGCAGAAATGGTAACAGCAGGACCATTAGCATAAACAGACTGCAACAGGTCAGTTCTCTCACATCATGAAGACAATCCTTCTGCTCTAATATTTAAAGGTTGGGCAATTTTAAAATTATTATCTCCATGAGATCTTCTAAAGTTGCAATAAAATTGAAGAACCTGTAAGTCAGCATATTTAGACAAGTGTTACTACATGGTATTGCATTGCAGATGAAAACCAAGAAATTTATTTTGCTCCACTTTGAAATATATTTGAGCATATAGTCACAGTTTGGCCACATTTTGCCCAGTTGCTACTATGAAATACCATATTTTGAGATGTGTTTATGGAGAATGAAAAACCATCAATTCATCCATGTGGGCAAATGGTGTAATTATATCAAAAGAAAGAATATTTTTCCTACAAAGTTTCTTGTTTTAATTATTGAAGTGTTGAACTTCAACCAAAAATATAGGGAAGTCAGGGGAGGACTAATCCGCTACATATTATATTTCTCTGTATTTGCTTTGTGCTTATCTCGTGGCCTAGGAAAATCATTAGAAACTGAGCGGAGTGACATCCTTACTTATGGACATTGATACAGATTCATATAAATCAGACGTGTTACTTAATTTTAGTATAGCATTTGTTCTAAGTGAACTGTCTCTTTACAGCAAACCAAATAACATATTTAGAGAGTTACCTGTGGAAAGACAAGCTACTACATTTTTTATAATATTAATCATTCTTGCTGATTAATCCAATTTAGAAAACAAGCCCCTTCTTTCAAACTACAGAAATATTTCTTTCTGACTCAGGGATTTACATACAGCAGAAAAGACAGCAGCATGTGAACCAGGGGACGAGCAGGTGAGTGAAAGTGATATATATCCAGTGTCTCCATCTTTTCCTGCAGACTTAACTGGGAGAAGATAATAAACATCAGGATATTGTGTCTATTAAGGATTGGTCTTGGTGAAAGCTACTGTGACACTTCAGAGCAGTTGCCATGGAGCAAACTGGCTGCTTAGATGTTGCTATGGTGTAAACTGAATGTTGAGATGCTATTAATTACTCAGGCAGCAATCTGAATATGTGTGTTGGTCACAGGCACAGGAATCTCTGTGAGGAGAAAGTCATAGTTTGTAGTATGCCAGCTGCTTCTTATGTTTAGTTCTAGTATCACAAAGGTTGATTCCAGGATGACGGCTATTGATTAACATCATATATTGGAAGTTTAAAGAATAGGATTTCCTTAGCAGGTTTAAAATTTTCTTTCCCTTTAATTCTGTAGATGTAAATAATTCTTTTCCCCCATAACTTTATTTTCTTCATTGCAAAGAAGAACCGAAGGGTGTAACCCCAGAAAAATGAATGCCTTATTAAAGTTACAGAGCTCTTAATTTTTTTTTCTTTACGTTTAAATTGACACATACAAATTAATTTCCTTTTCCAGTATTTTTCCATTTTTTGCTTCTACTTTCACTTTCTCCAGAGAACAATAGCTCTATAAATTAAACGGCAGTCCTATACTGCAGATGATAGTTAATTCCTCATCCAGCACATGATAAACATGCTTCTGAAAAGCTGTTCCAGAAGCTGCTAATGACATTTATTGAGATGCATGTTTAATAAATGAAAGACAACTCAGTTTTTTTAATCTACCATCAGTTATTTTTCAGTTTTCTAAATGCATAATGGCAGTGGACAATAACCATCTGATTGGTCTCAGTATTTTAAAGACTGGGCAGGTCTTTGATTTAGCTAATCATGTTATGTTGAAGAGATTATGTTAGTACCCTAGATTGCTTCCAAACCAAACAACTGGAAAAATGTGAAGGTTTTTTTCCTTGTTTAACTAATAGACCAGTTCTGCCATGTCTCAGATTCCACAGTTCACATGTGAACTCTGTTTTGAAATCCACTCAGCAATGTCAAACGATAATCTACTTGATACATTGTAGCACTTATAAATAGTTCTGAGGAAAATAACGATAGGAAACACAAGCAGTCAGAAGAATACAGTGTATATTGTTTTATAAAATGCCTGTGTGTGGTCAAATAAGTGATTCAGCTTCACAGTGTCTTCATTTCACATGACTCTGTACTCTGAATGACTGGAAATAATGGATGAAGAGGAAAGAAAGGGAGACTTAAAATTAAGCAATGAATCAATAACATTCGCTGCTATACCTGTTTACAATAACAGATATATTTTCCCTACTTTATACACCAGGAAAAAAATTGAGGATAGCAATGGTACCTTTTTTTTCTCAGAAAGAAAGGATGAAATGGAGAGTCTCTCAACCAGTAACAAAGAAATGCAGATTCCAGTACTTTTATGATCTCATTATTTTGGTTCTCTGAAGATAAAGAGAGCCTCCCACAGTACCGGGAAGTCAGATTAAGTCTTTTGTATAATTAATAGGAACCAAAAAGACCAACATCAGAAGCTGGTTTATGCAGAAACATGTGAGATTATATTTACAAACTGTACAGGAGTAGCGTAAAAGTCAACATTCTTCCCTACTTTGCACTTTGCTTTTTATATTTATAAGGCACTTTGGAAGTGCCTTGTACACTGCACTGAACTATTGTCAGTGGTTGATTTATAGTGATGCATTGAGCCTGTTTTGCCTTCAGGATATGAGTCCTCTGAAGCATTGATCTGATTGTTTGGCACTATTCAGCTATTGTAAAAGCGTCATGTACAGGTAACAATAAAGTTAAAATAATGGTGCTGGTTTACTGCTAACTCTGTGCTCTAGACTGACTCAATAAAAAATGTATTTTAGACCACATTCAAATGAAAAATACAGTAATATACACATTGAACCTGTAGTAATACAAGATTATTTAGTCTGATTTCAGACTTTCATATGTTACTGAAATACAATTTTAAGAGAGAATTTATTAAGAGTGTGATGTTAATATTTCCACTAAATCACCTGTATATATTCAATTTACACTGAAGAAGTTGCAGAACTGTAAATCATAGCATTCTTGGCACTAGAAGAGTATTTCTTTTGCCTAGATGAGTGGAGGCCATAGGTTGTGATTTTTCATTACATTCTGATGGTCCATTAGGCAGCTATTTTATCTATAACTAAGATACGTTGTGATTCAACACAAAATTATACGTACAATGCAGGAATCAAGGTAAAGTCCTTTAAACTGTATTGTATCAGGGATCAAACTTGAGAAATATTATTGGCCTTTTGTCCCAGACACACATGAGAAGCAATGACATGTGAAGAGATGGTTTAACACAGTCACAGCTCTGTGAACTAAACTCATCTAGCAATTATCAGTCCTTTTTTTCATATAGCAGAGGCTATAATTTCCTTTTTATTCACCTCTCTGGAAATGACTGCTCTTAATCCCTCACATCCCTCTGCCCCCAGCCCTGCTTCACAGTTAGTCACTTGTGCTCTGCTAAAACTGCATTTCCCCTCCTTATCATGCCAACTCCCAGGGCCTAGACCAATATTAACCATAAAACCTCATTTGAGGTACATAACTGACGTGCCTAGGCTTCATCTCTGGTTAACAGAAAGAAACTGTCCCTGTAAGCCATCTTAAGAGGAACTGAAAGTGCCTTTTTCTCTCCGTGGCACCTAGGATGATCACACATAAGCACCCCAGCTAGAGTCCCTGTATGGAGGTACAAACCTGAGACCAGGAGCTGTATTGTATCATGTTAATGGACACCTTTTTATAAGGCTCTTCTTCTGGCTGTATCACAGACTAGGAAGACACTTGGAAAAAACATTTGCATACAAAAACAGCCACATGACCTTGCTATTCATCTCATAACTCCATTTTACTTCTTGTTCCTTGTTTCCTCTTCCCCCAATTCTATCAGCTTGGGGAAAAAAACAAACAAAAACGCAAACAAAAACACAAAAAAAAACACAAACAAAACAAACAAACAAAAAACTCAAAACAAAACAAAACACACACACACACACAAAAAAACCACTACCAAGTGTGTACATGCACTCTGTGCACTCTGGTATTTGGATATTAATACCTCCTCCCAGGTGGTTTTGCCCTGTCTTCACTCCTCGTATCAGCTCACAGAAGAAAAAGCCTTGAGGCTGACACAACCTCTTACATATACAAGTCATGTTTTCTTGTCTTTGACTTTGCAGGTGGTATATTCTGGCCCCATGCCTCTGAATCCCTTCCTTTCTCTCTTTCATCCTACGCTGATTCAGAAGTTACTAAATATGACCTGCATGTAAATAATACACCTTCACTAGATGTACTTGTTAAGTGCATATACTTTCAAGCTGCAGTTGCTATATTTCAGAAAATCCTACAAACTAAACTGAAAACACCTTCAAAAAATCCTGGTTTTGTAAGATCAATTTTTTGAGTAGGCCTTGACCACTGGCAGCAACAGCACAGACAGGCTTCGAAATCTTGAAGTTGTGCACTATGTCTGGTAGCATTAATGTGAGATCTACAACTTCCTCATCCTTCCCATACCCCAATTTGTCTCCATCACATAAACCTGCTGGGAAAGGCAGAAAATTTCCTCTTTGATCCTTTTAGGCACTTCCTACTTCTCCAAAAGCAAAACTTGTTTTTTCCTGTCTGGAATATATATCAACAAACGCCCTGTTCCCTTTCTGGAAAAAAGAATGTTGATGAAAAATTAGAAGAAAAGCTCAGCTGAAGGAAAAATAAAACTATCTAGTAAGATTTCAACTATTCTTTCAGGCTTTTCAAAATTTGTAAGCAGCAGGGGCAAAAAAAAAGAATGCTGCCTCAACAATTTTGCATCCACAGGGAAAAAACTGTGGCTTGATTTGGGAGGCATCTCAACACATTTCCTCTTTCACCAGCTTATTGTTCTCTATTGCTCTACGATTCTGTATAGGCCCTGCACCTAACATCATGCACATCACTATAAGATACTGTCATTCCAGTTGTGTGGTAAGTGATGTGACTAACATCTGTCATGTATAGTTTGTTCTCCCATCTCCAATTATCCCAGGCACATCATATTTGAAAACAAACCAAACCAAACCAAACCAAAACAAAACAAAACAAAACAAAACAAACAAAAACAAAACAAACAAACAGAAATAAAACTTATCCTTTTATGGTATTCACAAAGATCATGGATTTATAATGTATACATTGACTTCAGTGACTGGTACAGGAAGATTTGAAAATCTGTATTATGCATGTTGTAAAATTTAAAATAGCTTTCTAATCTCAAGGTTTGCAACTTTAGTTTAAACAAACCTTGTTAGGCTCCAACAGACTAGAAATATTTTATGTGACATCAAGTCAGACATCTGTTTTCATATCATAATTCATACTGAGTAATATCTAGAGAGAGATTCTGGGATAGCATTTCATAGGTGAATATCAGTAGTGTGCTCAAAGTCCTGTGTTTCTTTTAGCATGAACTATTTAGGAAGGAAAAGACAAGTCCCAGATATGAATTCCTCTCAAATTGCACTGGCTTTGAAGCCCATTTATCCGTATCTTAGTTCATAATGCATTGCACTACATCTGCCTACTTAAGAGGACTGGGAAAATCTATAACCTTCCCATGTCCCTAAGATGCAAAAAATGGATGATTCACATGAGCAGACTTGTAAGAAATCTTAAATTAAAGTCTAAAGCAAAATCTAAAACGATGCATGCGGGGGTTGATATATTGCCATAATTTCTCATAGGGATTGCATTTGTCAGCCAAATGATGTTGTAATGCTCTGCATCCTAAAGTCAGAGCACCACTTTGCCATGAAGGAAAAATAAAAAAACCACAAAATTCCATTCCAGGGTCTGACATAAGGTGCTGTCAAGCACAGAGCTCACAACTGTGACAATGGCAGCTGTTCCCTTTGGCAAAAAAACATCTGGGAAAACTATGCAGAATAAGAGTTATCATCTTTCTCACACACCATGATCTGAATGGAAGGATGCCCAAAATATTAGCCATGTGGATGAAAGAAGCTTCTAGAGTTGGTAACCAGTTTAAGTCTGTATTATTTGCTCAGCCTGTGCTTGTTAAATGGAGAACACTGACAAGCGGAAAAGAAAAAAACATCATTTTCTATGAGGAAAAATTATTTCCTCAGTACTTATTGCAAATGCACGAGTGTGTTTCATAGGCTCAGTTTGCCTAGTTCAAGGGCACCCTGACCTAGGGGTTTCACACATATAAGCAATCTGGTCTCTCCTGAAGAAATATCAGCCAACACTGGGCCATAAGAGTTAAAAGATATTTTTTCACAAGTAAGCACAGTCTACGTGCAAGACTGGCTGTTCTGCATGGGGAGTTCAGCCCCTGAACAAGCTCAGCAGTACAAGCGCAGGTTTTCCCAGGGTGCTTTTTGAATAAGCATGGACCTCTCTCTGACACGACTGGCACTAAAGGTGAAGGGGTTGTGGGGTTTCCAATGCAATTATTTCTTCTGTTAGGCTGAGATCTTCAACTCATTTATCACTAAAAGCCATCGTAGACCTACAGCTTTCAGTCATCACCAGCACAGGTCTGATTTGGAGTGAAATAAAGGTGGAAGCCTCCATAGCTATATGCTAATTTTTAAGGTATTCATTGTGCCACATTAAACATCCTCTCTGCTGACTGGTACATAGTTAGAATTTTCATATTATTGCTCTTTGGCAAAGCAATTGAGAATGAATTACCTGAACTGCTGTCTAAAGGTACAATCTCTCTATAAAATCAGCTACTCAGTCAGACATCTACAAGTGTGTAAATATTTAAATTTATTATCCTTAAATGGGATGCAAAGGATGTTTTCTGCAAGCACAAATCTCCTAGGGCATAATTTAACACAAAACTTAAACAGATACATTGAAAACTCAGCATCCATTCCCTCACTGCAGTTACTTGTTTCTGCCCCAACGTCAGCCCCTGGGTTACATCACTACAGACATTTATGAACCAGAAAAGCAGCCTGGGTAGCTCAGCCCCACGGCCTGGCTCTCTGCACAGCCTGCCCCAGGCAAGGAAAAGCACAGGACTTCAGTAGCAACATGGGAGACTGGATACAGTGCCTCACCTTGCAGCAATGCCAGCTCAACATGTACCTTAAAATACAGCCTGTGATAAAATTATTTGGAACTTGAGGAGGACCAGGACAAAGCAGGGACATGTTCTGTTCACCTAGGGACATAGTGTGTCTGTAGTTTGCAAGGGTACTTTGAATTTGTGCACAAAACACTAGGCCTTTACCTCCTTAAAATACTCATCACAACTTGCCTAAGGAAAGCTTATCTCAGTGTTTATAGCAAAAAAAAAATACAATTTCAGGGCACACAAATTCAGAGGTAGTAGAATAACCTTGGGAGAACACCAGCAGGAACCCTATCCATAACATATATGTTACTGACTGGTTAGCTAGGCTATACATGGATTAAGTCCACTGTGGAGAAAAAAGCCTTCAGATGTGCAGTTTTGACTGCCATTTTATTCTGCATCCTGTCTGCATTCTGTCTCCTTTTGGTGTGTATGCATATCGTAAGATCAACATAATTATGTATGGGTCATGTAAACCAGAACAATGATAACCAAAAATTTAATACTAATAGTTCCAATAAGAATGCAAGTAGACACAAATCAAATCTACTATTGATACATAAAACATTTGCCATGAGTATTAATATCTAAATATGTTCTTTCATTTCTCATGTTTAATATAATTTCCATTGAGCAGAGTTATGAAATGCATGAATATCGACAATACTGTATTAAGCTTAATAATTAACAATTAAAATATTAACAATTTAAATCTATGGCAAACGAAGTAGAAAGAATATGGTTTTTTGACCTTGCAGCTCTCTTTATTCTGATTGACTGCATGCTCTGTCCCTGCCTGCTGTTCTACAAACAGGCTGTAGTCTGTAAACAGCTTTGAATAGCCAGAGCCAAATGATGCAATGGTGCAAAGACCAAAGCAGTCCAATGCTCAGTTACTCCATTTAAGAAAATCAAGGGGTTTCCACATTAAAAATCCTTATCCTGGTGGAAAAACAAACAAACAAACAAACAAACAAACAAACACTATACAGAACATTAAATTATCCTTTATAAATCGCCATTCAGGACAACAGTTGCAAAACTACTGAGAGGTAGTCCCAATGTCACCAGTGTTCATTTTTATCCTAAAACTGTAATCACATGATCTTCAAAAAAATTCTATAGAAAATTAGAAGCACCTGAAAATGGTTAGTAAAGTTTAAAACAAAACTACAATTTCAAGTGAAGAAATAAATATATTTTTGTTACCACAAATACAACCTAGATTTGTCGTAAATTAAAAAAAAAAAACAGGACAGTGCTATTACAACTTACTTAATTTCCTAGATAGAATATGTATAAACTATCCAGTCTACTCTCATGTAGAGATTTCCAGGACTGCCATATAGAAATTTTGGAAAATGAATGCCCAAGCCTCTGTCAGCAGCTTATCCTACCTGGTAAACTTATTAGTCTAATAGAAGTAGGAAGAGATGGCAAAGATGTCACATACACTGGCAGCTATATTCCAATAACTTCTTTGCTGGCAGTTATTGTTATTCTGCCTTGTAGAATGAGTAGCACATTTTAATTAAGGTTATCAGAAACTAGTTCCCAAAAGTTATATCTGAAAAAGAATTGTCACAGAATGGAAAGCAAGTCATCTTTAGATCAGTCTTTGGAGAAGAATATCAGAGACTTCCGCATATTCATGATGGGATTGCTACAGGAAAAAAAAAAAAAAAAAAAAAAAAAATCCAGGAAAAAAAAGCTGAAAAGAAAAAAGCTGAAACTGTGTTTTATAGCTTAAACCATTCTGTACCCCCAAGGTATTCAGACCATAAAGTTTTCCTACAGTCTTTTCTGGTGTTGTCTCATGTTTTTTCACAAATTATAACCAAACAGTAACAGCAACAACTATTGGAAAGAGAAAACCCAGAAACACTGTCTCCCAGAATATAAAGCAGAACAAGATCCTTCATTTAGGTGTTGCTTCTTTTTCCAAGATTGTGAACAGAAAAACCCGTCATGAGATAAAGGATCACAGCAGACCCAGGACTCTCTATCTCTGGTCTACTGCAAAATCTCCAGCCATCAAGATCAATGAGAGAACAAAGTTAAAGAAGAGATTCTTCAAATTATTAACCAGATTTAAGTTTCACAAAATTTCTGTTGATCATAAATTACATATAATCTGCCCTTCAGCATGTACAGCATTTATCTGAAGAATAAAAAGAGTTGTCAGCCTTAATAAACCATCCCATGATCTCTTCCAATTTATTTCCACAATGCCGACTGTGTTTACCGCATTGAAAATCATTCCACATTAAAGGCCACATCAGGGGAAAAGTCAGCAAGGACCTTGGTACAATACAAATTACTAGCTCTGTAAAATATTTTTCAAATCCTTTCCCCTGGTGGCAGAAAAACTAAAATAAGAGGAATGGAACAAGTGGTTACTTTTTGAAATAAAAAATTGAATAAGACTATCACAGAATCACAGAATCACAAAATGTTAGGGATTGGAAGGAACCTCAAATGATCATCTAGTCCAATCCCCCTGCCAGAGCAGGAACACCTAGATGAGGCTACACAGGAATGTGTCCAGGTGGGTTTTGAATGTCTCCGGAGTAGGAGACTCCACAACTCCCCTGGGCTGTGCAATTTTTCTTGCACACCTGTTTTTTTGGTGGTGGGGGTGGGGTTTGTGGGGTTTTGTTTTCTCATTTTTAAAGCCTGTTTAAGGCACAAGTAATTCCAGGCTATGGCATAGAAACCTCAATGTTTTTATTTCATACATGCTCACATGTATGAAGTAAGCTTTAAGATTCAAAATTGAACACAGCCTGTCCCAGAAACTGCAAGTTCTGAAAATGAGCTTCTTTTTCTTTGTATTTCCATGTTATGAATACAGGATGTAAGGGATTAATTTGGTTTTATTCAGTCTCCTAAAAATGAGATTTTTAAATCTAATCTGGAGCTTTTGTACTAGAAAAAACAGATAAAGGTAAAGACTGTTTCTTCCAAAAACATACAAAAAAAAAAAATTTAGAAATAAAGCTTAAACTTAGATATCTGAGTGTCACATGGTTAAAGCTGAGCAAAATACATCCAACCCAAGGTGACACCGCATGCCTAATGAGAGGATAAAATGGATTGTACTTGGGACTAATCAAATTTGTGGAAATTCTGCGTACTAAAGAACTAAACCTATTAAAAACTCACTCCCTCTATACATACGTGATTGTTAAAACCTTTATGTTGAAGGATATTTCAGTGTCCCTGAAGTTCCCAAATGTACTCTGTGGGCTGCAGAATTTACCCCCAACTTAGTATTTAGCAATTTCACGTTTAAAATTTCATCAGGAATGCTGCCAAGGCAGCCATCTTTGGCAGTCTTTGACTACAAAGGATTATGAGGAGCAGGGGTTTCCAAACACTCCTCAGGTATGAATTATGCATCCCCAGAAAAGTCGGCTCTTTAAAAGTGTTCATTTGGTTTATTAGCTCAAGAGACTCTCTAAGATTAGATTAGGTTGAAGACTACTTATATAATGTATTTAATTGTCTTTAAATGTGATTTTCCATCTGGAAACAAGAAGCTAATTTACTTCCTGGGCACCATCAAAGTTTCTGTAGTCCACCAGTAAAAGTATCACAAAATAATCAATGGTAAGCACACAAGCCAAGAGCTATGGGGGTAGTACAAAGATACTAATCTCAAGGGGTGATTTGGTTCAGTTATTACATCAGTTGACCTTTGGAGCTTTTTATTTCTCTCTCTTCTCCTTAGTGGGAAACTGGGGCAACCAACCTCCTAAAGAAAGACCAAGGTATGTAAGTCCAGGCTCAGAAATTAGTTTTTAAATAAATGTTTTGATTACAGAATTATTCCTGAATAAATGAAAAATAGCTATTGTCCTGTGTAGAGAACTTTACAGTGCTTTCTCCACAGAAGTAAGGGAAATATTAGCAACAACAAAAAAACTCCATATTTATTAAACAAGAGACACAAGAGAGTGAAGAATCATTCTGTGTGTTGGATGCATTTTTTAATAACTAAACCAAGTTTGTCACAGTACTGAAATAATTTATTGCACCATTAGTTCATACAAAATAATAACTTACTCTACAAAAACTGTTTTCATAAAGAATTGTCACCATGAACTAGTAATCAAGGACAAATGAATGCATATATTCAGTATGCTCACTAAAATGCTTCAAAATTGCATTAATATCTTCAAATAGCCTGTCTAGAATATTATTTTTCAATCTGACTAACCCATTCATTTTGCATCGGCTATAAACCAGAGATTCTCTTTGTTACATTAAAACTGTTCTGAAATATGACATCTCCTTAGAAGTCTTCCTGCAAAATAAGAATACAGTGAGTTTTAATGTACTCATACAAATTGATTTGCACTTTGCTATATTAACAGATAATCAGAACAAATTAAAAAAAAAAAAAAAGAAAAAGAAAAGAAACAAAAGGGCACCTTATGCCCACCTTATTCTTGGTAATTTGGTTAAAAGCATGGAACTATAATTGCGTTTTTACAGCACTTACCTTGAGTTCATTTGCTAAATTTTGGACTTTCATCCAAGTAAAATGCTACTTACATTTGGTAAGAAATACTTCCCACTATTTCTCGGATATGTGAGAGAACAGTGATTCAAGATGTATGTCACTAATAAAAGTCACTATTTTAACAGGATCGAACACAGCTGACCGTGATTATATTACTTTATCCTCTCTACAAATTTACTAGACCAAAAATAAATTACTGCATAGTTTGAGCAGAGATGGGGAGAATATGTAGCCTCTTACTTTCCATATATTTTATTACACTTAGGCAGAATTCAAACACTCAGCTAGAAGTGGATTTCCATAGGGTTAGTATTCACAAAGGAGAATGTCTTTTTCAACCCTTCTGTTCAAAAAATTTGCAACCATAAGTTTGGCATGAAGGAAGAGAGATCACAAAAAACACAAGCATCTTGTGCCAGAAGTATTTCAAAACTACTAGGCAGTGTCACTCCATTTAGCAAGGAGAATAAGCTCAAACACTTTCTTTACCATTAAACCAGTCACCTCAGTCTTCTGAGGATGGAAAAAAGAAAGAATGTAAAGCCCTTGGCTAGTGCCTTTTGCATGTGTTGTTCATCATTTGCACAACATGCTTAATGCCATGCAACCCTTACATCTAAGAGGTCCTTTAATGATTGTTATCAAATAATCAAATAAAAATAACCAACAAAATTAAGAGTAACAATAAATAAGGAGCAAAATACATAATTAATAAATAATAATGTAATAATAAATATTAATGAAGAGGAATAATGATACATTATGGACTATCACAAATTCAGACACGATCTAAATAGTTCTATAATTATCTTCACACATTATGAAACATCAGAGTGCTGGTTCATATGAAAGTGTAGATATATCTTCCTGAGGGAACAAATGCAGTCCAAAGTTTCCGAACATTTATCCAAGCTTCCCCATATATATTCAGGTCATCACATGTCTGTGCTGCTGCATGTGTGCATGTATACCTCACTCATTTAAAATAAATCTTTATGCCTTTGCATAGAGATGTTACTATACATGGGCTGGCATTGTCCTGTTCATAGCCTGGTATAAGAATGTTTTGTTTACCTTGCACATATATCACAGAATCACAGAATGTTAGGGATTGGAAGGGACCTTGGAAGATCATCTAGTCCAATCATCTAATTCCTGCTCCCCCACCGGAGCAGGAACACATGGATGATGTTACACAGGAAGGTGTCCAGGGGGGTTTTGAATGTCTTCAGAGAAGGAGACTCCACAACCCCCCTGGGCAGCCTGTTCCAGTGCTGTCACCCTCACTGAGAATAAGTTTCTTCTCATATTTAAGTGGAACCTCCTGTGTTCCAGTTTGTACCCATTGCCTCATGTCCTGTCATTGGTTGTCACCAAGAAGAGCCTGGCTCCATCCTCGTGACACTCACCCTTTACACATTTATAAACATTAATAAGGTCACCCCTCAGTCTCCTCCAAGCTGAACAAACCCAGTTCCCTCAGCCTTCGCTCTTAAGGGAGATGCTCCACTCCTTTAATAATTTTTGTTGCCCTGCGCTGGACTCTCTCCAGCAGTTCCCTGTCCTTCTTGAGCTGAGGGGCCCAGAACTGGACACAATATCCCAGGTGTGGTCTCACCAGGGCAGAGTAGAGGGGAAGGAGAACCTCTCTCGACCTACTAACCATTCCCCTTCTAATACACCCCAGGATGCCATTGGCCTTCCTGGCCACATGGAAGTCTTGTAATGTTCTTTAGCAGTGAAAACTAAAACCTCCAAACTATGACTCTGAGTCTTATAATTCAGTCTTCATAAGAGACAAATCCTTTGCCCTAGTGTGTGCATCTATAGGTTAGATGTCTAAATTTAAGCCAAACATGTACACTTCTTTTTATTTATTTTTACTATCCTTTTTATTGATGGAGGAAAAACACACCTCTGGAGAACATTAATTCCAGTCTGAAAACAGATACCTAAGATGAACAGAACCAACAGATTTCCAGTGACTGTGGAAGTTTAAGTGACTGGTTTAGATTTAACCATTAACTTTCAGGCAACTAAAACTGAAGAAGGCAAATATCACCTCCCGAAAACAGAAATAGCTGAATTTTTCCAGATCAAAATGCTCTAAGTAGTCGATATGTAAGCTCTAGGTAATCAAAACATTCTGAGTTGCCACAGTTAGCTTCATGTATTATCTCCCTAGTCAGAGGGAAAGCATAGGTGCCATGGAAGCTCTCCAGAGGGTGATTCTGGACAGTAACAGATATGGAGACAGAACAACCCTCCAGAGGCCTGCAGAACCCCAAGGCAGCACCATGCATGGAAGCATGTACTCACTTCATCAAAGGCTTCATGACGAGCCCAACGAAAAAGATTGCTAATTAGGCAGACTGGGTCTTATCCCAGGAGTGCTCAGTAGAAGCAGCTAGTCTTCACTTTGTTGTGTTCACCCTTGATTATACTACTATGACATAAATATTGTTTTTATAGCTAAATTATCAAGCCCTTAAAATTCCTGTTTCAATAATGGGATTGGAGACAGCACCTCAACCATAATAGCATAACAGTGCCATTATAATTATCATTACAGGAACAGATCTTACAGTGAGGCAGAGTGGTACACTCATTAATTTCTTTTCCTGATGCAACCAGGTTTCAGATACAGCTCTGAGTCTAAAGGTCAGAAGTCATATGAATCTGCTCCATAAATGTTGATATTAGTGAGATGCAATGTCATTAGGGGATGACAGAGAAAAGCTTATGTGTTCATACAGTGACCCCAAAGCAACAAATTGAAAATGTTAATATCCATTTAGGTTAACTTTCAGTAATTTTTTTTTTTTTTTACCATAATGGTGATTAAAAAAAAAAAAGAAAAAATCATACATTAGCACCTGATTAACAGATTTAGCAGTGGATTTGTTGTTGTTACTGTATTTAGAAACTTTGCTTGCAGGAGGGTACCATAAGTACTAAAGTTTGCTATTACTTACAGAATTGGTTTTGTTTCAATACCCTAACTTCAGATTGCAGTGTCAATATGCAAGGCTCTACTTTTTACCTTGTGACCTTTAACTTGCAGTTCACTTCTTGCTTCAGAAATTCAGGTTCTATAAAAGCTTGTGCATTTAAGCAACCTGTGAAACAACTCATATATTAATAATTTGGATATCAATTGAATAGTAGTTTCCTGAGTGTCTTAAGCAACAATTATATGACGATATATAGTGTTTTTTCTTGTGGTGGTAATGAATGAAGAGACAGCCTGTGCTGGCTTTGGCTGTGATAGAGCTAATTTTCTTAAGAGTATCTCTTACGGGTCTATGTTTTGGATTTGTGCTGAAAACAGAGTTGATAACACAGAGATGTTTGAGTTGTTGCCGAGCAGGGCTTGCACAGAGTCCAGGCCTTTTCTGCTTCTCACACCACTCCACCAGTGAGCAGGCTGGGGGTGCACAAGAATTTGTGAGGGGACAGAGCCAGGACAGTTGATCCCATTCCATATGGCATTCCATACCAGATGATGTCACGCTCGGTATATAAAGCTTGCGGAAGAAGAAAGAAGAGGGGCACATTTGAATAGATGGCATTTGTCTTCAAGTAACTGTGATGTGCAATGAAGCACAGCTTTCCTGGAGGTGGCTGAACACCTACTTGCCCGTGGGAAACGTTGAATTAATTCCTTGTTTTGTTTTGCTTGTGTGTGCAGCTTTTGGTTTACTATTAAACTGTCTTTATCTCAACCCAGGAGTTTTCTCACTTTTACCCTTCTGATTCTCTTCCCCATCCCACTTGCAGGGAGTAAGTGAGAGGTTGTATGGGGTTTAGTTGCCAGTTGGGATTAAATCACAACACAGCCACACACCATTGTGATATAACATTATACTATTTGAATAAAGATATACACTGAAACACTAGTGAACATTAAACACCATTAGTAAAGATGACAAGCAAACCTCCCCATACATCAATATATATTTTTCATTATCTTCCATATCTGTGTTTTTTCTAGAAGCCTAGAGAAACTGCAGTTAACTTTTGCTAGGTCACCAGTAACTGCCTAGAGTTCACAAGCTTGATTAATCTGAATGGCTGAGGACGAAATCCAGTTGAAAGCTGGATCATATAGCCATTTATTTATTTATGAAGGATATTCTTCTTGGAAGGACTGGAAATACCTTTCATTAATTATTATTGCTTTTCCTGTTCCAGTATGTTTACATCTTAACACACATAGATCGCAATTAATAAAACTAATGCTAGGTGCTCTTTCAGTTCTTTCTGCCGTCATCTCCTATGTGATAAAAAAGTTTTAAAGTTAAAATGCATATAAATCCACAAAGAGTATACTAGTGTGTTTCATTACCAGTTCATTTTTTGATAGACAATGTTATATATAAACGTTTCCTCAGAAAATAACCTGAACACATAGTGTACACAGATATGGGACTCCATCAACACAAAGCTTAAAGGCTACTTGAGTATTCATTTTTTTAATACAATGTATTACTAAAAAAGAAACCCTACCGCTTTCCTATTTGAGCCAATGTAAAAAGGCTGTCCTGCTTCCACTTGTGACTCTGTTTTGCACAGTGATCTCATTATGCACATTTCAAAAGCTGGAAACCCTTCAGGAGACCTTCCAGAGAACAAAATGCTTTGCTCTGTTCCTCTAGGACAAAACACGTGTGAAATCATGAAAGGGTCACAAGCTGAGAGGTAGATTAGTGCTGCCTGTCTTTCAGTGGAAGCTGGATTAGGGGAGGCATATCTGGTTTTGGCCACTGACTTCAATGGCCTTTTCAGTTAATCATCCCTGACCTGTGAGCCAGCACAGCACAGCTGCTTGGTCAGCTCTTGGACAGGTAGCAGGGAGACAAGCAAGACACAGTGAAAAATGAAGTCATGATTATTACAGAAAATTAATGGGGGAAAGAGAGAATATCCCTCACATGCAAATATGATGACATCATTACATGGTTAATGTTGGGTAGTTTGCTCATTTTGTTTTCTTTCGGAGATGTCAGCACTGGCAACTGTATGCCAAATAATAACAAATTAATCCTATTGGTCCTGCATGTAATTTGACAGTAATATTTGGAAGAGACTGATATCATGTTTTCTAGAAATAACACTATTCACTGTCATATTTTGAATAGTTATTGCAAATTACTCAAGGGCCTTAGAATGCAAAGACTGCATATGTCAAATTGCATCTGGAACACTGAGGACACTAGAGATTAGAAAACAAAAGTACACTCTTTTTCTTTCTTTTTAACAGGAGCAAAAACACGTTTTCTTCTTTCAAGTTCTCCTTGCTTTCTGAAGTTAAAATACTTTTAATTAAAAATTAACAAAAAAAGTCTGTCACTATGCAGCCATCATACAGTCATGAAACTTCTACCCACAACAGTGATGTTGAAGAGAAGCAACACTCTCGCTAAGTATGTCCTTAAGTGTCAGGAATGAAGTCTAGAAAATTAAATTATAGACAAGCTCAAAGAGTAAAAGTAACCAGAATGAAGTCTCTCAGACTAATGAATAGGGACAACGGAGAGTCAAATCACTATTCCTATCATAAGGAAAACAAAATAGATCACATAATTCAGAAGCATTTCATGAGCAGAAAAAGTGTGGTGACTGGGTAAGAAAAAAAAAACAGGCATCTACATTTTGGAAGCATTTGTAGTTACAACTTCACCTCCCAGCATTAATGTAAAAAATCTGAAATTGGGTACCAAAGGTCAGAATGGTAGTGCTAGTTAATATACAGAAAAATAGAAAACTGATTTCCCCACATTAAATAATGTCTTGGGAAAAAAAAAAAAAAATGACTTACAATAAAACTGTAATTGTTTTTTCTCATTTTTGATTAAATTAAATCAGTTGCTGAGATTCCTTGAGTAACTTTAATACTTTGATAGTTCTACAATGAAATGATGTGGAAATTAAAACCTCACTTTTTCCATCATGAGTGAAAAATAGTGGATATGAATGAACGATGACAGTACATACAGACAAACCGTGTGTGTAGAAGTGAACTGTAGAGTGACGTTCGAATACATTTTTTAAAAAATATATAATATAGCCAGAAATCACTTAATAAATTAATCACTTCCAAGCAAAAATTTCAACCAGATACATTCCTACAACAATGAACAGAGTAATAATGGCCTCTTAGTTATCCAACAATCTAATAAACCTTAAACTAGATTTAATATTTCTAGGTTTCATTATTCCAATTTTAGACACTACCCTTGGCATGGAAAAGGTAAATTTTGGAGAACAACTATTTTATCGTACCAAATCTTCATTATGACAACCCTTTACTTAAATTAAAATATTCAAAACTGAGGTAACACAGTCAGATTGCTGAGCACGATTTCAAGTAGGTTCCGTGAAGCTCATGTAAAGAAAAAATAGTAAGTTTTACAACTATCTATTACACCTTAAATAAATTAATGATACACATAGAGTTCTAGACACTATATGTCTATAGCTATATGCACAGACGCACTACATATGTCAGGCCCCACATGTTCATAAGTGTATAATACTTTCCTCATTATTCTTCTTAAATCTTCTGAGTCCATTCATTGAAGATGATAAATGGAAGAAAAGTAGTTTTGACAAGCTGTGTGGACCCTCTCCTAAGTGTGACAGAAGAGCATCCTTCGTTTGGTTTGCCTCTGTTGGTGACAGGGAACGTCTGAAAATCAGCACATCCTGCATTCTTTAAACAGCAGTTTTCTAGGAAAGGTGTGGAAACCTGCACGTTTTCCGCCTCTCTTGGGTAGTTTCTCCTACAGCAGCTGACACAGTTTGCAGTTGGAGTTTTGCAGACTCCTTATTTTTCCAAGCCTTTTTTCCAAAGACTGATCTCAGCTGAGCTTCAGGTATTGGGACAGAGTCTGCAGGTTTGCTCTCTCTGCAGTCATCATGCAGGTAAGCTCAAAAGCTGAAGAATATCAAAGCTAAACTAGTCCCCAGTTATATTCTTTCCTTAATTATTTTTTTTCTCTTTTTTTTTTTTTTTTCCCCTCAAAACTCTCATTGTGCTTCCATTGCTTTCAGAGAGTAATACAGGGAGTTCTCTAGTGACTAATTTGGTCTCATAAAATTTGCTCAATTACCACAAAGTGCCATGTGGAAAATATGTCTGTATTCAAAGTCATTTAGTGCAAATCCTAGTGAAGCTCTATTTTTCATTTAGAAATGCTATAACCTCTATGCCTATTACGTTGCCAGTTCTAACTTTTTAAAGCAAGAAGTGGATAGGCAGAAGAAAGGAAGGTCCAAAAAGACTGACTTCTTGATCACATTTAGCAACCACATCTTCAGATGTAATCCACAGAAAATCCTCTTGCTATTGTCACTGCTATTTAAAGATAAATATAGGCTGTGGAGGAGATGTGTTTCCTTCTAACTGAGGGATTCAGTCTCCATCAGTTATCTCTGACCCCCAAAGAAAGGACAGAGATATATTATGAAAGACTTAGACCATTTCAGAAGTTTTTAAAAATATTTTCCAGTGGTTTTCTTACTAGGCATTGTTGCATTTGGAACACATAATATGGCAGACCAATAGTGCATAATTAATTCACAGTCAGAGGGAAGTTTACTGGGTAAGGACAGCAGGATTTGATATGTTCAGAACTAGAAAGTTACAAAATATTTTTGATGGCTTTGTGACCAAAAAAAGTAAGAAACAGAGAGAAAACTCTGAAAATCTTTCCAGTTATTAAAATAAATTACAAAAATAAATTGTCTTAAAACTTGGTGTTGTTGACTTTAAAAATAGTTTCTATTATAGCTCAAGGCAAATTATACAGACTGATTACAAAACCAGTGAAAATAGAATGCTGACACAATGTCAACTTTAAAGTAATAATTGCTGCTCCGCTATAATAATCTGTTTAATTGTTATTTATTGTAATTAAAATCTCATGACACACCAGAGTTGCAGTTTTCTTTTCCATGTCAGCAAGGTTTCCTTTTATAGAACAGTTTGCCCAAAGCAATCAGTGATGTTACTAGACAGACATTAATCAAAGGACCTTATAAAGCTACACCTGTTATCCTTGAGGCAAAATGTTTGCCAAAACACAGACTCCACATAAACTGGAGCACAGCAGTTATGGGAGCATTGTTATCCTTGAAAGTAAAAATTTTACAATTTATTTTTAAGCATCTATTATATGAAGGAATATTCATGAGCCAATACTCTTCACTTAATGACCAAAATACCTCTAATTGAGAAGACTGGCAGCTAATTATAATTAACAAGACCAATAATTTTCCCATATACATTTTCCAGATGTTAGTGTAAACTAGATTGACAATACAGACAGACATAACAAAGGAGACTGAGAGAATTCATTTGCACCTGTTCAATACCAAAACATTGCAGAGGTCAGCAGAAAATTCAGAGTTAATTTTAAAATTTTGATATGTTGGAATGACATCTGGCCTCAGTGGAACACTGAGGGCAAACTCAATGAAAATTTATACCACAAAAGAAATTCAGATTAAAAAAAAAAATAAAATAAAAAAAACTCACAACTAAAGATAATTAATATCGCTTCTACCTAGCGCATCAGTAATGCTGAAGCTTAATGTGAAATAAACACTTGAGTCAAGTTAATCTGATGCTAAGATGATTGGGCAATTTATTACAGCTTAAGAAGGACATTGCCACCAGAACAGGAAATAAAGGTTTTAAAACTTGGGGTAATTATTTTCAATCAGAGCTGCTTTCAAGGTCAAATGTTTAATGCTAGCCATTATTTTCTTTCTGCTAACTTTGGCAGGCATTTCGCATGTCTCATCCATAAATAATTAAAGAAGGAACTGCTGTGTCAGCTTAACCTTTGGACAAAAACTTGAGTGTCCAAGGTAAAGATTTTATTTAGTTTTCAGTTTCCCCAAAAGACAACAATATAGAGTTTATCTGGCCTAACAAATACTGCCTACTGCTTTCTAATTCAACACTATAAACATTTTCTAATAAGCTTTCTTTGTGATTTATTTTTCCATTTGGACCACACTCAGCTACTTCAGCAAATTGAGACAAATAACAAAACCAAAAGCTCTCTGTAAATGCAACCTGTTAACACAAAATAAATTAAATGGAATTTAAGCTGCTGGCAAGCAAGGATGAAGTAATATTTGATGTGGTTTTTATTTTGCTAGTATTGTAACCATTTGAAATGAAGCAATATGGAGAAGAAAGTGGAGGTACTAGGGTTGTTTTCAATTTACCTGTTTTTTCACAAAGCTCTATATCTAGCAATGCTTTTATATTAGTCACATATTTATATTAGACCATACATCATAGACTGGAATGTTGGCATCAGTGAAGACCAAAACTAAGTGAGGGAAACAAGTGAGTTGTAACACACTGCGCTGTTAAATTCTGAAATGAACATTACTTGCTGAGCATCAACGTCTTGCACCGAGAATGTTGATGTCCACTGTATTAATCATATTTGGCTTTTCAGATAATAAATTCAGTAAAGTTTCTATATAACTAAGTACATTCATTCCAGTTCAGTAAATGTCAAAGTAGATGCTTACCACTTTCTTTAAAGGAAAATAAGAGAAAAGAATGATATGCCTGTTCTAACACTAAGCAGATATTTAAATATTTTTCTGTTTCGGCTGTCTTTTTTTTTTTTTTTGTGAGTTTGCTTGATTCAAATAATGTTCTTTATTTGGGGAGTTAACAGAGGCCTTGGTATTTCACAAGTGCTTAAATGTAAGTTAGGTTGATTTTTTTATATCAAAAACTGAACATAAAAAAGTTATAAATTGAAAGAAAGCTTTGGTAATAGTAAGAGCAGTCACCCTAAATTAGAAGAAGAAATCAAACACAATATTTAGATACATGCATATAAAATGATGCTTTAAAAAGTGGAAAAAAAAATAGGAATTCTATTCAGCATTTGTGAAAATTTATGGCATTTAAAGAAAAAAAAAAAAAAAAACACATATTCTGTGAAGCCAAATACCTAAGTATCTTTAAAAACTGTTTTTGAAAACTTAGCATAGTGGTATTTTTACTGAGGCCCTGCATCAGCAAAAACAGTGAGCAGTTGTGTAATTTAAGCACATGTACTCCATATTGAAATGTAAGAAAACTACATCTAAATCCTTCTCCCAGGAGCCCCCAGCCTTAAAATTCCACTCATTCTGTTTGCTTTTGATAGTTTAAAAATCACTCAGATTTTCTTTTTTGCCTGTTCTTATACACAGAGAAGTGCATGTCTAGTCAAAGTCTCTTCGTATTAACTTGAATCCTACATTACTTTCCAATGTTTCTCAAGCTCAGCACTTCTTACTGAACTGCCTTTAATGAATTTATGTGAAATTTGGCTGCTCATGAAGCAACTGCATCACTGCCTACAACAACAAATAAGAGTGGAGAAGGAATATCTGATAAAAAATTCCAACCTGCAAAAACTTCTTGCTTAATTGCCTTCTGCTAGAACTAAATCAGAAAAGTTATAGAAACCTTTCTCTGTGGTCACAAATGAACAATGTTCACACTTACAGACATTCTAATGGATGTAATAGCTTCTTTACTGCACCATAGTAGTCCGTTATTTTTAACTATTAAGCCAATTACTGATGATAGACTTTTTAAAGCTAACGCTTGCACATAGTACTCTAAAACTAAATGCCTACTGGTTCCCATTACAGCAGCCATTTGGGAATATATGTTGGCATACTGCTGTCTAGATTTATAAAAGAACTTCACATTATCAGAGTGTCTGTTGAATAATTCTGTAGGATGCATTCTAATTCCAATCTTCAGGACTGGGTTAAATGCAGAACTTCTTTTTCACATCTTTCCTCTCTGGGACATGATAATTAGAAAGCAGCTTGCTTTACCCCAGGAAAAAAAAAAAAAATCATGCTCAGAGTTTTCCATATGTTATTCCTTAAAAATATTTGCTTAATTTGGAACAAAGTCCTCAAATTAGACTGAAAGGTACACATTGGTAACAATATCTACAAGCATGTGGGGTCCCCGAGGAACCTGCTCCCACGTGGAAGACCTGCAGTTCTCCAAATCCTTAAAATTGCTCCATAACCTGAAAGCATGTAACACTTTCAGCTGTCAAGACTGGCACAATGCAGAGGCAAAATATGCTAGAACACTTAATGGAGTAAAAAACAAGTGATCTTGAATTTTGATAATAAAAGTGTATCTCAGTTCTCGGTAGACGAAAAAGATGGAGAAAGAAATTCTGCCATCAGTTCTATAGCATACCTCTTCATTCTTCAGGCAAATTCAGTGCCTTGAAAAATAGAATCATAGCATCATTTGGTTGGAAGAAACCCTAAAGATCATCAAGTCCAACTGTTAACCAAATAGGGCCCCTGGAAGCTCTATCATGATATTTTTGCAAAGGTCCATAAAAATAGAAACCGCATGCTTGAGTTTGCAGGTAAAGCAGTGCAAAGCCTCTTGGCTTTTCTTTGCCCACTAGTTTCCCAGGCTTCCCTAGTCTTCTAGCTCTGCTGGAAAACCACAGGGTACACATCTGTAAACATCTGGATGCCACATAACACACAATTCCATGTTCACATGAGAAACCTACATCTTTACATACTTGGCCATAAACTTACATAATAACTTCAGTCCATGGTAAAGGGAGGTTGGAGAGGAAAGCTGAACTCAGTGTTTTAACTCATGAGTTAACATTAACTCCTAGAAAAAAAATATATATGGAAACAGATAAACCCAAGTTATAGACCTGTCATGATTCCCACCCTCTAGTGACATGTCTCCAGTTACTAAGTAGGAAAACCATTTTGTCAATGCCTTCCACTTTCAAGCTTCTTTATTTTGTCTAATCCCAGATGTCATATCTTTCCAGTGCCATGGAGGAGCAGAATTTTCTTACATCATATTTTAGCAGATGGAATCAATTCCAGCCAAATTCATCACTGCCAGATGGCTGACCCTTATTTACTGATGAAAAGTTAGACACAGACATAAACAGCAGTTAGTTAAAACATCCAAATTTTCTGCAGGAAAATGGCAGGGTAGCTCTTCTCTCATCATTTTCATGAGTGACAGCAGATCATCAGCTTCCACCAGGTCAATCTGTAGCAATAAATCAATGGACATTCACGTGAGATTGTAACATCTTCTGAATTGAATCGCAAGATTAGCCAGCAAAGGATTTAGACCCTTGATACTACAATTCATAAGAAATCCTTTTATGGCTCTAATCCTACAGCTGAAATTATTTTTCAGTGTCTGCAAGATGAAAGCCTCATGTACAATGAGGTAAATGTGTAATGGACGGTCAAAGAGTTTGCAGGTGATACAGATAACAGCAATTTATTACACACATTATTTATTGGCTACTTTCTTAGTTGAAGAATAAGAAGCAGCTCTGGACCTAGAAAGCTTACATGAAACAAAAATTTCAGTATCCAGGTAAAGATGAAGACCATCAGCATCTTCCCAAAGAATTTTTAAAAAGCTAAGCCTGTCTACTGTATTTATAGGTTTTGATGTCATCCCAGCTCAGTTTTATCCTATGTTCTGTATTTAACAGCTTAGTAGATGGGTTCTGCTTTTGAAAGTGGTGTTAAATGGTGCATACCAAAAGATTTAGAGGACCTGAATTAGATAGCAAACTAAACTCTAACAAGACATTTAAGTGATTCTGCAAACAATTTGTAAACTGTGCTGTGTAAAGCAATGTTGCATTACAGTTCCTTGAAATAGCTCTGACTGAAAAATAAAAAACCAATGACAAAAAAGTTGTAACACCAATGCAAATCTTACTACTCTCTCCATCTTTTGCCTGTGAAAGAGTAGGATCTTCTTCTAAAATTCTCTTCCTGTCTATCGTCTACCATATATATCTTACCAGTAATATACCTATCACCTGTCCCATTTCACAGAAAGCTGTTTCTCAGAATCTCATATGGTACCTCATGGAATTTTAAAAAAACTCAGCTCCTCTCCCCAGCTAATGAAAGCAAATGCACATAGTATAATTACTTGTTTCCTGCAATTTTTCATGAATGCATTTTAAATGACAAGATAAATTTATCTTCCAGAATAAAACTGGAATCCAATGTTTCAATTCCCAGTTTGTCAAGATGCTTATATTGGAAAGGATTAAAATGTATGGGGGCCTAAATCTTCATGCTTCCTCAGTAAAGCTGCTAATAACTCACTGCCTGGGAGGTAAGAAACTTCCTCTGTGGTCCTAATATTTAATAGTTGTTCACTGCTGGTTTTCTTACACCTTTTTCTGGAACATCTGGTACGGGACACTGACTGGGACATTTTGCTGGCCTAGAGGGACTGAAGTGATGCGCAACTCTAGTATTGCATGTGGCTTAAAGACAGAGTGCGTTTTCCTAAACCACATGATATGCAGATAGCACAAAGGAAAACAACGCTGTGAGCATGTCATGAGAATTCTACACCTTTTTCAGAAGTGTTCAATAACAACCCCTGTCAGAATAAGAATATAAATTAGGATCAAACATCTGATCTATTAAGACTCTTTTTACCTTCGAATTACAAGATCAGAAACAACATGCAGTGTTATATATGAAATATATATTTGAGAGACAGAGATATATTTCTTCTTCATTTAAATGTATATATATTTCACCCTCATTAGTAAACAATGAACCAAATATTACACAAGAGAAACAATAAATGAAACATAGTACAAACAAAAAGACCTCATTTTTTTCCAGCATCTTTAATATTTAAGCATTAGTTTAAAAGTAAAACTCCTCTCTTTGTTATCTTTAGCTGTGTTTAAGCTATTCTTTCATCTGCAAAATGCCAGCTACAGGAAATCTACAGTAAAGGCAGCCATAACTCCTTATAAAGATGTGAAGACATGTTTTAGGCAGAAGAAACTGAAAGGGTCGCTCATATGGAAAATATACTTTCTTTTTTGTATCTCTCCTCCAAAGATGAGATAACAAGATCATTAGAGGGAACAGTCTGCCCTACTCACCCTACCTATGTTTCCAATGTTCCTCTCTCTGTTTCTTCTTGTTTTAGTTCCTTTAAATACCAAAAAAATACAATTTTGTATCAGATTATAGGCACACATGCTTCAAATTTAGGACGTGTAGAAGCAAATAAGGTGATACTTCAAATCTATTGATGAATATGTGTATGCAGTTAGAGACATAGACCACAGTAGAATTACAGATATTTCCTTCTTCCTGCACACATTCCCACACCCAATGCATAAAAGTTACATGTATGTATTTTTTGTATATAGAAATACCCCTCAAAGCAGTCCAGGATGGAAGTTAGCCCTATGTCATTATATTCTTAATTCACATTTTAATTTCACTCGTTTCTCCCTTTTTTACCCTTAAATAGGAAGCAAGCTTTGAATCTTCAGCACCATGAACAGACTTCCATGATTTAATGTGCAGGATTAACTGAATTCCTTGGGAAATTCCCAGGAAAAGGGTGAATCAAATAGGCCAGGAGATCTGAGCAAGGTAGCTAGCATGTGGAGTCTGTCCTTGCTTCCTCCAGATCTATGGTCACAGTTGGCAGTTTGTTTATTAGCTCTAGACTGCAGCAAATAAAGTAAAAAACACCTTTTTTTAAAGCTATAAATTCCTCTAAAATTGAATACTATCAGGTTAACTATGTATAGCATCAGCCTCTGTATTGAAGCTATGGCATGATGTATATTCCTCCATTAAATGGTTCGAGTTTAAATCTGAAGGTTAATATCTATAGCTAACTGATATCAAGTTACTTAAACTGGACTATTCAAGAAACATTTCAAGAATCATGTAAATGCAGCTGTGTATTGATCACTAATGTGAAACACTCAATTTCCTCAAGCATGACTGTTTTGGCGAACGATGCCAAATTTCCTGGAATGATGACACAAAGCACATGTGATCAGACACATTGCTTTAAAATTCTGAATTAGTGTGCTCAATATTATTTTTCTTGTTCCTTTTCCCTTCATTTTAGCAAGTAAAATTAGTTCAACCACATGCTGAAATATAAAGAATGCCACAATACTAACACACTGGAAGAATGCTACCACAGAAGCAATTCTTTATGTGTGTGATATTGCATCACCAGCAGATATTTCTTATCTCTGTTAGGCATATAAAAAGGTTGTATCTGCCCCATAACTGTATCCACATCTGCTTAGCTGGAAGTTTTTTCAAGTTAAATAATAAAGAAATACAGAATCAAAGCATTCGCCTGTGCTAAAGACAATGCCTTAATTATCAAAGAGAGATATTTCAAACCTTTCTTTAAAACTAAAATTGGTGTTAAGGACAGGATTAGACACTATGAAATAAACTATTTTCATTCATTTTCTAGGTAGAGCTACACAGAGATAAGATATTCAATATTATTCGAAATGAAATAGCATGTAATAGTCTCTTTTACTTGGTGTCTACAAAGCACCAAATAGTAAAATTTATGTAATAACAATGAGTCCTTTTTTTTAATGGTATCTGTAACTCTACCAGGAAATTCAACCCCCAACTTTATCTTAAATAAATTTAGACTTTCAATAAGGAAATGACTGCTACACACAACAAATAATAGTAGCTAGTTCAAACATCAGCCTTAGGGTAACTTATTTCTTGAAAAAGTAGTTTAAGCAGAAATTTCAATTTTGTTGCTTATTTTATCAGATAGCTTTTTAGTACAACACCTCAATGATCTGTGGAATACATTTTCACAGTAAAAGATTGCTAGATCAAGTCTATGTTTAACACTCACACTTTTCAAGCTGCATATTTATCAAAATAAATGTTGCAATAGAATCCACTTAAAACTTTAGTAAGCAGTTCACTCTGGAGGGAGGGAAAGTACATGTAAAATGAAGTCTGCGAGGCCAGTAAGAATTACTTTAAACTGATTACCAAATGAGATTCTGAAAATTGAAAATCGGCTTCACCTATTTTTTTACGTGCATTAGTAAAGCGTGTGCGAGTGTTATATGGGCAATTAATATAGCAGCACCGCTTTGCAAGAATTTCTTCATGTAAGCAGGCCGACATATTTTTCTTTAGAACTTAACCCACACTTTTCCATATATTCATTTTTTTCTTCCTATTGAGGAACTTCAGTTTGCACACTTCTTTCTTCCAGCAAAATTAATTTTAAAAAATATTTACAGAGTAGAAGGAGCTCTATAGTTCTTTTTTTGTTTTTAATTACTCTTCAGCTACATCTTTATTAATAACAGAATCACAGTAGTAATTGACCTGTAGAGCAAAATATTTAGTTCTGAGAATCAGTGGTCACAACTTGTGTGTTCTGGGGGCATTTATTGCAAAGGGTTCTGCTCTGGACCTGTTGACTGACAACCACTAGCATCTGGAGTGCTTTAGGAGAGATCCTGGAGGTCATCTTCAGATTTAGTTTAATGCAGAAGGTATTCACATAAAATGCTCCAAAAACTGGTTTATTGTGTGAGAGTACAGATTGCGGGAATGACTTGGGAATCCACTTCAGAAGTAGACTAGCCTGATCTAAACTTAAATGCTAATGCACCCTATAACCACTCTATCCTCACTCCAAAAAACCCTCTCTCAAGGGTCTATCAGAGCTTCCTCACTTTGTGGGTGTAGCTAGCTCTCTTGATAGTGAAAGGAAAGGGTACAATCAAGTCATTACAATTGCCATGACTTCACTCATCTCCACACAATTTCACTTTAACCTCTAAAGATATGTGATATATCAATGATAAACCCAGCTGAAGTATGGAACTGCCTTTCTAGCTCTCTGGAATTCTAAAGTTTCAGAGAAAATAAGAGGTGAATAAAAAGCCTTAAATAATGTTTAATGAGGCATTTGTGCTTTAAGATTCTGATTGCATTTGACCTTTCTACTCCTGAGTTACCTATTTTAGTGTTCTTTCTTCTCAAGTTCCCTCTCCTAATGCTTGAATAACTCCTCTTATCATTATATTCACATCACTAGAGTATATGATGATCTTCACATCCCTTCTCCACTTCTCCATAAGTCCATCATAGCCCACTTCATTTTAGGTTATGAGCTCACTGCTTTCTTAACAGAAGGATCTCTTCTCAATCAGCAGGAAGTATTCTGCAAACTACACTATCCTGAATGGCTGTTTTTCAAAGCTGAGATCAAGAGCAGTGTAGCAGCCTACCACAGTGACTCACCATTTCCGGACATGTAGTTTTTCAGGGAAAAACATTAGAACTACACTATTTCTACCAGATTTTGGACTTGTACAATTTCAATGAAAATGTTCTGCTTGCTATAAGGTTCTACAGAGCTATTAAAAACGCATACAGAAGAGATAATTCACTATTAAAATCTATATAATTTTAAAGTCATTTCTAGAGACACCTATTAGATTTCTATTGAATTTTATAGGTTAAGTCCATATTATGAAATCCCACTGTGGCTTTGTGTTCTAGGCAATAAAGCATAATACAAAGCGCTTGTAGTTTTAGTGTTCATTTGCTTGAGAGAAACAGAACTGCTTATCTCATCTTTAACATGACTTCTGCATCTTTCCTCCTACAGTCCAACAGGGCTGCTAAATTAAATTATTGTGCTATTAAAAAAAAAAAAAAAAAAAAGACATGTCTACAATTTTCTAGCTATCCACCATCCTCTGTTTCCCAGTCATTGCCAGTCACAGGCTTTTGCCAGTGGCTGCTAAGCTGCCTCTGCTTTGGGCATTCTTGTCCACTGAGATGTTGTACATACCACATTTTTTTAACTTTAAGTCTTTAGTATGCATGGGGGCAATTCTGTTGGGTGTGTTAGAGATCCTACAGAATCTTTAAAAATCTTTAAAGCACAGTAATGCAAAACTGTAATCTCCTTCTCTCTTTATGAAAGGCAGCATTGGACTATCTGTATTGTTACAATACATATCACAGTGCTGAAAATCTGCTTAGATTCATTAGCCTAGCACCTTTCCGAGGGCATGACAAAAAAGGAAAACCACACTGCTTTTTTGTTAAAAGTAACAGCTATATCTGCCAACAGCAGAAAAACTTAATCTGAATTATTCTGTCACACAATTTCTTCTAAGGAGAAACGATACAAATAGGTGAAAATAAGGATATTATCTATCAAGAGCACGAGCACCGATTTACATTTCCAGAAGTAACATGGGGTGAAGAAAAACATATAAGTCTTGAAAAAAAACAAGACTGTATGCAAAAAATAAATACTTAAGCACATTTTGGATCATGTTCATGAAAAGCTCTTTTCCTAGCCAAAGTGTGAAATTCTTATAGTGGTTCTTAGTCTAAATTATTTCAGTAGGTCACCATTCAGCATGTAGCCTGGAGCAGGGCTCCTATTAAAGTGCTTACCATGTTCTACTACTCCAGCATTTTCCCCTGATGAAGCAGATTAATAGGATTAAAGGCCTTCCCTTGGATCAGTTTGGAAGTTTGTCAACCTCTTTTCAGCTTGTGAACATTTTTTCAGACATTTCTCATTTCATGATTCCACCTTTGAGCAGCTTTGTGTCTCTCAGTGTCCCTCCCTCTTCATTGCCCTTTAAAAGAGTGACGTTGCTTTGAAAGCACCTGAAGACATTTTGAATGTTGTGTGTCTCACATCAGCTTCTGCTTGAGGGCACAAGAATAAATACTCACCCAGCTGACAACTCCCTCTCTGTAAAAACATATTTTAACAACATTCTCCCACAGATTTTTGCATATTCCTGATTTCTTCCTACATCATTTCTATTTCCCGGTTAATACATGTATGGTTGTAAGAATTCATAATGGGGTGCTAGGGCACTTGCAGTTAAAAAGAAAATGTAGCATCACTTTCTCTTACAAAAGACACAATAATTTTATTGACTACAAAGAGACTTCTTCATCAAGAATACTGAATGTACAGAACAGGCACAAATTTCTCTGTACTGTGCTCCTGGAGACTGAAGAAGCAGAAGTCAGCTCCCGCCCATCGATGCACAGCAGTGTGAGCACAGCCCCGGAGCTTGACTAATATTCACTTTTTTTGGAAGCAAAGGCAGAACTAACACTCAGGTAGACAGACAAACTTTAAGAATCCCTGACTTCTAACCTGGAACAAATTCTCCGAGACAATTTCAGTAAATAAGGACACATGGAGTCCATACTTACACCATAGAGGTACTGTGCAAAGATCTGCCAGACCTATCTGGACACAGACAACCATTAATGCTGATTCCTCTAGGTACGTAGCCTGCACCATGCATGTAAAGTGTGTGTCCTGCAGTCCTGGGCAACCAGAACCCTCACCAGTCCAGTCCGCATTTTTTTGTGGACATTTGATCTAAATTTCAAAATGCCTAGATCAAGCCCAGACCTCTGGTAAGACTAACTGTGTAACCTTGCCTGTGTTTTATCTGTGGTTCATACTCTTATTTCCACCCGTGCAAAACAACAGGATGTTTTTAGGCTCTTCTGTTACCCAGATTTTGTACAGGTCTTGAAGGTATTCAGATGACAGCTGCTGTGCCACACAGTGCTTCACACAGTGAGAGTGCTGTACAAATAAAAATTAAAGATATGTTTTTATTTCATTTGACCGTGCTGTTGTCTATCTGAATTGGGTTTACTTAGGAGAGCTAATTGCTTTTATGCATGGGAGCACATACATATGCATTCGTAAAACATAAGTAATTTAAACTCTATTCTCTCTCTTTGTCCTTTCTATCAACATACTGTGTGCTTCTGTGTAATCAGTGGTATAAAAAAAAGTGTTTCTCAGTGTGTCAGTTCTTTGCTGTTGTACCTGAATCATAATGCCATTTGTGACCTTGTGTCTTGCCTTTGCAGCACCAGTAGAGATGTGTTGTGGTCAAATCTCAGAGCAAAGAAGGCTAGGATCTTTCAGGAGATAGCCCCCTTCTTATTCTGGTGGGAATACAGTCTGCAAAAGGAGTTGAGGTCCCCACCAACTCTAGGTGGCCTCCACAACTACAGACCAGAGTCCAGTTTCACACAAGTATTCTGACATATGGTTCCAATTCAAAAAGAAAATAACAAGTTGTAGAATTCTCAGTGAAAAGAGGGTTGAGGCCTAATTCCAGGGAAGGCTGTCCAGCAGCCAGGCAGGCTCTGCAGATCCCGATGCCGCAGTGGTCAGGCAGGGCAGAAGCTGTGATCTCTGCTTTCCTGGCAAGATGTGATCTCCCAGCAAAGTGTTTTCAGTGATGATTCTGCACTTTTAAACCACCAAAGGGGCTTGGGCCAGCCTCAAACAAAAATTATCTCCTGGTTAGACTATATGTGGGTCTGACAACTGAGACCACATGCTATTAATAGGCTGTTAGTTACAATGAGGGAAGAAGAAAATTGCATCAACTATTTGCTGATACAAATACTCCAGAAACAGATCACATACAACTTTTCAAACCTTGTCTCTCTGTATTTCTTGTAGCATAGTTCAGCCCACGATGGGCAGTTTCCCTGTGAATTCCTACTGGCACCCAGTCAATCTAACCAACCTTGAGGCACACCATAGACCCAGTAAATTTGGTTTCTTAGTGAGAATCACATCCATAAGGTTGTGTCAGACCCTAATTCCTGTTTGAATGATTTATTTCAGCAGTCTCTTAGGGTCCTGTGTTAGAGCTAGGGACCAAGAGGGCTTGGGGAATTTGTTGTTACATATTTTCTTTTCATCACACGTATATATGGCTGAATCTGACTGTAAGTGGTGAGATAGGAAATCACTGTATTTTCTTACTTGCAGATTGGGAGAAGGCAACACCTACTGTCAGTCATCAAAAGTATAAAAAAAGCAGCTTTTACAAATGAGACTGTTGGTCACACATGAAGAACCTTTCCTGCTACTTGGCTAGGCAGGAATAGCCAGTCTTTAGCTTAGTTCCTTTATCTTCATTTGCACAAATAGCAGCCATTAACCAAGGAGTGAATTCAATCAGCTTGTCTCCAATGGGAGATAAAGTTGAAACCATCTGCTAGTTCTTAAAAGCAATGAGGCAAATTTTATTACAGAGTGATTTGGTTACTGTTGCCCTTGTTTCAGCTCACACATTGAAAGCTTTCTCTTCTGAGAAGTCTTGCCTAAGATCCAAAATGAGACTGATATGTCCTATGCACTGTTTGTAAATACCAGGAAAAAAATGAGCTACTGAAAGTTGTTGTGCAAAAGTGGCATACCAGTCTTTCAGGTCAGAATTAACACATATAGAAAGAGTTCCCGGAAGAGTCTTACAGTGTATTCATTTTCTTTAGTACTTGTTTCCCCTATTCTTGTCCTATCCTGTTCGTACGCCAATTTTACTGAAATATAGAAAGGTCTAAAACTAAAAATTAACATAAAAATTGCATATGATCTTCTGGGCCAGATTGTATTACGAAAAACATGACATAGCCAATGTTATTTATAACAGTATTTAGACATCTTCTCTGCATTCACCATAGCTAACTATATTTTAAATAAATCCACATGTTAATGCTAACTCAGACCTCCCAGATATTGATACTGGCATCAATATGAACATCCTTGCTAACTCTGCATTTTGAAATAGTCCAAAGATGTCTGGATGGGCAGAACAATGCACCCTCTGAATTTGTACAAAAATCTTCAAATTCCTTTCTGAATCACACCCCAAATGGTTGGATGAACTTAGTCTTTTGACTATAGTAGATATACAACTGCGTGTGGTGAATATACTACAATATATACAAATGATATATACTTCATACCATGATAAGGTACACAACACCTTCGTTACTCTTAGGTGGGTTAGATAACGAAAGTTTATCAAACTAGAAATCATGAAGAAAAATCCCATTATCATTCACATCTTCGTTCAATAGCAGGTTAGAGAGGTTGGTCTTGAAGTGGAGTAGCTACTTGAACATCAAGAGG
Organism: Columba livia; assembly: GCF_036013475.1. Lineage (NCBI taxonomy): Eukaryota > Metazoa > Chordata > Aves > Columbiformes > Columbidae > Columba > Columba livia. Next base: position 59,023,542 of record NC_088602.1, on the reverse strand, counting down.
TCTACAATTCATTATGCTCATTAATGTGAAACAAAAATTTCAGATTATTCTTCACAGACCTATTGCCCAGAACTGCAAGTTATTAAGAAGTTTGCCAGTGGCTGTCTGCATGGGTTGCAAAGGGCTGGTTGGTTGCAAGTAGGTGGACCTAAATGTACTGAAATGGCTTGAAAGCTGCAACCTTGTTCTGCTAAAATGCTCTGAGATAAACTGAGCAGTGAGTACACTGCTGTCTGGTGCTAAAGTGGTTTCTGCTTATAACTAGATATCTCTTTTTCTTCTAGGATTTTTTGAGTGCTAGATAAAGTTAAGACTAAGATCAAACATTTCATTTGTTTCAGCTACTTTATTGTCCCTGTCAAACTCAGGGAGGGCAGGGAATGAGAAATGCTTTTGTAATAAACTCACTAAATACAACAGCTGTTCACTTCCTTTTCTGAGTGACATGCTTAGATCACGATCAATACTTATTTTTTATAGTAATGCTACTATGGTAGGAAGCATTATTTCCTACTTGGAAAATCTGTCCTAGTACTACTGTGGCAATTGCACTTCCCCCCCACCAAGAACCGGAGCCTTCAATGGGGCTGTTAATGGCTCTTTTGTGGGACCCGGAGTTGGTTGGACAGGGTTGTTGGCAGAGGAGGGTCCCAGAGAAACTGAGAATCTTCTGGAATGCCCACAGCCAGATCTGATCAGACTATAAAACAGGGTTCCCGCCAAAGATTCCCTTTGTGTGATCTTCTCAGAGCAGCGGGTCTGCTGAGCTGGAGTCCTCCCCTTAGATGGGAATGCCATCTAAGGAAACTTCCCAGGATTGGGAGTGCCTCACCTCCTCGTTTTGGTTAGTGATAATTTACTGGAAATATCCTTGAATAAGTCCCTGTCTAATCCAGGCAAGTGTAATTCCTTGCCTGACCGGGCGAGTGATAGTTTACCCTGGAGTCAGAGGGCTCTGGTTTGTTTCTTGTGAGTGTGTGCATGCACTGTGAATCCTCATTATTCTCATTTTGCTGCACCCCAATAATCTCCTCAACTGATATCTGAACCTTTATGTTGTGTTGTCAGAGTGCTAACTAATTGTATAAACCCTGTTTCTAGTCTGTTTACTGGCTGCACTTTTCTGGCCAGAATAAAGTCTGTTTTGGAACTCGTTGTCTACCTAAAACTAACTTTGGGGTGCCTCCGTGACAACTACCAACAAATAAATACATTTCAAACTCCTGCTTGCTACCTCTATTGTAATGTTACGATATTTGGATTTACAGGAACTCTCTGAACTTCTATAGAAGTAATTAGCTGAAGTATTAGGGAAGTCTCCTTCTGCTTGTTTTTCAATGCATGGATGATAGAAGAAATTATTGTTTTGAGTCAACTGCTCCTGAGGACACATTCCTTATCTGAACTTCATTTAAATTTTGCACCATACTATTTTCATTTTCTCCATCTTCACCAGTTCAGAGGTTAAAAACTAATAAAAATCTACTGAAAAAAAAGATAGAGTTAACTTTAAGCAGCTTAAGAAGTTATTTGATAGTAATGGAACACTTCCATCGTCTTTTCTGGGCCAAGAAAAAATAAAGGAAATGCAGTTGCATTTATTAGACTGAGTCAACTCTTATTGGGGTTTTAAATCATACAGAAATGCCTATACAAACTAAAAAACTGAAAACTTTAGTTTTATTCGTGGGAAGACAATCTCTTGAGTAAAGACTTTAGCAATTTGGGGGGTGGAGCTCATAGGATAAAAAAATATCAGTTCCAAAATAAGCATCTCCAGTAATAAAAAGTAAATTGGCATCTATTTTATTGATGAAAATATGGATCCAATATGCTGTTGGCAAAATGTTGAATGTCTATAAAATATGGGAGGTATAATATACTTGTAACTTAAATATGGATTAACAAAGGCCCCAAGTTTTATATGTTTATAGAGCAATTTTATATTTCCAATAACCAAAGCAGATTGCTTACAGCAGTCTCAATATAGGCAAAAAAACTACTATTTCATTCAAGAAGACACAGAATGGTTTTGTTTAGGCTTTTTTTTTGTGGTTTATTTGTTTGGGTTTTTTAAATTTATCAGGAGTGATGGGGGAAAAAAAGGTGGAACACATGTAATGCTGGGTTGAAAAAAAAAAGAGTTAAGAATAAAGTTTTAGTCATTCAAAACAATGAAATCAGAGTAACTTAATTTTATGCAGAGCAAGAATTCAACACATGTGGCCACTAAGAATACATAAAGGGGTGAATGTATATTTTAAGATTCCAGGCTGGCACATTTTAGAAGGCAAATTAATCACTCTACCCCAAGGGATGAATTAGATGCTTAATAATCTTAGCAATCTCTGACTACATGGTGCATGTAGGGCACAAAGTTACTGATAATGTCTATGGAGCCAGAACTCTCTTCAGGTTTCAAGTTTAAATAAACCATTCTAGGCAATCAACTGTAGAAAAAAAGAGGCTTGAGTTGTTATAGAGCATTACATTAGCGTATATGGCTGAAGTTGCAGCAATATCAAATATCTTTCAAGAACTGCTTGTCTGGAATAGTTTTTCCTCCCTCACTAACACCAAAAAAAAAAAAAAAAATCAAAGTTGAGCTAAAATACTTCATTGACTTCTGCAGTGTTTCATTCTCACTGACAAATATTTGTCTTACCTTGTGTGCCATAAAGGTTATGGATCATCTGTAAAGACGTGGAGTGTAGCAAGGGACTAATGTTTCCCATTCTGCATTTGTGGTGTGGTTCCTGTACATTAATGGATTCCAACTTCAGATTTTTCCACGCCTAAGGAGCTCCACATATTATTAATTCATTTTTAGCCAATGTTTATTATATATACTTCTAATGATTTCAGACCTTTCTTAAAATGCAGGTTCCATTACTAGTATTTTTGGTTTTGAAAGGGAATTGCGAGATCACAAAGAGTGAACATCTCTAAGAAAAGTTTTGTTAAAAGATACTTTTTGCATATTATACACCTGACTCTTTATATTAGCAAAATGATACATTTCCACTTACCTTCTATGCTTCTGAATTTCATGTACTTATGCCATTTTTTTAATCACATTACATTCCTCGGTGCCCACAGAGTGGAGATTTAAGCTCCATTTAATACATCTAAGCCCATTGCTCTACTAAATTCCAGAGGCACCAGTATTTTGTTTTACAGCTGCTTCAAGCGAGGTCATTAGAGAGGAAAACAGAAACAGGACAAGCCTGAATTCCACATGGAGACCACACATGGATCCTCTGTCTGTGCCCATGATACGTCTTTACCTGCCAAAGGTTTAATGAATGTCCCCAAGCCTGTGGGCTGTTGGGCTAGCTCAGAAATGTGTAAGGAGTCAAGATACCACAGCTGGAATTTCTGGAGTTGTATATTGTAAATAATCAAATAGTTTCAAACATATGTGAGGAACTTAAGTAGCCATGATGAAAACACTGGGTTATAGCTGTTTGAGCAATAGCCTAAATTAAGGCCAGTAGAAACCAAGTTGTCATAGACCCATAGGACTAAATAGGATCTCAAAAAGTCAGATAATACTTTCTGATAGAAAAATGTAGGATTAGTTATGCACATCTCCTTTAAGCAAGATGTTTGTCTAAGCCATTCAAAAGAAATTTCTTATACTGTCATAGCAAGGTGGTTTTACATTTCTTAATTACAACATTTTAGAACCAGAAGGTGGTAGTCTTACTGTTACCATTCAGAATGAAACCTTGGTCTAAATTTTTGAGACAGCAATGGCCTGATTCAATCTGCAGGGAAGGAAATCTTTCTCCTTTCTGTCAAACAGCTGCTGCAAAAACACTTTGCAGAAGCTTAAGGGAGATTCAGTTACATGCAGATCAAGGCTCAAAAATAATATGTGGTGGGGTGTACAAAATATTTTGAAGCAGTAAATATTGTGGATGTTCTGGAATTATACACTACTCAAACACTATTCTCTTCTAGCCTCTCAACTACATCTCTGAGAAGAAGCTACCTGTTGCTTGAATGAACAAACAGGATTTCTCCTCTGAACAAGAGTATTTTAGGAATGTTGACAAAGTAGAAGCTATGTGAGGTGGAATAATTCTTAAAATCAACCCTTAGCACCCACATCAGAAAACCATTATTCAATCCATTGTTCATTAAAACGTACTAATGATATATGCAAAGAAACACTAAAAGAGGTGTTTCCACATATCTGAATGCTGAATAGCTAAAAGGTTATAAACTAATCTTCCTGAACTGTCAATAGTTTCTGTATAATATATTACTGCAACTGTCTACCCAAGGAGAGTAACTTCAAGTGAGATCCGTTAGAAAGCTAAATCCAGCCCAGTCACCTCACTTCATTTGATAATGAAATAAATCCATCTCATTCTGAAACAGTCATCTAAGATCCCTCCTCTGAATGGTTCATTTGATCTGCTTCTCTACAACACCATATAGAGAGCCCACCATGATTTGTTCACATTTAGACACACAACATCTAGATGCTTAAAGTTATAGTAGAAGCCATCTAAGCTACTGAGTAGGTAACTTAGAAGCTGTGTCTGCAATGAACGACATCTTAGGAGTACAGTTGAGTGCAGTTTTTCAGCATTCACAATTTCGAAGTCAGGAAGGCCCCAAAACTCATGGCAGGTGCTTAATCATGAGGAGATGACAGGTACATCCTGTAGGTGAACAAGTCCATCATCATTGACTTGATGCAGTCTGTGCCTGATCTCATAACCCCCCCCTGCATACAAACCTCTCAGTTTTTAGGTGGGTACATGTACTACCAAGAAGAACAAGAACTTTCCTGGTGTAAATTTTTTCAAATTTTTGGTAGGATTTTCCTTTCTACAAAATGATAGAGTTATTGTCACACAGAAATCAAGCTGATGCTGACATAGTCAGCAATTTACCATTTGTAAACTGAACAGCTTATTGCATTTTAACAGTGCTTGAATTTTCTCCCTGCTGAGAGCTAGGCATTTTTATTGTAGGGCAGCATCTGTGGGGTAATACAAAAAAGGAAATTTTTTTTTTTTTATGTCAAACAAAAATAATTTGACTATCAGAGAAGCAAGACATCAGAAGGATACTAACTGTGTTGTTATAATATATGTTATCTGAATGTTTTAGCATGACAAAAATATGAAAATGTAATGCTAATATAGAGGTAATTTCTGGAGTGTCTAACACTTCTGTCACTATACAAAAATTTGTAATTGATTTTACATTATTCCTAAGTAGCTTAATTTATGACAACCTATGTCTGAATATGTTCCATGGAAAACGTTAAGAAATGAATTATGAAGGAATGGAACTTTACAAAGAAGAATGATATCATTCTCATTTTTTCATCTTTTATCCAATAAATGAAATATATGTGTCACAAAACAAACTTTGTAAGGTTTGTGACTCCAAAAACTTACTACTAAACACAAGAGGGGAAAAAATTGTCAATTATTTGAAAATCCTTTTGATTTCTGTTAAGTGTATTACAATTTATTTCATAAGGTCCTTATGCTCCCAATACTTAAATTTGCAAGCACTGCTCTGTACTTGGCACTGTGACTGAAATCCAATGCGTGTGTACTTACAGAATCACAGCCTTATGCGAATCGCTTCTGCCAGAAACTAATTCAAAAAGCTGATGCACTCAATGTTTGAGGATTCCTCATTTACTTGTTGCGGAACCTTTGAGAAGAGATAAGTTAGATATGTATCAGTATGAAAAAGACTCCGGAATGAAAACCACTTGAATGACTGTCTTCACTGAAAACAAAACAAAAAGCCTTTTAATAAATATTTAGGAAGTTTCTTGTCCCCAAACAGCACAAGTGAAATTAAACAATCCTCCCAAGAAAAGAACTGCTATCACAGGGATCTTTGTACTACTGCATAGGCTCTGTGAGCCTTTTCAAGTGTGCAGTGAACAGATGGAGAGTGTTACAAGCTTTTCAAACCAGTGTTTACTGCAAACTTTCAGGCAATCTGTCATGGTTTTTGTATTCCCAGGGACTTTTAAAGTTCTTGAAAAGGGACTAAAATCATAAATGGTCCTTACTAATCTATGTCTACCTAATTCACAAGCAAACTTTCATACTCACTATCAAAAACGTTTAAAAACTTGAGGGAAATTATATGATCTTCTCAAACACATCAGATCACTTTTGAGGATGAAGATATATTCATTGCTGTGTTCAGAGAAAGCAGACATTGTAAAGAAAAAAAATAAAGACTGGTTCTTCTCCTAGAGAACAAGCCGTATTATTCTTCCAATTAATGACGACTTGTTGAATGCAACAGTAGAATAATATGCAAAAGTACAAGCTTGGCTCCCTGCTGTGCAGTCAATGAGAGTGTTCTCTAAACCAGCTGAGACCTGCATTAGTTTTAAATTGTTGAAGCTAGGTAGCAAAAATTGTTGTGCCCTTATTACCAACATACTCATTTCACCTCTACATAAGCCTTCATATAGGGTTAGATCGTAGCTCCTCATCTACATATCAATGTAATTTTTCCCCTGACATTTTTCATAGCGACAAACAAGCAAGAAATTAAATATTTCCCTCAGAGGAGCTCACGGAACTGCATATTCTTCTAACCTTTGTTATTTATTTAATAATATAAAAATTTCTTCAGAAATTATATTTCTTCAAATTTTCAACTTTTATACAGTCAGATCATGTATCAAAAACCAGAAGGGTGTCAAGTGATCACTAACAAATATGTCTTCCAAATTTTATAAGAAGGAGCAAAATATAGCTTAAATTTATGTTCAGATGACAGTTGTAAAATCCTTTTCTCCAAATTATTTCCCTACTGAGTCACTACATCTGTCAGCACACAGTGCCAGTTGTAAATTGCTGAGAGGCAACAATAACAATTTAAGAGGATTCTGTTGCAGGGATTCCTACTCTTGATAAAATCATCATTGATATCCCCAATTGTCTCTTGTACCTGAAAGGACAAAAGGGTCTTCAGATGGATATTTTAATTTGTGTAACCAGCAACAAACAGAGACCATCTAATGGCTGAGGGTATCCTGACATATTATTTAAAAAATCACAATCGGCAGATAGTAACACATAAAAACAACAAAAGTGCCCACTGCACTCTTGAGGCCAGTCTCTTCAAATGACAGAATGGTTTGACAAATAAAAGCAAAATCCACCAATCTTGAAACCCACAGTAGTATGTTATTAGCATCTGTGTACCACATACAGTCAGAAAAATGTTTATGTGCTTAAGATCTTCACAATAAGTTACACTGTGTTTCACAGAATGGACATCCTGTGTTTTTTTTATTTATTCATATTTACACAACCCTTTAAAAAAACCCAAACTATTGCTTTTTTTCATCACATTCCATCTTACTCCCAAGGACAGCACAATCTGGTTTGTGAAGCTGCAAAACAGAAGTAAAGCCAGCTCACACACTGAGTAGGTGATGAAAGTCAAACATCCTCATCAAATATTTCTAATGCTCATGGGGCTACAGTGGGCTTTGTTGCTAGTGACAGAATGTCGTCTGGGCAAATCTGTCCTCCTGGCCCAAGGGTAAACTCTGTATAGTAGCCAAGCAACCAAAAACATAAGGAAACAGCATGTGTGGTCTCGACAGTCTTTCAGTTCACCAGTCCTGAAAGGCTAAGTGATTGACTACACAAAGTCTTTGAAATTTCCCAGGTAATTCAATGTGAATGATGCAGCTCAGCTCTTAGGGATCAGCTAAGGGGTATTCAGAGCATTCTCACACTGAGTAGGTGTGACTACAGGATGAGGAGCAGTGATAACTGCCCCACAAGGTCTGCAGAGCTCACTTCAGAGATGTGGCTGTTCCATGGGATTGGTGAAATTCACTAATAATACATTAAGTTATACAGTAAATTGATAGCATTCATATTTTAATGTACAGCTTTACAGGTCTAGGAGCAATAATCCATCTAGCGTGTAAAGAGCAGGGAAAAGCTTGGCAGCCTGCTAGTATTTTAGTTGGCATTACACTGTAAGAGGATTTTAAACTTCAGCAAAACTACATTGTTACCCGAAGCATGTGAACCTATTCAGAAATAATTTCAGAAGTCAACCATCTGTAGATTTTGCAGCGATGAGAAAGCCCCAGGCAGCTGCAGATTTCTATTTCTTGATAATGTGCAGCAAGATAAATTTCAAATGGACACTTGTTTTCTGAGTGTTAACAGTGCAAGTGTGGTTAAGGCTATCAAACGCCTGATGCCCCATAAGGTTATTACAGACATTTGGATACCAAAGACTCTTTCCTGAACCCTAGAAGCTGAGGTCCACAGAATGATTAGATACATGACCAAATAAAGGCTTGTCCCCAGCTGCCTCACAGTGCCTGCCCGGAATGGTCCAACTGAAGCTCTGTCTGGGGCTGATAGGACTGCGGGGAGATTGCAGGAGCTCACGGTGACTTCTCGTGTCGGCAGAAGCAGCAGAGCATCACTGTGCCTGCAGGCACTCAGCATGACAGACTGAAAGGACGATGCACGCAGAGAGTTTCAACCAAGCCGTCTTGGAGAACAAATAGGAATTACACACATGCCTATCCACTCCTGCATGCGTATCCATAATTCATGGAACAGCAGAGAGTTCTAGCTGTATTTCAGATGCTGAACGTTTATGCTGAGTATCTTTTTAGGGGTTGTGGCAGCTTGTTCATCTAAGTTATTTGCTCATTATGAAACCCTTTCTGATGCAGTCTTTTTACCAGGCAGTACTCCAGGTAGAAATAGTCCAACTATTTGCTTCACAGAGCAGCAATAAAGAGGAGTATTGTAAAGAATATTTAAGAGTTAGGCATTTACAAAAAAAAAAAACCCTGAGTATAATAAGGATATAATATAATGCATATTTTAGCACATTAATAATAAGGCATCTGGATCTGGCCATCTATTAAAGACTCAGGAAAGAAGAAAAACATCACCCTTCAGTGTACTGCATGACTATGGTTGTTAAGTTCTTTCATCATTCTATAGTTTAGGCTTCATTTTCAAGTACCATGTGATGACTTGTGGAAACAAGAGTGACCACAAAAGGCCCACAGATAGGTTATGGAAGAAGTTTTCAGCTAGCTGTTCAGGAATATCATTACCCTAGCCTTGCAGAAACAGTCTCCACCAGAAGCTAGTAGAAACATCTGCCTTTGACAACTTTGCAATTGTTTATTCAACTAAAACAATGTCTTATTTTTGTCTAAAGAAAATAAATATGGGAATATGGCAGCAGCTCTGATCCATGAGCCTTCCATGCATAAAATTTTACAGCAAAGATCATGTCTAGGAAAGCATAAAGCTGTTCTAGAATCACTATATTTGAAAATTCCTCAAAGAAGAGCATTCCTCAGAAAAACCAGATAATTAGGCCTTTAGGTTTTTAACACTACTACAGAAGTACTGAGTCATTTTACTTACATGTTTGCATCCTCCTTCACCTAGGATGTTGTCACGGAGGCACCCCGAGGTTAATTTAAGGGACAACAGAGTCCAAAACAACTTTTATTAAATCGGTGAGAAACAGGGTTTTAGCACTCCAAAAGTGACTTAAATACAGGTTCGGATATCAGTTGAGGAAAACTATTAAGAGGCAGCAACTAATACAACAGGCGGTCCACAATGTGCATGCACGTGGCTTCGCGCAAAACAATGCCAGAGCCGGCCCTGAGACCCGGAGAAATACACGCTTGCCTAAACACGGTGCAAGATTATTTTTTTAAAGAGATACACGCACTCCTAGTGAGTACGGGAAGCGTACACTCGCGATTCCACGAGGGTAAATTTATGATACACCCGCAATCCTGCGAGAGTTAATTTACTTACACGTGCAAGTGTGCACGGAATCCTACACATGCTTATGTGGAAGCATGGGAGGAAAATACAGTCACGATTGTGCGAGGGGCTCTCGGTGGCCACTCGCGATTGTGCGAGGAAATAATTTAAAGTACGTGTGCAAATGTGCACGGAAAGTTACACGTGCATATGTGCACGGGAGGAAAATACACCTGCGATTGTGCAAGGATTAATTTTACATGCGCTCATATGGAGCACGGAAAGTTATACATGCGTATGTGCACGAAAAGTATAAATATACTCGCAGTCCTGCGAGAAGTTTTACTCACACCCGTGGCGGCAAGGCAAGCGGAGTCCCCATCCCGGGGAGGGGGGCTCTCGGCGGCAGCATCTTGCTCGTGCTCCGAGAGACCCGCGACAATGGGCGGAGTCTCGACGAGAGTCCCGTTTTTATCTGATCAGATCTGACTGTAGGCACTCTAGAAGCTTCTCTGCACCCCCCACACTGGGTGTGGGTGCCCCTGAAGCCTTACCCTGGCCGCAGGCGCCCAGCGGCTCTGCACTCCCTTCTCCTAATGTCCCAGGAGCCAGGGTGCTCTGGGTCAAACAAAAGAAGCTGTTAGCCTCAAGTAGCAGAGAAAGAGGGAGATGTGCCATACTGAAGGAGGGAGGGGGGTTTGCATTCTGCCACAGATGTAAACCCTCTTCAGAAAGTCTTCTTATCTATTTAGTATTTTTATACAGTCCTTTTCTTTGTTCTTATTCAGTTTCACAACAGCTGAAATCCCTTGACTCATTTATTATTTATTAGAATAAATATAAGTTGGATGAAGCTATATATTTACTCTATTGTTCTACAGTTAAATATATAACGTAGTTTTTCCTCTGCAAAGTGATTTCATGCATTACAGTTAAGGTCAGAATGTAAATAAAGAAATTGATTAAATGTCAGTTTACCTAGATTGGTTATACATCTTAAAGGATTCTTAAGAGATTGACAAAATTATTTTATGCGTCCTAAAAATAAATAGAAGTAACACCTTTGGCAGAGTGGAAAGAAAAACTAAAGTGTATGAGGTTTAAACTGAAATGCTCATTTGATTTAAACATATAAAGAGAGTAAAAGATCAGAAAAGCTGAGAAGTAAAAATAACACATTTAAAAAACTGGAAAATTTAAACTATTATGTTTGAGGTTTGACTTGAAGTGATACTCCATATGACAAAGCTATCTCTCCTTTACAACATTATTCTCCCGAGCAAAAGGGGACTCTTGAGTACAACAAAATCAAATGATGGAGAATACAATTTGTGATGCAGTGTAATAAGTCAGGTCCCTTTGCATGCTAAAATTAAGGAGTCAAATTTGGATTATGCTTTTGTTTTAAAAGTTCATTATCTACAGGATAGAAGAAAGATAGGTCACCTTGTACATTTGTTTCTATGTTGAAAGAACAAGTCCATTAGAAATCCTCTCTATTTAAGCACCATCATGAGGGAAGAGAGACATGATTAGCAAAGACAGTTAACAGATCTATGGCATTTTTGAAATGACACGTGTCTGGCTTTGTGAGAAACACAGAAAGGACATTTGACTTGTTCTAGAACAAGACTCTGTTTTGCCTTAACTTCACTCATAGCTATAAAAATTACAGAAATTTTTAGCAAAAATACCTTCCACAGTTCATAGCGGCATGGCTCAGAAGGAGACTTAGCCATACCCAGATTGTTGGGCAATATTTATTTACAAATGGTGGTATAATAGGAGGAAGAGATGGAAGGGAGCATGAAGGATTGTCTAATACAGATGCATCAACATGCTAATAAAAACAAAGTAAGTTAATTGATATATGTATTGTTTGTAAATTCATATGTATATTATTAATGGTGTTTGGAATATTTAGCAAGGGCAGGGAGACAGAACTCAGCAAATCACACAGGCAGGAACACAAAGGGAGCACACTTTTAATTAGTGAAATATTAGAAAAATAACTGAGCAGATTCTCTGTTTCCCTGGCAAAGACACTTGAACTAATGCAGCAACCTTCAGTATAAGGCTCAGTTTAGTAACAGGCATTCAAAAATAGTAAACTCGAACAAATATATTTATTTGATGAAATTGAGCACAAACACTCTTGACAGTAACACGACAGGACTAGTCTATTAGTTCCATAGTGCTAAGCCAAGCAACTAAAAGTCTTCCAGGGTAAAATCACTGAGGGTGAAACTACTTGGGTTCCAACTATCCCTGCTTCTTTAAAAAAGTTATAGTTCATGAACATCTACATAATTACATCTGTTTCTATCTGCTTAGAATAGATATTGGCTGCACCTTATACATCAGATAACAAAGTCAGCCATAGGAACATTATTAACTGTGTTCTTATAAACCATTTCTTTTTTCTTCTTTACCCTATAGAAAAAAAATATACAACACAGAAATTTGACAAGACTCACAACAACTTTTATGACAAGATATTTTTAACACAAAAATGTTTACCATTGAACTTCATTAGAAAAGTAAAGTCAATCAGAGATATGTAGTAACATATGACAGGAAGATGTGAGCTATGACCTTACAAGGAGGAAAGTGCCCAAAAAGGCGTTGTTTTCCATTAAGATTAGAACCTAATGCCTGAATGGGCTACTTATCTGCCCATGTAGTTTCTAAGAAGATATTCCCAGTGGGACTAGTTAAACAAGTTAAGTTATTTGTGTAAATTACAGTAGCAAAATCAGGCTCTGAGGGAGCAATATAATACTGATTGTTGTTAGTACAACTTCTGACATGATGAAAGGGAAAAATATTTATTTATGTCCTTTCCAAATAAGGACATAAATAAAGATCTAGTGAAGAAAGTTTTTGCCTGAGTCCCTACTCGGGACTTGCAGCTGCTGTACATAAAGGAAACAGCCAGGGACGACCTTAATCCAACAGAAACACATAGAGCATGTGATTCCCACAGCAGTACCCCATTTGGGGTTTACACCAAAGGTGTATCTCTATGTATTGTTTTCCAGCAGCAAAATTTACTCATACACTCCTTGGCTCACCTATCTCAAGGTAGAATCATAGAATCATAGAGTAGTTTGGATTGGAAGAGACTCTCAAAGGCCATCTAGTCCAACCCCCTGCAATGAACAGGGTCATCTTCGACTAGATCTGGTGCTCAGAGCCCCGTCCACCCTGGCCTGGAACGTCTCCAGGTATGGGGTATCTACCACCTCTCTGGGCAACCCATGCAAGTGTGTCATCACCCTCATTGTAAAAAAATGCTTCCTCATGTCTAGCCTGAATCTCTCCTCCTTGATTTTAAAACCATTACCCCTTGTCCTATCTCAACAGGCCCTACTAAAAGTCTTTCTTATAGGCCCCTTTTAAGCACTAAAAGGCTGCAATAAGGTCTCCCCGGAGCCTTCTCTTCTCCAGGCTGAACAACCCCAACTCTCTCAGCCTGTCCTCACAGCAGAGCTGTTCCACCCTCTGACATCTTGGTGGCCTCCTCTGGCCCCTCTCCAACAGGACCATGTCTCTCCTGTGGTTCTGCTCACTGACCTGCCACATATTTCTGCTCTCTACGGGAGCTGCTTCACATTATGGCTAAGCTGATCGAGCACCCGCAGGTCCCCACCTCTGTCCTCGCACCTACTCTGACCTGGCCATGAGCCAGTTGAGAATCCCAAACCAACAGAAAAATTTGTTATTTTTCTTGATGGTTTAGCTCCAACAATCAATTATGTTGTCTCCATGAGTGCAAAAGCAGAGACAAAGCAACAAGTTCATTAGTTTAATAGAAGGTTTAGTTAGGTTGAGCAGTAACAAGCACCCTAATCCTTCCTTATGGGATTCACTTCATTGTAGGGGTTTGCTCTAAACCAGAGCAGTGAAAAAGGATTCAGGATTTAAAACAGGAGAGGATATGAGCTCTAGATAATGTGACTTATTCTTTACAGAGAAAAAAAACTGTATAAACAGTTGCATGGGCACAACCAAGGAGACAGTGATTTATGAGGAGCAGAAGAGAGGAAAGCAGCTGCAAACAGAAGGGACTAGGACCTTCTTAAACTAGGTTTGCCATCAGAGAAATCACAATGTGAAACCTTAATTAAATGTGTTTTCAAGTGTTTTGTTTTTTTTCATTACTCATTACAAAAAATGTCGTATATACCATTCTCAGCCCTTTTATCAGGGCATTGCTTCGTGTTTGTGCATGCCCTACACACACAAGTCAAATTAAACACTGAGGATTTCTAGTGAAAATCTGTATGCATGTAGCAGGTCTGATTGCTTGTTATCTCCTGGTCTGTTGAAAATGCTTTTCTATATTTTTCTTTCCTTTCCCTTGTGCCCAAGGGGCTGAGAGCTAATAGCTTGCTGTCAATACCATTGCTTTGCACAAGGACATGATTCTGAGGTGATAGTTAATAGCTGAGAGTGAACAATAACTAAAAAATCTCTACAGTTGCAGTACATTTTCTCCTGCTCTCATCACCCTGGATAAAACTCAGAATTGTAGCTTCCACTTCACCCTAAAGTTTAAACTGATATCAGAAAATAGGAGATTTTCGGAGTAATAGCAGAAGCTCAAGGAAACATAAATAAGGACACCATAAAAAAATGATATATTGTTTCTAAATCTGCACTGTACCTCTATCTCATCTGTGCGTTGCACTGAGACTTGGTAACAAACTATTCTCCCTCTGCCCATTTTCTCTGCTCCCATTCCCTGTATTTTCTTGGAAAAGAGTGAAAACTGTATTCCAACAGGTCCCTGACACCAGGCAATCTAGGAGATAGGATAGTGTTTAGTATTTTTGTAAAATACTGGAACAGGGTCCCCAGAGAAGTGGTAGATGACACTTCCATGGAAACATTCAAGGTCAGGCTGGATGGGACTCTGAGCAACTTGGTCTAGTTGAAGACGTCCCTGTTCATTGCAGGGGAGTTGAACTAGATGACCTTTGAAGGACCTTTCCAACCCAAACTATTCTATGATTCTAGGATTCTGTGACTGAATGACAATGGTGCACACCATGAAGTGCAACCACCTGAAGCACAGACACGAACCATCCAATGTCAGCAAACCTTAAGGCTGTAAGTGGCCTGAGTGCATTTTAAAACATTTCCTTGTATACCCACTAGTTCCTACAAAAAAAGCAGAACTGCACCTAGTCTGCACCTGTATTGGAAATGCAAGAAAAATTATCATAGCATCCTTCCCTGTCTTCATAAGAAAATAAGCACAAGCTAAGCCTATACAGTAGGGTAATGTCAGACATGAAGAGGATTTTTGGTTTGGATTATGTTTATAATAAGAACATGACTGTTAGTGGAAATTACACCAGTAGAAGTTCCATCACTAGTGTTTAGCCTGATTGCAGGTTTGGTTGTTAGGGAGATCTACAGAGTCTCCCTATGATTTTCTAGCCATGTAAAGGTTTTTCCTAATCTCTTGTATTGCTTAAAGTAGTTACAATTTATAAAGAGTGAGGGGAAAAGAAGATGTAAAGTATCTATTTCAGTGTATATGTGACTCCTATGTGAGGTTCCAAAAAGCCTGTTATGTCTCTGGAACTTCACAATAATTATTTTCCAAGTTCCTTTGTTAAGTGTGCAATAAATCTGGAAACAAATCACCAGGAAGAGTGCCATAGAAATATTCATTTCTCACAATAAATCTACACAGATTTAAATACAACATGTTCTAGTGCTAAAATTTGCTTTCCCCTACCACTTAAGCACTTGTAAACCATTTTTTATAAATGTTTCTAGCAGTTTCTAGTACCATCAGAAGTGTGGGGAAACTTTTTGAAAGAGCTCTAGAGGGAGATCATCTCCATTTCACTTGGACTGGACTGGCTTCCTATGCAAGGAGAGCTCAAAGTTAGTAGGATCTCAACTCACCTCCTACTACCAAAATAAGACGGAATAGCCTTGAACATTTTTAGCCTACGCACCCTCCTCCACATTCAGCACAACAAAGTCCTATCTTAGAGATAAACACCATAGAAGCACATCTGACTATGCTAGTAGGTTTCACATACTCCCATTCTCAGGTTGTTAAAGTCTGCTTCTGAATTTCCTTTACTTCTCTGCTGCTGTTCTAGGATTTCCCAGACCTGCCAGTATTTGACTCCCACTTCACAAGTTGTCAAACCATGCTCAAGCAATGAATAAGGCACAAAATCTTTGCAGAATGTTACATTATTATTATAATCAGGCAGCTGAAAATTAATGTACCCTTAGCTATGCAAAAGACAATGAGACGTAACACTTTGCCTATTGCATAAGACTGGAAATGCAAAACAGAGAACTACCAGTAACCACTAAAAAAAGAGAGTGAAAGGTGGCCCCAGGAATCACACACCTCCTTGACAGTCACCCCCGTGTCGTAAAACTAACCACATTTGCTTTTGTTCTTCCATCTCCCACCCCACACTCTGGTAGCTGTATAATCACTGGCTTTCAGATTATGTGACGAAGTACCACAGGACTGCCAACTGCCTCTCTCTTTCCTTCACTGACTACAGCACCCACCCAAAGCCTCACTGAGCCCATATAATTCACTAAAACAAGCAGAAAGTATTCCAGCATATAGAAAGAAACTAAAGAGCTTCCTGCTAGCTAAGTAAGCTGAAACAGCCTCCAAGGGTCAGGTGAGCACCAGAATTGACCAAAAAAAAAAAAAAAAAAAAAAAGATTAGCAGGACCTAATAAAAGCAGGGGACAGGGAGTCAGACAATTTCTATCCATAGGATCAAACTGCCACTTCAGTTTAGCCATCTCACAGACCCACCAGCGGATTGTTTCAGGTGCAGTTGACCCCAACTAATGGCGGCCTCCCACCACACAGGAAGACATCACACCTCCCTTGCCTGCCTTTCCCAGACCTGCTCTTAGGCAGGTTACCCTCACTTGTGCTCATCAGGTTTTTACCAGCTGATCACAACCATTAACACAAGGGTAAACTACTTTTTCTTTTTCTTTTTTTTCTTAATCTACCCAAGTTCCTTTTCTGCCAGTTTGGTGAGTTGAGTCTGCTCTGATGGGGCCTGAAAAGCACCTGAACAAGCTCAGGCTGACATGTAGGTACACATGGGCAGGCAGCAGGATGGGGAGCTGGACCTCTCCCGCCCAGCAGAGGTGAGCTAGATCTGCCCCGTGCCCTGAAAATGTATCACCAGTCAGGTGCCTTCTTGATGAAATGACAAAAGTGAGAAGAAGAGCAGAATTTAACAGACTGCTAACAGCGTTATTCATGCAATTGCAAATTCCTCTCTAAATATCCTCCATAGTTCTACTACATACATTTTGATTTAAGTACAGAAGGCCTCAGCTCACAGGACTTTTTCATGCACAGAAAAATTCACATCCCCATGGACACAATGCGTCAAAGTTCTGTTTTCCAGACCAGGATATCTAGGAAACGAGAAAACATGTGAAGGCACCTCTCTTGCTCTGTCACTTGGTGCCAGGAATGTGGGGTGACATGTCTGCAGATGACTGAGCAGACCTAAAGGCTCATTGCTACCAGAAGAAAGCTTTCCTGCTCTCACACATTCCAGTCTGCACGGTCAGAAAATCACCTAACCCTTTAGCAAGTCACTTCAGTCAAAAGCATATTCACATTTTTTCTAAGTTAATCTCCTATAGTTTAATATTTTCTTTTATTTTTTTGTGTTCTTTCAGGTTTTTGGTTTGGATTTTTTTTTTCTTTCTATGTATAGACTTGTATACATTCATAATTTTAGTTTCAAAAGTAGAGTTAATTTAATTATATATATTATATAATCCTGACATTGTTATTTGTAAATGCTGGATGTGCAGCACTAATGACTTCTAATTTTTTATGTGATATGCTGTTATAAAAAAAAAACATTAAAATATCTCTGTGTTTTTTAGTAAAAATACTTTGTCCAACCATATCTGGCCAGTTATATTCACAATCTCTTAAGTCATTGGATATTCTTCAGGGATTTGTCCTGGTCCCCAGCTCACAGATCAAGCAAACCCTTTCAGTGGCATGTTGTGGATGTATGTTACTTTGTAAACAATAAATAAATAAATAAATAAATAAAACAGGAAAAAAATAAGAAAACACTATTTTTGTTTAGGGCAGCACTATGAGTCTAACACTTCAGTATAATTTTTAAATTATGCAGGTTATATAAACACAGAATAACTCATATGTCACATGTAAGTCCAATATACAATGTCAGTTACTTAATACCCCAATGCTTTGAAATCAATAGCAGCAATTATACACACATCAAAAAGAACTTCTTCCCTTTGGTAACTGATATGTTATACAAGCAAGTACTTCACACTTTCCAGCAAAGCCAAATCCATACCTTCACCACTGACACTGATTAGAGTCATGTCATTAGCAGCCCTGTGTTTTGGGAGGACCTTATTTTTCTGTGCATTTAACTACTTTATTTGAGTCCACTAATTAACAGCTACATTCCCTCCAGATGGAAACATTTAATCTAATCTATGCTCCATTTTCTACAGTGCTCATGACAAGGCTTTCAAGGCATTTAAGAGAAAGGAGGAGGGAAAAAGTGTTCTGGGAGAGTCTGTGAATTATTAAATCTCTGCAGCTCCAGAAGGAGCAGGAGGATGTTTGGCATGCTACTTACCCCTCTTATTACCAAGCAAACAAGAGAAATAAGCTCATTGTTTTGCATTATTTGGGGTTCAGTAGTGTTCATATGGAAGCTTTGTGAGCAACACAACAGGGAGAGACTCAACACCTGATGCACTTTTTTTGCAAGTCTCTGTGGTTTTACCATATTCCACCAGTAAGACCAGACCACAGAGACCAGAACACCAGAGCCACCTCTCTCCCATTTGTTGACTCTTGTCTTTGGACTACAGGTACGTAAGTTAAAAAGGAGAGTAAAATCATTCTCTCATCTATCGGCAGCATTTTTCAGGACAAAGGAGTCTAGAACAATCTGGGAATATGGAGAAGAAATTCCAAAATACCAGTCCTGGCTTCAAGATATTGGCCTACACCCAGATGAGATGGTACCTTTCTTCACTTGTACCTTCTGCTAGTGAAGCATCAGTGTGCTGCCTATTATAAATCCCATTTTGAGGCTTCCACATCTTTCTAGATACTACAGAGTTCCATAGGCATCTGCACCAGGTCTTCAGTCTCCACCTCAGGGTCACAGGCAAGAGCTAGGTATAACAATGCTGAGATTAATTGTGCTCATCCCCCAGGGCACCTTGCTGGTCAAAGAATAATGCAACTTTAAAAAGAAAATACTGCTTTCAGAGCACAGATTTAAGTGACCTACTCATTAACACAACATATTATACCAGTCTCACTCCAGAAAATCCACACTTTTAAATTCTCAGATTATCTGGATTCTATACATAAATTTAAATCAGTAGTTAAGAGCACCACATCTCTTGGGAGAACAGACTTGCTTTGAGATGCAGAGAACCTTCCCAAAACAGTCAATAACTCAAGCCTGAAAGCTGATGCATTCAGAGAGAAAAGGTGGGATCAGGGGCACGTAGCATCTCTGAAAAAAAAAAAAAAAGTCAAAATACGGTCAGATATCCAAATTAGTACTTTTGCTTTGAAATCCAATGTAAAAAATAGGCATCCTCTTTACGGAAAGAAATGTTGTGTTTTGATAGCTAAGCATAGTGCATGAACATTCATTTGAGGATAATGGGAAGTTCACAGCTTCTTAATGGTTGCCAAAAAGAGTGAGCAAACTGAGCTAAGAAAGGGCAAAAGGGGAACAGACCTGTTATTTACTGGTAGCTGCTCTTTTTTAAGCAGTCAGTGACATACCTACTCTTTTATTTTCTGATGGCTTTCACTTTGGTCCTAACAAACTGTCCTGATTTTGACTAGGATAGAGTTAATTTTCTTCCTAGTAGCTGTTATAGTGCTGTACTTTAAATTTAGAATTAGAATTATGTTGATAATACATTGATATTCTAGTTGTTACTAAATAGTCAAGGACTTTTCAGCTTCTCACACCATGGCATGTGCACAAGAAGCTGGGAGGGTACACAGCCAGGACAGATGACCCAAAATGGCCAAAAGGATATTCAATACCTTATGATGTCATGTTCAGTATATATTTTGGAAGAAGCTGCTCAGGTTCTTTTTTTCCCCAATTCTCTCATGTCTCCCACTGGGCAAGTGGAAGTGAGTAAATGGCTGTGTGTGGTGTTTAGCTGCCTGCTGGGTTAAACCACAACACAAAAACAGTCAGCAGTATCTTAACCTGACACAAAATGTGTTAATCTGTGCATTTAGTTTTTCTCTTTCCTGTTAGCTAAACCCTACAGAGGCCAATTATATTGTCTTTACCAGTATCAAACACAATGGGGCCCATCATTTGGTATTCTAGTCATTATAAACACCAAACTACACTTTGAATGAGGGCTGTGCTGTAAAGTTGTGTTTCCACTTGAACTATTTTTGAGTAGAAACACATTGCAATGTAGAGACTTTCTCAGGAGTATTATTGCTAACTACAGGAAGGCACCTGTGTTGTGCTTCCTTCTCCAGTTACAAAAGGTCTAATAATTCACCACATATGAGTTTTTCGGTTCTTGTCATTTTTTTGACATCATGATTAGGTATGATCTATGGTTCATTCATTAAAGCCATTATATAAATAATAAATATAGCAGTTTGTCAATGTTTGATAAAGCTGCTAAAAAATTCTCTTCAGAAAAATTAAAAACAGAACACATTGCTCTCAGGAAAAATATACCGACTTTCCACCCACATGCAAAAACTTTATAATCATCCATTTTACAATTGCATTTCAGGCAATTTCAATGTCAAAAAGAACTCAATTTTCCAGCAAAGACAGAAACACTGCTAGAACAGAGAACAGGAAATCGAATGCTTCAGTGAAGAACAATTAAAGTTAAAGAGATATCCTTGATAACACATTAGAGATAATGATAGATGAACTGTCTAATATTTTTTTTTACATATGGCATTTCTTTAAACAGTAAGATTCTAGAAATTAAAACAATGTTTAAAAATAAAGGCACTTGGCTTTTATAGTACTGGTTATTGTTAGTTTTCTACATGAAATGCACATGACATTTTAGGAATGAGACTGAAGGTTAAAGTCTTTCAGCAAGAAAAAGGGAGTATTTCTAAGAATATTTTAAACACTAGCTGAAGAGAACTGTTGTGGAAAACCTTTGTTTATCTGAACTTCCCTACTTGTCTCAGTCCTGAAAAAATGTATACATCAAAGTTAGCCTAATGCAACTGTGCATGTTTGTGTAACAGTGGGTAGGGACTTTGGAAACTGTCTCTAGGAAGGGTAATTGAAGGACCCAACGCAGATGGGACTTCGCACAAAAGATCACATGCTCTGTAGTATCCTCAGCTGAACAGAGACATTAGGACACCTGTATAAGATTAAAAACACACAATCAGGGATCAGGTTAAAATCTGGATTTTCTGGCATTTTCATGGGTCTTCTTTGCAGGAAGGAAGGGAAAGAAGGAAGAAAAGAAGGAAGGAAGGAGCGTTGAAAGAGCTGTGTGGTCCTAAACACTACCCTTTACATCGGGGATGTCAAACTCATTTTCACCAGGTGCTGCATCTTCCTCATGGTTGCCTTGAAAGGGCTGAACGTAATTTCAGGACTGGATAAATATAGGAGTCCTAAAATTACATTTGGCCCTTTGAAGGCAACCACGAGGATTATGTGGTCCCCAGTGAAAATGAGTTTGACACCCCTGCTTTACATGAAAGAAAAAAGTAAAGGATGCCCTCCAGCTGCTAAAATGAATGTCATACAAGTTTATTTCGTATTTGGGAATACAGCAGAGGGGCTGAGGGACCCAGCAGCCTGGCAATGTCCAAAGGCATCAAAGTGGGTAGCCAAAGACTGTGCAAGTGTTAAGTTCAACAGAAAAAATTCATCATTGCAGTAGGCAACACAGAATAATTTGCTAAACTTTTGAGTCCAGCCTGGAAAAGGAGCCTTTATGCAAACACTCTTCCTTCTGCTTGTCCAAATGCAGAATAGCTAATGTCACCCTGTACTGAATATGAACAAAAAATGATAGAAGATATTGAATAATTAGCCAACATGGCATGAAGAAAAGTCTTTCACAATGGAAGGATGCAGTGAGTCCTGATTTCTGCTTTTGTCCTTATTCGTGACCTTTAACAACAAGAGATAATTAAATACTGAACACAAGGTGCAAGAGAATGAAACACCTACCAAGTGGGATGAAAGATTTATTACAAAGACTTACAGAGAGAGATCTTTGATTACAGGCATCCTTGAGAATCCTTGTAAAGAGCAAAAGGGCAGGATGTTAAGCCATAAATCCCAAATGACTATTACATTCTACTAAAAGAGACATTTGCTAACATAGTTTGACTAAACTAAGCTTTTGTGGCCTTCCTAAGGATAAACAGCCTGGTCAAGGATTGTCTGTAAACACACTTGCAGTTTTTTTACAGAGGTTGCCAAGTCAAGAGAAAATGAAGATTTTGGATACTTAAAGGCAGGTGATCCTCAGCACAGGCAGCCGGGAGCCTGTCACATCCTGCAGGAGTTGCTCTAGAAGATAATAGTGAGCACTCAGACCCGGTGCTCCAACTTTCCGATCCCTGGACAAGGATTTCTTCATATTTCAGGTCCCATGCAGGTACACTTCTCTATATAAAGTGTCTAGTTGTAATTAACCCACATAAATGCAGTAGATTTGCAGACAGACTGAAAATCAGGCACATGCAGTGCTCTCTCCAGAAGTGTCACATCCAGGTCAAGTGCATTCAAGCACAGGCTCAGCCATGCCATGGGAGGAGGGCTGTGGCAAATGTTTCTTAAGCACTTTCATCTGTGGCTCTTTTCCCTGTTGCATTGCACTCAGTTGTGCAATTGGTGAGTCCCCAATTACTTTCAGTTCCAGTTCCTTCATTCTTTCTTCTTCAGTGAGATGTTGCCTTTTGTCCTTCCTTCTTTCCCTGAGTTGTTTTCCCTTTGATGTACCTTCAGCATCTACCCTTCTTCACCATAGGAGGCCTTCTCAGAATGAGCTGGGTCTGATCATACGGCACTTAGATCTCTCTTTGCTCCCACCAGCTCTTGAAAAGATAGGTGGTTAATTGGAGCCAGCTGCTTGACGGTTTCTCCACCTATGTGGTAGTTCAGTCTGTCACAATGAGAGATGACAGTGGGAATAGGCCATAAAAATCCTTGGAAATGAGGACAAGCAGCTTACATTTGATATACAGAAGGGAAAGCACATGGAGGGAACAAAAGAGAAGGGCTGTGTGGTTCATGTGATAGACCTGGAGAGTGATCTTCACTGTAGTCCTGGGGCAAGACTGCTTTTGTCAAGGGAAGAGGAGGCTGCACCAATCGAGAGGAGAGGTGATCAGAGCCCTGTGATGTGGTTTAGCTCTGGAAATGAACAAGAAAACACAAAGCTGAGGAGCATTATTTAGGAAGGATCAGTAAAATCTAAAGAAAGTGTTGATGACCTGAAAAAAGGGGTATTAACTGTTATGCATTTGCCAGATATGATTAAAAATTCAGCAGGAATAGCTCAATCTCTTTCTCTTCCTCACTTTACTTTTCCTATTTAACTCCCTCTCTTCATTTTAGCCTCTGCTTCTAAATTCTGTAGTCTATGGTCAAACAAAAAAATCAAAATGAGAAGTATACTTGTTCTTTATTCTAGGTATAAAAATCCACAACTTAACACCATGACTTCTACTGTGTTTCTTTACAGTTTCAATAACAAATATTAGATGAAAAAAAAAAGTACACAGTCTATCTTTCTCACATTTTGCTTATATAAGTTGTATACTTTAACATATTAGAATAGCATGACAATGTACAGTCAAAATGTTTTAGTTTTGATAACTACAGTGTGAAATTATGTTTGCTTCCTGTCAATCTGCTATTATAATAATATTGTTTTAAGATGAAAGAGAAGAGAGATAGAAAAAAAAGGGGAAATAAAAGATGAAAGGAGAAGAAGGGGAAGTGGGATAATAAAAAGAAAAAGCGATAACACCCCCAGTCATTTATAGGTGGCAGGCTTTATACGCTCAGATGCTACTGCATCTTACACACTGAGGGTAAGTAGTACAGCCCACACAGAAATTTCAGGAAAATTGCAGGCTGCTACATAATCAATTTTTTCAAAGTAGGATGTAGCTTAATCTAATTACAGACTGCTGGATTCAAGAATCAGCTTTTATGCATCCTGTTTATTGTACACTTGCCAATTATGTCTAATAGAGACAGACAGGTGAGGTTCAAAGGAAAAACTCAGTGAGTTAAAATAGGAATCATCCAAACTGGCAAAACTGTGTGGCCAAATTGTGATACCAAAGAAGTCAAAGGGAGCTCTGTTTAAAAAGCCAATGAGTTTAAGATTGGTCAAATCAGCGTTTCCTAAATAGGAGCAGAAATCACTAAGAAGTTTATTTAAATCCTGGTTTCATTGAAGTCAAAAGGATTTTTGCCTTTTTTCCTCAATAAATTCAGTTTGTCACCCATCTGGTTTTTCTTCTTGTTCTGAATATGTCTGAAATGCATAACACATTCTGTAACTTTGCATCTTGTCTGGAAGAATACATATAATGTACATGTAAATGCACCCATCTGTTTCCCTGAGCCACCTGACCTGGTGTTCTCTGAGCTTTTACAGATAAAGTGACCTAGATTTTGGCAAGGTCAATGGAGTCCCTCAGTTGAATTCCCTCAAGATCAGTGGATTGTTGTTGCAGCACTGGTATCTCTCCCAGGTGATACAGAAACCCAGAATACTCTTGATGCTTATTAACATTTCTGTGATACTCCTCCTAAGATTAGGATTGTTAACTTCAGCATTAATTCTTATGTATGGCTAAATTCCCAGTGAAGCTAAATGGATTTTAGATTTTCCTTTCACTTAGTGGTGCGTATTGCTGAGCAAGTTGCTTTGCACCACCAAGCAGCTACTGAGTTTCATCTTATAGCAGCTGCATGTTTATGCCAATAGAAGTTTCTTTACATATTCCTTATCTCTGCCACAGTTTCCCTATTCCAAGGCTCAATAAAGGTATGGAAAAATTTTAACTGGTAAGGAAGATTTAGAAATATATGACGAGCACCTGGATCCTGATGAAAGTCAATCCTTTTCCTTGGCAAATGCTTCTGTATAAAGTTCTTAATTAAAATAAGCCTTAAGTTAACATAACTAACTCCCCTGTTTTTGAATAACCTATTCTGTTTTGAGCAAGGGAAGGATGGGACTTCTAAAAGGAGATTTTGTATTATTTTTCTATAGCGTTACAAACTGTTATGAGATTAAGCCAACATGATACCAGATATGAAGTGTAGTTACAGAAACTATTTGATCCCATTGCTTCATAGGTATATCAAAGGCTGACAGCTCAAGCTGAAAAAATATACTGATTTCTGGTAACTACTGTTTTAGTCAAAAGTCAAAACATAAATATTTCTCATTCTTTTTCATTATATCTGACATAGTTTAGTGTCTAAAGAAAACAGAACTATAAATATCAGGTAAGAATGTCTTTCTCTGTAGGAGTTTTTCCCTTAAAAAGATGTTTATTTCCTATTGTTTTCATCTGTGAAGACATGGGATAGAGATCCTGAACTCTATTATACAACGTAAGTCCAGAGTAATTCTGTTAAAGAAACTCCATTGGAGTAATTCTAGTTTGACACTAATATAATCAAGACCATCACATCTGGACTGTTAATGAAATCAGAAGAATTAAGAACTGATCTAAAAAGCAGAGTACAGCACTCTGTACAGACAAGCCTGCATTTACACAAGAACTTGCATCCTTGTGTTTGGCCTTTTTTATCTCCCTTAAAAATTCCAGCTATAAAAATCCACTCCACAAGTGCATGAAGGAGGGTACAAAGCTGACGTTGACTTCTTAGTCAGGAAAATGTCTGAGTGAAAGCAAGAGAACTGTCTCTGTAAAGAAGAAAAAGAACTCTGCAAACCACAAAAACAAGCCTTTATTCCTCAGGTCAGAAAAAATAACAGACCCATACGAGAAAAGGAGAAAAGTGTCCTAGTTCATGTTAGCCAGAGGGGAACTCCTTAACAGTGAAATGTAGAGCACACAGCAGGGCCAGAGTCCCATTTGGAATTGTTGTTCCTCACTGATTTTATCCAAGGATTCTGGTTGCTGATCATCTCAATGAGTCTCACACTCTTCGCAGGTAAAAAACTGTTTATTTTCCTCTCCCCATCGGCGTAAACTGCTGAACAGATTATAATGCCTTGTAAACTGAACAACACCTGAACTGCTTCTGCTCAGCACCACCAAGTTAAACATAAAGAAAGATTACTGACAGCTTGATGCATTTATGTATTATGAGACAATAAAATACATATAAATAAAATATATATAAATTGCATTATTTATAAACATTACTAGGGTCATTTCTAAACAAGTTCAAATCAATCGGTATTTTTCATAGCTGATTTAGTGACACCTTACTAGCTCAATACCTAGTCCTGATTCCAAACTATGTAAGTGTGCCATTGGTTTCTGTCACAACCAGGTGACTCCAGTGTAGGACAGGTCACTAAACTAACTAGTATTAAAAAAACCACTAAAAAAGACAGACGGAGAGATAGAAATAAAAATTAAATATATGTATCAACTGTAATGTCTCTGATAACAGAGTTTTTATTATTATTTTTATTATAGGGATTCTTTTAAATAAACCAAATATATGTAACAATCCTTTACAAGGAAGTATTAATATATTCATGAAAATAAAAAGGTTTCCAGTAATTTTTACAATAATTTTGTTCTAATCAAGAATTACTACACCAGTATCAAGCTTCTGTCATTTCAAGGAGAGAAATTAAAGTCTGCTGTGTGCAAGACATCTTTTTTAGAAACACTTCAGCATACGAGTAGCTTTTTATGTATACCTTCACAGGATAATGTGTACGGGATCATGTTTCATTTTTATAGAACCCTGCAATTTAGATCTTATTAAATTCTGCAGACTCTTTCCATTCAGGGAAGAAAAATAGCAGCTCTTGAAACGTACAGCCCATTAGCAGCCCAATTAAGACCATCCAAGGCCAGCCCTGACCCCCTAAGCTTCTAGACCAGGGAATTTGGTGGAGCCAACAGGGTCACTGTGCCAGTGAGTCTGTTTTTTCTACCACTGCCAAACCTGGCAGAAGGGGTGCCATGGTAGTGGGTAAGAACTCAGAGAGGATGGGTCTCACATTTTGGACAGTCTAGTATGTGCTTCACTCGATAGTCAGGCAACCACAGTGATGGGGAGGGAGAGGCCAGGGTCATTCTGCCTTCTCCATAGCATGTGCAGAGCCGCTTAAATTGAATAGCAGGGACAAACCCACAAACTGAAGAAAGCAGAGGTAGCTGCTGTTAGGGTTACCATCAATCATGGCAGTCCAAAGGTTTTTGGGCTCATCCTTGAAAATCCATGAAAACGATGAATATATTCTGGCTCAAGATCTCTCTCAATGTGCCCTAGAAAAGTATAGGTAGAATTTCATATGATCATGGGATCACAGGATGCTAGGGATTGGAAGGGACCTCAAAAGATCATCTAGTCCAATCCCCCTGCCGGAGCAGGAACACCTAGATGAGGTTACACAGGAATGTGTCCAGGCGGGTTTTGAATGTCTCCAGAGTAGGAGACTCCACGACCTCCCTGAGCAGCCTGTTCCAGTGCTCTGGCACCCTCACTGAGAAGAAGTTTCTTCTCAAGTTTAAGTGGAACCTCTTGTGTTCCAGCTTAAACGCATTACCCCTTGTCCTACCATTGTTTGTCACCGAGAAGAGCCTGGCTCCATCCTCGTGACACTCACCCTTTGTATATTTGTAAACATTAATAAGGTCACCCCTCAGTCTCCTCTTCTCCAAACTAAAGAGACCCAGCTCCCTCAGCCTTTCCTCATAAGGGAGGTGCTCCACTCCCTTAATCATCTTGGTTGCCCTATGCTGGACTCTCTCCAGCAGTTACCTGTCCTTCTTGAACTGAGGGGCCCAGAACTGTACATAATATTCCAGGGCAGAGTAGAGGGGAAGGAGGACCTCTCTCTACCTACTAACCACCCCACTTCTAATACATCCCAGGATGCCATTGACCCTCTTGGCCACAAGGGCACAGTGCTGGCTCATGGTCATCCTGCTGTCCACCAGGATCCCCAGGTCCCTCTCCCCTACACTGCCCTCTAATGGATCATTCCCCAACTTATACTGGAACTGGGGTAGTTCCTGCCCAGGTGCAATACTCTACATTTGCCCTTGTTATATTTAATTAAACTTTTCCCCGCCCAACTCTCCAGCCTGTCCATGTCCCGCTAGATGGCAGCGCAGCCTTCTGGCATGTCAGCCACTTGGTGTCATCAACAAACTTGCTGATAGTACACTCTAGTCCCTCATCCAAGTCATTGATGAATATATTGAACAGTACTTGCCCCAGCACCGACCCTTGAGGCACTCCACTAGATACAGGTCTCCAACTGGACTCCACCCCATTGACCAAAACTCTCTGGCTTCTTTCCTTCAGCCAGTTCACAGTCAACCTCACTACCCAATCATCCAGACCACACTTCGAGTTTAGCTATGAGAATGCTGTGGGAGACTGTGTCAAATGCTTTACTGAAGTCAAGGTAGACCACATCCACTGCCCTGCCATCATCTATCCACCTCGTTATATCTTCATAAAAGGCTATGAGGTTGGTCAAGCACGACTTCCCCTTGGTGAAGCCATGTTGACTGCCACTAATGACCCTCTTATCCTTGATATGCCTTGAGATAGCACCAAGGATAAGTCATTCCATTACTTTCCCAGGGATGCAGGTGAAACTGACCAGTCTATAATTACACGGGTCTTTCTTCTTGCCCTTTTTGAAGATTGGGGTGACGTTAGCTTTCCTCCAGTTCAGGCACCTCTCCCGTCTCCCAAGACTTGGCAAAGATGATGGAGATTGGTCCAGCAATGATGTCAGCCAGCTCCCTCAGCACCCGTGGGTGCATCCCATCTTGGCCCATGGATTTGTGGATGTCCAGATTGCCTAATTGTTCCTTAACCCAGTCCTCATCAACCAAGGCAAATTCTTGCACTGTCTTGACTTCCTCTGGGGCCTCAGGGGTACAGGGCTCCTCAGGACAGCCTCCGGCAGAGTAGACAGAAGCAAAGAATGCATTCAGTAACTCTGCCTTCTCTGTATCTTCTGTCACCAGGGCACCCACCTCATTCATCAGTGGGCCTACATTGCCTCTGGTGTTATTTTTATCTGCCACGTATTTGAAAAAGCTCTTTCTGTTGTCCTTGACCCCTCGTGCCAGCTTTAATTCTAAGGAGGCCTTAGCTTTCCCGGTTGTCTCCCTACACCCTCTGACAACAGCCTTATATTCTTCCCAAGTGGCCAGTCTCTTCTTCCATGATCTGTAAACTCTCCTCTTCCACCTGAGCATACCCAGCAATTCCCTGTTTAGCCACACAGGTCTCCTGGCTCCCTTCCTTGACTTCCTATGTGTAAGGATGCTCTGATCTCAAACAATTACATTCACATGTGAAAAGCTTCTTGAACGATCAGCAAAAGCACAAATTGAGGCCATGTTCAAAAAGAGAGGGACATAATCTGCTGAAAAACCTGGACAGACTTCTGTGGGTCTCCCCAGTCATGTATGTCACTCTAATGTGCGTTTATTGGCTTGCTAGAAAACCACTCCAGGACATCCATGGGCATCCCTCCTTCCCTACACAAGTCCCCGGTGGAATCTTATCTCTGCTCCTATACTTTCTTTCTGTCTCTCTGCTTAATCGAGGAATACCCCTTATTTCTAGGAAAGAAGCCCACATTCCTGCTCTGAACATGAGTCATTATTTTCCCTGTTGCTCTTTCACAAGCATTGCCACTTGTGCAGTGACAAAGCCACCAGGATGAGGCCATGCCCTATTCAGCAAACCTGGGATCTGGCCTTTTAAGAAACACTGCAACCGTTTTGCATCTCTGTCACAAACTTGAACTTCTGAACTACATAATCAGATTTCATTACCAAAAATACTAAAATATTCTCTGCGAGCTAAAGTGACATTCCAGTTTGCACAGACCCCACATGGATTACACTTTTAAAACTATTTCTGGAAATTAAAAATATATATATATATTAAAATGATAAAATAAATAAAGCATCAAACAATGTGACAGATTCAGAGGAAGCTGAGACCGCACGCAGACCATCACCACACCGATAATGAACACACCTGCCCAACCAACAGGTCTGCCTTACAGGTGGTGTGTACTTTTTCTGACAGTGTCGACACACATTATCTCAAAACTGACATAAAATCATAATGCAGCTGAGCTCTAAAAGAAATGGGGAGAAAAATCTGTAATAATAGTGTTTTGCTCTTATTGCCTAGCAGCTAAAATAACCACCTTCTCTGTTTGGTGCCCCACTACCAACAGCAGTAAGGCTTCAGTATAACTGCATGCTGTAAAATCTAATTGACTGTTGTCCAAACACTCGATGTAAAGTGACATGCCACAATCTTGACTCTTGTCCATTTACTACAGTGCTTGAGAAGTGCCATAGTGATTTACTGAAAAAGTTACTCCTGATTGTTGTCTATGATTTACTCTTCAGCCATGCAGAAAATGGCAGAACTGACAGATTTCAAGAAAAGTTTGTCAGCCATTACCCCCATGGGTTAGTCAGCAAAATCTTCTGGTTGGTGATAAGCAATTCTCAGCTGAACACTATTTTGTTTTTATTTTGGATTTTATTGTCTTATTCCCCAGTGCTTCTAAAAAATGCTGGGTTTAAGGTTTTGAAGGAAATGTTTATTGGCTCGTAGTGTGTAATTCACAGTCTCCATAAAAGTGCTGAATTCTAACTAGGAGTATTATATGAGAATTTCTAAAAACAATCTTTAAAATAACCTAGGCATTCAGGAACATAGCAAAAGAATAAATACTAAGAAAGGGAAAATAAATCAATAAATAAATAAATAAATACAGGAAATATATCGTATGCTGTAAAGTGCCAGCTTTTAGTGGAGCTGCTCAAAGACCTGATTGCCATTTGCATAGAATCACAGAATTAGCTACTATAGTGGAACAAAGTAAAATATTTTTATTTGGTTTTGAGCTAAACTGCTTTCCCAGACTGGGGCAAGGTTGGTACAACTTTCCTTTGTCACTGAGGTGCATGATTAACAGGGGGCTTTATATGAGTTTTTCTGAAGACTACAGCCAGTAGCACCCGTATTCAGGAAATGAGTGAGATGGACATTTAAAGGTTGCCAGTGCTTTAAGCTCAGTCGCCTAAAGGATGAACATTCTGTGTAAGATCCAAGGTCTGTCTACAGATCTGTGTCATGAATTAGACATGCAGTGCACATGATAGGGCAATATATGATCGTTGCCCAGATACAGACTTCCAGCTTCTTGTAAGCAGTATTTTAAGAAGACAGCATTGCCCAGGATTCTCACAGAAACGCGTCTACTGTTCTTCCATAAAAAACAGACTCTGAAGCCCCAACCTGGTCCTTTGTTAGTAATAGTAATAACAATTCACCTTTCATGAGTTCTCAGAAATGCCAGACCCCTTGGGCTATGCATTGCTCAGGAGAGACAACCATTGCCCAAAAGAGGCTCCAATATCTACAGGAAGGTCAGACCCATGTTGGAAAACACAACATACTATCAGTAATCTCCAAAAGGCATGCAGATACCACAATTTAAAAAAAAAAATATTTTAAGTAGATGTTAAAATATTCAGCTTTGTTTTATTATATCATGTTACAATAAGTGTGTCCCAGGGCAAATGAAGTTAAAAGTAAATATAAGCCTGGAAAACAAGCATTTGCAGAAACCCATCATAAGGAAAAAAAAAAGGAAAGGCACAGAAACCAAAGCTTGAGCAAAGCTGCAGGAAAACACCTAGGTGTTCCTGGAAACACAGAAAAAAAAGTTTTGAAAATATAATGTGATGCTAGTGGTAGTGTCTCTGCATATATGATGGTCTAAGAGAAAAAGTTTAAACTAGCTAGTCATATTTTTGGAAGAAAGTAACAAGCTTTCAAGTCACATATGTCCCTGCTCAGTGTCAAATGATGCCTGAAGCAGGAGCCTGTTCAGCTGCCAGCTGAAACCTTTCCCTGGGGCAGTTTTTCCCTGGGATTCTTCTCCTGCCCAAGCCTACGGCAGGGCAGCCTTATCAGAATTTCACAGATGCTCTGCATGATGTAGTTGCAACCTTCTGGAAACATGGAATTCACTGTATAGCACATGCACAGAAGGCCCAAAAGTTCTCAGAAACACCATACATTTTGTGTATGAGTATCAGAGTTCAGCTGATGCATCTGAGATTTACAAATATTCAGCAGCTTATCCAGAGTAGAGGTAGCTGGATTCCCAAGTGTGAGGTATTCAGAAAAATTATTTCACCCTCAAATTCCAACCACATAGGCTTCCAAGTAGAGACAATTTTAATGTCAGGCAAATACTGTTTGGACTGACTCTTACACTGGCCAAATGCAGATGTTGTGTGGATGAGATTCTTAGGGACATGGTTTAGAGTTGGCCTTGACAATGTTAGTTTAACAGTTGGACTCGATGGTCCTAAAAAGTCTTTTCCAACCAAAATGATTTTATGATTCTAAAGCCTGGAGAACTGATTACAGAAAAGCCTCTCAATTGTTCAGAGGTTCCTGCTTGGACATCAATCTTGTTATGAAGTACAAGAAGCCTATCTTAAATCTTAAGAAGTCTTAAATCTGAAAATTAATTAAAATGATCTTAAATAAGAATAGTTCCAAGCGAATTCCAACAGCACACAAAATGTTAGCTTAGGATAGTATATCGAGGGAGAGAAAAAGAGCTGGAGTGCTTCTTGGATTTATTAAAACCAGATATAGCTGTGGAAATTCGAAACACAAATCCTCAGAGATACTAACATTAGAACTGAGGCAGCAGTAATTCTGAAAGGGGTCTAGTAGCACTAGATGACAAAAAATTTAAAAAGATAAATGAGTCATCCCTGTGATACAGCCAGTGGTAAATCTGTGGAGAACATTAAGTGATTCTGCTCATTTTAAGTTAATTGTTAATAACTTCATGTCTCTACCTTGCTTTGTGCTGTTTATGAAGATGTAATGAATTCAGGTCACGTCTATGGCCAAGGGATTTGGCAAGTGAAGAGCTCTGTGATTCTTTGCCTTGTGTGGCCATTCATAAATAAAGGAGGTGGTCCATACAAGTGGGGCATGAAAGTCAGAGGGAGGGAAAGATATATCCATCAACTGTGAATTTCTAACATTGGACCTCTCCCAAATGTGTGTCAAGGCATCATGACACCCAAACTTCCTTACAAGACACAAAGAGATGAAATAAAGAAGGAATCTCAGCTAATGTTGGTCATGTAAAGGCTAAGATCCTTCAGCAGCCAGAGGGAAGTTTATTCTGGAATGGGTGCCTGAAGTAGGTGGAATAACTCAAAGTCAGTAAGATTAATCTCACATCAACAGAAAACAAACAAACAAACAAAATTAAAAAAAAAAAAACACACCTGTAGGAGATCAAGTCTGAGCAAGACAAAAACACTCTACTATTATTTTTAACAATTTTATTCCTAATGCTAGCATTACTTCCTAAAATGAAGGCAGATGTGAACAGGAAAGAAAAATAATTGCTCAAAAACTATCTGAGCAAAAAATGTCAAGACTCTATTTCAGCATCTTCTAATAAGAACTAATAATATTGAAAATGAATCTATATTCTATGAGGGTGGTGTTTTCAGGGGGAAAAAAAATACATAATGAAAAAAGAAATCGAAAAAACCCTCCACAAACTATTTTAATAAAAACTACAGTACAGGTGAATCCAAGTATGAAAATTTTAGGTTAATCAGGAATTATTGTTTCCATTTCTACTCATTCTGCTTCCATAACGCCTTTCCAGAAATAACGCTTTCTTGAATGATTGAAGGTAACAGAAGCCTAAAAGACCATGACCTTTACTGGAATGACTTCTTTATAAATTTCGAAGTGATGTTTACAGAAGAAACATAAAAGAGAGTTGAATATGAAAAGCAGCAAAAGTATTAATTTTTCAGTGCAAGACTAACAACAATGGAATAAGGAATGTTGGAGTTACTGGAAGTATTTTTGGCAGAACTGAATTCACCAGGTGTAAGAAGAGGCACTTGCAAGTACCTGACACTGAGAAACACATACTGAACAAACCCTACAAGAAATATAATAAAGATATTTTTATTTTTTTTAAGGCAACTTTCTTTATTAAACAACAAAAGAAATCAAAGAAACACCAGACCATCTCAGACAGGCTACCCAAGCAGTTAAAGAGGTTGTGATCTATCATCTGTTTAAGGTTACTCTTTTAATTGGAATCATAAATTATTTACAGCTAGTATGGCTGCAACTGCTGCTGCTTTACTTGTCTCATTGGTAACTGTTACAAATGAAAGAAAAAAAAATCAACTTGTCTTTTAAAATTAGATCATGGCCACTATGCTATGCTATGTGACAACTAAGAACAAAGAGAGTGTCAACAAACTCAGATTCCTCCAGACCTGCTTCCTCTGTATATTTTACTGCTTCTTACTAATGGGTCAGATTGTTTCAATGGCTTTTTGTTTATGTACCTCTCACAGTGATTTTTATCTCAGGTCAGCACACCTTATTATCTTTTATTGTGCCATTTGAGGGTCACTTTGTGACTTTTCTTATGCCCTTTATAGGTATAGGTGCTCACCTACAGATGCTAATAGTCTCAAATGAATATATATTAATAAAATGCAGTTCATAAATAACTTCTGGAAAGTCAAGAACCAACTTACAAAATGATCTGGCTCTAGTAATTAGAAATCGTATAATAGAATCTGGAATTGTACTTCCGAAACTTCCTACCCATCATGTATCCACCAATCCCATTTCAGAATCCTGTATGTGCAAAATCCTCCCATGCATGAGGAAAGGAAGTCAACAGTCAAACAAAGAATATTTTCATGTGTGTATCTTGCCTATGCAGGTGTGTGGAGATGAACCAAAGGGCTGGAGGAACCATTAACTTTCTGGGTCATTCCTACTGTAGTGTAGGCCTGCACCAAACTACATATATATTTCTATTTATATCAATCAAATAAAACAGGAAATTTGAAAATTCATGGCCAGGAAAATCCATCTTCACATATTTTGATTCCTGGATTTAGCGTTAACATTTTACTTTCTTATGCTTAAATAATATTAAATTAAACCCACACAGCCAAAGTGTCTTCAGATTATTCAGATAAATTATATTTTCATTTGTGTGGTTTTGCAGGAAAATGAGTCCCTACTTATTATGAAAAGTCCTTTTAAAAACAAGTCCGGTTATTTAGAAACAGAACAAGAGGTAGATTCACACGTTCTTGAAGTCAGTGTAAAATATCCTGTTAATTTTGCAGGAAGTAGGACTTCCAGTAAAAATGTTAACTGAGGGACTAATTTTTGGTATCTCTGCTTACAGTTTCAAGTATTTTGCAGTACAGTATCAATCAACCTCCAGTGAGTGTCACTATGTTTGCTGGAGCTTGTCCCTGGCCCTGAAGTTCTCCATCTTGGAAGGGTATGTATCGCCCCTCCTCAGTCCACATTCCTAAGTGCCACAGGCGATGGAGGAGAGATAATTACATGTAAATAGGTAAATTGTGCGTTAGAATAGAATTGGGGTGTTATCAGGATGATCACCAGGACATCAGCCTAAGAAGTTCTCCAGGACTTGTCAATGTATGCACGTCCACTAGAACTACTTGTGGTAAAACACTAGTCTATAAGAACAAGGGCATCTGACCCGACAAGACACTGATCTTGCCCAAAGTTATGTATGCCAGAATCCTGTATTTTATTAATGTAGTCCAGGCTGGCAGTGTTTCTTTAGCTTCTATTTAAAAAATCCTTTTTCAGCTGGTTTAAGAAGGGCACTGACCTCCAACAAATCAATTAGATCTTAAATGAAAGCTCTTTTGTAGTCTTCATTAAAAAAAAAAAAAAAAAAAAAAAAAAAAGAGTAAAATACAGTTTACCTTTAATAAAACTACCACAAAGTAATTGTATTATATAACAAAGGATACATCAATGTCCATAGATATAGATTTTCTGTAACAGCTAAAGTCATGGTGATCCATGCTCTTTCACCCAGGTTAGTTATTTCCTATTTTAGAAGAATAAAAAGAATAATTTAAATTTAATAATCTTTTTAAACTGTCATAAAATAGGGATTTAGCCTTCCAAAAAATAATCTTCTTTAAACTCACCTCTGAACAGGGTGATAACACCGGTACAAGATGTCAAATTATTTCAGAACACAGTACCTATTATGGGTTAGTGTGATCAGTAATCAGCCCATCAACGTGTAGAGCTTTTGGAGTTTGACCCACTGTAAGGTCATACGTCTATATATTTCATCCTGACCTCCAGTACTGCCACTGCTGCTGGTTCACTCTGTGCCTAGTTCCAGAATTTCAATTCCCAGACTCTGATTACTAAACAACCTTCAGGATGAACCACTAACAAATAGTGTGGATAAACAAGTTAAAATAAAATAAGATCCACTAAGAGTATTTGCTCCAAATCCAAACTAAACTAAGGTTCAAAGCCTCTGGCTAACTTTGCTTTGAGTTATTTTGGTATGTTTCAGCTCTTTGAGCTCTGGAGATGAAAGTGTCAAAATATCACGAGTCAGCTCCCTCATATGGGATTTTCCATGAAATTTTGCAGACACAAGAGGTTCAGAAAGTTTAGGAAAGTTCCAATTAAGAGTCGGCAGCTTGCCTGCACTCACCCTACAGCACTTGTTAGATGTGAACAACACACACATGCGTGCACACACACACAGACTTCTTAGGCATTTAGTGATGTCAAAAATGTTCCTTGTCTGGGTCCGATGGGAAACAGAGTTTTATACTAGCTGGGAAGAAAAAATCAACATCAACACTTGCAGTGGAAATTGTCAATGTCTGAAGAAAACATTTAAATAGAATCTAGTCTAAAATGTGGTGCAATATTTTCCTTTGGTTTCTTTAAGCTCCAGTTTGAGAATGTAAACTGTCCTTGTTCTTGTGGTTTAACCCAGCAGGCATCTAAACAGCACACACAACCGTACACTCACCCTCCCCACCTCAGTGGGATGGAGGAGAGAATCAGAAAAAAATATGAACTTCATGGATTAAGATAAAGACAGTTTAATAGGAGAGGAAGGGGAAGGGGAAAAAAAATGTAATTGTTCACCACCAATCAACTGATACCCAGCCAGTTCCCATGTGGCAGTTGCCACCACCCAGCCAGCCCTCCACATTTATATATTGACCATGACATCATATCATATGGTTATTCCTTTGGCCAGTACGGGTTAGCTGCCCTGGCTGTGTCCCCTCTCAGCTTCTTGTGCACCACCAGTGTCCTTGCTGAAAAGTCCTTGACATGGTATAAACATTGCTTAGCGAATAACAAAACATCAGTGTATCATCAACATTCTCCTCCTACTAAACCCAGAACACAGCACTGTATCAGCCACTAGGAAGAAAATTATCCCAGCTGAAACCAGAGCAGTACTAAAGATTTTGTCTAACCAGAATGAAAGTACAATGTAGTATGAATTTCAAGAAGACATTTCAAAGATAAAACATGCAGAAAAATGCAGAATGGTTGCCTCAGTGACAAGACAAAGAAGTCATTTAATAAATAATAAATACCTGAACAGACTCCCATTAAAAACAACTCTACATTGAACCAACTTTTATAAAGGCCAAGAGTTCACTTGGAAGTAATGAGTAATTGCTTGGGTTCAGCACAGTCAATGACAAAATCTGTATCTATTTCAGCAAAGCCAGTATTTAAATTTATGTATAGTGAATATAATTATGGCCTGTACTCCTTCTACCTTGCCTATCTCAACATTGGCTTGTTCGTTTGTAGCTCATTGGTATCCTGTTGCCTTCGATTGTCCTCCATCAAGGCAAAAAACAAGTTCCTGGTTTTTCAACCCAACTATTGCCAATAATTTTTACACACTGAACCAGCACTGAATTGATTGTGAAAGGGAATATGAGGTGCCTATCTGAAATACAGGAGGGCTACATTTGGTGACTAGGAAGCTCCCTATCAGTTGCTAATAGTCAATGAAACAAGGATTCATCATCCAAGGACAATAAATGGCACATTTTCTAGATTTCTGTATTTTTCCATATTTCCAGGATGATAAGTACAATAAAAATGCTGAAATTATTTATTTCCCATGCTTCCAAACAGGATGTTTGAGGTTTCAAATTATGTGGGTGCATGTAGATACATTTTTATTCTGGTTTGCTGCTGTAGCTGAGTCTCAGCCTTTCTTTGTGAATGTCCTTGTACCTTGGTTCTCTACCTGTAAGATGGAAATAACATTTCCTTTCATAATAAAGCTACTGTAAAAAATAAATTGGTGCATCTGAGAGGCATGATGCTATGGTGATTACAGTTGTATAGGAACGTAGAGAGCGTAGAGAGGAAATGTTTTTATAGTTGTTTCAATTTAATTTGCAGGCAGAAAGACTAATGGAAAACCAAGACACTGAAGTTTAGATCTAAGTCCTCTGGTCTGTTTATCACCTTTGGCTATTTTCTTAGGGTCTACGAACGTAGGGAGCAAAGCAGGAGATAGCTATATCTTGCAACATATAAGCCCTCCTAGCTGTCACTCAGAACAGTCCTCATGTCTGAAGTGCTTTCATCAGTGTCAATAAAGGGAAAGGTTTGTGGGATTACATATTTCTTTCCAGACGTGTTTCTTCTTCTGAAACTGGCTTCTAAAATCCAAGTGTTAGGCAAGAGAATTTTCTCCACGTTAGCTTACTAGTAAATTCCTAAGTACTTTACAGTCATGAGAAACTAAGCAAAAGAGCAAAACACAGCTTTAAAAGAGATCTAGTTGAGGGTTTTTGATTCAGGTATTCCAAATCTTTTTATAACATAAGATTCTTGACCTACTTCATAGTGAAATACGGAGCTTTTTTTGCAGACTTTTTAGTTCTTCTAAGCATAAAATGTGACTTCCCCATAAGGATACCTTAGAATTGATCTAGCAAATTACAAAACTTTATTTTAGGGCTTCTTCCACTGATAGAAGGCACAAAGCATTCATAAAACCATAATTGGGGGGAGGGGGGGGGGAAGGGGGAAGAAAAATCTTTTAAAATAAATTAAAAACAACAGCTAAAAGAAAACCACGTTATGGAATATTTTCATCCAGTTGCCCCAAAAACCTGTCTACAGATCTGAGTTACACATCTATATGTTCTGGCAAAATGAAATGGACTGCAGATCAGAATACTTTGATTTCCACTTACCTAACTGGGAAATATAATGTCATAAACAGATCTGCTTTTATGGGAAATATATCTTGCATAGAAGATACTTTACATGCCTAAAAGGAAGAAATAGCGGCTTAATCACCCCCAAATCCACTGTCATTCCATAGGACTTCTGTGGCAACATGGTCTCAGTCAAAAGCTGTACACAATTGAGACTGCTGCATTTTCATGTATGTTTTAGTGTAAAAGTTGATAATAGAATAAATTTTAAAATTTTACATTCTTTATTAAACAATTAGAAATAGTCACCAAAGGGAAGGAGACAGTTGTGAACCTCATAGAAGCAAATTATTGTTTTCTAATAAATTAAAAGCAAAGGATGAATCCCAGTAGACAAAAACATATTTAAGTAACTATGGAAAGGAAATAATCTATCTATTTTTTTTCCCT
The DNA here is from genome assembly GCF_036013475.1 of Columba livia. Taxonomy (NCBI): domain Eukaryota; kingdom Metazoa; phylum Chordata; class Aves; order Columbiformes; family Columbidae; genus Columba; species Columba livia. The sequence continues at coordinate 58,983,933 of NC_088602.1, read as the reverse complement.
TAAATTTAGTGGGGACCCACACTGTCTGCCCTAGAAGGATAAACCAGAAGTCATTATGGAGTGAAAAAAAATTGCATGGTCTGGACTCCTGGAAGATTTGATTGAAGAAAATTGATTTAAAAGCTAGAATACTCCACCACAGGAGATAAGTAGCAAGCATGAAGCCTGGAACTCAAATACAATCTAGACAAGAGAAGAAACAATTCCATTTAGAGGAGGAAAGGGAGATCTTTCTGACCTAATCCTAGTGAAGTAAGTTAAACATAGCTTTTCTTTCATTTCTTCACCTGTTTCTTCTATGAACATCTGTGGCAGTAATGTGTATTCCTAACATTATAAATAAATGACTGCCTATTTGTTTAACCTGTTTTGAATTAAGGATGATTGACAAAACATCAGTCCTAAATACTGTAACATCAAGACAACTGAGGATTTACATGCAGAATGGGTGATAGACACTAGACTATGTCTGATGGTGAGGCAGAAATGAGGACAAATATATTTTTCAAACATATAGTGGCACTGGCAATATGTTGTACTTTTTGTGCATGTTAATTACAGACTTCAATTAGTTTCTAGCAAAAGAAGGGACTGAATTTTCCACTGTAAGATGTGAATCTTAAACTGAAGAATATTAAGACCAGAAAAAAAATATTTCAGGGAGAAAAATTTCATCAAGAAATTGCAGTGGCTGCAGTTCTACTACGTATTTCTTAGCTTGAGCACATTCCCTTCAGATGGTAGAGAGCTGCAGAAAACTATTTTTAACAGTAACGACAGCTCCAAAGGTTCAAGAATCATAAATTAAGCACAGAAATTATTAGATTGACTTAAAAGATGGAGATTTTTAAAAACATTTGGCTATCTTTCTTTGCCTTTTCAGTATAAAGGGTTTAGGCTTCATTTGGGCTATATGAATTCTTCAACATGACCAGAAGGCTAGAAATGTCACTTTGCAAAAAGAAATCTGAGCATTTCAAATAAACACGAGCTGGCTCAACACAGAATCCACCAAGCATCACAAGACACATCGTAAAAATTACAGGTATCAGCAAACACAATTTTTAAAACAGTCTTTTTTTTTTCATGGAAACTCCAGGCAACAATGAATTCCTTCCTTCCCTTGATAGTGTGTTCCAGTGGATAATTACCCTTGTAAAAGTTGGGTTTTCTTTTCACTTTTCATGCTGATTCTTTTCCTAACTTAGCTGCCAGCCAAGGGGGGTCTTGTTAATGGCTTCGTCACATTATGTCCCTAAAATATTGAGGTTCACTTCTATCTTGAAGGAAAAAAAAAAACTAAACAAAACAGAACTTTACAAATATCCTTTGTGGTTTTGTGAGCTTTTACACTTCTGTTTGCCAGACTAGCTGTTTCTGTAATGGATTGGGGGATGGGAGATGCTGTGTGCAGACCCTGAGGCAGCCTTGCCAGTTCTTTTCTCCTGGTGAATCACACAGGTGCAGAGCACAAGGCTGACCACAGAGCACCCAGGTTGTCAAACTGACTCACCCATATGCAGAAGCAACATCTGTACCTCTGAACTGCAAATGTTCTGAACATTAAATACAGAATGAGGTTATTCAATATTATTTCCAATATATTCCAAATACTTAATCCTTTTTTTTTTTTAATTTATTTTCCATGGATCACAACCCTATATAGTAGAAGCATCTGCAATAAGTTCAGTTTCATCTTAACCCTACTGGAAGGCAAGCCACACACCCCTCAGAAAAGCAAAATATTGCTATCCCATTTTTCACAGTATTATCATAAAATATAAGTTGAGCAACCATGAAACCAGCCAGTATCACACAAATATGATTTTTGAAATAACTTTTTACTATCATTTCTTCCATATGTATAAAGGATATGGAAGAAGACAGGGACAAGAGAACAACAAAAAAAATCCTCTGTGACTCACCCAAATGATTGTATAAAATAGTTATTCACATTTTTCACTCTGTCCCAACACACAGAAACAGAGTTGAGAGTACTGCCTTGCCTGAAAGCATTTGGAAAGGAAGGATGTGTCATTATTATTATTATTATTATTATTAGCCCAGACATCTGCTTAAGGATTTAGAGGATATTGTGGTGTATTTTTTACAAGAGCATGTAGAGATAGGACATGAGGTAATGGCTTTAAAATGAAAGTGGGTAGATTTAGATTATATATAAGGAAGAAATTCTTCCCTATGAGGGTGGTGAACCACAGGAACAGGCTGCCCAGAGATGTTCTGCATGTCCCATCCCTGGGAGTGTCCAAGGGCAGGCTGGATGGGGCTTTGAGCAACCTGATCTAGTGTAAGGCATCCCTACCAACGTCAAGAGGGTTGGAATTAGATGATCTTTAAAGTTTCTTCAGGCCCAAACCATTCTATGAGTCTATGATTGTATGATTCTGTGGTTCTATGTTTCTGCAATTTTGTGTTCAACTTTATTTCTGTGGTTATTTATTTATGAAGACTTCAAATACACCAATGAAAGACAAAGTTATGTGACAAGAAGACTAAAGGAACACCATGAACAGGGACCAATAAAAGTTTCTTACTAACGCATTTTGTTTCATCCACAAGTAAAGTCTGAACATCAAATATTCCAGTATGTTTATTGGAAGGATAACAGTTTTACAGCTGTGGATCCTCAAAAGGTACATGCAGTTTCTAAAGCATTTGTAGAATAAAAAGTGAGAGGAGTCATCTGAATTTTAGTTCGGAGGTTTTTTTAGGTTTGTTTTGTTTGGTGTTTGTTTTGGTTTTGGTTTTTTCTTTGCTAATGCATTCTTCATATAATGAAATCTTAAAAGCTCAAGGAACTTTTGATGCTTACACATCAGGAATATAATGTGTGACCTACAACAGCAAAAAAAAAAAATCTCTCAGTGCTTATAAGAGATTTTAGGACACAGGTAAAACCATGCATCGGAGAAAAAATGTGTTTACAATATCTTTGTTTGTCCTTTTCAGAAGTAGAAATATGACATAGAACTGAAGCAAAGATCTTCCAGGTGATTACACAGTAATTAGCAAAAAAGCAAGCCAATCATACTAAAATAATATGAAGAATCCTGAAAGTATAATTCAGCAAATGATTCAGCTAAATAGTATACATAATAGTATACATCTAGGATACATAAATGTAACTATTGCTCTGGTTTCTCACATCTGGCACATTTTTTATTTGGAACACGGAGATTAAAGGACAAAATTTGTAATCCAATCTGTAGAGAATAAGTTAATTTCTTCTGGGTTTATTGTAATTAGGTGATAGATGTATAGAGGTTGTGACCGTGATACGTTTTCCCTGAAAGTCACAAAAACCAAAGCCATAAAAAGTAACAGAGTTGAATCCTTTGATCCATTAAAGTCTAACACATTGACATTCATCATCTTGTATAGTTATGTACAAGTGCTTATGTCTTATGAAATCAGCTAATTTTTATCTCAGTTACTATATTCAGATTTGTCAGGTTCATCAATCTATTAAACTGTCTGTTTGAGCGATATCTAATACAGAAGTTCAGCTCCTGAGCAGGAGTTACATGCTCATCAGTGGGCCATAATGGCACCAGGCGTAAGTAGAGCTAAATGAAGAAATTATCAAGTAGCAGGTAAAGAGAAACAAACAAAAAAAAAGATAAATCCAAGTGGTAACACTGCAGTTAAGTACAGACAGATCATTCAGTGCCAACAGTTTCAGCTTTCTTTCCACAGGCCACCACACATTCCTCTGTAATTATGAAAACATTATTGTGGCAGGTTGAAATCCCGTATGATTTGGCAGTGATGCTGTGTGTTTACTATTCTGGTAGTTCATAACATTGTCATTACATGTACAAACATCTGACAATACAAGAAGGAATTGCAAAATTTGTTTGCTTTCAGTGCAGTGACCCACTCAAGCCCTTCAAAAAGTTAATGTTGACTGCATTCTTTGGGTAAATGTACAATAATTACTTCATAGATAGAAAAGATGTTATTATTCTTTTCCTTCAAGTGTTATTTAGGCAGTTGTTCTTCTTACAAATACTCTCTTTTAGAGAAATCATATATTAGAAATTAAATTCAGAAGAAAACTTACCATGTTTTCACGGTAAGCAAACATTTATAATCTCTGGAGATTGTTATGCATTTTAACCTAAGCATGTTTAAGAATCAAATTTTGTGAAATTATTAAATGTTCTCACCTCAGAAAATGTAACAGCTGGAAAAACAGAGAGGCTTACATTACATGGTATGTACAGCTATCTGGTTTTTTTGCTCTATCTTTTCTAGATTGTGATCAAACATCCTATTAGACTTGCACTTCTGGGATTTATATTAGTTTTTTGCAGTCTTAATAGCTGTCAGGAATTTGTGCACTGTTGAGCTGTTTTATTATTACTAGCATCCTGTAGGTTTTTGTAGCTCCGTTAATGCAATTTTGAAAGAGTTATTTTCTCCTAATATTATAGATATCTAAGAGAGACACGTTGTTCATGCAACATTTATGGTTTCAAAAGATCTATTATAATTCTGCATTGAAAGGCCATGTACATCTTCATACAGATGACCTGACTGGAATATAGTGAAAAGTGCAATGACATGTTGACATTTGATCCTACAGAAGCACTGAAAAATGTGTTTAATTGGGGCGTATGATCAGTCTCCCTGTCCTTATGTTTAAGCGGGTTATTTTGGACTAGGGGCACAATCACCCAGACACTTGGATATATTTCTGCCTGTATAAAAGGTCGTAAAGGCTGCATGCACAGGGAGGAGGGATAAGTGTATTATGCAGTGCAACACTATGTGGAGCCACCCAGACCAGCTCTGAAAATGCTGGCATGTTTACACAAGATTGGGTTACTGTGAATTCTTCCCTGCCAGATGAAGGCATGGACCAGTTCAAGAAGTATTACAATGTGAGAGATTATGATGAGGCTAGAAGAACACCACCATAAATACTCTTCTTCACCAGTTCTGTAATGTGATGTCATGCAGAGGTACTATTTTGTGTCTCAGAGGCGGGATAGATACATTTTATAGCAATGTTCTTGGAAATTAATCCTGCTTTTCTAAAGTATCTTCATTGCGTTATAATCGGATTGCTTAATGCTGCAGCGTTTTTACAATGTTTTCTTTAGCTAGGCTCACACATTGCTACCTAACAGCAGCCAGTTCTGTAGCTGTAGAATTACAGGCCTGGTGTCTGACTTACAGCTACTCTTTCACTCAAACCAACTCCAAACAAACCTAAAGATAGGTCAGGGACCTAATTCTAAAAAGAAAACATATCTACCTATAACTGTAGCCAGGTTGGCACACTTTTCAGAACAAAATACTATTTACTGATTGGAACATAACATATGAGAATCTCCAATTTAGAAGGAGAAAGCCACCTTTAAGGTAGAGTTGATATTTGCAAAGCAAACTCTCCTGTGATTTTTTAAAAAATCGTTCTTTCTTTTATTGTGTGACTAGTCATTTTAGATACAATAAGGAAACAGTACAGATTGGATGACCTCTATCACAATAAAGAATGATTGGCAAGGCTGTGCAACACGTACTGTCTCCTTTCTCCCTAAGAGGTTAGGCCAAAGTTTGTACAAAAGTGTAACCATTTACTTTGCAAAATTAAATTCTAATTTTTTCTCATTTTCTTTCCTTTATAGAATACAAATTACCATTTAAAAAAAATATTAGAGCTTTTCTCCTGTCATAACTTCTTTAGGATGTCTGAAGCCATGATATCTTACCCCACTATACAGTCAGAGATCTTGTCAGACTTCAAATGGAAGGCAAATAACAATGGACATTTTCTTTTTCACATTGTTTGTCACAACACATTTATATCTGGAAATAGATGGATGATGTTTCTTCTTGAGCTATTCAGAGTAATCTGCCAAATTCACACCAGCATAATTCCAGAATTCATATTTAAGTTTTGTCACAGATAAATTTCATCTAATAGGAGGCATAATATCTTTAGTGATGATATCTTGAGGCAGCAGTAGTAGAAGTACTTATCGTACCTATCTAAATGTGTCTGTTCAGAAAAATCTAGTTTGCTAAAAAAAACTCCTTTCTCCCTAAGAGGTTAGGCCAAAGTTTGTACAAAAGTGTAACCATTTACTTTGCAAAATTAAATTCTAATTTTTTCTCATTTTCTTTCCTTTATAGAATACAAATTACCATTAAAAAAAATATTAGAGCTTTTCTCCTGTCAGAACTTCTTTAGGATGTCTGAAGCCATGTTTTGTCAGGCATCATGATCCATGATCATGATCCAATGGTTTATTGATGACAAACTTCTGAGACTTTTCCATTACTGCAAGTTTTCAGGAAAGTTGTCCCAACTTTTAGTCTCCCACTTGTCCCTGGCAACATGCAATGTGTTCCCATTATCTGTCATAGCATCTATAATCCGCAAGAAGTTTTACCTGTCACCTTTAGGTGACTGAAGATCTCTTTGCAAGCCCGTTGTCTGATTGTCTTACAGGTTGAGATGAGCTACTATCTTCAGTTTACATAAAGCAATCAACTTTTTCATCAGGCAGAGTATCAGAAAGAGGTTATTCAGCTTCAGTGCTGAGACCTTGACAAGGACAAGATGCCCAAGAGTGAGGGATTCCTCCTGGGCTGTTTTGCAAGGAGCCTGCTGATTCTCAGCTGCCACCAGTTACAAAAATGTTACTTAGTGCTGTCTTCTCTAATGGGGATGAGCTACTCTGCCTCTTCTCAAGAACCCTACTTCTGGTACCTTGATCAATATCTTTCTTTTTCATATTTAGGGTAGTAGGGTCTCTGGCATCTGATGTTTCAAAAAGTTTTATTTCTTCAGTACTCAGTATGGTTAGTACTGGCTTTGCTGACTCTTGTTAAGTATAGGCAGCAATGTCTTGTTCGTAGAGGAGAAACCTCTATAATTCAAGAAGGAAAAGAAAACACAATGTATTTTTTGTAGATAGGTCACTGTTCTCTTTCTAGCTACTGCAATATTGATCAAAATAAGGTAACTAGAAAGCCCCATACATTGCTTAATTAAATATTTTTGTTGAAGCATAAACAAAGCTGGAAGTCACCCCGGGCAGTGGAACATGTCAGCAAACTCACGTCACCCCTGGCACAGTGGAGAGAAGGCTCCCACCCTTTGGTAGTGGACTCCATGTCCAACCCCTTCTGCTTGTTTCTGGAACCCAGCAAAAGACCCATGAGCCCGACCTCAGCGCTCCAACACAGCCCCTGGGGAGAGCCAGGCAAACCTACAGGCTGAAGCCTCCACCCCTGCATGGGCAATCATACAAAGGACACAGGACCAACAAGGAGGAGGAGGAGGTCTTCCCCCATTGAGGATTGTGCTATCAAAGACTAGCACAGGCACAGGAAGACATAGATTAGTGTGAGGTGCAGAGAGAGGGAAATAAACATTCTCTACCAGGGCTGAGACACTCATTTAATACTTGCACATGGGGTGGCTTAAAGACAATATTCTGTTGTCCCACTGGGCTACCACAGGCTGGACACAGAGCCAGTTGTTATGGGCAGATCTCTGCCATAAACATGAATGCTATTTAACAGTCCCCAAAGACAGTATCATTTTACCTCATCCTAAGAGCAAGAAAATTGAATTTCATTATCCTCCTGAGACAACTTAGACTGACCCTGGCTGGTCCCAGCTGGATTAACTGATCACAACCAGATTTATCCCACTAAACTTCAAGCACTTCATTGTGGTATATAATTTGAGGGTAGCCTGACCCCACTGTATTTCCTCTATAATCAGTGGAAAGAGAAAAATGGGCTAAAATTGACTTCTGGAAGTAATGCTATCTTTGTTGACTGCAAAGTGAGTTTCACCGTAAATTAGGTACCTTTATTACGTGTCTGAACCTAAGGGGGAATGAATCACTTCTCCACAACTTCAGATATCAGGTTTGATCAAGACTATAGTTTTACAATGTTAACATTTACCCAAGTAAGTTGCTGTGCCAGTGCTGTGTTGAACAAAGTCTAGATTTTGCTGCATTGGTTGATCTGTTGCTGCAAAATAGAAGGTTTTCATAAAGGTCATGTAATTAATTCCCAACACCACAGGCACATTCACAGAGTGGGGTTTAATTTAGGTATGCCTCCATCTTCTAAGTACCTGCCATCAAACTCACTTCTAGAAACTCACAGTAATTTTGAAGGATAAGTACTTCCTGAAACCATGCTTCTGCCCTTCACCTCCCATAGCTCTACTCCCTGAGGAATTTTCCCTTTAGGTATTTTATACTGTATTTGTATTCAGAGCTTTTGCTGCACACCTGGCAGAATGAATATATTCTCAATTCCTTTTTGCTTCAGTGGAACTCTGAGCAGAAACTGCTTTTCAGGCTGGTTAGGAAAATCATTACTTCTGTTTGCTGTACTGCTTTAGTAGGGGACATATAGCTGCTCTTCATCCAAGAGTAGTAATACCCAGAGTAAACAGATGATAAAGAAAAATCCTTGGGATGGAGTAAAACACCGGATAGAACAAATTATACCAAGCGGTTCAAATCCAAAGATGGATTTTATGTATTAGTGTTATTCTATTCCTTTGTTAACATTGCAGTGTGAAGGAACTTGGTAGTAGTAGTACTAAATAAACCTTAGTTTTTTCATTCCCTCCCAGTCCCCCACTTCCCCAATATGTGGATTAGAGGCTTGCAAGACAAGATTCATAATTCATAATTAAGGATTAATTCAAATAATACATTTTAAATATTAGTTTTGATGTGTATATCCTTTTAACAGGAATATAACTGTCTGAGGAAAGTAAAATATTGCCTAAAATAGACTTCATAATTATTTGATCATAACCATATTAACTAAGGAAAACAAATGTTTACCTCACTTTACTGACTTGTCCAATCACTGATAGCATTTTTATTTTATTTATTTATTTATTTATTAGGAATGGATTTCTCAAAAGATGTAAACAATATGTTTGAGAGCATGCTGTCAGTGTTCAGGAGACACAACACATGCCCTGGGCAGAATTTGACTAAAATGTGAGAGGGAAAAGTAGTGAACTTATCTTGATTTTCTTTGCCACTTACAGAGGACTGTTTTGAAAAGGCTTTTTCATCCTAAGCTAAATAAGTTGGTAGCTTAATGCAAAAAGTGAATGAAGTTCTATAGTCTGGATAACCCAGAAGGTCAGGCTAGCTGATCCTTCATTGATTTATACAAATAGATTATCAGTTTAGTGATCACCAGGGATCAAATCTAGTTTTGCTCTTTACCTTATTGACAAATTTGTAACAACGCAGTGCTGATTTTGGCTAAAAGCTTAAGATAACACTACAAGGAAAAGTATCTTATGTGAATTAACTCTTTGATATATTTCCATTTTCTTTGGAGCTGCCATTCCAGGCATGACCTTCATTAGCTCATGTGGAATTTCTAAATCTTTTCCAGTAGTGGACACATCTTCTAATAATACTAACTTTAGGGGAAAAACATCAGCCTTTCTGCAAAGCAGATAAATCACGCAGATATTGCAATTAGAAAATGATACGTACAAAGTATCAACTTCCATGTGACACAAGAAAAGGACATGATGCTAGTTTAATTTGCAGAGAACCAGTAAGTATATGCTCTCCATCTGTAGCCCAAACACAAAATTTAGAAATATGAAATTCTGTGGTGAGAAAAAATGATTTCTGAAAAGGCTGTGGCTAGATATCAGAAATAGCATGCAGCTGGTGGGAATACTATATAAACAGGAAGGATGTTTGTATGTATTATTAGTGTCCCATAATTTAAAATAAATGTGATAGCATGGCAGAAAGACTTTTAGTATATTGAAACAATACATTTTAAAATTTCAGGTATTGATCATCCGTCTGCCTAAGAGACTTCTTGCCATCTTATGAACCATGAAAGCGGTAAGACCAGCCATGATATCTTACCCCACTATACAGTCAGAGATCTTGTCAGACTTCAGTTGGAAGGCAAATAACAATGGACATTTTCTTTTTCACAATGTTTGTCACAACACATTTATATCTGGAAATAGATGGATGATGTTTCTTCTTGAGCTATTCAGAGTAATCTGCCAAATTCACACCAGCATAATTCCAGAATTCATATTTAAGTTTTGTCACAGATAAATTTCATCTAATAGGAGGCATAATATCTTTAGTGATGATATCTTGAGGCAGCAGTAGTAGAAGTACTTATCGTACCTATCTAAATGTGTCTGTTCAGAAAAATCTAGTTTGCTAAAAAAAACTCCACATTAAACGGAAGCTTCACTTTCCACACTCTCAGTTCAGTGCTACGCAGAAGTCACATATTAAAAGCTTTCTTATTAGCATTGTAAGATTTGAGAAAAAAGATTCTGCAACTATGTGTATATTAGAAATTGGCACCATAGGAGGAGGAACACAAGCACATGATGCTCTAAAACTCAGTGTTTTGTTATAATCTGTCAAATATGGGCAATTTTTATATTTTTATTTCAATTACACTAAGCATCCCTCACATTGTGATGATGCTCCCTATCCATTCGGCCTACACAGCTTTAATGATTTACTGGTAGAATATATTTAGGTTAGCTAATTTAAATGCAGGAAGAACAAATTGCATGACTATTTGTAGGATAATATCTCTAGCGTTCACTTATGGACATGTTCTGCTCTTCAACCATACAAAAAATGCCTAAGCTACAAGAAGAAAACATTCGAAACAGTCTAAACAATTTCAAATTTTTAAATAATTCAGGCTCTAGGAATCTGATTTCTATGAGAACACCACTGACTTTGGCTCTTCAGTAGCTCGATAGCTTTCGAAAATAAGGACTTGATCAGAAAGCAGCTTCAGGCAGAAGTTTAGTGCCACCATTTAGCACCCGAGTACTTCATGCAAATGCCATTTAGGAATATGCAGAGTTGAAACCCAAAATTACCCTATTCTATACCCTATCAAAACAGATACACCAAAGATATATCCTATAGATTTCATATAACATGCCTTACCCTCTCTTCTACATATATGTGCCCAAGTTATAAAGTATTCAAAATCAGTCTACTTTTAAAGTAATAGAGTGGAAAACTACTCTACTCTTAAAGGCAATTATAACACATTTTTAGAGGGAGTTAGGAAGAAGTGTTTTATTTGCTGATCCCTCTGCTTGTATGACTTTTTACCCAGATACAAGTTTCTAGACCTGATGGGTTTACCCAGGCTGGGAGGGCAACTGCCTGATGCAGCATGTGGACTTAAACAGGAGCAGCCTAGCCTCAAAGCTGGGCTGCTGCTCACTGGAAAGACCACAGGGAATTCGCTGAGTTGCTGTCATGGTCCAGACATGTTGAGAATATAACAAACCATCTTGAGTCCTGATGGGTCCGTGTAACACATTCTGCAGAAAGTGTCTCTGAAAAATATGTAACCACAATCTGAAATCTTTGTATATTTCCCTTATTAAACTAGTTGATTCTTCTCATAGTACATAAAGTAAAAAGTGAGTAAATTTGCCCAAATATCGTATGTAGATGAACATGCTATACGATAAGAGCAGATTATGGTTTTGTTTTAAACTAAACTTTTGGTTGGTGCATATATTTACTAAATATGAGTGCCTCGAAGTAGAATTCCTACACCTAGACTGGAACCTACATGTCACAGAATTGCAGAAACACAGGATGGCTGAGGTTGGAAGGCACCTCTGGAAGTCATCTGGTCCAATCTCTCTTTTCAAGCAGGGTCACCTAGAGCTGGTTGCCCAGGACCATGTCCAGGCAGCTTTTGAATATCTCCAAAGATGGAGACTCCACAGCCTCTCTGTGCAACCTGTGCCAGTGTTTGTTCACCCTCACAGTGAAAAAGTGTTTCCTGATGTTCAAATGAAACATCTTGAGTTTCTATGCCTTTTGTCCTGTCACTGGGCAGCAGCCTGTCTCTGTCACCTTTGCATCTGCCCTTCAGATATTTACATGTAATGAAAAACTCCACCACTTGAGCCTTCCCTTCTCTGTGCTAACCAGTCCCAGTCACTTCGTCATCTTTGTGGCCTTTGCTGGACTGTCTCCAGTATATTCATGTTTCTCCTGTACTGAGCAGCCTAAAAACGGACACAGGGCTCAAGGTGTGGCCTCAGGAATGCTGACACAAGGGGAAGAATCACCTCCCTCTATCTGTTGACAACAATATTCCTAATGCAGACCAGGGTACCATTAACCTTCTTTGCAGCAAGGGCAGATCGCTGGCTCATGTTCAACTTGGTGTCCACCAGGACCCCCAGGTCCTTTTCCGCAAAGTTGCTTTCTAGCTGACTGGTCCCCAGTTTATTCTGGTGCATGGGTTTGTTGCCCTGGGGTCCACTACTAGTTCCTGGTCTCCAACTTGACTTTTGTCCCACTGATCACCATCCTCTGGACCCAATCATTCAGTTAGTTTTCAGTCCAGCTGTCTGCTCATTCATCCTATATATCAACACCTTTTCTATAAGGATCTTATAGGAGACTATGTCAAAGGCTTTACTGAAGTTCGGATAGACTCCTCTCTTCAGAATCAGGAACTTCACCATCTTTTAGCCATTGCAGCCAAAGTCACCTTTCATTTTCACATCTCCAACAAGCTTCTCCTTGTTGGTGAGTATGAGGTCCAATAGTGCATCTCTCCTCATTGTCTTCTCTATCACTTGGTTCTGGAATAGATATTGCTCACTGGACTAGCATTCCTGTACTTCCTCACATTATTAGTACATCTTCCCAGTGTACATGACTACTAAAGAAGAATGAGTTGTTCTAAATGAGTATATGTACACAGTACTATTTCACAAGCTGGAGAAGAAACATATCTAGCTTTTATGACTCTCAAGAAAGCTCTGGAACAGTAAGTGGGGAAGAAAAGGGCACTGAAGACCAAATTTCACCAAAGGAAATTTATTAGCAAGTAATGGGAAAAATCATCAGAGAAGTAGCATCACTCTGAATTGTAAATGAAGAGGAAAAGCTAAGTAGAATACTTGTTCACTCTTCAAGGAATCAGCTCTGTAATATTTACCAGATAGCTTGAGTGTTATAAGACACCATTTGTTTTCCCATTTTTCTGTTTTCTGAAATGTGCAGGCATCAATTGAAATAGAAAGGGCATTTAAAACCTCATACTGCTCTGTATTGTTTTACAATCAAGGTTTCAGGTTTTAATTTTTTTTTTCTCAAAACGCTATCGTTCGTAAAAGAGATATCTTTCTGCTTTTAGCACTTAGTTTTCATTTCCTTCCAGCTAATGCCAGCAATAACTAGTTCTTCAACAGCTTATTATTCATTAAATACTCATTTAAAACACCTTTTCTTCTGTGTACTTTGGACTCTAAATAGTGTTTTGATACCTAGAGCCTTTTACAGTATAAGCTCTTTTTTTTTCCAAATATAATCTAGCTTGATTTCTTTAAAACAAGATTTTTTTTTAATACACTTTATTTTATTTGTCAAATTTCCAGGCTTAGTTTTAGTTAAAACACTTCAGGGAAAATATAAAAATATTGCTCCCAAATCCAACAAAAGTACGGCAAAAAAAATGATCCTATAATAAACCCCTTATAAATATAGTATTCCAGTGCAGTTTTACCAGACACTCCATGTCTGTCAGAAATAAAAACCAAAATATTTCTGATTTGAAGTTGTAACCCAGGTTCTCTAAAATCTTGCAGATGTATCCAATGCACAATCACACTACCTTTAAAAATAAAATACTAAGAAACTTTGATAATCTATTTCATTTCAACATGGCTTTAAGTTGGGTTCATCAACCATCTAGATTTAGGCATCTACCTTCATTGTCAGAGTTAAGCAGGATTTCTGCTTGAAATTTCTTTATACTGGTGAGGCTCTTCCAAGTGACAATTCAGAGTAGCAGCCTCTCTCCAGGACACTGGAGAGACCGGTTGCAAAACTAGCTCACAGACTTAGTTACCTAAATCTGAGATCCAAATTCCACCTTTTCCTCTTATTACTTTTTTCTACTGCAAGCAAAAAAGTAGACAGAAATAAACTTTCCAGGAAAGATCTTGGTTGTCCTGGTGGACAGCAAGTTGAATATGAACCAGCAAGGCACCCTTTGCAGCAACAAAGGGCGACAGCCTCCTGGGCTGCATTATCAGTTCTACATTGTTTTTTGCCACTACCTGATGGGAGTATGGGGAGAGACAGAGGCAGACTCTTCCAGAGGGCACACAGTGACATGACATGGGGCAACAGACAGAATCTGCACTTCCAGAAAATGTAATTAGATATTAGGAAATACTTACCCTCTGAGAGTGATCAAGCACTGGATCAGGATGCAGAGAGAGGCTGTGGGACCTCCATCCTTGGAAATATTTAAATTTTGCCTGGACAAAAGCCCTGAGCAGCCTGGTCTAACATCAAAATCAGTCCTGTTTAGGCCAGGAGGTTAGACTAGTTTACTTTCAGAAGTCCTTGCAACTTAAATTATTCTGTAATTCTGTCAAAACAACAAAAACCTTAAAGCAGACATTTGCCACATCAGTTGTCTTTTCATGTCTAGCTGCTGCCAGAGAAAAGGCTACAAACAGTCACAGGAAACAAACAAACAAACAATTATGGTTTTTTTATTTTTGCAAAATTATTTTGTTCACAAAATGATATAATTCTGCTCAGTTTAAAGAACAATAGTGGTTTTAAGAGGATCCTCAGATGCAAATGATCAAAGCTGGCTAGAGACCTGCTCCTGTTCCTCTCCATTTTTGGGCCAGATACATTGCCAACCAAGACTCTGATGTGTGTATTAGTCAAATATGAAACAGACTAAAAAGGCCAGTTTCCCAGTGAATCCACTCTTGTGGCCAGAGGAACATGTCTGTGGATCTGGAGCGTCGTCAGGAAAGTCTGATTTCCTCACTTGTGCACTGGCGTTGCTTTAGCTCATTTAGAAAGTGTCTTAGTCTCTAACCCACTTCAGAATGATAGGCATAACAGATGCAAATTTGTACCCTGTAACACATGTTGATGCTGATTAAAAAACACAGTACAGCAACTAATGTTAATGAATTCTGCATACCATAAATAGTGAATTACCCTTGCCACTACAAACATCCACAAAGGCAAACCTTGATAGAAAAGAGCATCAAAGAGGAACAATTAGAATCTCCTTTCTGAAGAGACATTACAAAAGGTTACTTACACAAATCAGTCAGTTACTCTTGACTTTCAACTGCACTCCGTGGGACAAATCTGTGTTTGAGATACCAACTCCTGTCCACAGTCTGAAACTCACAGCACTCATGGTAGGATCATCAGCATTACATGACTCATCCTTTCCACACGCCTCTTCACTTGTGCAGCTTCATAAGCTGGAGCACTTTAGTCACATTGGATCAGCAAGACATGAAACTGGCATTCAAGTCTTCTAAAAACCATGCAACCTCTTGTCAATGAAAACCCCTCGAATACATGGAAGAGATCATCCTTCACTATTTAAGTATTCTTGGCCATTTGTTTGCATGCTTGACACAACAAAACTATCACTCTCCTTGGACACTGTTATATAGTATACCATCCTCATTTTTGTAATATTACTGACTTCAACAAGTTTGTATCCATAAGTTTAGGGGCTTGGGTTTGTGTTTGTTTTAATGCATTTAACCACAGTGCCAAAGTTAGAAGTTAGATCTGTTTGTTCTATGGCTGTTACTGATATCCATACAAACTTTTTGAAAGTTTATATCAATCTTTGAAAAAGTATATGTTACTTCTTTTTTATTTTTCCATTTTAATTAAGAGATCACAAAGACTAAGGTTCTCAAAGAAAATGCAAAGGAACTAGGTGTTCAGCAGTCACTAAATAATGTTTTAGTATGAGACATGTTTTCAAATTCTTCAGCTTTTCATAAAAATACAGTCAAAATAAGAGAAATATCTAAACAGGATTTTAGTATCATATCTAAAATTATACGTTCAAGAGCAAAGGAGTAAGATTTATACAGACCTAATCATGATATTATTATTTTTTTACATAGACCTAATCACAACACTAAAATCTCACTTCGAGTTTAATAACAGACTTCTCTAGAGTTCATGCATCCTGGATACTAGAACATCAGCTAAGTAAGATGACTTGTGATCTGTAGACACTCTGATTTTTGGTAAATTGTCAAGACACAAAGAGAATCCTGGGAAGCAGTTCTAAACAGCGCATGAAGTTCTGTTTAACCCCTCCCCAAAACATTGAAAATAATTTTAATTGCATTCAGAGGATCTTTATACTGTCAGGAAATATAAAATCTTTTAGGGACATTTTAGACAAGTGTTGGCATAAGAGAGTTAGGGAATAATACACATATGTTTCCATAATGTATATACAAAAATGTAGGGAGAGCATATGGTAGACAATATCATGAATTTTACAGGAAAAAAAAAGTGCTGTGTATCCCATTCTCTATTTCTGATGAGAACTGCACATACAAGCAACATGGACAGTGTAACACTCCAAGTGACAAACCAGGTATTGATGGATCAGAAAATGGCAAGACAACTACCAGAGAAGTAGGCAACTTTTGAGAAGTATTATGATACAATGGTTATGAAAGACAAAATGGATCTAAACCATTGCAGCTTTCACTTTTAAAAAATAGACATTTGTCAGAGTTGGGGATGTCTGTCCTTCCTTTCATGGTACTTCAAGAACCAGATATTCAAGACCAGTTTTGTTGCGCTTTAAGCTGAATTGCATCCTCAGTTCTATCATGGAGGCACCCCAAAAGTCAATTTTATGTGGACAACAAGTTCCAAAACAGACTTTATTCTAGCTGGAAAAGTGTAGCAAATAAACCACCAGAAATAGGGTTTATACTATTAGTTAGCACTCCGACAACATAAAATACAGGTTTGGATATCAGATTATTTGGGTATAACAGCATAAGAATAATGAGAATCCATAATGTGCATGCATACACTCACAAGAAACAAAATCAGAGGCCTCTAACTTCAGGACACCCAAAGGAAATAATCACTTGCCTGGGTCAGGCGAGGGCTCATTCAAGGATATATCCAGTAAATAACCACTCACCACAGGAGGAGGTGAGGTGCTCTCAATCCCAGGAAGTCTCCTGGATGGTGTCCCGGTCTAAGGGGAGGACTCCAGTTTCCAGACCCACTGCACAGAGAAGAACACTCAAAGGGGGTTTTCGGTGGGGACTTCATTTTATAGCCTGGTCAGATGCGGGTGTGAGCATTACAACATTGTCCAGAAGCTTCTCAGCTTCTCTGGGCACCTCCTTTGTTGAAGACTGTGTCAATCGACTGAGGGTCCTACCCCTTCTTTCCCCCAGCTGGGTGGTGGTAAAGTCACCCTGCCCCGGGTTAGGGAACCATGTGACTGTCAGCACCTTGGCAACACCCTAGATGTGTACTTTGGGACAGGCATAATTGGGCACAAAAGGTGCTAAGGAGCCATCAACTGCCCTATTGAAGGCTCTGGATCTCAGAGGGCTGTGCCACTGTCACAAGCTCCAATCAGGAAATTAAATGAAATTAAATCAATGACATTATTTTAATTTTATGTAATGTTCAATGAGAACAGAATGTGACTGCATAACTGCAGGTATTAACTATCCGCTAAAAACTGGATGCAACTACTAGTGTATTGTAAATATATTAGTATTGCAATTTTTACCATTAATTTCTTCAAGAGCTTTCTTTATCACTTGGGAAAATCTGAGGCAAGTGCACAGAGATTTGTTTCCAACATTTCATCCAACATATGTTTAGAAAGATAGAGACTTGGCTTTTGTGTTTTCTTTGTATTAAATGTGTAATTTTGACAAGAAATATCCTATTTGAAATTAAGTTGGATATTGAAGGTCAGGAAAAACATTGTCCAATAATGACACAGTTTTGATTCTTGAACGAAGTAATATAGGTTGTATGAAAAATACTGGTGCAAGAGACAGTGGGACCAAAGTCATAATCCCTTTTACTCTGACAGAATCCTAAAAGAGGTTTAAATGCAGTTTAAGAAAAAGAAACTTCTTTCATTTTGCTGTGACTGTTCATGGGTATGCATTTTACGAACTTTTCCATTGTAAATGGTCTAAGAACAAGATTTCACATAAAGTTTTAGAACACACTTCCAGAAATTAAATACTAGCTAAATAGCAAAAATTTAGGAATAGTGTACAGGAGCATTCTAGAAGAAAAATGGATGGAACAAAATGTTTTTTTAAGACTACTACTATAAGCCCAATGTAAAGAATTACATAGCAGGTGCCCTGAGAGAGTCAGTCTTACCAAGAGTCTCCTAGAGTGGGTTTCATTCAATCCATTACAGAGGTCTGAAGCAGGACTCTAGGTCTGAAGGTGACAAAGGCTTCCTGCAGTCAGCAGAGAAAACAGTCACTTTCAGGCACAATCTGTCTCATATTCATTTCAACACCTAAAATAAAACCGCCTCAGCTGGTAGTGGGAGGTGCTGCTGAGGGTTCTCTGCCAGAGCTATCAAACAGCTGCCAACAGTTTGTACATTTATTTTCAGGATCTCAAATGCTCATTTCAGTTTTCAGGGTGCTCTCTTGGCCTGCAACTCCTCTTCCTATGAGCCACCCCACCAACCTTGTGGAAAGACCAGTGGTTGTAGTTAGAGAGAGCAGAGTTTCCATTTCTGATCATTGATTGGCAACCGATGGCAAAGTGAGTCGACTTTTATGCTCCCCACAGGTCACTGAGGCCACTGCTGTCAGCCCTGTGCAGTTCTGAAGAAAGAATTGTGTTCATTATATCAAAAATACGTGAAATATCTGATTCATTGTACATCAGGGAAATATCTCTGCAGTTCAATAGATTCTCCATGAAAAATCTCTCTTATAAGAGGCTGGTTAAAAACATAATACATGGCATCAAAAAATCTGGGTTTATATATAATCCAAGATTCAGGAAAAAACACTACACAAAATAAGGGTCACGTTGTATAGCATGCTTTTTCTGTCCATAACCCCATTCAAAATACTGATGTCTTTTCAGATACCAAAAATTGAACAGACCTTCAGCCATAAATTGATCATTACATCTTGCTAGGATAAACAAATCAAAAGCACTTGAGACAATACACGAACAAAAAGAAAATAGGAATTCAAAGTACATATGTTGATTTCTTTTAATGTGAAATATGACTGTTCCATATTGTGAAAGGGAAAAACAGAAGCATCCAGTGGTCACTATTATATAGTCTTTTATTTTGACCAGAGCTACAAAGCTGTCAGTTTTACTGTGAAATATGTATTTCTATCTTTATAAACACTGTCTGTGTTTAGAAACTTAAATCAAGTGATGTGGAAATTTTGACTTGTAGTATAGTCATAATTAACAACCACACAGAGAAGCAAAATTAACTTTGTAAAAACTGACATATGGCTTCCTCCTAGACAAATAGTTTATTGCCCCAGAAGTATTTGCTACATTTTTAACAGATAATTATTATTAAAATAACATATTTTTACAAATATATTTCTAATTTTGGCATTCAACCGGTATGATTTTGGTTTTATTTTTGTTATTATTCTCACATAAAATTGCTTTTTACACTGTTTGTATTGCTTCAATTCTTCTTAGGCATTTAGACCATACCCTGTACAAGCTGATGGGCTATAATAACCAATGCTTGCTTTATTCCTTAGGATTCTGCTTCCAATATCATAAGAAGCAAAATCATTTGCCCCATCAGTGGCAGCAAAATAAGAGGAAGAGACTGGTTACTTACAAGTAGGTTTTGTCCAAAGCAGATGCTTTTCATCAACAACCAAATCCAGTATCACAAACAAAGCTCAGACCTTAAGAGAAGGTTCGCATCAGAAACTGAAATTTTTTCTATTTGAGAATAGGCAGTGCAGCATCTTTTTAACTCAATGCAATGGTATTAAGAAAGTTGATAAATACCTGGTTAAATACACACTGCTGCATAACAAATGAGGTCTGCAGTCTTAGGTTTTATATTCTTCAAATTCACTCCATGGAACAGTTGAAAGTTGTGGATGTTTCCATTTGTGTGTCTTTAACACGCGTGCTCACCACAAAGCATATATGGTGATGAACAAGCCTTATTCATGTTAAATTCAAAATCCCAGGTTTTTACTCCCGAGCAGCAGCTCAAGCTTCAAACATTTGGGTTTTGTTTGCCCCTTGGAGAGAAAGCTGGCCCTGCTTCACAGGCTTGAACTGAAAGCCATAATGGACCTACATCAGATAGACAGCTGTGTGCCTCCTCATCCCACAACTGGTCCAAACATCGAGTGAGGATCTATATGTCAGCACAGGCACTGATTGGAAAAGCTACCATGCACAGCTTTCCCTTGCACACCCCAGAAATCAGATCTCAATGGAAGGAACTCATGCTGACAAAGCAATGTGCACCGGTGGCAGTTCCGCTGGTGTCTCCTGCTCCTTTCCTACCTTGTCTTTCTATGGCTATCCTGGAAGAGAAAAAGGCTATTCAAAAGCCATTATGACCTAAAAGGGGGATGGCTATTTGCCTTCACGTTCGCTCCTCAGGCTATACTGTTTAACATTTCCGATGTGGTTGTCCAGAATAGTACCATTTTCATCTGTTATACTTTCTTGCCCCCTGCTGGAATAAACTATCAAATGAATGTGGAGAACTGTACCTTTTGAAATTGCTTTTCCAAACGATCATTAAAATTACTTTCTTCACACAGTGTTCACCCAAAACCAACATAAGAAATACTAAAAACAATTGTTTCTGACCAAACCACCTGATTCCTAACAATTAATCCTGACCCTATTTCAGAATCAGACCATCTTGTCTCCAAAATGTACTTGCTTCAAAACACAAGGAGAAAGTGGGGAAGAGTGGAGACCAAACACATGAGAGGAAATTGAGGACCAAGATATATGCCTGCATTTATCCATAACACAAGTGAAATGCAGGTGCTGGTGTTAAATGGGAATACAGGGAAATAGTATTTTCCACTTTAATAAATTATATTTGGGTTGTGACACTTTAAGTCAATATATGAGTAGCAAGTGTTGTTCCATTGTCAATAAACAGCATACATATGTTTTCCTACTCACAACTGGAGAATAATGCTTCATAACAGAAACTAGATTACCACTCTGCCATTATACCATTACTACAGAGACTTATTTGGGAGCCTTTTGAAAACTTCTAGGACAGAATTTTACCTCTGGGTTTTATGCCTTCAAAACCTCAGGCTTATGACTTTCTCCAGGCACACACAGTTTCTCCTGAATAGCAGCTGGAAGAAGAGTCAGGTTCATTGGCTGTATTGTCACCATTCTCCTTTTCATCACAGAGTAGTTATGGTGGATTAAAAAAAGTAATGTCACCGTGTCACAAAGAAGGAAGGAAAGCTCTTTGTTAAGTATGCCGCTGGGAAGGACCTCTCTGACTTTTAATGCCTCTTCAGGCCTTTCAGGCAATCACAGTTCCCTCCTGTGAGCCATGAACCTTTGCAGAAAGTCTTTCTGTCATAAGTAACCTTCTGCTTTCTATTTAGTGACCTTAGTCTTCAAAATGACAGGATATTTCCATGACATTGAGAGATTCCCTTACACACACTTACCCAGCATGGAATGGCTCACATGAATAAGCATATCATATTTATGAAAATGGAAATTTGCTTTCAGCTATTCTTTCTTCAGTGAATACTTTCAAAGACCAAGTCTTAGCTTGATACTGCAGAAAGTAGCCATCTCTGCTGGGATAAAACAGATGGAAAATGGATGCAAGCAGGACTCATGTTTCTCTTTTAAGCTGCAGTCAGGTTCCTTTTCAGATAGTCAGTCTTTTTACAGTGACTGTTTCCATTCATCATGCTATATTTTGCTAATACCCACAAGTTCCTAGATTTGTTTCATAAGACGAACCAGATTTTAAAGGATTTGTTTTGGGGACTATCACATTTCCACTGGCAGTACAGAGAGCATCTTCACTCCTGTTGCTTACCACTTAATAACCTTACCGTAACCACGACATCTTTTTACTCACAGTGAGGTCAAGTTCTTTAAACTTTTTAAAGCATTATAACAACTGGGGAAAAAAATAATCCAGAAAAATTCATTCAGCCAGTCCTCAGCAGACTGTTAGAAGACTACTCATGGAGGATTACAGACTACAGATGGAGATAAATTGATCCAAACTGCATTTATATGGACATTATATGTAAGAGATGTTTCATAAATACAGCTATAGAACTGCAACATTCATGGCATCATCTTCTGTCAGTGTCAGCTTCTACACCAGAGCTGCAGAAATAGAGTATCCTTTTGCCTAAATTTATTTCCAAAAACAAAATATCAGAGATAATATATTAGCAGCATGGTATTGCTCAAGAAATAAAAAAGAGCTTTTCATTTCAAGAACATAAGTTCAAGTACAGCCCAAGCCACTGGTGACCTGAAAGTCCTGTTGTGAATCCTCTAACAACCTATTAAAAAGGATTTCATATGCTAAATCAAATTACTTTGGTGTTATTTTCCAAATCTGGGGATATGTTCACATCACAAATAACATCAGCATGGAAGACAATCTTCTTAAAATTTTGAGACAAAAGGTCAGTGCTTAGATGAGATTAAAACTGATGTATTCTCATTTGCTTCAGGTTTTCCTCCTGTGTCAGGATGCCTGCACAGACAGATTCTCATGGCCAGCTCCTCTGGAGTGGTCACCCTGTTATGGGCTCCTACTGACAAAGGAAGGACAAATCAAGGCACTTAGTGAGGGATCAGGATTTGAATTTTTAGATCAGTTAAGAAAGAAGTCAGTGGGGAAAGGAGCGTACCCATTCTGAACTAGAGCTGTGGCACAACAAATATTTTTGACCTCAGAAGACAGAGGTGCCACACAGCCCTGTCATATTGCTTTATTTTTGTCACACCTTGTGTGTACGTAGTATTGTACACATTTCAGAACACAGATAACCATTCCTGTGCTACATGTTTTATGCAGTTCATACCAAGGGTGATCAAAAGTGATTTTAAGCAGGAGAAGTTATGGTGCCCAGAAATATTTACATGATGTCCCTTAACATAAAAAGGAGCAGAAGCTCTTGAAATCTAGCTATAAACTGAAAAGTTAATTTCTCATCTGTGTTATTTCACATACACACACAAAACACAAAAATAAATAAATAAATAGATAAATAAATAAATAAAAGGATTGGACAGTTTACATTTAAAGCACACTCTGAAATGGACTTTCTGCCAATACCAGTAATGACTATAGAGCAAAATATGGCACTTCAGAACCAACCTGCAAACTGAAATTCAAGACTTTTGGTGTATGCCAATGCCTTTAGCAGCAATTATGTTGCAGTATATTTTCCAGAAAGATTTTGACTCATCTCTCAGGTTTTGCATTTTTATAATTCTTTTCATGAGTGAAAACTTGATGCTGAATGTCATACAATTTTCAGAAGTAAAGAATTTTACACTCACTTTTCTGCAGTTTTCTTTATCCTGTGGCAGGAGACAGTTACAATACAGCATATTCAGGTCACTAATAGGTACCTACAGATGGTCCTGATGCTTCTGATGTTTCTTCAACAACTGCATGGTCTTGACATTGATAATATTTGCCTCTACACTAACAAGCAGCACGTTGCAAGTTCCCTGCACATTCGTGTTCTTATTTTGGCAAAGGGGTATTTTCTTAATGAGATGGGGTTATTTTCCATCAAGTATTACAGTCTTACTCTACCCAGCAGGAATGGAAAATGGTGATTTACAGGTGTCTTCTAAGTTCCCACAGGAATTTGTTTTATGATTTTATGTATGTCTACTATTCACAGAAAAATATGATCATAAACTACATTATCTAATTCAAGAGAGTAAATAAGATAAATTCAGTTTTAATAGAGATTGGTAACTCTTTTTAAAGTATTACTTCAAGTATTAAGTGTGATTACTGGAGTTTAAAGTCAAGTGAAGAAAGAGCCTTGTCTTGCAGTGCAAGGTATGCTCACATACTCAGAACTATCCTTCCTTAATGCATTTTTTCCCTTGAGGTCAGATGGAAGAAAAGGGGAGAATCTGCCCATTAAAAGCATCTCACCAAATACAGATGATCTGAAAGCATCATTTGGGATTCACCTTCTCTTTGTAAGGATGCTCTGTAATACCAAATGCCTTTAAGGTATCAAAGAAGAGTGCTTTAACACACATTAGACAGTCAAGGACTCTTCAGATATCATTTCTACCTTGCATTTTTAATCTTTTCTCTAGTTTTAGTTACTTCTAAAGGACAAATCATAAAGTTTGTCAAAACCCCTCTACAGAAGGGTCTGTTCTACAGACATTTTTCCAACAAAGCTCCTTCAGCAGCATTAGCCAACATACCATTTCAAGTTCTTCAGTGAAACCCTTTTGTAACTAGTTTCGCCATTATCACCGAGTAACTGCAGCTCTTCATACATTCTGTTCTGCTGGCATAGACAGAGATGCTGCACCTACACCTTCAGGGAGAAGTTAGAGAGGATTTGGGGCAACAAGCTGGGATCCAAGGTGGTGGACCTGATGTGGGCAGGACAGTGCCCCCCAGCAGGACATGGTCTCAAGCACGTGTGCAGGGCCAGGACAGTGATGGTGAAGGCTCAGTTGAGCATCCTGGATGAGGCTGGTCTGTTTAGGGAGTTCAGTCAATACATCAAGACAGTAAGACACAGGACAGTAACCTGCCCTACCTAATGCTCCATGGCAGATGAAGAGACATGGGTGGGATAGGTCCATGGGGATTAGATATATGCAATGCCTGTGCTTACCACTGAAATAATGATCTTCACACACTGACTTTATAAAGGGCTTGGAAAGCCCAGGATACAGTAAGGATGAAAGTCAATGTTGAGTGATGCAGAAGGAACCATGGTAGTCCTACAGGAAGACAAAAGAATACAGCTTCAAGACTGTCATCTCTCACTGTTGTCCATGTAACTTGGGGGTAAATCATTATCCAGAAAAGCTATAAACACCTCAAAACACTCAATGGAAAGAAATCCAGAATTGACAAATTAGAAGAATCTTTAATATGAGGGCACAGACTGACTCAGACCAATCATTAAGAGGGAGTTATGCTGTGCTATGTGTTTCTGAAGATTTGAATATGAGTGTCCTTTAATTTTTGTATGTTTTTCTTCCATGCCAAACCACATCAACTCTATTCTATTCACGCTCTGATTTTAATTTAATCCTCAGCAGTATAACCCTGATGTACGATCCTTATCTGTAAAGTAAATTCAGCAGAACTGCACCCACACACACTTTCAGCTGCTGTCTAATCCCACCTTGCAACAAACCGTCCACTGCCACACCAGGGAAATTCCTGGGCAGGCACTCAGACTGAAAGCAGACCTATGGGAGAAGGAGAAGGTGGAAGGAAATCTATCCCACATTCTAAAATAAAGGGCTGATCTGGAGTGGAAATCCATTTAGTCTCTCTGCCATATCTGTTATAAACTGAGGCAGCTGGTGTCACCTCTGGGGTGGCTCATAGTAGAAAAGTGTTGCTGAGATCTTTGTGGACATGGTTATTTTTATTGGAAACAAAGGATTTGAACACAAATCATTATGACTTATGTTTAAAATAGAAAAAAAATGTTATTTGAATAACTTGAAATTAACACAATTGTTTAAAAATATATGAAGTGTTTTGCTGAATTTTAATCTCTGTACTGCAAAAACAATTTTAAAAGATTACAGCCTTGCACATTTTTAGAGGGATGTAATCACACTGGCTAAAACATAAATTTCATTCAACACAATAATTTTTAATCATTCTGCACTGCACATACACAGCATTCAAATGTCTCTTTCAAATGTCAAAATAAAATTAATATTTATTACCACACCTCTGAACTAGCACATTTGCAAAACTGAACCTCAGCACATTTTCTACTAAGCCATCTAAGCCATTTTGTATGTTCTCAGCTAAATGCATTTTCTAGAGCTATTGCTCTGCCTCAGGGGCTCCTAGAATTTCTGAAGCACTTTATGGCTTGTTTCACTACATTCTTCAGGGGAAATGGCTCAGGTCAAGTCAAGAAGGGGATCCCAGTTCCAGAGGTGGCTTTTCTGTGTTTTTAGCCTGCTGTAAACAAAGCCATAAGAATAATTGACATTGCTGAACCTTACACACACAAAAGGTAGCACCTGAACAAATACATAAAATTAAACATAGGTAAGTCATGCTCAAACCAAAATCTTTGGCTTTGACACCTCCAGGGCACAGCGGAAGTTCATGGGAGCAGGATGGGATCCGTAACAGCAGCTTCCCAGCAGGGCGGAATAAAGGCCAGATCCTAGATACCCCCCAGTTTGAGGAAATAAATAGCTCCAGATGAGAACATTATTAACTCAAACCCACCTGGAAAAGTATCAAAAAGACCTGTGGGATCTCATCAGACAGATAAGGTGTTGTTCCCAGTCTCTACTGCAATCTAAACATTGGAGAGTTTCAAATTTGTGTCTTTGACTTCCCTGATGTAGACCATGGAGAGGCAGGAGTTCCCTATATTCTTCTCTGCAACTCTTTTGGGTGATACCCTCTCTGTCAAGTGAATTGTAGCAGATCAGGTCTTTCCAGAGAGCCATACAAAGGATTTTGTGTATCTACCATGACCTGTGTGCTGAGTTTCTTAGACCTCCCAGGATTTTTTTTACTATATTCACACTATGCAGCCAAACCTCAGGCACAGAAAAGACTTCAGTGGGGGGAAACAAAAATCATGCCTAAATGCATTTATGACACTGGCCCTGTGTCATTTGGAAGCACAAAGTGAACAGACCCACTAGCATCTGCACTCCTAAATCACTTCACCGCATTTGAAAAATCCCTCCCTTCCCATAAAAGTACTAGCTGACAAAGATCATGTTGTCAAGCAGCCTGCACCAAACAAAAATCCAAATATATGTGGTATAATTGTTTGTTACTGCTCATAAAACAATCAATCTGGCTTTAAATCTCTGGCATAGCAAACAATTAATACAAAGAGCAAAACTACAAGTACTCCTGCCGTGGTGCATGAGGGAAGAGAGTGAGAAAGAAGCTCCTTTTACTGCGTTGAATTCAGCTGACCAGCAGCTGCTACTTGCTTGATCCATACAGAACACTGTCAGCAGTTTTTATTGGCCAGTGTTTTACAGCAGAACCCCCTAACACCTCACAGCACCAATACTAGGGGACGATGGCTGCCTTTTTTATAGATGTAGCAAGACCCTGGCACTTGTTACATTCCTTTACAATGCGCCACTGAGGCTGTTACTCTTTGTTTGGTCAGGAAGGCAGACAAAGTCTGCACAAAAAACATGAATCAATAATCTTCTAACTGCACTTGTGACCCTTTTGAGTTTATCTTCTGTGAACAGTTTAAACAAATTAGTGTGACTGGAGGGACTTTTATCAGAAACCAAGACGCTCCTACACACCAGCTGTCCCAGTGGAAGAAGAGTTACTGTTCGTCCAGCGTGGCAATAACATCGTTCCATGTGTCAGGCTGGCAAAACTTCCACTGTTCCTCCATAAATGCTCATAACATAACGCTTGCAAATGCTTCTGGGAAGATAATACTCCTCTGAAATTATTGTGGCAATGATTCTTTATAGCTAAGATGCTCAAGGAAGTCCCTCTCCATCTGCAGACAAGGTACACAGCTAGCCCTGCTGTCATGTTGTGACCTTGCTCATGCAGCTCCTGGCAAACAAGCAAGACTGTCTTAATATAATTATACAAGTACGCGAAACCATCGTACCAAACTTCCCAGAAATCTCTGCTACTTCGCTGATGTCAGCACAAGGAGCCAAAAGCCGTAATTAACTTTTGATTGAACTTTGATCAGTGTGAATGGATACAGCCTGCGGGCAGGGCCTGGGCTGGGAACTCTGCCAAACCTGCGAGCTCCTACAGGGAAGAGAAGCACCTCTTGATGGTTATCTCTGATGGTTATCTCTCTCTCCAGGTATTTGCTGCCCTCTCCTGTTGAGGGCAGGAGGCTGAGCTGGACTTTGGCCTTGCTCAGTGTGGTTTCTCTTTCTTTCTACGTATGGTAACAAGAATTTCTTAAAAATCCCAGCAACATCTGAGCAAGGCAGCTCAAAGCATCAAGAAGTCACAGAAGGCGAAATCCCTCCCCTCGAATCTGATCCCTAGCCAAAATTGTCCTGTTCTTCTGGGTTAACTTGAGCAGCCCTTGGGATCCCATGACATGGACATTAGCTTCCTCAAGAGGGACAGACAACGGAAATGATTGCTCCTTGCCTATCACACTGACACAATAACCCCACCAAGAAATTGAACTAGAAACTTGGCAGGAAAAACTGCATATTGTATTTCTTCTGTTAAACATGGTATTATTAGTGTTATGGTAATTTGGGTCACCTAAATGGGCTTCACGTAATTCAATAAATTTAATTAATTACTTAATAAAAGATTGAATTTGGCTAGGTGTCAGTCAGCCAGTTAGACAGTGAGTGACTGATATCCAGGGATAAAACACTCTCTAGAGTGGAGGGACCCCTTCACAGGGTTATGATGTCGAAGCAGCTTTGTTAGACAAAGGTGAGTCTTTTGGCAGTGGACATTCATGGTTTCAGATTCAAGGTCCCAAGTTCAGCCTCTGCTCTCAGTGATCTTCCCAGGGGTGTTCTGTTACAGGCAGACAAAGAAATGCATGAGCTGAATAAATTATTAATCAAAAAACATTTGTTCAGCTCTGTGCAGACACAATGCCTCTCTCCCCTAGGGCAAATGTCTTACTCTCAAATCAATCCAAAGTGCCATGAGGAATGGATGATAGTTTCACTTACCTCTGATTCACTTTAAGAACAGTGTATATGTCTAGTTAAATGTGCAATGCCTCAAAAAAATACATCCAGTGTCACTGGCATTTACTTTAAAACAAAACCAACCAAACAAATGAACTAAATGAACCAAACAAACAAAAAAAATATTTTAAACCTTCAGAGACACAACTTGTCTACATCATTTTTTTTTCATTTGTCTATATAGACAGCTTGTCCTTGAGGAACAGTTATGACAAATGCATATCACAGTACAATGATTTATTTTTGTTGATTAATTTAGTTGCAAAGTAATGTGGAAAAATAATAGCTATTTCACTTATTGTAATCTTCCTCTTCAAGACATCTCATAAGTTCTTCTCTTTGCTTGCACAGGCTTTTATATATAAAAGATCAGATTTTCTTCCCAAAGCCCGTTGGCAATACAATATTAGCAGTCAAGTATGCTGAATACTGCCATTATGGTAAAGTAATAGCTACTGTTTATCCCTCAGCTGATTGTCAACACTGCAACACTTCTGGGATGGGTTTCTTTCAACCAGATGTGGACATTTTTATCTGAGTTGGTCATCTTAGGCTCCCTTTAAACTTGGAAAGAAAAGACACTTTTACGGTACAGCTCCTTTGAGACCTATTTTACTAAACATGTGGGCATTTATTGCTGAGTCACCATGTCTATTTCTAAAGCCAGTGGAGATGTGTGTCTTCATATGGGCAACACAGCCACCTGCTGCCTGGATCACACCTCAGAGATGCCTCATCCTCTCTGTCGATTAGGGTGAATGGGAAATGAAGACTGTGTGTATACTGTACTTCCCACACACCTGTTTTTTGACAATGTTTACAACGATAATTGCCAGGTTCTTCACCTAGAAGATTTCAGGGTTTTCTCCAGAACAGTTTTGTCCTTTTAAGATGAGAATGCCTTACAGTTAAGTGGAAAGAAAATAATTACTTTTACAATAGGAAATTTTAAAATGTATTTATCTTTATTTTGATTTGGAATAAAAACAAATTTTGAGTTTGCAGCAAAAGATACTCTCTGATTTCTTTGGTTTTAAAAGTTGTGTGTGCAAGTATCTGAAAGTCTGTGTGAATTATATTTTAATTTCTCTCTAATATGTTTTTACTATCCTACATGAAGTCATGCCATGTCAACAGTTCATGTCAGCAGCTTCAAAGCTGAACTAGAAAACCTCCAAACAACCATTCTAACTCATTTTTCAGCAATCAGTATACAGTAGCCATTGTTACATTTTAATATCTCAAACCTTAAAAAATGTATAAATCTGAATTCATCAACATTAAAGTTTGTTTAATATTAAAATATTTAAACAGTATGTTGTGAATGTCTAGAGAGACAGAAGTGTCACACATGAGCAGATTCAAAATTCAGGGCCCTCTGCTTTCACTCATTCTATTATACCCAAGAGGGAGCTGAGCAATTAAGTATTTGACTAATTGAAAAGTTTTATTTGCGTCTCTTTGTTCATGCTTGACTTCCTTCTTTGCTGTTTCTCTTTTCTACTTATGTTGCCACTTGTTGTATTTGAAACGGACTGAAGACCCTTATGAATAGTCTCTTGAAGAATAATGCCCGCTTGCTGAACAATAATTTCTAAAGTCCATGCTGCCTTTGGACAGATCACCTTAACTTTTTTCCTGGATGAAATCATAAACTTCAAGGGAATTTTTCACATGCAGCAACTGACCCACACAGTGTTAGTTTGTATTACAATGAACTAAGACCTTTTAAGAACATTCAGTACATGCAAACGCAAAGCTCACTGTAAAAGCAATGTTAACATTTGTAGAGCAGAGATTTTTAATCTGGAAAATTCTAGATCATTCCAAAGATGACTGGTAGGATGTGAACTTCTAGTTCAATGAACTATGTGCTTTTGTTATACACATCTAACCCTTCTACACATCCAGCTAGGACTACAAGACACATGTCAAGGCACATTGTCTTGAACTTGAATGTTCATAACGAAATTTTCACTGAAAACACTGAAGTGAAAGAAAAACTGTGTTGCTGTTTAAAGTCAACATGAAAAGTAAATTGTCAGTAAAAGATACAGCAAGATTAAAAAAAAAAAAATATCTTGCTAGAAGACAGACATATGCCTCTTTTCTAAACTTATAATTTTGCTGTCTCTCATTTTTGTATTGAATTCCTGTTTAGACCTCAGACAAGAGGCTTGTTGATTACCCAGTTTGGGAGAAATTAGGAGATGAAGTCCATTGTGCTACACAAAAGATTTTATTTGTGGCTTTGCAGCTGGCTAAGAGCAAACTAGTCAAAGGCAGCATAAAAGCCATCCCACCTTCCTGAAATTTTGGTCTGTAATAACTGCTAATTTCTCAGGAAGTTTTCTAGTCTTCAGTTTACTCTACAAAACATATAATAAAGCATAAACCAAGTTTCCTGTTGTCTGAAAGACTTTTCATGTCATCTGAAGTATTTTTTTCCTTCATGGAACACAGAATCACAGAATCGCAGAATCACAGAATCACAAAATCACAGAATGGTTGGGGTTGGAAGCGACCTCTGGAGATCATCTAGTCCAATCCAACTGCTAAAACAGATTCACCTAGAGCAGGTTGCACAGGAATGCATCCAAGTAGGTTTTTAATGTCTCCAGGGAAGGAAACTCCACAACCTCAGAGGGCAATTCCCAGAGGGCAGTCTGTTCCAGTGCTCTGTCACTTTTAAAGTAGAGAAGTTTCTGCTCGTATTCAGATGGAATTTCCTGTATTTCGGTTTATGTCTGTTGCCCTTTATCCTGTCATTGGGCATCACTGGAAAGCATCTGGCCCCATCCTCTTGACACCCACTCTTGAGATCTTTATAAGCATTGATAAGATCCCCTCTCAGCCTTCTCCAGGCTGAACAGAACCAGCTCTCTCAGTCTTTCCACCTAAGATGCACCAGACCCTTCATTGTCTTTGTAGCCCTCTGTTGATCTCTCTCTAGTAGTTCCTTGTCTTTCTTGAACTGGGGATCCCAGAACTGGACACAGGACTCCAGATGTGGCCTCACCAGGGCTGAGTAGAGGGGGAGGACAACCTCCCTCCATCTGCTGGTCACACTTTTCCTAATGCTCCCCTGGGTACTGTTGGCCTTCTTGGCCTCAGGGGCACATGGCTGGCTCATTATTAACTTCTTCTGCAGCAGGTGAACCAGGTCCTTCTCTGCAGAGCTGTTTTCCGTCAGGTCAACCTCTAACCTGTACCAGTACATGGGGTTATTCTTCCCTAGGTGTAGGACCTTGCACTTGCCTTTATTGAACTTCAGTATGGTCCCCTCCACACAACTGTCCAGCCTGCCCAGATCTCACTGAATGGCAACACAGCCTTCTGTTGTATCAGCCACTCATCCTAGTTTTGTACCGTCAGCAGACTTGTTGAGTGTACACTCTGTCCCTTCATTCAGGTCATTGATGAATTGGTTAGATAAGATGGAATCCAGTATTGACCCTTGGGGAACACCACTAACTACAGACCTCCAACTAGACTCTTCGCCACTGGTCACAAACCTCTGACCTTTGCCATTCAGCCAGTTCTCAATCCATCTTGCTGTCCACTCATCTAACCTACACTTCCTGAGCTTACCTAGGAATATGTTATGGGACAGTGTCAAAAGCCTTGCTGAAGTAAAGGTAGACAACATCCATTATTCTCCCCTCATGTACCCATCCAGTCATGCCATCATAGAGGTTATCAGGTTGGTCAAACATGATCTCCCTTTGGTGAAGCAATGTTGACTACTTCTAATAGCCTTCTTTTCCTCCACATGATTGGAGATGGCGTTCAGAATGAGCTGTTCTATCACCTCTTCAGGGATGGAGGTGAGACTGATTGGCCTGTAGTTTCCTGGGTCATCCTTCTTGCCCTTTTTGAAGACTGGAGTGATGTTGGCTTTCCTCCAGTCCTCTCCTCTTCTCCTTGACCTTTCAAAGATGATGGAAAGTGGCTTAGCAATAACTTCTGCCATTTCAATCAACACTCCTGGGTGCATCCCATCAGGGACCATGGATTCGTGAATGTCCCATTTGCCTAAATTATCTCTAACCAAATCCTCCTCGATTAAGGCAGTTTTCCTTCTCCAGACTTCACCTCTTACCTCTAGGATCTGGGATTCCTGAGGGGCAGTTTTAGCAGTAAAGACATAAGTAAAGGCGGCATTCAGTAATTCTGCCTTCTCTATATCCTCCATCACAAGGCCACCCACCGCATTCAGCAGCGGGCCCACTTTTTTGCTAGTCTTCTTTTTGTTACCAATGTACTTGAAGAAGCCCTTCTTGCTGTCCTTGACATCCCTTGCCAGATTTAATTCCAAGCAGACCTTAGCCTTCCTCACTGCATCCCTGTAAATTCTAACAGTGTTCCTATATTCCTCCCAAGTGGCCTGTCCCTTTTTTCCATGTTCTGTAAAATTCCTTCTTCCATTTGAGTTTTGTCAGAAGCATCTTGTTCATTCATGCAGATCTCCTGCTCCATTTGCTTGATTTCTTGCTCATAGGGATGCAACAATCTCAAGCTTGGAGGAAGTGATGTTTGCATATTGACCAGGTCTCATGGACCCCCGATCTTCTAGATCCATACCCCATGGGATTCCTCCAAGTAGTACCTTGAAGGGGCCACAGTTTGCTCTCTTGAAGGTCAAGGTTGTAATCCTGATTATTGCCCTGTTTCCTCCATGCAGGATCCTGAACTCTACCATCTCATGGTCACTGCAGCCAAGGTTGCCCCCAATCTTCATATCCTCAGCCACTCTTTGTTAGCACAAGGTCCAGCAACACACTTCTCCTCTTTGGGTCCCACACCACCTGTGTCAAAAAGATATCATCAGTGGCCAGCAGGAACCTCCTGGACTGTGTGTCTGGCTGTGTTGTTTTTCCAGCAGACATCCGGGCAGTTGAGTGCTATGCAACAATCTTTTAAAACCATAGATCTTTAGGAATTAAAATACCATTGTAACAACAAAAAAATTATTGAAAGACTAAAAGTTTGCTCCTTTTCCAAATGAGAGATTACCGCAAGATTTGTCTGGTGCCATCTGTTGGCAAATTCTACCAATTTTCCCTGGATCTTTTTTCACCTGCCAGTAATAAAAGTATAGTATCTACACATATTTCTCCTTAATTATTGAACAAAAGCCTGAAATAAACAGGAAAAGACACTGGAATACAACATATAACCATCCTCACACACATCCTATACCACGACAGACAGGAAAGTGTATTTTGAATGTAGTAATGAGAAATCTTGCACATGATTAAGAATACTCCCTAGTGATGCTCCTAAATACAATTGTTTCTTGAATAGACTCTTCATAAAATTCAATAGATTGTTTAGGCAACATGTGAACCATGTAGAGTGGATGACATATTTTTGTATGCATCCTTACCACCAGTAATATACAGCAAATGCGTCATATTCAGTAAAATGGCTTTAAGTGATAACAGGTGTTTAGCATAATGTAAACTGCTGCTAGTTGGTCAACATGTAAATTAATTTTGTTATTTACAGAACCAGATGGTCAATTCTAGAACACCAGCATGGGTAAAATTAATAAGCCTCTTCACTGCAGAACATGACGTCTCATCTGTAGCTTGATCAGTTTCTAATTCCAGCTACCGTGTGAATTGCAAGAGTACCCCTCTGACAGAAAGATTAACTGACTCTCTGCCCAAGATTACCACACTATATATCATCAAGTAAAAGTGGCTAAAGGTCATACAAATGAACTTCATGAGAGATTAAGAGAAGTAGTAAGAAACAATAATGTTGTGCTTTTTCATTCTTGTACTCTGCTACTTACAGTGTCAGTGTGATTTGCTATTATTTTCTTTCTGCTTTATTTCTTGTAACAACAGCTTGATTTGCAGGAAATGCAATCCACCTACAGAGCTCAACTGTTAAGCCATTTCCATTCTAAGACAGAGATTGCTTTTTTTTATAATATAATGTAAGTTTTTCTTCAAAAGCCCTATTTGAGAAACTCATGATCTGAATTAACCTGTGGTTCAGAAGAAACCCTTTTTCCCATCCGTAACCGAAGCTTCTTCAGTTGAGATCAGGCACTTACATGTGCATGCAGGACTAAGAAATCCCACTTGTTTGGATTTCCTGAAACAAAACGCACAGTGAAGACCACTGGCACTACACCCACACTCCTTGGGGTAACACACTATGCCCAGGCTCCCACTCACTGCATGGGTTGTGCTCAGCAAGCGTGGTACAGTTGGTGCATGTGAGACACAGCACACCCCAGCTGTAAGACTCATGCAGGCACACACTACAAACAAACAACAGTAGCTCCTACCACATTGCCAGGCACTTGGAAATCATGAGCAGCAACCCCTTTATCCTCAAATTGCACTTGGGCAAAGTCTAAAGGCTAAATGAAGCCACTTCAGAGAAACCCAGGCACCTCAGTAGCACTGCATGCACTGAGAACAAGACATATCATACTGCAGAAAGAACGGTGTCTCCCTCCTTGGGACACCTTCTTCTTCATCTGGGACTCCCTCCCAGTCTGCCAGGCAGCACTGGTCTGTCTGCCAAGGGCTGGGGTGACAAGGTGGCAGAGAAGAAGGCTGTGTTCACAGCCCCTGCAAACTGCAGAGAACTCCTAAACCCGCATTTACTTCTGCAGGGCCTCTGCTCCCACATGCCCTATGCATTCTTGATAACACATTTTAAAGTTTTATTAATTTATGTATGCTAGAAAGAAATAGCAAATGATAATAATTTTGTGCCTCAGGTTTTCACTGCAGCAGGTTTCTTTGGTGAAGGCAGACGAAAGTGCAATCACTGTGCACTGTGCATCTTTAACACTTCTCTTATCCAGGTTAACAGGCTTAACTTGAAAGAAAATAGCAAATATAAATATAGACTCAATTCTAATCTATAAATATAAACGTTCAGACCTTACCCAGAACTTGAATCTCCTGTTTCCTTTTCTGTGTGCATCAAGAATGTTGGTTGTGTTTTGTGTTTTGTTTTTTTTGTTTTTTTTTCTTCCCTTCACTACTAGGAGCTTATGTTTTAAAAATGCAAAACCTTAAGTGAGTTACTGAGAATTATCATGCACACATGAACTAATTTTTGAATTCAAACTACATGTCACTGTGAATTATTCAATGAAAAAGTACCATAATAAAATGCCTAAAATCCAGTGAGCCCTGCCTGTTATTTTAAGAAATCCTGTCTATTTTAGAAATATTTTGGTCTGCGAAGAAAACCAAAGTACTCAACAAGGTGAAGTAATAGACATTCCTATATACTGCTTAGACGAGCTATATCACATACCTCAGTCCTCTCATCACAGATGGCTACAGTGCCTCTAAATACATTAAGCTGTACACTAGCTTCATTCTATAAAACATTTTTGCTGTTGGCATGCTGTGCGATGTGTGAGACAACAAGCAAAATATTTCATAGAGGAGTATCAAATTATTTTTAAATATGAGAAGGGTCTGGAGCACAAGTCTGATGAGGAGCAGCTGAGGGAACTGGGGCTGTTTAGCCTGGAGAAGAGGAGGCTGAGGAGAGACCTTATCGCTGTCTACAGCTACCTGAAAGGAGGTTGTAGCATGGAGGGTGTTGGTCTCTTCTCCCAAGTAGCAAGTGATAGGACAAGAGGAAATGGCTGCAGGTTGTGCCAGGGGAGGTTCAGATTAGATATTAGGAAATATTTCTTCATGGAAAGGGTTGTTAGGTACTGGAACATGATGCCCAGGAAGTGCTGGAGTCATCACCCCGGAGGTGTTCAAAAGACTTGTAGATGTGGGGCTTAGGGAGGTGTTTTAGTTATGGGATTGGTAGTGTTAGGTTAATGGTTTGACTTTATGATCTTAAAGATCTTTTCAACCTAAATGATTCTATGGTTCTATGATTCTACGTATGTATCTTCAAACATCTGCAAAGCACTGTGTACTCACCAGCTACTTTGTCTTCACAATAGCGAGTCACAGGGCATTAGATGGCAAATTTAAAATAAAAGAGGAAGTCATGGTAAATAAACAGGTAATTCAAATATATGTAGGTCACTAACATACAAATGAAAGTTAATCAGCTAATTCAAATTAATAACATGTACAGAAACTATCAAGGTTCTTAACCCACAAAGCAGTAACATGCACCTGGATGCATGTAAATGCTTTCAGCATTCTGGCTCAAGTGATTTATTTGAGGCCACACAAATCAGGGAGTAAGGACAGAATTAGGAATCCAGGCCTACATTTATGAAGGCAGCATGGTCCAGTAGTCAGTTATAGCAACCTTGTGTTCCCCTATTAAATCAGTTTCTTACTGTATGACCCTAGGATGCTACACAGGTCTTGGGAAACAAAAATGGAAAGCAAAACAAAGACTGCAGATATATATCTCCTAGCAAACATCGGAGGGAAGGGCAGAGAGTTTTCAGTCTGGAAATGCATATTGCACAGAGGTCCCCAAACAGGTGATTAGCAGAACCGAGAAACCTGGGAACTGGCTGCTCAAAGAGCTGTGGGTTGCACTCAGCTGGGGAAGCAGTCAGCAACTGATTGGAGTGTCAAATAACCACTCCAAAACATCTGTTTACAGCCTGTGTCTCTTCAGCGACCTCATTTGCAGCACAAGGCCACAGACCATTCTATTGATTTTTGCTTTATTCCAGCTGTTAAAATAAAACTGTGCTTACTAACAAGTGCATAGTGATTTATTAAACCATTCTGACCACAGACAACCAGATATAGAAATCACAGCTGCTGAACTCAGCAGCATCTGATGGAGATCCAGCTTTGAGACAGTGAATGCGCACGTCCAGGGACACAGAGGCACTGTCCTAGAACTGCACTTACAGGACTGGTGGAAACTTGCATTCCCTCATGATATGCCTAGTAAATACCTTGGTGTTACGGGGCACACACAATTGATTTACTAAGTTCAGGCCAGGAATGAAAAAGAACATTCCCCTCCAGGAGTGCAACAGGCACATTGACATCTGCAGGGCTGTCTTCTGACACCCCACTGAAGAAAGACAAACACACACAAAACACTTTTTTCTACTGGGTATTTTCATCCCACGACTGCACTGTGTACATTCGAGAAACTTCTTGCTCCCAGTGTCAAAACACTGCTGTGCATTTGAGGCAAATCAGTACAAATTTGCATCAGTAACACTGCATAGCTTCCTTCAAAACATGTCCCTGACTTTTGTCCTGCAGCTGGCAATTAGTTTCTATTATTTAATACCAACAGTGATATGCTTGAATAAGACTGTAGAGTAGTTTAATTAAAGTGTTAGATAAACAAAAAAAAAAAAAAAAAAAAAAGAAAAAAAGCCTCTCTCTTGGAATACAAACAGAACAGTCAGAGAATAAAAATTAAGAAAGGAGAAGAGGAAAGAAAAAAAAAAAAAGAAAAAAAGAAACAATTAACAGACACCAAACCTCCGATAAACCACCCAAGCAAAACAAGCTTCTCCCAAATCATAATGAGTGCTCATTACAGAAAAATCTAACACTGCACAAACCACAGGGATTTCAGTAATTGTGATCATCTTACTTACCTGAGACTCAGTGACAAGAGAACAAGAGGAAGGTGAAATTGTATAAGACGTTGGATAAAGCACGTGCTGTTCTCCATCATTTATAGGAAATGCTGTTGCATTTTCCCCAGCTGAAATGCCCAGCTAAAGTGAACGGGCCACGCTCAATGTTCACGACTGCTGGGGGATTTGGCAGCGCTGGTGCTGGCAGAGCTCCCAGCCAGCTCTCAGGGGCCTGCACTTGCGGTACAAAGCTGAGCTCAGGATCCTGACCAAGCTGTACACATGGGCCTTGATGGTAAAGCTTGCAAAAGGAAGGTTAAGGGCGGTATAGTAATGTCAGGAGACAGAGCAGCAGCTGGGTACAGGAATATCTTTACATAAAGATGACTTCTAAGTGCTCAGTAGGGCTTAGAATAAGTACCTGTGTGCAGTGGTGCAGCACAGAGAAGCAAGCTCCTCAAGTGCTTTAAATATTTCTAATGAAAATTAAGCTCTTTCCCCATCACTGCTTCAGGACAGAATTATGTCTGGTGTAAAGAACAG
Organism: Columba livia; assembly: GCF_036013475.1. Lineage (NCBI taxonomy): Eukaryota > Metazoa > Chordata > Aves > Columbiformes > Columbidae > Columba > Columba livia. The sequence goes on along the minus strand of NC_088602.1, from coordinate 58,945,047 downwards.
AAAGAAAAAGGGACTGCATTTAGTTCACTTAGGAGCACATGAAGACAATTGTTGCTTTAAAAATTAAGCTGTGTAAATACTGCGAATTGTGTTTAGGTAATCAGAATACAACATTACTACCATACCAGTATCTCAGCCACAGCGAGCTATTAAATCCTCTCAGCTACTAGAAGCAGAGAATTCAGGATCTTTCTTTTCCATCTCAGAAAACAGTAATCCAAATAAACCTGACATACACATAAGGTTGTAGAATATGCACAAAAATGTGAGAGAAGGTCAAAGCCAATTACAAAGAGCCTGAATAACATTCCAATGTAGACCTAAATCTTTAAATATTACTGTATATCTAAAAATATGAAAAAAAGTTATGTGATGTATGAGGAGTTTTACTGCTTGGTAACTGGGCAAACATTGTTGGTCCAATGTGCAAAGTAGTTTTGCCAACAGGCAATTGTATTAGGAATAACTGAGGATGGAAGTCAAACACAAAATTAGGTGGTAGTCGCTAACGATGCAAAAGGAAAATCTGAGGGGGGAAGACTCTGTGTTTCATAACAACCTGCAGCATTATTGCACTTTTCTCTAGAGACTTCAAAGAACACTACAAGCAAGACTGCATGTGGTCACATCTTGGCAGGAGACCAAGACCTTCCTGCTCATTCCACAGATTCATTTTTTTCTTAAAAAAAAAAAAAAGCTTTCTGTCCTTTAAGACTGTCATGTAAAGTGGTGAAATAATATCTAGTTGAAAAAGACAGTCAAGCACCAAAGTTAATTATCTCTTCTTGGTCTCTGTGGATCCCTCACTATCAAATTGTGGCAATATTTCTAAGATAAATTTAATATCTGTACACTGTGTGAACTGCAAATTTTAAATCCTCAAGGACTTTTAACTAACAGAGACCTCCAAGAGCAGGAGCAAAAGAAACTAAGGAAATCACAACCTCATGCCTTGGTAGGATGCTGCCCACCTTCTACCCAAAGTTCCATGAATGAGCTAAAAGGGGAGACTTGTGTTCCAACCTAATTCTCAGCTGAGAGGTCTTGAATCCCTATCCCAAGAAGATGCCTTGGCTATAAAGGCATCTGGTTCACAACTTCCCCACTCTTTGTGTTGCATCTAGAAGGTCTTATGTCCAGAAAGGACCTTTTCTGAAAACTTTCGTAACTTTGAACAGGGAGTATTCACAAGGGAGTGTTTAGGAACAAAAATGCACACTTCTAAAGGTGCCTACATGGCTTCAGAGTTTAAGTCTGACTTCCCAAGTAATTTAGGAACTAAAGGCAGGTCCTCTGAATCAGTTTCTATTGATATAGTTAAACTAATGCATGGCACCAAGAGTTATGATGTCTGATTGACATGCTATGTCAGCAGAGCTCCTAGCATTAATGCTACTTGACCAGTATAACTGGAATTTGACCAATTTAGCTTGTTCCACTCAGAGGGTCGTTTAACATAGCGGTGCTGATTTAATATGCATCATTTTACAATTCCTACTGAATTTCCTCTCGGAGCACTTATCTGCATTAGAATATTGATATTTCCGTAACAGGAAAGCACTAGTAGTGCACATGTAGCCTCCATATCATTTAAATTTAATGGGACTTGATTTCTGAGAACTACATACTTAGATATCTAGGCACTGAAAGATTAATCTAGGGGCTGAGGTATTTTTGAAAAATTCAGTATTACCTACGTATACCCTAAGACACCAGATTTCTTTCCAAGACATACTTGAGTTGCTTACAGGTATGGCTCTCTAGATGCTATGGGAAATTGGTGGCATAACCAGAACTGGAATCCAGGAAGAGTAATTCAGTAGCCTGTACATTAACTACAAAACAACCTTTCTTCACTTTAACTACTTGCTTCACTCTTCAAATCAACACATGCTGACCAGGAACTACGATACTTCAAAAATAAAATTTTCTTAAAGAATCTGCAAATCCATCTGTAAAGTCTGATCAGAAGGGAAACACTAACCTCATATTTTTGTAATCTTTATAACATTAATTATATTTTACCAAGGCCTATTGTGGTCTATATTCTAGCCAGCTGTTGGTAGTAATTATTGACTGGAGGTATATGCACACTTATTTCCATTTATATGGCAGGTTTTGTAACTTTGTAAGACTCTTCCATTTAACATTTGTAATGGTAGTGTCTTTTTTTAATAGATAAGAAATTTGAAGAACACTATAATATATACTCCTAAGGGACAAGTAGCACTTTCATAAGATACTGACAGAGATAGAATAATTCTTTACACAAGCTAGATTTTGCCCACCAATCTATACTTTGTTCAATATTTTAAACTGGTAGCTTTATTCAGTGCCTCTTCTAAAGATAATTACACTACTCAGGATTCATTACACTGAAAAAAAAATACTACAAAGATACAGCAAATTACATTTCAGGAGCACTTTTGTTTCTTAATTCATCAAAAGAATTATGGAGAGTTGTACAACTGTAAGGGCCATAGGTCTAATGGACATTTCAGCCCATCTGACCTGCAAATGACAAGAAAGACACTGCATCAAACAAGCCAGCAGGCTAAATTCTGCCAAAGCTACACTGAAATGGATGGGGTTGGGCAACTGTGTTTAAGAGCAGTTTGACTCACTGACTTTAGTGGAAATTGTGCTAGTGCATGTAAAAGAAGAAATAGATCCTTTTAGCTTAAATCTAGTAGAATGAGAGCCAGGGTTATTATCTCATTTACACTGGTAGGGGCCATTTGAAGTAATGTTATAGTGTTAATGCAAACTGACATTCTTTCTGTCTTCCCAGCAATCAGTCTACTGCTATGTACATCATATATAATGTCTATTGCTTTAGTGAGTAAAAATGTTCATTTTAAATACATAATGTCATGCATCTATCTTTATTACAACCAAAACAATGAAAGTCTACCATCTCGTTCTACAACCGAACCCCTATTTTTTATTAAAGAGAATTACATTATTCTGCAATAAGAAACCTAATACATGCCCTCATTTTAGTGAAATTACTAATGCTGATTGAGTTTCCTGGAAGAATTACTGAACTTCTGCACTTTTTGAGATTCCAACTTAATTCATGCGCTTATTATGATAATGTGTTTTCTTATTTATTACACCAAACTGATGTATTGTCCTTAGGAAATGTGTAATTATTAGACAGTACCTATTACAAGAACACTGAAAATTGGTATTATATGATGACTCCATGCAGTTTACACCATCCATTCTGTATTTCATCTCCTGGCTTAGAGTCATCTAGGTAAAGAACTAGCTGGATGGCTGGGCCCAAAGAGTAGTGGTGAATGGAGTCAAATCTAGTTGGTGGCCATTCATGGGTGTTGTTGCCCAGGGCTCAGTATTGGGGTCAGTTCTGTTTAATCTCTTTATCAATGATCTGGACAAGGGGATTGAGTGCACCCTCAATAAGTTTGCAGATTACACCAAGCTAGGTGGGAGTGTTGATCTGTTGGAGGGTAAGAAGGCCACACAGAAGGATCTGGACCAGCTAGATCATTGGACTGAAACCAATTGTATGAGGTTTAACAAGGCCAAATGTCAGATCCTGCACTTGTGTCACAACAACACCAGGCAGCACTACAAGCTTAGGGAAGAGTGGCTGGAAAGCTGCTTAATGGAAAAGGATCTGGGGGTGTTGATTGACAGCAAGCTCAGCATAAGCCAGCAGTGTGCCCAAGTGGCCAAGAAGGCCAACAGCATTCTGGATTGTATCAGGAACAGTGTGGCCAGCAGGACTAGAGAAGTGAACATGCCACTGTACTGGTGAGGCCCCACTGTACTGGTGAGGCCCCACCTTGAATCCTGTGTTCAGTTTTGGGCCCCTCACTACAAGAAAGACATTGAGGTGCTGGAGAGAGTTCAGAGAAGGTCAACAAAACTGGTGAGTGGTCTGGAGCACAAGTCTGATGAGGAACAGCTGAGGGAACTGGGGCTGTTTAGCCTGGAGAAAAGGAGGCTGAGGGGAGACCTTATTGCTCTCTACAACTACCTGAAAGGAGGTTGTAGCATAGAGGGTGTTGGTCTCTTTTCCCAAGTTGCAAGTGATAGGAAAAGAGGAAATGGCTGCAGGTTGTGCCAGGTGAGGTTTAGATTGGATAATAGGAAACACTTATTCACAGAAAGGGTTGTCAGGCATTGGAAGAGACTGCTAAGGGAAGTGATGGAGTCACCATCTGTGGAGGTATTTAAAATACATATAGATGAGGATCTTAGGGACATGGTTTAGAGCCAGATTTAGGTTATGGTTGGACTCGATGATCTAAAGGGTTTCTTTCAATCAAAATAATTATACGATTCTATGAAAGTTCCATTAAATTTTCAAATTATCTAAATTATCTAATTAGATAATTATAGTACCAATTTCACATTAAGATATAGGAAATAAAATAGGAAGATTTGGCATTATTTTTTCAGGGTAACATTCCTTCCATATGTGAGGGTACTATCCCAAATCCAGCCCACTGAATGCAGCTTAGCCAATAACAAATGTTTTAGGAATCTTTCTGTGAAACCGGGTTAAGGTGTTTCTACAGAAGAATAAGCAAAAAGGCAACTGTGCGTATCACTTTTCTGTTCAGATCAACTTACACGTCCCATACTCTTCATCCAACAAAAGCCAGGAGATCCATAAATTAGAGGATCCCAGAGTTTTATTGTTTAAGTACTTCATGATTGTTGATAATCTCTCAGTTTGCTGTTTTATTTGAGCTTTTATATCCAGAGTTTAAAACACCAGAATGCTTCAGCTACAATTCAAAAGTTAGAGTCTTATAAAAATACAGACAAAAGCTTAAAGATCATGAACAAGAACCCAAAAGAGGACAGCAAAAAACAAAACCCCACTTTCTCACATGTGTTTAATTTTCAGTATTCAGTGTTTTCTTATCTTAAATTTGTAAGGCCCATCTTAAGTGCTCTATGCCACTGATAAGTAAGCAGTCTCCTTTGACACATAGTGGGCCCGTGAGACACTAGCAACTTCCAGCACCTGAGGGGCAACAGATGTGATCCAGAACAGTCCTGGACCACCTTCCCCATCCTAGCTAGCTCAACTGGTCACAGAAATTGTGGTCTTTCACCAACACAAAACCCTTCAGGTCCCAGTTGCATTTAAACAGTGTTGATTTACAGTGCAGTCACTTTCGAAGCTGCCATTTCCCAAGGATGAGAAGATTTCTACTAGGCATTTTTAATCAAAACTAAAACGCTTAACAGTAATGAAAATGTTTACTGAACTAAACGAAATCTTCCACTTAGAATCAGCTCGATATCAAACTGCACTTTGTGCACTTGGCGCTTCATGAATCCGGCAGGTTCAGAGTAGAGTGCCTGGTACCCTGAGGAGAGAACCTGCTTGGCCCTCTGGCCTGCTGCATGGAGGAACCTCTCAGTGGCGTGAGAAAGTGCAGAAACTTTCCACAAATAAAACATGATGGCTGGTCATGAGAGAAACTGTATTTAAGCTTAAGGAAAAAGAGAGCTAATATGTTCATTACAATGATTTTCCCCTGTTAAGAATTATTCCACCCAGTTTGAGGAAGTCGTAACAGTGAATTAGCCTAAGGAAAAAAAAAAAAAAAAAAAAAGAGCTGTATTTACTGCATTACTAAGCTTAGAAAAGAACTTATAGGACCTCACAAGTAATCATGAATATTTTACATCCCTAGCTATTATGGTAATGTTGTTCTGGTTTTGTTTTTCACCAACAGAGGAAGATATTTCTTCAGTGTACACTTGTTGTGCCAGCGTGGAGGAAGTTCAGTTTACATTTCAGTGATAAGGCACATAGCAACAGCAGATGGTATTTGGAGCACGGTGAAGATACAAAGACATCAGGGGAGCTGAAAGAGAGAATCTGAGCATAACAAGCTGCTTTATAAGCCCTCCCAGAAGAAAGGATACAGTTCTAAACCTGTTTACTTGCTAACATTGTTTTCAGTTACTTTCTAAGAAAGGATAACAATAAAACACACTAAAAATTCATTCAGAATGCTGTGATAAAGCCCCAAAAGAAACCCTGAAGTTTTTTTTTTTTTTGTTTTCTGTCCTTTATAATTTCCGCCTTTATGCATACTGTATTCCCTTAACAGGAAAGAGTATTACATGGGTTTGGCAAACATGCAACTGAGTTGCAGAGGGACAGGAGCAGCCCCACTGGAAGTCTGAAGTACTGCTAAAAATTCATCAGAAGTCTCCAAGCTCAAGCTATAACGCATTAACCATGATGTTGTCTGTAGCAGAGACCAATAAAAGGTGAGTATTTGAATGTGGAGAAAACCAGGAAACAAGCAGTAAGCAAGATCTTGTGGGAGTTTAGCTGGTTGTCCTTGGTATATGCTACAAGATAATTCGGAGCCTAGGTTTCATGGCAAAGTTAAGAGATTTCAGGAGGTGTCCAAAGTAACCCACAAAGGATGCCACCTAGTATAGGTGACTGAAGTCCTAGATTGCTCCTGAAAACTCATTTCTCTTGGAACTTAAGTGTTGGCAATGCTACTGTTATGATATGTCTCACCCAAGTCCAGAGTTAAAGCAAAAAGTAGCTCAAATTGTGAGTGCAAACAGGTGGCAGATAACTGGGCCATGTGTGGGGGTTGATGTTCCAAGCTGAACTTCAGAGGTCTTACACAGAAACCTGCTACTTTCTAGGTGCAACCAGTATGGGTTGCTAGTAAATTTTGTTTATACCTGGAATAAAAGAGGCATGTCCTGAATCCTCCAGTGAATAGAAACATAGAAGACAAAACCAGCAATTAGGAGACTGACCAAGGTTTGTGCTTCCCCACATAGAATATTTAGATTGGGAAAGGGGAGGGGTTTAGGGACTCAAAAAGCAAAAATCTTGGCTGAAGAAAGTGTCCTAGCAGTGGGGTAGGTTCCTGGAGACCAGAGCTGTGTGGAGACGAATTCAGGGGGATGCCCAGTGACCTTACTTCCTAACATTCAAGCTGGTTTATGATGATCAGCAGCACAGTAGGAACCAGCCCAACTTTCTGACCAACCATGCCAGCCCAGTAGTGACCTCCCTGCCAGAAAGGGATGGCAAAATCTAGTGACCATAGTACAAGGAACAGCAAGGGAGTGGGTGCCTTAGATAATTAAGTAGTATAAAACTCTCATCTCACTAGTTCTTAAACCGTCCATTGTGGAATGTCACTCACTCTGTCTTGCCTGCGGCACCAGAGTCTTAGTAGTACTCTCATCCCATCTAGATATGGTCATGGTCACTTAGGTAAAGGAAGCCAATTTTTAAAAGTTTCTCCAGGCTTAGACTAAACAGACGTGATGAGATCCTCAGACTAGAGAAGTTTAGGTACGCAGGTACCTAAGAGACTACAACAAAGGCTTTGAATACACTTCAATTCTAAGTTCTACATTCACCTGCAAACTCTTGCTGTATGAGGAAGGTTCACAAAGAGATCTCAGAGTTTGTGAGACACTCTACTGCAAAAACCACCTGAAAAGAACTCTACTTGACCTCCCACCTACCACTAGAAGTTTCAAAACGAAGTAATTTCTCTCTGCCTGGATCAGGGATGAAACAGACTGATAGTTTTAGCTTTGTTATTCTTACTGTGGAGCAGGAATTATGAGACAGCTAGTTTTAAACTGCTAACTTGTCATTAAGTAAAGAAGCAATACTAATTGTGATCAGTGGTAGACAAGGATTGCCTGGAGGAAAGTTTAAAGTTGATGAGAAAAGTTTTTGTAAATCTCACAATGAAACCAAAACAAGGAAAAATCATTTGAACTGGGGTAATGGGCTGCATATTTAGAAAACTCCTTTATTCAAACAGGTGAGGCAAACAGGTTGCTATTTTAATCCACATGTAGTGATGATAGCAGTTCACCTTTCTATAGTACTGTAGCTAAAATGGTACAAAATACAGACTCTGACTGACAGAAGAAGATCATTACCACCTCCTTTGCATGCCATATCTAGAGGAGGTTCCCACATCCAAAAGGTTCATGCTACCACTGCAGAGATAAGTGAGTTGCTAGAGAAACAATTAAACAGATATTGCTGATTGATAGTTTATATTTAAGGATAGAAACTTAACCACAAACAGTTTAAAAACACTCAGCTGTTCAGTGTGGAACTCTTGAGTGATTACTTTAAACATCTTAAGCAACTGAGAGCAGCCCTGCAGAGAAGGACTTGGGGGGTATTGGTGAATAGAAAATCGGACGTGAGACAGCAATGTGCACTTGCAGCCCAGAGAGCCAACCATATCTTGGGCTACATGAAAAGGAGCGTGGCCAGCAGGTTGAGGGAGGTGATTCTGCCCCTCTGCTTCGCTCTGGTGAGACCCCACCTGGAGTATTGAGTCCAGCTCTGGAGCCCTCAGTACAGGAAAGACATGGACCTGATGGAGAGGGTCCAGAGGAGGCCATGAAAATGGTCAGACAGCTGGAACACTTCTGCTGTGAGGACGAACTGAGAGAGCTGGGGTTGTTCAGCTCTGGGGAGACCTTTTTGCAACCTTTGAGTACTTAAGAGGGGCCTATAAGAAGGATGAGGACAGACTTTTTATCAGGGCCTGCTGTGATAGGGCAAGGGGTACTGGCTTTAAACTAAAAGAGGGAAGATTCAGGCTAGACATGAGGAGGAAATTTTTCACTATGAGGGTGATGAAACACTGGAACAGGTTGCCCAGAGAAGTGGTAGATGCCCCATTCCTGGAGACATTCAAGTCCAGGCTGGACGGGTCTCTGAGCAACCTGATCTAGTTGAAGATGTCCCTGCTCATTGCAAGGGGGTTGGACTAGATGACCTTTGAAGATCCCTTTCAACCCAAACTATTCTAGGATTCTATCTTGAGGTAGGTGGGAACCTTAGTGAGGACAAATATTTGGGGGAGCTGGAGCCAACATAGCTTCCCTGTTTGTCAGCAACAGTCTGAAGATAATGGGTATTTCAAGAACATATGTAGTGAACAAGGATTGAGCTTCAAGGTACAGAATTTTACCAGCTTTTTTTTTTTTTTCCTTTGTATATTTTGTTTTCACTATTTTAGCACCCATGAACTATAATCAAGATGAGCATCCCAGTGCCTGCACATGAACATTTGGGGGAACAAATGGAGCAGCTGAACACTTATCACTTGTTTAACAGCTAATGCACTGCGGTACTCCAGTCATTGGTGTTGCTCTGTAATTCCTCAACAACCATCATGTGGTTAGCTCTTGATAGGATCTGACTTCTTAATGGCATCCTGTGAGGTCATTCAATCTCTGGAGGAATAAACACATACAAAAATTACACTACAGTGCTTCAATTAATAATTTCCAGCATGACTGTCCAGAACATTGAAAATCTGATTCTATTATTGCTTTAACTACATGCTTGTATCAAAAATGAAGTTATTATTAACAGACAAACCTGCAGGTTATATTTATAGACTATAAAAAATTTCTATTTTTATAAGATCAGAATGGTATTAAAAACATGCTGCATGTGAATATGAGCTTGCAAAATAACAGATGTTGTTTCCTTTTTTTAAAAAGTATTAATTGAATTCTTATTTTGACATTTTATATTATGAATCAGGAAATTCAAAGCATTTGAACCACAAATTTTCTAATCCCCCACTGCTACTTTACATGTTCCAGGTTATATGCAGATATATTACAACTGTTTAGTTTATAATATAGATGTAAACAATATTTAGACAAATTAATGCATGGTCTAATGCTAATTAAATCAAGAGAGTTAGAACAAGAATGAATTAAGCCCTCTGAGTTCTGTTCGTATTTGCATTGTACATGTGAAATAAAGGTGGCTTTTTTCATTACAGTGTGCAGCACAGGTCTAAAAAATCAAGATTATTCATATTTATATTTTTACAATTATTTTTATTAAAGTGAGCATGACAAAATACCTGCTATTCCAGTGTAGTCTAAACCCTTCAGGAAATATTGCTCTCTCTTCAGTGTCACAGGCAAGGAAGACTGGTTTCCACAGGCTGTTTGTCCAGCCACCGACATTTCCATTCTGTCCACCAAACAAGGCTTAGGATTCTATCTAAGGATACTAAAATAACAAGGACAGATCTGGAGGAGATCCAAAGTCTGCAACAGAGAGAAGAAAAGAAAGGCATCTCTATGAAATTTTGACTCAAATCTCTATATCTGTCTTGCTAACCTTCCTCTCAAACCCCTTCGAATTGAAGCCTGGAGTTTCTCACAGCCATGTTGATCCACACATTATGCTTTATTCTTCTGAATGCTTAGTGTCAACCAGTTAGGAAAATGCCATTATCTGAAAAATAGATGTAGTACACAATATAGTCATATAGGCATACATACACATACCTGAGCCAGAACTGTAACCTGTACAGTGGATGCCTTGCTTTTTAGTGTAGGTCTCAAAGCATAGCCTCCCCAGGAGGCTTTATGAGAATAAAAACCTACTGAAATTTGATATCAATGTTTTAAACATAAAAGCGTAACCTTAAATGTGGAATAATAACCAAGGAAACACACTCTCTTATATATCAAGAATCAGTGAATTTTATCTGGTGGTTGGGCCTAACAGCAATTTCCTGGAAGGGAGTACTGAAGATTTATTTCTGTCCAACCAAGCAAACTGATTTTACCTTAAAAATAAATGTATTCCTTTTATTAATGTTAACACTCTGGGACTTGGTCTGCATCTTACTTATTTGATTTTTTTTTTAATTTTTTTTTTAATACTGAGCGACACAATAGAATAAGACCTAATGAGAGTCAGATGCCACCACCTCAATTCACTGTGAATGTCTTATTTGGTGCATAATGACTTGTGGTAGCACTTGCCAAAGGGAAGGTTATGGGGTTGAGAGGTCTGTCGCCCAGACCCACAGTCCCTCCAAAGGGATGACTGCCTTTGACATTAGTTTCATTTAGCATCTGAAGGCATTAATCTTATGTATTTGTTGCATGCTTATTAACATATTGACAAATAACAGTAGTCTTAAATGTATGTGAAACACAAGGAACAATATATGTAAATATTTCATATACAGAAATGGTATATTATCTTCCCAGACATGGAAAAAGTCCCTGGAGAAGCAATGCTTCATTTTGCAAACATGAGAGTTGCCTGCAGCTCTCCTGCCTTGACCCTTTGGACTCAAAAGCAAATCAGAAGTAACAAGAGACAGTTACTACTCCAGAAAGAGAATGTTAAATATCCCTCAATTTAGACTTGAAAGAATGGTCAGAATCTCAAACAATGTGAGTCTCACAGACTCAGCTCCTCTTCTGTGGATGCGCTCAAGGCACACAACAAGGCTGAGCTCTCAGTCACTTGCTCACAACTGTTGTACAGCCAACAAGCTTTAGACATGGAGGCAAAGAGAAAAATTTTCAGCTTGTGTCTTGGAATAGCCAGATTAAGCCGATCTTTTTCTCCTGCATCTTTGTAAGCAGTCACCATTCTCTCATGTGTTCTCCTCCAACTGGCCTCGACTTGTATAAAACATAATTTCCATGTCCCTAGCTAACATCAGATTATTCCATCCCTACAGTATGGTGATCTTTAAATAAAACAGGTTACTGGAATAATTTGGTGGTAACAAACGTACTAACACATGCACTCCAAAGAAATCACCTGTACTTTCCTTTAATCCTTCAGGATGCTCTGAGAGGTGGTAATGCAAGGATGAAAAAGAAGTGTCTTCTAGGGACCTGCTTTAGTGAGAAAACTGCTCTGACATATGGCAGTAGAGATCATGCTTGGGAGCCAAGGGAATTTTTAACATTTCTTCTTTGATGATTTAGAGAGGCTTGCTTGGCATATAATTGGACCCCATCAGCACATAATCTGCTGTTAGAATAATTGCACGCCTGTGTTCAAATCATCAGCTTTCCAACTTCTTTGCCAGATAATCTCCTCAGTGTGGCTGAACTAAGTAGTAACTTTTCAAACACCAAAGGTTAATTAAGTTTTCCACAAGTCCATGTGTTGTTGTTTTGATAGCAACCTTTGGAATTATTACCACATAACCTTATGCATTTTCATATCAATGTGTTTTATGGTAGGATCAGCATTTAATTTCAATATTTATTGCAGCAGAATATGGATTGTAAGACTTCAGAAAGTGAAAAAAAAATACAGAAGAAAATATTTTTTTGTTAAAAATATTTTGCTTAGTTCAGCTCTGTGCACTGAAGTTTTCTTTTTGTTGTACTTTGCACTCAGGGCCTGACCAGAAGTGCTCAAGTCTAGAACTTGCATGTATCTTAAATTCATGCTAATCTGGATGGAAAATGTTGGAGCAGGGATTGCTCAAATGGTGTCCTCAGTCCCCTTGCCTTGCAAAGGCAAGAGACCTCTTTTCTGGACAGGAGCTGCTGCCACTGTCACCAAGAAGGATGGTGGAACCAAGTGATGACTGTTCTCCATCAAACAGACAGTTAATTTTCATCAGCCCTGGATGAAGAATCACTTTGCCAAGTTAGTATAAAGTCTTTTCGGTTTGTGTGTTTTGTTTAACTATGTATTTCATAGCTGAAACTGTCCAAATTTGGTGCACATATTTACTAATTTTCATGTAGTTTTCTGATTTCCTATACTTCTTTGATTGTAGGAAAGCAGACAGACCACTTCACATAAAACCTACTTCAAAACCACTTAAAAAATGTGCTCTTCCAATTACCATTCTTATTTTGTATTACACTGAAATTAACACTATCTAAGTGTTGTACCAGATGTTCTTTTGAGGTCCCTTCCAGCCCAGGCTGTTCTATGATTCTATGACACAACATTTCTGTAGAAATGCAGACACCTCAGAACTTAAAAATTAAGTAATCTAAAAATTTCCTCGGATTCTTTTTTTTCATGAAATGATTGCATCATCTACACTTTATTCACCATATTTTCAAAAAGCGACAAACGCAAAAAATGTTTGTGTATAGTACTCATTTAATGAAAAAAAAGTCAGATGAAAGAAACAATTGGGAATGAATTTTACAACTATCAAAACTGACTAGTTGGATGTCTGTCATTAGGCATAACTCTTCAGAAGCACAGACTACTTACTTTTCGTATAATTTTAACACTTTCCAATTCAGAGTTTACAATTGTGAAAAATCTCAGAAAAATATATGTGCTGACAAATATTCTACTAGTAAAAATATGAAGTTTCTGAGCAAAAAGTTATTATAGACTTCTTTAATGAACTACTAAAACAAAAATAATTATTAGAAAATGTTTTCATAATACTTAACATGATTCATTTTTAATTGGGAATATGCTGACAGTACTATTTCATGCAAGTAAAGGTAGAACTGTAATATTGCTGTGCTTGGAAGGTTATATTTTGGGATCTGGGATGGTTTTTTTTTTTTTTTTTTGGTTTGTTTTTGTTTTTGTTGTTGTTTTTGCATTGTTTTCTGGATTTTTTCCTCCTTAAATTATATGGTTATAGGCTGGCTGAAGCATCTGTATATTAATGTTGAGCTCAGGAAAATGGGTAAAAAAAAAAAAGGTTTAAAAAAAATTAAAATTTATATATTTTTAGAGAATAATAAAACCCTGAAAATGAAAAATGGAATATTTTTATTCCACCCCCTGCAGACAATTTAGAGTCCTTTTAACTCCAGAAAAGCAGAGGTGTTTTTCAGTCTTTCCATTCCTTTGCTGTTTGAATTAAATGTTTGGGTTTAGTTCATCCAGCAAACTCAAAATATTCTCTTTATGAGGGGGAATCTTCTGTTGGCTTTGCAAATAACTATCTAAGTTTGAGTACAGGAGAGTTATTTCTATTGATATTGTATGTACAGTTAGTGAGTTACAGTACTGGATTGAATTCCAGCACAGATTTACCTCTGTTGTGAGAAATGAGCTAAAACCATTTAACATCCAAGCATCTCATGTTCTTTTAATTCCCCATTTCTGTAAAAGCAAGAAGAGGGAAAAGCATCACAGCTAATACTTAGTCCAAAGAAACATTGCAATGGTTGGTTACAATATGTTTATTGTAAATGTATGTTAAAAGCTTTAATGGGTTCTGTGAAATACAGTGTTTATATTTTTTGCAGTATGTAGTAGTCTTGCATATCTGGTATGCGGGTTTTGTAGCAAGAGAAATCAGCTACACTACCATGTCTTTCCTTTGTTCTGTTACTCCTACCAGTGCAAACAGCAAAAGATACTAAAAGCAATCCCTCTTGATTTTCTAGTGGTTTATTTTGTTGCTTTTCATAAGTCATGAACCAACCACATCTTCTACTAGATAATTCAGGCTTTGTTGTTCTGAACCTTATGTTGTAACAGAGATATTTTCAAAATAATCCTCAAAATCTGCAGTTTTGTCTCTCCATTTTCATTTTAATTGGTTTGACATAATATTCTGTATTTCAGTGACTGGCCTCAGAATTTTTATGAACACTGTCTATGGTAATAATTCCTAAGTATCCACAGCCATTCTGCTCAATGATGTTTTTCACCCATTATAAGAGACATGAAAAAAATTATGCTCTCAGATGAGAAAAATCATTTGTCATTGTTGTTGATGGAGAGAGATGTTAATCTATAAAATTCAAATGCGTTCACAGATCTTGAAAAGTGTTTTTCATAAAAGTGCTAGCAATTCTGAATTAGATCGTGAAAATTAGGGACTCAATGTATTCTTAATTTTTTTCAATTCAGAAAGAAGAAATCTCAGCTGATTTACTTGGACTCTGAACATTGGTTTTAACAACTGCCTTTAGGCAAAATGTAGCTAAAAATTTGAGAGTAAATGCTTAAGGCACATTTTTGCCCAGGACTTATATGCTGCTTTAACGATTCTGTTCCTCCACTGAGAACTGAAACACCCAATTAGGTCATTGAAGGAGCAGGATGACCACTTGTATAAAAGCCAAGACTTTCTTTTCACTTAATAAAAGCTTAGACTGTTACCTACTCTGCAAGAACATTTCAAGTTAATTAATCCTTCAGTTTTCCTGCTAATCACTCATTAAACATGTCCTGATAATAATAATTTATGAGATTTGTTATATAACTCACCTTGAATGATTCCAAGAAGGGAAACTCACATGAGATTTCATGCTGCAGTGACCTCTGAGAAGAATTTGTAACATCTGAACTGTCTTGGATCCTCACTACTTAATTCTTTGAACAGGCTGTTAACATAAGACCCTTATGCCTGCGAGCATGCTTCACATCTGTAATTGATGTCCTGCTGTCTATTGGAACACTCCTCTGTACCCATAAGATATTAAGATGAATGCTGCAATCATCTCTAGGGAGAAAAAAAAAAAAAAAAAAACAAACATAAAAATCAGAAGTCTGTAATTTCTTCAGCACCAAGTAAGCAGTTAATAATGTTAGGTACCAGCACAGCCTGGCAAACTGCAGGTTTAGTTCAAACATTCTTTTTATATTTATGTAGAAAAGAGAGCCATTGAAAACATATCAGAAATTGTCACGAAAGCCTGAAGGACCACATAAAGTTTAAGGAAGAGATAATTAAGAAATTTTCCCAAATCTCTAGTTTTCTGTGTGTGGAATTCATGTGTTTTCCGTGCAAGTCTCTACCTGTCCCAATAGTACTGTGCTTTCCAATAACAAAGTAAACTGTAATATAAATTGCCTTCAAAGGGTCCAAACTCTTGGGCTTCCACCAAGGTCAAAAACTGATCCTATGGCAACAGAGCAGATTAGCACATACAGTTTACGGATACAGAAAACTGCGGTATAAAAAGAACTCATCTTTACAGGTATGGTTTGGAAGTCACATTTGTCTTCATTGTCTTTATTTCCTATAAAATAGTTGTCAGAATTATTTAATTAAAATTTGGTGTTCATTTTCACTCAAATATACTATTGTATGAGTCATGTGAAATAATTAAAAAAAAAAAAAAACTTTTGTGGAAACTCCTTAATGTGTAGTATGTATCCCATTATTGCCCTTTAGGTACATCAAGGTACATTCATAGGTCCCCTGCTATGCATGACTAAGTAGTAAAATACCAAGAGAAAAAGTAAGCATAGCATACAGACGAACTTATGAAGAGTGTATGTGAACATCACTGAACTTCATTTAAGACAAGGGCTGAAGGGGAGACCAGTTGCTTTACTTTACAAATGATCTTATGAAATTCATCTTAGAAAACTATTAAGCTTGAATTCTGAACCCACATCTATGAGAAACAATGAACATCAAGAGGAATCTGTACTGTAATGGCCATCCAATTTCATGGGAAGTGTATACAAACACTTTAATTCACTACGGTACATACCAAATAACAAAACAAATCCTTGCCTTTCTGTGTGTGCATCTTCCTGTTTTCTCCAGCACTGCTAATGGAAGCCTAATGGAAGCTATTAAACCTTTTTAAAGCCATAAGAGGCATTAAGCCCCAAACATTACAGATAGGTTACTCTAACAGACTCATCTACAAAATAATGTGTTAAAATAAATATGTTTTAATCAAATAACGTCAAGGTCCATCCATCTAGTTTCACACAACCCACTTTGGAGCACATTTTAGTAGCTAGCAGACTAAGGCTTTTAAACAGCCCTCTAGAAATTTTGGCAGCTTGTGTCTTGGAGTCCTTCCATGCAACTCCAGACTCTCAAGTGATGTACCAAAGTTGGAAACACAGCTATTTTATATTCCCTCTACCATCCATGGTTAAAGCTAGGGTCCTCCAGATGGCTATTCAGATCTTCCATGACCTAGATATTTTGCCCATCTCCCTACTGACAAGAAAATATTAGCAGTTTTAAAGAGCTTTTATGTTTGCAGCAGCACAGGAAGCCCATCTATGTTCCAAAGAGTTGATATTCTGAAAATTTTTGCTTCACTGAGTACCTTTTAAAGATGAACTATCTCCTAGGGGGGAGATAAGATCACTAAGCCTGTATGATTATCAGTTAGAAGAAAACCTCCTAACATAGCCCACTAATAAAAGAGTAAGGCTAAGGCTAAGGCTAAGGCTAAGGCTAAGGCTAAGGCTAAGGCTAAGGCTAAGGCTAAGGCTAAGACTAAGACTAAGACTAAGACTAAGACTAAGACTAAGACTAAGAATAAGAATAAGAATAAGAATAAGAATAAGAATAAGAATAAGAATAAGAATAAGAATAAGAATAAGAATAAGAATAGATAAGTCCAGATAACTTTGTGCATAGGTCAGGCGCCTGGAGCAGCATCATTTTTCCCCAGGAGCAGGAGAGAAAAGTCAGGCATTACATTACATAACAGACGTTATGGACACATCAACGAAGAAGCAAAGGTTGAGGCAAAAAGCCTGAAGCAAATTACACTATGACAGCTGCATCTAAAACTCACCTTGTGCTTCTGGGAGTACAAGCAAGCATGCTGTGCATCAAGAGGAAGTGAACTTTCAACCTTGACAAATGTAGTTGCCATTTGTTCAGGAGTCAGTTGGCTACTGCTGCAGCAAGGTTAAATTACAGCTGCAGGTGTCCACATCTCTTTAAAACCAGAATGGCAAGATTTGCTGTGGATTAATTCATAACGTGTATATACCTCTTTAAAAGCCAGAGAGGTGGGTCAAGAAGCCCAAAGGCAGGTAGTTCAGGCACAAAAGGAGGGATATGTGTGCTTTACTGGCAGTGTTTTGTTTCTGCATGTAGAGGCTGGAGCAAACAGCACAAACTCCAAGACTTAGAGGTCACATATAAGAGAGAAAATTGAAACCACTCAAAAAGAGAAATGAAAAAGAAGCATAAAGGGTTTTTTTAAGACCTTAAAAGCATGGTAGAAGAGCACTCAACAAGAACCACTACTGCAAAGTGCTCATGAGGCTGAGGCTCTAGAAAATGAGACACTTAGCCTGCCAGGGTTTCTGAGAAGGCAGAACTGGACCTGAAGGCAAATGCTTTTAGACGACAGGTGCCATTTCTGTAGCACGTAATGCCCAAATCCTCCATGCCAAGTTGCCACAGCTGCCTGGGGCAAGCTGATGAAAGGGAAAGTTAATGCACCCCCCTGATGAGCTTTGAAATGCGCATGTCCTTCCGACTGCATATGAAAACTAAAGAAATATAGATATGTTTGCAGGTCTAATTATGAGGATGCAGAAAAAGAGCAGGGAAACAAACAAACAACAATGGATAACTGGGCATGCAAAACTAATGATGAATGTCTTCTCTTCCTTAAAGGCACAAAATCGGAGCATAAAAATATGGTTATTTGAGCATAAGCTCTCCCTGCAATTTAGAAGTTTTTATAGCCTTCCAGACTATTATACATACATTCACACATATTTTGAAAGGCTTTAATTACTTTATCAAGTTCACCCCTGAAAGTGCCTGAAGGAATTTAATCAAACTTAAAAAACAGCTTTCAGGTAAGACAGAATAAAAAGTTAAAAAGGAAGTTCACATAGCTATCATTTGAGATAATTAGTAGTAGCTGGAAAACCTCTTCAAAAAGAAAGCACTTAGGTAGCCATAACCATGTACTTTGTTCCACACTCCATAGAAATAATTGCCCTAAAATGCTTGAGCTAAGCTAACTTTCAAGGTAGGCCAGCTTTCAGGACAAATAGTCTCAATGTTGCCTCTTAAAGGCTCTTTGTTCAGTGATGTTCTTGTGACAGTGAAAGGAAAAATATCTGCAAGATATCACTCAAAGGGCTTATTATAGCAGGCTTACCTCTTATCCAAACCAAGTACTGTACTCAAGTGAAATTAACAAGACAACAAAAAATATATATTAATACTGCAATATAATCAGTTCATCATTTATTGTTCTATACTTACTGGTAAGGGTGCAGATTACAATTAATTAATCTACCTTAATCTAATAGTCACAAGGATTTCTAGAATTTTCAGTAGACAAATCATGTTTTGTATAAATGCACATTAGTTATATAAAATTGCATCATTTACTAATTTAATTCAATAAAATCCCTAAGCTAGGTAGAATTATGTAACTGCCTTCAGCAAGAGAATTAGAGAGTCATATATGAGCTATGAATGAATGAGATAAATCAAACTTGAAACATCTTTCAGGTTCAATATTCAAGCACTCTTTTCTTCTGTAAACAAAACTTGCCAGACTGTAAAATTTATGAAGAAGTCACGGATTAGAGCAACAGCAATCCTGTAAGAGCATTTGGAGCAAGAGCAGGCTGGGTTACATCTTCCTTTCTTTCCTTTTTTTTTTTTTTCTTTTTTTTCCTTCAACAGTATTTATACTATCATTATACCCATTATTTAGTTTAAAATATATTAACCTAATTAGCTGCAGCTAGAATGCTCATTTGCATTCATGTGAGGTATGTACATTTAGAGGGTTTTCCCTCTACCTATTACCTTCTAAAACTATAAATAAATAAATAAATTTTTAACAAAGAAGTTATAAAAAGTTAGAAAAAAAGCAAAAACAAAAAGACTGTTTGATGGTTACAGTCAAAACTTCAACAAAGAATAAAACACCAGAGGAAGGTCAGATGTCCTCCAGGAGACATTTTCTGGGGGACATGCACAAGTCAGCAGCTCATCTTCCACCAGAGGAAGCACTTTGCAAATCCCGGTGTAGTAACAATGCTACTTGTGAAACTGCAGGATGTAGGTCACCCCAGGGAGACATGCCATTTTAGTTATGCTTGGGGTTTTTTCAAGGTTGTGCTGAGGACGTCAGCCTCCAAAACAACCTCAATTTGAGGAACATGACCTCTTCAGTGCCTTCAAAAACATCCAGAAATACTTTCCTATTAAAAGTAAAGCAACATAGTAAAATAACTTGAAGTTACCACACGCTGACTTGAAAATGCAACTGCCAGATATTGTCTGGTTTGCTATTGAACACAGAAGAAATAATTCTCTCTGTATTTGGAATATCTGGTGATCTGGACTTAGTTCTTCCTTCCCAATCTCTCACACATTAATGTTTTTTTTTTTCATTACTAGATGTAGGATGTCTGATGACAAAAGAAATTGTTGACGAGACATTGGATGAAATATGCTTGACAAATGCAGATCAAAAATGCCATCACAACTTTTACAGAGTCCATCAAAAGAGCAGAGAGAGTTGGTCTTGCTTTTCTGGGTGCTCCCTGAGCCAAAAGATAACAGTTAGATATTAAAAAAAAAGACTGAGTAAATACAGATTTAATAAATAACCATTTTGGCATGTAATAGTTCACAGTATCACAGTATCACAGTATCACAGTATGTCTGGGATTAGAAGGGACCTCAGAAGATCATCTAGTCCAATCCCCCTGACAGAGCAGGAACGCCTAGATGAGGTCACACAGGAACATGTCCAGGTAGGTTTTGAATCTCTCCAGGGTAGGAGACTCCACAACACCCCTGGGCAGCCTGTTCCAGTGCTCCATCACCCTCACTGAGAAGAAGTTTCTTCTCAAATTTAAGTGGAACCTCTTGTGTTCCATCTTGATCCCATTACCCCTTGTCCTATCATTGTTTGCCACCGAGAAGAGCCTGGCTCCATCCTCATGGCATTCACCCTTTATATATTTATAGAAATTAATAAGGTCCCCCCTTAGCCTCCTCTTCTCCAAACTAAAGAGACCCAGCTCCCTCAGCCTTTCTTCATAAGGGAGGTGCTCCACTCCCTTAATCATCTTCGTTGCCCTACGCTGGACCCTCTCCAGCAGTTCCCTGTCCTTCTGGAACTGAGGGGCCCAGAACTGGACACAATATTCCAGATGGGGTCTCACGAGGGCAGAGTAGAGGGGAAGGAGAACCTCTCTTGATCTGCTAACCACCCCCCCTTCTAATACACCCCAGGATGCCATTGGCCTTCCTGGCCACAAGGGCACAGTGCTGGCTCATGGTCATCCTGTTGTCCACCAGGACCCCCAGGTCCCTTTTCCCTACACTGTTTTCTAATAGGTCATTCCCCAGGTCGCTTCTTCCCCCAGTTGCCATCTCAGCAGCTCTGCCTCTCCCACTCTGGAACTAGGATTTCAGCAAGGCAACAGAGATGATAAATTTACAGTAATGTACTGGACTCTCACTTTTGTCACAGTTAGCTCAATCTACAACCCATATATAACAGAAAGAACAAAAACAATCATGGTAGTTAGTGTGATTAATTACTATTTTAATCAGCATGCCACTGGTAGTGGCATTCCCAGTACTGTACTACTAATGGGTCAGAATCTTGTTTCTGGAATGCAGCTAATGAACGTGATTAATGGCAGAAGGGAGTGATATACTGGGCATTCATTTTTCCTTAACTTTACAGTGTTAAGCAGCTTTACCCACATCCTCAAAATGATAGATACATTTAATCAGTAGTAGTAGAAGTCTCATTAAGTTCTCATTAAACTTCTATACCCTGAGTATAACCTTGAACAATACATTAGACACTAATGAGTATATTCTCCTTTCACTGTACACATGACTCTTATTAAAGCACTCCGCTACCAGAGCAATGAGTGTGGTGTAAATATCCAGATGGAGATTGTTGGAACAGGTTTTTCTCTGTAAGCCTCAGAATAATTTATTTTGACTAGTGGAAGAGAGGCAGTCTTAACACTAGCTGTACAGACAGTCTGGGTGTGTTTATTTGCATTGCATTTGAGTCCTAAAGGCAGCCCAGGACCTGGCTATATTACATGCTGTACAAACACACACAAAGAGCACCAGTGCTGGGCATGATATAAAAATAGCAACATTACAATACTCAGACTCCAGCTCTATTGTTCTTTGATTAATAGGCTAGGTGTGAAGTTAAAAGACTGCATGCAGGTGTCTTTTTATACTATTCTTCTTAAAAGTAGTTAGCACCACTGTTAAGGCTATAATTAGCTACACAGTGCAATTTTTAGCAGCAACACACCAGCAGGCAAAAATAAGTATTTCACAAGCTGTTTCTGATTGAAAAATGTTAGTGTTAATATTAAAAGGCATCAAGAACTACTGTGAAATCTCCGTGCTTTCCAAAATAATGAGGGCAGGTAAAGGGATTTCAGCTGTGATATGTCTTCAAGAGCTCACATAAAGCCTTCTTGGTTTCATTAAGCCATTGAGCTGGATTTCATTGAGACACTGAGTGCTTGGAAAAACAGTAACATGGCTTTCCTATTAATAATTTATTCAATACAGAATTTCATTTTCATGTATGTAGCAAGAGATAGATTTTCTTTTATCTTCTTTTTCCCACAGTTTCAAAAAACATCAACAAGGAAGCAGTAGCTTGTGTTAACACCTATCAATTAACTCAGTTCAACAAAGTGTTAAGTATACCTTTAGATCAAAATTTATCCTGTTCAGAGAAACAGTTTGAAATCTCATCAAAGACTCGCAATCTGCATTCTCTTCAGTTAATCCAAAGAGGCATGTGGTGATTCATATCATGCACTGGGTCACCTTTTTCTTTGCAGGGGATAAAAGGGAGCTTAGACCAATAGGTAAGTTAAGAAAATTGAAAAACTGCTTCAACACAGATCTGGAAAGATATGGAAAGCAGTTGAGGGAGGATCACAAAATCTCAAATGCTTAAATTAAAAGGTGCTATGTTAGATTAGGAAGGTGCTATTCTTTTAGCTACGTTTACAATGTCCTCAGCTGGGATATGATAACTGGTTTTATTCATCTTCTAGCACTAAAAGTCAGAGCTTTAGAATGTGAGGGTGATTTCTACAATTGATTGTCACTTGAAATATTTTGAGTACTTTCAATAAGACATTTATCATTGCAGGACAAGAATTATATGTAGTATATAGAATAGCATAAGAATGTATGGAGAAGCCAAAAGCACCACTGCAGTGTTAAACAAGTGAACAAAAGAAAAGCATCATATGGGAGTATATCATTATCTGCATTTCTTTTTCTGAAAATACCTTTATTGCAGTTTGTCTTGAAATCTTCTGAAAGATTCCTTCCTTCTTCTAAAAGTTCCCTTTAAAAGATATCCTAAAATAAACTCTCTTCAGTGACTTTTCAGTTGCATTTATGTCTCTTGCAGATGATCCTTGTTCATCAGAATAAAAGCATCTTATTACTTTCTCAAACCTAAGGAGAGAATATATTGTTTAAACAATACATATTTATATAACTTATCTGTTTTTCACAGTGGACTGTATGTACATTTGACAACAAAAAATTTATTATAATGATTTTCAGTTTAACATAACTATTCCATAAAATGACCTTCATTGAGCTAATAGAGAGTTGGGGGCAATTTCAGTTTGTATAATTCAATTTGCAATGCAGATCAAGAACCGAGAGTTTGCACATTTTATAATTTTCTAATTCTTCTGGATTCCTACTTTTACTGTAATGTATTTCTACTTCCACCACAGATTTAATGTGACACTTGATATTATGCACAGTTTTGAAGCGTCATAATTAAATAGCAGATCTAAAAGATACTAGTATTTTTCAGGCTGCTTTTTAAATGTTTTCAGCATTTTCAGTAGACCTATGATATTTCTTGGACAGCTTCTCATCTTTCTTCAACATTGTTAGAGAAATGTTTGTTTGTATTCTTCCAGTTTATTGGAGAAATAGCATAGCTGTGCTTCTGTGAAAAACATTGCGTTGCTCAGCAGGTCAAGTAGCTTCTGTGGCCTTAAGCAGTCTGAATGCATCGTAGAGATACATACATTTCACATGAATTAATTTAGTCTAGAACTAACCCTCTAACCAAGATCAGGGGTTGAGATTATCTCAGTGAGTCATGTCAGTTCTTTTGTTTAAGCTTTGCCATTCCCAAGGTGCTGGGCTGTGGTATCTACCAGCCTTCAAAACCGGAGTGCAGCTTCAGACAAAAGTGATGCTGGTTCTTTTCTTCTCCAAAAAATTACAGTTCATAGACTTCTTGATTTAAAAAGATACCTCATACTTAATGTCCTAATAACTTTTACACAATTAAGCTAAGTCAAATTTACGAACTCCATCCTAAATGAGCTCTATCACAGAGACCTTTGTTGGATCCAAGGTATCCCCAAACTCATCCCAAACCTCATTTTGGAACACTGCAGCCAATGCCATTGCAAATAAGATACCTGAACCTGACCCACAAATCTCTACCCTAAATTATATAAAAGGAGACTTTCCTTTGCTGAGGTTCTTCCCACCTAAATCCACTCTTTCCTCCTCCCGCTGCCCAGGGTGAGCAATCTGACATGTGGCAACTGCAGAAAGAAATGGTTAGATCCTCTCTGTGAACGGTCTCCTAAAATTGTTAGTTTACTTTGCTTTCCACAACTGTGAGTCCCTTCTGTTTTACTGTTATTGCCCACAGTGAAGGACAACTGAAAAACATTAATAACCATAGTCTGTTTCCATGTCTTGGACAGTTTGCACAAAGCATCTGTTCTACTTTAATATGATGTAGCCAGACAAACGAAAAGGTGTGAATAATATATATTACTTGTGAGTTGAAGTGGAAAATTAAAATAAGATGGGATTCATTAAACAAGGATGATTTCTCTCATTTCCACTTTTCTTTTAGATCTTATAATACTTTGCAATAAAATCACAAAACACAAAGTATTTTGTTAATGGACTGCTTGGACACCTATAGGACAGACAGCTCATCTGTGCGATGTTCATCTCCCTTGTTTTAATTGCAGTATTAGTTATGTTAATATTCAAGCATAGGAACCATTGCAGACATTAGTTTAAAGCTGTCTTAAATAGCTATTTGAAGAGTGCTACAGGTACATGGAGGAACATTTGAGTTGAGATCTAACCCTGCTTCAGGACATTTAGGTAACAGAGACAAGGAAGTAGCAGCTGTGGCCTTCTAAGAGCAACAGGAAGATTTAAGGGACAAATAGTCCATTTCCCAGACAAAAGCATGGTCTAGAACTTATCCTCAAGTAAAGACCCAAATAGGTGAAATGAATCTGAAACTACTTAATCTCTCCATGTTTATAAATTAAACCAGTGATGGCTCATCACTCACAGCTATGTAAAGGTCCTTATCACACTGTCATCTGAATTCAGGCCAAACAAAGCCTACACACATTCAGGAATAGTGTATCAATAACAAACAGCCAGAATGAAAAACAAATATCAGGGAACTCTGGCAGCAGGCCATGAGGTATCTTGGAATCTAATGGAAATTTACTTGTAAAATATGGGAAAATAGTCTGTAAACCTGTAGTAGGAAAGAGAATAAAAGTTTAGCTGAGAAGGCAGAAGTACAAATTTAAACACACAACCACAGTAAGAGGTGCCTTGTATACATGGGCAGATTTTGGACAAATTAAGATAGTTTATTAGTATCTTCATGTCCAGTGAAATGTCATTGATTTTGCTTGTTACCTGCTTATGGTGCTGTATAAATCATCTGAGATTAAAATCAATAGTGGTACATAAATGAAGATGCACTAGCAATTAAGTGAATGGCTGAATAGGTCTGCCTGGGATAGAATCCAAAACAGATTGCTCAGAGTTTCAGTTCACTCAAAAATTTAGCTGATTCAACCAGGCAGCTAAGCAAAAGTTGCCTAAAATCAAACCTAAAGCCATCATTATTAATTTTCTAAGCATATGCATATCTGTTAACTGGAAGGCATCCTGAAAGCCTGGGTATTACCGGACTGAGTCAGAGAAGAAGGAAAACTAGAGCTTGGGAGGTGGAGGTGTTTCTCGATCCTTTTGGTCACCAGTTGTATCACCCCTCTACAGAGAGAAGACTTAAAAACTTTTAGCGGCACATAGTGATTGTGCAAAATTCCTGACAGAGTAACTAGAAAGAGGAGTGTTCATATGAGGTATTTCTAAATTACAATAAATAACAGCAACAACAAAGTATTTCTCAGCCTGCAAACCCACATCAGAAAAGCAGATATTTGTGAGCAAATTTTCATCAAGATTTAGGTTACTTCCATGCCAAATCTAAACCAACTTTAGCAAGTCCTCCCCAAGAATTTGGCCCCAGATTGTAGAAGAGTGACGTCTTTGGTAACACTACTTGAAATAGTGCCAGACACATATCATGACTGAGGGGGTGGAAAGTTAGTAACTAGTTCAACATAATTCACAGGCATTGCAATGCAGTTCATGGGCTTTAAAAATGTTCTAGGCAGAAGTATATGTGTTTTAACTCATATCAAAAGCTGTGGCAAAAAACAATGTCCACTCCCCTTTGAAGGAAAAAAAAATCTGAACATCTCAGTGTCTAGCATGAGATACCCATATTAGAAAAATTCAAACGGCTTAATCTGTACAAAACAGACACCTTATTCAACATTAGTATTTTTAACTGTACTGACCTACAGTAAATATCCATGTTAATTAGTAAATAAAAGGCGAGCTTTGCTGGGAACATGATTACCACTGGCCTATCACTTACATATCTGTCAATGTCACATATCTCCTTCAAAGCAACTGGTATCCAGTTCACTGTATGCATTTGTGTTATAAAGCAATTGCCCCAAATAAGCACTTTTTAAAAGGCTCATAAACCAGCATGCCTTCAAGTGTAATAACTGCACAGAGAGCTGCCTCAAAATCCAATCCTCTCCTTTGTGAAATCTAACATTAGAAGGAGCATCAGTGCATTTCTTCACAGCAAGCAGGTCTTAAAAGCCAATCATGTTGTCAAAGCCATTCCTAGAGATTTCTGTGATGGTAAATGGGCGTCACAAAAAATTTTCAGATGAAAATCAGACAGCATAAATTCTAAGGCATCACAAAAGAAAGGTATGAGAGAGAAGAGGGAAAAAAAAAGATGACAATTCCGTGTCCAGGACAAATTCAAAAACAAAGAAGAAACGTTTTGCTTTTCAGCATTCTAATTTGTGGCACAACATAGGGAAATTGCAGTAGTGTTTGTGCATTTAGCAAATGAGAATTGTGAAAACCAGGAAGGCAAAAAATCCATATACTAACATGACAAATTTATTTTGAAATAATATTTTCTACAATCAGATGCTGCTTCCATGATTTATTGTTTCAAGATTTTATACAGATAGAAGGTGTTAGGCTTATGTTTTTGAGAGAGGAAAAGCAATTTAGCAATTCCAGACAACATTTGACATAAATTTGCATTAGTTTTCCTTTTGTCATCATTACCAAAAATATGATACTTCATGGAGCCTGACAGAATTGTTAATAGAGCTAAATTTTTATATGCCATGTTGCTTTATGCTTTCAATTTCACTTGCAAATAAATTAAATCCTTTTTCTTTTTTTTTGTCCTACTCATTATCTGTTCCATAATAGACACCTTTAAGAACAATGTTGGTTTCTTTGTTTGTAATATTTAGCAATTTTCAAACATATTTTTAAACTAACAATCTTTAAACATATTGCTGGGTAATAGAATAGAAACAAAAAAAGTAAAACTTCCACATTCCATAAAACTAAGTTACCTTACTTGTGTCCTTCAGCTCTTAAATTAAATACAGCCGTTTTATGTGAGGAGAAGACTCAAGTCAAATGTGTAGGACGGCTGTGTTAATTTTTCATTAATAAGAACTGTGAAAATACCAATGGAATATTTTTTTAGAGTCGGGCATTCCTGGTCTTTCATACTAAAAAGAAAAAAACAAACCAGTAACATAATTCACATTATAACAAAATTCAAGATCAAGTGCGTAGTCACTATACAGGTTTGGCCACAAATTTTTACAAAATTAACATACTGCGGCAGGAATGCTGCAGTCAATAAATCAAAAAGCAGACTGAATAATTTCCCTGAAAATTTTTCAGTGTGAGGAATCAAAATTACTATGGTTCAATTCCACTGTTGCTACAAATGAAATTGAAACATATTCTCCAGTAATCCCTATTTCAACTCGATGTCCCTAGAACAAGCATGTTTCTTTAACACTTTGGACTACATGTTTAAAGCTAAGACAAAAGGACAGAATTGTAGAGAAGAGTCACATGATGCAGAAAAAGGTGCGAAAGGTGATGCCATTTTTTACTTGGATTTAGGACAGTTCTACAGTTTTCACCTTCCTAATGCAATGCTGCATTGATATCAGAAGTGACACAAACAAAAACCAGTTTCTGTGAAGGTGTACAACCCAGGCAACAAGGGGATTCTTCATCCTGCTCAAGGGAGGCGTCATTTTCCTCCATTGCTTAACCCCTCTGGAGGGGTATCAAGGTGGTTCAGTGGGATTAGCAATTCCAAAAGGTTGATCTAACTAATTTTCTGTAAAATCTTCATTTCTGCCAAGAAGACTCTTTTATAACCAAAAAGCATGACCAATACAGTTCAATTTCATTCATTTTTACTCATTTATTCCTTTCCTGAGCTAAAATTTTGACACAACAACTTAGAAGTCCCTGGTGAATAGGTAGAATCTTCTTGCTGTACCAGATGGGAGAGGAAAGTATCCAGACCAGAAGCTAGACAGAAAACAGTACTCTGCATAGACTAAGAAACAACTGTTAGGTGCTTAACTAACCGTTAGGTTCATAATTAACATTAATGTGACAAAGGTCAAACAATTAAAAAAAGTGAACACCCACTGGGGCAGACCCAAATAACCAACAGAGCTACTGGCTCAACTGTCTCAGTAGGCAAAATACTATGTCAGGCTCAAGATAAAGTCTTCTCAGCCTGTTCTTTCTCCTACTCCTCCACAGCTCAGTGACACCAGTAGCCCAAAGCATTCACACTGTGTGGGGTGACCACAGCTCCCAAGATGAAAAAAGCCCCAGCCAAGCTTCCTGTTATATTTGCTACTTTCACAAATTCCACTTTTTCATAAAGTATTTATCCTGAACTACCATGGTCTGTTTCCACATTTCTGACAACTACGTCTTCATAGTTTTGTCACACAGGTTTTTTTGGATCAAATCAAGTTCTGTGATGCTAGGGAGCCTCTGACCAACAGGTGGACAAAAGAGTTACTGCAGAAGGAATAATTTCAAAATTCAAAATTTGTATTATAAAAAAATAACATAAGATATACTCTCAAAGTCTAGTAGAATACACTAAAATATACATGCAGTGACACCTATATACGCATTTTCTCTTACTGCCTCGCATTTCCTAGTAGTTTTCAGTGAAATCTTCAAAACAATTGAACATGTTCTATTTATTAAACTGCCTAGGTAGCATCTTACAAGTTTTATCTACTGAGTGCCTTCTAGAAAAGCATCTGAGTTCACCTCTCCCTGTCCTCACAAACAGGAGCGGATTTGTACAGTTATTGTGTCTCAGTGGAGTGGGCCTTTGCAAAACTCTTTTGCACTCCTCCACCCACACCTGAGGAGTGGGGAGGGGAACTTCATCAACCACAGTTGCAAAAATGCGAATTCATGTTTACCTCAGAAGGTGAAGTACTTTGGGACCCAGACAACTTTGCTACAGAGCAGTGGCTTTCAACCTGCCATTCTCAGGCCCCAAAGAGTCCATGAACTGCTTCAAAGAGATTTGCAGAAGCTGCTTTAAACCAGATAAACTCAGAGATAATGTCACCATTACCTTTTTTATGACAAGTGAGTGTGAAAGGAGACTGTTCAATTGTTTATCTTTTCCAGCCTAAGCATTTGCTTGTGATGTAGTCATTCTTCTTGATGTCTTCCTTCCTACTGCTGATAACTTTAAATTTTATCATCAACAAAGCTGGTGGGCTACTTCTACTGTCAGTCACACCTCTTTTGCCTCAAGTTATGCATGTGATATGTTCAAGTGGTCCAGGCTTCCAACCTAATTATTTCAGTCACAACAGATGGAGAACCACCATACAGATGTAACAATTTATTTTTTTTTTAAATACAAACACCCTATCTTGAAGACTGTAACACAACCTGCAGGTTATAGCTACAGATGTTTCCCCCAGACTTCTTACCAACAGACTTTATGTAACTAAATTGAAACCCAAAATTTGTTCATGCTTCATATGATAGAAGTGTTTGTCTCTATGGATACTGAGTTGGGATCGAACACTATCTCTCACCATACTATTTGGCCACTGTTTGTGTTTCCACCACTTCTTGCTGACCAGCACTGTTCAACATGGAAACCAAATGTCCAACTATTACTCGTAATTGCCTGCACCTTTAGGTCTGGGCTGTTGCAGACAAATCACAGAGCTTAATTCAAACATTCTTTAGTCAGGAGATGTGTCATTTACAATGATCACAGTGGCCAATAACAATAAATCTGTATAACAAAACCAAAGAGGTTTGTCCTGCCTTAGAGTTCTATGTTACCCAGTTTTGAAATAGGTAATGCGTAATTAACCATGGCAGTGCTATTTATTTATCCTATTATTTATTCAGGACATTAAGTTTGATTCTCCTAAACTTGACTGTGCCAGTGTATTAAGAAACACTCTTTATTTTCATTCCCTAGTTTGTGAGTGATTCCACTCTCCATATCACTTCCTTACCCAGCTTTGGTCTAAACAGTTTCCCCCACAGGTAAACTCTGCACATACTTATGGTCTGAGCTGAACAAAGCAGTGAATTGTTAACAGCTCTCCACAGTTATTGCTCTTCCGTAGACTCGATGCAACTTTCAGAGGAATTTAAATTCTGTTTCTTTAATTTCTAGTATCCTAATCAGGCTAAGTGGAAGGCCATCATGGTTCTGAAAGTGTATCAACAATTTTGAAAAAGCAGCAGAGCTGTAGGTCTGAACTTCATTAAAAGAAGTAAGATTACTGCAGAAATCAGAAAAACACATACGCTTCATAGGTCTGAAAAAAAGCATGTGAGTGAGCATAAGCATGAGAAGTTACGGATGATGACAGGCTAATAGGCAGTTTTTCAGTATACTCCATTCTTTCACCTGAGGTAAAAATTACTCTCCATGATGACATATTGAATAATGACAGCACGAAGAGACATACCCATTTCAATTTAACTGCTGATGAATCAATGAATGCTGTATGAACCGTCTGCTCATACTTAAGTGTCTGGGATGGAAAAGAAACATCTAAGTGAATCAGATTTTTTATTCAAAAAAGTCTGCTGTTACTTATGTAGGCTAAAAAGCATTTTAAAAAGAAAATCCTTGGTGTTATCAATTTATTTATCTTTCTCACTATTTATTTTCATCCTCAATTCAAAGAAGGAAAGCTTCCACATCTCTCCAGAAAACCCTCCCACGATTACTTTCCCCTGATCAGTTTAATTTCACCATCATGTTTTTACTCCTAGCCTTCAGCCCTAGCTGAAGCTTACCACTGTGGTTACACCACTTTGTTGCCAATGTCAGAGGTCATCCTGTTACGCAAACAGAATAATTAAAAATAATTTTTAAAAAAGGACAAGATGGTTTGCCAGCTTCCTCCTCCGTATGTAGCTTCCAAGTAATGAACTGAAAAATCCACAGGGGAGAAGAGACAACCTCTAGCTCAGAGAGCTCCCAGTTCCTGCAGTGATTCTTGGGAGTCCGGTCAACCATGTGTGAAGCTGCAGCCACTCAGACAGGCTTCACTTCTGGGGATCAGAAAGGGAAAATGTCTCATTCAGATGTGAAGTCATCTCTTCCTATCTCATCCTTCCTCACTCCACCATGCAAAAATATCCTGGGACAGAGACAACAAGGGGACTTCAGAAAGGGTTTGGAGGATGTGGCGTTAATCGTTGCCTGTCACTGTTATCCCACCAAGGGTGAACACAGAGGGCAACAGTAGGACCATTGGATTCCTGGAAAGTTCTGCGTATCAAACATCTTACCAAGCTCAATTTGCTCAGATGTGTACAGTGCTGATAGCACAAGCAGCTCTGAAAATGAAAGGAGACCTTCAGACTATTCATTCAATCAGAATCAGGAGAAAATTAATATTGCCTGAGAACCACTGATGACCTATAGGACGTTAAGAAAGGGGGCTTTCTTAATAGAGACTATTTTATCTTTCAGTTAAATAAATATTTTCAGATTTCCACATAATGTAATTACTGGCAAGTCTGTGCTAGTAAGTCTGTTATTTGGCATGTCATGGTCTTCTCTTACACAGACTTAGCTGAATATAAGTGATATCATTCTCTCAAAAACATTCTTCCTCTGAAGTTCTCAGCTTCTGTTGTTTACATTATCAGGATACATGAGGTTTGTCAAGTGCAGGTGTATCTAAAGCCTAGTTGCATTCACATCTTAGCAATGAAAATTCCAGCTTACAAGGTTCCTTTTTTTTCCCCATGGTATTATTTGTACTGTATTTATAAACATGATTTTATCTATCTCCTACTTCAGAGACTGCTTTTAAAAGCTTGGTTCTAGTACTCTACAAAACTAATAAAGAGTTTTCTTCCTTCTTGTTAGGGATCAGAGAAGTAGGAGTTAGATACCAAAGGAAACACGTAAGAGAGGGCAGGTTAAAGAGATAAAGGTCTATCTCCCTCACATGCTCAGTGTATGCCAAATCTCAAGGTCAATGCATAGCTAACGAAAAGTACATACAGAAAGTCAGCCTACGACAATTAAAAGCTTTGAGTAGTGAGACCTTTGAGTCGTTTTGGTGATCTTCTCATTATTGTCCTGCTCAGGGTACTATCTGGTTCCCACCACCACTGCATCCCTCAAAATGCGTCACCCGTGCCTGGCCTTGAGCATCTGTCCCTGCAGAGGGCCCAGGGCAGGACATCTCCTCCAGGGAACACATACATGACATTAATAAACTGGCCACTTGACAGGACTGTTCCTCCACATGGTCTAGACAATAGAGTAGTGAGGTGGGTTGCAAACTGGCTTAAGGAGAGAAGCCAGAGAGTGGTAGTCAATGGTGAGGAGTCTAGTTGGAGGCCAGTATCTAGTGGAGTACCTCAGGGGTCAGTACTGGGGCCAATATTATTCAATATATTCATTAACGATTTGAACGAGGGAATAGAGTGTACTATCAGCAAGTTTGCTGATGACACTAAGCTGGGAGGAGTGGCTGACACGCCAGAAGGCTGTGCTGCCATCCAGTGGGACCTGGACAGGCTGGAGAGTTGGGCGGGGAATAACCTGGTGAAATTTAACAAGGGAAAGTGTAGAGTCCTGCATCTGGGCAGGAACAACCTCATGTTCCAGTATAGGTCGGGAAATTACATATTAGAGGGCAGTGTAGGGGAGAGGGACCTGGGGATCCTGGTGGACACCAGGATGACCATGAGCCAGCACTGTGCCCTTGTGGCCAGGAAGGCCAATGGCATCCTCAGGTGTATTACAAGGAGGGTGGTTAGTAGATTGAGAGAGGTCCTCCTTCCCCTCTACTCCACCCTGGTGAGACCCCATCTAGAATATTGTGTCCAGTTCTGGGCCCCTCAGTTCAAGAAGGACAGGGAACTGCTGGAGAGGGTCCAGCGTAGGGCAACGAAGATGATTAAGGGAGTGGAGCACCTCCCTTATGAAGAAAGGCTGAGGGAGCTGGGTCTCTAGTTTGGAGAAGAGGAGACTAAGGGGTGACCTCATTAACATTTACAAATATATAAAGGGTGAATGCCATGAGGATGGAGCCAGGCTCTTCTCGGTGGCAAACAATGATAGGACAAGGGGTAATGGGGTCAAGCTGGAACACAAAAGGTTCCACTTAAATTTGAGAAAAAACTTCTCAGTGAGGGTGACAGAGCACTGGAACAGGCTGCCCAGGGAGGTTGTGCAGTGTCCTGCTCTGGAGACATTCAAAACCCACCTGGACATGTTCCTGTGCGACCTCACCTAGGCGTTCCTGCTCCAGCAGGGGGATTGGACTAGATGATCTTCTGAGGTCCCTTCCAATCCCAAACATACTGTGATACTGTGGTACTGTGATAAATGTTACAGAAATAACAGCTTTTCTGCAGGGAGGAAAAGTAAAAGAATACTGGAACTAAACTTGACATTCCTTTTTTTTTCTTTCCAATCATATTCTTGGGTGACCTAAAAAATTCAGACTTTTTTGCTTTGATTTCTAGTGGTTGGACTTTCTTTCTATTTAAAAAAATATGTACTTTTGACAAATATTTTATAATGTAAATGGACTTCAGAAGGCTGCATGTCTAAATTGGAGCTTCACTTCAGCTTGTTCACTAATGGTATTACTTCTGTCTCCAAGGATCTACCTCGTACTCTTAAGTCTTTCCTTTTTCAGTATTTTTATTTCCACTGCAAGATACCTCCAGGTCATACTGTTGTGTTTTGTTTTTTTTTTTTTTAAAAAAAGAAAAAAGTTAAACCCACACATTTAGAGATATAGATGAAAAAAATTTGGACCATAACTTTGTTATTTGACATAAAGTTCATGAACTGCTTTAAAAATGGGTTGTTAAAATTTTTAAATTTTAATACATTGGTTAGTATGGTGCTGTCCCATGTTTTTATAATGAGTTCCACTCATCAATATTGTATTCTCGACTGTTGCAAAAGCCACAATTACATTAGTATTTTCTGCCCATGAACTTTTATTTAAAACTCTTTTGAAAGGTTTTTACAGATAAAACTGTGAACAGATAACCGGGTTTTGTCACAAACTTACGAATTTCATTGAAGTCCCTCAGTGATGGTTTATTCCATGCACGAGTATCTAACTCCCATTTTAAGGTCATTTCTAGACTGCATGAGAGAAAGTTCAAAAACACCACTAAAGCATAGTCTAAGTGTCCAGGAATCAGAAGACAAAGAAAGCAAGTTTCAAACATTTTGATCTGGAATACTGTGCATGTAAGCAATCATACATTTGAATTTGCAAAATGACTCGCAGAGAGCAACAGGATAGGTAAAATGCATTGAATCACACAATAATCATTAGGAGCATGAAAATCACGATTCAGAGATTACATGTCCCTATTTTTTATAAATATACATTCATTTTTTTTTTCCTAATTAACGCCACTTGGCACTAAGTACCCGAGTTTTGACTGATCATAAAATCCCGATGAAAAGAAAATAGATGTTACTGAAATATCTACAGAAGACCTCAGAGCTTCTCAATGTACAGAATGCTAATACTGCCTACACTTATTTCAGCAACAGAAAAAATAATCATTTCTTAAGCATGTTGTCATTTACTGAAGGATGCTAGTAAAGTTTTTAGAAGAGTCACTTCAGTCACATGGAAATTCTCTGAAAGCACAGGTGTTCTCTCTGAAAAAAATAAAGAAAAAAAAGAAAGAAAAAACACCCACTCAGCTATATTTAATCATTATTTTTGTTTCATATAATTTATATATAAATGTATTTATGTAATGCTTTATACATGCGAATTTTTACAAATTCTCTTTCTTATAAAGATGGAATTAATCCAGTTTTATAATCCATTACAATCCAAATAGGAGACATTCAGCTCTGTCAGTAACAAAAGCCAATAAGACATAGTTTATTTTTAAATAGAACTGATGTAAGTAATTTTGATAAGCATTTTCAAAAGCATGCATGCTTCAAGAAGAGCTGCAGGTACCATGCTAACAGGCTGCCACTGCAGGAGTCTGACTCCAGGTGATATCCTCAGGCTGTCACTGAGCTGTCATTTAAGCCTGACTGCGACCCAGCTCCACCGACATTGCCAACAGGAGCAAAGCATAGGCAAGGTGCACCAACATACAAAATGCATGTCTGGCATCTCTCTCTTTTCTTTTTCCTACCTCAAGGCTCACTGTTTCTACCCCAAGGCCCACTGTTTAAAAATCTCACAAGAGCTGAAGGGGAAGCAGAATTAAAACTGCTGTCTCTGCCCAGGGGGACCTGATCTTGCATCAGCCAAATCGCAGGCGAGCCATCTGCAAAGTGCTCTGGGCACAGCCAGTGGGATGCTCTGGGCCAGCACTCCCTAAGCCTGCCTGCAGCAAATATGCAGTAAAATCAAATATTCACCAGTACAGAGACAAGGCATGAGCAGACGGGACTCCTGAGAAAAGGCATCTGAGCTCCAGCTCTTATATTTCAAAAGGCAGTGCAGAAGGAGAGCAAGTGCACATCACAGACCTAAACCACGGCTTTTTTGACTAATGGCTGTGCTCAGTTCTCACCCTGCTGTACTGCTTTTGTGGGATCGCCCATTTTAATGAATGTTATGTGAAGACATCAAGCATCTAAGCATGGACTCCCCTAGGTCCCAAAGCCTACAGATTCCACGTGTTAAGATTTGGCATCGTCTCAGCATCGCACACTCAGTTAGGAACCCAAATGGCTAACTGAAGTTCCAAAAAGTTACTCAGTTTCTATTAAATAATGAAACTTCATCATCTATTCTATATATATAGCTCCAAGTATCAATCAAGAATTATGTCATGTTTCCACAAGCTCACGATACATATGCTCCCACAGACTGTACCAGTTCTATCAACAGCTGCATCAGCACTATGGTACGCTCGATCAAGGGCACCACGTTCTCCGTACTTTCACAACCAAAGAGCTGCCTGTCTGAATTTTCAGAAGTGCATTGCTAAAGTAAATTTCCAGTATACAGGTAGATAGCTCAAATTTCCCAACTGCTGAGAGTCCAGCAGCTCTCAGATAAAGTTACGTCTATGTAGCATTCTTGAAGGTTTTACAATCATATTTGCCCTTGTAAATATTAAGCCAAATATTAAAGGATTCTTAAAGAGTGTTTCCTGGTAGTGAAAGGTATCCTGAAAACAAACAGCCAAGCAAGTCACTGAAATAGTTCTAATCAAAAGACGAATGTTTTAAAGTCCTAGAAACATCATGCAGTACCGGACAGTATTACTCACTGTAATGAAGATGGGTGCTCTAAGCAAATTAAAATTCAGTTAAGAGGACGGACATGCAGATAAAAAGGTTTTCCCTGAGGAGAACAGGATAATGATTTTTTTACTAGCTCCTCAGGAGAACGATTGTCTTGTTAGATGTCATTTATACGTGCAGTGGATATCCTTTTGCATTTTGATTTTTCTTTATTTCTGTGCCTGCAGTGTTGGTGTTTTCCATCTGCTGAAAGAAGATGAAAAACATTAGAAGAAAAATCAGAAGTGATGGGAAGTAGTGCTTACTGTGGCCTTGCACAGTCTCTAGCACAAATGGGATTTTAAGCTTGTAACGACTGCCATTATCTGATCCCCATCCCTCAAACATCAGCATATGCAATCAAAAAGCTCTAGAATCAGTATCAGTTAAATCTTACGTGCCTTTACCTCAGATGGATCCAAGACAGGTTTAATTAAGGGACCATTCTTCTATACTCAGCAGAAACAGTTACTTACACCTGACCTAGACCTTTCTATAAAGCTGCAACCAAGAAACAACATAGGTTGTATCCTCTTCTGATAGAAATTAGTAGAGTCAGTTTTGGGCCTAAGAGAATAAAATTCCTGTAACAACCTCATTTCCTTGAAGCCTTTGAAATCAATCAGTCTTTTGATCTAGAATTTAACACCTAATTTTTTGGCCAATTATCCCAAATTAATCCTTACTACTAATTAAAATTACAACTTTGAAAAGACAGATAAAGGCACTGAAATATTTGCACAGCATATCAGCCCTCAAAGTCCAGAAAATCCTTGCTGAGGAACATGAAAAACATGCTTTTATTAAGGGATTCCAACTCAATAGAATCATTCAAAAGATTATACTTTCATAGGTGGTAGCATAACTCATTTCTTTGATTTAGTATGAAATTATCTATCTTTCAGCTTTGTAACCTGTGTCAGAGGTCACCCTTACACTTTGGCAGCCAAGAGGCTGGCTTACGCTTTTGGCAGACTTTCATTATTTGTCTCATAGCAGAAAGTCCTTGCTGAACAGCATGGAAGTGCAGTTTTTCCCTCATACACATATCAAAAAAGAGAAAAGTTCTTTCAAGTCTAAGGCTTTTGCATGCACTTACCTGCAGTTAGACAGTAACTAGGCACTTTTGGGATGAGATGTTCTACTCCATTGAAAATGTTTGCATTTGGCTACTGAAGATGAGTATACTGGAAGACTGCACTTTTTGTCAATATTTACGTAGGAAAAACTGAAATGTGTCAGAAAATACAAATGTACTATGTATTTCTCCTTGCACACACAATATTTAGAGTTCCGACAGATCACAGCAGAACAATATTAATCAGACTACCTGCCTAGTGTGTGCAGGAATTCAGCCATGGGCGTAAGGTGCACCCCTCAGGGCTAGTACACCAGCAAGCAAAATAGGCCTGTAATCCAAGTATATAACACATATTATTTTTTATTTCCCAGCTGAGTTCATCAACAGCCAAATGCAAGAGCACTCTTGGCCTGCATGTTTCATTTCAGACTGAGCTCAAGAGCCTAACAGGCAGCAGAATGTAGATGTATGCACCTGACAGTGAAATGCAAAAATGTAAAGATTCAGTAAGTCAGCTTTACAGCTGACTTTTCAGTATTCTTCAGGAAGCCCTCCTGAGCTAGATGTATTTTGATGCCATAAGTTTCTCTCCTGCTATTCCACAGAGGTTTTCTTCTCTTAATGCACTTTATAAACTTCCAGCCACGGAGTACAACTTTTTCCAAGCAAACAAAAAAAAAATCTTCTGTCTGTAGTTATACTAAAGTTTAAAGTTATAAACAAGGTCACCAGTATTAGGTACAACCACTGTCAGTCTTTTTAAAGATGGTGGTAAAAAGCAGGTAACTACATTGAGAAAATCAATTATCTGAAAGAAACGATTCTTCTAACCAAGACATAAATACACTTAGAAGCATCTTAGAGTCTGAATTAGGCAGACAGGGAAGATTCACAAGTCTCTTTCAGAGAAACCCGAAGAAATAAGCACCAGACAGCCATAAAAGACAAACTGTTAAATTGTCTCTCCCAATGTAGGTCTCTGCATGCACTTACTGCTGTTCATGTTTTATAACTGCTTAACTTAATGGATAAATCAATTATGTAATTGTCAGCACAGGGACAGATCCTTACAGGTTTCATCTGCCTGGAGTTTTTTGCTGAAGTGATGCTAGCCTCACTTGCACAAGCTAGCAGCCTCATCACTGCAAAAATTCAAGAAGATAATTCAGAAAAACAACAAAAAAAGAAACTTGGTAGTTTAGGAATGCAAACATACAGTTAGGCTGGTATTTCTCTATTTAAGTATTGATCGTTTTTTTCATTTTTGAGGTAGGATGACAGTGTCTGTCAAACTCACACCGGGGATGTTAATGGTCACCAAAATGCCACCAGGCTCACTGCGGCTTTCTTCACTGAACATCAGTGATGAGTGCCTAAAAACACACTGCATAACACACGCAACAGGAATAGGCAAAAGGTGCCAGTTTGGTTCACAGAACAGTACATAGTCCAACCCATCAGTTAAGCACTATAACCCAGCTGGAAAACAGGCGATAAAACAGAAGCTGTGTAGCTCAGTAACTCCCTGACAACCATCTCTGAAATGCTGCTTTCCCTAAGGATATCAGGCAAAGCTACAGAAAGCAGCCAAATTTGGGGTTGTTGATCTACTTTCTCCCACTAGTCTGCATGTAGATTGAGTCCCAGAAGCAGGCTGTAAAAGCAAAACAGACTTGAAGAATGATTGAAATCCAGCACTCTTAAGGTAGGCCCCTGCCTCCTCAATAATACTGTACCTCCTGCAATATATGAAGTTTTTAACTGTGCCTGTACATATCTCAATGTCTTGGATATGGCTTTAGCTCCATAACAACACATGAGGAAATGGTGAAATATATATTAGCATCTGCTAAATTGTGACATTGTCAGCCTAATAATAAGCTGATCACAGAAGGGCTCAATTACGTTTCCAGAAAGGATTTTTTGTGATCTTAAGTTTTACACAGTTAGCTGGTGAACTAATGACTCAGAACCATTCCTTTTACAATAGAGGAGAAAAAATAAAGGCAAACCTAGGAGTAAACACAGATTACATTTACAGAACCTGCTGATCCACAAGGGCATGCAGGGGAGTAGGTAATGTTCCATCTGTCCCCAGTTGAGCTAAAGCCTGAGCAGGAAGGTTTCCTCCTCTACTCCATTTCCAGAAGTCAAACTAGAAATGGGAGCTGGACTCTCCTATCTCTCAGCAGAGGCTGGAGACCAACAGCAGGGTCACCCCCTCTGCGCTGTATCTGGGGGATGGCATCAAGCACCCCTTCACAGCTCAGACATGAGCTTGACAGGGAGAGGGAGGAGGGGAAAGGAAGCCTCTGCATGAAGCTCTGCCTGAGATATAGCTGCTCTAAGTGGGACATCCTCCATCTCCTCTTCCAAACCACCCACCCTGGGTTCCCACAGCATCACAGACATTTACAGACCTAGGAAAGTCATCCCTGGACCTGAGGCTTGTTGAAGATTTCAAGATGCTACAGTCAAAATCTTAATTTCAACAAGAAGCAAGTTCGAGTGCAAATCCAGAATCTGATGCAGGTTTTATAGATCATGTTAGTACAGACGTGCTTTTAAAACCTAACCAGCCCCTTAGAAGAATTGGATTGAAAAATGAAAGCTCCTAAAACATTCTGTTTGAAAGCAAGTATAATAAGCAGAAGTAGTTTTCTGCGAAACAGATATCTTATAGCCTTTTCTTCCTTTTATCTACTCCTCATTACTTTGCTTGTTGTTCTGTTAGACATATCATACTCACACAGATGTGGCACTAATCACAGGGTAGGAGCTGCCAGCTGCCTGGGAGGATAAAGCTACTCTGACATTATCCCACCAGGCACCCAACAGTGACTTAGGAGATACAACCATCTAGCTGACCCCCTTGTAAAGAAACAGGTGCTGTCTGAGCATGCTGGGAAATCCTTTATAATGCAGTCAGCTCCCTCTCAATGGTTCAAGGTTTAATGTAAAAAAAAAAAAAAAAATAACAATGCCTATCATTTTGCAGACTGAGGTTAGGCATAAAATGCTGAGGCTTTCAGTGGGAGTCTTGCTTGCTGAAGATAATTATGGCTTAGCATGTTACCCTAGTAGAAAATATTTCTCTTTGAAAGATGTTTGGTGGGCATCAACTGCACTGTACAATTTGGATTTGATTTTAGTCTAGGATGTAAACTTGGACTTGATCCTCCCCTCAGCCTGAATACAGGTAAAGAAGTATCAAAATTCTTCCCTTCAAAACATTCCCAATTTGAGGAAACCTGCGGGGTAAACCTTTGACCAGCCAAAAAATCCAGTGACTTTGGTAGGCTTTCAAAAACTTGATACTGAGATTCACATATGCTGTAGACTCAAAATTACCTGAGTTTTCTAGTTTTTTGTTGTTGGTGGTGCTGACATTCTTGTTTTGGCATGAAGAACTCCTCTGGCTGCTCTTGTGCCTTACTTTGCTCTTACAGAATATCAGTGGCATAAAGTTATTGTGATATTGTGATATTTGATGCACAGCATCCACCTAGTAGGATGATAAGCACATTAAAGATATTGCAGCACTGACTGATATACAATGTTTTTCCACAAAAAAGCATACATGAGAGAAGGACATGAACTGAGTCAGGGGCAAGAGAAAAGAGATGTGCAGTAGGAAGCAAATACATCGAGGACTCCATAAAGCTTCTATGGTCCCATGTACAAGGCATTAACTGTGCAATAAGCATGGTTAGAGCTCATCCTAGAGTTGTTGCACCTCAGAAGGGTCCCAGGGAAGCTGCCCTGGCTCAGC
Organism: Columba livia; assembly: GCF_036013475.1. Taxonomy (NCBI): domain Eukaryota; kingdom Metazoa; phylum Chordata; class Aves; order Columbiformes; family Columbidae; genus Columba; species Columba livia. The sequence goes on along the minus strand of NC_088602.1, from coordinate 58,903,666 downwards.
CTTTCAATTCTTGTGAGCCATGGGGTTGACAGAGAATAACAAGCTATACCAAAGTCAGACACAAGAAATCTATCTCCTAAACTTCATGCCTGTCACAAAAGGCAAAAAAGGTGACCTGCACCCTTACTCCAAGAGTGGATGCTGAATGTGTTAACATGCTGAAGGGGATGCAGTCAGCTTCAGGTGGGTACCATGGCCCTAAAGTGACATGCCAACCACACTGTCTTGCACCCCACTCCTCACGCTTGGCTCAGCGAACATATATGTCTCCCTCCTCCTCTCTCAACACCCTACATTCCTCCTCTGTCCGCCTGCCATTTCCAGCCCAAGCTGGAGAAAAGCAAAGCTGCACCTGGCAGAAAGTGCCAGGAGGACCATAAATCTCCATGCCACCACCCAAATAAACACTGCCCACCCCTCCTTACCTCCACCCTGCCTTCCCCTCTCCTCCCTTCCCCAGGTGATGAGCCCAGTGTGCAAGTGGATGTGGCCAGGAGTGATGTAGGGCACAGGTGAGGAAGAGCAGTCACCCAGTGCCCAGGCTGGAGGAAAGCAGAGATGTCAGGGCAGTGGTGCAAAAACCACATACACCAAAATCAGATATATAGGCAACATTTACCAGACTGCATCGTGGGAAGCTGCAGCCAGGGATCTTCACCATTTTCAGGATTATGTGGAAGCTGAGAAGAAATCAGAAAGATTACCTAAAGATTACCTAAAAGTTGCATTTAGGAGCCAAAAGTGACACCAAATCTGCAGGCAGTCCTGTGGTAGAGTGATCACTGTATACCAGTCGTAACTTTTATTATACTAGAAATACAATCAAATGAGGATCCCACCACATTCAAATGGGACCCTGCGCCCTGGTAAATGCTGCACCACTTAGCAAGAGTTGCAGCTTCAAATCCTAGCTCAGGATCCTCTGTTCGTGGTTTCTTGTGTCTCAGTGACTCCTTTCAGCTCCGCAGACCACTGTAATGCCAGTGACAATGCATGCATGAGCAGCTGTCCTGATGGCATGCAAGAAATTCAAATAATGAAGTCTGAGCTTTCTCTTCCTCTTGTGATTCTCATTTCATGTGCTTAGCTATAACACAATCCTCCTTTACATCCTTAAATATTAACACAGCTATTCTCTTGATGTGGGATTCCTCATCATCATAGGAATAAATGATTAATTGTTACCATACCGAGCAAGTGCAACTTTTATAACTATATGAATCAGCACTGTGCCAAACCCTTCAAGAATAGTAACAGTGTTTGAGTATTTATTGCACTTTATTGCTTCCTGGATCATTTAAAAGGAGTCGCTGACAAACAACCGTTTACACAGGCTTTAAAGTTTGCCTCGGATGTACTGAGCAGTTCTGCATCTCAAAATGCAGACATACCTTTTTTCCCAGCAATTTAATGCTGGGTATTTGGCAGAAAACTCCACGGCCTGTCCAGCAAATGCTACTATTTGCAATGGCACATCTTGTGTGTTACCGGAAGATAGTTTTAATGAAACTTTGAGCGTAGTTTTAAGTGCTGTTCTAACAATCATGCTGGCTTTGGTGATGTTCTCCATGGGTTGCAATGTGGAACTTCAGAAATTCTGGGCCCACATAAAAAGGCCCTGGGGTATTTTTGTGGGTTTCCTTTGCCAGTTTGGAATTATGCCTCTCACAGCCTTCTTGTTGTCTCTGGCCTTTAACGTGCTTCCTATTCAAGCTGTCGTAGTGATGATCATGGGATGCTGTCCAGGGGGCACAGCCTCCAATGTCATTGCCTACTGGGTGGATGGAGACATGGACCTAAGGTAAGGGCAGCCATTCTCTAGATAGTTAATGTACTTTCTACAGTATAAACTTTATGTTTAAAAGAACTGTCTGATTCTTTTTCTTAGCTTCCTGCCCTATGCCTGGTGGAGCTTCCTTCTTATAAAGATGTTTAGTTAGTGTAATAGTAGTAAATATAAGCAAAGCAGCAAATATCTTTGGTTCATTGAGCATTTGTGAGGAAGACAGCACAACAGAATTCTGTATATTAGAAAATGCCTTTATTGTAAACCTTTAGATGCTGCAGAAAACAGCATTGAAGAAGACTTCTAAAATACTGAAGATTATGAAATCTTTCTTCAAGTTAGAACTACTTCTATGGTTTTGTTTCTTGTAAGATCTTGGATAGTTAAAAAAAAAAAAAAAAAAGTAAAAAGGATTTCAGGACCTGAATCCTGTGTACAAAATAGGGGCTGTGCAATAGTTGTTAAATAACGTTTCTTGAAAAAGATCACTGTTGGAAAAATATTTTCCTTCCTTTTGTGTTCTATACAATGAACAGACAGGCAGAGGTTTTCTTTTCAGGAACTAATGTAAATGAAAATCCCTTGTGGTAATTTTATCTACTCCTGACACCTTTTGCAAAGTCTTCAAATTGAGGGAAAGTTTTACAGGCTAGAAGGCACTGACTAAGGCAGCTCCATATACAGGGCACAATGAAAAAAACTCCTTCGTGGCTAAGTGTGGTAGTCTCAGTGACGGGGCCCTCTGAACTCAGAAACAGATATGTAAGGCACTTGGCATGGTCTAAAGCATCAAACATGCAGGAGAATTGAACCCTACTCTTGATGCAAATTTCTGGGGAGTTCATTAACTCTAACAAACTTTAAAAATGAGACATCTTTTTATTTTTATATCCCAATTACTTTGCTCTAAAATAAACAGGATCGTTTCTCTGTTTCCCACAGAGTAACATAAATTGGAGCATTCATCCAATCTATCATGCCAGTCTGAAATAGAAATGGAAAAAATAATAGAAGTAAGAAAGATGTGGAGCTAAGGCAAATAGGCTAAAAAAGTTAATATTTCTAGCTTTAATAAGACATTTTTTCCATCCCTTGAAAATAATGGACTTTTCTGTAACATACAGGTGCTAATGTAATGCCTGCTTCCAAATTATGTATGAAGTCAGCTCTGCTAATCACCAGCTTCCTCGTTATGGAGGAAAGACCTATGATATTAGAAACTGTAAGGCACTTTATTTAAATAAACACAGGTCTAAGAAACCACAGATGGAAAGATACCCAGCTCAAGTCTGAAATTCTGTCTTAATCTTTCCCAGGAAGAATACACTGATCTAAACTATGCTTTCTCAGCTCTGTATGTTCAGAGTCACACCACTGAACTCAGTAGTAAAAATCCAAATTGATGATGTTATAAATATGAGTAGGGTTTATATCCCGTGACACTGGCAGAGCACAAAGCAAATTCAGAATACCTATAAAAGATTATGCTTCAGGTAAAGACCTTTACCTTAAGAAGTCAAAGACTTTTGGTCAGTACCTTTGTGACAGTAATTCAGGGACCAGGAGATATGGGATGTACACCAACGCAAGCATCTTCAGTTCTTGATAGAAGAATAACAGTATAAGTAGCGTGGCTGGTTTCTAGAGTCAGGGCAACATTATAGAAAGCTTTCCCATCATGTCAGAGAAAGGTTTTTCTCTTTACCAATAACATTTTATGTTTATACATGACAATGCATCACCGATGTCTACAGTCCCACTTCAAAACATCACAGTGCAAATAGACCACAAGTTAGAGCAGGAATTAATTTTCTACTGCTCATACAATCACAGGGAGGTGAAGTATGAGATTTTATACCTTTCTTAGTAACTCACACCCAGATGATATCCTTTAAAGCTTCCCATAGGGACACTTGTTTTTGACATCTCTTGACATTTCACAAGAACAACTGCTTCTGAAGCACCATCTCCTCTGCTGATGGCTCCCCAGGGAGCTTCTGTGAGCACAGGGACTAAGGTCAGAGAACAGGCAGAGTTTAGAGCAGGACGTAGTAGATACAGGGACAGTACGAAGATGCAGGAAATACAGAGGTAGGAAAAATAAGCTCTTTTATCCATTTGGGGCTTCACCTGACACTAAATGTAACCCATGGCTCTTTTTTCTCTGTGTGTAGGAACTCTCTTACTAGAGGGTCCTACAAAGTTCTGTTCAATGACACTGAAGCAGAGTGACAGGAACCAAAATTAATACAGATATTCCTGTGGTTTCTGTATTAATTGTTCTAGATTTCTCTGTATCTTTCCAGTTGGTGGGACAGGGTCAGTAGCTCCTTTGCTGGGGGCAAACAACACAAAAGAGAAATCAGAACTGAGGCTCATAAGGAAGTTTCCCAAGTCCCTTACCTAGAATACTCATTATTTTTATGTCAGAGGAGTGTGATTTGTAGGCACAATTTTATTTTTTCCACTCAAATTCTGAGAATTTCCTCCTTATTTTAGCTGTCTTGCATTTTTCTGCTTCTTCATACCTACAGCAGAATGTATCTTTTAGTGCAAGGTGTATCAGGCCTGATGGTTTCAAGGCTTTATATTTTGAACCAGAAATGTCTTTGCGCAAACTAAAGAAGTAACTATACTTATGCTCAGCTTCACTGAGTAATTATCAGCACCTACTCTTTGGCCTAGAGCAAAACAAGCCAGAAATGTGTATTTTATTATATCACACATCCTAAACGCTGAAATAATTTTGTTTTATGCTGTTGACTTTGGAGTGAAATTTTAACATTCTAGAACTGCTGGTAAAATGGAAAGCTCTATTTGATGTCCATCTGACCCTGTCTAGCTTGCCACCCTCTCAGGAGCCAGACAGACAGACAACATGCAGACAGACTTGCCAACAGACCTTCCTGATGGCCTTCTGTCTGACTGCCTCCTTTGCTCTGAAAGTTAATGTTCTGTGGCAACAGAACACGTTGATATTTTATGTTCCTTTCTCTTCAACAGAAGCCGTTCCTTCCATTTAGCATTTTTCTAGCCTGATATACAGCATAAATTGACTGTAGCCAGCAGCATTTCTTGCCCACCCTTTTATAAGCTGTTAAGTCATAAGAAGAAAATAAGAAAGACTATAGGCTAGCACAAAACGAACTGTGACTCTAACCAATTTCTTTGCAGCATCAGCATGACAACTTGCTCCACAGTGTTTGCAATGGGAATGATGCCACTTTGCCTCTTTGTTTACACCAAGATGTGGACTGATTCTGATGCAATTGTACTACCTTATGACAGCATTGGTGAGTCCAGTGAACCAGCACTTTCCCCTCTGAATCTCCTCTTTATCCTCCCTCTAGTAACAACCACCTTTATACCATAGTCCTGCAGAGTCATGAAGAAATGACCATAGATTTTTAAAAAAATACTCATCCTCCTGCTTTCTAATATCTTCTGTGGGAATTATGAACCTAGATCACTTTAAGTCATCAACAGCTCTACAGAACAAAGACTTGAAGTAATAAGTATGGTACAGATATTTACCATGAGGTTGTGCATGTTTTTCTTTCCAAATGGTTTGGAGACCTGCATGGTACTTGAATAAGAATATAAAATAATTTGTACAGGAATAGCTGTGTCCCCTGAATGAAACTGTTTGTTAACAGCTTTAAGGCACAATCCTGCCAAGTGCTAAGTGCTGAGGCCATAATCTGGCAAAGTACTTAAGCACATGTGGATAATTAAGCAAGTGATTAAAACTGCTGAGTCTCTTTGAAAAGCTGCAATCTACTCTACCAGTAGTGGCTTCATTTGACTTCCTGTCAAAAATCTTATCCAGCTACAAAAAGAGAATAGTCAAACTATCTAGAAATACATGCTCCAGTGCTTTGCAGAGTCATGGCCCTAGTGTTTATCAAGAGTGGTTCCATGTTGTGCTAATCTTAAAAGACAGCAGAGTCACTTTCATATCCTTCATTTCCCATTGTCCTGGGGAAAAAAAAACCCAACACATACATTGCTTGTGCTTTCAAAATAAATACTGGAGAGGGGAGCCCGAAACAAAAGAAGCTCTAATCTGGGTTTGATATGGTACAGTAGCAAAACACCTGCAGACAAAATGAACATTTAATATAGCTACTCTCATCACAGGATAGTGATGATTAGCACGCTCAAATTTCTGTTTGCCTTTCTGACACAGGTGAATGAGCATGTAGCTCAACAGAATGGCAATTGCTTCAACAGGCTGCCAAAGATAACAGACTCTATAGAAAAGCAAACGGGCAGGTGCGGGTAGACTGTGCATGCGTGCTCTCGGGTGCGCATACCAGGAACATCCTCTGAATGCTTGTTTCATATCCCCAGCTTCTCTCTACACTGTGTCTGTCCTCCTGTCATGAACTTCTGCGTGATACGTGGGCTTAACTTGTCTTCTTTCTTCTTTTTTACAGGAATTTCACTGGTAGCTCTTGTTATTCCTGTTTCATTTGGAATGTATGTTAACCACAAATGGCCTAGTAAAGCAAAAATCATACTTAAGGTAGGATATATAAAGCTGAAGCATTAGTAATTATGGACAAATTATGGAATTAGAGGCACCACTGAAGCAGTACATTCATAGTATTAGTATCTGACTTCATAAGAGTTTTCAGCAGAAAACAAATGAGATGCTGCAGAAATGTATTGCTCTCCCCCTGCATAAACATGCATGAGTTGAATACATTATTAGAAACCATTATTATCCAAAGAGCCTACTTTTGTCTTTGGCTACAACTAAGTTAGTAACTGGGTTCAGTTTATAATGTGAACTGAAGTGGGAAGTAAAGTCATTCGGGTCAACTGGAAGCAGTTTTTCTCTGCAAAATAATAAAAAATTAAAACATTCTGAATCAAAGAAAAAATCTACTTTTAAACCAGTTTATTGATTTTGGGGGCAATTTTGAGTGTAAAGTCAATTTTTATTTAAATAGATTTTGAAAATGTTCCAACTGTTAAAAAAATCTATTCACAAAATTCAACTGTGTTTATAAGATAGTTTCAGATGCATCAAAAATATGGGGTTTTTTGGCAAAAAATATTATCTCCAAAATAATAATAATCATAATCATAAGAGCTTAGCTGCATTTAATGTTAACAGCAAACTAATCATTCTGATTAAAGTGATTGTCAGATATACTGAGTACTTTTGGCCTTTGTTAGCCATATATTATGGTTATATATATATGCTAACATATATTTTCTAAATTTTCTTAAACAAAACTAATCTGGCAACTGGTTATTCTACCTATACTTCATTACCATTTCTCTGCTCAGGTAGTATAGAAAACAAAGTCCTTTTAAGTCCAGTTCATTTTCTTCAATTATTAACTTACTGTGTTGTATTTTAAAATGCGTTCACAGCTTACTTATGAACTTAAGTACTATTGAGTGCTGGTTTCAAAACTGTACTATTCATGTTTAATCAGTTAAGGGAAAAGTATGGTCTTGAACTCACATGAAAAGACACTCTACTTGTTCTCTCAGCAAAACAACATTTAGTTCTCTTTCTGAGTGGATGAGCAACCCACAGCAGGGTCCATTGACAGTTTGCTTTATATAGGACAATGAAGCATCACGTGAATATTGAGCCATAGCTGCCAGATTAAGGTCCATACAGTGAGAAATAGAAATAAGAACACAAAGACAGTGTTCCAGATGAAACAGAAGAGCTTGTCATGGCCAGACCATGTTTCTTCTTCCTAGGTGCATGTGGTTAATAGGTCAGTCAAACAAAAGTGCTTGTTCACTCAGTGCTCTTAAAAAGGCTTCAGCCAAAGAATGATGAAGTCAGTTCAATGGGAATTTATGTTTTAGCTGAGAATTGGATTCTCCTAAGCTTAGCCCCAGAAGTCTGCCGGTGAGATCCCTGGCAATATATGTCATAAGGGCAGATGTTTCACTTGGGTATTGACAAAAGAGCGAGATATCACTTCCTTTGTCAAGCAGAGGTGAGGATCTCTGTATATTCAGGTGCAGGAAATAAGATCAGCTCCGTGACTAAGAAATGTCATATGAGCTAGCAGCCAGTTTTCAAATACAAACTTTCAACTACATTAAAGATTTACTCCACTTGGTAAAAAATTTTCTGTCACTAATGATCTAGCATCTAGTTACCATATACTGTACTAAGCCCTAAAGTGTGACTATCCAAGAAGTGGGAGCATTTTATTGGCTATAAGGTTGTCAGTTTCCCAACAACGTGGGAAAATTTTTCTAATTTGTGCACTATTCCTCACTCATGTCACACCTGTGGGGTTATTTTTAATCTCCAACTCTAAGTACTATTATAGCTAAGGCTTCAAGAGACTAGCTTTATAGGTATATGCTATAGATACCTATTATTGCTGTGCCTTGATCTATATCTGTAGTCACATATTGAAGTACATCATACATTTTCTGTTTGGGAAAAATTGAAGCTATCTAATCTGTTTGCATGCTGTGAATTATGTTGTCATAAACTTTAGATTTTATGTTTAATAAGATGTTTCATTGACTCAGAGACACTCACGGCTCTGTTTGACACTATGTTTGATGCCACCAAATCTCTTTAGGGTCTTTCATTCACTCAGTCCTTCCTCTTTCCCCTCACAGATCGGTTCCATTGTGGGAGCAGTCCTCATTGTGCTCATTGCTGTGGTTGGGGGAATACTCTACAAAGGCTCCTGGATTATATCACCCAAGTTATGGATCATTGGCACCATATTTCCTGCAGCTGGCTATTCTCTGGGATTCCTTCTGGCCCGCATAGCTGGTCTGGCTTGGCACAGGTATAGATTTCTCTGTTATAAAGATCTTATTTCAGCTGTTAAAGATTTTCTATAATGATTAATCAATGCTGAGAATGCTCCCTAAACATTAGCTACGCCACAGAGTCACTCATTCCCCAACCCTGTTTCTGGGATACTATATGTAGATAAAACTTTTCTGTGCCCACTTTTATTTACAGATTTTAACTGTACTATTTCCTCCAGTCTTCCCCTTGTGTACCCAAGTCCTGCACTTCAAAGGAAGTAGACAAGACAGATCTGATTTATAAGTTGGTTGGGACTGTGGTAAAATTTCTCACGAGTATGAGGCAGACAACAATTTAGAATATAATTACAAGAAAGGGAGACAGTGGTTTTTACTGAATATAATATACATAGCTTGAAGTTGGAGTACCGTCCTTTACAATTGCTGAACTGCCATAAATTGTTCTGGTGATAACACCCACATGATTTGTAGGGTGTTTTGTTGACTACTTGAGCTTAAGGGTACTGTTTTCTCAGTTACTGTATGTTTCTTGCTTATCCAGATTACTAAAAAGCATAAGGACACTCAGGTTGCTATTTCACAGTTGTCTTTGTATGATTCCCTTCAGATGTCGTACAGTGTCTCTGGAAACAGGCATGCAAAACACTCAGCTGTGTTCAACTATAGTACAGCTCTCCTTCAGCCCTGAACAACTTGAACTGATGTTTACTTTCCCACTCATCTACAGCATTTTCCAGCTGTTGTTTGCACTACTAATTTTAGCAGGTAAAGTATAGATAATTTCTGTTATATCATTATAATTATCATTAATACTGTCAGTCTCATTTTTCATGGATATGGAGAAAAAAATAAGGGATAAAAATAGTCAAATAGAAAACAGTTAAGTAAATAAGGACCCAAATTATTACTGAGCACGACCACTGTGCTGTGACCTGCACTTAATGAGGAATATACAAGGCTCAGTTCAACATTTGGAAGACCGCTTTTTTTTCAGCACAAGGGAGGGGATCTCCACCACTTACAACCAGGCACATGAGAATAGCTTGAGCACACAGTTGTTATTATATCCCTTGGCCAAGGAAGAGCAAATGTGTTTTCTTCCACCACCACAGGGTGCCTGGCCATACAACTGCACAGCAGGGCCATCCCCACAGGTGTGCACAAACTGCATCTCTTATCAGCTGTTGAGAGAACAGGTAATTTCTCACAGCTAATGTGAGAAAATACCTCTCATTAGAGGTAAAGGTCTCTTTTTTCTTCCCACGTAGCACTGCTGCTACTACAACTAACCCATTGTGGGCTGGGACCTTGTCTCTGTTGCTCACCTCTAAAACCAGCTGTGACTATTGAGCTCCCACTCCCAAACCAGAGGCCTTACCCAACATCAGAGCACTGCCCCAGGGATGCAGCCTGTGAGGTCCAGCCCCAGCTCTGACCTCTCTGGCAGGCAACAGCTTGGGAACAGACAGAATACCTTGTCCCAGCTCCTGACAAACAGGACTCACGTAGAAGTAAGAGTCGGTCCCAGAGACTTGGCCAAGAGCCGAAAGGATTCCCAAGGGAGACAGGCAGTACTTTTAAAATTCACTGCACGCAACAGGAACACAAAGCAATCAAACACCAAATGCATAATTTAAAATATTTTCCTTGTTATTTTCTAAACAAACTTTTCCAGTAATGAGTGCTGTTGACATAAAATTGTTAAATATCGCTTTAAAGAAAATGTCTGAAGGCATTGGAATGTTTTGGCAATATAAGGAAGGAAAATGTTGCATGGCTACATGTTACTACAGTGTCTTTTTCAAACAATTGCTATAATATCTTTATTTAATACTAAATATACACAAATTTCCAGGCTACCGTGTTTACAAAAGACAGCGGGTCAAAACAAAGACAGATGTTGAGAAAACAGAGGAAAAAGAAGATTCAAAATCAGCACCATCACAAGCTCAAATAAATGGAGGATTTGTATCAAATGAGACTAAATAGACAACTACCTCTGTTCCCACTAGTTGAAAAGATATAAGATATACGGTTTACTTAAAACTTGTTTTTTCACGTGCCATTGCTTCATGAAAATATTTAACAAAAGGAGGTTTGCTTATATTGTACAGTAAGACTTTGAAATTACTAACTTATGAAAGATTTCTACTTTGATTTTGAACCCAGTTTTTGCCACAATTGTAGAATATGTTTTTGAAGATAATTCCCTAAATATATTTAATGTTTTATTACGGCTTATTTAAAGAAAAGCATAATAAAGGTGGGCTATTGCTAAAAAAAAAAAAAATGCAGATATTTACACTGCCAACTCCAGCTCATGATCCTTCAAATGCATCTGTTAGTCTCAGCGCCAACACCAAACAAGGAGAAATCTTGTAAAAGTGCCTGAGCAGCAACAGGAGTTGATGTGGAAGATCTGATAAGACTACAGGACTTTCACTGAGCATGAATCAACCATGAAATTGGAACAAGCTAATAATGAAATAAGGTTTCATTTAGGTCAGTCTGGGCACACTAAAGTCATTGTGCTGTGTTAATTGCTTGAAGCATTAATTTATTCTAAAGCTATAATTTTAACAAGTGCAACGTACCTTATGACTGTAATTCTTTTTTTCCCAAAAATAATTAGAAAGTAACACCATCTTCAGTCTGTGCAGGAAACATCAACAGAGAGACAAAGCTGAGGGCATAAGCCTAGAGCAATTTTAGTGTGGCAGATTCATATAAAGGAGCAGGCAGAGATTTTGGACACCTAAGAAATTATCAACTGCTGTAAGAAAGGGCAGAAATTTGAAAGTAGAACAAAATTGACCCAAATTCATCCAAGACTACTTTCATGACTGTTAACATAAGACAACAGTGCTTGTAGAGATTTATATATTTTTGTTATTTTATGAACTCAATAAATTTGATCTGACATTAGATACAGACACTGATGTAGCTGATAACTTTAGTATTTTAGTTATATGAACCACCAAAAGAAAGAATTGGATGTAAACATTATTTGTCTCTGAAAATCCAAGAGAGCATACGAAGAGCTATCTTAAGCGTGTGGAGAAAATGAGTATAATTCTAAGAGAAACAGTGTGGTAATTTTTTTGCAGCTTTAATTTTTTGTGGATACATTCAGTATCATTAGCCCCGTAGCTCTTATGTACAGAAAACGTCCAGAGAAGTTTAGATGAAAAGAGTGAGAGGTCGTCTGGCCAAAAAATTTAAGAATGAGCCAACCATCAACAAATGGAAACTATACACCTCTTTGTCATATTCAAGTGGACCTTCCGAGGCATTACGAGTTAATGTGGCAGAGTTTTTACCAACACAACTGAAATCGTGGAATTTGAGTTCCAGACGCATAGCTTCCCGCTGCTACAGAAAAGTGTATTAAGGAAAGAATAAACTATTTCTATCTACCATATGTGGGGGAAAGGGTCTCAAAATGTGCCTGAGCTCTGGGAGGCTTGAAGCTGTTTCGCTTTCAGGGGAAATTCAGAGTGGCCATAACTTCCAAGGAGTGGAACACTTAGTAGGAGTTAGCACGTAATAAGGCACGCTATGTTTTCTATAAGGAAGGTTAAAAAGAAAAAGGTAGTGAAGTCTGTTATGGAGGAATCATAAAGGTAAAAAAACACATTCATAAAGAAAAGGATAAGCTGCTATTTGTAACGTCTGTGGTAAAAGTCTTACCCCGTTTCCATCAAAAAATGGGCAGCAGAAGTTAGTTATGATCATGCCTTTCTTACACACCAAGATGCTACTCTTTCCCTATGCTAAATTTCAATGCTCCCATGTATATTTTAAGAAGTTTTTCAAAACGTATGGAAGAATAATAGTTTGTCTTGCTTGTACTATGTGTGTGTGTGTGTATTTAAAACAACTGTATAAACACTGAACTGAATAAAGTCAGAAACTATTTCTAATTTTGCCCACTGGAGTAATTTAAGGTGGAAAGAACTGAGACTGAAACATAACATGCAGACGAAGTTTATGGCTTTGAGATGTAACAAAAACACCTCAGATCATATGTGAAATTAATATGTTTAATAATGATGTAGATTAAATGAACATGGGATGTCTGATGACATATTTTATATACATTTTTTAATGTATATGTGCACTTAGGGCCCCAGCTGAAGGTTGGAGGCGGCAGTTTCTGCAGCCATTACGATTACACCTAGTAAGGGTCTTATGTCCCAAGCTTTATGTGAAGCAAAGCCAGATCGAAGTCTTAACCAACATATGTCTCTAGAGCGCATCAAACCTAAAACAAAAACCCAGGGCTTGTTAATATTGCCAGAAGCAGGGTTATGTTGATGTGACAGCTGCTAAATCTTGAGCTGCAGGAGTCTCAACAACTTCAATGTCTGTCCACCACTCATGAAGATGTTTTACTACAGTGTAAGGGACTTTGGGGAGAGCTGTGTCCCCTACCCAAAGGTCTCCAGGAAGATGTTATGTGTCTTTGTCTGTTAGCCATATAAATGCTGAGATATGGGCTTCTCAGCCAAAGGAGGCTGGTGGCCTCCAGCCTTGCAGTTGTAGTTGTCTTGGTATTGTCAAAAGAAAAAACCCAGCTTGCAGGGTCAGCTTGTTTAACCTGCTCAGCATCTTCTCTTGTCACATTCTTCAGCATGAAGACTCTCTCAAAGAGAAGCAGTATCACTTAGTCACAGATGCTTTTTAAGCAGTATTCTATCCATTGAAACAACCTGTGGATGGGACATTGCAGAATGTGCAATTTAAAAGCATAATGCAGTGATGTTCAGGCTAACAAATACTTGATCTAATTAACACTTACGTATACTGGTAATCATCGATTTACCAGTTCAGGCTACAAAGTCATACAGATGCCTTGGCAGGTGCTAGGTTAAAACAGCTAGTCTACTTTTAGATAGTAAATCACGTCCAGGGAGCATGAGTAGTCCCTGAGTTTTAACTCTGTCACACTGCTGTTTCTCAAGCTGTTGTAGGCAAACCGAGCTGAAGTATGTCTGAGGATAAACATACCCTAAAAGTTGAAATGACAGCTGAAGTAATATCTAGCTCATCCTAAGGTCTGTAGTATAAGGGTTGAAAGGATGTGACAATCACACTTGTGAAACCAAAGTCTGCAGCCATAAATCTGAGTATCAAGACGTGTTCCCTAGTCAGCAAAGAGAGAAACACCATTGCAGAGTTAATCATGCTCACTGCCTCAGGCTCCTCTTACAGGACGAATTGTCCTCTGGAATAATCTGTCTCTATAAGGTCGATTGAGATGGCCTAACTTAGACCAAATACCTAATTTTTTGACCCCAAGATGACAGGGGTAAGGGAGAGAAAGGGCAGAGGGAATCGAAATGAAATAATAAAATACTGGTTTTGTCTTAATTTCTTTTTCTGTACATTGTCTCTGAGCACCCAGTGTGTTTCCTTTAACAAGGAAGATAGGTATTTCTAATTGAAAAATAAACAAACAAACAAAACCACCACACCACAAAAATGTATAGTGATTTTTATCTCCTACAAACATATAACTAATTTCTCAGTTGACCAAAAGACACATAGAAGAACTGATTCTGTCATCCAGTGCACTATGTTAGCCATTAGCAGGTGCAATTTGAATAAAATTAACAAGCAAATTGATTTGCAGTTTATGTTAAATGAGTTTCTTTTTTCAGACTAATCAGGTCGTGATGCTCAAAAAACATTATTATAATCTCTGCCAATCAGTATTATTTTTGTCAGCCTCAGAAAGGAGAAATGAACTTATTTTTTTGTGGTCCAACCAATTAACATACTGTACTCTTGATGCAAATCTGAAACAGTAATCAGTATTCTGTACCTCCTGAGGCACAGACCTTCACTGCTTGGTATTTGATAAGAATGCTTCTGCTCTCTCCAGATTAACTGTATCATTTGCTCATGTCTAGAATTAAAGCAAATATAATGTAATAGTACCACAACCAAATAGCAACAAAGCAATCCTGACTGGACTTTGCAAGACAGAACTGAAGAGTAGTAAAAGTAAATCTCTGCTTCTGTTTCCTAAAGAATAACAGTTCTGTACTAGAAACACTAATATCTCAGTTACGCTGAGCGCTAAATTAACTCAAAATATCGAATGTAAAAATAGCTGTTACTTGCAAGGATATTTGCCAACACTCAAACTGGAATTGCAGAAGATGGGTAATTGAAAGCCCTGAAGGAGTCCTAATATGTTTTCATAAATAGATATGTGCTGTGGAATGGTATTACTGTCTCCATTTAATTTCCATTAAATTCAGCCATCTACAAGTTTCCAGTGTCAACCTTCATCCTTCCCTGAAAACAAGCTCTCAGTACTATTAGCAGGAAAAGACAGATATCTCCACATACACCACATGCACAGACAGATATCTACCACAACACCCCTCTGACACCTGGCTTAGGACAGGAGGAATTCTGGAAGGAGACAAAGAGATTATGCAGAATTGAGTGTGAAATTCAGTTGCCTGAACACAGGCACTTAATGTGATGTGAGATACCATGGGGTGTCCTGCCTTGCTTTCATCTGCTGGTCCAGAAGGTCACAGATCTTCTGTAAGAGTTATGCCCTGCCTGCATCTACCATGGCCCCACAGCATTTAACATGGAAACAGACACCTGTTAGGGCAGCTAAATCCTTGTGACTTCTGTGCAAATGTCCTTATTTGCAGGGTTTCTCCTGATCTGTATGAACCCCTCCACACTCAGATGATGGGTCAGAGTTTTGCATGAGACAACTGCAAGCCCATAAGAAGACCCTGGCAATTTTCTTTCCATGAGGCACATCTCACAAAGCAAGGAAGTTCGTTTAATTGCTAATCCAAATATTTCAGAATTTAGAAAAACAAACCAAAAAAATGTCACTTCCAGCTGCCTTTTGGAACTGACCTCAGTAAATATCCTCAGTCCTCAATAAATATCTTTAAGCCCTGTGTCTTTCCACAGGATTACATGAGACTTTGAAAAAGCTATGATAAAATTCAGTGTTGAGATTCCAAACTACGCCTATGTAAACAAAGGGTGTATAAACAAGTATTAGTGATAGCCCTACTTGCGCATAGTGGATTAATGTAAAATTAATCAATACAAAACTATGTTGCCAGTAACACTTTAAAGATCATAAATCAGCCTCCTCTCTCTGATATCGACTTAAGAAAACATGAGATTTCAGAAATAAGAAGTTGAAATAAATATTTGCATCTTTTGAACTTCAATTATTTGGGGATTCAGCCACAAGGATTGGACTTTTGCCTTTCTAATAACCAATCAGTCTCAAAATCTTTTACAATCACAACAAATACTTTGAACCTCCAAAGAAAGGGAAAAGAAAACTCATCACTGAATAAAACTCTTATTAACTGCAACAGGGAGTTGATCAGTTGCTGTAAGTGATGTATCCGCTGGTTACTACATATCTTGGATATTGTTATGAAAAGAAATAATTTCTGTTCCAGGTAAACAGAATGTAGTTCTTTTTCCTTAGAGAACACAAAGTTCATTCACTGTGATTGTACCTGACCATAAGAAATATTAGAAACTACACACCCAGTGCTTTCATCACACATAAATTTAACATTGCTTCGTATTTTATAGATGTAACTTAATTGCTTCAGATATACTGATTAGATGTTCTGATCAGATATCATTAAGGTAATCTGATGCATTCTTTTAAATATGACTGCAGACCTTCTGTCTCTTTCTTCTGTAAAGAATTTATGTATTACTCATTTGGGAGATTTCATCACAATTTTTAAAAGCCACTTTCCCCCATCTGAATTCAAAATAGATGTAAGGAGGTCATATTGACATGGCAAGGCCCTGTTTAAATAATTTGATGGTACAATTAATTCCACACAAGTGGAATTAGCTGCAAGGGATTAATGAAAATGTCAGGGTTACAGGTTGTGCTGGTAATGTGTTTCTAAAGTCAGTAGTAAATCTGTTGTAGGTAGAACACAAATTCTTTCCGTGTAAGTAACTTTCTTTAAAAATATACATGGAACTCATAAACCAATCCACAGCTGATGTGAACCAGTTTTCCGTAAAAGTACACCTACTGAGGAAACAGAATAAAACATACAGATTACGTAAATGAACAAATATTTCAGGTTTAAGATATCCAATGATGGTTTGGGGAAAGAAAAAAAAAAAATAGTGCACAATATCTAAAAAATGGGCTTAAGAAAGAGGTAAAAAAAAAAAAAAAAAAAGACTGATTCATGGACCATAAATTCATTGCTGGAAATTTAATATGATGCTCAAGGTACAAGGTTTTGCTCCAAAAGTCCTTTAATAGTTGTTTTCTGGAAGCTGCAGAAGTATGTACCTGTGTCTTTTACATCCTTTCCTTAAGGACCTGCATCTGTCATTGCCAAGATAACTGGAGCTCTGAGGTTCTTGTGTCTGTTTGTGCAGTCATTTCCAGTAATCATTAAGTAAAAACACAACCTGCTTTCAAATATTTTGCCTATTGAAAGGGAAATAACATCTGAGTGGAAGGATAGAACATTATATACTGAAATGAACAATTTAGTGATAGGAGGGACAGGAGAAAATTCAGAAAAAAATATTTTGTGAAGACATACTTCTCTATCCATAGAGGGACTAGTCATCACATTGATGACTTACTTTCTGTTCTCTACCACTTCACCCATTCTCTTGTGTTTTTCAGAATTGTTCCACAGAAACCATGTGGTACACAAAATAAAAACCTCCCATAGTCAGAAAACATATAGCTGAGCTGTTTACAGCACCAAAGTCACTTATGGTGTTTGGAATATAGTTAGACTGGTTGTTGCAACTCATTCACTTGAAGACAGCAGATCTTTCTCAAGGTCTTTGGAGGCACCGAACCAAGAAACACTGCACTGCTACAAAACCTGTAGGGCGTTCAATTGTACGAGTTGGGTGGTGAGGAGTCACGGATGGCTGGGCAAGGAAGCTGGGATCAAGAAGTGGTGAGGAGAGAGCACCATTTCACCCCTCGTTCCTCAGCCAGCTGGACCATATCAGCTGTGTCCATAGCATCCATGAGGCCAGAGCAGGAGGATGAGCCAGTTCCACTCTCTTGTGCTTTAGTTTTACCTACTTGGTTCTCTCCAGACCAGAGCCAGACCACAAGCCATCACTTAGACTTGTGTGAAACAGAGAATAGGCTGGGCTCAGGCACAAATCCAAGCTAACATGACAGCAGAGATGCAAGTTTAGGCTACACCTTTGCTAAGAAATAAAATAAGCCGGGGAGCAGTCTCTGACTCCAAAGCCAAGCGGCATCGTCCATCTCACATGCGCAAAGCTCAGATCTCTTTCCCCACGAGCAGGAGGGACACATTTCAGGCTTCCTTCTGGAAACAGTCCGCCCATCAGCCCTGGCCTGACGCCACTCGAGAGCACCGGGTCACAAGGGCTGAAGCTGTGCCAGGAAGGACGCAAACAGTCATGAGACAGTCCTCAAGCTCCTGCCATCCTGTTGGATTATTTACTGGTATAGATGTAACAG
Organism: Columba livia; assembly: GCF_036013475.1. Classification (NCBI taxonomy): domain Eukaryota; kingdom Metazoa; phylum Chordata; class Aves; order Columbiformes; family Columbidae; genus Columba; species Columba livia. The sequence continues at coordinate 58,885,592 of NC_088602.1, read as the reverse complement.
TATGTGCCCCCACCCATTTTTTTTCTTTAAACACTCAAAAAATGTCTGGCTTTAGTGGCACCAGAGAATTTAGGGTAAAGACCGTGTATTTTCACCTATTGTTTCCTTGTAGAACTATGGTAGCTCTGACTCATACTGTTAAGGATAAATTAAGCTTCAGATACTTCAGTTAGGGCAATTTCTACTTCTGTGGAACAGAGCCTCCATTTGTACAAAAAAAAATAAGCATGTTCATCACAAAATATTATATATTATATATTATTATATATTATATATTATATATTATATATTATATATTATATATTATATATTATATATTATATATTATATATTATATATTATATATTATATATTATATATTATATATTATATATTATATATTATATATTATATATTATATATTTGATGTAAGGTTCTTTTTTTTTACTATTTCATCTTGGTACCATTTATACTACACTTTGAACATGATATATTTTTATTGTTAAATAAGTTAATGGCTACAAGAAGGAATGGAAGTGACCCCTGGAATTAAGTTTTCAGATCAGAATTTTTACTTTTTACTGTGTTATGAGGGCTAATTGTATTACATGAGTTATTTGTTTTCAGCTGCAGAGAACCACACGGACAGGTTCAGAGGTCATGTGCTGCCTTCAGGCATGCTTTTCAAAAATCTGTGACCCAAATGTATACGGTGATCCCGAGTCACTTCTGCATTTTCTACATGATAAGAAAGGACATCTTGACAGGGTAGAAGCAGAAGGATTAGTGCTGCGAGGCTTCTCAGTCAGATCCATAAACACCTTTGCAAATGCAGAAAACTGGTTTCTGTACTTAATGCTAAACTATTCAGCAAAGGTAACTGAACTCCAGAGACAGCTTACAGTTTTATCTCGAGTTCCTCAGACAGTTTAAGTAACACACGCATGCAAACTCTGAAAATGCCTTGTAACACCATTCAGATCAGAAACTAGTTTACCCCAAAGCCCAGCCAGGCCCTAGAAACAAGGAGTTCCCCCTTCAGCTTTGGTTCAGGGGTTCAGCCTAATGTTTTTTTTCTGAGCAAACCTACTTGAGTCCTAGAGCAACAGGTTGTTTCTGCTGTCTTTTTTTTTATATTCAGCTGTTGCTGATGACCTGTTTTCTATTTCCTTGTCCTCTCCCCCTCATTGTACATTAGCCACATGGCCTTTGCTGCGGTGGTGGGGGTCAGAGTTCAATTTCCTCTTCTATCTAAGGAGATTTAAATCACATTTCCCAATTCCCTAAAGAAAGCTCAACCACTTAATTCTTTTTATTCCACTTAGGTTCTGCATATCTCAGCATCCTTAGCACACAGCTTGTGCAGCAAGCTGTCCTTGTAGTTCTGCTCTTAACTGGCTTCCACCATGTTACATATTTGAGGAAACGTCCATTCTCAGAAGCAAAAGTCCTGTCCTCCAAACAGCATGGTGACTTTCCCTGGAGGTAACACAACTGCTTACATTCCTGCTATCCAGTTGAAAGTTGAAATAAAAATGATCCAAGAGTACAGAGAATGGTGTGTAGACACCAGTGGAGGATACAGAGCACTGTACAGTAGAGTTCCAAACTCTCCACTGAAATAACCAAATTGAGCTGGCAGAATACGTGGATTTTGACTTTAAACACAAAATTTAATACAGAGGTGTGTGTTTCATCCCCTCAGAAGAGCACTTTGACATCAACAGTGCAATATCACAGGACTGCATGTTGCCTAAGAGACAGAACAGATGCCACCCCCTGTCCCTGGGGCTGCCCAGAGGAGATCTTCAGCCAGAGGGAAGGTAATCATGAGCACAGCTCAACTGGAAGATGGACAGGAAAGGTCATACAAGCGATGAGTGATCAACACAGCGGCATCCCAGAGTGTTGTGCGTAGGTTACTGCTTCAACCTCTTACATGCTCCAGTTTGCTGATGGAAGTTACCCTGCACACAAGGATGGTAAATGACAAGGTGGCCAGGAAACAAGTCTGAGCACAGGGTTGCAGTTCATCCATGCTGCAATTTGTTCCTGTGGTACCCATTGGTAATGGAAGAGGCCCTCCTCCTGGTGGTATGGATATCAATCACACCCTGGTCCTCTTTCCTTTAGTAGTATATACATATAGCAGGGCACTCTTCCTTCTGGCTGTGTAAAGGCACCTCTCCTCAGGCTGAGATGTTCCTCAGCATGTGTTAGGCCCATCACAGACTCTGGTCTCTGCAGAAGGTGAACCCTGCATCTGGAAAGGAATCATCTAACACACCGGCCTCTATTAGCATTTGGTTGATAACACCACGTACTGCGTGACACTTAACAGCAAATGATAAGTCTAGGCACAGCCAGAAAGGTGCAGGCTTCTCATGGGAGAGCTCTACTGTCCTACTACATGCAGATTGGCTAGATCACTACCATAAAGCCAGAAAAAAAATGTTTTATCTGTTCCAGGAATAAGCATGTGAATGCACAACTAGGTATATGCACAGAGGACATTATAAGGAAAAAAAAAATAAGGAAGACAGATAATGAAAGAAGGATGGGTAAAAGCTGAGCAACTACATTAACTATTGACTGTAGCACAAACCCAAGCAGATAGAAACAGAAGTGGGTATACCACAAGGAAAAACAGAAATGTTGATTGCAGAGCTGCAGTCAACCAAGAAGAGCTCTGACATCAAACTGAGAAAAGGGATCAGAAGTAGTAGAACAGCTTTTGGAAAAAAAGTGTTTGTAGTGCCTTTCTTCTTGGTATAAGAACTAGCAAAGGAACACTGTCCAATATTTCTCCTTTTCTTTCTGAAAATGTGTCTTCAAAATTTAGAGATCGAAATAGTTGGCTATGCAACAGCACTGAGATTTCCCATCAGAACATGAAGTTTGATCTTCCTTCTGTCTTTAACTAGATGCTGAATCAAATAGGGTGTGCCATACACTTTTACCAGGGAATCTCATCTTTACAATGTCAAGGATAAAAATGGCTTTTCTTATCAGATAAGTTACAGGAGATATGAGACAGGAGATCAACTAAAAAATACACACTTTGGATTAGCAGGTAAGCAATGGAAAACTGCTAAACTGAAAAGGATCAAAAGAAAATAATTTATTTTCCACTTCAACCTGTGCCCTGGTAAACATACAAAGATTTACCTAATTTTGGGTTTTTTTAAACAAATATTTCAGTCAGGTTTGCTCTGTAATTTTCAAGCAGACTTTAGTTTTACTGGCTGCAGTACAGGCTCTATCTTTCCAGCCTGCGTTAGTCATCAGTTAGTTTGAGTCAAAAAAGTGAGATATACATTGAACAGTTTCATGTAATGCATTGTTTCACTGAATTTATGCCACAAACTGAACTACTACAGGAGTCAACATGTAAAAATAGCTGAATAGTATTGTCCTTCACCATCATAGCATCTTTCAGTAGTAGTGTACTGTAATTGTTGCATATACAATCTATGTATTCCTATGTATTCCAAATTTAATTAACTCAGTAGTCTTAAAAAAAAACAGGAAACTGTGGACTTAAAGTCACAGGTCATCTCAGATCTGTCACTTAGTATTTCAACTGAAAAAAATTACCATCTTACTGCATTTGTTCTTCCTCTCAACTAGCCTAAGTTATTTTTTCTTGTCTCTCATTTTTCACTCCATGTCCTGAAGCTAAACTTCTGAAAGCACGTGAAATATTTACACAGAAATGTGAAAATATCAGCATTTAACATGACATATGATGGGTGCAGGGGAGCTGAGCTCGGGTTTTGTTTTGCATAATCAGTCCCTGAGATCAGACAGTTTCACTGCACAGCAGCACATGTCAGCACAGTGTGTTCAAATAAAAAGAAGACCATAAATATTATCTACTGCAAAATGTGTGAAAAAGTTATTGCTTCTTTGCATATCTTGTTCTTGAAAACTGACATCAGAAATATGAGATACCAAGGTGGAGTATAAAACCAGATCTTAATTGGTTTAATATTTAGCTCTGAACAACATGTCAAGCTGCATGTTCTCCTAATAGAGGGTCTTTATTTATCTGCCTCAATAAAAATACCAGCCCAGAGACCAAGAAGAAACAAATATTCCGCGTGTCACTAGCCTCTTGGACATGCCCTTGGCCAGCTTGTCTTAGACCATTGATTGATTTGGACAAAAACACCCTCAAGCACAGCCTTGCACACACTGTGAGACGTCACCCTGCTTGTTTGCAGAGGCGTGATCACCCTGCACAGCCAAGAGTCCTGCAGAGCAGCTATGTCCCAGGCACTAGGAAACGTCATCCTCACTCTTCTTGTGGGAAACACTATTGGGCATGACTTCTTTGGGCTTCACTGGAAGTAGGACCATAGTCTCAGCTATAATAAGTTGGTCTGGGGACAGTTTTCAGACCCTTATACACAACATGTCACAACTCGCACTCACATTGCTAAACTTTTCCCGTGGGCAGCTCCAAAACACCTCTTCTGTGCACCTGAACACTTCTGTTTCAGACTTGAAGCCTGGGTTTCTGGCTTACACCCACTCATTAAAATGGTAGCTCAGTGCCTGGCACATGTATAGCAGGGTGGAAGGAAGACCCCTCTGCCTGCGTTGCCCAGTGGGACCCATGCCTTCCATCCCACTACGCTGTCACAGCTGCTGGGTCCTCTCCTGCTCTGCTCACAAGTGGGAGCCACCCTCCATGATATGCTGCAACCCCAGAGTCAAAATGATGATGAAGGCAGGTCCTGTTCAGACAAGGGATACCTCCCCCATCCCCTGCACTCACTCAACATCCTCATAGCATGTGGCCATCCAGCCTGCTCATCGTTCTCTTCTCACTTCTCAGAGAGCTGTGTAAGCCACCTCCACAGTGCCACAGCACTTCAAAGTCAAAACACAACATTTGGTACTAAAGAGTAAATTTGTTCTTGGGCAATCTTGCAAAGAAAGAGCATGTTTGCACAAAATGCAGTACATTTTCCCCAAACAGTGCATTTACCTTACTCCCTCTACTACTTTAGCCAGTTGGATTTTGTGCCATTTTTCCACTGCTGTAAATGTTCTTCTATTCTATCTCACAATGAAGCCTGTTTCACACAGCCCGGTATATGGGCTGTCAGTCTCTTAGGATAAAAAGGAATCCAGTGTTGTGCTTCTCACTGCTGTGGTTTCAGTAAATCATTCTAACAAAAGGTGTCTCCAGCCTATATCGTTATCTGCATTTTCACAGAAAAAACAGACCCAACCAGAGCTTATTTGTATTATAATACAGGTAGTTTTACTAAACCAATTATTACAGTTTCAGACATTACTTTTTCTAAGACTAATTTGTACATAGTTGTTCTCTGAAAACACTGTTGTTTATTTGGATTGGGGTGGGACTCATAGAGAAGAGAGAAGATGTTGTTAACTGAAGTTATTATAATAGAACTACTTCTCAGAGAAAACTAAAAAGTAGAAGCAGTTGATTTCAAGAATATTGCTGATTACATTTTCCAATTTTCTGAATTTTCCCTGCAATTGTGTTTTTGATTTCATTAATATGTTCTAGCACTTTGGTACATGGAAGAGACAAGAATAGATCTTCATTGTAACACTTCTGAAAAAGGTACACCTGCTTAACTAGACTGAGATTTACCTTTCCTAACTTTAATGGTCTATAATTGGCCTACTTTCCTTAGACTCCCCTTTTTAATTAAGGGAAAGAAATGACAAATTTTGAAAAGTAGTATATCAGATCTGTTATAGGCATCTTTAAGCTGACAATAATGAGATCCTTATTTTTTCCCACTGACCATAGACAGAAGTCTAGGCTCAGATGTAAAAGTTTACAGGGTAGACATCCTCATTTGACCATTTACTAGGTTTGTAGATTTAATTTAGATCAAGACATGCAATGTTTTCCGAGCTTCTTGGTAATTCATCTTCAACTGATCCAGTAACAGTTGTAGAAATTATTTCCTCTGCAATTCTTTTTTCACACACCTCCTTATCATTGGAAGTGGGTAATAGCTAGAAGCATGATGTAGAGCTGTACCTTTTTAATTCCTGGGGCTATTGATCTCATTTACCTGTTTGGTACCTCATGTTCACATCATCAGGACTAAAGATTTGGTGACAGGAGGAATAATTCTTCCCCTCCTCTGTGTAAGATTGATAGGAGGTGCTACCTTACAGTCCAATCCACTATGTACCTCTGGCAGTTTGATTAAATAAATTTCCTCTATTACAGAGACTTACATCACTAGTAGTATTCTAATGTGTTCTGCTCACTGCCTGTGATGTATTATACATGTAATAAAGCATGGTGACATTTTGGGTTGATGCTTTGTAAGAGCTTCACAAAACACCTCCTTTTAGAGCACAAGGCGGGTGTTAATCAGATGATGGTCTCTTCCAGTCCTATACTCTTATTACTTGTCAGCCAACAAACACTTTATCAGATTTCAAGGAAGAAAACACAAGAGGATGAGAGGAGATAGAGGTAAATTAGTACAAGAGTATTATTAAGTGGTTTTTCCTATTATATTACTCATTAATTTTAATAATGTTTTGAACAGTAACTGGTCATTATAAACATTTTAGATGGAAAAAAGGAATAAAATTTTACTACAAACTCCACATAACATGTTTAAGAAGTAGTGATAACCCTTGAGACTTTAGGCCCATGTCACATTTCACAGCAGGCTAAGTTACATGCAATCAAGGTCTAAATTAACATGAGGGGCTTGGAGAATGCAGGAATATGAAGTGCCACTTCAATTTATTCTAAATTGCATCTCCTGGCTAGCAGATTTAATTGTACATTTCTTTCTCTTCTCATCCATGTGCAAATTGTGTTATTGGAACACTAGGTGCTGGCAGAATGGCACGAAGGATGCTGCCCACTGTGTATCTTCTGCAGCCACTACCACCAAGAATAGTGAAACATTCATTTTCTTCTCATCAATAAATCCATCTTTATCCACCCAGTGCTCTTGGGGGCTGCATTTGACCCCTTTTCCTTTGCTCCCCCTGCAGCTCCATCCACATATCACCTTAAATGGAAAGGTTTTATTGCGTAGACTAGAATTTCATTCTAGATCAGAAGATGGTGTGAGACCATGCATGCAATGACTTATGCACCTCAGGGAAGTAATTTTGTGTTCTTTCTATCTAATCTGTCTAAGCCTTTATACTGCTATCATTACTGTGACATCTGAGCATTTAATTATCATAGGTAGTAATCTATAAAGATTGCAACACAATATTTCTATCTGATTCTATTGTCATTGATTCTGATTTTGCTGACTCAAATGGTAGAGTCTACCTGGGAGTGCCTTTAAATATGCGTGATCTGAGATCTGAAGTTCAACAGAACCACTCGGCCCTACCACATGCTTGCCCTGACATATGACAGCAAAAACCTGCAGGAAGGCACCAGCTGCCCTCTCCACTTCCCATTATCATTTCGCTCAACCCAAATCTTCTTCCAAATCAGGGGAAAGCTGCTTCCTCTACTGCATTGTACAAGCCCTGCACAGGAGCACAGAAGGTTCAACTATCAGGATTTGGGGAAAGCTCATTTTAGGGTGGCACAGCTGGTAGGCGAAAACAGGCGGCTAGCACTTAACACTCGCCTGCTGAACTAAGGCAAAAAGAATGTGAACAGGTCCATTTCCATCTAATTATATTTTATGTTCACAGACCTGTCCTGTAGAGATTTTGTTTTTGTCTTTCACACTAATTGGCCAAAATAACATAAATCAGATCTGATCAAAAACATTCAGCGTGCATGAAAAGAGGGAAAGCAGAGAGGGGAAGGTCAGTCGTGTAAAGGTGTGACACAGCCAGTGCGAGCCAAGTTGCTAAAGGGTTAGCCTTTTAAATGGCCAAGTTAAATAAGATACAACTGGTGCTAAGTCAGTTTGCAAGAGCTCCCAAGTGCAAGCTTATGCATGCCTAGAGGGACAGGTTCACTTCAATTGCGCCATATTTAACTTGGCAATTTAAATGGTAAAAGTTCTTTCTCACTTGGCTCTTGATATGCATATCACACCTTTATATGGCTTAGCATCTTTTCTAAAGAGGATTCTTTTTTCTTCATGTTAATTAGATATTACCACATGTGTGTACATAACATTCAGATCTATAGACACACACAAACACACATAGAATATATACATCCATTAAACGTCACCAAAATTCAGATGAGGTGGATAAAATTTTCCTCCTTCTGGCACGTAACCTGTACTCAGATTTTTAGTCCTGAGGGAACTGGCTTTCTTAAAGCAAGGTCCTAAAGCCTCAGATAGGCCAAGGAAAGAGAGGTGCAATGAACGCTTCTAGAAAGTAATCCTGTCCAGTTAGTGTAAAAACACCCTGCATTTGACTTGTTCATTTTTTTTATCTCGTAATTATTTTGGATTTGTCCACTTGAGGATCAAATGAATCGTGAAATAAAGAGAACCTAGATTCCCAGTGACATGTCTTTTCTGGATATTTCCCTTAGAGGTTGATGGTAATGTGCTAAAGGGTAGATGATGACATATTGTAGGGTTAAGTTGGCCATTATACAGCAGTTCTCCATCATAGAAACCAAAATCAAATGATACAGGGCTAAAAATGGTGGTGAGATGAAATCCTTCTTAGTAAATCAATCTCTAGCTCTGGTATGACTGAGAAAAGAAGTTTCCTCTTTCTTAGTTTATGTCTTAACTTTTGCTGAGATGTGCAATGAACCTCCACTACTATTTGCTGTTTTGGTAATCCAGGTGCTCTTCTCTAGGATAGCAATAAGAAAATACTTGGACCTGAGCTGATCTGTATTGAGGGGTTTTTTCAAACTGTGCATCCTTAACCATGAGAACTGAAACTGAAGTACTTAAACCTTCTGATTTCTAAAGGAGCACTTTTCTCTCCTAGCAGCCATCCTTTTCAGATAATACAAGGAAAAATGAATCAGTAGGTTTTGTTATTTGTGTTGGTCTAAATAAAGAAGATACAGGAAAGCAGAAATGGATCAAAACAGCTGAGAAGTGTGTTTTCTGGCAGAAACAAGAAACTCTTTCAGCACATCTGGTCTGGAAATTGTTTATTCCTGGGATATGCTATTTCTTTATCATATATCATATTTGAAAGTTAAATTTCACCTCCCCACCTTCTCCCCAAAAAGCATTGAATTTAAGGCAGATTACAGGTTGATGACGCTACAGAAGGCTGTAAAAGAAACTGCTTTGAGATGACCTGCTTCACTATTTCCTCCTTTTTTAATCACTTTTGTTTAAGCATTGCATTCTTCATCATAAGCTGTGAAAGCATCATCTCACAATGGGTTTCTTCGCTTCACGACATCAGTGGCATATTTCAGGGTTGGGGCCATATTCTTCTGCCTGTTTGAAAAGCACATCATTTTTGGGTGATATCACAACCTACCAACAGTAGACTGGGCAGCTTGAGCTTCTTGTCCTGTTGAAGACATCAAAAGAAAGTGAGTGAATCTTTTAAGACAAAGTGCAGGATTTCATTACCTTTCATCATGTTTTATTACATTGCCCACATCATCATTTATAATCCTTACTATCAGTAGAATGCTCAATTACAGGAAGCTTCAGATACCAATTATGTGTTTGGGTGGGCCATTGTAGTACTCAACCTAAAGCACAGTCTTTCAAATAGAAATGAACACTTCAAAGGAGAGCCTGTGATATTTCTATTTGATGCATGTGCAGTGGCCACCATGCCAAAGACATTAGTTCTTTGCAAAAAGGCTGATGTAGCAATGTGGTGTACCTGGGTATTTTAGGCAAAGGCAAGTAGGCATTAGGAAAATGCTTCGAAGGACAGTTTAGGAGCTGGATTCAATTTACTGCTTAGTCAAATGTTTCCTGGGACAACCTGGTGAGACATTTAGGACTACGCTCACAAGCAAACAGTGCCTAGTTCTGGAAGCTGAGCATGCCAAGGTCACTGCCTGAACTTTACATACAACACAGAGGGAGAGGAAGGCAGCAGAGAGACGGATTTGCAGCAGCAGCCTTCTGGAGCAGAGAAAAAAACGGCATGTTAACATAAGCTAGCAAGCTGCAAAGCAGTGGAGAAAGGAATATACTCGTATAGTTGGAACGTGGAAATAAGACTCCCAGACACAAATACTAGCCTACATGTAGATTTCAAAGTCATGGAATTGGCTGTAAATGTACCCTGCCTTTAAAGTATAGCTGAAAGAAAAGGAGATGGTAATACTGCTGTCATTCATCGTTTGCATAGTTGCATAGTTGAAATAGTTGTTTCCTTTAGTATTTCCTCAGTTTGTCTTCCATTAAGTCAATGGAGGAAGAAAAGTCACTGGAGGAAAATAAATAAATAATAAGTATTCCAAATAAGCCTAGTGTTTTTCTTTTCTGCAACTCAAAATGATGATAATGGTTTATAAGGACTCTGCCTTTTTTTCTAAGGTTTTGTATGTAACAGTATATCACTGCTGGGGTTCTCTAATTTATGTGTTGTATTTATGAGTCAGTTCCATACTAATTCTTTTTCTGATTAGGATACTGAATGTTATCATTGAAGATACCATTAAGGGTCTAATTGACTTCAGTGTGGAAAGCCAGAAACATAAGCTTCCTTGAAAATAGTTGTGGAAAGTTTATGATATTATATTGACTTAACTTAAAAGATTACTCTGTAATCTTAAAAAAAAATAAAAAAACACACACAACCAAAAAAACTTCATCGCAGAAAACAGATACAGAAAGTATTATTTACACTGCTCAAGATTTTTTTAATGAATATACCTCATTCATTAAATATCTCTAAAATTAGTAAGCCACAGTTTGGAGTATGAGTAGGTAGTAAAGAAATGGGAGATCCAAAAGTGAAAAAAAAATGTGAGGTTTCTTAGGCTCATGGATCCAACACAGAATATTTCAAGTTCTCTAAAAGCTTTTGTTTCAGACAAAACTATGGTCTTATATTACCCATCAAAAATAAATGTTAACTTTAGATAGGCAAGCTAAGTTATATGGAGCTGTCTAGAGCTATCCAGAGAAGTATCAGGTTGTCCTACATGGTTGTGCGCTGGCTAGCAGAATGGGGTTGTGAACCTGGATGGTGCTCTGATCTGTTCAGCAGAATAGCAGAGATGATTCTTCCTTTTTGACCATCAGTTTTGATGCATGGACAGCCAGGAAATACAGATGTATAACTGGTCTAAGACACAGTATTTTCTGTAATAGTGATTGGACATTTTTTGCTTTAATAGTGACTACACTACATGGCTACTGTAGCCTAAGGAACTGCTTGGAATTGGTGTCTCATAGCCTCCCTAAATATCTTCAAGGTATGGAAGATGTGTTAAAGCAGAGAGCAGTGCCCTTCCATGTGTCAAATTCAAACACTGAAGATACTTCATGTCGAGTGGTAATAGTCATGAAGCATGGAGAGAGCCATCTGTTTCCTGTATCTTGACAGAGGTGTTGAAAAGGAAGCATTTTTTTTTTTATTATTTAGCTAAGAATGTGATTTATGAGACCCCAGAGTATGCCCGAAGCAAATGAAAACGAGACTCACTGTCCTTGAGATATTGGTCATTTGAGCTTTAATATACCTCTATATTCCACTGGAGGCAAAATAATATAGGTAGATGAAACAAAGCACTGAATGCTATTGGTTTGTGTCAGAAAATTAGGTGTGGGTCTTCTTGTTAATCCCCGGATCCCCGCCATCCGGTGTTTGTGGGAAACACACAGCCTGGAGCACTGCCATGGTCCTGCAGTGACAGTGAGAGACTGCTGATGCCAGGCCGCGGAGTGCTAGAAATAACACCTGCTCTCCTTCAGATAGAGATAACTCTGTGAGAAAACTGTGACAGCTGTTATAGATATGGGACAAGGCTCTGATGGATAAGAGCATTCAGAGGGCAAATTTTGCTCTAGCAGCTCTGAGAACACTTGATAACTTCCACAGCACACTATGGCAGGAGATCAAAGGCAAGCATCTTCTGGAAATCTCTTTCTGTCAACAACACACTTGGACGGTTTCAGCTTTCTGCGAAGAAATTAAAAATAAAACAGAACCTAAATTATCTGTTCCCATTGCTTGGCAAGGTCCTCATGGGAGATTCCCACAGGTCTGGAGTGAATGTTTGCTGTACACCATTCCGCCTCCCTAACAGAAAGGCATCAAGTCAGCACTGGGGAGTTTCTTGTTACCGTAGAAATGCTTTGTTTAAAAGTATATTACAATAAAATACTCACAAAGGAAGTTAAAGGAAAAACTGTAAGCAGACCTTTAAGGACACTAATTCCACAATCAGAGATTCTTGTACATACTTAAGCAACAGGCCTTGTACAGCTTCCAGATGGAAAGCAGGTACTGCTTTCACATGACTTTGCAACCTTTTCAGTTATCCAGGACAAAGTCAACAGGTTATTGTCTATATGATTTTGCACAGTCCCTTTTCCCAAAGTGTTGCAAAGAGAAAAAAAGTTCGCTGTCTTCAGCAAATCCTGAAGACTTTTGTGGTTTCAAGCTGTGCAGTGTATAAGGCAGTACTTTTTATAGAGTGTTGTTTCAATTTCTGAAAAAAATAATATTTTGCAGAGTCATACTCTAGTAATTATGTAAAAGTAACAGCTAATAGTACCTTTGCAATTTCCTAAGTCAAAAAAGATCATTTCTTAATGCAAACCTCTGTAGAGTAGTCTTGGAATATACTGTAAACATCAGCCAGGTAAATTTTCCTTTTCTCTTTCCCCCTTATAGGAAATGAATATCTAATCTGATGATCTCTAAGTTTAAGGACGTCAGAAAGCATGTTAAACATTAAGCAGCTGATGGCATTTGAAAACCATCGTCACTAGTAAGAGCTGTAAAAGGATTCCATAAAACTACATTTTAAAAGAAACTATAGCTGGAGTCAGGTGAAAAATAGAAAGATCCTGTAAATATTGCTAATTAAATTAAAGTCTGATTTCAAAAGAAAAAATGCATCTAACATCAAGGGGCCACATTTCCATACTGATATCATACCTGGCCATCCACTGTTGTACAGCTTGTAGAACTATTTTCACCTGTGACTTCCTATGTGCTTGTGAAACATGGATATTCCTTTGCATATTATAAAATCACTACCCTAATGGGCTGCAACACAATCATTTGCATTATTTTAGACACATTGAACTGAAAAATCATATGAAGATGATGATGTTGGTATCAGAAGACCACACAGAGCCCATCGAATACTAAGGACTAAGTTCAAGCAGCAGCAAATACATGAAGGAAACCCTGGGTAGGTCCAGCCTAGAGACATGGGAACACGAGTCATTGGCACCACGTGGCGTGGGACCTGCATCACCCTACAAGGCTGATGCAGATGTAACTATTGAAATTGCAAAGCACAGTGCTGGCTGCTGATATATCCCTGTAAATATAGTGCTTGGAATTTATTACCCAATAAACTATGGTGAAAAGGTTACTACCTAAAGGACAACTTTGTAGAAAGAATACTTGCATCTGATACAGAAGTTTAAACTTTTATGTACAAGACTTTCATCGTGTTTATATTACAGGATTTTATGAGGTAAATAAATGTTTTCAGCACACCTCCCAGCATAAAAATAACCACTTTTATAGAATTCTACCACAGCTGCCATGAACTCCCAGTCCTGTTTTGTTTTAAATTATGCAAGTTCGTTCATGGTACTGATGGTCATTGCTCCCAGTTTATGCCTGTTTTGTTGAAGCCAGAATTAAGGCAGACAGGCTGCAGAGATCCTGCTGTGATAATAGTTCACCACCTAAAGAGTTCTCTGTGCTGAGAAAATCACAGACGCCCTTAGGTGGCGTTCACTATATCCTATAGCAAATCAGCTGTATAGTTGTGGATTGTCTCAGTGTTTCTCCTCACAGCACATGGGACAAAAGACATGGAGGGTCCAGTCATTATGTGGAAAATCTGGATAAAAGATGTTCAGGGGAAAAACAGATTAAAAAAAAAAAAAAAGGCTGACGGGTAACAGGGAAAAGCCTGAAGTCCTCAGTCCCTTTTTTGCTTCAGTTTTTGCTGATAAGGATCCAAAAACCACAGGCCAGGAAGATAATGGACCAAATCCTCCTAGAAACCTTTTCTAGTTATACAAAGCATAAGGTGACTACAATCAGCTAACATTAATTTATCAAGGGCATATCGTGCCTGATCAACCTGATTGTTTCCTGTGTTGTGGATAGTTTCCTCATGCAGTGGATAAGGGCAAGGGCAGGTGACGCTGCATATTTTGATGGTGCCTACGGCACAGTCTTCATAGTATCTGTATCACCAAATTGGTAAGATATGGACTGGATAAGTGAACAATAATGCGGGTGGGAAAGCAGCTGTACTGCTGGGCTCAAAGAGTTGTGATTACTGGTGCAAAGTCCAGCTGGCAGCCAGATAATAGTGACATCCCTCAGGGACAAATACCAGGTCCAACACTTCAGTGCCTTCACTAACAATGTGGATTGCAGTATACTCTCTGCAAGTTTGCAGATGGCACCAAATGTGGAGGAGCAGTTGATATATTTCTATTCAGAGGGACCTGGACAAGTTGGAGAAATAGGCTGACAGGAACCTTGTGATGTTCAGCAAAACTTCTAATGTTTTTATAAAATGATCTGGCTACAGGACTCAAATGTACATTAAGTAAGTTTGCCGACATTACTAGACTAGGAGGAGCTGTGGACTCCATCAAGAGTAGAGAGGCCTTGCAGAGAGATCTGGATAAACTAGAGAGCTGGGCAATCACCAGCCTTATGAAATATAACAAAAGCAAGTGCTGGATTCTCCACCAGGGATGGAGTAATCCTGGTTATATGTACCAACTGGGGGTACTATCTCATCTTCAATACCTAAGCTGTTAGAGAGGAAGTCACATGAATTTGTTTACTGCAGGTATCTGAATTGAGGCTACTTTACTTATTTGTCAATGGAAAGGCATTGGGAGACATTCTGAAGCATGATTCTAGGCAGAAATATCTTTTTTAGAATCTGAAATGCTTTTTGGGGTCTATTCTGCTCCCACTGCCTATACAGGATGACTGAGGGTTTTCAGCACATCAAATACTGAACTCTCCCAGAACCTTAATTGTTTTTTTCTTAACTTTCAAGAAGAAGTTCACAATTAAGGCATACCACAATTTAGCACCTTTGGGGTTATGCAGGATTCTGTGCTTCTATTGTGACACCTGGGTAAGATTTAGGAAATTTCACACTCCTTACTTCACTTCAATGAGAACATTTTGATAGGCAGCCTTCTGCTATAGTACTGGTGTCAGATTTCCAATGAAAGGGGTTGCCTCACTTGTGATTACCTGAGTGTCTTAAGGTCTTATGCAATTAATCTACTGGTATTTGAAACACATGTAGACTACATGGCTTCGATTTACCCTCTACTATGAGACTGACCTGTGGAAACCATGCAAGAGAGTTGACAGTGCTCTGGGACAAGGAAGTTGTAACAGGAGACATTGCCATAGCGTAAATATTTTATTTCGTGTTACTACTTTATTCTATTTTATATTAATATTTTAATGCATGTCATTTGCTACAGATCCTTTGTAATTTTGTTTTTTGTGCACAATGGAATTAATGTACCCCCAAATACACTAAACTCTTGTATGTTTTGTTCTGCATTGGATAAATCAGAAATGGGTACTTCAGCTAGCACTTACTCTGTCCTGTATTTCTTATGGTGACGTGTAGTCAGGCTTTGCTCTCCCTGCATGCTCTATAAACCTCTATCTCCTCAGTTGCCCTGAATTGCCAGTCTCTAAAACAGACATATATTGGCATTCAAATTATTTTCTACCTGGTTAACTCAATAGCATGGCAAGCATCAGAACTTACTGCAGAGCTCCCAGCAGATGCCTGTTGCCTCTTACAGACACTTGCAAGGGAATTTTGTCTCTCCATTCCTCACCTGTCAGAAATACAGGTCTCGTTCTCTTTTGTGCTCAGTCAAAACCCAAGTTCAGCTGCAACTGCCCATATTTGCTGCTGCTGCAGTGTTATTGGTGCAAAGCCTGGGGAAGTAGAGAGCTTACATATAGATAATGATTCTTAAATGTCTGTTTAAGTGTGGACCTGGGAACATCTTAAGGAATATCTTTCAAGAAGCTGGACCTCTATCATATTCAAAATAGTTACTCAAAACTGAGGCTGTTTAAATAACAGGGCACTTTTTACATTGTATACAACTGAGTGAACATTTTTCTTTATTTGCAGAGACCCATGATCTATAGTTTAGCTTAAACAATATGTGAAAAATATAATATACAGTACATCTAAGCAAAAACAGCAAGAGCTCTGAGGTTTTTCAAAATCCCCTGCAACTGATTGTATACAAGACAAACATCTTTTTCTCCTAATCTCCCTAAAAAACATTTGTTAGACAGATAGAGGGACACATTATCATCTTAACTACATCCTTACAACATCACTGTACCTAGCAAGTTTATATATGTGCAATTAACAGGAGAATTGGGTCCGCTGCCTTCTGCCAATTTTAATTATGATCTTTGACCTGTAACAATCCTAATAAAACTACCTCACGAACTGTGTAAGGATGTTCTCAAGAACAAAGCAGTAAAATATTGCTAGGCTCGCTTTATTGTATGTTATAAAACGAATGAGAAAGAATTCACTAAAATACTGAAGCTCGTCATAATCTTATCTGTTTAGAGAGACAGCTGGCACTGCTTTCCCTCAGCAGCAGCAACGAAAAGCAGTGAGGAGCACAGAGATAAATTCTTCACTGGCTGTTTTGCTTTATAAATTTGTATTAAACTCAAAACTCTGAAACCTAGATATCTGACATCAAGGGTCCACATCAACATTTAAGCCTCTTTGAGGAAGTGACTTGGTTTTTAATTGATACTGGGCATCCATGTTCTCTCTGGCCTGAAGAAAAAGAAAGGCGATGTCACTACTGGTTGTGTTCAACTCTTCCCCTTCTTTCTACAACTGTGTCCCCTTCCTTCCACTGCAATTAGGAAGGCTACAGCATGTAACCTTATGGTAGAGAAAACAATATTTTTTTTCCTAGGAGGTTTCTTAGTACATTCATTTTCAAAGCTCACATTTTCTCCCTCTTCAAAAGAAGATGACTGGGCAGCATCTCATCAAAGCATTTTCCTGACCTGCATTTCTTTTTATAACTTCTACAAGGCTAATTCTCTCTGTCTCAGAAGGCTTTCAAGGTGTCAGTACTGAAGTTTTTATCTTTCTGCCCACAAGCCTTAGAACCAGTGATCCTAATAAATCATTCTGAATTGTGCTACAGTACTCTCGCAATGCTATATTTAGGTCTTTCGAAACTTGCAGGACATTTTTTAAGTCAAGTTCATTGTACTGAATTGTTAAATAACCAGTTTAGCTTTCCATACCGTACCCTTGAAATAACAACTCTGAATGATATTTAAAAATAATCTCCCAAATTAGTTACCTGTCTATTAGGAATTCACCAGGGGTTTCCTACCAAGCACAACATGGTGTACAGTGTGCAAACACACAGTCTTCCATGTACTGGAAAACATTTAATTCTATGTAACTTTGCAGATAATCTTTCTTCTTTAATTCAGGAAGATCTCCACCAGTCTTGAACCAAGAGCAAACAGGATTCCTAAATTATTTCATTTGTCATTGTATTTCGTCATCTTTTATTTATTTCTGTAAAGATTGATTAGAATCATTTATATATTACAAGAGTAAAATATATTTGCCCTTCTATTCAGGTGAAAATAGGAGTTATCTTTATATTTTCTGACCATATACTTAACACTCCACAGAATCCTTTCCTGATTTTACCAATGTAACTCAAAAAAGTTAAGCTTGGAAATATTTGGGAATTTTCTACTGGTCATTCATCTGAAATAAATCCGTAAAGCTTTTGCACAATGAGCTCATTTTTCACTTACAGTTTAAAACTTCCAAAATCTTTTCTAGGAATTAGTATTACTTATGTCTTACTTTCTTCAAATCCTTTTTTCACAGCTCTTGAATTTTACTGTTAATGTTGTGGGTATTTTTAATTCTGTGTCCACTGCAAGAAACATGTTGTCTAACCCGTGTTTCTTATTTAGTGAAGTAACCATTTTTTGAAGTCTAGAAGGTTTGGAAATACTTTTCGTACAATATGAATTATAAGGGTCTGTGGTCTTTTTTCTACTCTAGATCTTCATGTCTCTTTTTGCTTACGAACAGTTTAAAAATGAACCCATGAAAAAACCTACAGAAGAAAAATTCCCAGAAAATATTGAAGTCTAATTCCACTGTTTTGTCACTGAAAAACTTTACCATTCAGCTACTGGCACTAAGATGGTATGTTGTCATTATGAAAATCACTACTAATTTTAAAAAATATGCTGATCACATATAAAAAGCCATTTGCACACGTCAATTCAAGTTGAGTGCTCAAACAGCAACAAACAGAAACATCAGTCTATGCAGTTTAGATGATGGATTTGAAATTTGTCTGTAATTAAGTCTAGAAAAGGTTAACAGAATAAGACAGGTAAAGGAAGGACCTAAAAGTCAGAAAACAGTTACAAAGGAGAACTCCACCACTTGCTATTCTCAGAGCAAAACCTTTTATCTGAAACAAAGGCCATCGCTACCATCCTGCAAGGATGCGATCAAGGCTGTGTACTAGTTCTGGGCAGAGACTGAGCAGATTGAAGGACAGCTGCCCTGAGGCAGCACATGATGGTTCTTTGGCTCCTGGGGACTTCGCACCCTCCTCCTCAATCCCATTTGGAGCTGTCAGATTACACCAGGCATTCATGTTGGACCTCTGCATGGTCACATTGCCCAGCAACATGTGAAAGGATGGACAAGGAAAGCCCCAGGGGGCTTTAGTGTGAAGAGCTAGCCCCAGCCTCACACTGCAATGGGCAGAGGATGCCTCCAGAGCCTGCTGTCACACAAGAACCCATCAGGCATTTCTGAGTGAGCCTCTGAATCGTACATAGCACCTTTAATGGTTCTTAATCGCCAGGAAGACAAATAACTGTTTTTTCATAATGCAGTGACATTTTGAAAGAAGTAAATTCATTGATTGCCACATTCCTACATCCCAGCCAAGAGGATGAACTGCATGTATGTGAATTAGCATGTTCCTGGCCTTCTAAATATGAGCATTTCAGCTCATTTTGATTCCCAGTCTTATATAAACTTTGCATTCTCTCCAGATATTACAAGTGTGTTCTGGCACTCACTCGTTTTATGTTTTCTCCCATGCCTTAAAATCTGCTGATGTTATATCAGGTGTGATCGAAGAATGTTTGCTTATGACTCATGGCAACAGGTTGGCTTTCCCATAAACTTTCTTACTTCATGTCTTTCCCAAAACTGAATACATGGGATGTCCTTAAATAATAGTGAGGCTGGCAGTCATTTAAATAATGAATTCTAGTACTTAGAAGAAAGGTATAGCACTAAATTGTTTTTAGCTTGATAATACTTTCTGTGAAAGCACATTTACTTTCAAATACCAAGAAGTTGAAGACTAACATTTAATGAACTATTAGTATACACATTTGTACAACAACAACAACAACAACAAACAACAACAAAGATAAATTAGATAGCAGTATTAACTCACTGATAACATGCCAGGTTTAATCTTGATCTACTGGAATGGAAGAGGAGCCTATGTAACCATGTTCTAACTGAAGCTTTCCTCTGCTACACCTGTATCTCATGGTAATTGTAACAGTTCACATCATCCCCCAAAATATTCCATGTGACAAAGATGGCTCTTTTGATGTTGCCATATAGTTTTCTATAAAAAGAGGATAAAGTGATTACAAAAGGCTTCATTCGGCAGGTATTGTCACTCCTTTTAAAATGTGTGCAGAGATGCATGAAGCATCAGATGCTAGCAAAACAGACATGGTACAAGCACTTATCTTGTCATTCTGGAAAATCACAGACCACCTGCTTTTAGGCACTCAGAATTTCTAGCCAAGATGGTTTCCCAAAGCTCCCTGTATGCACAATAGGGAGATAAAGATATTGCCACATTTAAGCTTGCCTGGTTTCACTCCACAGCCCTAGTTGGAGTGTACAATACCTGCACTGCTGACTGCCACTGGCTCTGCGTTCAGACATGCCGAGTGGCTCCCTTGCTGAGGAAACAAGCCATGGTGAGACAGCATGAGACTGCTGTATTCCTGTATGCAATCTCAGAGCACTGCAAATTACATTTTTGCTTTATATTACTCCCTAAAGTAGTCTCCCTCTCTCTAAAGGGAGTTTATATTTAGACTCAGAGAATACTTTCTAAGATAGGCTGAGTACCTAAAGTTTTAGCACCCAAAGTTAGAAAGTGTGAACTATCCCTGAGTTCAAGAGATTGTCAGAGCCCACCAGAATTTATAGAGAGAAAATATAGAATTAATTTGAAGCTTCTTTTCACACGATCATTCTTTATTTATTACTATTTCTTCCTCTCATGCCTGCACAAAAAAAAAAAAAAAAAAAATTGAGCAAATTTATGCTGTTCACTTTAAGGGTATGTTGTCAAGCTAATCATTACATGAGTTCCAGCAATACTGCCTGCACTGTACTACTCTGATTTCATCAACTGCTAACTCTATAAAATCAAAAAGGGATAAAGTTCAAGATAATCACTGATAAATGAGTACTGCATCATGAAATAAAATAGTCCTATAGCTACTGTTCATTGGAATTTAGAGAATTTAGAGATCAGAACTGCCTAAGATTTACATTCTCAGATACATTACAGGCATTGCCTTCGATCCAAATAAAACTTTTATGGACTGTATCAGTTTATACCATTCATGGTGGTGAGCAGTTAAAAAACACAAGAATCTTAATTTAATGTCACTACGCATCAGGTAGTTACAAACAGTGCTCACCAACACTTTACCCTCATCAAAAATGCTTTAAATGAGGTGCTTGAAAAGAACAGTCCTTTCAGGCTTTCATCCCCATGAGATCTGGAACTTCACGCATCAGCCCCTGGGATGAAAAGTAACATTTTGTTGTGTGGATTAGTTTAGATTCAGCTGACACCTGGGTCAGCCTGGAGTAGAAAAAGGGAAGAGGAGACAGACTCTGGTTCCTGGGTAATCATGGTACCAGATGTTACACCAGTTGCAGGTACAGCAGTATACGTAAAAAGGAACTAACAAGGAGCCTGTAATATTGCATTATTTCAAAAATAGTAAAAAGAGAAAAAGGTCAGTACTGCATGAGGCTTAAATGAGATGATCTGGAATTTCTAGGTAAATCATCCTCCTGCCTATTGACCATGATCCTTAACTGAGAAGTTGCTAGGTCTAGAAGCAAGATTCAAAGCTCCTTCAAAATAAAACCTCAGACTTTGGATTAGATTTGAGATTTTGTATAAAGCCCTACAGAGTGTCCAAGGCATCTCTGATTTGCTGAGGGGTCAGGACTCCAAGTTTTAATTTAGACTGTGGTAAGCAACAACCTTAGTGTACATCAGAAACATCTCTCTTCCTTTCAGGTTTTAACAGGTGAGCTTCCTTCCTGTGGGTTTCCTGACTTTCACTTTGACCCAGATACTTGGACAGTAATTTTACGTGATAAGACAGACATTTCTATGCTTGAGCTCTGACTCTCATCTCTGTAGTTTTTTGTCATCCCAATAAGAACACCACACTGTAACTGATGCTTATCAGACACTCCTTAGTAACCAATGCAGAGGGCTGTGACCCTGCAAACTATAAAAGGGTATAGTGAATATTAACTTGATTTGATCATAAGCATTAACACTATAATAGTACAACTGGCAAGAGCATTTAAGTGTTTTATAACATGTTGATGGCATAGCCAGAGAGAATGTGCAACCATTTTACCTCAAGTATGCAAGCAAGAAGATCACCACAGGGACAAAGAAAGATGGGTGTCATTGTATGTAGGATGAATACGTGACAAAAATCTGCTAGACAAAGATAACCACAAGGGACAGTAACTAGGCAGGACATTCTCCCAAATCCCAAAGGATGACTGGTAAGATCAAAAACATATCAGGAGTAGAGAAGACCACTTTTTGGGGCAAGAGAGAGGGGCAATAGCAGGAAAACATGAGGCATAAACAAGGCTAATTTTATAAAACAAGCCCATTTCAACCATGACATCTCTCATGAGTGAGCTCTTAAGCCTGATCATATCAACCTTGGTGAGGAAAGACCATGAGCAACCATAGCCATCTGTGCTAACTACACAGCATCAGCTTCTTGATTTTGCATGCTCACAGCTAATTCAGCGTTAAAAAGGTTTGTGTACAAAACTGTGATGATAAACATCACATAAGATTTAGCCATTATAGAGAAATATGCTGATAGTTAACTAATTTAGTAGAGTTAAATTTTAATGTTTAAAGCTGGCCTGATTTTTCAGTCTTCTAACCATTCCTATCACAGTGATCTTTAATTCCCTAATGGATATATGTTCATTTGTAATGCTGTCTTTGCCTTTGGCTCTATCCTATTCCATGAAGTAGACAGGAGTGTTACCATTAAACTAAATGAAAGCAGATCCAGAGTAAGATTGCTCTCCAGGATGTTATGATTCACTTTTTCTTCACTTTAGCCATCTTCTCTCTCTCTCTTTCATACTGATTCTCATGCATCCTTTTTTTCAACTTTGAAAAGGATGTTCTTTCTCTCTTGATCACATTAAAAAAGTTCTCAGTTTTTCTTTTTTTTGGTGAACATTTATTCTCCATAAAAGGTTGAAGAGGAGCCACCCATGCACATGAGTACGTTGATGTATCTTATTTATCCACAGATCCCATAGAAACAGGTGGGTGGAGTGCAGGCCCCAGCCGAGATGTTTAAACCAGCAGAGATGAATCACACTGTGAAAGTGGACATTTTTCTTCAGTAACTGGAAACGGAGTCCAGGTACTTAACTTTAAGGTGACTCAAGTTATTGTAACCAGTGCTGCCCAGAGCAAAGAACTGATTAACATTGCCTCATGATGTTGTCAAGAGTTCAAGGCCCTGGTTTAAATGCAGTTTAATGCAGGAACTGGAGTGAGCTGTGTAGTAGGCTCATGATATATCTCTTCATTTTCTCCCCAAGATTCTTGCTTCCAGGAAACACTGGAGACTTGAGCTTTGGAGTTCTCTCATAATTGGTGCCAAAATATATGAGACACTGAGACTGACAGATTGCATAACAGTGATGATAAACAGCATGAAACAAGATTATTTCCTGTTGGGTGAAAATGCACTGATATCTTCCATGAAATAAAAATCGACCAGGCCATAATATCTTTCTATCATTGCTACAGAAATACATCTGAATTGTTCTGTGACTACTGTGCTTTCATTACAGAGAGATTTGTAAGAAAAATGCATGTCTTTGTAGCAGAAGTAGATAAACTTCCCAGGAGGGTTGTGTATTGCCTCCTTTAATCATATTTTTGTAGCTTGCCACAAACCCACATTACACCTGACTTGAGAAACTAAGAAGACTCAGTAAGATTCAACCCTTTTTTTCCTCTGAAGGTGTAGAAACATATACCTAGCTCAGAAAAGTAGTAAACAGTAACAGCATCTTTGTACCTGATAAAGAGTAAGTAGATAAACTAATTTCTTTTATTCTCCTTCAGCAGCATAATGACATAGCAAAGGTGGTATATGGTTTCTACTGAAATGTTAAACCGTCTCGTATGTCATGACCCTTGACTCTGCATACAGCATGCTCTATAAAACAAGCTTTTGCCGATATGCACATCTAGAAGTGTAATGAATTGAATTTCTACACTGTATGTTCTGTTCTCTCAAGGAAAATGACAAATTTTAATGCAGTAAGGGACAACATTAGACTGATGCAACATTTATATTCTTAAAGTAGACTCAAAACAGAAAAGCTACAGGTATGCTTACCTCAGCAGTAATTACAAGACCAGAAGCAAATAACTCTTGGGACTCATCAAAAGCACTTAGAGCAGTAAGTGTTGCCATAATGCATATACTCTAAAAAACAAGATGTCAGATGTAGTGGGATTCATCCTCACCTGATTTTTCCCATGTCTACAATCTACATCTAAGTGAGCCATCCCAAGTGCCTAGTTAGTGGGTGTACTTTCAGATATGATTTGTCTATACTTGACATGTTATTTTGGACGGGAGATGTTCATTCCTCCCTTGTTTAGTCTGGTGATGTTTATTCCTTCCTGTTGCCTATAGAGGAAGTTGACCTGAGGAACCCAGACATAGATGTCTACATTATGTATATCTGATCCTCTCATGACACTGAATTTAAGTTACTTTGCGTGTTTTGATTTGTCATTCATGCCTTCTCACAGGAAGTATTCTTTAAACTGTGCAAAGCACAGAGAGAATGGCAATTGGGGAAGCCATTTCATCTTTGTTCATTGGTGATGATTTTCCAGTGACATAGTCTGTCAGTGCAGAGTGGTTTGCAGGATGTGGCAAGAAAGTGTGGCTTACTGGGATGAAATTTCCAACACACAAGAGAGAAGCAAGACAGGGGAAAGAATTCCTCAGCAGTCATTATCTCTTCCCTTTTACATACTACAAGTGGCCTTCTTCTCTGTTCAACCTTTTCTTTCTTTTTTTTTTTTTTTTTTGAAATAGAGACTATGAACTGAAGCTTCTGTCTGCATTTTGCTAGTGTTACGTTGTCTAAAGTCCCAAGAGGGAATGGAGTGCCAAAAGTTAATTTATGACAGTTCATTGGCCCCAGGTTTCTTCCCCTCTTGCATGCAGTGGACTGACCTTTCCCAGAAGCTGGCATGATTTGTGCCTGGCCTGTTGTCACCACCTCCTTGACTGTCTAGTTTTTCGTGCTACAGCTGTAATTTTCACCACATTTCTGGTTCCAGCACCAGACCTCACCCTCTGAATTAAATTCACAAGCAGTACCTCAGCACTCAGTAGGGCAAACATCAGGTCGTCAGATAAAGTCAGTAAATGCTTGTGGTTCAGCAGCAAAGGCCAGCCGTGTAGGCAGAACCTAAGTGGGCAATGTCTGTTGTAAAACCTTCCATCTTGGGACCATGTCAGGCCACAGCAAGGCTCAGCCCCCAGAACGCTTCAGTCATGAGGGTGCTGCTTGCTAGGGCAGAGGAAGTCATTTCCTTTCCCAGGCCACCATGATAAAGGAGCATTAGTCCGCATGTGCCTCTCAGTCGTTGTCTTATCAGGATATAACTGCACTACTCATTAAAATTGGCCAGCAACACCAAAGTTACACATATTTCTGTCTTAAGAACTACAGCATGACCAAAGTGCCTAAATAGAAATATGTTTACATCATAAATCAACATGAAACAGTTTCCAAGCAGAGTGTACTAACTCCATGTAGCTCCAGCAAAAGGTTGGATTCAGGGACCAAGTTAGCAAGCAAGAAAGTTATCTTTCAGTGCTAATTTATCCCAGACACATCCTTGAAGACAAGGGGGTTAAAGTGGCAAAAATCTGGGAACTCAAAAGCTGGCATTCTAGACCTGCTGCATGTAAAGGGCTTTTTATACAGACTTGCAAAAGGATTTTCTGGGATTCCACACTGAAAGCTTCCACAGTTAAATATAGAGGAAAAAGAGAGGCAGAACTACTTCCTTGAGAAAAATAAAGTGTTTTGAAAAAATAGGACACTGTGTGGTAGGAATGTTTTTCTCTTCACACTCCTTTCTCTCTTTCACACCATCTTCTTACACATGCTCATCAATTTATGTCTAAAACTATATAGTAAGTATTGTATATCACTATTTTCTCTCTTTACTGTTAAGCACTTTTCCCTCTTGTAGGTGATGAATATGTGTTAATGGTTACAAATAGTTTTGTAAATGTCATTGTACCAATATACTTGTACATGTCTGACTATTCTTCAGCCATAACAACCTTTAAATAGCTATTTCAACTTTCCACTAAACTGAGTTTTAGTGTCTATAATTTTGTATAGAAATGTATGTATATACATTTCACATTTCAAGTTATTTATATGTATTAATAATAAATCTATTATAAACGTAATTAAAAACACAGGGCAATTTCACAAGTAATGGTTAGGTGTTCCTTAGTGATAAAATATCAACTGCATCAAAATTAATAATAAGGAAATTGTCAACATACAGTAACAAACTGATCTGTACATCAAAGTTAGAAGCCTAGAGAGTAGAAAATACTGAATATCTAAAATTAAAATGCCAAGGCTGTATCAGCTAAATAATGAGAAACTGATTGACTCTATTACCTCAGAGGAAATGAGTTCAGCAGTATAGAAATAAGCAACTGGGTCGATGGGTATCAAATATAATATTTTATAGATTTCTTTGAGAGAGAGCAATCTTTCAGATTAGGAGTATATAATATGTTCAATGAAATGAACATCTACAGTTGTGATTTGTAAGATGAGTAAGCTAGAACCTCATTCAGTGGGACAACATTTGTCCTGTTTAATTAATTAATTATGCATCAAAATCCTATCAGGTAGCTTAAAACAGGTCACAGATAAAGTGATTCATAGAGGTCAGGTTGATTTCCAGCATGGCCAATTTATGGCTGATAGTTTGTGTAAATTACCTAATTTAATACAGCAAGTAAATAAATTAAACATCCCCTCTACTACAATCCCTGTTGATAGACAGAAAGCCTTTAAAAGGCAATTTACTCAAGTTCCCAAGTGAACTGAATTCCCAAGGTCTCTTACTAATACTTTATTACTAAATTCTAATGTCACAGCATCTTTTTTTCATAGGATTTGCCAATGTGTACAGCGAAGGTGGAGGGACAGCATTTGGCGCTCCCTCCTTAGACACTCATCTTGCCAGCTAGGTAGAATCAGCACAGAGGGAAGCAGTCCTTCTCCTCTAGACTCACTGGTTATTCCCTGGATAGCTAATAGAGACAATTATGTTCTTTTTAAAGCCTCGGCAATCCTGGCTGCTTAGGCTAAGATATCTTGGGTTACTCCTGCCTTTTTTGTGTGGAGTTTGAAAGCTTTGCAATGACTGCTGCTCATTATTTCACACACCGATACATTCCTGGGGATGGAGCCATGCTATGCATCAGTCCTTGTCAGAACAAGCCAGCAAAACAATACCCCTGGAAAATGTGCTGTCATCTTGACATTTGCTCTCTGGAAGAAGAAGAAAAAAAAAAAATAAAAAGGAATGAGAACAAAAACCAGTGGTTGGACTTGCAAGCCTGCTGAAGGAGGCAGCACGACTTGTGGCTAGCAGCCTCATGGTTTCAGGACCCACACTGGAGATATGTGGGTGCCACCTAAGGGATCACCCTGCTCCAGGAGAGCTTCCTAATGACCAAACTGTGGGCTGTTCTTGATAGGATTGTAATCCCTCTTGCTCATGCCTCTCCACTTTGTGTGACATTCTGAAATACTCAAAGCAAAATGAGAGTGAGTCTGTAAGGGGGAAACTTAAGCTCCAATCCTCTCTCTAAGCCAGGTCTTTCTTGGCTACAAAGGTAGCGGTATTAGCAGAAGATGTTGGGGTAACATTGTCAGAGGAACCACGTGTTCACCTCTCATCCCTGGAAAGGAGGAGAAGAGACAATCTTTAGGAAGAGGAAGAAGGGGAACCCTTGTCTGCAGCACCTTGAATGAGATGGGCAGCCCCAGGATATGGAAGCTGGCCTTGCCTCCAGGCATCTGACACCTGCCCAGAGGCAGCAAGTGAATGAAAACAAACCAGCAGTACAGATCAGCAGTGTTAAGTGAAAGGATGTACCACAGCTGCAGTCTGTCAGCCAGCCCACCACCACCAAGAAATAACAGGCTTCTAAACAGGATTGGAAGAATAAAGAGAATAAGGATATGAATTACCATCAGCAGGCAAGCTACAGGGCTATGAGGAAAAAGAGGAAGCATATATCTCCTCCTCTGGCAACATGGTACGTGTGCCCTTCTGCTCCTGTTGGTATGAGAACATCGCGCAGCAGACAATTTTGAAAAAGATCAAAGTAAACTCCTCTGACTTTTACTTACAGCATGCTCTCACTTTTACGTAAGCCAGTCTTTTGACAAAACTCAGACAAATAGCATGAATTATTTTCAGCCACCTTGAAACGGTAGGGTTTTTTCTGTAAATATGTTATTCAGAGAAAAACACTTTGCCTAAGTCTAATCAGAAACTAATTAGAATCAGCATATGCTTTTCTGCACAGTTACCGTGTCATCTGGAACAGCTAGATATACAAACCCAGACCTAATCAAACTGAGATGCTTAGCGTTAGGAGCATTATCATCTGAAGAGTCTTCTGCAGTCGACAGAAAAAGAATTAGCAGCATGATCCAACTTACCTAGTATCTTGAACTCTAAAAATTATTATTGCTTCACTTTGATTATAGAGGGGGTCTGGGAGCGTGATTTAGTTGCCTGAGCACCGGTAGTCAGCACTGTTTCAGGTGGCCCAGAGTACCCACCTGGCCTGTACCTGCCCCTTTGGAAGAGCACAGATCTCTCCTAAGTCCCATGGCATATCTGCCAGACCCAAGCAAGTATCTCAGGTGTCCTAGAGAATCCCCAGTGGCACCTAGGAGATGAACCTTAACCACTTCTGTGTGCTTCACATAAGGCCTGAAATCATGAAAGATGAGCCCAGGCCACTTGGGCACTGCTGTAGCCATGAGTGAAGAGCAGCAGGAGTAGCAAAAGTTGAAGTCGTGTGTAGGCTTAGAGAGACCCAAGGAGCAAGGGAACTGCCGCAGAGTGAGTCATGAATTTGGACCTCGTTTTTTATTTGGGTGAGGCACTACTGTGTTATAAGGTGATTCCTTGGACACTGTTGCTATAAAGCTTATGCGTCAAACTCTTTGCCTGAACCCACTCCCAACATAAGGCATAAAGCCATCACAGATATACAAGGTGTTTCAAAAAGATGGACCCAATTTGAAATCATTGTATCTTTGAAATTGGGTCCATTTTTTAAAAAACCCTGTATATGTACATCCCCACTTTTCTGCAGCACTTTTTGTTCTACAGCTATTGACATTATCAGTTACACAAATTACACTTAATAGGAGCATTATATTGATACAAGCAACCAAAGCAAATGCCAGAATTTGCAAAACTATAGTCTTCATTTACCACAAAATTCTTCTCTCTCAAAGTTTCCTGCCCCTTTGGATAATTTCTTGCTTGTCCTTTTGGTGTTTTCTTTTGGAGAGTGCTAGATGTTTTCCTGGATTATAAAAAAAAATTCTTCAGTTTTATCATTAATCATAGAACTAAGTCATTCATATGAAACTATTCATTTTATGGCAACACACTAGGCTTATAAAAGGAGACATGAGAGTTTTTTTCATCTTATGAGGATCAATGTCATCATACAACCAAAAGAAATTCCAGTCCATTTTTCAAACCATCTGAAGTCTTCTTTTTTGAAGAAAAATCATTCAGCAAATATAGTTTCATGTCAACTGGTAATCTATGATTCAGTATGACTGCAATGATATTTGTAGCACTGGCCACCAAAGTTTATCACCAAGACTTTGCCAAGTAAAATGCAACAGTCTCCCATCCTAATTGCAAGTTTTCATTTAAACAAATGTGCAAGATAGGCCAGATTAGTTGAATTATTAAAACCTGTTCATTTGATTTACACTCAGTAGATAATGACGTATAGTTGAACATGTTTAAGCAATGAATCATTTCAAACCATACAGTGAACAGCCCCATCCTGCTGCAACACAATAGAGCTTAAGAAGTCTGAGGCAGGTTCCTGAGCTGGAAACCAAGGTTGTCTGTGCACAGAACCAGCATCTCTTTCCCTGGACTCTCTACACTGATTCCCGATCTGGGCACTTTGAACTGATATTTAAAGTCTAAATAATAACAGTACTTTAAAAGTATATAGTATGTCACTTAAGGATGGCAGGTTATGAAAACCCAAGATGCTAATATCCTTCAAACCCTTTTTCAAGACCAACCAAGACTGACTAGGAAATAGGAAGACAGACAAGGAAGACTTCCATTCATTTACTTAATGTAAATATACTCTTTCAGTCTCCCATGTTCAGGAATACCAAAACATCAACCAGGTGTTATGTTTAAAACAACATTAATCAACAAATGCTCCCACATGTTCTACTTGTTAGGACAACTATGAGGCTGATGAAGGTAATCACAAAGAAGATCGTTTGCAAATGACCTTGAACAAACTGAAAGAAGATCATTTGTGCATGATACTGACCGGGTGCAATCTGCAGAATCAGCCAAAGAAGAATGGGTTTGCAGAGGTCTGGTAATTTCAAATTTCAGCATGTGATAACAGAAACAGCTGCAGTGCACAATTGGTCTTAAACAACAGGGACACTGCTGGTAGGACTACGAATGAGTGTCACAC
The DNA here is from genome assembly GCF_036013475.1 of Columba livia. NCBI lineage: Eukaryota > Metazoa > Chordata > Aves > Columbiformes > Columbidae > Columba > Columba livia. The sequence goes on along the minus strand of NC_088602.1, from coordinate 58,855,271 downwards.
TTGGTAAGGATGAAGGAAAGAGACACTGTTGAGAAGCCTCAGAAAGAGCAGCAGTGTTGGAGGCAAAAAAAAGAGAACATGATGTCTATCCTTGAAGATGTCAGAGTATATAATCTGAAAAAAAAGAAGGGGTTTACAGATATTCTCTTCATATGCGCCCACAGATCATCCAAACATATTGGACAGAAGCCCAGCTCCACACCACAGGGCCTAGGCTAACCACCAAGAAGCACTGTGGCAACCAGATCAGGTTAACTGCAAAGGCTAAAAGAAAATATGAGTAAATGTACAAGTATCTGTTTGCAGTGAAGTTTCAGCCAAGAATACTGATGCTCTTCCCCTTGCAATAAGCACATCTAAATAAGACAAGCCAAATATTAAATACTAACCTGTTGAAATTTACATATATATATATACACATATATATATATATATATATATATACACACACTTGAAACCTAACTGTATAACACACCTTATTTTCAGCTGGAGTATTTGTGCACGATAACATGAGATGGCCTGAGTAGATTCAGCTTTGTCTTTGTAGATGCTTATAAAATTATTCTAAAATTTATCCCTCAAACAAATGAAAACTTAAGGGGAAGAAAGCAAGGTCAATTCACAGCTAAGAAGAGTACAACAAAAAATCCTTTGAACAGACCTTGAAGCTGAAAGATACGCTAGAGCTACTTACTGGTGAGATATGCAGTGCATGCTCTTGATGGCAGTAATAATGCTGCTATCAAGATGGAAATGCTGGTTTTAAACATAATCTTTTCCCTGACGAACTCTCCCTTCATCCAGCCCAAGGATTTATAGCCTAGACTGCTAAAAGTATTTCATATTCAAACTCAGGACCAAACTGTGTATCTGTTTGTCCTATTTCTGTAAGGATTGGAAGACAGTGATTTTTAAACACAAATTCTTAAAATCCAGACACCAGAAGCTTGGTAGCAGAGCTGCAGGATCTGAGGAGGTCCTTAGGGAACCATCTTGTCTGTATAAAGCCAGTGCAGTCACCTGCGCCGTGAGCTGGCCCAGGGCTCAGCAGGACTCCATGCTATCAGAGCGGTACCCGAGGAAGCAAAAAGGGGGTGGCAGTGTCACCTGGCTGCAGCAAAACCATTGAAATAAAAGTAATAAACAGGTGCTTAATGGTCACACAATGTATATAGGCTTGCAAACAAAATAAAAGCCTTGCATTAAAGAGGGAAAAAAGGGTCCTTTAACTCTTTTTTTCAACAGTATGTGAAAACCCTTCTTTGCTCTTCCCAATGACCTAAGATGCACATTTATTTTTAATATTGTGGATAATAAATATATTTCTGTTTCAAATTTTTACGGCATTGCCAATGTTTTGGTTAAAGAATCGATAACTTCTGTACGCAGTCATAGGTCATTTTATTTTTGTTGGTAGAGAGAAAACATTTAAAACAGGGGAAATAAAAAGTGTGATTTTTTTGTACATCATTTTCTGTAGCTTCTTCATCATATCAGACTTTTTCCTACATTTATTGAAGTGACAGACTCATGTGACCAAAGCTGGTGATTGGCGTGTGTTGACAAAAGTCTGAGAGGTGAGCCAGAGTTATGACAGGAGAAAAGAAGGGGCAGAGACAACTCTGCTTTCCACAAATGGAGGGATCAGTCAACCTGATGCAATGGCCATTAATGCCTCAATATATGCTTTGCAAACAACTACATAGGTACATAGAGTTTTCTCTGATGTCCAGGTGAAGGAATGGCAGTGCCTTTCTGGTCTGCTACTTTTAACTAGCATGAGAGGAGAAGAAAAAACAGTATATAACACTTGAAGAGCAAAATTCACTTTCTGATATTAAGAGAAGAATGTGCAAGTCATCACTTGGGTTTTGTTATTAATTTGCCAGTAGTAACATTCGGGTTGCAACATAGAGCTTTATAATACGATAATCGTTATTTTTGTACAGAATTTCTTATTAGAAACTGCCTCCCAGGTTTCTTCACGAACTAATAGACTGGTGTCTGTTAAACAATAAATACAGTAGAAGGAGAGGAGAGCAGCTCAGAGCTGTAAGCAAGGAAAACAGTGTTTCAGTATGGTTTGAGCACCAAGGATGGCTTTCATCCTTCAAATGTTATAAGCAAGCAATGAGGTTGTGTTCACTGAAATAACTAGAGTTTTTTAAAAATAGTTTTTTGCTCTGAGATATTTATTTACTTGACTTCAAAACAGCAGCTGTCATGTGTCACCATCCACGTAACTTGGTGTGGGACAGTCCTAGGGCACCAAGGAGGAATTAAGACTCCGCAGTTGAGGACAGCAAACCTTGGACTTCACATGTCAGCCAGCCTGAGTCCACCAGCAACAGGGTAGGGGGGGAAGGATCAGTGCCCTCATTTTGTATCATTGCCTGGTAACCTGAGCACTTGCCCAAGATGTGGGATATTTTGTCTCCAGGCCAAAGGGTTTATATTCATATATTCCCTGTTCTTCTAGTTAGATAAGGAAAAATTGAGTATTATCCCCTGTTAATGTTTACAGAGATAATTTCCTCTGAAGTAGAGATAGCAGGAGTGATGTCACATGTCTTTATAAAGCTCCTCAAATGACACAGTATAAAACTATGCAAATATAAATACAAAAAAACCTCATGGAGAAGTTATGGACAAGTCTTCAGACATAACAAGTCTTGTATAAACTGAAGAGCCTTTCATGGTTACTCTTAAATTTGTCATTATACAATAGCTGCAAAAAAATGTCTAAAATTTTCAACATGCCTTTTCCAATTAAGGCAGAATCCATGCCACATCCAGTGCCAGTCTTCTCAGTATTAATTACTGTTATGCTAAGACAGAAAGTATGACATCCCGCTCTGCTTATGTGCACTGAAACCTCACACTTACACAAAGCAGTCATTGCCACCATGAGCTCACTGTCAAGGTAGCAAAAGACAAATGAAGGCAACAAACAGGTGGGATCAAGAAGCACAACAAAAGAAAGATTCCCTCTTTTGACAAGTGACATGTTCTGCAACCAGAGCCTTAGAGAGACAATTTTAGTTCCAAACCACCATCTTTCCAAGTGCTTTTCTGCCCCTCTTCCTTAGGGGAAGGGAAATCCTCTTCCCCATCTGCCTGTACTTCATTACGACCACATTTGGCCATGTTCCTAGCCATGCACACATTTATAGCGTGATTTCAGAGGAGATTTGGCATCAAGGATTACCTGTTAAGGGAGTTTCTTTGCCCTAGGTATCCCAAAGCAGCATCTCAGGCATGAATTCCAAAAATTCCTCTAAAATAAACAATTTATTTGTAAGGTACAGCATAGTCAGCAGCTCGAGCTGGGTGCCTCCAGAAGAGAGACCTCAAGCAAATAACACCCTGGGCAATTGTACCCTTACAATCGAAGTTTCCCATTCCTTGCATGCCAGTTCAGACAAATTGTAAAATTAGAGTCTGGAGTTTCCCCATTCTTCATTGAATCCCTTCAGATTCTTCAGGTGAGCCATTTCTTATCTGTGTGGACATCAATCTAAGTACCGATAGTTAGCTGCTATTTTGCATCTGCAGCTGGGAAGAAAAACCAGGCCTGGGCAATAGCCAAAACATTAGTAAGTTCTCACATTCTGCTGTTTCTTGTCTTCTTTAGACTTGTCATTCTGTTCCTTTACTTATCTCTAGGGATGCAGCTCCTGCTGATGATAAAAGCTCCCCTATCTTTTGGCTTGAACTGACTCTGGGGCCCTTCTTTCCTTAACCAGGCAGAAAGTTCGAAAATTCACAGCCAGTGGCCAAGGGAAACTTAGTTACTTATGCTAAGCAAGTTCTATAAAAAGTATTGTAGAATACCAAATAGTTAAATAAGGCAAGTCCTGGACTTAGGCTCGGACAGTCTATGTCTCCTAACAGTCCTCCCTTTGTTTTTTGTTAAGCCTTCCTGCTAATCTGTGAAGCAGAGTGCACAAATGCATTATCATCTTCCAAAGTTTTATATACAATATTACTACTATTAAAACAAGAGGTATAATATGACTAAACCTAGTAAAACTACTACAGGGCATAACATGTGGTTATATACTCCAGTTGCTGTGGGTGACCACCCAAAAAGCATGTCCCACCAACGATGCTCTGTCTTTTTTGACTCTTTTGAGTATACTGTGCATTTCTTTTGTATCATGGTGCACACTGATCCAAGAATTCTGTCTGTTTTCTTTTAAAAGTAAAAGAGGTGGCATAGGAGAAAAAAATGCTTAATGACATGTCTTTCACAAAATAACTTATTTTCAGCTATATTAGAAAAATACCAGCAACATCTCCATTCAAGCCCATTGTTTTTGGGGAGCCATAACCCTCCTGATTTTTTGTTCTTTTTTGTTTTTTCCAGGGGGCAGAGCCAAAACAAAATTTAATAGTGTATAGTTTGATTTTATTTCAAGTATACAGTCCTAATAGGCATCCATAATAAGCACTTCTCACTCCAGTTCCCCTGGTATGAATACCCTTGACACTCCCCATAGCATCACACGAAGGACAAACTAGGCAAGCACTATATGTGACCAACAGAGCACTGTTTCTACACTGTAAAGTATTGAGGGATTCTTTACAACCAGGCTTAACACTTGAAACCGTTTCTAACGGTTCTTCATTTTCCACTTTTATTAAAAAATAATAAACTTTAATGCTTAGGTTGGGACTACCGAGGAGAGTAAAATTAAATATTTGCACGAAGAGTCACAAATGCAAGACCTCAAACTGTGAAGTTCTTGGACAAATGCTCCTGATGCCCCTTCTAAGGCTAGCCTGCGTTTTCCAATGCCAACCACAGCAAAACAAGAACTTAGAGTAGGAATAAATGGCAAACACTGGAGGACAGATTAATAGCTCAGTGGCACTTTGAAGTCTAGATCCAGGAGTGAAAATGAAGTGCAGTTAAAAGCTGACTATCATGGAAATCACCAAACATAATTCTTTCCCAGTTCTCTTCAAAAGTGAGTTTAAAAGTTGAAGTGAGGAATTAACTTCAGAGTGGAGGTCTGTATTTAGACCTAGCAAGAAATCATTGAAAAGAAAGAATGGCAGCCCTGAGACACAAATGAAATGAGCTGCCAAGCAGATTTTTCACAGTCATGATAATTATTTTTGAAATCTCACAGCTTGCTTTTCTTCAAGTAGAAAGCAATTCTCCTCACTATTCTCTTTCATGACAAGTTGGGCATAAGCTCCCTCTGAACTGATTTTCACTTGCAGTGTTATTGTTAATTATTATAATGAGATATGCAAGAATCTAAGGCTTAAAAAAATAAAAGAAAGAAAAAAGATACAGTGCCTCATTGTCTATTTAATTAGAACACAATAAAGTGTAGAATTTATCCTTTTTAGTGTTTTGCAGGCAATTTTCACACATGTGGTAAGTCTGTTAGAAATTTCATGCATAGTTAGGTTTAAAGCTTCCCTGATGTTTGTCAGATACAGCTGAAGCAGTGATTTTGTGTTGTAGATATAATTAGGTGGCATATTGCCATGAGTTTCCCTTTTTCCCCCTTCTTTTTGCAACTCAGATGTCAAGGCAAATTATTGATCAGCTGCAAGATGTGAGGGGGGACTGTCATAGAGAAAATAGAAAATAAGGCTAAAGTTTCATTAAAATTTGCAAGTTTCTGAAGCATATTGTCATCTAGATGGACTGTGTCCCCCACTTCAGTCCCTTCACTCCCTTATGCTAAAGAGGCCTCTCATTTGAATGTTCTCACCTGGGAAAAAATTGTTTGTCTCAGTCAGTATCGTCGTGACTGTATGTCCTTCTCACAAGAATTGTCACACTGATCGGTCTTTTTTGATTCCCCTGACAACAGAAAAGCCAAAAATTGAAAGAAGGAGAAATATGTCTGTACAGTATTGAAGAGCTGGCCCACTGCCACGTTAAACCAAGTGCCAAAGTGTGCATGGGAAGAAGCTGCTAGCACCACCTGGATACAAGTGAAGGGCATCCCACAAGGACAGCAGACCGTGAGATCCTCACCACACCAATGAACTGCCTGAAGGACACATGCCCAAAAGTAGGCACAGCTTTTGGGCAGGCCAACAGGCACCTTGTGCTGGTAAATGATCTCACAGCTGCTCATCACAGATCATGTAGGCCCGGTTAGAGAAATTGAATCTTCCTTTCTGCATAGCTTTTTCTAAATCAAGGGCAGGATAAAGTGGTCAGGTAGTTGAGGAAAGGTTCTGCCACTGTTTCCAACCGTGTCTGCTCTCAGAAGTCAATAAAGGGAAGGGGTGGGCTTGTCTGAACTTGCTGTGTCAGTTCCCTTCACTGCCAAAGGCAAGGAACACGACTCATCCTTAGGTAGGCATTTAAAGCAGGACAGGCAAATCTCATTTTCAAGCATCTATTTGAAGGGACTCAGGAAGCGTGCTATCTAGCAGAAAATGTAAAAGATGACAATGTAAGTGCCTGAAAGTATGCAAGATAAATCCTAGACCAGAGATAGTGATCTAAGCCTTTCCTGCATGCACTGCGAAAATATTTCAGGAAATATACATTCCTCAGTATCTCCTATCATGGGAGACATAAAATGGAAGTTCAAAATAATTTACCTTTGCTTTCATTTTAAACCCTTTTGCTGTGCTGTTTAAGGCTTGGGTCCTTTCATGCAGAGGCTGAATTCCCCTAGTGGTATAAAAAGCGTGATTCTTTAAACTGCCCACTCGACAGGGGAATTTTGCATTTCTTTTAATATCTAAATATTAATATCTATGTGCTTCTTAATGTCAAAATGATATTGTACGTTATATAATTATTCCCTTATTAAGCTAATTACATCTACAATGTTAAATAATAACAATTCCCTTAGTAATATATACATTTCTGATTTCCAGCTCAGAGTACAGTTTCTTCAACAATTCTGGCTGCATCTAATTGCTTGGGCAGTTAAGGCATTGGTAATTTGAAGATTTCCACAGTGCTAAATCAAGCCCTCATGATCTTGAGACTTGTCTAAAAACCTTTTCAGGTTGTACTGCACCAAATGAATGCCTGCCTGCCACCTTTCATTGCAGTATGCATTCCTCTGGTGTGACTGCACCAACCAGATATCCTGCCCACTTTGCAAGGTGAAGGCCAGTGGCAAATAAACCCTAAGGAAAAATTTTATCACAAAGTTATGCGATGTTAAAGCAGTTACAGTATGACAACACCACCTCCCTGAGCTGCAGCTGTTATTTCCTGCTCTGAACATGAACAGACTAATGATTTTCCTCCTTACCTATTTCTTCATACCTCTGCGGCTCGCCAGTGAATCCCGTAACATTTCTAACATTACAGACTCTCGTTTTCAGCCTCCTGCTGAACAGCATGTCAGTAGGTGGCAGCCCATGGCTCATTAAGGCAGTTCTGCGATGCCGAATTCATAGCAAAGTCAGGATTTACAGCTTTTTCCGTGGACGATTTATTATTTTAATGCCTTTTTCCACCATCTGTTATACTGGGAATGGTGGAGACTAGCAGTAATGTGTCTAAATCCAAATTTTACTGCAAATTGCCCAACTTTATGTTCTCTAAACTGTGGACCATAGTCAGACATTATTATTCACCCTGTACAATGTGTAGTGAAAGATGGGCTGGATATGTATGATCATGTGTTCCTGCAGTATCTACCACGGAGAAGTGAGAAAAGCAGTCCAGGATATACCTCTTAGAAATTTTTTAACAAAACAAAAAGACCTATGTTTTTGTTTGTTTTCGAGAAGAAATGAAAATAAAATATGAAATTCCTTTGTGATCTTTTAATTCCAAGAGAGGACCTTTAAGAGGCATGTCCAGAATTGTGCATGTTGCAACTAAAATCCCAACAGCTAGAAATAAGCCCTCCTAATTGCCCACCCTTGGTGGCTTAAGAACACACAGCGCCACGAACAAACAGAGAAAATGCCTCCATTGCCCTTGCAAGATAAGCAAAGCAAGGAAGTGAGCTTCTATTCCAACGCAATGATACACATGACATAAGCATGTGAATGATTGCATGTACATGTCCATCTCCACCTTCTTTCTGGGTATTTGTCGCACCCACTGCCACATGGCCAAATCACATCAAGTTGCTGGGACAATGGTGTTTCTTCACTGGTGGATGACTCAGACCTCAGAAACTGTTCATTTGGGGGCATTTGGGGGTTATTTTTTAATTTTTAATGTTAAAAATAGGAATATACAAGTTGCTACAGAGGATGACCTCATCTCTGAGCTCCCAGCAGAAACAGCTTCCAGAGGAGCAAGGTCCAGTGCAATAGAGCATTTGCTGGCTGGGAAAAAAGCCCAGACCCTGAGAACAGCCTCAGCAGGCAAGGAAAAGGAGGACAACAGGGAGGTTGGCAGTCTGTCCTGGCATGTCTGTCCCAGCAGAAAGGAAGCCAGGCTTAGAGAGCAGAGGCAGTTGCCCCTTCCCTTGTCTCGTATAAAGCTGCTATAATAGACAATGAGTGCAATCCTTCCACCTCTGCATGAGCGTGAAGCACAGAAACAGGTTCACTGTTACTGCAGAGATGTCCTGGCAAAGACCATTACAGAGTTCCTGCATTTGCCGGCAATGCTTTGAGCATCTGCAGCAGCCAGCAGATAAGGCTCACCTGTTTTGATAAGAAGAAGACTTCAAGCAGCCTGTGTGACTGATATGCCTGAGCTCTGAAGCTGAGTGAGGATCTGACCATGACCTCTCCTGGATGACAGTGACATCCCCACAACCTATCTGTGCTTCCAAATCATCCCAGTGGAGACAATGTACTCTCAGAAATTTCAGAGGAATGAAAGGAAACAACACATCAGGTTACACATGACAGAGTTTACTAAAGGGCAAGAGAAAGCCAGAGATTGAACTGCTCCTCTGAAGGCAACTTGCCGTGAAGGACCCAAGAAAGGACTTGGTGAAACTCTTGGCATGGATTGACACATGTGATTGTCACTACCACCTCACTCTCTTATGTTTCATGATCCATGATATCAAAAGCTTTTCACTGAACCAGACTCACAAGTTTGTGCAAAGATGACTTTCTTTAATCTGCTCATCTCCTTAAGCTAAAGGGTGGGTAGAAGTTACACCTACCATTACATTAGAGTTGGTATTGGTAGAAAGAGCAGGGAGACCATGAGCAGGTTGAAACCACAGACCCAGAAGGTTTTGGTTATTGTTCTCAGACGTGCCACCTTGGTGGACATGTGTCCATGTGAAACGGAAGGTGTCACACAGCCTTACAGAAAATGAGATGTATTATAGGCTCCTTTGGAAGATCTAGGAGGAAAAGGTAGCTTATGCCATGGCTGTCAGATATCCCTGTCAAATGTATGGTAACAGGTCAAGCAACTGTCCTAGAAAAACAGAGGAAGAAACCGGTAAACAGACTAAAATGCTGTAATGTCTGAGAGAATGCAGGCATCATAGCACTTGGCAGGAAAACAATGTTTGACTGATAGGAAAACAGAAGCAAAAGTGCAGAGAATTACCCAAAATCACTCAGTTACAAACAATAAGAGAAGCTGGGCTTCAGATACATCACCCTGTGTTTAGTCCTGTTTCTCCTGGAGGTGCTGATGTGATGTTATGGACAGACTGATGGACAGTGTCTTTCAGATGCCAGGTCTCCTGTTTAAAGCATGGCTGGTTTTTACAGAGTTGTCAGCTACACTTTATAATCAGCAGCTAGAGAGCTGATTTTCCAAATTACACTGGAGGTCAGGATCAAACAGTAACTTTTCTAAAAAATTTCCTTTTGAAAAGCCCTATGGTGAAATCCTTCCTGTAAATCCCTTGGAAACTACCTTCTCTTCCTCTGAAATCTTTGTCCCTGTCTGATATTCAAATTGAATAGTACAAAAATGATTTAAACACAAAACATTTTGGAAACAACTGAGTTGACAGATGAGTTGCGTGATTTCCATTTTCTTTATGAAAATAAATGTTGGAGGTTTCTCAATAGTGATCAGGGGCATCAGCTCCCACCTCCCCTTGGGAGTTTCCCTTCTGCACATGCCCCAAAGATGGGTACAGGCACATGCGGGGATCACCACTGTGCCTGGCAGCTTCTTTGTCCTTTTTTCTCCAGATCTGTCTAGGAAACCCAGGTACGGCATCCAGACTCAGCCCACCCTCTGCATTCAGCCCAGACACCTTTTTCTGGCAGCCTTCCCTGGGCCCCTCCAAACAAGCCTGGTGTCACTGTTCTCTGCTTGTCTCTGATGTGACTCAAACGTAGGCTCGCACAGTGGAAGGAAACCTGCAGCCCCCAAATAAATTCTCTTCCATCACTGAACTTTCAAAGAAACAAGCTCAGAAGGCTAGTAAATCAGATCAAACTTCAAAGTCAGCATTTTAAACCTCTCCAGTTTCTGCCAGCTGGAAGCAGCAGAACACACACCTTGACCCTTCACATAGTGTCCTTTGCACCAGCCTCTCCCTTCTGTCTATAATACTGTCGAGACAAGCCTTGTGCAGACAAGGATTTAATAGCACCTTTGTGCTGGAGGGTCTGTTCATCTTGTGGTACCATTGCCCAGCAACAAAACCAGCTATGAGCTTATTCCCCTATTCTCCGGTTTCCCCAAATGTCTTCATAACCATTTTTAAACTAGCTATCTTCTGTGCATGGGCCACATGCTATCTTGGAATAGTATTTCTCTATTCTTCTTCAAACTCTCACCCAGGACTCAATTCTAATGTCGTATTGATTGCATTTATGCACATAGTGAAGTCAAATATGTCAATATTAACATCCTAACAGCTCCTTAGACAAATGAGAGATGCCGTGTGAGTCCACGAAGACATCAAGCAATTCTAACAGATAACATCAGCCTTAAAAATATGTGACCTAAGTGGCAATACTCCTAAGGGAGGGGTCGACGGACACGCATGAAAGCCCTGTTCATAGTCATTTTGGGCATCTCTAACAGGTAACAAAGAGGCTTTTTGGACATACTGTCACCAGGGAAAAGGAGGCAACACATGATCTGAAATGGAAGCATCAAAATCTCAAGCCCTTTCTAGACTGGGTGGTTCTGTTGCACTACAAACATAAAACCAGCAGCTGCAATACAGTAACAGACATATTACATACCCCACATACCTTGCAGGGCTGTTTTTCTCTTCGTGAGCCCATCACAAGCATGACACACTAAGTACATGCAGTATACATATATATGCAGACACATAATCTATAGGCTTCCATTCCAAGATGTGGTCATCTTTAATCTTAATTCGCAACATACTTGTCTTCCAAGCCTGTTAGCCACCCTTTGCATTATCAGTGTTCAGGCACATGTATGAGAGATATTTGCATAAACTATCAGATGTCAATATACATCATAAGCAACCAACACTTAAGTACGCATGAATTTTCTTTTCAACTGGTTTGTTGCCACGTCCCTCAAGAGAAAGAGATGTGAGTAACCTTGCCTTCTCTGCAACAGAGCACATTTGTGACCTTTTCTGCCATTTGGTCTGTCAGTTTGCCTCATTCACAACAAGCCTATTCCCAGTGAAACAGGCAGACTTCTCCAAGCCAAGTCTCTCATGCTGCTGACAGCACAGCTTATCTCACCCACCACCAGGCATGACTGTCACCTCAAGGTGGGCATTTCATACTGGGAAGGTGTCAACCCTCACTCATTCATATGGTTTCTTCTGCACAGTTCAAAGGAGGCAGAGAGGTAGGAATCCCCTCATATCTAAATTTTAATGGGAAACTGCACCTTGAGTAGGATGAACCTCAACCTTAGTGCTTTTGGTAGATGTGTATCTACTGGAGAAAAATCTCAGTCCCTCTGCATTTTCCATCACTTGTAGTTTTCATGTTAACTATTGACTGATCGCCTTTACATGAAGGCTTTTTGGAGACAAGATCTCTGTATTTCTGCGAGAGATCTCCAAGGAGCAACTATTAAGAGTACAAGAGACAGGAAGCTCCATAAGCACCCTAGTACAAGAACTTAACTGATTCTGTGTCTTTTAAAAAGTTTCTACATTCTCCAACCTTATTATTATGCATCGTTTGAAGTTAGGGACATAGCTATGCCTGAGCATAAGTATATGCTAAAGTGCTTTGCTGCAGGAAAGTACTTTGTGTATTACTGCCAAAATGTCAGCCTTCTCGAGCTGCCTTTAAATTGGCTGGCTCAACAGCTGATGGCAGCACTGCTGCAGCAGCAAGGAGCTCAGGGCACAATAAAGGCCAGAAAGTCAAACCACCTTTTCAGGGAGGTTTTGTTGCCTCCCTTTGTGTCACTGCTATACACACAGCAGGTAACAAGTTTATGTCAAGGCAGCTCGGTCACAGAGCAGCTATAGCTGGTTTCCATGCTTGCTTACTCGTCAGTGACCAGGAGTAATGAGAGCTGCTTTTGGGTCCTGCCCCAGGAGCCTGGGTGCAGAAGGGCTTGCTGTGACTGAGCAACTCATCTCCCTGTTGGGAGGCAGATGTTGCACTTCACTGTCTGGAAAGCACAGAGAAGGACAAACGGGACATTTCAAGAAATCGTTAAAAAAATAATAATAATAAAATAAAAATAAATAAAATAAAATAAAACAAACAACAGTAATCTACATTTCCTATATCCTCATGGTTTTCATCTCCCAAAGAAGTGGCCAGCTAAGGGAAGCAGAAGCTTCAGATAACAGTCGCATGAGGCTGGAAATACTTCTTGATAGGAAAATCCCTTCCCTATGTAAAGATGAGAAGATAGGCAGTAGTCTGGTGCATCCTCAAAATCTTCACAGCATGTAGAGAACGAGCACATGGGAAGTGGACTCCTACACTATTTGCTCAAAATAAATCCTAAACATGCACAATTTTAGAAAATATGTGCCAAAATATGTCACATTTTGCAAGAGGATTTTATTGTTTTTATCCCACGGTTTTCACACTGTAAACACAGAAAGTCCCGGAACACTCAATCTTTAAACCTGTCTCCAGTCAGCTGTTAATCAACGGGTCTCTTTTTTTTGTAGAACTACAGTGACCTCCAGTGGTCAACATGAGTCTTTCATTCTGCAAATCTTATTTTAGGAAAGGTAAAACAATCCCTGATTATTATCTATGTGTGACAGGTGGGTCTGGAAATGGAGACAGAAATTGAATCCATGTACTTCTGGATCAAAGCTGAAGACTAACTATGTTATCTCGAATTAGGTAACAAGAGAGAAGTTTAAACAATTCCTTATCTAGCCATTTCTTTAGCTGGTATGCCTTTAATTAAACAAGGCTTGTTTATCTATCTATAAATCCTTCTAACAGCATATCTGCAGTGAGAGTTTAGCGGGATAAATTTCATGTGTCCTTATCAAACACAAAAAAAATCACAAGTTATTAAAAAAATCAAATACTGTAAAATACGGAAAAGCAAAATAAAAGAAGAATTAACAGCTCATGTATGGCAGAAGAATGCAGAAACGTGCACACTAATCGGCTAAACATTTTCTGATACTACAGTTCAACAATTTCATGTATTTCAGCTTCTGATGCATGCAACAGCTTTGTTTATGTGATAAACCTTTCCCACACTGGACTGATGAAATGTTGTGGGAGAACAGATGTAATGGTGTAGCCCCTTATATAGCCCACAGTATGGCAAACCTTACTCTGTTAACAGCCCCTGCGTGTACTGTCATGCACATGCACACTCATTGCCAAGCCAGCAAGCTCAGCCTCCTCAGGCTCAGCTTGAGATGGCAGCTACCTTCTCACCCAGCACTCATTTTTGTAGGTGACACTCTTCATTGTGGTTTCCAAGCTAAGAAAATACTGTCAGGCTAATGGTTTTCAAGAACATACACTGGTACAGCCAGTGGTCTGATTGTTCATAGGCATAAATGAAAAATTGTGGGTTTAAGATGAGATCAAGTCATTGAAAAGCAATTCTAACTGACCCTTTTCGATGTGGTGCCATTGAGTTCATGTACGTAGTCACAAACAGTGGGAGTACATTTTTTTTTCCTCTTCCACAATATCTGTAGGGGTATATGCAGGCTCCCAATCCCCTCCACAGAAGTGCCTGCAGCTATGAAGACGTTGTTTCTTGTCCCTCCATCTCAGTGTCAGATTTTCAGATTTTCTAGGCCTTGATAGGACATGTATCAGAGTAACTACAGAGATTACATCTTCAAAGGGGGTAGCTTTGACTTCTTTCTCTTTCAAGAACTTGCCTATAGGTTCATTCACTGTTAAGGTGACTCCCAACAGCACACACCCCTGAGGGACAAGGGGATTCTTGGTTGAATAACAAGGCTGAAGAATAAACCTAACAGAGGCATCACCAAATTGACACATTCTGGTAATATGACAAAGGTCCAAGTAGCAGCCCATAAATGCCCAAAAGGGAGGCAGAAAAGTTGTTTAGACAGTGACCAACTCCATTTCTAATTCTATAAATGGTTTTCCAAGGACCTTGTCCCAAGTTGTCTAGATCTTCCAGCTGTAGACAGGTACAACCAGAGTCTTCCTGCACGGTCTTGTTCTCCCATTATTAAAAGCCCATCCTACATCCCTTGCTTGTAAGATGTTATCATAACTTTTCCATTCATCATTCAGGCCAGTCACTTTGGCTTTGGGAAAATACACTGGTGACAGACGCACCCACTGTACAATGTATTGGTCCCCTGTATGGATGGATTGCTGACCACTGGGAGGGAAGGTTCAGACCACGATGGTACCGGGCATCTCTAATGACACAAGGTGGCCCTAAACATGCAAAAATATGGCACAATTCCTATTTCTTACTTCCCAGAGCTTCAGTACATTCATATGGGGATAACCTTTCAAGGAAGAGCACAGGCTGTTAGCTGGTTGGAAAGAACTTTTTGGCTAAAGGAAGAGACACCTGCCACTGTCAACCTGAATGACAAGGAAAATCAGAAGGGTGACATGAACTCCACATACTGAGACAAGATCAAGTGGGACCATTTGCACAAGGGAGGTGTTGCAGGGAGCCTCATAAGAATTCCTCTGAAAAGAGACTGGAGAACAGTGTTTGGCATTCATCAGAGACACAAATAACATTGTGCAACCTTTGGATACTACACCAAGTGTAGCTTTTCTCAGTGATAATTAGTTCTCAGGTAAAGGAACACCTAGATTCTTGCATTTAAAAAAAAAAAAAAAAAAAAAGTGTATCATAGATTATGGTATCAGTGAGGAGAGGTAGAAGATAAAAGAGAAGAGTAGAAGAGAGGATTCACAGCTCTAGGTATCTTAGTGTTTGCTTTGGCTTAAGTTACCTGTTGCTCAGGCAACACATTGTTCTGATTCTGTGTGGGAACTTCATGGTTTTGGGAAGACAAAGATAAGAAAACGTAAAAGACCTGAGATGTCTTAGGGATCAGATCAGTTGAAGTAAAATAAGGATGTCTGGAGATAAAAATGTGGAGTGGAAGTTTTCCATGGAGGATAAGCCTCCTTCATATGAAAGTTAAATGGGTTGTTTCCTGAAAAACAAGTGGTTAGCTTCACACATTTTAGAAGACTGGAAGAATCCAGTCAAGAAAATTCACATATCACAGTAGGACCAAATACGTAGACTGAAGATGTTGGCTGCATCCAATGGAACTTGCAGCATTGCATGTAGTTCTAGTTAATCAGCAGTTGCCATATATCCAAAGCTTATATGTAGTACAGCAAAAGCCTCACAAACATGACTTAGTAGTCAAAACACTTGTCTATATGCTGAGGGAAACTATGTTGATATCGGAAATATCAACTGCCAAATATGCACCAGGTTTCACAGATGGTTTAACAACAGAATTGTTGTCGTTTGTATCTACTTGGAAGAGCAAAAACTTCAAGGGGTTATCTGTTTTATATGAATAAGGAATCTGCATCTCCTGTGGTAATTTCGTACTTGGCTTATGGACCACAGCAGACCGAACTCAGGGCCTTGTATCTGAAGTGCTGTGCTACCTGGAGATATGACCTTTCGGGAAGAAAAAAACTAATTATCCAATGAACTAGTCCAGTAAATTATTTTAAGGATTAAGAGAAATCTAACAGACAAATGAACAAACAAAAAGAGTGAAATTTTGTTCTCCTAACTTACATGCTCAACTTAGGCATCATCTTATTCAAGTATTAGATACTTGTCTGAAGGTACAAGGACAAATCCAGTCCTTTCAGTATTATTATCAAGACTCCCTAGACAATTAGTAGAGAGACAATGCCTCCAGAGATCCTCTGAGTCTTCAAATGCCTCTATCTCTCCATTTATGTTACACAGAACTTAAACACTTTGGCAATGATCTAACATGTTTAAATTAGGTATATCTCCTCTTCCCACTGAAAGAAGTGGAAGATGTCTATGGATCCAGACTGGGAAGGGGTGGTACAAAATTTTGTGTAATTGTCTAGTGGTTACAGCACTTATTCAAGAAGATGAAGACTGAAGTTGAACATCTTTTCTCATCCTTGGGTTAGGTGGGAACAATCTCTGCTTTGTTTCTGAGTCTAGACTGCTCTGCATCCAGGAATGTAGAAGGCATGGGGCCAGAACCCAAAGACCCAAGGGTAAGCCTAATCCTGTATGAATGGCAAAGGGCTTTCAGCTGGGAAGGTGCAGCAAGGAGGCTTCAGACCACACTTTAAAATGTGTAGACGTTTTATATCTAATTTTCATGAGCCAGAAAAAAAAATGAGCCAGAAAAAAAATAATGCCATATGTGTAAAAAAGATTCCCAAATCTATTATTTCCTTCTCTTTCTATACTCTGTCATCTCTTTTTTCTCCAAATACTACAACCTGTGAGGAAGAGATAAACAAATGTGGGGGACCAACTACATCTTTAAAGAAAGGGTAGAAACAAAGAATTTCTGTGTTTGTTATTAATGTGAGACCAACAACGAGACCCTCACAAAAGAGACATTTGTTCTCCCTGACTACATGTTACTAAATTGTAGTTACACCCTAGAAAGCCTCTAAACATTTTATATAGATAGTGATAAGATTACAAATGGGGATCCTTATATACTTATTAAAAGGCAAATTTCTCTTCATGGGCTGTGTTAGACAGCTTTTCTTGTATCAGCTTTCCTGTGGCTCTATTATTCAGTTGCTTGTGGCTACTATATGGCCTATCTGCTGGGAGTTTGCTGAAAAATAGGCACTAGACCAAAAACAAGTATTGAATAAAGCTGGGCTATTTTACATAGCTCAGTGATAACTTCCATGTGATTTCTTATCTCTGCAACCTTCTGCACAGTTTCTTCAACAGATTTCTTCCCATTGCATTTTCCTAATTAGAATTACCTGTGACCCTTCTGACAGAGTTGTCTTACAGGACAAAACAGAGGCTTTGCAGAACATACCAGTTTCAACAAACATATTTTGACTGAAACTATTGATTTGCCTACCATGCTGCTAGGAAAAACAGATTTCAAAAGTTGATGAGTCTCTGTCCACCAAGTAGTCTGAGCCAAAGTCTTCCAGGTGCCTGTGCTAGAGCGTTTGGTACCACCCATCTTGGGAGACAGGGCACTAACAGGGCTCCTCAGACATTCACTGTCACCACCCAAATCCCAGATGACTCTCTGAAACAGTGAGGTTTCTCATCTTAATTCGGACTAAAACACTGCCCCAAAACTTCCTTTCTTTAATGAAGAACTCCATTTTGGAAATGGCTAGAAAGTTCTTATGAAATACACATTAAAATATTTTCATCATATCAGGCTGAACTGTCCAAGAAAGTATTCTTTCTGCTTGTAGTCTCTGAGCCTCTAAATCAGATTTACTGTCTCTATCCATCTGTATCTTCCCATTGTAAATCAAAACAAACAAAAATCAAAACACTGTCCAAGATTCAATTCACTGGAATGGAGCCGTGTGTCTTTTTTACCTTTTACAGCAGCATGATAGCAGACCATTCCAGGATTTCATTGTCAGGGCATTGGCACCACCTTTTGCAATTGTTCAGGCCACTCTTTTGAGAGATCAGTAGAAGAAATCGTGAGAAATCATGTGTTTCAAACAAAGATGGTCTCCTGCACCATCAAGAAATCCTTTCAGTTACCCAGATTGCCCATACACTTCTACCAATTAATACAGGAGTGCTAATGCTACTATAAGCTGATCGACTCCTGGCAGGGAGGCAACCAATATCTAATGACCCTTTTACTCTACTGCCAAGGCTGAGCGCCTAGGAATGCAACAGTCATTGCTGCACACATGGGTGTAATAATCACAAGCATCATGAGAACAACATTTTCTGTTTTGATGAACTGCTTTCAAGGCTGAGACCAACGTGAGCCGAGTCAATAACATAGAGGACAGATGGTCTATAGCTAATTTGTAATAAAAATAATCTGATAATAGATAATCTGGGTAATTCAATAATACAATAATCTGATAGTTGAGATTAATGATGTCTAACAATTTATGAATAATGTTCTGTAGAAAACTCATGTAATTATGGACCTCCCAGAACGTGAGCCCTCAGGATTTCAGTGCGTTCAGACATAATATCCGTATAGCTCCTAAAAGTCTGAAGCATCTCTTAAGTAATCCTGATTGACTTGTCTCTTGATTTCCAATTACCATTCTTCCTCAGAGATAGTAACAAAGCCACACAGGTATGTTTCAGAGCCTTGTCTTTCAGATGCAGTCCTGTGATCCACACGTCTTTAAGAATATCAGCAAGAGAAGAACAAGACGGCAGGGCAGGGCAGACATTGCACTCAGTGAGGTAGAGGTTCAAATGCGTGGCGCCTTGCTATCTATGAGGCAGTGAGCTGGCCAAGAGCTTATGGGAAGTACCAGAGGGGACACCAACAGAGACATCTGCTGCAGACCATCTGGTAGAGACAAGGTAGTGGACAAAGCTTTCTTTAGGCAATCTGAGGAAACATCAGGATCGTGGTCCCTGGTTCAGCTCTGATGCATGTTGGAAAGGCAACTTGAAACATTGCAAGAAATTCAAGACATTTCTGGAGTGCTTTGAGGTCAATATTTCTGATGCAGTTGCTGGACTGGTCAGATTGGGAAAGTGCTCTGCTGAATCTGATACTCGTAAATAACGGTCAGGAATGCAGCTAGGGGCTGCCTTGACTGCAGTGACCCTGAGATGGTGGTTGAAGATTCTGAGAAAAGTGAGGAAGGCAAGTAGCAGAATAAAGATGTTAGATTTCAGGAGAGGAGACTTCAGACTGCTCAAGGAATCAGTAGATGGGATGCCTTTGTGGACTGTCCTGAAGAACAAAGGGGCCAAGATGTTGACTGATCTTCAGGAACAACTTCCTCAAAGAAGGCTGGTCTATCCCATCGTGTAGAAAGTTAGGAAAGCTCTGAAGAAAGCTGTTAGGAAAAAGAGATATCCTGACTGAGCTCAAATGGAAATAAAGGAAGTACCAAGAAAGTGAAAGTAAGGATGGGCTACCCAGGAGGAATGGAGAGCCTTTGCTAAAACATCCAGTGGTGGATTTAGGAAGGCCAAGACTCAGCTAGATTAGATGACAGGATGTGACAGGGTATGTCAACATCAACAGGTTGCTCAGATATCTTGTGGAATCTCTTTTCTTGGAGATTTTCATGTACCAACTGGAGAACCCAAGCAATCTGTTCAGACTTTGAATGTGGCCCAGATTTTAGGACAAGGTAGGACTAAGTAACCTTCAGAGGTGCCTTCCAACTTGAATGGTTCTGAAATTCCACAGTAGCCGATACAGTCTATGTATTGTATGGTTGGCTGGCATAACTATGCAAAAGGGAAATGTGAGATTTTATTCTTACCTATTGATGAGTGTTTATACTCTTAGGAATTTTATAGTTTATTCTCAGAGTGGCACAGAAAACATTTTTAAATGAAATAATAAAACTAATTTAAATTTTTCCTTAATGTAAGCAAATTCAAACAAGATAGAGCACAAAAAATGTTATTTTTACTGTGAAAGAATTTTAGTACTGGACTCTCCACTGTGACTGAGCTTAAATTATTTGACATTTAGCTCAGTTCTCTCTTTGCTTTACACCTGTGTAACAATATTTCCCTGACGTCACAGAGCTGTTATAAGAATGAACATATTCATTTCTGAAGTACATCCATGAAGCAATGACATCTTCACAGCATCTATCTATCTATCTATCTATCTATCTATCTATCTTTCACTGAACTTGAGATCACCTCACAGCTAACCAGTGCAGTATCAGTGGCTTTGAGTGGGCAAAAATCCCGTACCTCTCTGGTCTCCAGAGTTCAAAGGTTTTTAACTAAATCTGGGTCTTCTAAAACTATTCAGGTTTCAGGATCCTCTCTTGGTTGGTAAATGCAGTATTTCTTCAGATGATTGTGTCTCATGTGCTGACATACTCAACAGCTAATATAAGTTGTTTAGCATTCAATTGACATTTGTGCCAGGGGTAGTTATTTGAGTATTTTTCGGCAATTGCATTTCTTAGGCTGGGTGTCCAGTACTGCTTCTAAATGAAAACAAGGTTTACACAGTAGATCTATACTGTCATTTCAATGCTTTTTCTAAACGTTCAGTAGCTATAGCTGTTACAAGAGGCAAAAGCCCAAATTGGTGGGTTTAATAATGCAAATGAAACCAAACTACTCAGAGATGCAACATCGTAATTCAAAAACTCAGTATGACCATAAGGAAACTGTACAATGTTGAAAGTGTTTGTTATTTTAATTCTGAGAACCAAAAGGTAATTATTTGAAAAATACCTTGATGGAGATGTTACATAATAAGCAGCAAAATAAATCACTATAATGATTTTATAAATACTTCATGTGAGAACAATCCTTCATGAAAACATTAGTGTTTGAAAACAATATTGTTTGTAGAAAATATAACAAATACCATCATGTTACTTAAATACATTGTTGCTCAATAAATTATTCTTAATTTGGAATGCAGAAAATCCAAGGAATAGATTGAACCCGTACCATACATCCCAATTTCTCTCTTCCATTAGTATGATTACCATAACACCCTGTGAAACACTGTAAAAGTTGACAAGCTTAGGCATTCCTCATAGGTGGAGCTCTTCCATCAACAAATTTAAATGACCTTTTTTTTCACTCCACCTTTCACAAACTACAGATATAAATGCCATTTGTATTAACAACATCATGTACTGAATGACAACTTGATTCTTTATTGGAAATACTGGAAAAAATAATAAGTGATTATTACAATTATGACTGACTTCAGGAGTCAGTAATATTTGCCATTCACAGAATCACTGAATGGTTCATCTGAGACCTGTTCTCAAAGAGCAGAAATAAAGTCCGTACGCAAATGCTACATAGAACCTTACCCTCCATCAGTCGTGGCTAATAATATGCCCCTCATACCAGAGGACAAAAGGTGGTTGTACAATAGAGCAGCCCCTAGAGCTTTCCCAGGAAGCTTCACACAGCAGTTCTGGACAGACTTGTAAGAAACAGGACTAATGTTGCATTACAGCAAATATTAACAAGCTGTTGGGCCTAAGCGGCCCAATCCTGAACCAATTCTACATGTAGGTCTTCTGTTAACTTCAGCAGCAGCAGCTCAGGAGGGGACAGCCTGAGCTAATTGGCAGAACAGCTATTTAAAAGCGATCGCATTTAACTATGTTGTAGTCTTCCTTTTCCTCTTTAGCCTTCACCACTTTGGAGTTCACCCATTAATTACAGTGCAAATCCACTTATCTACTAAACATTTCTAGATAGAGATGCCCTTCAGGATGCAAGGATTAGAATTTCAGTTGCAGTGGACTGGATGGTTGCAAGGGAGTTAGGAGGAAGTAAACAAGGAAAGGAAATCTAGAAATGGCAGAGATCCATGTTTGTTTCTTTATTCGCTTAAATTGCACTACTTCTATTACAGAGCATGGTAAAAAAAAAAAAAAAATCCATTGTGTAGTTGTGTTTTTTTAGAGCTGTAATGATCTAAGGACATAAGTGTAATAACATCTGTAAGTGGAGGTAATACTCCATACCAGCTGGCATTCAGTCTATTTTTCTAGCTATAGTGGTTAACTCAATAAAAGATGATACCTCTACCTACAAGTCTTGTCCCAGAAAACTGACTGATGAGGATTAAAATATTTTAATTAATAACTTCCAAGCTAAAATCTCACATGAGATGTCCCAGCAGGAGAGCCAGAAAGCAGAATCAATGTACATGGCTTCCTTTCTTCCCTTTTTGCTGTCCTGGGCTAAGACGTACTGATTGCTCTAGTGCTACCACAGAGTCATCCTCCATGCCTCACCAAGGATGCCTTCCTTATGCAGTTGGTAGCAAGAAAGATGCTCTACACTTCTGCTATGTTTCTTAACCCTTTTTGAAATCAGTCTCACTGTCTCCATCTCTTTTTCTTCCTCCTTCTCACCTTCTCCCTATAGCTACTTTTTCTCTACCAGATGTTCCTGCTCCGGCAGGGGGATTGGACTAGATGATCTTTTGAGGTCCCTTCCAATCCCTGACATTCTGTGATTCTGTGATCCTCCCTCCAACTCCAGATCCCTCCTGCCACATCATCATTCATCCTCCACCCAAAATCCTCTACACTACCTCCTTTCACATATGGGATCCCCACCTCTCACTGGAAAAGTTTGGCAGCTCCGATTGTCTTCTCTGCAACACTTCATCTTTAATGCTGAGCACCTTCATCCCAAGAAAACCAAATGTAAGAGTACATTCCAGTTATTCCAGTCATTTGTCATAGTTCTGCCCCATAGTTGTGCCAGGCAGCAGAATAAATAACATGCATCTGTCACAAGAAGAGGTACAAACACACACTAGTATGTTCTGGAAGTCATCATTAAAAAAAAGTGCTCAAATCTGACGATACATAAAAAAGATCCTGGAGGGAACTGACAGCCCCAAAGCCTACATATTACTCGAGCAATTGCCTGCTACAACAGAGGTGGTAAAGCTTCTCTAGCTTGCAAGGGAATTGAGGATCCCTTACACTGAACTACAAAGAGAACCAGAAAATATGAGGTGTGAAAAGAATCATTTTATTAATCTACACAAAAAACAGTTCTCTGACAGTCTTTCAAGGACATTAATCTGACCATTGAAAACAGGAACAAGCAGTACTGAGCAGCTGGAAGAAAAGTATTTTGTTTGCCCAAACTACAAAAAAAAAATATCTAAACCTGCCCATTTCTCAGCCACAGCATGTCATGTTGGTTTAGGTTTTTACCCCTAGTCACCATCAGCTGGCAGTGCAAAACTGCTTTTTTGATGGCCACTGTCATTTTTCCATTGTTCCCTGAGGTCCAGATACACATCTATTTTTGGAGGAACAGTCCTCCAAGAATTTAAGGTCTTTGCAAAGGGCAGCCGGTGATATGCTGTACTCTTCTCATCCAAGAGCTTTGTTCAAGCAACAAAGCATTTAACTCCCTCTTGCCTCACATGTGCAGCTGTCTGTTGAAGAATCCCTGAATCTAAATAAAAAATGGAAGGGGAAGAAAACATCATTAAATCAAAAGGTAACTAATATATTCTGTGCCTTTATTATGACAATATATTTCCCAAGTTGGTTTTTTCAGCTAATTTAATGTCCTCTAAAGGCTACTCAAAAGATTTATACGATAGTGAGAACAGGGAAAGACCAGATTTAACATCACAGCTTTTAAATACAAAGATTTATCACAAAAAAATTTATCATAGTTTTAAATGATTGGTTGATCTGATAAGACAGCATTCAAAGCTGCAATTGAAAGCTATTGGAAATATTCATTATACAACCCATAACAATAATGGTAAGACTTGTGAAAGTTATTGGTATTGGCAGCATAGCACATAAAAGTCAAGAAAATGTCTAAGATAGATACATTTATTTCGTGTATAAAACTTTTGGCATTTGTTAGGGATTTACTAGGAATCCAATGTTTTGTTTTAGCTATCTTAAAAAATGTCATTCAAGCAGGTGTTAACAACTACTAACATGGAAATTATTAAAACAAGAGCAAACTGCAGAAGACCTGAAACTGTCACCTCCCTTTATCTCTCTTTCAGACCATCAGTTTGGAAGGTCTGGCTTTCATCCTGCCTTTCCTCATAGCCTTGTACAAGGTTATGTTCAAACTGGGGAAATTAGAAATCACCTCTAAGTCAAACAGTGCCTGAAATCTGCCCACAAATTGGTTCTCTTTGTCCAACCTAAATTTCATGGCCCACAGAATTACAGTATCATTCTTGCACAAGTGATCAAAAGTCAAGAGGAGTTCATCCAGGAAGGGATGGTTGTAAACTACATCAGCAGCCATAATGTAGTCAAAGTGACAGGAAGACCTAGGAAAGTTTTTTTCCAGATCAATTCCCCAAGATAATTCCTTAACATGAGGCTTGTGCTTGCACTTCAGCTTTGTATTTTGTAGAACGTTGTGCTGAAGGTTTCCCAGCAGTTCTGGTAAATCAGTGGCAGTCACAAGTGCACCTATGACAGCAAGAAAACAAACAATCTTTGAATATACTTCAAGACTTGAGTAAAAGCCCATTCACAAGAGCCAATGCACAAGGACCTGATTTTACTAGATAGCTCTAGTTGAGGGAAAACAGAACAACATAAATGCTCCAAATAACTCTTACCCCTTGTGCTTAAAATAAATATTTGGTTCCAAGTGGTTCTAATCTACAGATTGACATCTAAATGCAGCTAGGCATGGGTGGGAAGAAATCAGATGTTTACTGCATCTTGATATCACATTGGTTAAAAGTATAGTGAGCAACTAGGAATTGAAGAATACCAGTTACTGACTCCAAGAAGTCAGCATGAAGATTAAGTGTTGTGTCAGATTCTTTCCTGTTCGCACAGGAAAAAGCTTTCTCAGACTATAGAAAGCTAAAATTCTGTTAAAATGCAGAAGTCGCCAATCTGGATTATTCTTGAGGAAGAATAGGCTACCATGAGAGAAAACACAACAGTGTCTGTAGCAGAAGAAAATCAAGTTGCTCATCAGTTGCTGAAAGAAAATGAGGAACACAAAGGGAAAGAAAGTGAGCTGGCAACCAAGAGCTCTTTGGTCATACCTACATCTGCCTTCACCTGGTTTCCATTAATATCCTGTGAGGCCACTAGTTTCTTATTTTGGTCCCCTTTTTAACATTCCTAATGACAACATCATCTACTGAGACGTCATTTATTGCATCAATGTTCTCACAGCTTTACAGAAAAATAAAAAAACAAAACAGGTTTCCAAACAAGGCTTTTGGAATTTCCTTTTTCTTGCTCTTCAAAGCTTTCAAACAATAGTCTTTTAGAAGAACTGAGCAACTTTCTTTGTCCTCTAGCATTCATCTGAGATATAGGCCCAAGAGCATAAGAGCAATGGCATGTACTCACCCAGTAAACTGGCTACTATGGAGACCAACCCAGTTCCAGCTCCAATTTCAATCACATTTTTGTCAACCAAGTTGTATTTTTTAGAATTAGTTTCCAAAAAATAACACAGAACAAGAGCCTGTAGGGGAGGGAACCCATGAACATACTGAACAAATAAATAAATAAAAAATAAATAAAAACAAATTTAAAAATCCCTTCACTAAATATGCATTGTAATTGAAAAACATGCAAAAAAAATTCTTGTTTCTTAAAAATTCATATCTGTTCAAATGAGCAATATTCATTCAAGTGTCGTCCCTGTAGGATCACAGTTCACTATGAGCTCTATAGGCTGGCAAAGTAAATGCCACAACAAGCCTCAATATAGACTTGCAAAGCGTCACAGCCAGAAGGAACAACTGCAATTATCTAATCTGTCACGGTGCATAACATGAGCTATGAAATTCCAGTCAGCAATTCCTGCTTATTACTGAACTTACTTCTGGTTGAGTTAAAATGTGTCCTTCACAAAGACATATTGATATAAGGTCTGCTTGTGAGAGAAAATCCACAACAACCCTTGTTAAACTCTTCCAATAGTTAATTATTTCTAAAAATAATTAATTACCATAATGATTCAAAATGGACCAATAGATTAACCCTTTTTCTTCCAGCTCAGTTTGTTAAGCCTAACAAACAAAGTCACAAAGAGCCCTCTACAACAGATTCCTTATATATATATGTATATATATGTATCTCCTTATATAAACTGTAATTAAGAAGCTTCTTCAGTTTTTCTGCCCTGTCTCGTACTGACCAGTGAGTTTTAGTTCACTGTTTAAATAGAAATTGCTAATTTTATTTCCCTGGCAAAGATAGTTTCCAGCTTGTCTTCCACATTTTTTCCCCTGACTTTGATAATTCTATAGTCTCCATTGACAAATACATATAATGGTCACCACATCTTCTAGCAATACAGATGACCGTTTGGAAAGACAAATAGTGCCTTAGTCTGGTGCAACAAAATTATGTTCTTAGTTTTGCTTTTAATCAATTAAAAAGTAGAAGGAAAGGAACAGGAGGATTTTTGACCCAATGTTAACATGCTAGAAATTCAAGCAAAGTTTTTGCTTTCTACCTCTTAAATCAAAGCAAAAGGAACAGAGTCTTTTATGCAAACACATGTATATCTTGTAATCAACAAAGCTTTGATATAGAAGTAAGTCTGTGAGCACCAGGACTAATTAAAGCCAGGTTCCTAAAGATGGTGTCTGATGTTTGACTGACATTTAAAAACACATTATAGTAAGATTTCCTGTTAGTTCCATATATCCCTATAATTTCTTCCCTCAGTGTTTTGCCATATTCTGTTGTAGAAACTGGATGGCAGAACCAAAATTTCTGTAGGTTAAATTAGGAAAACTTTGAAATCTGACTTCCTTTCCATTAAACATACGGAAACTTTAAGGAAAACAAAGTTTCTACCATCTCGATAAATTTTACTGGTATTTTTCAGAAGAGTTTGAATACTGCTGGACGAAACAGGAAGGGAGAACATGAAGAGACATAGACAGAAAGGTTGCCTTCCTTCCACAGCAAAACTGGCTAAATCCTTCCAGGAAAAATAAATAAATAAATAAATCAAGCTTGTCAGTAGAGTCCATGATTTTGTGAAAATAATTGGCTGTCAGCCAACCTTTCTTTGAAGACATGCACTGAGGCCACTAAGAGATATAGCAGAAATTACTTGTCCAGGTCTGCTAAGACAAGTAAAATTGTTTTGAGTTCAAAACAGCAGAGTATGCTAACTCAGCTGAACTAGGGCTGTACTTCTTAAAAATAGTACAATCCTAGGTGGTTGATACCACTGAGACAGAAATGAAGCCTCCTGGGTTTTAGTCCTCTCCATCTTATGTGGGGCCCTGGAGGTGATTCTGTTGCAGGGATGTTCTTTGAATGTATGAAGCGTCAATGGTGTATTGTGGCACCTCAGTGGACCACAGTGGTTTCTTTATTTCTGAATTATTTCAGAACAGTCAGCTGCATTGCACAGATTCAAAATCTTGAAGAAGGTTCTTTGTATGGTAGGCAGGTTGATGATTCTTATATCAAGAGCCAATGACAAGGGTTGTCTCCCACTAGATTTCTGGTTGCTTAAGAAACCAGAAGCTCCAGCTGGAGTTTTTCCCACTTCTGCATGTTTACAAGGTAAATTTGTTTCTCGCATGAGTAGGTTGAGTAGCTTCTATGAGTGCTAATACTTTGTGAGCTCATATCACAGCTGTTTCTGCAACCTGGTTCTGCCTGCTATACAGCCATCCGTGTTTCTAAAATGTACAGAAATATGATCACCATAAGACTGCCATATTTCCTTCAAAATATGCTTGGCCAATAGGATCAAAAGTTACTGGTAGGTGCGGAGGGGACAAGGGATCAAACATCTTGTGTGATAGGGTCACAAACGAGTTACCATTTGAGCTTTGAGAATCAAGAAGCAATATGAAGCCAGGCTAAATTCATGTTTGGGATTTACAGAACAGAAACAGAGAAACACAGAATGTTTACCTTGGGTATGACATACAACAAAACATATTTATCATGCAAAAGAAATTAGAAGTGCTAGAAGACTCAAAAACTGAAATATAATAATACTGCATAAAACTGAAATATAATAATACTGCATAAATATTGTACCGATGGCCAGACGACTGCTCCGTAGCAATCAGTGGCTTCTGTAATTCTTATCTCATGGCCAGCGAAGTGAAAGCCTTCCCAGGCCTTATAAGTTATAAAAGCAGGAAAAAAACGTCTTCTCATGATTTCTGCAACTATCTGTTCATCTTCTTTTTCCCCTGGAAGCAAAAGTATAAAAGGTCAAACAAGCTGAGTGGACTGATAATGAAACTACAAATTTATATTGAAAAGCTGATTTGGAAGCAAGAATATGAATTACATCTATGAATAAAAATACATTTCACCATTAATGGCTTGCATGACTCATGGGAAATCTCCTGAATTCTAACAGAGGTTTTCAGTTCATGACTAAATAATTTCTTTCCTGTTTTGCTGAAGAAGCCAAGTTCATAAAAACGAAAGGAGGGGAATGTTACCATATATTTCTTTCCATTTCATCGATCTAAAGGAAATTTCTTCACTTCTTTTTCCCTTCAAGAACAGCTGCCATAGTATAGACATTCATGATCTTACATGCCTGGATTTTTTTATTATTTTCCATATCCTTTTACTGTTCACTTTCCCCACATTACAGTTCTTTTTGACAGTAAACAAAAGGAGCCACATTGTCATTTATAAGTCTGTCACAAAACTTGTGAAACAGATCCTAGCAACCCAAATTATGACAGACAGGAGCGCAAGCACTAGTGTTGTCAGGAAAGCTTATCCACCCACCCCAACAGAGCCCTGTCAGAGGGATTCTTTCCAGTTGGCTTGATATCCTGAATGCCATCCCTGTTGCTAAGCGAAGGATATTTATGATAGCTAACATAATCCGGATAACTCTTCTAACAAGAGAGGATTCATTCTTTTTTAACTGAATACCAAGCCAGCTTCAGTTTTTGCCATCATCACACAAAGATGAACTACAATATTACCAAAAAAAAATATTAAAAAATAAATATATATATATATATATATAAAAAATGTAAATTAAGCTTCCAAGAGCACTTTCTTAGCAACGTCTAGAATCATTCCAAGTTTTCACAGGAAATTTACTTTCACAGCCAACTATGACCTCTTGGCAAATTCACTAAAGCAAAACATGTTTACAAGCTACACCTCCTGGAGAGTGAGCTAGAGATTTAGATAACTGGGTTACCATCTTGTCCAAAGTAGAGTTTCTGTATCAAGCCTGCAGTTACAATCAAAATCACAGATATCAAGATCAGTATCTGCACAGAAACTGCAGGCCCAATGACTATTAAAGATTAAAACATTTATACTTTCATCATCATAATACACATTGTTCTATGGAAGATTCTTCACATTTTTCCCCCTTCAAGTCGCTGCAGTCACAGGACATGATGACCTCAAGTGTTGACATTCAGTCTGCCATATGCCTCAGTATTTTTATTGCCATAACCTATTGACAAAGTCTCTCTCCCTTCCTTGTGACAGAAGGAACAAAAGAAGGGGTGAACAAAGAAAGTGATGATACCAAACAAAAACACATCAGGAAGATGTTCAAGCTTGTAAACCAATGCTGTTTGTAACTCGACTTGCTCTGAGCATCAGAGGAAACTAGAGAATAGGGACAAACAAGGATGAAAAGGCAAAAATGGTCATGTTTAATCTTAGTATGTTGATGCTAAGACATAATCTGAAATTCAAGCAAACAAAAAATCACACGAACAAACAAACAAAACTAACCAACCCACATTGCTCAAAGAATTTATTGGGTGGTGGAACCCTAATCATGGGACAGAGCAAAATTAAAAAGAGCATAATGCATATACTACTGAAAAAAATATAAACAGTATAATTTTATAAAGGTAATTGAAACTATATTTTAGACATTAGAAAATAAGTAGCATGTGGCAAAGTCATTACATCTTCTGCAAGTCTCAAATGTTGAGAGAAAACACATGCATCATTGTGCCTGCTAACAGGGAACTCTGCACAAACATGAGTTAAGTGTCAGGGAAATGCTACTCTGGGGCAAAATTAATCTTTTCTTATGAAAGAATTAATATGAAGCTGTCTTATTACACAGATCATAAGTGTACTTAATTAATCATCTCATTTCCAGGCATACCATATATTGCCTGCTTTTAATATTCTCCAATTGCTTAGAGCAGTGATCTTGTTCTGTGATCACTACTAGCAGTGGAAGTAAAAAGCTATTCCTTCTATTACTTCCAATTACAACTATTTTTCTTGATTCTTCCTCCCTTGACATCTGTTTTGGATTCAATTTTGCTGAGAAGCCATAACTTGTTAAGTCTTAACATATAAAGTTTCTGCCAGAAGATCTATAAAACTTTAGCAGTATTACAGCTACCCCTCTAGTGATCAATAAACATTTCCCACCTATTCCCTACGTTATCAGCAATATTTCTACTTAAGCCTTGCAGAGCACCTACACTAACAGAGTTTTCAGACCACTGCTCCCTATCTGAGCTAAACTGTCCACATCCCTGAAAGAAGAATCCAAAATCTGCTAATTAAAAATACTGCTTAAATCTTCGTCAATCTTACCCCTTTAGTGATCCCCCAAGTGGGTCATCTGGAGAAGTTCACATAATTTTTATATATTTTTGTCTTTCCCTTAGGAAGATATTACTATTGTGGAGAATCAGAAAGAGTATTTGTTTCATCAGAGACATCATGTGGTAGACAGGCTTCAAAATTCTAATGAGAAATTTTATCAGGACCAGGATGCTAAT
The DNA here is from genome assembly GCF_036013475.1 of Columba livia. Lineage (NCBI taxonomy): Eukaryota > Metazoa > Chordata > Aves > Columbiformes > Columbidae > Columba > Columba livia. Next base: position 58,824,597 of record NC_088602.1, on the reverse strand, counting down.
GATTCTAATGAAAAGTGCTGACAAAATAAGGAGTACATACTTTTAAACAGACCTGCTTACTTACCTACAAGTTTCCATACTGCAAAAGGCACCCTTATTTTCCACTTTATAACTTTCAGAATAACTGAGCTCTTTATGGGACTGCACAAAAGGAAAGAAGTTATTTTTTCTGTAACCGCCTGCAGAGCAGTCAAAACAGAAAAATAACAAAGTAGTGGGAAATCTTTCAAGCAACAAGAAAATTGTTAGCAGAGTAAGGAAAATCTGAGTGAGATTAAGTCTTTTAACATCTGCAAACATTACATTACTGATACTTTGGTCAAACTAGTTTCTTGATAATAGATGTAAAAAGCTGATAGGAAGTTACTCTCTTGGGAGTGTTTATCTCTCTGTTAGTCCATATCCTCTTGTTCAGGAAGAAAAATTGTTAAAACTATGACTCAATGAATGTATTTTAATGATTTTAATGACATTTTAAGAAAACAAGAGCTGATTCATCAGTAGAATAGGGTCAGACAAGAAAAGAAGTGACCTGACTGACCTGGCTTTCAATTCTTCTAAGAATGGAAACACATAATGGTTCTCATCCGCCTCTACTCCGCCCTGGTGAGGCCACATCTGGAGGACTGTGTCCAGTTCTCAGTCCCCAGTTTAAGAAGGATGAGGAATTTCTGGAGGCAGTCCAGTGGTGGGCTACAAAGATGATTAGGGGCCTAGAGTATCTTTCCTATGAAAACAGACTGAGAGAGCTGGGGCTGTTCAGCCTTGAGAAGAGAAGGCTGAGAGGGGATCTCATCAATGTTTATAAATATCTCAAGGGTGAAGGGTGTCAAGAGGATGGAACCAGACTCCTTTCAGTGGTGCCCAACGATAGGATGAGGGGCAATGGGCACAGACTGAAGCACAAGAGGTTCCATCTGAATATGAGGAGAAACTTCTTTACTTTGAGGGTGTCACAGCCATGGAACAGTCTGCCCAGAGAGGTTGTGGAGTCTCCTTCTCTGGAGACATTCAAAACCCACCTGGACACACTACTGTGCGATCTGCTCTGGGTGAACCTGCTTTAGCAGTTGAGTTGGACTAGATGATCTCCAGAGGTCCCTTCTAACCCCAACCATTCTGTGATTGCCAGCAATACTACTCAATCACCCATACTAAACTGTAAGAACTTGAAAGTCTGCTAGAACTGGTTTGGTTCCTCCCTTTCTCATTTGCCTGGGTTTGAACTGGCAGGTTTGCCCTCACTCCTCTTCCATGATTTGGAGAGGCATGGAGGTGGTATGTACATAGAATGAATTTCCTCAGTCTGTTCATCTCTTTGCATGAGCAGGTATACATAGAAACCACTGGAATTTCAGGTGCTAGAACTTTATTTATATTAAGATGAGATAGTCTCATCCTGTTCAGGTAACATATAGAAACTGAAGTAATTTTTGTTAGTGAAACAGACAGCTCATCTTTGGCCTTGAACTTGGGTTCACAAAGTTCTCATGTATAGATGCCCCAAGTTGTTCTTGAAACAGAATTTGAGTGTCTTTAAGTTTCTTAAAACTTTCTGCCTACTATATTAATTTCTTATAGCATTCTTTGAAATATTTCAGGTATTGTTTTTCATAAAAGTCTGATGTCTTTGGAGCATGTTCTTTGAAACTCCTTGATTTTAAGTTAATGTCGGGGCTGAGGGAGAAAAGTCGCATACTGCTGACACACCTTGCACTATATCAACCACATCATTAAGAAAACACCAAAAACATCATTCTCAAAGACAAAGCAATCATCATTATTACAACTGAAATGAGAATATAGTTTTCCAAAGAGACATACTATATCACATGGAAGACTGGAGTTGTGAAGTCAGTGACATATTAGTTAGAGAAATGCATGTCAGGCTGCAAAACCTTGTGTAGGGAACCAGAGGATTTTGCTGACACATTCAAATGTCAAATGAAAAGTTTTATACTAGAACAAAACCTAAAGAAACAAAAGCAGGTGAGTTCTGCTGAGACAGAGTTGGAAAAGTCCTTAAGTGGTGAAGGGAAAGCAAGAGAAAGACCAGGTCAGAATGGAACAAGTTTCAAACTGCACCATCTTTCCCTTTAACAATGAAGCAAATCACACCTTAGGCTAGCTTTATCTGCACACTTTTTGCCTGAAATGAGTAGAAATTGTACCTCTGTTTGGAAATGTGCTACATGATCAGCTGTTCCCTTTACACCAATTGTCCCATAAAAGCACGCTTGGGAATATACAGCTCCATTGGGAGACAGTAACCTTAAAATTCAGTTGTGTATCTTCCACCAGTTGATAGCATATATTAAATCTCTTACTGCATAACTAATGATACTGCCTACAGTAGTGCATTCTCCACTGAATAAAAAGGGAACAGAGACAGGCACTGCTAAACAGCACTTCAAATGCAGGAAAAGCAGTAAAGACAAGGGTCCTGAATAAAAATAATATTAAAAAAAAAAATAGATTCCACTGTCTAAATACCTGAATGAAAACATGGCTAAAAAATGAAGTAAATGATCCTTCCACGTAAAAGCTGTGAAGAATATACTAACAGTCAATATCTCCATTTTAAGACTCATTCACACAGAGAAACAAAACATCCTCCAAGTACTTTGTGCTAATGGATTAGGACAGCATTAATTTTGAAATAATAGTTTCATATGATGATTCATCAAAGTAACCTACAAGGGGAAAAGTACAGATTAGTCTCAAGTGTTGGCCTGACCTTACTTAATCTCTTGAGGTCAAATTGTGTCACAGCTCAAGGTGACAAGGAAATAAGACACAGCTGTCTTCTGCATCTCTCCTGCTTTGATGGATCTTCTCCAACTGGCAAAAAGAATGAAATTCAAGCCTTCAGCATGAACTTGACCTGACAAAGTTCAACCCTACAGCAACATATTCTCCCTTCTTCAAAGCAGTGTACTCTCACCTGTAGAGTTTACATTTTAAATATACCATTTAGAGTTGTACTTAAAAATACTTTAAGCACCATGTATCAACAGCTGTGAAGATGTACATGGTTCCTCTAAGACTTCTCAGCGATTTCCTCTGAGTTTGATGAACACAGGAGGACTACCTCTGCTGATATTACTGATTAAGTAATGCACAAAAGTTCCAAGAATACATAATAGTCAGCACTCTTCAGACATGCCCACTTTGGACACATGGAAATGGAGTCATCCAAAGTGAAAATTCAAGACATATTTTATATATATAACATATACATAATAGATATAAGATACATTCCACATATATAGTTATGTATTTATCTCAGTGTCAGGAAGACACCCATAGAAAGATCAGAAAGGAATCTTCTCTAGTTGCACCTGCTTTAGCAGGTGGGTTGGACTAGATGACCTCCAAGGAGAGGTCACTTCCAACCCCAGCCACTCTGTGATTTTGTGGAATAGATCTGTACCTAGCTCTGTACCTGTAAGAGATGACTGGAGAGGAGTTTAAATACTGTGCTGATGGAAATTCTCAAAAGGTAGCCTTGTGAATCAATATGGGTATTTTCAATGGTTCAGAAGATCTTTACCTCAAATCTACATTAGGTCACATTTCTAAGGGACTCTGAAGTCTCATGATTTTTTTATGAGCTACTGACATCTCAGGATCAGAGCCCTGGTCTTGCAAGCATTACAGATAGCTCCATGGAAACATAAACAATCCTGAATCACAGACTAGTCCCCAAATTCCAGGTCGAATCACTGTAGTATCTTTATTTCATTCCACCTATTTCTATTTCATTCTGTTCCATTACAGCTTAAGGATCCTTAAAGGACAGGGTTAGGAGGGAAATCTAATCATGCCCTTGACTTTCCAGAAGTCAGATGTAACCTACACCTTTCTAAGAATATAAAGCAAAGCTCTGTTCCAGTACTTATCTAAACTACACTATTAATTTTTCCTTACTTCATCCCTACCTACAAAAAGGGAAACTATCATGTAACTCACTGTAGGCATTCCAGTACATTCATTACAAGCTCAACCTGCTGAACCAATGGCAATGATGGGGTATATTATATTGATTAACCTGAGATACGACGTCAAGGTTATATAATGCTTGAAACCTTATACTTTGAAATGCAGAAATACAGAACTGCCACCCAAGGGCAGCCTCTTCTCCGCCAAGAGACAAGATGCAATTAGCTCAGAGACAAGAACAGGAGAGGGGTGTATGCTCACAGTATTCAGTCTATGTATTTACCAGGCTTAAGAGGGGCATTTTCAATTTGAAATTCACACCAGTGATATCCCAGCCCCATCCAAGTGACAGGTCATCCAAAACCATTAGAAGGATGAAAATAGAACTACCACAGTCAGATTTTCTTGTGAACACAGACTGAATTAAAATAGGTCAGGTACTTCCCTTGTTACTTTGTCATGGTTCTCTGGCATTGAAAACATCTTCAGGTGTAGCCACTGACTAGTCTAATCTTTCATATCTCTTACCTTGCCCGGTCAAGAGGGCTTTATGCCATTCAAAGCTCTTATTTCCCTGTAATGACATTCCAGACCACGCCAAGTACCACAGCCAGCATAACAGAAGGGACTCAACAAAACACCTGCCAATTTTCCCCTACCAATAATTCTGGATTTCTAAAATATTTCTTTGAGGAAAGGACCTGAAAGCAACCTAACACCACCAATCCATGCAAACATACCAACTTTCTCATGTGGCAGTTGAGAAATATTTTATTTATTGTTGAAATGCAGCTACTGCAAAGTGAAAAGAAGTGAAAACAGAAAAGCTAGCCACATGGCTGAGAGGGAAGAATATGTTAGACTTCTCTAAAGACTTAATACATGCTTTGATTGTTTGAGTGTTGCCTCCGACTTCTGCTGTATCCATACACAAGTTTCCATTTGAGTTCAGTAATGTCTTCAGCAAAAGCAGGTCTACTTATTGTGGAGGGCAGAAAAGGGACAAACACATGTTAATTCAGATTTGTACAACAGATTTAGTGTAGTATTTGAATTCTGCCACTTTCAAACAAAAGAGCTCAGAGATAAGTTACTATAAGATAGCCAAGATCTAAATGCAGAGAAGAGGTATTTTTAGACTATTCTGATTTTCTATGAAGGTGAAGTTTAGCTCTAGTCACTCCTTAACTGGATTATATTCAAGTTTTACTCCATGCTACCTCTCTTAGTCTTTTTTGTTGTTGTTTGAAGACAGCTTCTTGCCTAACAGGAGTAGAATTTGAGTTCTGATATTTCAGGTCAAACCTGCAGTGAAGAAAAGGACATATAGGTAACTAATGGTGTGACTTCCATGAGTTGGGGGCAGGAGTGGAGTTTAATAATTTTGAGACAAGAGTTAACAGAAGAAGTTGGTTGGTTGGTTTTTGTTGTTTGAGGGATTTTTGGTTGGTTGGTTTGGGGTTTTTTGTTTGCTTGTTTTTGTTTTGTTTTTAAGATAGAAGCATCATTCAAAGCTAAGAGAATTTTTAAAATTAAAAAAAAAAAAAAGAGGAAGATGAAATAAGAGAATGCAGATGGCGGGAAGATATAGCAAAAGTGTCATTTATATATAGTATAAACAGGCTAATCTTTTAACCAACACCATTAATATCGAAGTCCACCATATAAAGAACGGTTCAGCAATTTACGTGCTCAAAAAATGGAGGAACTGGGTGCTGGATCTTCCTCAGAAGGATTGAAATTCAGAACTCACCTGAAGGGCAAGTTCCAGGTGCCCTACAGAACCAAGTGCTTCCATCCATCACTACCAGAGGTGGGCCATCAGGAAACCAGGACTGCAAGAATCATGACACAAGGACAACAAGCAAAGAAAAGCCCACCTCTCAACTGCATACTCAGGTCTGAAGAGGCAGGCATGGGCTCCACACTCTGGTTCCAGGACTTTTTTTCACTTTTTTATATAAAGTGTTTGAAATTAATGGAAAAGTGTCAGTGAGGAAAGGAGTGAAAAAGATAAGTGTCTTTAGAAGTAACCCAGAAAATCAGAATGAGACACTAAGTCACTCCCTCTTCCCAGTTGAATATCTGAACTTCTAAGTTACAGGATTAGGCTGCTTCTCACTTGCCTCCATTCCAACTGTGTCCCATTTAGGGCACCTTTCTGGACTTCACTCAGACACTTGAAATGATGGCAGGAATTGCCACCAATTAGGACATCTGTCAGGCAGGGTGAGCAGAAGGAGTGTGTCCCTTCTAAAATGTCGGGAGATATGCGAAGGTTACCAGGTCAGCATTTTCTCAGATATTTATGGATTAAAAACTGAGCTCTGGCCAAGTGAAGTGAAACGATGGAGTCTCAAGGACAAGTGTGCCTTGCAAACTTGTTCTCCCCCTTTTGTCTCAGAGGTAAAATTATTCTGGGGTAAATTTAAATAGTGTAACTGTGGTAAAGTAATTAGTATCCCAAGAAATGAAGATGGGAGTGGCAGAATTTGATCTCAGTAAAGTTTAGCCAAGGATAGTTAAAGCTAATGATGAAGAGAAATCATGAAAGGAAAGAAACATCTAACAATGCACATGGGATGAAGAACTTATTGGATAATGACACCAGAGGAAAGATCAGACCAGATAAGGACCTACCTGTAAGCTGAGAGACAGTAGTAATGGGAATTATGAACAAGAATAAGGAGTTTTAACCTGTACAACTTGTGACAAGCCAATTAAGAAGGAAAGGGAAAAGGCACCAAATATAAAGAGCTCAGACTGGAACTTGCAGAGAAACTGAACTATAATAAAGAACCCTGAGAAACAGAGATTGAGATGGGGTAGGGGAAGTTAATGAAATGGGAATGGGGAAGGCAGTAGAGGAAAAGGATGAGAACAAGGAAGGCATAGGCTCAGAGTGATCGAGCAGGTAAGTCTCCATGCAGCAGGTTCAGCACTATTCACCTCCAGAACCTGTTGTGGAATTTAATACGCCAAAGCCTGGTGTCAGATTAAACTGTGAAGTTACGCCATTTCCCATTCATGACCCCTCAATCCTCTTAAACTAGTGTTTCTAGACATGGAAGAGAACCACCTGCTATTGCTTTCAAAACAGTTACTTTGTCAGCTAAGTGAAATATTCCTGCATTTGATCTTAAGATTCTTCTCTACCAGCTAATTTTGCATACATCAAAATAATGTCCCAGAACTCAATTTATTTTCACAATCCAAAAGCTAAAGAAACTACATGCAGACTCACTCCTCCTCACCCCGAATCCTGCACGAAGACAGTATCAATGTTAGAGAACCAAGCTTGCAGAAGCATTAAAATGCCTGTACAACTTCACCTTGGTCCTCAGGTACTACAGGTTACATAATGGCAGTGATCAATGTTTCAGTCTTTAGTAGTTCTATGTTTAATATTTATATTTTTAGATATTTCTTTGCTCAACAATCATGTTTCATCGCGTAGGATCAACTTGAGCTCTTTGTTCAAGGTAGCATTACACAACAGGGAAGGGAATTGCATTAAAGAAAATTTCCCAACCAAGGCACTTGGACAGTGCTTTGTGGAATAGCAATCTCAACCAATCCCTACCGGTCATCTTCTTGTGCAATATCAGTTTTCCAGACATGGTCATCAGTTTAGGGTACTTAAAAGTATTTGAAATCAAAATAACAAACATAAACCATATTTGTTTCTATAAGCAAATAATTAGTTTTAGTGTTGCAGTCATGCCCAAAGCTCCACCTTGCCTTTCTGAACATAGAGCAAAGTGAAATCAGAAGCCCAAAAGCCTGGCTCTACATGGGCCAAGACTCAGCTGAGAATTTAAATAAAAATATTCTGGAGAAAACAAAACAAAACAAAAACAAAAAGCAAACAAACAAACAAAACCAAAAAACAACCCACAAACCAAAAAAAACACATCATCTTCTTTTGCATTCAGATGTAGAATGTAACTAGACCCCATTCCAAAACACCATATGCACTTGACCTAAAACTCTGTCTGTCTCTAAAAAGGAGTTTGCTCCTGATGCTTTAGGATCTGCTCCTCTGCTCTGGTGAGACCCCACCTGGTGTCCTATGTCCAGCTCTGGAGCCCTCAGCACAGGAAAGACATGGACCTGTTGGAGAGGGGCCAGAGGAGGCCACAGAAATGATCAGAGGGTGGAACAGCTCTGCTGTGAGGACAGGCTGAGAGAGTTGGGGTTGTTCAGCCTGGAGAAGAGAAGGCTCCGGGGAGACCTTATTGCAGACTTTCAGTGCTTAAAAGGGGTCCGTAAGAAAGATGGGGACAGACTTTTTAGCAGGGCCTGCTGTGACAGGTTTTAAACTAAAGGAGGGGAGATTCAGGCTTGACATGAGGAAGAAGTTTTTTTAAAAGAGGGTGGTGAAACACTGTCCCAGGTTGCCCAGAGAGGTGGTAGATGCCCCATCCCTGGAGACATTCCAGGACAGGCTGGATGGGGCTCTGAGCAACCTGATCTAGTTGCAGATGTCCCTGCTTATTGCACTAGGTGACCGTCAAAGGTCCTTTCCAACCCAAACTATTCTATGAACTAGAAAGATACACAGCCATAAACTTGCTTAAGAGAAAAAGCTTCCAGCAGCCCCTGAAGTTATTTGAAAATTAGGTTTCAGGCTCTCTAGACAGAAGTCAATCTTGTAATAACCGATTCTCCCTAATTGATTTCCTAAAAACAGACATCTCCTGAATAGCTTGATCATAGTCACAGCTTCATTCCCTGGAACCAGTCGCAGGCAAGATGCCAGGCACTGGTAGGAAACTGCTGGGACCAGAGTCTGCTGGCACAGCATATACTGACTGCATGGCTGGAATACCATAACAGCGCTATCTGTTGCATTTTCTGTACAAATCCCATAAACAAAATTCTTCAGAAAAATTAATGAGAAGATTGCTCATTGTCAGCAAGACACTTCGTTCCTTATACTTAACAATACTTCTAAGTGCAACAAGAAAACGTACTGAAATAAGAAATATTTTACCTTCTGGTCTTTCCAATTTTCTTATGAGTTCATTTTGTAGATGGTTATGTTGTGAAGATGTCAAATCCATACTGTGCCACAAAACCTCGGACAGAGAAATACAAGCCTGTCTGAATAAAATGATTTTGTTTCTTTTTCCTTCACAAAAAGATTATAATTACTTTTACATGTATTATGCTGTAACTTACTTCTACTGGTAATAAAGACATGTAGATATAAATGTCAATACTCAAAGCATAAAAGAACCAATTCAACTGTTCTACTCTCAAAGAGGTGAAAAAGTGAGTAGATTTAAAAAAAAAAAAAAAAGAAAAAAAAAGCAGCTCTGATAAATGTTTCATTCTATTTTATGAAATATTAAAATTAGAATCAATTCAAATCAGGGTCAGTAGGCTTACTGATGATTGAAAGGAAAGGTAGCAACAAATGTCTGAAAGAAGAAAAATTGCACAAAAAAGGATCTAATCTTGATTGGCTTGGAAGGGAAGGAAATGATCTATTAGTAAAAGTTGTAGGTAAGAATAAGTAGGAAGCAGGATCTATAGACATCATGCAGAACAGAATGTGTATGTGCCTATATAATCAGGCACAGAACATGCAGACTTTGGAGAAAAAAGTAATGGGAAAAGTATGACAGAGGACAACACAATTTTCAACTATCTGCAGAAAAGCAGGCAGACAACCAATAGTCTCCAACTCTTGATATTTTACAATTAGAAAAATACAGAGTTCATAGGAAAAAAAAAAAAAAATCAGTGCTCTGATAATTTTTAAAACATTTGTACTTTTTATGGAAATTTGACTAATTTTTGCAGGAGTGGTTATAGGCAACAAACAGTTAATCTACTGAGGGCTAAAAACCCAATAGGGATGCAAGTAAATAAGGTAGTGGGTAAAGAAGTATCTATTAAAAAAAAAAAAAATCAAATTAAAACTGCTGAATATCAAGAAAACTTCCTCAAAGTGCAAAGCCTTGGGCAGGTTTCCCTCTCAAGGCTTCAGGTGAAAGAGGACAGTGCAGAAAAGCCCTGTCTTGCTGAGACAAGATGCACCCTACACTCTACTGAGTTCCCCCTGCAAAAGGCACAAGGGTGTGATGTGTAACCTCATCACCACAGTGCCAGCAGTCATTAACCTGCTGGAAGGTGGAAAATAACTTAGGGGGCTTCTACATATCACTGTAACTTGTAGAACAAAAATACTGCTCTTAGGTTTATGCCTATGTGTAAGCTTAGCAATAGCAATACCTTCACGTGGGGAACAGAAGAGAGATTCAGTGGGATTCAAAGTCTTTGTATGCATCTTCAGAATAATAAGCAGCATTAGAAACTACTGGGACATTAAGCAGTAAGTGTTATACACATCCATCAGCTTGTCATCTACCTCAGAAGTATAAAAAAGACAAATTTTCTTCCCATTAGAAGATTAAAAGAATGGGTTAATAATCAGTTCCCTTGCATTCTGAAGGACAAGCAACGTTGCACTATAAAATCACCCTAAAAGGAAAAAACTTAGTATTCTGTGGTCTCTCACATTTTTTTCTCTGTAAAAATAGCCTTTGAGGTACACTGAACCACACAACAACCTGTCTGACTTAAGCACACCAAGTCAGGAGTACTGCAAGCAACCAAACAGCACAGAAAAAGCTCAGATGCTGAGTTATGCTGCTTAAAGTAAATAATACAAAGTAATTTTTAGTGAAAGACAAGAGAGAAGTGAAATACCATTGGCATCTATGTTTCACCGACATTACCTGAACGTGCTGCAGCTTTCCAAAGACAGCAGGCGAAGAGAAAAGTCCTTATTTGCCCGGTGGTTTCTCTCACAGGCAGACGCCTGCTCTGAAGCCAACATCCCCACACCAGCAGCGCTAATAAATCCCGACAGCTGCAGCACCGGCACAAAGCGGGCACCGCACCCCCCGCCCTGACGTCAGGCGGCGGATTTCGTAACAGCCACGGGCGCCCACGCAAGGGAGCGCCAACCTACGAAGGGACCGAGTTTGGGGGATTTTTTAACAATAATTAGATGGTGGCACTGGATTAGTAACCACTCACTGTTACTAAAAAGTAAACAAAGAGCCAATAGTCATTGTTCAGAGTGAAAGGGGTCTTCCAGTTTGCAAAGGGGCAGGGGCGCGGGTGTGACAGGAACCTATAAATGCACAATGAAATGCAGAACTGTAAGAAGGAACGCGCCCCCCCAAATCCTAGCCCACTTTACAGCCAAATATTGAGGAGTCAGCTGTCAACATGCATAATTACACATGTACCCCTCCTCTTTTGCACGTATGGAGATGTGCATTTTCTCAACAGAACAGGAACAAACACAGGTATATCTTTAAGACTCCTCTTATTTAGACCATAACCAATTCAGCACAGGAACTGTGTCTTACGTTACACAATTTTTAGTAAAATTATACTCCAACCTCAACAGGAGTTTGTAGGTGCAATTGAAAACCAGTAAGTTATTGAACAAGAACACTAAATAAGCCCTACAGAGAACTGAAGGTCTCTGTGCTTTACCATTCTTGGCAGAATAAATTAATAGGATCTCTACTACATTTAGAAACTATCAAACACATCACCGAGACCCAAGCTACACTTTTAAAGCAAAATTCAGTAATACTAATAACTGATTTAGAAAACACTGCTGTAAACTGGCTAACCAGGCTGAGAATTTGCTTAAAATACTATAATCTTTTATAAAAGTCATATCCCAGTAAACACTGTGCATGAAGTATTAGACTTTCTGCAGCTGTAAGGGCCAAATTCTACCTAGTTCACCTCAGTCCTTTTAGGGGAGGCTAATGTTTCATACAAAATTTAATTGTACGGATTCAGACTTTCAGACAATGTAACAATGAGATATGAGGTAGAAACACTAAATAAGACAAAAGGAGCAAGGAGGTCTAAAAGGTAACGTAAGAGCCCAAGTACAACTGCGAGCATTCAGTGCTTTTCCATCTTAATCTACAGGAGCTGTAAGTAAATTCTACAACCGTTCAGAGAGACAGGTGAGGTGGGGAGGAATTCTGAGCTTAACACAGTGTTTCTCTCACACATTAATCCAGTGTTAAGTGCTGCCTCTGAAAATCACTTTTGCAGACAAATTCTGTCTTTGGACATGCTCATGTAACTCCACGTCTAGAAACTTGACATCTACATTTCAAACATAAACAATTACTGCACTTCAGATTCTATAAGGACTTACTGTACTGTGTGCTTTTCCATGAGAATTTAGAAGGGTTTACATTGTCTCATGAATCCTTCAATAAGCAACATTACTTTAAGCACAAAACTTGTGAGACAGGAACAATGAACAGGGAATAAGGAAAACAACACTAATTCGACTGATTTTCCTTCTCTCAGTAGCTAGAAACAATCCAAGTAGTTTTCAAAATTTCGTGTAAGTTTGAAGTTAAGGGAGCAACAGCTTGCACATGATTTTAGCAGCTTTCTCGCCTCAGTTAGAATACAAATGAGTGGACGTGACGTTTGGGCTCAGTTTTAAAATCTCAAAACGGAAAACTTCAAAGTCTAATCTATGTCTGCATGAGCAAATGTGCTGCTTTTTTTTGTTTAAATCCCTCCTATTTAAGTTCTGGACACAAAATGCATGACACATAGGGATAATTTATTATTTTTAATCAAAAATTCATCAGTATATTTACAAAGCTTAAGTCATAAAAACACAGTCTTTTTAAAGATTTTTTTTCTTTACGACTTTTTCTTTTTTATTGCTCTTTTACTCCGTGATCTCTTTTTTCTGCCCTCAAACACGGGTTTGGCAGTCACCATGACTACATTACCCAGTTCATCCTCGTCACTTGAGCTACTACATCCCTTTTTCTCTTTATGGTCCGCTGTCCCAACTGTAGAGACATTTTTCTTCCTTTTGCTTTTGCCTAAACCTCTGCTTTCTGATTCCGCTACTGAGGAGTCACTAGAACTTTCTGAAAGATGCAAATTCCCAATAAAACCACCTCCATATAAATGTTCTTTTCCAGAATCTGAATGTTTCCTTCTTCTCTTTCCACCTTGGACTTCTGTTGCCAGCGCTTGATGATGTGCACAGCCTGCAGTACTTTTCTCTTTCCTTTCCTCATCCTGTTTAAGTTCAATCTCCATAGCAGCAGCAGCCTCCTGAATTTCATCGGCTTCTTCTTTTTCCTTTCTCTTCAGACAAGTCACAGCTCTGCGTAGCCTTTGACTTTTAATAGCTTGTCTTTCATGCTGTTCTAGTCTGAAGAATGAATCAATTCGAAGCTGAGTCTACCAAAAATAAAACAGAAAAACACCTCTGGATGCCTTGTGATGGGAACTCAGTTGTTATCTGAGCTATAATTTAAAGCATGCCAAAATAAAGCAGGACAAGGGACTAATAAAATTAGTACGCATGCAAATAGATGTGAACAATAAGATGCATTATTATAGTAATACCTATACTTTATTATAAATTATGTAACAAAAACCTTTACAGAAACTAAATAATAAACCAACTCCAGTGAAATTTTATAAACATTGTGGCACTAATGATCAGACATATGTTGCTATTTTCAACCCTAAAACAGTGATGTCTGTAGTGCTCTTAAATATGTCCTTCAAATACATCCTTAGCTTCAAGCTGTTAAAACAACAGAATGTTTACTAAGCAAATGTTGTAAGTGCACTTGACATTTGCATATGCCAGTGCAACAAAATTCGGTCAATTTTACTCTAGTTCATGGTAACACATGCTATTACAGTATCAAGATTTGACAGGAGAACTAGTACTAGTTACACACAATGGGTCTGTGTTACCCAGCCACAGCTAGGCTTGCTGTATAGATTAAGCTAGTCATCTATATTCTCCGTAAAATTGTCTAAGAGAGACAGATGCTTACAAAAGATGCTCCAGTCAAACTATACTGACTTAACTACAGGTTTTGGTACCTTTCACTCCTTTGAGCGATGGAGAGAACCTAGAAGACTGGTTTAGACCATGTATCTATCTTGCTTATAGCAGAAGAAGAAAAGAATCTGGTGATCAGTTTTACAACTGACTTTCACACTATCACAGAATGCACCACTATTCACTCCAAAATTTTATAAAGTTGACAGCAGTTATTTGGAAATCAGAGTAATATTATTCATGGACACTTAACCAACAGTGCAGTTTGCACTCCTTCTCTAAAGATACACATGGCACCCAATGGGCAGTCTCACTCCACCAAAATCTTAAGGGCATTTTTATATATAATTTCCAGAGACAGCACAGTGCCTTTTAAAAGTACTAAAGGTGTTTGAGGTACCTGTAGTTTCAGCTACATCCAGAACAACCAGCATCCTGGACTGGAGACAGGTGCTTGATAGACAACAAAATGTGCAACCAACAATTGAAATTATGTAGAGAGCCTCACAGCACATCCAAATCATATGGAAATGAAGCGTAAAGAAGCAAGTTTAATGACTTCTAAAAATATATAAATGTTAAAATTAAAAAATCACGACCAAATCCCAGTTTCTGAGAAACGTATTTTAAAGTTTTGCTGTTCATTTTAAAATGCTTCTTACAGTTTTCCAGTTACCCTTAAACTATACATAGTTTTACATGCTTTACCTGCTGCAGGTTCAGCTGTTTTATCACAGGCGAAAGGATTTCATCTACCTTTGTCCTAGTCCAGCCAAAGTGATCCTGACAGAATGTGCAGAAAGTTAAGGAACTTTACAAAATGGCTATTACTACTAGTATTTTGTAAACACATAAATGAAAATTCCTCAAATAATGTCTGGAGGAAAGTTACTCTACTTCATAGTTTTTTCTACTACAAAACCAGAGAAAACACTCTAAGTTTATTACAGCTGACTTACAGGGGTGGTTCCAATATTACACTATGTATCTTAATCACACTGTTACATCTCATGGTGTGAATTTTGGGGTTGTCATATGTCAAGACAGGAGCTGGACTCAATTCTCCTTGTGGGTCCCTTCCAACTCAGGACATTCTAAGATCTTTATTAGTTATAGAACTTCTCTAATATCATAATTTCCAAAAGCATGTCTCAGTGAACACAGAACTCATTCTGGCTATACAGTACTGCCATAAGGCAAAATAGCTACAAATAAACCTTACTTTTATACTTGCACACATCAGAAGTTTTATTTACCATTTAAAAAACTATTTGCTCTGCATGCATTGCCATCTACTTTTTAATAATCCACGGCAGCTCAAGCTGCAGCAGATGCAAGAGACAGACATAATTGCAAGAAATGCAGTGAATGACTAGGGACAAGGCGCAGACTGAATCGCCATTTCTGACTAGGTTTTGAAACTCATTTGTGAAAGACAGCAAATGTACATCAGGAGTGTGCAAACAATCCCACTATAAGTCTAGAAGTAGACACAGCACAGTTACAGAAGTGTAACATCACAACAAACTAGTCGGTCCAGCTATGAAACTCTTTTCGCAGGCCAAGTAAAGCAGCCCTATAGTAAAAGGATATTCTCTGATCTGCTCTACATCAGGCTTCCCCCAGGTGAATGACCCCCTTGACTCATCCACCACAGGCTTCAGGTATGCTTCTGCCACTGCTGGATTTGGGAAACCTGAAGCAAGCTGCAGCTCCCGCAACTTCTTCTTGACTTTGGTGTCATGTGGATTAGGTCTCAATTTCTTATTCTTCTGAGCCTCATTCCACCACTCACTGGGGAAAAAAAAAAAAAAAAAGGAAAGTATTTATTTGCCTACATAAAATACAATTTGGACTATCAAGAGCCACCATGCTAATTTCAGTAGCCTTGATTAGTCTCCCTACTTCAGTTACTGCATGAGATGAGGTGGGAAATTTCAAATAAAAATGGCCAAAGGGACATATAATCTGAAAACAGAAATCACAAAACACATAGAGTAAATGCAGCCATTGTAAGCCACAGTAGCAAACATCACCTGGATTCCCCGTAAGCTGCCAGAAGCCCTACATTCAGAAGGCCCTGAATTCAGCCTCACTTGGGAGGGATGTTCCATATAAAATGATAATTTTGGAGATTTTTTGGTTAAAATCAAAACAAAATCAAGGCTTCTAACCATCCTCGCCATTGCTAATACAACTGGCTTGGCCTTCTTCAAATTTTGTTCTTCCCCACAGCCTACCTGTCTGTCTCTTTCCAGGTCATCCATTCCTCACTCATCAAGTCATCAAGTCTTTTTCTCTACGAGCAAGCTACAGCACCTTCTCACAAATTCAGGGATAAACAACCTCCACTCCACTAGGGATCCAGCTCTGCAATGAACTCAGAGGCCGTTGCACAGTTCTATAGCTGTTCTACCGTCTTCATTAGTCTCACTGTAATTGCTGTATCAACATGTCACCTTATTTACCTGCCATTTCAAATAATGATATAATGGAGTCAGATATTTAACAGTTAACGTAGTCTCCTTAATAACGCTAATTTGTTTTGTTGCGTGCTTAAGCCACAAAAAAGTATATTCACTAATATTCATGTTACGGAGAGACAAAAAAGCAAAATACAATGAAACATACGCAAATTTTAAGAGAGGTTCCAGTCCACGCCCAGGAAATTCATTTAAAATCTCCATCGCTGTTACAAAGCCAACATTTGGGATGCCCTCAGTGTAGTCACTTCCAAGCAAGTATGCCAAATTAATTAGCTTGCTTCGATCCAACCCTGTAAAAGAAAGTGCATAAACCAAATAAAACCAGGGGATTCAGCATCTGTTCTCTTACAAATTATAAAAATAATATATTATCTGAAAGGAAAAGCAAACAAAAACCAACACACACGCACAACAAAAGGAACACAAAGGTATTAACTCTGTAAAATTACATTTAATTCAACATCAGAATTTGCTAAATTATATTTTGGAGCAGTGTCGATACTCTGCAGCTAGCTCAAGCATCAGAAGCACCAGTAGCTGTGCTAAACTATGCTAAATTGGCAAATACATCTTGCCTAAATTAAAATGTTACAATATAAAGACCATTGGGAAATTCCGGGTTTTAAAGAGCTAAGAGATATTATTTTACATATGTTTCTCCAGTTACTGTCCTGTTTTCATCTAATTCTGAGCTGAATTTAGTAACACCTCAATCAAAAATAAAAACATTCAAGTCCTCAGTTTTGAATTCCAAGCCATAATATCAACATCTCTGCATCTTAAAAGCATTCCCAAACTGGAAGCCTTTTGCTCTGTGCTACTTCAGTCATTAAGTTGACTTAAAGAGCCTGTGAAACAGCTACAAAGAAGGAAGAACGCAGCTGACCACTTCTAATTGGTACACTATGAGATCCAAGTCTGATTTTCAGTGATTAGCCTTAGGAGTTTAGACTTAAAAAATAATCATTAAAAAAAAAAAAAATAAGAAAACAGTGGAGAAAAGGAGGGACATGTGTCTAAGCACACAAAGCAATATCCATCAACTGTCAAGAAAGAATTGTACAACGCATGGAAAAGAAGTAGAAGCACAAAACTGCAGAGGAAAGTGACATGAAGACCGATTGTGACTATTTTTCCCCAATAAATAAATCAATCATCTGGTTTATTACTTCAATAACAGCTTAAAAAAAAAAAAAAACACACACACACACACACACACACAAACAAAAAAACAAAACAAAAACCACACACATGCTTTTACAGCAGTCCTTTCCAAGTAAAGTACTGGAGCATACCTAAATAGGTATAAGTAGGAGAAAGATATTTCAATCAGTTTGCTGGGAGAATAAACCAAAGACATCTTTTTCACCACATAAAAATGTTGCGAAATTTTACATGCAGAAGACATTAGAATGTCAAAACCGACTTTAAGAGTTCTGCTTAAAAAAAGGCATAAGTTAAAATTGACTCATATTTCCCATAATATACTACGTGACACTGAAGTTTAATAATTCAACATCATTAGCAACAATTTGATTAGACTGGCACAAGAGCAATCTGAAAGAAGAAGAAAGCTGCCAGTACTACTTAAATGAAAAACCTTTTACACAGCTGGATGTGGATATGCTGGATCCTCTTCTAATACCCTATGCGTCAACATGCCCAAATTAACTTCGATTTCCAGAAGTGTATAAATCTGATGACAATGGAATATAATTTTTCCACCATGTCAGAAAAGTCATGCTGACATTTACACAGAAAGTGATGCCATAGTTAACACCTCTAGCTTTGATGATCATCACACTAAGTCAGTATATTAAATCCAAGTGGAACTAATAGCTGTTAAATCAGAGGGGTCATCTGGCTGTAAAAACAGGAACCCAATGGAATGTCTTTAGAGACTCTCCAAAGAACAGGCACTGTAATAACAAACACACAAAATTCTGTAGGAAATACAACTTCAAAAAGATACATGGCAGCACTGTCTTATTAAAGACTGTATCTAACAAACCAGCACCTGAGGCTTACCTAGCTGGTTTTGAAAATCAACATACTGATAATATTCCACATATTTGTTTTGACTGAAGAAATTTTTATAAACATGTCGTGCACCAAATAACCACACGTCACTGTCATCGGTGATTGTCCCAGAGGTCTGATCAGTAAGGTCCAGTACAGCACATTGTGCCTCTGCCTCCATCGGAGCTTCAATATATGGAATGCCAAACAGACGGAGAAGCTCCTGTAGGATAGAGAAAAATCACTTCGTATTTCATCTGAAAAATGGACTTCAATGATTATACTTCTGCTTGACTCTAACTGCTAGATTCACACTGGTATTTAGTATTTCATAGAAAATCTTTATTTCCTCTAAAAAGCACCAAGTGCAGTTAAGTCAAGGGGGAAATCCCACTTTTCTCGGGTAGACAGTGCCTCATAACTCATGCACTACTTGATCATATTGCTGCTACACAGTTTGAGAATCTACTAGCTTAATTACATAAGCATACTTAAATATTGTGCTTTCCATAACCACTGATTTAACATGGAGAAAAGTCCATGCGTTAGAATTATGTAGGCTCCATGAAATGAAGATGCAGGTTAAAAACAAATACCAATAAAAAAAGTCACCTTAGCTTAGAAAACAGCATGAGAACACATCAGAAACTTTCTTATCAAGTAGAAAACACTGGGCAGACTAGTTATTCTTTAGATGATGCTTTGATATACATACATTTTGATGCATTTTATACAATTTGCTTTTATGGAATACATTATTTAACCCCAGTTAAATATCCCTTACCTATAATTAAGCAAAGTTACGAACAGCTTTTGAGAAAATGTTTGACTGGAGTAGAGGAGATGACCACATCATCCTCTATCAGGGGTGTCAAACTCTTTTTCACTATGGACCACATCAGCCTCATGGTTGCTTTCAAAGGCCAGAAAGTAATTTTAGGACTGTATAAATATAATTATTCCCACATTTACACAGTCCTAAAATTAGATTTGGTCCTTCAAAGGCAACTGCAAGGCTGATAGGGCCACCGGTAAAAATGAGTATGACACCCCTGGCCTATATGAAATCAAAATTGTTCAACAAATACTACCTGGCTTTCCAAGAACATCTGTCCCGTTACAGAAGCAGCAACGCGTTCCTGCTGCTGTTTTTGCGCATGAAGCATATTCTGCTCAGCAGAAAGGTCATTTTCTAATCCTTCCAGCTCTTCCTGAAAAATAAAACAAGGTGTTCATTGTTTCAAAAATTCAGGTATACTTAGTTAAGTAAAGCACTAAGTCTCCAAGTACAATTATTCTAGTAGTATATGCTCCATTAATTCACTTCCATTCACTCTATTAATTAGCTTCCCTAATGCAGTAAATTATAAGACCAGAGATAGGTCTTTTCATCAGAGTACTAAAACTTTGAAGTTTCCCTCTGAATTCAGAGAGATTATGGTTAACCACCATCTTTAAAGAAAAATCAGTTCCTATAGATTTAAATACATACACGAGAAAGCAATGAAACAGTAAGTTCTCCGATAGTTTTCCTTAAAAACTGCTTCGGGACAGAGCACTTGATTACTAGCCCAAAACAAATAACAAGAAGTTACCAAACTGATGTCTTGCCACTCATCTGCTGCATCTTCACCACCATCTTCTTTTTCAACATTCTGATCGTTTGCCAACTGCACTTCAGACTCCTTCAGCAAGTCCTGTGTGACAATATCATGCCTCTCTGCCTCAGTTTCCAGAACTGCTGTTTTATCACCAAGTTCTTCATCACATTTAGGAGGAGACTCAGCCTCATTACTGATTTCAGTATCCACTTCAATAAAGCTTCCTATTGAAGGAAAACAAAGATTTCAAGCTTCAGTTTGTTTCAAAAGAGGTATTTGTATGCATTTTTAACTTGGGCAGTGATTTTTTGTTTTGCTATATGCAGTAACTAGATATAAGAATTATGAAATTACAGAAACTAAGTGATTCACTGTTAATACACCTGTTAAGTTCAATGTACAGAACAGCATGCTTTCCTGACTCTCCATATTCTATACTCAGATTTCAATAACAAAACATAACACCAAAGGGAAAACATAGATCAGATTATCTTCCCACCTCGTACATCAGTAGGAATAGATGTATTTTAAAGCATTTATTACTAGGAGAAAAGGTTAACTTCAACTGGTTACAAATACAATTAGGTCCTATTTGCTTATATTTTTACATAATTAAAAAGCACATACCATCAGAATCACTGTCTTCAGACTGTGATTTCACTTTTCTTTCTTCCTCAAGACCTTTTGCTTCTGGAAAAAATCTAACATCCTTTTGTACCTCAGATACATTCCCTTCTGTTTGTGAAATTACTTCCTCTGTATTTTCAGAAATTTTCAAGTTTTCTTCTTTTTTAGACAAGTCTGTTGTTTCGGCATTAATTAAAGCCCCTATACTAGTTTGTACAGGGGAACAGCTTGGCTTCTGTGTGCACAAGTTTATATCCTTATCTCCCAAAGAATTTAAGTCCATTTTGGAACTATCTTCTTTGTCTACATCATCTTTGCCTTTTCTAGTATTGTCAATACAAGAATAATTATCAGTTCTGGATATACTGGTGTCCTTGGGTGTAATGTGATTTTTTTCCAACTCCTGATTCTTTTGTTCAAATGCAGTGCCTTGCATAGTCACTTGGTTTGATGAATGAATTGTGGATGCAGGTAATTTTTTTCCCTCCTTAACTTCAGGAATCTGATCTTCCTCATCTGAGCTACTAAGCAGAAAATCCTTCGCTTCTGATCTTTGTGGTAGCACTCCATCAGTTCTAACAGTAACAACTTCCTCCCTTTTATCACCATCACTCAGAGCTTGCTGAATTGCCTGCAGTGTTCTTGGGGACACACTGCCTTCCTCTACAGATTGGTCCGCATTCAATCGTCCTGTATCTTCATCCCCCCGTTCTTCTTCTGAGCTGCTTTCTACCATAGCTGCCTGGATGGCAAGCAAAGTCCGAGGAGAGGGTGGTGCTGTCACCACATTGTTATCGTTCTCCGTCTGCAACTTGTCAGATGCAACTGTCTTTGCATTAGCAGGAGATTCATCTTTTTTCATCAGTTTAGTAAATTCAAACATTTTGGATGAGGGTCCTGCAGTAGTTTCCAGGTCTCCACTTGTAGCTTCTTTTGCTTGAATACCTGAAAGGTTTTTGTTCATTATTTTTTTTTAGTAAAAAACTGCTTTATACTTTTTACATAATGGACATCATTATATAAAGATTAATAAACCAGTTTTCTACACATTTATAGATCACAGTTAATCATGTCTAAGAATAATGCACATTTCATAAAAAGTATTGGTTACATGCACCCGTAAACAATATTCAGGTTTGTCTTAAAACTGATAGCTGCGGACTGCACACACTAAACAAGAAGTTTTACAAAATTAAGACCTGGCATACCTTTTATTAGGATATAGTGAGAAGTATCTTCAGAGAATACCCTGCTAGATTCCACTTCTCTCACAAAACCACCTTCATTTTCATATTGTGTTTGGATTTCACCTGAGTGCTGTTGGCTCAATTCTTTTTGTACATTTTCTATGCATCGATTGAGGTTGCTTTTCTTCAGCAAGCCTCTAAGTTGGTACTGGGAAAAGTCATTGGACTCCTTAAAAAACAAACAAACAAAAACAACACAAAGAAAACAAAAAACACACACAATAATCCAGTCAATTAAAATAAAAAGACACCAGCTGTGCCTTTTGAGCAAGTTCATTTACCATGCTCTGGAGTGAATTTTAAGAGCTTCCTTTAAGCAGGTAACATTTGTCTTTTACTGACTGCTGTACTGCCAAGTCATAGCAACACCAGCCTGGTAACACACAACAATTTTGACAGGTACTATTAAGTAGTTCTGAATGATGGCTAAACACAATGAGGTGACAATCATGTCTTAGTGACATGACCAACGAAATTTGCTGGCTAAAGGAGCAGGTCCCCATCTTAATAACATTGCAATTATAACAGAATCCACCTGTAGATGGTTTTATTATGACAGTCGTTAGCTTACACTCGGGCACAAGCTATCATATGACCTAACATATATTACACCTTTAAAACCCAACTGTGCTCTGAAAAGCTGTTGCAGAAGTGACATTATGGGATTTCCTATTTGTCTCTGAATGGCTTCAGTAACACACCTGCCTGAGCTACAAAAGCCTTTTCACAGCTGCCAGCTCCTCAAACAACGTGAGGGTTTGGAATCCAAGTTGTGGTCATTCTGTCTGGTTTACCCACATCAGTCAAATGTTCTTGAAATTGAAATCTTGGGTGTAATGCTGATGAGGCATGAGACAGAGCATGATTTTTTTTTTCCATTATTGTCAAACTGAATTAGGTCTGCCAATTTTAGTGGAAATCAAGAGATAAGATTCTGAATACAGAGGTAATAAAGCTTTTCAGATGTGATACTCTTACATAGTCTTCATCTATATTAACTGTAATCACTCAATTCCGAAGGCTTGAAAACTATTTTAAATATTACCTCTGGCATTGCTTCAAATAGTGTTCTTTTTCGCTTCGTAAATTCTTTCATATCAGTCAGGATCTCATGTTTTATTTCTGGAGGCAGCTTTTTGAAATCTTCTGATTCAATATCTACAGAATTAGGATTTTCACATAACTCTTCCTACAAAACATGGACAACACCACAAACATGTATTTTATATCACAGTACAGCAAGGACAATAAAACATTTGGAGCGTCATTTGAAATAACAACAGTTAGGAAAAAAAAAAAGGTAACTACTACCTAACAGAGTGCATAATTATTGATGTACCGTATATAAGAAACTGCGTTTTATTCTTTTTATAGAGATATTTAGTATAAATTGCAAAAGCAGGTCCTACAGCCTCAGCTAGTCTGATCTTATCTTTCCAAAGAGGTTCTCGTTCTGAATGTGAACTACTTCAGAGATAAACAGCATTTACAAGAGCTCTTTTTTTTTTTTTTTACTTTGATGAAAGCAGAGATAATTTTATTATTCATGATGCCTTTTTCTTAGATTAAATATTTCTTTCCTCCTCTTGCCATGAGATCAGCACATCAGAAGGGAATATGGAATTTATCCAAGAAAATGCAAAGATCAAAGTGCTTCAATATCAATTCATATATAGAGAAGCATGGGAATTTTGTTAAATATGTGGTCTTATATGTGCATACACGTGCATAAATGAATAATTTCACTTATATCATTACAAAAAACAATTTTGTCTTTACAAATCCAGAGAAAGCAGTAAGAAGAAAAAAAATGTACCATAAGAAATGCCTATTCTGCTGTACTCTAGTGGAAAAAATTACATCCGTATTTCCTCATTAGCAGGAGTTCATTCACTACTTAAAATTAACTTGTTCACATGATAAGTAATGCTATAGTAAGACCTATACCTCCAAACACTTTTTTCTAACTTCTTTGTTTGTTTTTTTTTAAGCGTAGTTCATGAATGATGGGATTGTTCACAGTAACAGGGCAATCAGGATGCACTTGCCTGCAACATCTTTTTTTGGCTCATTCTCACTTCCCATTCTTTTTCCTCTTCCTCCTCTGAGCTAAAAATCACAAAGAGAAAAAAAATGTAGATATTTAGCTAGGAAAGTAAAAGTCCTATTTTAAGTAAAAGGACATTTGTCAACCCTTCACTGGTAAGTATAACAATCTACACACAACACCAAAGAACACACACACGCACACACATACATATACACACATATACATACAAACACATACACAAGTCAAAAAGATCTGAACAGAAAGCAAAAAGGCAGACTTATCTCAGTTAGAACTAGATGAAGACAACTGTTGCTGTTTAAATCATTAACTGATTCTTACATGGTCAGCACATGAAGTATAGAAAAGTATTTACAAGTTGTGCAAAGAGTAATCTAATGGATAGCTCTGCATTTCCAGACCAGCTACCCAAGCTTGCATAAATCAGTTCCATGCAGCCATATAAATACGGCCACAGAGACTGAGGTAGCACTTTCATCCTTAAACATGAATCCAGTGTAGAAATTTAATCTGTGGGCTGAAAGCTTCTTCTGTAACCCTCCCATATATAACCAGAAGGCTTCTGTTTTCAGAGCTATAAGCCAAACCATCCAAAAAGAAACCAAAAGAAAACATAAATTAAAGAGATATACTTTATATATTATGGAGTTTCATGGGTCAAAGGCCTTTCAGCAGAATATAAACCTGAGGCTTATACTTTTACCTGAGTTTATTATAACTGTTTCAGTTATTTTTCTTAATTCTACCTACCTGTCCTTCTCTTCATCCTCTAAAGAAGGCAATACATACATGTCATCAATCTCTTCTCTTCGAACTTGTGTAATACTAGGAAAAGCTTCATTGCTTATGGCAAGAAAAAGAAAAAAAAAATACAATGTTGATTAACAGCTACGTAAAAACTCACCTGCCACCTACAAACAAGGGGAAAATAATTTTTATTCTTGCCTTTTGCCTTTAAGTGCAGTTTTGATAACTTGTCTCTTCAAAAACGTTTTCAGGAGTTTCTCTGTAGTTTTCCTAGAATCACTGATGGCAATTTCCTTCCTTTGTCTTCGCTTAGCCTGTGAAAATAAGATTAACACGAACAAGATTTTGCTGAACGCTGAAGATACATATCCAGTGAATTATGATATAGTTCTGTACGCTGTGTCTACGAACAACTCCTAACTCATCCTACATCAATGGGGACACAGCCTTCGGATCCTCCAAATCTCTTTATGTCGGTTTCCTCTCTGGGACTTGGGAGCAGTTTTCAGCTTCTGAGTACAAATTGTCATGAAAGTTGTGTTCAAGTCCATTATGAAGCAAGACTCAGGCTTATGCCATCGTCTACCTCTCTGCAATTTGTTTTCTGGGCAAATTAACTCTCAATATATCAAAAAGGAGCTGCCGCATCTCCAACAGCTGACCAAGACTAGGATTGCAAAGAACACTTGCACAGCAGCGCACTTCAAACCCTCCATCCTTGTGGCTCAGAATCAATCACAAGCAGAATAAGAAGGAAACTGAAAACGGCTACTTAGTATCAGCAGACACGCATCCTATTTTGTATTGCAATGACTCAGCAAAGGTACTTACCAAGGTTTGTCTCTTCAGAAGCGGTGCCTCTCCATCAAAAACAAAGACAGGCCGAATTCGGAAAAACAGTAACTTGCAGAGTCGATGAAACAGAGTGAGGAGGTGAGCACTTCGTACGGAATTACCACCACGATCTCTGGCTCCCTTTATTGCCTGGTTCAACCAAATACTGATATCTTAAAGAACCATTAAGAGGAAAAAAACGTGCTATCTTCTGCATATGCCATATTAATAGTTTCCATAAAGTGTACATACTTGACTGATTGGCTTTTGCCCACTGTTCCAGACTTGGCTTATCAAAGCCAAAGTTATCCAAACACTTGTAAACTTCAGAGAAAAATTATTGCCACTATTATCCTCAACAAGAAAAGCAGAATTGAAACAACTGTGCAGCAAGCAGTACCTCCCCAGTTATTTTCACAAATAAGTGAAGGGTAACCCCTTTCCACAGCTTTCCAGCATTTAACCAAGTACATATGACAGGAAAGTTGATGCAAAATTATTTAAACGTTTTCATCTTATAATCCTACTGAAAGCAGCACATTTATTTTTAAAGCGCAATACCCTACAGCCCAACATTTGTGTAAGTAAGCTATAAAAAATGTATCTTCCACATACTATAAAGCATTAAAGCTAATCAAAATATTGCCATGATTTAATTTAAAAAAAAAAAAAAAAACAACTACACACAATAGATTGTGTAGAAATAAGGGAAAGAGTTAAAGTAATCTCCGTCAGAAATCTGTTTCCTCAGCTATACTGTTAAAGGATACCAACAGCAAGAATTTTTCCTTCCAGCGTTTCTGGGTTTATAGGTCTCCCAGCACATTCAAGCAGTTTCCAAAGTCCTTGGACTCCCATTGTCCTTCTTCAGCCACTCTGAGAGAAGAGTGGTCTATGAGAAAGAAAAGAAAGAATATCCCAATGATTAGATAATCCACTTATGCATTATTAACGAGAACGCAGTACCACTGCTAACGAGAATACCGAGGCGAGCTGGGCTGCTGAGGACGCCCCGGCAGCCGCTCGGGCCGGCTCCGGACGATCCCCGCACCTTCCGGTACCTGAAAAATCGATTAAAAAATCCCGTCAAGCGCAGCGTTACAGCTGCTGGCCGGCCGACAGCTCCAGAGGAGCCTCGGCTTCGCCCTCTCCAGGGACCGCCACGGTCCCGGGACAACCGCTCCCCGCCCCGGGGACACGCTGAGGCGCTTTGCGGAGCGGCGGAACGAGGGGCCCGTCCCGGAGGGGATGAGAGGAGGGGAGGGGAGGGGAGGGCAGGGGAGGCCGCGGAGACTCACCGGCCCGTCCCCACGCGGTGTGCGCATGCGCCTTCCCAACGCTGCCCCGCAGCCCGCCGGGAAGCGCAGTTCGCGGGGCGGGGCCGGGGCTGTCATGGCGGGCGCGCTGCCGAGCGGGCGGGGAGCTGAGTTCTCAGACGCCCCGGAGCCACCCCTCCCGCGGCTCCATCTGCCCTCCCCGGGGGACCCCCGTGGCTGCCTGTGGGACACCGCAGGCGGAGGGGCCACAGTGAGGAGACCGGCGGCTGCCCGCCAGGTCCTCAGAATCACAGAATGTGAGGGATTGGAAGGGACCTCGAAAGATCATCCAGTCTAATACCCCTGCTGGAGCAGGAACACCCAGATGAGGTTACACAGGAATGTATCCAGGTGGGTTTTGAGTATCTCCAGGGAAGGAGACTCTACAACCCCCCTGGGCAGCCTGTTCCAGTGCTCCATCACCCTTGTGTTCCAGTTTGAACCCATCACCCTTTGTCTTATAATTGGTTGTCACTGAGAAGAGCCTGGCTTCATCCTCGTGACACTCACCCTTTATATATTTGTAAACATTAATGAGGTCACCCCTCAGTCTCCTCCAAGCTAAAGAGACCCAGCTCCCTCAGCCTTTCCTCATAAGGGAGATGCTCCACTCCATCATCTTCGTGGCTCTGCGCTGGACTCTCTCCAGCAGTTCCCTGTCCTTCTGGAACTGAGGGGCCCAGAACTGGACACAATATTCCAGGTGTGGTCTCACCAGGGCAGAGTAGAAAGGAAGGAGAACCTCTCTCGACATACTAACCACCCCCATTCTAATACACCCCAATCCTCACCTGCACAGAGGTGAGGTACCAAACACAACGTTGCAAAAAGAAAAAAAACACACTTGGTTGGTTGGTTTTGGGTTTTTTGGCAATGCTGCTGCATGGTTCTCATAAGATTCACCAGAAGGATGCCAAGGATACACACCCTGCAGCCCAACCTTCTTCCCACTCCCCTCCCAGCACCTCCCCCGTGCGCCTCACTGCACCCGCTTCTCCCACCCAGGAGTCCCTATGGAAAGGCAGTCTGCCGGGTGCCAGCAGCATGTCCCCAAGGATACACATCTTTCATTTGTTAGAGATGCTGATATCAAAAAGTCAGCAAAAAGACTCTATAATGCTGTTTTGAAAACATTAAAAAGCAGGCGCTTTCATTGCAGCGCACCAGACATTCGGAGATTACTCCTCTAATCGAGCATGCGTGTGATTCACACTTCTTGGTATTTATTGCATACACCTATTCATGTTTCTACTGCTCAGTTAATGCATTAAACATAAATTATTTACATAACCCCACCCTTTGCCGGAAGACCTTCTTTGGTATTCGAGGGTCTTCATGGGGGGTCTCTAGTGGTCCCCGGTGTCGTCACAGCCTGGTACCCGCGCCCAGCATCAGCTTCTTGACCTGATTTCCTGAGCATGCATATTGCCATTTTGTGCTGCTACTCAGCAAAAGCCATGTAACTCTTTCTTCATTTAAAAGAACATTACACTTCCCAGCTTGCAAACCGAGGACATCCCGCTTTGCCTCATGTCCAGTCTCTATAGAGCTATTGTTGTTCTGTTAGGTTTCTTAACATTATGCCTGTTCTCGCTACATTAGGCCTAGTCTTGCTAGCTTATGCCTAGGGGTTTCTAAAAGATTTTTGTTCTTCTTATCAGTGCCACCTGCTTAATGAAGTGTGAGTCCCCAACCTAAGAGCAAAACAAAGTGATGGTAAAGATTAAGTTCCTCACAACACACCTATTAAAGAACAGCAGCAGGCTGATACTAGAGACACAACGCTCTGTTCCTAAATGCGGCTATCATTATTAAGGAAAAGTAGGAGACATTTATGCAACTCATCTAAGCCTGAAGTACCCTAAAGAACACCACTGAAATATTCTAAAAAGATCTGACTCCTCAGCTTGCAAAAATGAAGCCTGAAAATAGTTTATCTGGAAAATATCTACATCTTCAAAACCCGTGGGTTTTATTCAATTGTCAGCCTGTAGACTTTGGGAAGTTAAATATCAGAGGTTAAGTCATGAAAGCTCCACAGGCTTACGTGCAAAGAGATCCTATCTCCAGAATTACTTTGCTAAGCAGAGTTTGCAAATCTGATCCTTTGTTTACCTGCTTTCCTGAAAACCTTCACTAAACATATGGTCACCATTCCCAAGACAAATGAAAAGCAAACAACAAAATAGAAAACAATTTTTATTGAATGAACAAAAGTCTAAAAGTTTCCCATTTTTGGTTAACAAAAGCAGCAACCTACAAAACCCCCACATTCCATGACAAATCTTTTAATGTCAAAAAATTAATAGTTGAGCAAGTATGAATGAACATCTGTACGCATAAAGCTACAACTGTTGAGATGTGTTTGGGCAAACAACTGAATGAATTTCAAACTGGGGGAGGAGGGTGAAAATAAGAAAGAGACTGAAAAAGCTTGAATTGTTTGCTGGCTGAGAGGTATATCATTAGGGCTGCCAGCAGTTTTCGGCACTTGCATCCCTCTTCATACACAATTAAAAGAGCAGGAAAAAAATGACAACAGGTTTTAAGACCGTACAAGGAAAAGAACTGCCAACAGAACACAGTGTTCAGCTAGCTCATTTGGTTAATGGTAAACGCAGCTTTTTAATACCAAATTTCACGAGCTTGTGTTAAGCGAGTCTCTGCTCTCAAGAGACTCCATGATAAGAATTCAGCCACTGTACCCACAGAACAAAAGCAAGAAAGAAGGTCTGTCCTCAGACTTTCCCTGCTACAGGCAATTCGTCTCCGTCTAAAACAGTCATCTAGCTACCGGAAAAGTAACTGAGATCTACTTGACAAAATATGATTATCTGACAGAAGTCTACTGGGAACTAAATGGAGAATGTACATTCACTTCAGAAATCTGATGAGGTTTTCTAACCTATGTGATTTTTAAATTTTCACTGGATATGGGCAGCCTTAATAAAATGGAGTGTTGGAAGGCAATGTTTTCTTTATCCTTACATCATTTGAAGAATAACCCTTTTTATAAAGTCATGTAATAAATTTTCATGCTTTTGAATACCAAGTATTTTCAATGAAGTCTGTTTATTACTTTGACTAATTTCAATCTGCTCTTTTGTTTTCATGGATAAGGACACAGTACAATTATTTCAGAAGAAATGATTGATTTTTCTGTCATACTTTTGATTGCAAAACTACAATAATCTGTGCTTTTCTGTGAATTTATACAGATCTCATCCATTGCAACCGTATCATCAGTTATATTTAACAATTATGAAGCTGTATCTTATACCATAATTTCTATTCATATGCATTCTAGGACTAATAATCCCTAATATGTCTTGATTAAAACTAACTTTAATATATCAACTCCATTCTCTAAAGTTAATTTTAATCATTCCCATCATAATCATTATAACTCTGATACCCACTGTTCCTCCTCTCACGAAGATTAGATTTCTTCCACGTTGATTCTTGATGAAAGCCCGCACTGAAAGATCGTCCCAGTCGTCCATGTTGTTTCTTAGAGATATTGTCTTCACTTTCAGATTTGGAAATTCCATGTCCTTGTGTTTGGGATTGTTTATCCTGTCTAACATTTCCAAGTGGAAAATTCCAAGGACCAAATCTTTGCCAGTTAAGTCTCTGAAAGGCAATGATGCAATGAAGATTTCCTCCAACCTAATCAAAGTAAAAAGGTTCTTTGTTAAATGCACACAGACGCATTTCTAACATACATCAATATTTGAAATTAACATCTCGGCAGGTAAAAGAATTTAAAAAACAAACAAACAAACAAAAAAAAGCACAACACAAAAAAAACCCCAAAATCAACACACCAGCAAACAAAATACCCTCCACAAAACCATATCAACAAACAAACAACTCTGCTCAATACATTTTGATTGTTTCCCAGGTTCAATTACTGCCTTCTTTCTCATCTTTTAAAGTTATCCTTTCAATCTTTCACGGCTTGTGTAACTTTTCTGTCGGTCTTTTTTACTCTCCTGCCACTTTCACTCAAGTTATCTCTTCTGGCATCTTCTCAGCTTGCTGATGCTCTTTCATAGGTCTCCACATTTCAAATATTCTCTCTTCAGCCTATTATTTCTCACAGAATTTCAATCTGCAAATCAAAAATCCATCCCCCAATCACGAGATATAGCCCTATCTATAGGAAAGAAAGCTATGTGAATTGGCAGTAAGTCCATGCAACAGAGACACAGGCATTCTTTTAAATTTGATCCTACTTGACTGTACTTTCCTGCTTACATGTAGCTAGAAGGCCACGCACCAAAAGGTAATTTGTACAGTACTTCTATACTTGCTACAGCTACATTTTAGGCCAACAAGATTAAATACTGTGACGAAACATATTGTATACACAGATACCCTGGTTCATCCTAGTATATGCCAGGCTACAGCTGTATATTATCTTGTCCTGCAAGCAAATATAAATGACTGATATGTAAGTACCCCCATATTTGACTTTTGTCTTCAACAGTAGCTCATAACAAATTTCTTTTAGTGATCTTAAACTGCTGAAGTATGAATAAGTTTGCCAAAAGTCTACAGTGAATTTCCTCCCATCTTAGTAAGTTTACCTTACCTTCTTTGTCTTCCGATGCTGCAATCCTCTCTCTAGGTGTCGAATGTCTAGATATTCTGGATTTTGGGTGTTTAGGTCAGTGACAATATCTGCCCACCTACAGAATAAGATTATTACTACTCAGCTGATATTTATTAAACCTCAGCACCACTAAGACTCACGTACATACACATGCAAATACAGATTTGCAGCTTTAAATACTCTTAGCAGTGATTTAAAGATAAACGAAAGCGTAAAGATATAAACCCCTCAGTATTAGATACATCCAGATAGATATAAAAGCATCATTTTTAATCAAAGCATTCACAGTGATTATTCATCTTCTCAGGTAAGATGTTCCCTTCTCAGGTGCTCAAGTAAGAGCACCACGAGTCGTTAGTTGCATTGTTTACCCATACCAATTCATCCATTTGTGAAAGGAAGAACCAAAGTGTGGTTTAAGCAAGGAGAAAAATTATTTTTTACTTTATTTAATCCTCTCTTACCCTTTTACATTATTTTGTTTGAACTCTTGTCTGTTTTTCTCACCCAGTATATCCAGTTTTATCAGACAGGTCTCATCATAACTCACTCCTCCATTCTGTTTAATTCCCTTCTGTAATAAACTACTAATTCAGTCATTCCCCACTCACTCATCTCTTCAGAGTTTCATAGCTCCTTCTAGCCCCAGTGAAACCAATATCCCCATACTCCAGACCTCTTTAAGCCTACATATAGCCTTTTCAGTTCTTTTAATGTTTAATTACTTGCTTATCTCTAACACCGCTCTATAAGTTCAGAAAATCCATTTCTAGCCCAACTTTTGCCCTCCTACCTTAAGCACAAAATTTTGTGAAAAATAATGTCTCTACAATCAAAAATAGTATTACAAAGGTTTGGATTCTACATCCAGAGATCTTTTCCTGTGCCATTTGTAGCCCATATACCACAGAACAAAACTCTGCCAGTGGGATGTATAGTGTGCCATTTCTCAGCACAGCAACCGCATGCATAATGTGATTTTTATTTTGTTGCATTTAATCTCATTAGCCAAAAATATCCAGATATTTACAGTTATTGACATAGTCACACCACTGACAAAACAAACAAACAAAAAAACTTTTGAGTTTAACGTACTGGGATAGATCTGAGTGGCTATGAAACTGCCAGATAAGCACTTTCAAACAATTTTTCAAAATAATTAGAAAGTAGAGAAGAACAAAGAAGTTGTGTTATTTCCCCCCCCCGCCCCGCCAGGTCTTTTCCTAATATATCAAGAAAAATCACTCTATAATAAACTCAGGAGGTGGCAGAGAATCTATTTGCTAAAACTTATGTTTTGGTCATGGAATTAGTTTATCAAGAAATGCTGTTCTTTTGTAGTGTTGCATCATTTAAGAAATTAATATTGAGCATTATGAACTAGCATGTAAAGTAAAGCTCAGAAAACTATTTTATTAATTTATCATGGCAAATATAACTAATAAATGAAATTTCTACATAGTGCCCTGTAGCCCTCCTAGTCTGTAGGTCTAATTTGCATACCAACTTTATACCATAGAATCATAGAATCATTTAAGTTGGAAAAGAACTTTAAGGTAACTGAGTCCAACTGCTACCTAACACTGCCAAGTCCACCACTAAACCATGTCCCTGAGAACCTCATCTATACGTCTTTTAAACATCTTCAAGGATGGTGACTCAACCACTTCCCTGGGCAGTCTGTTCCAATGCCTGACAACCCTTCTAGTGAAGAATTTTTTTTCCTAATATCCTATCTGAACCTTCCCTGGCACAACTTGAAAGCATTTTGTCTTGTCCTATCACTTGCAACTTGGGAGAAGAGACCAACACCCTCCATGCTACAACCTCCTTTCAGGCAGTTGTAGACAGTGATAAGGTCTCCCCTCAGCCTCCTTTTCTCCAGGCTAAACAGCCCCAGTTCCCTCAGCTGCTCCTCATCAGACTTGTGCTACAGACCCCTCACCAACTTCACTGCCATTCTTTGAACTCTCTCCAGCATCTCAATGTCTTTCCTACAGTGAGGGACCCAAAACTGAACACAGGATTCAAGGTGGGGCCTCACCAGCGCTGAGTACAGGAGGAATGATCTGTTCCCTGGGTACTGCTGGTCACACAATTCCTGATAGAAGCCGGGATGCTGTTGGCCTTCTTGACCACCTGGGCACACTGCTGGCTCATGTTCAGCTTGCTGTCAATCCACCCCCAGGTCCTTTTCTGCTGGGCAGCTTTCCAGCCACTCTTCCCCAAGCCTGTAGCACTGCCTGGGGTTGTTATGACACAAGTGCAGGACCCAGCACTTGGCCTTGTTGAACCTCATACAACTGGCCTCAGCCCAACAATCCAGATGGTCCAGATCCCTCTGTATGGCCTTCCTACCCTCCAGCAGATCAACACTCTTACCCAACTTGGTGTTGTCTGCAGTCTTACCGAGGGTGCACTCAATCCCCTCATGCAGATCACTGATACAGAGATTAAACAGAACTGGCCCAAATTCTGAATCCTGGGGAACACCACTCATGACTGGCTGCCAACTGGATTTTACTCTGTTCACCACAACTCTTTGGGCCCAGCCATCCAGCCACTTTTTTACCCATCTAAGATTACACCTATCCAAGCCCAGCATATCTTAGTATATTCATTCAAAAGAATTAAGAAGTCACTTGGTGACCCTTAGTAAAGAAATACAAATGGTTTTGAAAGAAAACATACTGGTTTATATCCTTACTAAGTAACGTACCGTTTACAGTGTATTGTTGGATGTTTTCTGCTTGGCTCTCCAATTAAGATCCAATATTCTACTTCTTGCTGCAAGACACGACCTCTGTTCAATAGAAGATACAATCCTAGTAAGATTTATTGTGCATACTAAAAAGAAAAAGAGAGATTAACATTCTATTGTTCTTTTTAGGATTTTCTAACATTTAAAATTGTCTCCTCAGCCAAACTAGAAAAGAGCTCCTATGCTATAAATAGTGTTTGCAATTGCATACAGGGAAACATTTTGTTTCACAAGGCCTGGAAGCAAGACACAAGCTATTGCTTATTATTTGGGAAAAAAAGATCTTCATGAAAAACAGCGTTACTTGGATGAAAGGCAGTTTACTGTAAGATCCAAATATAAACATAACAATGGAAATAAGAGCCGTGGAAAGCCACATAAACGTGGAACAAACATCTTCCTCCCCATCTCCGATGTCCCACACAGTCACAAAAGAGTCTCTTCTGCTATTTTTAAGCTATGCCTCAGCTGACCATGGTTACAGACAGCTGTAACCTGCATGAAACAATTCCTAAGCATCCATTATCACCTATGAAAAACAAAACCCTCAACCAATGCTAGTTCAGGTTTGTGAGCAGCTTCCAAGAAATTCAAAGCCTGCAGTAACCTTGTCAGGGAAAATTTGTGACCATCATCAGGGCAGAATAATGAGATAGAGATGATTGTTCTATGACTTCCTGTGTATAATTATCCTATGAAAAAGTACTTCAGTTTCAACTGTAACAAAACCCAAGATTTTTCTGCCTAGGGAATTAGACAGCATAAGGTCTTACTGCTTGCCATAATTTGTTTAGTTATAATTCCCTGTAAAATAACAATGTATGCCATCATTGTACAGATGGGAAACCAAGACACAGGATAGATTGACTTACCTAAAGTCACACTGGAAGTCTGTGGTTGAACTGGGAACTGAACCCAGGTCTCCCGAGTCCAAATCCAGCAACCTAAGATCATACAGGAAGTCTGTGGGTGACCTAAGAACTGCCTCCTAAACTTAGCCTAGCAACCTATCTACCCATTTCTTTTGGAATTTACTACATTTCTTAGATTCATTTTTTTAAAAAAAGCTTGCCTTTGTAACTAGAATGCAAAAACAGGTAAACAAGAACTGCTGCAGAATTTATTGATAGTGCTTCTGGAACCTAAGCATATTTTTTCCCAGTAATTTATTAAAAGATATGAAGAGAACAGGGTGTTCTTCTGGTCTGGCCTCCAGCCTACAATAAGGCTATAAAAGCTCCTTGAAGTCATTACTTCATGTTAGATTGTTAGAAGAGATTTGTTGTTAGGAAGAAAATCTGATACTGACTTAGAAATATAATCACTAGTGACTGAGAATCCATTTCAACCACGGGTAAAGTATTTAAATTGTTGCTCTTGCTCATTACTAAACAATATAAATTCAAACTAGATATAAGGCATGTTAAGTTTCCACACATTGGGCTGTATTATTTATCAAACTGCATTTCTGATCTAGTGAACTTTTTTTTTTCCCACTTTGCTCTTTCAGTGCAGATTCTTAGTAACTTATGAAGTAAGCAAGCAAGCCATGAACCTTTTGGTAAACTTAAGCAGCCTGATGTGTTGGACTTCTGTTTGGGGCATAGTTTCCACATCCTTATCACTCACCTGGCATATCAGTCAATGCAATCTTAAAACACCTTCTGTATTCTTTTGTTCATCTATTAAAAGCTTTCATTAACCCTATGGTCAGACTCACACTGGGAACAAATGAGATCCCGATGTTACGCTTTATTCCCTCCAAACAATTACCATTTTGAACTCTAAAATAGAGCTAGAATTCTCCATTGCTTAATGTGACTCTACATCTTCAACACAGCCAAAGGTAGACTGCTTGGGAAGAGAAGTGCAAGACTGAGGCTCACCTTACACCAGTGACCTACTCTTTTCATTGTTTAGCACTCCCTGCTATTGGTATCTGCTAGTTTTGTCAGGGATTGTCTTCTTATGCTCAATGATAGTAAAAACAAATACTGACCAACAGCTGAACCTTGAGAAGGTCCAACAGAAACCTCCAACACATATTGTGTTTGTAACTATTAATACTTTGAGGGAGGAAACACAGTTTAATTTAATACGATTGTGTGAATGAGGTAAAACAAACTACTCTCAGCATATCATATAGCAGCAAGTTAAAGGCCTTACAAAAGCTAAGATACACTGCCTCAAGATTACAAATTTTTTCAAACCACAAAATGTTGTGGTTTTATTACAAGACTTTCCCTAAACTCAGTATGAATATCAACGCTATTATCCTCTTTTAAAACCTACATTAAATTGACACCTATATAAACTATTCCATTATTTTATCATGAGTAATGTCACCCTGACAAATCTGAAATTATTTAGGTAACTGTAGTTTTATTCTAAAACAACTGGCACATTAACTTTTCTCCTGATCCTTGAGAAGTGTTCCAGCATTCCAATCATACTGTGGTAGTCCAGAGGTTCTCTCTCCTCCAGCCCGCCGACAATTCTTGGTAACAAATTACTCAGATATCTTTACTTTTTTAAAGTCCTGCACTCCAGTAGTTGCAGTTTATCATCATTAGTCAACACTGCAAAAAAGTATATAACTACCATCCTGCAATACCTACACGTCCCCTGTTCTCACTGTACACAAACATGGGTTTCTGAAAATGCAGATTTTTCTCACATCCATGTCGTAATGGATTAATATAACTGTAGGCCTCTTGCTTATAGTTTATGAAGAAACATGTCAATGGACACAAACACTTCTTTTGTTTCTCCCAAACTCTCTGGAAACAGACTCCCGCCATAATTAGCTGGCTTTTAATTTTTTTTTTTTTTTCTTAAAAAATACCTGGGATTTCTCAGCCCATTTGGTTTTATTTGTCAGACTAGTTACCTTCACTTGTCCTTCAAGTAAATAACTACCCTCTCTATATATGGCTACAATGTTTTTAAACAATTCCTTCCAACCATTCATAGTTTTCTGTTTACATTCTTTCAATCTAGTCTGCTTAGTTGTGTTTAAGTCCTTTCAAATTACACAGTAGCGTTTTGCTAGTTCAGACATAAATGCTTTTACAACATACACTGAAATGGTATTTAGGGAGAAAAATGGTTATTAACTTCCAGTAAATTTTTCTGTATGTTTCCTTCACTAAAATAAGCATAAACACAGTATCTTACCTATAGGCTTTACTAGCTTTTACTGGGGTTGCTTCAAATCCAATTGGGCAAAAATAATGGTTTTGGCAATGGTAGATGTAGGCCATTGTTTCATCTTTCAGTCCACGTGTTAGCTTTGCAAGTGCCCCTGCAGCTACAAAGAAAGATGAGGTTACAGCCCAGAGTGCTCTGGATCCTGATTGATAATATAAAATAGTTACACTGTTTTTTAAACTATGAGGACATGACCTGACAGGCATGCACAAAATACAGTTTTGATTTCAAACTTCTTAGTATTTAATTTCCTGCCCGGTACAAGAAAATTAACATCTGCCACACAGTCTGTACTAGGGAAATGCAATATAAAGTGTGCATTGTATCTAGATCAAAGATTTCATAAAAGTTATTTGCTCTGAGGGGAAAAAAAAAAGGAAAAGGCATCTCTCAACCTAGGAAATACACACTGCAACACAAAGCAGTCCCACTGCCCCAAGTCAAATGTAGCACACATCAATGATACTGCTGGAACCTCTGAAAGCTTTCAAACTTATTGATATCGTGAGCTTCTTGGAGCTTTCCATCTCAGGAACACCTCCCGCTTTCGGGCATACAGTATTTTGTAATGTGACTGCAGTGCTCAGTTTCAGGAAAAGACTAGAAAAGGCACTGAAACATGACAGAATTCTCAAATGGGATACCAAGAACAACAAAGATTTCCCCTTTAACAATCTCCCCCCAAAATTTTCAGCATTATTTTATCCTTTTAAAAACTCTCCAGTTAGAAGATAATTACCAAGACTATACCAAAGGCTAATAAACCATGTATCAAAATATAAACTTTCTTTAGGCAACACACTTAAAAGTATACATAAAAATGCAGCTTCATAAACTAATTTAGAATAATCACCTAACTTTTAGATACAGCTGCTGAAGTCAAGCAGAATTTATGAGTTCACTAACTTCAAAAAATAAATTTTTAAAAGTACAAAACTTTTATTAAAGATATTAATATTTTTCATGCTGTACATTCTAAGTTTTTATACAACATAGATTTCTAAAATGCTGAAATAAAAATGTGTTTTTCCTCCAATGTATAACAGCAAACACATCTTCCAGGACACCAACACAGAACTGGAAGGGCCGTGTCCTCTTAGATACCTTAAAATTCTAGTTCTGCGATAGCAGAATTTACAGCACAGAATATATTTTATCAAAATAAAACTACAAATTTAAGTTTTAGCAAAATAAGAGAAAGAGTAAAACCAGAAAAATCAGGCAACTTGGCGTTATTTGATAGCTTATCTCAAACTGAAAATACCACTTGAAGAATTTGTCCAGTCAAATGCTACATATTGCAGGATTTTTCAGTTTATACACTGTAAGGTGAATGCTTTAGGATTAGCTACATACCAGTTTCTCCAGCTGTCTTGTTCTTCCCATGAGGTTTATACAGAACATACGAGCATCCCTTGATATGGAAGTGATCATTTATTTGTCTAAACCATCTGAAACAATAAGCTTAGAGATTGTAGTAACTCAAGAGTTATTAAATGCAATTTTCTCTCACTTATCCCCTTCTTGACAGTTTAGGAAAAAAGTCTCAGTCTCCTACTAAGTACCTACCACATTGATATATAAATTGTAGAGGACCATCACGCAAGCAAAACTCAGCATATCCTAGAGACACAAGTAAATACGCAAAGGCTTTTTCTTCACTTTGCTTTTTCAGACCCAACATATATCCATAACAACGAAAGGACTGGATGTGAAAAGTTCCTATTGTGCTCCATCCAGTCACTTCTAATTTTCAGTTACTCAGCTTTTCAAATTACACTCAAATTCTGAAGTGCCAAGCTTCAACCATAATTTGTAAGCTACACCAAGGGAATCTAAGACACCAGAAGGCAGGACCCTTCAAGTAAGACTTTCTGCAAATCATGTTGGGCTTCTATCACATGAGCTTCACAACGCCAAGGCATTACAGGAGTCCCATTCTGCAGCACCTCACAGCAGGAGGGAGTGAGGACAGGTCGGCAAAGAAGGCTTTTCCTCAAATATTCACTTTTCCACATTAGAAGATTCACATTCACATCTCTGAAGATGATACCTCAATCACAAAGCCACATTGGGTGATGGTGTTGGCTCTCAGCCCTCCTGTTTTCCACTCTGCCAAGTACTTAAAAATAATTTAACCAGGCAGAAACAAACACAAAAACAAGAACACCACCTATGAAGGGTAACTTTTCTGCAGCACTTAAGGCACTCACAGGGAAAAAGGAAGAAGAATTCCAAGTTTAACTTTTATCTGCATAGACTACTGACATAAAGAGACAGAACATTTTATCAGTTTAGTCTGTAAGGGTTGCTATACACTGACATACTCCTAAAGAGATACAAAATCTGGATCCAAGTCTCCTAAGGCAGAGAAGGAAGTTTTTGTAACACTCTGCAATGATCTAACCAGTATGCTACCATGAAAGTACAGACTGCTGCCACATTTTCAAATCCGGCACCCATGTTCTGCGCCAAACCTTATATATTGCCTTCAAAAATACTAAATATATCAAATGCAAATCATGAAACAGGCAAGAACACCGCAAAATTCTGGAATCTCACAGAAGGTAACACACCAAAGCCCTGTCTAGATGTTCAGCACTCAAGTACAATATGCTCCTAGCCCCATTTAATCCTAAAATTCTTTATGAGTTTAATAAAACAGAAAAATAAGGACAAAGATTTTAGACCCAACTCATCAAGATCAGGAAACAGCAGAGCAGAACTGAAACAGAATTTGAAAGTCCAAGTCTTCTGTGACTCCAGCCCCATATCTTCTTTTTTTTTTCCCCTCTTCTTCCTGAACAGCTCCATAGCAGCAAAGGTGCAGCATTCACTATGTCATTTTTAATACTTAAATTAAGTTTTACATAAAGCTACCAGTATATCAATCACCTTTTCAGGCTGTTTCAGTGACATTAACAAACATTCAATGTGCATTTTCTGAAACAGGAAAACGAGGGTGAAGAAAAAATGTCCTAACCACGAGAGTGGATTCATTAGACTATTATATAGCCATTACACAAACTGAACCAAAAATCCAACAGAATTTCATGTTCACCTGATCTGTGTAGCCACATCGCACTACGCAAAACAGCTAGCACAAAAAACTCTTTGAAAGGTTTCTTTGGACACTGTCAGAATACCCAGGTATGCTTCATTATTCTAAAGCTTAAGAGGACTAACTCATGTCAGCCACTTGTTTGTTTTTTTTTTTTTTTAAATAAATGAACTATTACTATAAAGGTTCTGTCTCTTAGCTTTATGTTATTTTTGCATACATTAACAATCAAGCTACATCAAAAGCACCAGACATACCTCATTAAAGTTGTATTTCCAGTGAAGGGACCAAACCTAATCTCCTCAAATGGGGGCTGAAAGCCCAGTATATGCAAAGCTTCTTCTTGAGTAATAGGTGGTAAACTAAAACAAAAACAAACAAAACAAAACAAAACAAAACAAAACAAAACAAAAAAACAAAAAGAAGTTGTTTTATGAAGTGATTAGCAATATATTTTGGACTCTCTAAAGACAAAGTGGTCTGTGTGTGACTTACCTTCCAGCTCCCAGTGTACTATATAAGAAGTTCCAGCAAGACACTAAGGATGAAATTCCACAGGAAGTCTTGTATTGAGGTCGGCTAACACAATACCTAAACCAAACAAGAACCCAAACACATTAGAAAGAATTCTTGATTTAATAAGAGGAGCAACCTGAACTACTTTTCTGTGTGTCATGCCATTGAAGTGCCATGTTATATTAAATGTTTTTACTTTGCCAGTATTAAAAAAAAAGAGAAAGAAATAATAGTACATTCTTAACAACAATTAAAAAAGAGCAAATACGTTAACAATTTCTTTAAGTTTGTCAAATACCACCACCCTATTTCATGTAAATCAGGCAAATTTCTAACAGCCCCATGGGAGTTCTGTACAAGAGATCCTGTAGGAAAAAATGGTTCTGTACTAACATAATGTACAGTTTGATGCACTCTCTTCTAACACATGAACTTGTAGTAAGTCGCATCTCTATCAGTTTACTAATGAATGTCATCCCAGGTTGCAGATTTTCTAAGCTAACAAACTTTCTGATGTCGCAGATATATAGTAAGAACCAGACCGATTCATTAAACTAAGTTAATTTAGTGAACTATATTCATTTGATGTATTTTGTATAGAACTGACAGATTCTGATCAAGTATTTCCTTGTCAAAAGAAAAATTAGGAGTAACACATATCAGTACCATGTTTAAGGTTACTTTTTGCTTGACCATGCTAATGAACTTGGGGTTTTTTAGCAATTAATCCCCATTACTGAAAGAAAAAAAATGTTTAGA
The DNA here is from genome assembly GCF_036013475.1 of Columba livia. Taxonomy (NCBI): domain Eukaryota; kingdom Metazoa; phylum Chordata; class Aves; order Columbiformes; family Columbidae; genus Columba; species Columba livia. The sequence continues at coordinate 58,782,896 of NC_088602.1, read as the reverse complement.
AAGAAAAATGTTTTTAGCATTTAAAAAAATGGGAGGAAAGTTTTCATTCTTCTTGTAGAAAGTATGAGATTTAGTTTACGTGTTTAACATATCCCCATTTCTAATTTAAAGAAAAGCATTAAGACATTACTAAGAAGTTTGAAATCAGATAACCAGCAAGAGTGATTACCAACAAACTGTATGGTGATAATCTTAAATAAAATTCATAAATAGTACCATCTCCGAAGGTCCAACACTTTCCTCTCCTTCACATCTTCAAGAGCAGAACGCTGAGAACACTCCCTGTATTGTCTGCTTTTTTTGTCTACGGATTTTTTCTTTGTCACTTGCTTCTTCATGTTGCCTGCAAAACAGATTTCAGAAACAAATGAATACCTAGTTTACCTTTTGTATCTATCTTCTTAAATATTTTTTACTTACAGCATGAACCTCAATAGAGACACTGGTTGTGTCAGTATGTCCAAACTTGGACTAAACATTAATTGAATGAAAAATTTCAGATGCATAGTCAAGATTGTCAACAGGTTTGTAAGGCTGCCATTAGCTCTATAAACAACATCTTGTTTTTCTGAATAGAATTAATGGTGACCTGCCCAACTGTTCAGATAGAGCAGTAAATCTCATTATTCTAATGCGTTAAATCATCCATCCCAAAAATAGACTCTCAGGCCTCATGGACTTCCCATCTCCTAACATTAAATGCACAAGGAGATATAATGAAGCACTTGTTTTTCATAGCCAAGTCCTGTAACCAGATACACTTCCTGATGAAAACTTAAATGCAAATCAAGTGAGAATAATATACTCGCGAGGTCTTTTCCTTTTTGTAAGTCACTGAGACAGTGAAAAATTAAAAGAGTTGGGCCACATGCTAAAGTAGGAATATTTCTGTTCCATTTTAAAGCCATCATATCCAAATGAAATATACCACAAATATTTAGCAAAATTTATCATCCTGTAAAATATTATCATTTATTTCTTATTTTTAAAGACACTACATGTACACATCAAAAGGCAATGGCAATTTACTAATGGTATTTAAGTTCTGCTAAACTGGTTTCAGGCTAGTAGACAAAACAGGAACTTGACTAGCTAGGCAACCCATTAAGGAAAACAGCTACAGCCAGCTGTAGATAAGAAAAGGGATTACGGAGAAAAGACAAAAAAAACAAAAACAAAAAACAAACACACCGAAAAAGCCCACCACACAAAACACAAATGCATATGAACGTGCCTGATTCACAGTTGCAATTTGTGACCAGGCAGAGAAAAAAACATAGGAAACAGCAAAGAAGACAGTTTTGAAGAAATGGGCTCCCTAGCACTGTATACATATATCAAATCAAAATACATACGTTTTCACTACAGAAAACAACTGCTTTCCTAAATAACTATAATTATTTCATTTACATGTCATAAGTAAACCATGTCTTTAATTTCAAAATACATGTCTGAAGTACTTGAAACATCTGTGCAAGTGACAAACCTGTACTTAACATGTAATAGTAATCACTGCACAACGTGCCACACTCTATGAAAGAAAAAACACCCCAAAAATCCAAGGAAAAAAAAGGAAAACAAACCCAAACCAAAAGCCACCACAAGCAATACCCCCAAAAAAACCCAGACAGTTAAGCAAAGGCCAGCCTTGGTTTAGAGCCACTTCCCCAGAAGCTACACTTGGCTTGTACTCCTCCTACCTCACCCTCTCCTTTCCTGACAAGCAAATTGTTTGAAATGACATACAGGCTCTTCTATAGCAATTCCTCAAGAGATACCTGTCCTGACCAGCCCCCTCCACAATGAAGCTGTAAACACAACGCCTTTTCGTATCACAACATAAAATCTTCACCACCTCACCTGCTTTATTCTTCAGATTTGTGGTCACGCCATTGAACTCTGATTTGTCGATTTCCCATGCCAAGGGAAGCTTCCCAAGACCGCCAGGCAAGCTTTCCAAGTCAGCATCTTCCCTGTATATTATTTCTGAAGCACCGGTTTGAATGCCGAGTAAGCCAGGTGTGTTATTTCCAGCATTTAAGGCAGCACTGCCTGACAGACAGGCACTAACTGAAGCACTTGGGCTTTTACAAATAGATGGTACTCTGTTTAAAAAAGCATAGTCTGAGCAGATGGTATAAAATTTCTCTCGTGTATGAGTCACAGGACATCCCCATGGATAATGACCATCTCCCCTGGACACCAAGGATGCAGTGGAGGCGTCTGATGTGCAGTATGGCTTCAAGGGATCATGAAGAGAAGCTTCTGGGGATGCTTTCCCAGGTTTGTTTTCAGTGTTCCCATTATTTCCAGAACCATTCTCCTTTTCATCTTCTGAAATGGTAGGCATTGAATGATACTGAAAAGAGTATGGTACAGCTAAGAATATTTTTTTTCTTTATGTTTTAATTACAACAGAGTTTGCATCATTGCCTCCATTGCCTCTGCAATCTATTGATAAGGTACCTGAAAGAAAATGACAAGTTAATACAAGTGTCTCAATCAATATAAAAGATACAGAAAGCTTATCTATGAACTCATATACAATAAAAGCTGAAATACCTCTACAGATACATCACAACACACACCGTGTCTTTGTAGAATTCTAGACATGCTTAAGAGGTGTGAGGTGCCCACAGCATACACCACAGTGATACCACATGATAGTGGTAGCGACAGTGAATACAACATGAGTGATTACACTTGTGAAGCAATACAGGAGTAAAAAGAAAAACAAAACTAAATCACAAACTTTCCTACATTTACATAGCTGTGGTTGACTACTCTTATTTCCTTATAGCCACAACACTTTGCATATGTGGAGCACAAACTAATCCACGCAAATTAATAAATCAGAGAGACAGCAACCTAAAATCACTTCATTCTGAAGAATCCTGCATGTTTGCTGAAAGTGAAGTTCAAGCTTACAGAAAATTACAGTAACTATTACCTCTGTTGACTGTAAACTGACACTACTACCCTCAATCTGTTCCACTCCTGTCCTCATATGGCTGTTAAGCGTTCCCTTTTATTTTTATGCGCCTCCAATTCTTCAAGATGTGAGAAAGCAAAGCATCAGATTTTGTTTATAGTTGCTAAGAATTACCAAAAACAAACTTAAAAGGCTGGCTTGCTTTCAGTGTTTTTTTTAAAAAAAAGCAAATTGACAGTACTCATTATCCGTCATCTCAGCAGCTTGCACGTCTGCGGCGTGAAGACACACACAGCAGATGGGAAACCTGGCACGCCGGAGGCAGGAGTTTCACTGAGGAGCAGAATCCTGCGACACCGACTTCTGGTCACGGAACACGAACCAACGGCGCGTGTCTCTGCCAGAGCGCGTCTTGCGACCAAACCCAAGCAGGACTCTACTTGAAAGGTTACAAGGCAATACCAAAACACACGCACGTACTCCGCAGCTGCTGGCAATGAACACAGCCCAACGGCGCCCAGCCCCGGCACAACCTGCTCTCCCCATCTCCGTGGGGATTCACCCACCAGGGAACCCGCGCAGCTGCCCACGGGGTGCGGGACACCCGGGCCTAGCACCGGGGAGGGGCGGGAGGGCTGAGGCGCCGCCAATCGAGACCTCGGCGCGGCTCCGTGGGCCCGCCCCCCGCGCCGCCGACAGTCGCTTCCAGAGTGAACAGCGTCGGGTTGCGGGAAAGGCCCGCGGCTCGGCGGGAGGGCGGACCCGTTCTCTCCCACAGCGCCTGCGAAGGCCGGCGGTGCGGGGGCACCCGGCAGTGGGGGCAGAGGGGACTTGCGGCGGCTCGGCCCGCGCTCCCGGCCCGTTACCTGCGCGGCGCCCGCCTGCGTCGCCTCCCCCGGCCGCGGCGGAGCGGGGACGCCAGCGCGCCGGAAGCAGACACGGCGCGCGGGGGGAGGGTGTCGCGCCGTGGGCTCACCTGCGCCCCCACCGCCCCCCGCTTCCTCAGCACCGCCGGCCGGCACCAACTCTGGCGGCCGGCAGGGGGGAGACGCGGGGCGGCCTGGCGGCGGCGACCGTGCTCCCGCTGCGGCTTCTCACGGTGTGTGAGAGCAGCCGCCTGCGCGTCTGCCGGCGGTGCAAGCGACTACACCTTGGCGCTGTGAGAGACGCATATTTAACCTTGTGTCGTACCCCCCCTCGTCTTCGCCCTCATGGTCTCCTCCGCCTCTGGCCCACAGGCGGGAGGGAGTAAGGATCTCGGGGATGGCGATGGGGGTCGGCCCGCGGGGGCAGCCGTGCGTACCCCGGCTGGCGGCTGCGCTCCCCCCGGACTGGCCGGGGTTGGGAAGCGCTCTCGCCTGCCCGCCGAGGTGAGGCTCCGGGTGCTGCACGGGGATTCGGGAAAGGCGGGAGGTAGATGAGAGAGCGAGGGGCACTGCCTGAAGGGGAGGAGCGGGACGCGCAGCGTTACCTGATGGGGACAGGGAGCTCCAGGTGCAGAACGTGAAGCTGCGATGACTGATGGGTACGTGACTGCAGAAAATCCTGATACAAGTCACCCATCGCCGGCGGTCATCGCTGGCAGTGAAGCTGCCCAGCTCCGGAACAGGCGACAGCTGAGACTGCGGCCCCAGCAGCCGCAGGGTCACCCCCGCCCTCACCGCAGCCTTCTGGAATGCGGGCGCTCCCGCGTACCGGGGCCCGCGGTCGGTGCTTCACTGCCGTCGGGCTGCGGGTGCTGGTGCCGGAGCTCTGCCGCACGGCCCAGCGCAGGACCCGGACTGGTGGGGAGGTCAGAGGCCGCTCTTCTCTGCCCGGTGCCCTGGGACTCCCGGCCCTGCTACCCCGAGCTCCGTTCGGTTAAATAGGCTCGGTTTGGCTCACGGCAAGTCTTGGCTCAGTTTTGGTATCGCCCCCTGACGCGGTCAAATTTTCCCATTCAAGGTGGGGAAGATGTAGGAGCATAAATGTGAGTGTTGGATTCCTCCTGGGGACCAGGGGACAGACGTCCAGACCTTTTATTTGCACCAGGTTTCTCTTGGTTTCCCTGATGGTAGTGAGAATACGTGTAACAAAAACGCTTATGGAAAACTGTATAAAGGAACAAAAGATTGTTTCAGGTAACAGTGTGTGGAACTGCTGCCAATGTTTCCCATCTCATCTGCACTGCAGTCATCGTATTTTCAACATGAACAAACACAGTGACAATAGAGATATAAGCGGAGCATTTTCAGTACTGCTATAAATATTTAAAAATTATTTATTTTTAAATATTCAGATTTGTAATATTAAATGATTGTTTTTAATAACGAAGTAGTTATAAAAATTTAAATTAAAACTAAAGCAGAGAAAGATCAAAAAGTTATATGGTGTCCTGGCAGAAGATTAGATGCTAGTGATTACAGCATGATGCCCTCAGCCCACAGAGCCCCTGCTCCCAGCAGTAGTTTCTGTGAGAGGTGCTGCAAGTAATGGAAAAAAATAATAAAATCCTTCCTCACATATTAAGACTTATTTGATAGTTTTCAGTAGTTAGGCAGAGGACAGTCCTCTCACACTTGTTGGCACAGCCAAGTTTGCCATCCCCCCTGGACACAAGTAAGACCAGACCTAGATCAGATTCAGAATTGGTTGTGGCTTCATCCCGAGGCAACCTGCCTCTCGTCATGCAGAGCGTCCCTCATGCCTTTGCCAGCTGGAAGCCTGTTGAGCCTTCGTTGGCCAACAGCCTTTGAAGTAATCAAACAATTCTGCCTCCAAAGCATTTTTCTCTGAGCCAAATTATAGACATTAGGATAGCAGCAACGCTTGCTTTGCCAACCAGGACTAAAATTAGGTTGTATGATTTATTTTACAACTTGTTTGAGTGCTGACAAATAGTGCCAGATCTCCACATGGATTCCCCGAGCTGCACTAATGTGAGGGAGAAAAGCTGGAGGAGAGAATGGCAGGGGGGTATAAGTGTGTCACCTTTACCGTCATCTCTGCTGTGCCTTTTTTTAACATGATGATGCTGCCCTGCTAGGAAGAGGAATGATGTTCTGCGAATTCTGTAGGTGTAAAATTTATTTTTAAATAAAAGCATCTTTAAAGTTATTTTCTACTAAAAGAGACTGCCTTGTATCATGCAGCAAAATGTAAGCTGATGAGTGCATTTCAACCTGTGAAACACATCAAGAGAGTTAAGATGGGGAAGGGAAAGGAGCTCAGGGGCCATGGACATAAATTAGGGCCTGCATGAATTTTTGGACTGAAAATTGCAAGTCTTCTAACAGCTGAATGTCCTGAAAAGTCATGTAAAAGGGAACAGCAGGAGAGAAGAAAATGTGCCTTTAGAAGCTGGAGCTTGATAACTTTTTAAGGCGTTTTGTAATGAGGTTGGTGGCTGGAAAAGACTATGTTCATTAGCCCTGAGACACCTCCCTGGGGAGCCTGTTCCAGTGCTCCACCGCCCCCTGGGAGAAGAACCTTTTCCTAATGTCCAACCTAAACCTCCCTTGGCACATCTTCCTGCCATTCCCTTGGGTTCTGTCATTGGTCACTAAAGAGAAGAATTTGGTGCCTGTCCCCCCACCTCCCCTTGTGAGGAAGCTGTAGAGTGTGATTAGGTCTCCTCTTAGTCTCCTGCAGGCTGAACAAACCAAATTACTTTAGCCACTCCTCATAAAGTTTCCCCTCCAAAACTTTCACCAACTTCATGGCCTCTCTTCTGGACACTCTCCAGTAGCTTTATATCCTTTTTATCCTGTGGTGCCCGGAACTGCACACAGTGCTCCAGGTGAGGCTGCACCAGTGCAGAGCAGAGCGGGACAATCACCTCCCTCGCCCGGCTGGCAATGCTGTGCTTGATGCACCCCAGGAGACTGGTGGCCCTTTTGGCTGCCAGGACACACTGCTGGCTCATGGCCGCACTCGAGCTCATGACATGGAGAAAACAGTGACACCGATATATCTGGATGCCCAAGTCAGAGACACGGGCAGAGGCAGCTTTCCCCAGTCTGATACTGAAAAGTCAGCAAAAAGACTCTATAATGCTGTTTTGAAAGCATTAAAAAGCAGGCACTTTCATTGCAGCATGCCAGACGCTTGGAGGATTACTCCTCTAGTCGAGCGTGCACGCGATTCACACTTCTTGGTATTTATTACATATACCTATTGCATATTCATTTGTTTCTACTCCTTAGTTAATGCATTACACATAACATTAAATATAAATTATTTCCATAACCCTGCCCTTTGCTGGCAGTCCATCTTTGGTGTTCCGGAGTCTTCATCAGGGGTCTCTGGTGGTGCCTTGTTGTCTTGGTGGCCTGGTGCCACCCCCAGAGTCAGCTTCTTGACCTGATTCCTTGAGTACACGTGTTGTCATTTTGTGCTGCTACTCAGCAAAAGCCATGTAACCCTTTCTTCATTTAGTGGAACATTACACTTTCCAGCTTGCAAACCGAGGACACCCCGCTTTGCCTCATGTCCAGTCTCTGTAGAGCTATTGTTTCTCTGTTAGGTTTCTGTTACATTATGCCTAGTCTTGCTACATTAAGCTTAGTCTTGCTACATTATGCCTGGGGGTTTCTGAAAGATTTCTGTTCCTCTCACCAAGTCCCCTTCCTCTGAGGTGATCCCGGCGGTAGGTCCCAGCGGAGTCCCTGGAGCGGGCGGGCCGCTCCGGCACTGAGGCAGCTCCGGGCTGACCCGGCGTGGGCCGTTAACCGCCGCCAACCGCTTCCAACCGCCTGTCAGCCGGACTACGGCTCCCGGCAGCGCCGCTCGGCGCGGGAAGTGCGGGGCCGCCCGCCCCGCTCCCGCGGAAGCAGGGGAGCGCTCCGCCCCGCTCCGCTTCGCTCGGGCGCCGCGGGGATGGTACCGTGAGGAGCCGAGCAGGCAGCCGGGTTCAGAGCCAGGGCGGCAGAGGCCCCGCGATCCTCCCCGCCTAGGCCCCCACCCCATGCAGCCGCGCCGAGGGCGGGACTCCCCGGTGCCGCGGTGAGGGCAGGACGAAGGTCCCGGCTGCGCCCCTTCCCGCGCCCCGGCGGTGTTTCTCCGTCGGGGGAAGCGCTGTCAATGCGTGGGCTGTGGCCGCTCTGCCTCGCCCTAGGAGCCGTTGCGGCGGGCGGGGGCGGCCGGCCGAGCCCCGAGCGCAGCGCGGTATGGGGGCCCGGGCTGCGGGCGGAGGCTGCGCTCCCCGCTCGCTACTTTTACGTGCAGGCCGTGGATGCCGAAGGGCAGAGGTAAGTGCGGCGGCGGCTGCTTTTCACGGAGACTTCGGTTGCGGGCAGAAAAAAAATCCGAGAGATCGGTTAAAAAGTCACGTTCCCTCCCCCGTCCCGTTTGGGAGGCTGAAGGGATTGGGCGGGGAGCGGCAGAGCTTTTTACGCGCCCTTCCCCGGGCACCACCACCCCCTCCACGTTGGGCAGCCGCTTAGATATTTGCGGGCCCTGGGTCCAAATCGTACTTGCTGGATTTTTCGTGAGGGAGCAAAGCGTCCTGCTCCCCGCCCGGAACGGCAGCGGTGCCAGCGCGGCTGCACGGCCCGGCCTCGGCAGGGCTGAGCTTCCCTGCCCGTGCCCCCGACACCTCCGCCGTGTCGGCAGAAATTCACATGGGATTTTCTTCCAGAAAAGGAAACTACTGGTGCTGAAGGCTCCCGCCCCTGTGAATTTTTCTCTTTATCACTTTAAAAGTGCTAATTAATCTTTTTAGGAGTATCATATAACTGCTCAAGGGGCTGAGATGAGGAAAGAAACTATGATGAAAATGTTTAACAGAAAAACACATGTATTGGTCCAATCAATAACTGGAGACGGAGACTGAGAGAAGACCTCATGGCGGCTACAGTTTCCTCACAAGGGGAGGGGAACAGGAAGGCGCCAAACTCTTCTCTTTAGTGACCACTGGCAGAACCAGAGGGAATGGCAGAAGATGTGCCAGGGGAGGTTTGGGTTGGACATCGGAAAAAGGTTCTTCCCCCAGAGGGTGGTGCAGCACTGGAACAGGCTCCCCAGGGAGGTGTCACGGCCCCAAGCCTGACAGTGTTCAAGAAGAGACTGGACAAGCCCTCAGACACGTGGTGTGAACTGTGGGGTTGTCCTGTGCAGGGACAGGAGTTGGACTCGATGATCCTTGTGGGTCCCTTCCAACTAAGGACATTCTATGAACAATTTATGATTTATTCTATTTTGTCAATACCTTTGTAATAATACATTTATTATATACCTACTCAGGTGTCCTGCTTGGTTCCACTGTTGGGAACATCAGTATTTCTCCTAAACACATAGGCACAAGATCAGTAGAATCATTTAGGAAGTACTCTGTAGGCCATTAGATAAATTTCATATGAATAAAATCAGTAAGCTTTCAGAGGATGCTCATGGCTTTACATTTCTACAGGAAAGAAACCTTGACTGTACAAGCTAGGTAGGAGAGTGCTCCATCCACATTGTCCAGATTAGATGCACCATGGGACACACAAGTCTGGAAGCTGCCAATTCAGTTTATCTTGGGCAGTAACTATTTCCTGCATTTAGTTGAACTGGCAGCTCTCTAGTATGTCTGGCCAAGTTTTGGGAAAGGTGATGAGACTGCTGGGCTGTAATCTGTCAGTCCAGCCACTCCCACCAACTCTCTCTTTATCCCAAGCTTTCCGTACATATTCGGGACCGTGTTTAAAGAGTTGGATGAAAATTGGCAGATGCAGCATTTCGATTGTGCTAACTTTGTTAATACCTCTATGATATGTGATAACGTCATTATTTTTCAAATTATTTATTGGTTTTATGGAGGCTTTTCTGTGACTGATGTATGATGAATTTTACCAAAATGTCATACATACACATTGAATTACATGATCCCACTATAATGTTTTTCCCTACCAAAACACTCACATTTGCAATATCTTCCCCCCCCCAACCCCCCTCGTATGAGCTACCATAATAATTTAGAAGTTTAACTTTGTTCTTCACTTCCTTAAATAATACCTGGAAAATAAAGTAAACTGGAAATATTTTGCACCTGTATGTAAAATAACAGACTTATTAAGCTGCTAAAGTGAAGCTTATTCTGCTATATTTTTAGAGAATCATAGAATGGTTTGAGTTGGAAGAGACTTTTAAAGATCATCTAGTCTGATTCCCCTGCCATGGACAGGGACATCTTTCCCTAGATCAGGTTGCTCAAAGCCCCATCCAGCCTGGCCTTCAACACTTCCAGGAATGTGGCATCCACAACTTCTCTGGGCAACCTGTTCCCGTGCCTCACCACCCTCATGGTGAAGAATTTCATCCTTATATCCAATCTAAATCTACCCTTTTTCAGTTTAAAACCATTGCCCCTTCTCCTGTTGCTATGGGACAGGACACCAAGATACATCCAGTAAGATTTATATATCTGCATGTTTCCTACCTTCCCATCATTTTACGCTTGAGCTACTCATAATTAAAAACTATGCTGAATTTCTAAAGGTGCTCTGTTCCCATGTAATCAAAGACTATATTTCCAACACTGTTCAACATGTAGGGCACCAAGTAATTTTGAAGCTGTGTTAATGAGTATCTGAATGGAACTTTCTTGATACCTTCTGCTTCTAACAGAGATGTTTTAGGTAGCCTAACAAAATTCCCTTTGGAAAAATCATTAGGATGTGCTCATAAAGCCCTAGCATGGCTCAGTAAGGTCACTGGAAATCTGTCAGTGATCAAACTAAGAAAGCTGCTGTGTGTTTCCTTTTTTGTTAAGCTCCCATTTATTCTCTGGGTAGGTTCACTTCAACGCCGGGTGAAAATGCATTCCAAGTGAAGATCACGGCTCCTGAAGAACAGTTCACTCGGATTGGTGTGCAAGTATTAGACAGGAAAGATGGTTCCTTCCTTGTGAGATACAGGATGTATGCAAGCTACAAAACCCTGAAAATAGAAGTCAAAACTGGAGATAAACATGTTGCAAAGTCTCCATACATTTTAAAAGGTAAGAAGCAGCACTACACGTAGAATTTCTATTGTGTTTTTTTCTCACAAACTGTATTCCCAAATGTCTTCTAGGATAAGCATAGGTTTTTGCAGGACCTCAGTATTTCTCCAGACTATCAAATCCTATTGGAATTATGGATTCATTATGTGTCCTGCATGTACTATTCAAAATAGTAAAAAGAAACAAATGCTGTTGAAGCTGTTGCGTAGCAAATACATGTAGAAGGCTCACATGGAAGCTGATGTAGCTTGGCATGACACCATAGGAGTAAAAGAAAAGTTCAAATATGTCCTTTTAGAGTTGGTGAAGGTTTGGCCCTAAGCAATGAATGCTCAGTTCCTGACCTGATTTTGTGATCTCAACAGCTCAATACTGTGATCTACTAAAAATAAAACAATTGTGTTCCTGATAGGACCTATTTACCATGAAAACTGTGACTGCCCTCAGGAGGAGAGCAGTGTATGGCTGGAAGAGATGAACTGCCCTCAAATCATTCCACAGATTCAAAGAGACCTAGCCAATTTTCCCATTGTTGATCCAGATAAGATTGCAAAAGAAATTCCACAGAGGTTTGGACAGAGACAGAGTTTGTGTCATTACACCATCAAAGATAATGAGGTATGGAATGGGTTGATCTGAAGTCCATACAGGCATCTGGTGGCATGTCATACTACTTGGCTGCTTGGCTCTTCCCACTTGATAGGCTTCTTGTCTCTTCTTTAGGAAACTTCATTTGCTTGCTTCTCTATCCTTGAATACTTTGCAGTTTGCATAAAAGCTCGGTAATATCTGTCCTACTTTGTAAAGTGCTTTTTGTCCACCTTAAAACTGAAGCAACTGTAGCACAGTGAAGGCAAATTACTTTCCAAGCAATCAATGTGAGTACTGGGCACAGACCCAAGTCTTCTAAATGCTAATTCAGCTTCCCATTCTGTGAGTATATTGCTGTGGAGTGTCCCAATCATCTAATTGGACATGCATCAATAAATTATGTTGTGCATAATTCTGAGGTAAAGAAATACCACTTTTGGCTCCACTGAGGACCAGAGCTACAATTCTTTTTAACAAAACTCAACTGACTTCTGTAGAATTTCATATGGAAACAAGAACAATGGAACACAACAGAAACAGGCAACCAATTTTTGTTTCCATGAGACAGACCTAAAATGTCTGCAAATGCAAGCAAAGCTTGTCCTTTTTCTTTGTCATTTTTCTGTGATGAGTTAGAGAGGTGAGATTTCTAAAGCTTCTCAGCTGATTCATAAATCTATACAGCCATACAATCTGACTAGTTACTTACCAAGTGATTAAAAGAGCTCTAAATTGTGCTGGCTGTTCTTTGAAATTAAAACATCAGACCAGTAAAACTTTGTTTATTTTCAGGTTTATATCAAGACATATGGGGAACATGTTGGCTTCAGAATTTTCATGGATGCCATACTGCTTTCTTTGACAAGAAAAGTGAGTACATTTGTACAGTTGTTTATTCTACATGTCCTAATTTATAGAAGACTGAGATTAACAAATACACTTCAGCATATTTGTAGGATATTTCTGTTAAAATACTTTCTTGTTCTTTGATTGATGATGGAAAAGTCAGATGGATTTGCCGTGTTTGAAGCTGGCATATTCTAGAATGCTATTTGATCAGTGTGTGGAGTATCACAAATGCAAATTAAATACCAGGCTTTTATAGTTCGATAGATTTGGACAAAGTGTTTTGTGGTTTTGTTTTGTTTTGTTTTTTCTGTAGACTAAGTAAATCATCCTGTAGCATCTAATAGAAAATTCTGTCTCTGCTAGTGCATCTTACAAGGTGACTGAAAATAACAGGGAATTTATATCGTTCTGCATTGAATTCTGTAAGTTGAAAACAAGACAGGAAGGGTTCAGAAAGAGCACCAAAAGCCCAACATGCAACATGTGGGGAAACTCCCTTGATGTACAAGCAAAAAGCACCACACAGACTCTTCCTTAAGAAAACCTTGGAAAAAAACCTGACATTATGTACATAGTGACCGAAGGACTGAAGTTTCAGCATGCAAATATGTGACATCGTCTAAAGTGAGTAGTAAGAGAAAGATGAAGATATCTGAGTTAATATGTGGTTTTGACTGTAAAATGGTAAAGCACTTGTCTTTAAAATGGAGAGAAAGAAGACAGAAGAGCTACTGAGAAATGGAGTTGTTGACCCCCCCAAAATTCCTTAAAAATCTAATAAAAATTAGACAGCTGAAAGATAAGGTAATTGGTGTGAAAAAACATTCATTTAACATAAAAAAAATCAAGCCATACTTATGTAATTTCTTCCCATAACAAGATAATAAGTTTCCTTTATGGATCTCAAGTATATTAATTTTAGTTAGCTTTTTTCAGGGTCTCACAAGTTTCTCACAAACAAGACAGGCAAACTTCTCCTAGAAGAAGCTGGATAAATTGTATGGAAAAATGGATAAAATAAGTGAAAAGGGTAGGATAGTATGCAAAGGCTGGATGTCATGTAGTTATGGCACCTATATAAAATAGGGAGTGTGTTATTATTTTCTGCAGGAAAGTGTGGAGGTTGCAGCATCACAAGTTTCACATGAGTCAACAGTGGTGTGCTGTTGCGAAAAGCTAAACACACAAATTAACAGAACAAACACATGAAAGAAATGTAAAGTAACCTTTCCACTATTCTCAGGATTAGAAAAGCATCAGTTATGCTTCTGTGTCTGCCTTTGGCTGTCAGACTTCAAGATTGTTCAGTTACTGACGCTGCACAGGGAAGTGGTGAGAATGACTGAACATACAAATGACGATTTGTTTAAGTGGGGATTGTTTCACCTGACAGTGTATAAGGGAGACATGAACGTAGCCTTTCATTATCTAAAAGGTTGCTCTGTGGAAGATGGAAGTAAGCTGTTCTTGATGCCAGGAGTATTGGACAAGAAATAATGGGATTAAATTGCATCAAAGGTATTTCGGCTAAATGTTGGAAAAGATTTGCTAACTCCGAAGACAGAAACTGTTTGCAGATCTAGAAAACACAATTTGTTTCATCCCCATTAAACACTGTAGGAATTTCTATTAAGACATTGTCACTGAAAGACAATATATCTATTGGGCTGGAGAAGAAGATTTAACCTGTTGAATGATTCTGCCATTGAGGATGTAGATCATATATAATTTGTATCATTTCTATGTCCATTATAACCATTAGATGGCACTGTACTAATAAACTGGTAACTGGTACAATACCAAACGTCAGACTGTGTTGGTATCAAAACTGGCCCTACCGGACCACCAAAGTGACATCAATAATTGGTGGCCAGTAACCATCAGATCAACCATTTTGAGGTTGTTCTCAATTTTAACAGCAAGTTTCACCAAGGCAAGTCCCACTGACCCACGACAAAGCGAACTTATGAAGTCATCAGCATGTACAGAAAATTTGAAACTGTTATAGTTTGAAGTGCAAAAAGGGAAAAGTGACCCCTGGGGGTGGTCTTCATTGATCTACCTAAAGCCTTTGACACGGTGAGGCATTCTCATATCATTACAGCTCTTAGACAGAAGGGCATGAACCAACTTCTTATTGCCCTGAATAAAAATATGTACCATAACATCTGTACTCATATTTTCTTGAAGAATGAACAGTTTGATCTCATTGGGATCCAGACTGGTGTGAAACAAAGTGATCCAATGTCTCCAATTTTATTTAACTTATCATTGGACTCTCTGCTGTGGAAATCGAAGGAGAAAGGAGAGGCATTCCTATACTGCTCAAAAAGTGTTTCAATTGTGGCCTTTGCAGATGACCTGGTATTGTTGAATGGATCATGGGCAGGAATGCAAAAAAATATTTACATTTTGAAGGTATTTTGTAATGCAACTGGCCTCAAAATACAGGGAGAAAAGTGCCACAGCATTTACATTCAGCCAGCAAAAGACTCTTATATGATTAATGATTGTCCTTTTCGGTTGATCAGCAGCACTCCACTGAACATGAACCTGGTAACTCGGAAGAATATCTAGGGTTATGTGTGGACCCCTGGACAGGAATATAAAAGTCAGAACTTCTGGAAGAAGTAAAGGGCTAGATTCAAAAAATTAGAAAGGTGGCATGGGAGCCTTTTCAGAAAGCTGACATCTTGAAAGGAAATCTTATTCCACAACTGACGTACTTAGCAGATCAGGCCAATGTAAAAGAGCCATACCTGGAAAGCCTTGACTTGGCAATTCAAACGGTTGTTGAGGAATGGTTAAATCTACCAACAAATGCTTGTGGTGCTATCCTGTATTCAAGTACTCAGGATGGTAGGCTGGGCATTACCAGACTCTCAGCACTGATTCCTAATGTACAATCTTGAAGACCTACAGAGACTTGCGCAGTCTTTGGATGAGACAGTAAGAGCTGTCATTAAATGTGAAGGTATTGAAAAGCATTTGAAAGATAATGGATTGCAGCAAGAGGGCATAAGGATAAAGCTCCATCTGTTGGGACCCAAGAGTGGTCCTTGTGATATCAGAGGAATTGGGCTGTGAGGAACCAGACTCAGAATGGGAGAGACCCACTCCAAAAATCAACCTTCAGAGGCCTTGTAACTGGAGGAAAAAAGAATCTGTAAATTGGACCAACCTCTTCTCCCAGGTCTGTGGGATTTCAAACTTTGACAGGGATAAAATCTGTAGTTAATGGATTGTATATTGCAGAGGCATTCTCCACAGGTAGCTCATTAGTGCTCTACAATTAAGAGCAAATGTCTACCCCACAAGAAAATGTTTGCCAAGGGGCAGACAAGAAACTCAAATCATGCTGACGTTGCCAGGTAGAGAATGAGACGTGTGCACGTATTATTGGGCATTGTCCTGTAGCTCAGGGTGCCAGGATCGAAAGACATAACCAATTATGAGAAATTTTGATTGACAAAGCTAAAAAGAAAGAACGAGTAGTATTCCAAGAACTGTTATTGAAAGAGGAGAAAAGTGAATTGTATAAACTGGACCTGGTATTTGTTAAAGGAGACCAGGCCCTGGTAGCTGACAGAACAATTAGATATGAAAGTAAATTAATGTCTTTGGCCAATTCAGCAGTAGAGAAAGTAAAGAAATATCAACAACTTAAAGATCAAATTGAAGAATTAACCAATGACACTAATATTAAATTTATTGGACATTGGTGCATGTGGAAAATGGTATCCAGGTAATTATGAATTGTAAAGTGATTTGGGATTGTCTAGCTCCCAATAAGAAAAGATTGCTTATCATTTATTGAATCGGGCATTATTCACCTCTGTCGATGTTGTGCATATATTTGCTAGTAAAGTGTGAACTATTGCAAGATTTTAAAGTATTGATGTCTATAATAAATTGCACTTCCATGCGAAGCAAAACATAGTTCTTCACAGAAATGGCGAGCCTGATGTGTCTTCTAGAACTGCTGTTCTGCCATCTATGCTGTTCCCTTTGCTGTTGTGCTGGAGGGAGGTGATTGAATTTTAAAATCATGATTTGTCACCAGATTGGACTAAAGATAAAAACTATTGGTCTTTACTTGGGTGGACAAGCCAACTTTACTTAGCTCAGAAAGGAAAGGTTTAGTTTATATATGTTCAATAAATAGCCTTTCTATGTCCATTATAACCATTAGATGGCACTGTGCTAATGGAATTTTGTGCTGAAGATTAGAATGTGTAGCCAAACACCCTCTGAAATGAAGGTAACCTTTTCTGTCAGTCTTTATACTGAAGACAAAAAGTCCTGCTTTGCATCTCCTGCCCTTAGAATTTCTGAATAACTCTGCCAAAGGTTCTTCCATGTCGCCAAGACAGAGAAAAATATCTTCAACCACTTAGGAGGGTGTTTGATATTTGGTACATTTTTCATTTCTATCTCTGTCCATAAGGATAAATTAAATCGGAAACTTAACAAAACCTATTTGGGACACAGAAGAATCCTGGCTGTGACCAGCCAGTCTGACCTGAAGAATAAAGGGGTTTGGGAGGAGAAATGCTTTGATGCATATATATAATGAGTCAGCAATATGTTTCAACTCTATTTTTACATGTTTATGTATAATACATTTTCATTTGAGAATTATTAACATTCATAAGTGTTCTTTCCTTCAGAGAAGGTATTTTCTCATACAGATACTGACAGAGTTGATGATAACACTTGAACAAAATGTTCCTAATCTCACACATAAAATTGTGATCTCTAAATTACCTTTTGGTAGTCAGGACAGAGATATTGGAGTTATTCTAAGTGTTTCCCAAAAATGTCAATATAATAGTCAGATATTTGTAACAGTCAAATACCCTATTAAGACTTATTAGGGAGAGAGGCAAAAATGAAAAAAATACTATATGACAGTTTAAAACCTGCGACATGCCTATCTGGTGAAAACAGCTCAGTTCTTGTTTCACTTTCTCAAAAAGAACTGCCTGGCAAGAAGGATGTTGTGGCAAAGACAAGCTAATTTGAGTCGGATTCTTTTGCTTTGAAAGAGGCAACTGAGGGATGTAGTGGAGTTTTATATTTAAAAAAATCATTGTCACTATAAGGGTGAACTAAGAACAGATGCGGCATTAGTTCTACACGTACGTTATCCATGCCTTCAGGGTTCTGTAAAACTCAACCATATGTCACCTTCAGCCTTCTGCTCTCTCAACTGAAGTGCCCCAGCATTTTCAATTTCTCCTCACAAGGCAGCTGGTCCATCCCTATCACAGCAGTTGCCTTTTGACATAACTTCTCTTTCTTGACTTGCAAATACCAGAACCACACACAATGCTCAAGATGGGTGTGCAGTAAGGTTCCACATAGCAGCAAAATTATGCCCCCTGTCATGTTGTTATAACATTTCCCGGCCATCAACAGTATTTTGCTTGCTTTTTGGCTGCAACAGCAATTTCAGATATGGTTCCATACTACCAACTATTCTTGATAAGTGAGGAAGTTAAGCTTATTAATTAACCCCAGCGTTGACTAAATGTGGACTTTTCATCATTTGTTCATTGTTGGCTGTTCATTTCTGTTACTTCTCTCCTGTTGGATTTAGTCATCATGCAGACAAAGGGCAAATCAGTTCATGGATGTAACAGAAAACTAATCTACCACCCAACAGCAATTTTCCATACAGTCATCAAGGTGGTTTGTTTTCCCTTAGAACTAGATGATTGCTTACTAGATCCCAGTACTAGCCTGGTACAAAAATTGTGTGGCCAATTGTGGAGAATAACAAGAAAACATCCTCTAAACTAGTGTGTTCCTATCCCTTTAAAAAAGAAAAAGGGCATTTATGTGACTTTGTGCAAATCTTAATTTTTTTTTTTCTTGTAGGCTTTTCTCTGTGGTCTGAGTACTTCTAACATGTTTCTAAAGTTTAACTATTTATTACGGGTACATTAAGTATATTAGAGACCTGACATTTTGTCTCTTACTGAGGTTGTTTTCAAAATGCAAGATGCCAGCAGGAAAATGGTGGTTTGTATTAAAATGCATTTGTGCCTACTTTGCTTCTGTTTAGGTGAAAATGCCAGATGTAGAATTTTTTGTTAATTTGGGGGACTGGCCTCTGGAGAAAAGGAAATCCCCACAGAACCTGCACCCCATCTTCTCCTGGTGTGGGTCCAGTGAGTCAAAAGACATTGTCATGCCAACATATGACTTGACAGACTCAGTTTTGGAGACTATGGGACGGTAAGAAATTGCTTAACGTTTTCACAAAATTCAAAACAAGGTATTTGTATTAACAGTATATTAATCAGTTTCCTCATTGAGACGCTGGCACCTGATAGGCAATAGCTGTGTAATCAGCATCCTAGTATTAACCAAGTTATGTAATATGTAACGTAAACGACATATATTAAAATACTTCACTGTTCCATTTCAAAGATCAAAATTAATCTAAACATGGTGAAGTCACTGAAAACAGCACTTAGAGAGAATGTTTTGAGGGTAGATATTTTGTAGATATTTATGAACACATTAACAACTGGCCAGGTACCTTTTTTCCTGATTTTCCTAAAATATTTTTCTATACCTTTTAAAGCCCAACATAGCCAGAACTCAACCTAGGACCTACCATCTCCCCTTTGGTTACTGATGACAATTGGCCTTCGTAACTGCTCTGTTGCTGTCTTGAAACACTCAAAAGCCAGCTTCTAAGAGATCTTAGTTATCCACTTTTAACTTGTTCATCATTTCACTGCATTCATTTCAGGTTCCTTGTCTTTATTGCCAAGACTATTCCTAAATTGGCTTCCCGCTGCCCCCCCCAATTTATGTGTTTTAATTTAGCAAAGGAAGTGAAATATCTTGTATTAAGGTAGTTAACTAAAAAACTTTCTTTGGACTATCGTGACTGCTTCATCACCATTATCAGCTATTGCATTACCCTCTATCACCATATCCACTTTCTTCCACGACAACTGACAGGTACTCTCTTTCCACATGTGATGTTGTCATCGCAGTGATGCCATCTTGCCACAGGCCTGTGAACTTGACATTCCTCGTTTATTTTTATTGCTGCAAAAATACTGATACAATATGTATACGGGCATGCTCACAACTTAACCTTCACCATTGGTGTTTGCCTATTAGTACTGTAAACTCTCTTAAGTAATTGCACTTAAAAAAATTTCCAGTAGGCTTCACTATTAAATCACTTCTTTCTCCTCCAGAGTCAGTCTGGATATGATGTCAGTTCAAGCAAATACTGGCCCATCGTGGGAAGACAAGAACACCACAGCGTTCTGGAGAGGACGTGACAGCCGCAAAGAGAGGCTTGAACTTGTGAAACTGAGTAGAAAATACCCAGAGATCATAGATGCTGCTTTCACAAACTTTTTTTTTTTTAAACATGATGAGAGCCTCTATGGCCCCATCGTTAAGCACATTTCATTCTTTGATTTTTTTAAGGTAAGCCTTAAATGAGGTTCTCAGTATTTCCCATTATCTAATAACTTTGTATATATTATTAATAATAAAGTGGTATTTAGTTTTTTCAGCACACTACCAGTACCAAGCGTGAGCAGGCATCCTTCCAGTGGGATTAACTGCTATGTAGCCCTTAATGCTGAGGATAATAATGTTTGATTTACATCTAAAGGTTCTGTAGAACCTCGTGTAATCTATGTAACTCCAAATTCCTTTTTATTTCTTTTTCCTGATTCAGCGATCAGGACTACTAACATAACTAACATAGTGGGAAAATCAGTGGATGAAGTGGCACATCTACCCTTGCATCCGAGGACGGGCATCTAAGAATTTCCAGAGAACTTAATTGATGAAGAGGGCATTTCCCTGTTCCCTGCACTGTGATGAATTCCAAGCTAAATAATAAAAGCTACTTAAACATTGATGCTTGCCTAGCCAATCCTACATTTCTCAATATCGGCAAGTCAGTAATACCAGTGCCCTCAGAATAATATAACCTAACCAAGCTACTTGGGTCTTCTGTTTGTTAATAACTTAATGGTCGTTTTTTTTCCAGTATAAATATCAAATTAATATTGATGGCACAGTGGCAGCATACAGATTGCCTTATCTACTGGCAGGAAACAGTGTGGTGCTAAAGCAAGATTCCATCTACTATGAGCATTTTTATAATGAGCTGCAGCCATGGAAACATTATATTCCATTTAAAAGTGACCTGAGCGATCTACTGGAAAAACTACAGTGGGCAAAAGAGCACGATGAAGAGGTAAATATACATTTAGAAGCACTCAGCAATGCTTCTAGACAGAGAGAGCAAAAAGTCCATTTCTTTAAAGCAAAAAAATCTATTAGAAGGGCTTAGAAAATTATTGTCATCAATTCTACAAATAAGAAGAACACTTTTTGAAAAATACATAATACTGCCTTTAATTTGAAATTAAATTGAACTTTGGAAAAATTAAAAGAGTATTTTCATAAGAATGCCTTGATTTTAAGAATGATTAAATAAAAATAAGTTATCTTAAACTATCAATGCTATACTTAACTCCAGAATTGATACTGACATCCTGAAATATTTTTTGAGAATTTAAAAAAAAACTGTTATTTTCTTTGACAGGCAAAAAATATTGCAAAATCTGGACAAGAATTTGCAAGAAATAATCTCATGGGAGACCACATTTTTTGTTACTATTTCAAACTTTTCCAGGTTGGTATGTTTTTAACAGCTACTACCACAAAAACAGAAGTCCCACAGAAAGAATTTAGGGCTACAGAGCTGCTGGAAACTGGCCAGTCCAGTAGTTGAAGCTACAAATCAAGCAGCAGCAATTAAGAACTTCAGCTGATTTACAAACATTGCATGTGGTTCTTCCTTCTGAAACCACTTCAGACTACGCTGGCACTTTGAGAGAAGTGATCGGATCCCATAAATCTTGATCTACTCTGCAAGAACATGTTGCCCACAATGATGAAAGAATTCCACGACAGACGCACACAACCTGTGAACCACAGCTGAAAATATCTGTGCATTAGCACCGACATACCAAAACTCCAGTGAGGCACCCAAAGCGGCCCCTCTCTGCACTCAGGCATCTGCTTAACCCATCCATGACACGATACGGAGTAACAGATTGTGTAGCCCCAGAGTTTTTACAAAATTACTCAGGTGATTTCTTGAGGTATTTACCCTGTTACTCCAAATATAAGACAGGGTCTTATATTAATTTTTGCTCCAAAACGTATTACTTTTTTACATGTATAGCTGCCTGGACACTATTTAAATTGACTTTTTTTTATGAACTGTAACTAAGGCTTATTTTTGGAGTAGGGCTTATATTTTGAGCGTCCTCAAAAATTCTGAAAAATCATGCTAGGGCTTATTTTCACGGTAGGACTTATTTTCGGGGAAACAGGGTGCAACCGGATGTACAATCTATGAGTTTATGAATTAATGATACCTTCCTTTTTTAAAACCTAGGAATATGCCAACTTGCAAGTGAGTGAGCCAAAAATCAGAGATGGGATGGAGAAAGTGCAGCAGCCTGAGGATGACCTTTTTCCATGTACTTGCCACAGAAAAAAGGTACAGGACATACAGCGTTAAATTATAAATGCTGGATGTCTTAGGTTCTTATTCAACCAGATTGGAACAGCTGTTGCTCAGTACCCCATGGTGTCAGTTACCAGACCATTAACACCTTTCAAACTTAGAAACCTTTCTTAATGTATTTGCAGGACTAGACAGTTAAAAATGGAGTTTCCAATTAACTGACAAATGCTTCTTCTTTCTTGACTGCAGGCCAAAGATGAACTCTGACAGAAATAAAATAATTGTTTAAATATTTACCTACATTCAGACTGTCTTCTTAAGGAAAGAAGAAAAACTTGGATTAAAGTGCCAGTGGATAATGCCAATGGATATTATATGAAGTTTACTATATCATGATCTACATATGGAAGAAAACCACCCCCTATTGCCTTTTTAATCATGCAGCGGTTGCGGAGCCTTTTTCATAAACCTCTTTTTTTTAATAAAAAACATGTTTGTATCGGTCATGTGTTGCTGTCCTGAGATACCTTGAAAATGCAGGGTTTTTTTACTCATGCTTGTTATACTGAGTCTATTCATAAGGGTGTTCTGCAAAAAAGGGCAGATGAGAATTGCAAATCTACCCCCCACCCTATCTATCTATCTATCCATCCAAACTCATCTTCTTCAGACACTAACTTTGTTCCTTCTGGGAGAATTAGTATTCTCAAAGAAAATTATGTTGGGTTTATAATACATCTTTTGTAACCTGAAGGAAAAGCGCGTTGTTATTGGGTATTTCAGGAATATTAGATAAAAGTGTTAAGTTCCATAAGATTTTTAATAGATGCTTTGTCCGTGAAACTCTGTCTCTTTGGGAATATGAAAATAATTAAGTAGAAATCAACAGCGACTACTGAAATTAGACACATCATTGTTTCAAGAGTCTAGTCTATTTTTAAAATACTCGCTTCCCACTGATATTAAGGAATTCAACTGTTACTTTTGAGCATATCAGCATCATCAGAAAGTGATCCATACGTGGATTTAAAGTCAAGTCTAAATTCATCAAATTCTAAAGTTAATGCAAATGTTTCCAGTCTAAAGTGAGGATTTCTTTTATCTGTAACACAGCCAGTAAGTTTAAAAATCCATATAGCTATCTTCTTAGCAAACACTTAGATGTGTGTTGTGCTTATTGAACAACAGTGCTGGGAGGTCAGCATTCTTGAGGCACCTTGTGAGAAACAGTGGAATGATATTGTATCTATCTGATTAACATTTTTAAATTTTGCACGCCTATTATTTTTTTAGTATAGTAAAAGCACACCTAAGGAATAGCTTGTTTGATTGTGGTAAACAGTATATATAATTTAACTATACTAACCTACGGTCGTGAATAGATTTTTTTAATATGTATGATACAGCACCAAAATGCAGCTGTCTGATCTCAGAGCCTGGCCAAAGCACCACAGGCATTGTCCCAGCTCTCTAGCGCTGACTCACCGTACGTTTAGGCAGCTCAGCAGTGTCAAATGCAACAGCACCTCCCAAGAACAACATCCAGCCAAAGCTGCCAGCTCACCTTCAGCAACCTGCGAGCCATAAGATGCAGAATGGGCAGAGCAGTTTTCAGGGGGACTCTTGGTCATGGAGATAAGACCACCATCTCAAGAGACAGTGCCAAGAGGCACTTCTCAAGATTGACCAGCTATTTCATCTCGGGGGTCATCATTCAGCTGTTACTTGCCATTGGCTTGGCTGAAAGCCATTATTATATTGCTCTAACCTTTGGTTATACTCATAGGTTACCCATAACGCATAACAGAGAAGTCTATAGCTGCAAGCTCACACAGTGCTTTATCCACCTTGCAATGGCAGAGCTCAGCTGAAGACCAGAGTTCCTCCCACAAATGGGTAACGAGGCCCGGACCCCCACATGCCTCTTTGGGTTCCTCCTGACAGAGGCCTTGCGCAATGTGTCACATCAGAGGCAGAACTGCTTCCTCCCCCAGGAGTTCCTCCACTGGTACAAACATAATTTGTCTTCTGTCAGTTTTTAGTCAACAGTCCATGCTCGTCTCCCCGAAGGGCCCATGTGACCAGCCCTTTACGCAAGGGAAGCTGCTCGAGGGCAACTTTTGAGAACTGTGATCCATCCCGGTGAGGGGCCTGGAGCACAAGTCTGATGAGGAGCAGCCAAGGGAACTGGGGCTCTTTAGCCTGGAGAAGAGAAGGCTGAGGGGAGACCTGATCACTGTCTACGACTACCTGAAAGGAGGTTGTAGCATGGAGGGGGTTGGTCTCTTCTCCGAGGTAGCAAGTGATAGGACAAGAGGAAATGGCCTCAAGTTGCACTAGGGGAGGTTTAGATTGGATATTAGGAAACTTTTCTTCATGGAAAGAGTTGTCAAGTGCTGGAACAGGCTGCCCAGGGAACTGGTGGAGTCACCATCCCTGACAGAGTTTAAAAGAGGCATAGATGAGGACCTTAGTGACATGGTTTAGAGGTGGACTTGGCAGTGTTAGGTTAACAGTTGAATTTGATTATCTTAAAGGTGTTTTCCAACCTAAATGATTCTATGGTTCTGTGTTCTTTGCTCCTGATGCACAACGCTGCTTCCATTAGCACATGCCCATTTCCCTCCTCCTCCTCTTCCCCACACACACCAAGATTCTGGCCCCTTAGGGAAGTGACACTGTAAATGACGAGAGATTCCTCTACCTGTGTCACAGGTTGTGAAGCACAGTGGAGTGCCAGAGCACAGCACCAAGGCAGAGTAGCACCCCCATGCCAGCCAGCTGCAGCGGATGTGCCTGCAGAATTCTACAAATCAGGAGGTTTTAATTTCAAACACGTATAGCATCAGTAATATAGTAAAAAATGAAATGCATCTAAAGGTTTGCCATCAAAATAGATTCTTTCCACTATATTACTTGAAATAATCAGTCAACAGCATGTACTTGTTAATGTAGAACACTAAGTGTTGTTTAGAGTTATGTGCATAGAAATACAGAAAACAGTGCTGCCATGATATTAAATACTTGGTACATTTTCTATCCCTCCTTTAAAAAGTTCTTTATTGTTTTGCATAACTTTTTTTCATTCACACACAAAAAAGTTTTACTTGCATTTACACTTAGACCTCTGAAAACACCCTTTTCAGAAATAACAGACTCCAATTTACATTTAGGAAAAGCTACATGAAGATACTCTTTAAACACAGCAAATCATTTGCGCTCCAGTTCAACATTCTCTCTAAGCCAAGAAAAAACTTGTGCATTTATTTCTTCCATGACATCATCTGTTGTTCGTCCTTTGACTGCCATCCCATGGTTTGCTTTATCAATCCAGTGGATCTTTTTAGGGGCTTTCATTTTGCTTGCCACACCTTCTAGCAGTTGCTACAGAGAAAATAAGAACGAAAAAGTTAGAGAATGAGCTGCTACAAACTGTGCAACTCACAGATGTCTCTCGCTTTGCCTGTGCAACACATAATGGGAAGCTCTTAAAATGGATCTGTGTGCACATTAAAAACACGCTGACGGAAAAGATGTGATGATACTGTGCTCCGTGATGGCATTTGCTCAAAGGTTAGCCCTCACCCCGACACAGAACAACAGAAAATTAGAACCTCAAAACCTGCAAAGGTCACAAGCCTGTGCAGGCTCCTTCTCCACACTGATGAAGGAATCCACTTTTATTGCCAGAGGATAGTGCTAGTAATAAAATCACAGAACTTCGCAAGTCAGATTTGGCTACAGTGGCAGAGTAGCAATGTATTAATAATTCCCTAGAGACTGGCTTTGACTACCTTCCACTTTCTCAGCAAACAGATCTAAGCACCAGCTCAAAAAGTCTCAACGATTGCCCCATTAAGAGGGCACTCCAAGGCTGTGCTGGTTGCCAGCCTTTGGTGGTAACTTTGGTGGTAACTCCTCATGAAACCATTATGACTCCTTAGAAACTGTCCAAGAATGGAAAATGCTAATTGCACACAGTCCCAAATTCAATCTAAACTGTACACGAAAAACAGATACTTATTTGCAAAAAAACAAGGCAGAAAACTGCCGTATTCTCATCTCTGCACACCTGTTCTTTATCTCTACAAAAATATCACTGCCACAGAAGTCTGACTTGTGGGTAGAGCTGCTTTGCTAGAAGAATTAGTCATGAAAATGTGCTGAATGTGAAACTGATAGCGCAGCACAGTATTTATATTTTGTAACTTGAAATGGTTAAAAGAGAATAGCAAATAACTCGTTCCTTCCATAGGCCACTTTTAATTTGTACAATCTTATCAAAAAAACCAAAACATCTAAATCAGCAGTATTTTAGTGGCCCGAAGATGAGTTTGCTAAAGTGGACGACCAAGCACAATCCAGAAGTTTTAAGCAGCAAAAGCAAGTACCCCCAGGCTTCCTTATGTCCAATGAAGTTTCCTACCCAAGGTTTCCTTCAGAAGATATATATATAAAATTTAGAGAAGGTTGTTAATCAAAGTCACAGCTGTGTATATCAGTCCAGGTGTCACTCAGTCTTGGAATTCCGATTCCCCCATACTGCCCCTTCATAGCAGGATTTACAGGGGTACTCACTTTTTCACACATCTCATCTGCTGATCCTGAGACAAACAGCACCGGACACCTGATAAATAATAAATCTTCATCCCGGAGCTTGGACTGAAGTTTTGGTCGATGCAGTGGGTAAGATAAACATACTAGACCTTGAATAAAGTCGTCATCATCCTCCAGACTAAGCTGGTGTATCACAGAGGCAGCAGCTCGTGAGCCCATGGAACGGCCTTTCTCCCATGTTAAAATAAAGGAAAAAAGTGTATCTGCTGTCACTTCATCTACATTCTGTTTGACGAAATAACTCCTAAAAACAATCCAACTGAGTGTATTTCAGTGTAGCAGTAGTACAAAATGCCAGGGATACATTTATTCACTTACTCTGTGAAAAATATTAATCCTAATTTCAACATTTTCTGCTAAAATATTTGTCTGGTTATATTATGATTTCACATCCCCACTAAAAAAAAAAAATATATATGTATATATATGTGTGTGTGTGTGTGTGTATATACATACATATAGATACAAATATATATTTGTGTGTGTATATATATTTTATATATATGTATATACATATATATATTTTATATATATAAAAAAATATATTTATGTATATACATATAAAAATGACAATGGATCCTTTGCAATACTGGAAGGAAAAGCCCATCCTGGGAGCAGGGGAAGAGAGGGACAGGTCCGATGCTCCAGACACTTGAAATTCCAGACAGCAATGCTATTATCTTGTACCTTTTTTTCATGCAACCTAAATCTGCTCAAAGTAAAACCAAAATTTTACGCTCCTTACTCCCCAAACGAATCCAGCAAGTGTTTATGCACACTTCAAACTTCAGCCTAAAAGTAGAAGGGGAAAATGAAAAAACAAATACAGCGTGAACTTGCAGCATTGAGGTCAGTCAGTAATAGCAAGGGGATATCAAAATACCTCCTCAAAGAGGCATATGAGCTGACAATGCTCTGTAATTGAGTGTTGGAAGTGGCTGATTCCAGTGGGATTAACTTGCATCAGCACAGATTTCGTTTCGCTTAGTCAGAGAACATTCAGGGTTTCCCATATCAAGTTATTCCTCATCACAGCCATCTACTTCCCTTATTCACATAATATAACCGATTTTCTATCCGTCACTAGGTTTTATTTACCAAAATCTGCTTGGGGAAAATGGTTTTCCATTTACCAGTAACCAAAATTTTTCAAGACGTGCAGTTAAAAAGTACACATGGATCACCACAGAATTTGCACCCTGTCGCTTACAAGTGACAAGGATTTTTTTTCCCAGAGTACCTGGAAAACATGGTCTATTGCTCTGCCCTTCCTCCTTCTGGAGCAAGATCTGTGGCATCATGAGGACTAGGTCTAGACAGCCATGTTCCCAAGAGAATCCAGTGAAAGCGCCAGGCTGGATGTCTCCATTTGCGACATGAGAAGCGGTGGCTGCCCCAGCCAGCTGCAAGAAAGCTGAGCTGCAAAACCACCACCAGCACAGGGCTGGTTGCCTTCAGACACCCCAATGCAGATCTGTAAGGCGGCCTGGCACCTACGCTCCCATGGCAGTCTGCAGGCTTCTAATCAATTAACTAAGGCCATAAAGCATCCAACTGCTGAATTGCTTTCCCTAGGCAACACTGACGAGGGGGATTTTATTCAGCTTGTTCCCATGTTAGACAGCAAGCTTTTAGTGCCCACCTCAACCTGGAACCTGTCGTGCACATCTGTTCATCAACTTCTTACCAAAGTGGGACAGACTTCAAAAATGGTATACTGGTATAATTAGAGGCAGTATAAAGAGAAAATTATAGATACTGAAACAATACCTGCAAGGAAGACACCCGAAAGTTTATAATCATCAGAAAGCTTTAAGTATTCCTAAAGAAATAAGATAAACATTAATATTACAAGTCAGAATTAAGTCAGCTGAGAGACTGGGCACTTTTTTGTTGGTAGCTACTAAATACAAAATGGGAAGCTCTTTCAGCACTGCAGATTTAACAAAGAACAGATACATACAAGGTGCTCTCTTGTTTTTTTGACAGAAGTGAGTTCATAACATTTTCCAACAACAACATAATAAACATAAGCAATTTCAAATTAGATTTCAGCAAGTCTAAAATATCAGATGCCCTATCAAGTTACCAAAACATAAATTATTACTGTCTATCAACTTATAGTAAGAGACTGCATGCACACTCTTAGCACAGCAAAAGGCAAAATAAGTCAGCAAAAATGCGCTTCCCTGAGGTCCCATATTTCCAATGAAAAGTTTAAGACACAAATAGTTATGTGTAACAGAAAAGATAAAATTCAGCAACAGATTTTTCAGTTTTTAGAAGATAACTAATCAGATGGTATCTTCACAGAGGTCTTTGAATTACCTTTACACAGCAGCATATTAATATAAGCCCACTAACAACATTGTGCTGCTTCAAAAAACAAAGGAGAACAGATCCACATTAAAGCTAGCAAAGTCTAACTTCAAATTAATGTACATATAATCACAATGACATAATACACATTAATTCCTTCAGAACTGGACTTGAGTCCCCTATGAAATTTCTGATGCTTAACGCGAAGAGCTCAAGCTACCTTCCCATGCCCCAGTAAAAGTAGCTATATAATCAGGAGAAAATTTCCACTCCGTCCTACACGCTCTAGAACAGGAAGATATTCTAAGCTGATTCTATTATAACAAAAGGTTGTTCATTTTAACAGAACCTAGGTACATGAGAATATCTTAAATACTGTTGCAGCAGCAGGAAGAGATCAATACCTGCATATAACAGTTTAAACTGATTTTGAAATCAACGACTATTTAGGTTCTAGGGCTCTCATACGCTACTCCCAATCTCTTTTGCTTCAACTCATCCTGTGACCCAGAGTCCCCTTCTCTTTCCCCCAAGTCTTTTTGTCCCAGCTGCCAACTCCCAGAGACCCAGCACAATTCCCAGGTCAGCGTCTTTCCTCTCAAAACCATTCCCAAAGCTGTATCCCTTCATCTCCCTCCTTTCACCAACCCTCCCAGAACACCTACCTCTCGTTTCCAGTCTAAATACTTTCATTTTTTCAAGCTGTAAGTTTTCCCACAAAACACCCTTTCTTCACATCCTTTTCTCAAGCTTGCTTGAGAACTACTCAATTCACATACTTGCTGCAGCTGTTCCAGCTACTGCCCATATAAAAATTGCTCCTGTTGTTTCTGTTCAGAAAGTGCTCCATTTAGCTAACTATCACTTCTATATTCTCACTGTTGCTTGACTAATCTCTGGCCGTAATTTAAGAAACCCAGAAGATGACACACATGGATCTAAGCTTTGGCAGAATTTGGTCACTTCTTACCACAACCGTTTTGAAGGCCTTAGTCCTATAAGCAATGTTGAGGCCTTTACAAGTAAACCGCAGGCAGAGAACTCCACGGGATGCAAGATAGGCTGCCAAAGACACTAAGTGAGGGAAATTCATATCTCCTCCAGCTCCATGGGTAAGAATAACTCCGCATGTTGGTTTCTTCTCTGGGACAGAAAAGACAGCATCAAGATACTTGTTTCCAAAAGGTATTGTCACTTTAACCTAGAAATGAAACAAAACCCAATGTATTAAAAATAATAATACTACCACTAAAAATAAAAACACACAAAAAACCCCAACACCACCAAAAAGAAAGCGTGTTCTCGCCCCCCTATTATGAAGAAGTAAAATCAGACAATTAAGAAAGAAACCAAAATTGCAAGTCCACTTTTAATCCTCTAAGAGTATTAACAAGTAACTCTACCTCTGGCTCAAAGGTTTTCCATGCAATAATGGGCAAGTCACCTTATCACTCCATTCCTTATTTTCTCCATCAGAAAGTGAAGCAACCCTAGCTTCAAAGGATGCTTCACGGCATAAACTGACATACCTTCTCTATATAGATATATCTAGCTGTTTGAGAAAGCTAACTGCCATAATTGACATGAATATTAAGTAAGAAAAAATTACTGTTCTATATGGAAATACAGGATAATTTAGGCTGGAAAAGACCTTTAAGATCGAGTCCAACCGTAAACCCAACACTGCCAAGTCCACTGAACTATGTCCCTAAGTACCACATCTACACATCTTTCAAATACTTCCAGGGATGGTGGCTCAATCACTTCCCAGGTAAGCATACAGCATATTGCAGGGAAAGACAAGAATCTGACTAAAACGTCTCCCCCTGCTCCACAAAATGACTGTGTCATTAGAACTAAGAAGGATGTGAAAAGGGAATAAAACCCAAACATGTAGAAGTATGTGAGAACTCTTGAATCCCACAGCTACTCCAGGCCTGACCCTCTTGAGATATCAAGTACTTGGCAAAGACGACATCCCGGTAAGACAGAAGTTATTCTGCATTCTTATCAGAACATTCAAAGTTTGTATTCCTAGGCTATAGGCACCCTGGGACTACAAGATTACAGAGCCATAAATTATTATCATGCAGCCCCTGGAAATCCAGTCTCTTCTATCACTTTAACTGTCACATGAGGGACTAAAGTACCCAGCTGGAGACAGACAACATCCCACAATCAGCTACTGTGCCACCTGGGACCTTTTCATTGAAGGTATGAACAACAGATGAGTAACTGGACCCATCTAATCACTTGGATTAATTTATATATACATGCCTACACTAAGATCATGAAACAAAGAAATAAACTTAACGTCAGAGTTAATTATTCTATTAAGCAGGCATTCTTTATTGACAGCACTGGGGAACACTGGGAATTATTCTCCGTAAGTGCTCCAGTGTCTTGCATTGCTTATATTCACACAATTACTCCATATTCATTACAATTTTTGGAATTTTTTAACATACATCTATACTAATAAATGATGAAGTTAGTTATAATTAACTAGTTTCTTAATTACATCTATTAATTATTAGTTAAATATAAGCTAAGCACTTTGCTTCTAAACAATGTATGACTTAATCTTCTGTCTCCCTCTTATCATGCAGAAGGTTCTAAAACTTGAAAAATATCCCCTTGTTTGCCGGTGCTCAGAAAGCATTTATCACAGTATCACAGTATGTTTGGGACTGGAAGGGACCTCAAAAGATCATCTAGTCCAATCCCCCTGCTGGAGCAGGAACGCCTATCATGTCAACTGGTTAATGACGGGTACATGTTTTGTAACTCAATCACAATATACATTAATTTAGCAGCTTCTCTTCAATCAAGATGAAAATACTACACTCCCTCAACTTTACACCCCTCCTAGGAAGGCAGCAGCGGCTGCACATCCAGCCCTGGCTACAGGGGCTCCTAACGGGATGGAAGCTGGTGCAGGACC
The DNA here is from genome assembly GCF_036013475.1 of Columba livia. Taxonomy (NCBI): domain Eukaryota; kingdom Metazoa; phylum Chordata; class Aves; order Columbiformes; family Columbidae; genus Columba; species Columba livia. The sequence continues at coordinate 58,751,149 of NC_088602.1, read as the reverse complement.
TTACACATTCGAAAGCAAAACAGGCACACGAACCCCCACGGGAGGCTGATCCGCCTGCAGCCGCAACTGCTGGGTCAGGCCAAGCCCCGCGGCCCCTCCAGCGCAGCCCGGGGCGGCCGGGCCCACCAGGCCGCAGAACCCTCTCCCGGCTCGGGGCTTCACGGACCCCTCGGCAGGCTCCGGCCAAGGAGAGCAGCCCGCCTCCCGTCCTGACAGACATCCTGAACCGCCAGCCTCCTCCACAGGCGGCTGGTTTCAGCCCTCCCCAGGCTGGCTCGGCGCCGCGAGTAGCGTTAAGAGCAGCAGCCATACCTCTGCCGGCCCGCTCATCCCGCTCCTGGCAGCGCCCCCGTCACGTCCCGCGGATGACAGCCCTCCTGTCCAATAGCACCCCGTCGCTTTCCCGGACCGTGCTTGATTGGCCATAGGTGTGCAAGAGGCCCCGCCCCGAAGGGTGAAGAGCCGGCCTGCGCCTGTGAGGAGAGGCAATGGCGGAGGGGGTGCTGTGCGGGACGGACAGCCTGCGGGCAGGGGGAAGCGGGGTCCGTCACAAGCCGCGGCGCGGGCAGGTGTTGGCTGCAGGCGGGGTCTGCGCTGAAGGGAATTTTGAACGGGGATCGGGTTGAAGCACGTTGTGGGAGGCGACCGTGGAATGGGCCTGGGGCGGTCCCGCAGCGCCTGGGGACCGTCCGGCTGCGGGTCGGTGCTGCGGGGGAGCGACAGCGCCGGAGTCACCGGGGTATGGGGTTAAGTGCACATCGCGTGGGCCTCAAGGGTTAGGAACTGTGCTTTTATAAGCCTGTTGGTCTGTCAGGAAGAAACATGTCTTAATGTCACAGTGACTAGAGAGGGAATTTAAAAAGTTATGATTATTTAGTTGCTGGATTAATCGCATCTGAGTTACACGGTTTGGAGAGTTCGCGCCACTCCGCATAAATACTTTTTACCAGCAAGCGGAAAATAAACAGCTAGTGATAATACAGAAGAAATAAAGACAGTTACTTTACACTTGCTCTGAAAATCGGGTTCTTGCTGACTTCAAGGAACACGGATGTGATGCCTAGTATGAGTTTGGTCTCTGGAGTGACATCAGGCGATTTTCTGGCAGCTGTTGGCACGTGAGCTGCATTCACAGACTGAAGAGACAGACTACATGTCTGATTTTTTAGGTACTAACATAGAGTTGTCCCCTGGGCTGTGCTTTACTGTATAATAATAAAAATAGAGTGTTCAATAAAAGCAGCCTTTAACTGACGGAAGAGAGCACCAATATTTTACAACAATGCTTTGTGGTATTTATGTATTGAATATTTCACAGATATGTAAAAAAACCCAACATTTCTAAAATCATCTATGGCAAAGTGTTTAGCCAGAGATCATGTTTTCTTCCATTATCAGTGTATGAAACATATACGTTAGGAAACCCTATTATTTAGCTGACTGAAGATGCCGTCACCGAGTGGAGCTTTGTTTTTCGCATATTTATCTGCTGGAAATTAAGTGTGCTTTGGCCTGTGCTCTGAGTGTCTCGCCTTTGCTCTGCTGGGTGTTGTCAAACGCTGGGATCCAAATATTGCAGCGCCCTGAGAAGTGAAACCAGCAGGGCAGCTTGGATTTACCCACTGCTGTCAAGCTCTGCTGGCTTCACAGGCAATTTCCCAGCCCAGGCATTGTTATCGTAAAACGTGTTAAGGAAAGAAGCGAAGAAGTTCAGCTGTAATCAAGCTGAAAGGGAGGTTTATTTGTCTCGATGTTTACCTTGCCTAAAAAATGTCAAGCTAAAGCAAGATGCAGAAGTGTAAAACTGAGTGAAAGCCACCAGCACAGCCTGCATGTGTTGTACGCCTTTCACTGGGAGCTGAGCTGCAGATGGTGTTGAGGCAGCTGCTCCTTGAGCCAGAGCTCACATTCAGGGAGCCCAGAAGACCAGGGCAAAGAAATTGCTGCAGAGTGATGCCAGATTAACTTATCTTGGGTGCAGATCACACCATTCCAATTAATACCTAACACCAACAAGAGCTTTATAAAGGAGATACTTGGCAAAAAGGAACTGAGAAGGTCTGTTATCCTGAAGCAGTTGGCAGCCTCAGCCTCAAACTCAATTCAGAACAAAGGAATGCAAGGCAGAAGAGAGTTAAGGAAAACTTCATATTAGTTTTCTTACTTTTTCCTTCTTCGTTCCTTTCTTTATGGATGCTTATATGCTCTGGTATAGTTTCTATTTTTGGTGGCAGTTTGCTTCTTTCTTGGTCTAATTTTTGCATTTTCTCTTTGTTTGTTTGTTTATTTATTTTTGCTCCCTCTTCAGTTCACCTGCATTTGGTTATTCACCTGCTGTTTCCAGAGAAGTCCTTTGGAATGTGCATCCTGTTAAATCTATCCACATGTAACCCCCTGCCACTAGAAAACTATTTTCTTATGCTTTCTGCATACAGCAAGCTGCCACCAGCGTACTTTCTGTTTTCTCTGTTTGTTTTCTTAGCCCAGATCTCCTTTCAGTACTTAAAACTCTTCTCTGCATAAGCACAGCATTCGAGGTAGGCAAGCTAAGAACCGGTGTAGTCCTAAGCAATGCACATGTGAGTTTGTGGAGGAAGGAGAGACTCTGTCGTTCTTTAATGCTCTGGTCCATGGGAACACGGTCAGACCAGTCTATTTTTGCCATGCTTTTTCTGCAATAGTTTTCCTTCTGGAAAACAACAGTCCTTTACAGTGGCCCAAGTATTGCTAATATGCCAAAGACCAGGAACTTTAGATATAAATACATGTATTAGATTCCAAGTCATGGGTGTATTTTTTGTTATGGGGTTCAGGAGGACTTTTAAGTAGATTCTGGTTGATTTTCAAGTGTTCTGAATAGCTTTGGAAACCCAGACGTATTTGCTGCCAGGAGTCACTGAAAATCATAATGCTTTCCTTTACATGCTTAAATATAAATTAAGAGTCTAAGTTTCCACTTCTGAAAATCCAGATTATGAGTATTTTCTGAACTCCTGAAGTAATGTTATAAACATATAAGAAAATATGGTTTTGTCATCATTTTATAACTTCAACCTTACATCACTTCTGGAAATAGAAGTTTATTCTGAAAACACTATAGAGTGCATAATAATCTAAATTTAACATCAAATATGAAAATTATGACAGGTATGTGATCTGACGTGTCTCAATGAGAACATATGTTGTGTGTTATAATAACCTGTGCACTGCTGTAAGCATGTCTGACAGGTTTGATGTACCACAGACAGCTAGGTTTGAAGAAACGCTGGCTGTTTATCAAAGAATGACGTTATCCCCAATCTAAACTTGGGACCTGTTAACTTTCAGCAGCACATCAGACAATCCCTGTTCTTTTTCTTGGATTATAAATAAAGCTTTTTGTATTAGAGACTTAGATTTATACGCAATAGGAACAACAGATGGGACTTGGTGGACAGTAGGATGACCATGAGCCAGCTCTGTGCCCTTATGGTCAATAAGGCCAATGGCATCCTGGGGTGTATTAGAAGGGGGGTGGTTAGTATGTCGAGAGAGGTTCTTCTCCCCCTCTACTCTGCCCTGGTGAGACCCCATCTGGAATATTGTGTCCAGTTCTGGGCCCCTCAGTTCAAGAAGGACAGGGAACTGCTGGAGAGGGTCCAGCGCAGAGCAACAAAGATGATTAAGGGAGTGGAGCATCTCCTTTATAAGATATGAGGGAGGGTTTGACCTTGATGAGACAGGCCTGTGCCCTTGAGAAGCGGAATGAGCAAGCAACAGCAAGAAACAGGATGTGGTTCCAGAGCTGCAGCACTGTGTGGACAAAGGACTTTAAGCAACACAGTGATAGAAGAATACGCATGATTACAAGGCTTTACCCTGTCAGCATAGTGCTGATAGCGCATGGACAGCAGAAAGGGCTATAAAGCATAGAAGATTGTGTAAATAAAGGTCTTTGGTCTGTGCCCTGCCAGAGTCTGTCTGTTCATCCTCCACACTCCCTTACGAGGAAAGGCTGAGGAAGCTGGGTCTCTTTAGCTTGGAAGAGACTGAGGGGTGACCTCGTTAATGCTTATAGGTAAAGGGTGAGTGTCACGAGGATGGAGCCAGGCTCTTCTCAGTGACAACCAATGATAGGACAAGGGGCAATGGGTACAAACTGGAACACAGGAGGTTCCACTTAAGTATGAGAGGAAACTTCTTCACAGAACAGTGGAACAGGCTGCCCAAGGAGGTTGTGGAGTTTCCCTTTCTGGAGACATTCAAAACTCACCTGGACACATTCCTGTGTGACCTCATCTAGGTGTTCCTGTTCAGTCAGGGGGATTGGACTAGATGATCTTTCAAGGTCTCTTTCAATCCCTAACATTCTGTGATTCTGTGACCTTTCCCACAAATCATGTGTCAGAATAGATTTGTTATACTATATAAAAATAATTACAAAAGTATAAAAAAATATGAGGGGTTTTACTGTATTTCAGTGCAAAATAACTAAAGGCTGAAGGGCATGTGGGGATCAGAAACAGACCATGTTTCTCTTTTCTCAAACTTCTTAATAAAAGACCGTCACAATGGGGTTCGTTGGTTTCTTTGTTTTGGGCTGGAGATATACATACTTGTTTAAAAAGTTCAGTTCTCTCTCCAAATTAGAAACTTGGCTTTTGACCAAGACCCTACATTTTTTCTTTTCCTGAGGATTCCCGTGGATACGCAGCAACACGTGCACATGCTGTGTGCCCAACATTCTGCAGAGACAGATGTCGACCACCAGCAAGTTCAGAAACTGTCTTGGCTGTAACTTCCCTTGGGAGCATAAGCTAGTCAGAAGGTGAATTACTCCAGCCAAACTGAAACCATTCCTATTAGTGGTAATTCTGTAATTCAGGCTGACAAAATGTATTTATTAGGTGATTTATTCACTTGGCATTAATAACAATATAATTTTTTTATTATTCTGTTTTTTCCTGTGATCTCAGCTTTCTCATTGTATCCATCCATCATTAATTACCCTATTCATATTCACACTGTAATACAACAGTAACACACTTACTGTAATGCATATTTGTTAGATATTGATTTTTATGAAACTATGACATGTACAGAGAACTGGTGTCCTTTGCAGCATTGTATTGGTCACAAAATCTGGGAGCATGGATGACATCATCTAACAAATGTGCAGTGCATAAAAACTTTCCCTTTCGAACTGCACAAGACTCTTTGGGAACATTCCTGGCTTTGAAATCGTGCTAAATGGAAGGTCCTTACTTTAATTAAGGAAGGTGCCATCACAACTTGTGCTTCTGGATGGCAACTTTCAGATGCTATACATTTCTCAGGGTCTTTGTTAGGGATTTTGTATTCCCTCATTGTTCTCAATTAATGCAAACACTTTTGTTTTCCAGTGGCAGCTGTTACAATTTGTGCATGTGCTGGGACCGCACTGGGGACTGCTGGCAGGAGGTCGCTCCAGCTATTCTCTCCTCTTGGCCGATGGTGAACTGGCCTGGCCAGGAGCCAGTGGAACAACCCTTTCTGCTCCCGCTGCTGCAAAGGAAGAATTAACAGTTTTGGCTTGTTCATACAATCTTTGAATGCTGAACTCAGTTCCATGTGTGTTTTCACTTCGAAGTTTCACTGTGTTTCTGTCAGTTGTTTCTTCAGAAGATTAGCACGGTTAGGGACGGTAAAGAATGTTATTGCCACTGCTACATTACCTTTATTGTGAACATTGTGTTAAGATCTGAGGCTCTTTAACATTTAATTCTCAGTCCAAAAAACTGATACCCTCTGCATTCATGTCATCTGTCGTCCAAGTGAGTTACTTATCTGGAGTTTATTGCTATTTATAATTATAAACACCATGTTACAGCTCCTAAATACAGGAACTCAGTACATTTTGCATCTTGTTGCAAGCTCCTAGGCCATTGCCACTTCCATTAACAGACTGATTTATTCAAAGGTGCAGAAAATGACGTTGCACCTCTCTTTAACTCACACGGATCCACACAAATTAGAAAATGAAGCTCTTTGTTTGTACAGAAGCTGTCAGAGCACAAGCAACTGCAGAGTAACCCTGAGACTCTGCAAATGTCTGTCATACCTTCCTCAGTTATTCCTCCAGGTCATTTCTTTCATTTATGCAGACATTTGCCTTGTAACCCACTCTCCAAAGCATTTCAGCAATCCCTCTCAGTCTCACATTACCTGTATATTTAAGAAGTACATTATCTACTCAGTAATCCAAGATATTTCTAAACATAGTGAGTTCCAGAAAGGAGCACATGGAACCCTCTTTGATTTATTCTTCTGTTCCGATAGGATATCACTTGCATCACTGAGAAGGGTGTTTTGGCTTTGCATGTCTGCTGTTGGAAGTTTAATTTATATTAGGATTCTCTAGTTTGACAGAAAGAAGCAGCAGCAAAGTTTACTAAAGTCAACATCTACTGTTGTTCACAAAATCTGCTGCACTGGTGTAGGAGGAAAAATAATTTGGTCCGATGCAACTTAGCAAATCCATTCTTGACACTGTTCAAGAGAGTCTATTTACTTTAGTAGTGCCTAGGAACTGAAGTTGAACTGAAAGGTCTAATTATTGGCTTCTCCTCATTTTCCTCTTTTAACTTACACATTGTCATGCATTGGCATATGTAACAGAATAGTTTAATAGACTATTTCAGTTGGAGGGGATGTACATTGATCATCTAGTTCAACTGCCTGACCACTTCAAGGCTGACTAGAAGTTAAAACACATCATTAAGGGCATTGTTCAGATGCCTCTTACACACAGACAGGCTTGGGGCATCAACCACTTCTCTAGGAAGCCTGTTCCAGTGTCTGACCACCGTCTTCGTAAAGAAATGCTTCCTGATGTCCAGACTAAACCTCCACTGGTGCAGCTTTGAACCGTTCCCACACATCCTGTCACTGGATACCAGGGAAAAGAGCTCAGCTCATCCCTCTCCACTTCCCCTCCTCAGGAAGCTGTAGAGAGCCATGAGGTTATCCCCTCAGCCTCCTGTTTTCCAAACTAGACAAGCCCAAAGTCCGCAGCTACTCCTTATAGGACATAACTTTCACCAGCCCTATGCCATCCTCTGGGTACATTTATGGACCTTCACATCCTTATTAAATGATGGGGCCCAGAACTGCACACAGTACTTGAGATGAGGCCTCACCAACACTGAATACAGTGGGATAATAATCTCTTTTGACCAGCTGGTGATGCTGTGTTTGATCCACCCCAGGGTGGGGTTTGCTTTCTTGGCTGCCAGGCTGATTTTGAGCTGCTGCTGACCAGCATCCCAGATCCCTTTCTGCAGGGCTGCTCTCCAGCCACTCCTCTCCCAGTCCTTACTTGTGCCCAGGGTTACTCCATCCTAGGTGCAGAATCCGGCATTTGGACTTGTTAAATCTCATCCTATTAATCATAGCCCAGTGCTCTAATCTATCTAGATCCCCCTGCAAGGCCCCCTGTCCCTCTAGAGAGTCCAGCACCTCCTAGTTTGGTATCATCAGCAGACTTGCTCGTGGTGCATTCAACTGCTACATCCAAACCATTGATAAATACATTGAACAGAACTGGTCTTAAGATTGAGCCTTGAGGAACTCTGCTGGTGACTGGTTGCCAGCCAGATGTAGCCCCATTCACTACAAGCCATTGAGCTCTGCCCTTCAGCCAGTTCTTCACCGAGTGCACTGGCTTCCTTTCATCGATGAGGCAGGTGACCTTATTACAGAAGGATATCAAATTAGTTAAACAGGACTTTCCCTTTGTGAAGCCATGTTGACTGTCCCTGATGTTACACCGTTCTTTAAATGTCTTTCAGTAGTATCCATCATAGTTATTGCCATATTTTTTCCAGGAACTGAGGTTAGACTAAGAGGCCTGTAGTTCCCCGGTCTTTCCTCATGCCCTTTTTGTAGACTGGAATAACATTCACTAGCTTCCAGTCAGCAGGGACCTCCCCAGACTCCCAAGACCTTTGGTAGATAATTAAGAGGCAGTAACATTCACATTGTACATGAGTCTCATTTAAAATCCAGATTTTAAATAAAGTTGAACATCATAACAGTTCTCTGATATGCCATTAAATATGTCCTGACCTATTTATTCTCTGAGCTTCTTGCTATGTGAAGTTAGTGATGTCAGGTGTCTTGACCTCCACTTGAATTTATGGGTTGCCCGTCACAGAATCTGCCTGCTTTTTACAGGAACTCATTTAGTGCCAATTGGAAAATCTTCCACAAGACACTGCAGGGGCAACAGATTAACTGGTGTCCATGTGACAGCTTTTAGCCCCAGACGTGCTTGGCACTTATTTTCCTCGGCACTCATAAATCAATAGATTATATGACACAAATAAGTTTAGAAGAAAGATGAAGCGCAGGACTTCATCTTACGGTGGGTACTTCAAAGATCCTGTAGAATTACAGGATTTATTTATGTGGGACTGGTCATCCCAGTTTTAACCTTTGAACTTAGGGACATGCAGCGTTGCCTTGGTCACTTGGTTACTTCAACAAGCAAAACCAAGTCGTTTACTTTGGAGATTGCATCTAAGATCACAGGTCTCTCACGTGTCTGTTTTGCAATTAACCCCATTAGCTGAAAAACAACCAAAAATTAAAAAAAGCTCATTACACTTTGGCCTTCTGGGAAAACACTAAGGATAGTAACATTACACTCAGAAGTTGGAGGAGTTGTTTCCATGGGGAATTCGTCGCTCTTTGCCAATGGCAGCAAATCAGGCTGAGGATGTCTGAGCGGTGACATCAGGCACACCACCCCTGGAGTCAAGAGGCAACTTGGTGATGGAGGCAGAAGGTGGCAGCTTGGCAAACTGCATCACTCCTGTGCCAGCGTGCGCCGGTGCACACGGAGAGGTTTTGGCCTTGCGCGCTGCAGCGTGCTGGACGGGGCAGAGCTAATGAAAGGGGTGGTGAAAAGGGGACCTAGAGAAAGATCATCTGCGAGAGAGAATTTATGGTGCTATTTGTTTTGTGGTTTAATTGGAAGGACTGAAAGCAGCAGTTTTTTAGGCTCCAAAGGGATATTTACTCTCTCTGGTTTTGTTTTTGTTTTTGTTTTGTTTTGTTTTTCATTTTCCAGAGAGAATTTCTGCTGGGCTTCTAGCCATTCAGTTTAGAATTTTGACCCTTAAGAAAATGAATCACTTCCAGATTAAGGGAGATCTGTCAGCCCTCAGTTTGGATCGGGAACAGATTTATCCCAGTGTTGCACTGTGGCCAAATCAGTTTTAGGTGGCCAACTGTGTTTATTGACTTGTCGTTCTCTCGGATGCTTGGTTCATTTTGAGCTCTTGGCCCTGTCTAAATGCTGGGCTGAGGTTATAGGCCCTCATGTGCTCTGTACCCAATCTAAACTAGGTCTGAGTTTGTATCAGCAAAGAAGGAGGTCAGTTCAGTTGGTGGGTGAGATCGGTCAGTTGATCTGTCAGATAAGAATTGGAAGAAAATAATGGATTTGCATAAATTTTGCATTAATACATCAATCTACTAAAATTTCTAAAATCTTTCTTTCAATATATATTGGTGTGATCCCACTGAACGTGACACAGCAGAAATATATCTCAGTTGATGCTTCGACATCACTGCAGTTAAGTCTCTTGTAAGTAGTAGGGCATCTTCCTAAAACCATAGAAATTACAGAATTAGAAGCCAGGTATGTCATCTTGTCCTGTCCCTGCCAGTACAATGTTATATGACATTTGCTGTGGTGGCTGCTGAGAACTTTTAAGACTCTGTTATGGCAGCAGTCGTTGTGTTTGCAGTGACAAAGCCCCAAATGGGGAGGAAGAGGCTCCATCAGTACAAACATGGCAGGTAATCTGTTTACTCCCTTCAGCCCTTTCACTCTCAATAAGCTTATACCTCTGTTAAAGAATATTAGCATCAGATATTTGTCCTCTCACCCTCTGCCTAGCGGAAGTGTGCAATCAACCATGTATCTTCTTTTGAAACTAATTGCGTGTTTTCTATTTGCACACACAGTTCAGGTCAGTGCATGTTTATTTTAATGTTCATATGACAAAGTATTTAAATGCAAAGTCCCAGTCGCAGGGCTTGCCTGTATAACACTAAATACCATCTCATAATGTTTAATACTGAACTGTACTTACAGTTTCATACTATGTTTATTCAGCTACTCCCCAGAACGTTTCTCCTTTCTTTTGGCAGGGCAGGCACATTTTCTGCAGACTGGCACAGTTTGTGGGCACCCCAGGCTGCTTGGCCTGAGCAGATTGCTCTGACTTGAGAACAAGAAGGGCTCTCAGGTGGGTACAGATGAATCCATCGAGAAGAACTTGGAGGATGTTACATGCCATTTGGGGGCTTTCTCTTTCTTGGACGGAGTTCCGTCCGTCTCTATGTCCTCTGACTTTGTCCCATGGAGGATTGTAGATAAGAGTTTGTTTTCTACAACTCTACCATTCTTCAACCCTTGCAAGCCCACCTCCACATTTTAGGGTAGCAGAGTTGTCAGAGGTGCCACATTGTCAGCCCTCACCTACTTCCTTAGGAAACTGATGGGCTGAAGTTGTTGGTTACCAAGGTGGTGAAACTGGATAGCTGACAGTCAAGCAGTCAGCAGCCGAGTGTCTCTTCTGACAGACATCTCTCCTGGATACATGCAGAACTCTGTGAGTCTGAGCAGTGAATTGCAAACCCTTCTGAGGTCTCACCACCAGACACTGGCTAAACACCCAGAGAACATGGAAAACCTGGAGATGGAGACTTCCCAGTTTCATGAAGTACTCCTTTAAGTTCCTGTGCTTATGAGTTCTTGTCCTGTTTTTTCTCCTCCAGTAGTTACATCCCTTTCTTTACCTTTCTAAGCACACTCTCCTCAACTTTCTTTCTCTTTTCCTTCTTTCCTTCCTTCCTTCCTTCCTTCCTTCCTTCCTTCCTTCCTTCCTTCCTTCCTTCCTTCCTTCCTTCCTTCCTTCCTTCCTTCCTTCCTTCCTTCCTTCCTTCCTTCCTTCCTTCCTTCCTTCCCTCCCTCCCTCCCTCCCTCCCTCCTTCCCTCCTTCCTTCCCTCCTTCCTTCCCTCTCTTTCTTCTTCTCTTTCTCTCTTCCTTTCCCTTAAATCTTCCAGTGGCAGTCGGGTTTTTTTGTGATCAGCTTGAGGAAGGCTTAGTCAGACATTACTATTGCTGACAACAGTTTCTCGTACAGAATGCAAGCAGCCTGGCCTCTGCTGCACCTGCATATGCTACAGGATATTGGTTCAGCAGCAGGAGCACTGAAGCCACCAAAGTGGTAGCTATGCTGGTAATGCTAGTACATATTGCAAGTTAGGTGTTCATCTGTATGGATGACCTTTTGCTGGCTTTTTGTGCTGAAGTGCATGGTCTTCCTGGAGCCTACTGAGTTCCTGTCTTAGCAGAACTGCAGGAGCATAGAAAGCATAGGCTTCCTCCTGCTGTGTCTTAGAGATGGTGAGAAACTGCTGAGAAAAGCAAGGGGAGCAAATGACAGAAAATAAAAAATACTAAAGAAAAGTTTCCTTTTCCCAGTCCGAAAACAGCTGTAAAAATAAGGCCACATTTTTGGAAGATACATGTATGTTTGTTACACCATTTACATGACAGCAGGCAAGTCTTGGCTAATCTGCAGGCAATTGATAAAACGATTTTCCAAATCACAAGGACTGGTCAGAGCATCTTGAGCTTCAAGGGACCACAGGGATCACTAGTAACTCTTTCTGTCCAGTGCACTGTGCGTACACATGGAGATTTGCAATCTGTATGCATTGGTAGGCTATGTTCACAGTTTTGAAGCTTTCCATTCTTCATTTCCAGTGCTAATATGGTGCTTATTGCAGACAAAAAAAATATAGCAGAAAAATACTCCATCTCTTCTCATGTTTATATCATCCAGTCTTTGGCCAGAAACTTAATGGGGTGCATTTTCAAATACCAGCACATGGGAATACCCACAAAAATATGCAGATATGCTTATGCACATGGAAAACCACACCTTTTGGGTTTTTTTACCTATACTAAAGTTGCTTTCAAGTTCACGAATATTAGGCTTGCAGGACATCCTCTGGAAGGTCTAGCACAAACTCAGCATTTAAACCTTTTTAAAGCCCTATTTTGAGAGCTTAAATAGCGTTAAATATTGCAGGATCCTCGTACCATATCTCTGCAAGGGGAGTAGGTATAGTTCATTCACTGTGAAGTAATGCATGTGTTAATAGTGACTGGGAAGCCATGCCTGGAAAACCTGTGGTCTTGCTGATTTCGTTGCCCTCTCTGGCATCCTGTGAAAAATCTCACATGACAGCTTCGAGGGTGGCTGGATCCCTTGCTGGTCAGCTGCTGCCTTCAGAAAATTCTTCCCCAGATATTCCACAGACAGCAGAAACATGCATCAAAACACATCAAAACACGCATCAGATGCAGGAGAGCAGTGGTGCTGTGAACACAGCCTGAGGTGTGCTTGTAGTGCCATCCTTTCAAATAAGCCCCTCAAAAACGCTTCTAGGTCAGTAGCATCAAATCAGTAAAACCTTGCAGCATGGAGCTCAGCTTAGAATAATTTTGGTTGGAAGAGACCCTCAGGATCATCAAGTCCAACCATATCCTAACTCTGTCACTAAACCATGTCCCAGAGAACCTTTTCTAAACACCTTTTAAACACCTCCAGGGATGGTGACTCCACCACTTCCCGGGGCAGTCTGTTCCAATGCCTGACAACCCTTTCCATGAAGAATTTTTTCTTAATATCCAATCTGAACATCCACTGGTGCAACTTGAGGCCATTTCCTCTTGTCCTGTCACTTGCTACTCAGGAAAAAAGACCAACACCCTCCATGCTACAAACTCCTTTCAGGTAGCTGTAGACAGCAATAACGTCTCCCCTCAGCCTCCTTTTCTCCAGGCTAAACAGCCCCAGTTCCCTTGGCTGCTCCTCATCAGACTTGTGCTCCAGGCTCCTCACCAGCTTCATAACCCTCCTCTGAACTCTCTCCAGCACCTCAATGTCCTTCTTATGATGAGAGACCCAAAACTGAACACAGTATTCAAAGTGGAGCCTCACCAGCGCCAAGTACAGTGGCATAATCACTTCAACAACTACATCTTGAGCTGTTTCATTCAGTTGTGGGACAGGGTTTAAAGCCTAGATGGAACCCCATGCTGCTGTGGGTAGCTGGCCACCAGTTCTTAGGGTAATGAGCTTGAAGGTGTATCTACAGGGCAGAAACATGTGTGGAGTATCTCCCTGACATCCTGATCCTTTGGCATCAATCAGTCAGCAATATATGAATAAATAAGTCTTTGTGCAAGGGACACCAAATCTACAAAAGGCATCTAACATGCAGCTTAGGCAAAATGTATAGAATCATAGAACATTTTGGGTTTGAAGGAACCTTCAAAGCTCATCTAGTCCAATCCCCCTGCAATGAGCAGGGACATCTTCAACTAGATCAGGTTGCTCAGAGCCCTGTACAGCCTGGCTGTGAGTGTTTCTGGGGATGGGGCATCAACCATCTATCTGGGCAACCTGTGCCAGTGTTTCACCAACCTCATTGTAGAAAATTTCTTCCTCATGTCTAGCCTGAATCTCCCCTCCTTTAGTTTGAAACCATTACTCCTTGTCCTATTGTAATAGGCCCTGCTAAAAAGTCTGTCTGCATCTTTCTTAGAGGCCCCTTTTAAGCACTGTAAGGCCACAATTAAGGTCTCCCTGGAGAGACCGCTGATGACATAGAGGTGAGGGCAGCACATCCTCACGTGTGCTGCAGGGCTTACAAGTGACCTCAGAAAATGTCAGTGTCTGGGCAGGGCTGTGGGAGTCAGCAGCAGCGTCCTCCTCGCCTTCAGCATTCAGATGCTGCAAGATCAGTGTCCCCTGGGGAACATAATTTTTTAGATATGCTCCTCAGGCCATACTTGATCTACATAGCATTAGTAGGCAGTTCTGTGACCAAGGGGTAGGCAGGTCAGAGTGTTTGCTCTGCTGATACAATATCATGTTTGAGGCTGTGTTTGAAACAGGAGTGGTCTGGCTGGAGCACAAAGCTCTTCTCATGGCCCACTTCCTGCAATGTCTGTCTCTGGAGGAGCCTCTCATCCTACTGTCACCACTTCCCAAACAGTAATGTTGAGGCTTTCTGGCCTAGCAGAGTGGTGGACTTTGAAATGACACCAGGAACGATCAATAAATTGCCAGGTGCCTGCAGGAATGGGAAGGAAGGCAGTGCCAGGAACGATTGTGAAGAAGGTTGTCAAATGCATGAGGTGACCTCCATCACAGCTGTGCTTGGGTATCTTGGGTATTCCCCCAGGCTGTGGAGAGGTACCTGCAAAAGCCCGATTGGATCATGTCCCACAGATCCCGTTCCCTGGATGGACTCTTCTTTTCTAGGCAAGTGAGCACCACCATCTTGTCCTCAGCACCCCAAAGCACTGTTGCTGGTTGGTCCGGGAGAGGTGACAATCCTCTTGGTGGCAGGAGACAGCCTCAGCATGCCACTGGGTCAGGCTGTGGGAGAAGAGGTGATGGCTGGTTTTCTCTTTGTTTAAGTCACTGGAATGGGAGGTCACTCTGCCTGCACCTCCTGGGGACTGGGCAGCAAGTTCATGGAGGGGCTGTGAGCAGGGCTGGACTTCCTGCTGCCAGAGAAAGTCTTCAAAGGTTCATATTCTTTCCATTTTCTTCTGACTTCTGGAAGTTACAAGGATGTGGTTCAGCCCCTGCTGTGAGACAAGATGTCCACATCCCATGGGAAGGTGGACATACGAGGTTACACTCCCTTTAACTTTTCTGCTTCCCCATCATTGTCTTCCTGGTCCTCTTCCTGCTCTCTCCTGTGTTCCTTCAATGAGTCGCTTTATGATGCTCCTGTAGAAAGTCTTGCTGCATCCAAGGAACTGAATAGGCAAAAAGATGGATAAAATTCTTCCTAATTTTGCCCATATCGGGTGATTTTCCTGCCCACACTGTTTTCTGCATCAGCACGCTGTGGGGTGAGAGGAGTGGTCAGAGCAGTCGGAACAGCCTGGCCCCAGGGGTGGCACTTTACCATCTCATTGTTGTAGCTGCAAAGGGACAGCTCAGGCTCTGTCACCCCTGGGGTGTGCGTCTCAAGACAAAGCATCTCCCAGTTCCTCCTGGGGTGAAGGAAGGAACCCCAGCTCACTGGGGCAGAGACATCCCAAATCTGTGTGAGAGAGGGCAGAGAGCAGCTACGTCTGTGGGTACACACGGGTGATTTTCTTTCATTGCTGCTTATTATGGAAAGTTGGGAAGTGGACTGTCCCCAGGGTATTTTTGACCATGAAGGCCTTCTCACTCACTAGTAACCTAATCCCCGCAGAGCCGGGGGTTCCTCAATACTGGTCTACAGAGGGTGATGTCTGGTGCCATTCTCTGCATCAGCCTTTATAACTCACATAACAGCTCACCACAGACCCTGGAAACTGCAAGCATAAAAACCCCATGCCAATGGACATGTCAAATTAACAGAATAAAAATGGAGAAAAGTAATTATGTTTCTGAAACTTTGTGAGGTCTCGGATGTTGATCAAGATAACTTCAGTTTTGATAATGCTAGACAGTTTAATTCTCATATACTAGCAAAATCTTTTTGTACATAATATCCCTTGTACTTTGGAAGAATATCTACACATTAAAAGAACCCCTTGTTTTCAATTTAATGGAAGCACATCTCACAGTAATTTTATTTATTTCACACTTGGAAAAAAACCCCTCTCTTCAAGGAGATAAATCTTGTAGGACACCAGCAAGGCAGCATCAGTTTTTCCCTTGGTGGCAGAGCTCATTTTTTCCTGTAATCGGATGTTAACACCTCTGGCACTATGACAGATATCAGAGGCGACGCTCTGGCACCATCCCGGCAGAGCGGCAGGTGAGGCAACGGCGGGGCTGGAGCGTGTGCTTCTGACTGCAGGTTTCAGTTTCCCAGGGAAGGACCATGCCAGGGTATTTCCTCTTTCCTTGGAAATGTCGGGAGCAAAATCAGGGGAGTGCCGGCCTGACGGTGCTTGGCCATGTCAGGTGTCCGGCTTTGTTGTATTTCCCAGTGCTGCAGGGATACAGCTGCAGGTAAAGATCCAGATGTGTTCAGGGGTGCTTGAAGTGAAACGTGTTCACCTGGGTTCAAAAAGCTCACTGTGCTTTTTTAGATAGGTGCATGTCAAAGGCTTTGTGAGGGATTTTTTAAAAGAAGTGTGTGTATGCATGTATGTGTGGAGTCCATGTACACACGTATGGATATACATATTTCAATCTAAACTTAATTTATCTTAGGTGTACGTATAGTCAGGAGTGTTGAATGAGGTATCAGGGCTGTTCCAGTAGGGTGATACCTCTGAAGTGCACTGAGGTAAGGGAACACGTTATTCACAAAACTTTCAGGATCCTCCTATACAGTAAAATCAAAGGATTTTTTGAAAAGTTGCTGAGTGAAGTTGGGAAACTGCAGAATACAAGAGTAATTACTTGTGAAGAATTGCACCTTCTGATAGAAATAAACACCCCCAGGCTCTTTTAAAATAAGAATTAATTTTAAATATGAAGACCCCTAAATGCACCTGCAGCTTATTAAACAGCTGCTTTCCAGGCCATATTTAACTAAAGAAGGGATTACTTAAAACTACATCACATCCATATCAGACCCAAAGGAGTTTGCTGCTGGGGACGAACGTCAAACACAAGCTCTTAAGCACATCCATAACTTGAGCACGCTGTGCATTATTTGATGCTTAGAGCTATACATGCCCAAGTGACGAGCCAGATCTGTGTCACCATGGACTTTATTGAATTAGAATTTGGGGTCCTTTCTTAGTGAAATAAAATTGTTGAATTAGGAAACCTGGTTTGTATAGTGAACTTTATTCTAACAAACAAGATTGTGTTTCCATTCCAGCACAAATGTGTCCCATTGCTCTAGGTGGCTATGAATCAGAGAAGCTACAGTGTGTGTATATTAAAGTCTATAATTCAAATGATTAACCACCTCCCCATTCTCCTTCCTTGTGCCTGAAGGAGGAGCTGAAATCCCCATCCAGACAGGGCATCTGCAACTGGAATGGACGAAAGGACAGCTGGCCATGGAAACCTCACTATGCTGAATGCTTTACAGGCAAACTGACGTGGTCCCTTCTCTTGAAAACTCAAGACTGCTTGAATCAATAAGAGAAAGTAACTGACAATAGAAAGGTGAAAATAAATAATGCAATTGCTTAGGTATGAGTTCAGCAGGCTTGGAAGGGCCAGAGTCTCTGGTCTGCTGAGGCCATGTTACACTGTAGTGTAGATGCAATAAGTAGTGCACTTGTGCACTTCTTAGGTGTGTTTAAATTACATTTGACTGGTTCTTAGTCATAGCTTTCCATCAGGAACCAATAATCCTGGTTCCTGCGTTCTCAAGCCACCTGACTGAGATGCCCAGGGGAGGTGGTGTGACTACTTCTCCCCATGGTCCAGCAGCCCAGCAGAAAAGGCAGCTTGAGTTAGTCACTGTCCTCTTGAACTAGAACTACCATAATATCCACAACAACTAATTAGGCACCTGGTCAGAGGTCTAAATGCAGGTCTTTAAAGCAGGCCAAGATTAGAAAAGCTCCTATTTCTGTGAATGGAGTCTTTGCTCATGTAAAACTGCCAGTGACTTTTCTAGCCAAGAAGTAAGGAGAATGTCCTGGAAACACAGTAGAGTAAGAAGGAGGATGAGGAAAAAATTAGTGAGGTGACCTCTCAACATCTCTATAGCTTTCCATGTACAATGCAAGTGTGCTGGATCCAGGTACTCCCAATTCTGGCTGGAGAATTATCATCATTGAATCATTGAATGTCCTCAGTTGGAAGGGTCCCACAAGGATCATCGAGTCCAACTCCTTATATAAGTAACTACATCACATATGTCTGTAGCTGCACAACCTTTTTCCAACCCATAATTATACAGGATGTCCTTCTTCCAAGGATAAAGCAGGATGTCACTTATTCCGATACCAAAAAATAGTATTTGAAAAGACAGAGAAGGGGTGGCTGCAGCTCTCCTGTGGAAAACAAGCCCTCAGAACACAGGCTTCATTCCTGGTGAGTACCCCATTAAATTCATTTAAATGAGTCAGCCACAGGACTCTTGGCAGGATGGGAGCCTCCATGCCAGCATGAGATGGTGCTTGGAAGTGAGAATGTGATTCCTTTTCTTTCTCCTTCACCACAAAATGTCCTGCTTCCAGTGATGGTGACCTGACAGCTGGCTGCACCAAGGGCAGCTACTTCTTGATACGCTGACAGGTGAGCAGGTGGGTGCTACAGTGCCAAGCTCCCCATGAGCCCTGGCTTGCTGGTGGTCCACCTCCTGGAGAGTTCCTGGGAACCAGCTTGAGTGCCCATGCAGGCTGTCCCCTTCCACCCCATGGAGAGCTGAGTAGGTCAGATCTAGGATCCAGTGATTGATGTTGTGATGCTTGACTCAGGAGGGGCTCAGGACTCATTGGAAACTCAGCCTGAGCTAATTAGGCCTTGAAGACTGCAGGTCAGAAATTACTGAACTCCTCCAGAGTAATAACTGGAGCAGGTTCTCCCTGCAGGCACTGGGCACTCTTTATGTCATCCCCACATCCTCAGCCAAGTCAGCTCCAGCAGCACGGGCAGAGCCTGCAGGATCACAGCCTTGTCCTTCATGTCACCAACGGGGACACAAAGCGAGGCAGCCCCTGGCCTTTGCTTCTCTTCTGTCTCACCTTTGAGCAATGCTGTGGAGCCCAGATTATATCAAAAGGACCTTTCTGGAGACACAGGACATCAGTCATTTAAGTTTTTTTGATAAATTGGTAAGAATTGGTACTTACGATGGAAAAAAAATGAATATCACGTTCGTATTCAGAGATCAGAGCAATGGAACAAGCACAGCTCTCTTATTAAACATCAGACCAGCGGTATAATTAGTGTATCCATTATATACATATATATAATTATTTCCCTCTTAACAGTTAGTTTCTGATTTTTCCTCCTCTGGATGAGGCGGGTTGTTGCTATCACGCTATCTTTATGATTTCTAACTTGGCTTCTGCAATGAAATAAAAAACCAGTCCTCACTTGACAAACATGTGGTCATGCTTCTTAAATGAAACGGTGTGATCTTCAGAGTACCAAGGCTGTAATTCAAGTTGCTGATCACAAACCGCCCAAGTCATTTTTCTTTCAGGATATTGCCTTGCACTGAACCTTAAGATTGACTTACACTTTGTTGGACCATCTCAGGTATCTGTTACTGTTAGGAAGAGTGATTAGCAAACACTGGCATAGCATTCTCCTATATAATAGGTCACAACCGCTCACTGGTGAATTTAAAGAAAAAGATAAGTATTACATAGGACAAGCTTAGCTGTATGCACGTTTTTCCTCTTCTTTTTTTTTTATTACATAGTAGTAGCAAATACGAACTTTGATGTTTTTCGAGCTGTAATTCGAAACCAACAAATCAAAGATCCTTATTCAAGGAGCTTCTAGGCATTGAAGCAAGTCCTCTATTCAGAGCAGCATAGCCAGATGTTAAGTTAGAAGTGCAGAAGTAAAACTTTAAAACACTGTAAGCTAAGTAGTACATTTGCAGAAGTTGTCCTCTTCAACTGAGACTATATTTTTTGGTCAAACATTAAAAAAAAAAAAAAGGAAAATGGGATGTTTTGCTTGTTTGTTTTTAAGGGGTTTTCTGCTGCTTTGACTGCTTCCAGTTGACTCTGGTGCCTCTGGCTATTGCTGTCCTGGTCGTGGATAGCAGCTGGGTGAAAAGAGCTGTGCTACAATGCTCAGCTTAATGCTCAGCTTAGTCATGCCAGTGTTGTTCTTTGAAGATGCATTTTGTTACCAAGGACTAAGGCAATGACTAAGAGGTCCCAAATTCTCCCATCAGTAGTGTGGCAGAGAAATGTTTCAGAAATGTTTTTTACAGCTGGACAACACACAAAACGGTGATCTGGCTTTACAGAGAAGAGTGGCAGATGCCGCAGAGAACACTCTGAGACAAGTCTTCTTGCATTTCCAAGTGTACTCAGCATATCCAACCTGTTAGATGGTAGCCTTTAGAAAAAAACACTTAGCAATTTGGTGTTGAAGGGCACAGCTTGAAATGATGGAATAGCTTGAGCGTGCATGGGGGAGTTGACAAGAGGGAGTGGAGGCAACCTTACCCTCATTAGCAACATCGTAAACCTCAGAGGGAGAATGTCCTTTCTCACGTTTCCTGCACAAACACTGGAGATAATTCTGAGTCTATAAAACTTTGCTGGGTATAGCTCTGTTTGCAGGATCCCATTCCAGGTTTCAAGAGTGAGCACATTCTTGTTCGGTCTTCAGAGTGATGTAGTTTGGAAATGAAAAAAAAAATTAAATGAACAACATGCCAAAGAGAAGTTTCCTTCTATGTGTTCCTCTGTCAGAATAGATGTTGCACCAATGAGTGACATCAACTTTTCAGTTGAGAAATACTTTTGAAATTTAGAGGGGTAGGAGTACTGTATCTGTCTACCTACGCTATTAATTCTTTTTAAATTAGCTTTTTTCCCTGTAATCTCGCTAAGAAGCACAGTTTAACACTCAACACTTACTGTTTCCTGTCAAACTTGTTGGCATTTAAGGGGTTGGAGTAGCCTCTTGCTGTGTAAGTTGCAGTCTAGCAAGGCACAGAGTGATATGGTGAAGTGGCAAGTAATCCCATCTCACGTTCACACATATTTGCAGTTGTCATTCAGCAAAGTGCTCACATGTTTTTTTCAGCTTAATCTTATTGGATTTAGTGGGATTTGGAATGTCCTTAATGACTGTGCTACCACTGAGTGATCGTCTGATTTGGAGCTTCAACCTGAGGCTGTACAAAAACAGACTGTGCAAACCTGCTCTCACCCTCAGGTGGCCCTCCATCTGCAATCTGCTGTTCATCACAGACCTCAGAAAAATGAAGCCTGCATCTCTCTGGTGGCCTTGAAGAACAAACAAACATCTGCCAGGAATGGTTTAGGTATAGCTACTCCTGCTTTAGGCTGTAAGGATGGCCTTCTACAAGCAATTGCAACCCAAATTTCTGACTTTTATGAAATTATGCTACACGACAGTTAGACTACTACATGGATGGCAAGTACAGCTTCTAGTTAGCAGTCAAAATTAAAAAGAATTTATACTAACTACACAGGTTTTCTGTAGCTCGTAAACCTTTCTAAGTTTACCTAGATATCTTCCCCAAGAAGAGAAGATTGGAGAAAAGAGAATGTTTTTCTGCTGGGAAAAGAATCCTTTTCAGCTTACTGATTGAGAGGACATACTTTCCATCCCATTTTACCTGTTAGTTCTCCTAAGGGATGACAAAGATAGAAAAAAGTCTAAATCACAAATGGAAATTGTAAGCCCCACTTGGGCAGCTAAGTCCAAAGTGTATATCCTGTGAATTCCACCCTGTAGCTCTATTTCCATGGTAGAATCTCCATCTCACCAGCTGCTGGCCATAGTTACAATTAGTCAAATTCAAATGCTTTGTCCAAGCACAAGACCTGGTGAGTTTCCCAAAGAGATGCTTTCCCATCTATTTCACCTTTGTGTTGGTTTGGCTGAAAATGAGTGAATTTTCTTCATGCAGTTATAAACCTTTCTTTTTCATAGCTAGCACGGTCATTATTTGGACCTGGTTTGAGAACAAGAAGGTAATGCCCTGGGACAGAGTTAATGTTTTTAATTGCTCTGGTCTGAGAGCCAAGGATGTTCTGAGTGCTCTGCCCACAGGTGTGAGACATCGAGGAAGAGGGGTATGTATGGGGCAGAGATTGACTGACATCCAGACTGATCAATGAGAGTATTCCATCCCATTAGCACCATGCTTCATATTTAAAGAGAGCTGGGATCTTCTAGTCTCTATCTCTTTCTGGCTTTTCTCTTTGCTCTCAGAGACACTTCCCTCTCTCCTGGATCAGCTTTGGGACCAGGTGCTGTTTCCTGGGATTGGCTGCTCGGTGTGGACAGAGTCCATGAGGAATTGTAATAAGTATTTTTTAATTTCATATTCTATTTCTATTATATATACTGGTAGCATATTAGTACTTTGTTATTTTATTAAACTGTGTTTACACCAATCCAAGTTTCTCCCTTCCCTTTCGATTCTCTCCCCTATTTGGGAGGTGGAGGTGGTGGGGAATGAGTGAGCAGCTATCGTGGTTGTATTGCTAGCTCAGGTTAAACCACGACAACCTTGCAAGTGGAAGACCCAAGTTTAAGTCTTTGCCTCATGTCTTACTTTGCTGCTGACTGCCTGCTGAATGCGTGCTATGGCACCCTTCTCTAGGTAACAGGGGATGCTCAAACCTCTTCATAGCATGGGTACAGTTACAACAGGAGGGACTGTGGAAAACCAAATTAAAAATAACCATCAGCCTGTATGCTGGACTGCCATTTTGGGAGGCAAGAGAAAGGTGGTACACACAGTTGCACCCATAAATCATCTAACTGCATATAAAAGGGGGCTTTCAGTGTCCCAACTCCTGTGATTTTTTTTTTCCATGAGATAGCTTTATTTTGGGGAGTTAGGCTTATATTTTCTCTTCAAATTTAGTATCTTGGCTCCTATTATAATCATCAGAGAGCTGGTTGAGTCAAAGGAGCCTGGAGGGTGATTCAGATGCCCTACCAGGACGGATGGTCTTCAGTTCCCTTAACACTGGCTCCTCATGCCATTTGATACTCCAGGGCAGATGAGACATCAGCAGAGGGCTGGCAGACGATGCAAGACAGAGGAAGACCATGTTCTTTTTGGTGTAGCAACAGGATGCCAACCAGGATACTCCACGACACCTAAAATAGCATTAGACACCTGCTTTTAGGCAATTGAATCTTGGGTTTTAGAGAGACTAATTACTTCTAGATTAATCAGTTATACAGAATATATCTCCATGGATAGGAGTGAACTGAACTCTCATGTTGATGCCTGTATTTAGGTGCTCTCACCTGGAATTGAATCTCCTTCTCCAGTGGGATTAAGAGGCCTAAATATGGGTGCCTACTACAATTTTGGGTACCCCACCTGGACTCCAGCTACTGCTGCAGGAGAGTGAGGATCTCCCAGCAGTGCCATGTCTTCTCCATCAGCCCCACGCAGTTATTTCAGGACATGCCAAGGTGTCTCAAAGGGCTTTGGGCACCCGTATTTAGGCCATTGCATCCTGCCCATAGTGTCTTGAAGACGGTTTGGAGGACGCTGTTAGTATGGCCAGGGCCACTCTGGTGTCCCTGAGTGGTGAAGAGCCCAAGTCTGCACTGGTGCTGTTCACAAGACTTCAGTCACATCTGCTGGCTGTGTTGGCCTGACCACTGGCTTGCAGGGACAGCACCAATTCGCTCTGTGCCGATTTTGCACTATGCTCTGCCTTCTGCCTTGAAAAAGCGCACTGGAGGCAATGCTGAAACTTCCATTTTTTTCCAGCACGTCTCTGACCTGGTGACCCTGGCAAAGTGACACAAGCTGTGCCCTCTGACGCTTAACAGCACCCATTCCTGACCCCTCTGTGCTTTCTCACCTGTTAGAGCTGCACCTCTAGGCTTCTGTGTTTTTATTGCCAACCCAGCCTCTCCAAGAGAGATTTGTGAATTTTATTTCAATATTCAGTGGCTGGAAATTCTTTTTTTAGTATCAGCATAGATTGTGCAGAGTTGTACCATGTGCCCTGGGAGCCTGAATAATTCTGATAAAATTTATGTTGGAATACACATGCTTTGTCTGTCGGCTTTCTCAGGTAAGAACAAACTCTGCTGTGCTTCTGTGAACAACAGTAAAAGGGCAGGGAGAGCAGACAGGGAGAGAAATCTTGACCTGCACTCGAACTGTGACAAGTGGGGCCAAACTACAGGAATTAATGAGGATCATCCCCAAGCAAAGAAGGAGAGTGTGCATGTCTCACCCTACTTTTTACAGTAGTATTTGCTTTTTACACCCTATTTACACCCTACAGTGTCTTCTCTGACTTTGCGAAGAGATTCACTTGGCTAATACACAGAATTGCGTTTGTATGTAAGTATTCTTAAATACTCTTGTAGGTGAGCATGTCTTTCCATTGTGAGACAGCAATTCATGTAGCTCTGATCTCTTATTTTATCTCAGTGAGCAGGTGTAAGGATGACAAATTCCCTTCCAATTAACCCCCAATGCCACATTGCCATTCCATGTCAGGCGACGAGTAGCACGGATAGAAGGAAACCTTGGTGCCAAGATGATGAAATGTTTCCAGTGTCAGCTCCGAACACAACCGCATGAGCAGTACAGAAGAGCAAAGACAACGCCTGAATTCAGACGGCTTTGGGTAAACATGTTGTCTGAGATCCCTGAAGCCCACCCCAGCTGTTTCAAAAATGGAAGCTTTAAATTAACAGTTTGCATAGGGACAGGTAATAAACATCTAGAGAATTTTAACATCCGTGGATAAATGTGAACTTATCTTCTCTCCCACAAAAACAATAATTTAACTTAAGGGGATAAATTCTGCTCCCCCTTAGCCAGTTTTCAAACTTAATTCACCATGCATAATCCAAGGGATTCCCTGGCATCAAAATTCAGAAGTGTTTGTTTCGTTTTTTGTTTTTGTTTGGAAAGAGCAGTTTTAATGCAAATCAGGAGGCTAAAAGCACAAAAACACCTTTTCTAAGATAGCAAATTGTGTTTCCCAGGTACTTGATTCAGCTGAACCAGTTAAAAGTTATCACTAAATGGGAAAGAAAGAAGTAGCAACTCCGTTAAAGAAATAAAAATCCTTCATTTGGTGTTTCAGAAACTTCTATAGCTATAACAATTCTTGAAAAAGATTCCATTCCCCTTCACTTTGGAGAAAGGGGATGGGAACAGAAGAGTTTATACATGGGGAGCATAATGTTATGGATGCTCCTAGAGCCCCAGGCATGAGTCTGGACCATCCTCGCTCTTGGCTTCTCTCCAACACTGAATGATCCGTGTTCAGCACATACTTGACTTCCAGTGAAGTGAGTCTGCTCACAGTGTTAAGAGACTGAAATTATTTGTTGATGGCACTTAAATACAGGTTTAAGATTTAGAGCACCATGTATTGCCATGAGGCCAATTGGGATGGTTCCTGAAGAGCATCCAGTTCCTCCAGTCACTGTGAGTTACCAACAAATGCCTAAAAAAAGGCCCTGCTTGGGGAACATGAGCAGCCACTCTGGTCACCAGCCTGCAAATTTGGCACAGAATCAGCAAGGTGTGAACCTCACTGTGCTCTCGTGTCCTCCCCAGCTCCTGTGTGACCTCACAGGGTCTGGTCAGCAAGTATTGAAGAAAAAAAGGAAGTCACGAGTGTTTTTTTGATAGCTACTTCTGCAAATGCACAGCTGGAGGAGCAGCAGCTGGGTGAGAATTATGTCTGTCAGCAATGGGAGGGCAATGCCAGGCTGCTTGCTGCCTCCCAAAACACCCGCAGATGCAGGAGGAAGCCTCTGCTTACAGCTGTGGAGGAGCTTCACTTATGGGGATGTGCAGGGTCCGGAACTGACCACATTCAAATCCAAGTGATAAATTAGCAATGTCCCCTGGAGACTGTCTGGAGTCTCTGAAATGTTAGGACAAGGGTGTGGGCTAAAGAAGACATGTTATTTTAAACAAGTCTAATATTTTAAAGGTCAGTTCTTGTTTGTTTTTTTAAAGTCTTTGTAGCTGGGAGCTGTTGCTGGGAAAAACTGTTCATCTTACATGGCACTACCATTAACCACACTCTTCAGAAGAGCTGCATTACTCAACAGGGGATAATTAAAACCAAAATAAGACTATTATTCTTCTAATTAAGATTCATAACTCATGCATGGATAACTGCGTAGGAAAGCGTTTACTGTATAGCATCCACAATAACTGTTTTGATATGAAACAGCTGGAGCGGGCTCCTTGCACCCTTACCAATACAATTCAGTATTTGACCAGAGAGAGAAACAACATAAAAGCATCCACACAACAGCATAGTGTGGAGATGTGTGAATAGTAATTTCCCTGTGGAAATGTGTCACTCAGAGCAGTGACAGCAGAGGATGTCATCTCCATTCATGCAGGTGTGAGCATTGCTCTCAGCCACCCAAGCACGCAGGAGCAGAAAGGCAGCGCCTCTGCCAGCGACAACAAGCTTGCACGCAGGCAGGTTGAAGCTCTGGGACAGAGCAGAAGATGAGTAAGGGACACAAAACCAGGTTTGTAACACCAGATGTAATTGCCCCGGATTGCTACTGCTGCAGTGCTGGATTAGCCCATGCGCTGTGGCAGGATACTGTTACCCATGGCATACATTTCACTTGATTATAATCTCCTACGCATCACAGCCACCCCTCCTCTGAGCTCCATCTGTGCTGAAATTCTGCGATTGTGGTCCTCAAACATTTTTAAAATAATTGTCTTTCATCCCCAGTTAGGCTCATATAGCTGAGACCCCAGATCTCCACCTGGAACCACATCCTTAGAGGGGACAGAACAACTCTGTTGTTCTGTCCTGGCTTAAAATGCATGAAGAGACCCCTCACCTTTTTGGTGGTGCTGGCAGGGAATAGTTCTAACCTTGCCATAACAGTCATCCCAAAATATCCTTTCTGAACAGCCTTACAAAAGCTGCCAGGCAAATCTTTCATAGCTTTAAGTATTACTGGTACTTTCCAGATAACGTAATTCTGCTTTCCCTGGGCCATTCCTGACATATTACACACACACTGCGTGACTGCAGGGGCAGCAGGACAACAAAAGGTTTGCCAAGGCCGACTACCTCCCCGGAACCCAACTCCTGGGACTTCTCGCCTCTACAAAACACACTGATATGGTAGGTGAAGCTGAGGAAATGTGCCAAGACCCAAGTGTCCTTCTGATTAAAAAAAAAATATATATATATACATAAAAACCCAGCCAAAACTCTCCCTTCAAACAGTCAAACTTTGCTTTATATCCCCAAAGGCAGCAAATCCCAATCTGCACTTCTGCAGAGCAAAACCAGCAACTGTTTTTAATGTCCTAAAGAAATCATAAGGGGTACGTTGCCAGCAGCTTTCTCCTCAGTGGACTAGGAAGGGCTTAACTACGGCTTCTGTTTGTTAAGTATCCAGATGGTAACCCTTTTAGACTTTTATAAAGCAAAGTCAGCATCCTATTCCTTCTTACAAGACAGACAGCACAGGCTTGCCTGGGAAGCAAGTGCACAGCAAGATACAGCAGGTAGGTCAATACTGAATTTACAGCCCTTTTATAGGTCTGGACAGCTGTTACAAAGATGCGATGATAGATCTAGGTGATGATGTCCCTGCTCATTGCAGGGGGTTGGACTAGATGACCTTCGTAGGTCCCTTCCAACCCAAACTATTCTATGATTCTGTAAGAGTAGTTCATTCAGTCTTAACACAGGTAGCTTAAGTTGGTCCCTCATTTGTGTGCCCCAAACAGAGCCAGTGAAGGCAGCTCTGCTGTAAACCTCCCATTAGGTAAATTAGGACCATCAAAATCTTTGCTCTATAAAAAGCCCCATGGAATTAGTTCAAGATCTCTTTCCTTACCATAAGGAAAAAATAGCAGATGGCATTGAGTCCTTCTCTGAGTAACCAGCTGAGAAATGGCAGAGGGACCAGGGGAGGTAAGACAACACCCCATGGCAAGGCAGAGTGCTCCTCAGTGAAGAAGTAAAATTCTTCCCAAGCTGTGAAAGAGTTCAGATGAAAGTTCAGCATTAATGACTGTTTTCCCCAGGGAGCAGGGATCTCCAAGCAAGCAGGGTGAATAAGCAGATGAGAAAGAGGCTGGCACCAAGGGAAAAGCCTGTTCCTATTGAGAACAGTGTTGTCCGAATACAGTAGAGAACTAAGATTAATGAGAAAATTCAAATTTAACCAATCCCTTGAAGGCTAACAGCTTCAGACTTTGATAAATTAACTACAGAAGGCTTGAAGACAACCACAACACTCATTGCTGAGGGTAGCAGAAGTGTGTGTGTTTATAATAAAAGAAGAGTAAATATGCTGCAAAAAAATCCAAGGGTGTGCTGTCAGTATGTGAACACAAAGGCAAAGGATCTGGTTCACCCATGACTTTATCCAGTCAAAAGCACTTCTCATACCCAGCAGTGCCAGATGTTGTGCCTTGTTGTTCCCTCCACAGCTTTACCTCTCCACCCAATCCCAGGTTCCAGTATAAGTTGGGGAATGACCTGTTAGAGAGCAGTGTAGCAGAAAGGGACCTGGGGGTCCTGGTGGACAGCAGGATGACCATGAGCCAGCACTGTGCCCTTGTGGCCAAGAAGGCCAATGGCATCCTGGGGTGTATTAGAAGGGAGGGGGTGGTTAGTATGTCGAGAGACATTCTCCTTCCCCTCTACTCTGCCCTGGTGAGATCACACCTGGAATATTGTGTCCAGTTCTGGGCCCCTCAGTTCCAGAAGGACAGGGAACTGCTGGAGAGGGTCCAGCATAGGGCAACAAAGATGATCAAGGGAGTGGAGCATCTCCCTTATGAGGAAAGGCTGAGGGAGCTGGGTCTCTTTAGCTTGGAGGAGACTGAGGGGTGACCTCATTAATGTTTATAAATATATAAAGGTTGAGTGTCACGAGGATGGAGCCAGGCTCTTCTTGGTGACAACCAATGATAGGATAAGGGGCAATGCGTACAAACTGGAACACAAAAGATTCCACTTAAATTTGAGAAGAAACTTCTTCTCAGTGAGGGTGCCAGAGCACTGGAACAGGCTGCCCAGGGAGGTTGTGGGGACTCCTACTCTGAAGGCATTCAAGACCTGCCTGGACACCTTCCTGTGTAACCTCATCTAGGTGTTCCTGCTCCAGCAGGGGGATTGGACTAGATGATCTTTCAAGGTCCCTTCCAATCCCTGACATTCTGTGGTTCTGTGATTCCTCATGCAAGTGCATAGTAGCTAAATGACCTGTATGAGTTTACATAATGGATCTTTACTGTGATAGGAAACACATCCAGAAGCTGGACAAAATGTCAAGGAAATTACTAGGAAAAAAAACACAAAACCCAAAAAACCCAAGCCAAAACAAACTGTTACTTCTCGTATTACAGAGCATGTGCTTAAATAGCACTCCAAGGCTCTTCACTTGCAGACAAGTGAAGGGAGGTCCTCCCCACACCACCCAAAGCCAAACCTTAACTCAGTTGTCTCCTTGCTTCTCCTGTTAGGCAGAAGGAACACTTGCCTCACAGGTAAGAGATCACACAGACAGATAGTACAGAATTCTATTCTCACATGAACGTGGCCTTTTAGCCTGACCCAGAGCAGCCTAAGTGACAGAGGATGGTTAGATGATGGAAATGAGCCCTCGATTTATAGTTCCATTCCTCACCGTCTTGGCTCTTGCAGTGAGCCGAAGTGACGCAGCACTGGGCTCCCCAACAACTTTGCTACCCAGCTGTGGGGCTGGCACTGCCAGGGAGGGGCAGAGCATTAAATACACAGCACATGGCCAATAGCAGTCAGGAGCCACTGGAAAGGGGGGTGCAGCCTGGTGTCCCCTCTTCTCAGCATGAAAACTTGAAGCATTTCTTCATTCTTCTGAGCTCTTCAAGATCCCCTATGGCTTAACACAATTTAAAATGATTACTGATCTGGCAACAATGTGCTTTGCTCCCTTCTTTGAGATGCGTGTCATCTCATTGTATGTGCAAACAAGGTTAATTTAACATGCGACATTAAATCTATTAAAGAAAAAAGAAAAGAATGCTTTTGTCAAGCATTGGAACAGGCTGCCCAGGGAAGCAGTTGAGTCACCGTGCTCAAGTCACCTCAGCTAGGTGAGCAAAAGAAGGCCAGTACCATGGAGAAAGGATTTCTTATTTTAAAACTAATGAAAACAGCGGGTTTGGTTTGAGGATCATATTCTGTATTGCTTTACACCTTTGGCTGTTGCTAAACAGGAACGTCACCAGTATCACCTTTGAGTGCAAGTGACTTTAAGCTGTGGATTCATCCCAGAATCATAAAGAATAGAAAAGAAAATTCTCCAAGGCTGAAGATGCTAATCTGGAACAAATTTCACCTTGCAGTAGCTTGTTCTTCAGCAAACCACACAGGCCCTGTCAACACCAGCCTGCAGACATTCCGCTGGCTGCTGACACCAGTTAAGAAGTCCCTGCGATTTGGAGAATGCAAACACGTTTCCCACATCCAGAGAAGTCCAGCAGATGCTACAGCAAAAAAAGATGAGGTGAATTTGCTCTGGGAACTTGCCATTCTTCCTCAGTCATTCACCAGGACACGCAGGACCTCCGGCAAATCCCACAGGAGGTTCTGAGACCCTGAATGTTTTAATCAAAGACTTGAGTCACACACTGAACATGTTAAGACAAACTCCAAATTCCTAGAGTGGAAAAACAATGTTCCTTTTTCTCTGTTTTGCGTTTTCTCTTTTCCTTATAAAAATGCAATGGTCCCTTAAAGTTTTTGATTACTGATATGCTTTGGAAAGGTATTTTTATACAGCTGTCTCTGGTGCCACTAAGATCTCTTTCCTCTATGGTACTGAGTTAAAGGCTGTCCTTCTGTATTATGTTATACTTGTCAGCACCGAATTTCATTTATCACATTATCACCTCTTATAACGTGTCAGGGATCCTTCTGGAATTCCCCAGCTTATTTTTGCTTTCACTGTCTTGAATAATTTCACATTATTGTCACCACACTATTTTCTTCGTTTCCCAGTAGATTTTTAGGGACACACTCAGTAGCACAGCTTCCCACGGGACACTGTAAACCTATTTATTGCCTCCTTGCTCTAGCAAGTTAAAACAAAAGGTAACTCTCCCTTCTCATCCCAGCAAAGCTTGATTTCTGTAACGATCTTTAGTGACTGACCTTATCAAAAGCTTATGAAAATCCATGTATGCTGCATTAACTGGAAGATCCTAAACTACATGCTTATTGACACTTCAAAGAACACACAAAACCTCCTTCCTTTTCCACACTATGCCTTCCTATTTACCAGCTAACACCAGTGCTGCTTTACCTTGTCTGCTTTAATTCTACCTTCTTCTGGAACAAATCCGGCAGGCTTCTTGCTCCTGATGGGTTCAGAGAAGAACTTAACATTTTCATACTTACTTATCACAGTTTTTTAATTAAGGTTTTAACAGTTTTATATCATGTTACACTGAACTTGCTACTATTAACAGCAGAGGAACTTTAAAATTTGTTTTAAATTTAAATCATCCTAATCTATAAACCAGTAACATGAATATAATTCTGCTCTGCCAGTTAACAGTTGGACTCAATGATCTTGAGGGTCTCTTCCAACCAAAATGATTGCATGATTCAATATATTAAAAGAGGATGCTACTGCTGAGTTCAGTGACAGGCAGAATTAGGAGGAATACTCTTCCCAGCTTTCCTGGTAGCTTCATAACACCAAAAAAGACCCACACCACCAGACTTAAAATCCCCAAGACCCCAGCCACACAACTCACATTAAAAACAAATACATTCTAAATACATTCTAAAAGAAAAGTTAAATTTACTTCATTGCATTTGGCAGCCTGCTGCGTTTTGTCTTCTATGAATGGTCTAGAAGGTAAAATTCCCATGAGTGTTTACAAAACCAGAAAAGGCAACTGAGTAATTGAGAGCTTTGTGAAATTGGACATCAAGTTAATGACAGAACAACAACAACAAAACAAAAACAAAATCACCTTTTTACACATAGTACTATTCACAGAAGTCTCGAGAAATTTAATTCCATGGGGCTATACCTCCAGACAACACTAACTTTCAATGTTAAACAAAAGATGTTTGGTGATAAAAGCATTTCTAGAAATTATACAGTAAATATAGTCAACAACAGCTACATTTCAGAGTATCAGTGTTGCTTCTTATAACAAGAAACTAAGCCATACTTACACAATTTGTAAATGTGCTGTAACACTATAGCTATTGTACTGTTGAGTTGCTTACACAAGAAACACAGAATCACAGAGAATTGACTGGGTTGGAAAAGACCTCAGAGATCATCGAGTCCAACCCTTGGTCCAACTCTAGTCCGTTTACTAGATCATGGCACTAAGTGCCATGTCCAATCTCAGTTTAAAAACCTCTAGGGACGGCGAGTCCACCACCTCCCTGGGCAGGCCATTCCAATGCCTGACCACTCTCTCTGTAAAGAATTTCTTTCTAATATCCAGCCTAAATTTCCCCTGGCAGAGTTTAAGCCCATGCCCCCTTGTCCTATTGCTAACTGCCTGGGAGAAGAGACCAATCCCCACCTGGCTATAACTTCCCTTCAGGTAGTTATAGAGAGTGATGAGGTCACCTCTAAGCCTCCTCTTCTCTAGACTAAACAACCCCAGCTCCCTCAGCCTCTCCCCATAGGTCTTGTGCTCAAGTCCCCTCACCAGTCTTGTTGCTCTTCTCTGGACCCGCTCCAGCACTTCAATATCTTTCCTGAACTGAGGGAACACACAATATGGAACAGCCAGTTCCTCTGATTTCATTTGAAAAATAAACTATTTATGTTCAGCATCAGTCCCAGTGCCAAATCTTGGGGCAGAACTGTAACAGCAGCACCAGTGTGAGCTACATTCACCCCCGGTGACAAATACAATAAATATGACAGTGGGAACGTGCCTGCTAAAAAGACCACGTCTTTAAAAAAAGGCCTGGCAGCCATCCCAGCAGTAGCGTATCTGCTTTTTTCTTTCTAATAACAGCTACTGACCTCGCTCTGGACCACTCGTTTGCACTGCTTGTAAAGTCAGGCATGTCTGTGAAACTCAGTGTTTATGTCATCAAATTAATACAGTTAACATCTTAATACTAAGTCTCAAGTACTAAGAAAAGAAAAAGGTGTCTTAACTATCAAATTTCAGAGGAAAGAAACTGGTGAGCACTTGAATGAGCGTCCAAATGTTTCCTACACCAGGTGTGACTACTAAAGACACGCAGCAGCCAACATGTGACAGTGACAGAAAGGCTTTTTTCCTTTGACATTCTTCAAGACAGCGTCACCTGAATTCAAAAGCAGCTCATCCAAAAAGGCAAATGCCTATAAATCTAGAAGTCTACATTCCCACCTGTGTTCCCCCACCTCCATCACTTCTACTGCCAACCTCAAGTTTTTCATTCATTAGCCAGGGGTTGTTCTCTAACTTTATGACTGCCAAAGTTCCCTTTAAATTTCTCTACCCTCCAGCTGAATTTCTTTCTACAGAATCTTTTCCAAGAAGGAGAGGGGAGCATAGGATGGCTGTGAAGAGGTAAACACACATACAACTCTCAAATTCTTGAATTGTGTAAGGAATACGTATTTGGTTGATCTCCAACACGGACAACATCCATCTGTTTTAAAACAAGCAACTGCAGGATCTTCTGATGAAAGCATGATTTTCATGTTTGCACTCTCTCCTTCAGCAGACACAATATTTCCTATGGTTTCGATGCCCACTTAATAGGAAGCTGTTATTTCCTCAGGACTGTCAGTTCCCCGTAGTCTCTGTGACTCAGGGCAGGAGTGGATACCCAGAGCCTCCCCGGCCAGATGCCCAGCAGGGCACTGAAGACTTGACCTTTTCTTGGCAGTAGGAGCTTCATGAACTTTTCTCTGCGTTTGGGCTACTGCCAAGTTGCCACACACATTATTTATGTGCTAGTTTGCCCACAGTGAGTTGCCTGTTTGGGTGAGCGCTCCTGAACGGAAGGCGAGCGCAGGGAACACTAAATCTGCAAAAACGAAGCAAGAGGTCGGAGGAAGCTGAGATTTTATTTCTGAAGGTTGGTAACGCTTGGGACTTCAAA
Organism: Columba livia; assembly: GCF_036013475.1. NCBI lineage: Eukaryota > Metazoa > Chordata > Aves > Columbiformes > Columbidae > Columba > Columba livia. The sequence goes on along the minus strand of NC_088602.1, from coordinate 58,717,370 downwards.
GCTTAAGAGTGTTCTTGTTTTGTACTGCAAACAGGGAAGAGTTTAGTGTAACACAGTAAGTTCTTCAAGCGCTGCCCGGTAATGTTACTCGAAATAGCCTGCAATGCGACTGGTTGGAGCAGAGAGTTACTCCTTCCAGGTGCGTGCCTGTATAAAAACCTCTGGAGCGTGCATCCCCCCCGCGGGAACCTCCAGCGCCCTCCATCACAGCAGGTAACCACACAGCAAACAGCTAACCTGTCTGACGTGTGCTTGTGTTCTCTGCTCACTAACAAAGGAAATACTTCCGTCTGAATTGTTGTGCTTCAGGTCAGCCAAAGAAACCAAGCGTACCTAACCCCTACTGTTGTGCAAGAAGTGGCTATCATTGCTGGTTTTCACTATTGGGATACGTTTACCTTGTGGACTCATGTGTTTGTGACAGTGATGTTCCTCACACTGACATTTCCTTTATTTCTTAGCATTTATATTAATATTTTAACATACATATATTTTTATTAGTGCAGGAGAACATGAGAAAGTTGCATGAGCTCTAAAACAGGGACGTTTGTGTAATGGTGTGTTTGGCAAAGCCCTCTCTCGCAAAGAACATCTGAGCAAATGGAATTGGCTTTTGCCCAAGTGGTTCAGACTAAAATGGACTTTGCTGTGTAACTTTGTGTAGAGGTGAGAGAAACACGTATCAGCAGAGCTCTGTTTACAGCTGAAGACCCAAGTAACACAGTACTGCTCACTACCCTACTTTTTTGGGGGGGAAGGGATGTGGGGGAGTGAAGGGAGGGCTATGTAACTACATTTGAAAAGCTCTTTCCCAGCAATGGATTTTAGAAGTTTATTCTCATAGGGGATAAACTGTTACCTTAGTTTTTATCATCATCTTATGATTTGCCCTTCAGCATTTAATTACCTTGTTAGTTTTATGTGGCATTGTCAAATAGATATAATTTTGTGAACTATTGTTTCTTCCTTAGGTTCTGAAGAAACCAAATGTGATTTTGTAAGTTGTTTTGTTCACAACAGTTTAAGATTATTAGTTAAGTCAATATGGGTTTAAAAACTTTGGAAAGAACAGAATTTAGATGATTGTTTCCCTTCAAGATCATTTTGAAAATATATCAGCTGCTAACATTCAGAAAGAGCCAACAGTTTTGAAGGGAACAGATTTTGATTGCAGTAGTATTATACTAAATCAAAATGCTTTCAGAGATATACCATTTTCAGAGAGCTATGGATCAGAAAAATGTCAAAATAGTAAAAAGTGTCAGTGTTTACAATTCTAATAACAGAGCAACAACTCGACCATATCACACACAGGGCAAGTAATAGTGCAAACACCACCCATTTGCAAACAGCTTACTCACTTCTTACTTGTGTCTGTAGTCTTCAGGCACAGTTTGTCATTAAAAATGATAAAATAAAGCTGTGCACCATGAAGGCCAAGATCCTAATATACTAGAATTCTTGAAATTTTAAGACTAAATCTGTCCTGTAGTTTGCAGCTAAAAAATGCTTTACTTTTTACTCCAGTTTATTAAATATATCGTTAATAGTTGTGGCAGTAGACTATATATATATTAAAAAAAATCAAACCCACCTTTCTGTTTTGCAAAAACTACACCTATCACAAGATATTATTATAGCATCTAGAAGCCTCAGGATAGACCAGAGCCTGGTGTGATACGTGACATACAAATGCAAAGCGCATAATCTTTATCTCCCCAGTTTCCCATCTAAGAACTCAGGCAACTGATGGATTTAAGGACTCCATCAGACTCACAACAGTATCAGTGTAACCACTGGGCGTCTTTTAGACCTGCCAATCATTTTATGAAGGGATTTAATAAAAAACAAAGCACCTTTATAAATATTTAAGCAGGCTCTTCTTTTAGAGGAGCTCAAAGGACAAAGCATGAGAAAGGACAGTAATTTTAATTTTGAAAATGTAACATCTAATTTAATTTAGAATTCAGTCTGTACTGATTTAGTAATAACAGGGTATGTCTATCATAAGCAGAGATACAATGTATTTAATGCAACTATTTAACAATGGATCAACAAATATACACTTACTAAGCTTGTTTCCAAGCTATTTTGTGGTATTCACTACTATGCATAGCCAACTGAAATTTGGCCTGTTGCAGTACAAACTTATCTTAGCATAGAAAAAATACAGAAGGCTCACTTTCTACCCAAACTGACAAGTTAAACAGTTTACTCATTAAACAAGCCTTTCTAGTTTTTACATAGAAGGTACTAGACAATGCAAAGTCTCCCCCTGCTTTGCAATTTCACAACTGGCCTTTCACTTAAATAGCAGATTTCATGCTACAAGAGCCTTACAAAATAATGATAACAATAAAAAGCAAACAAAAGCACACACACACACAAAAAAACCAATCCCAAGCAAACCAACCAACCAACCCTGAAAATGCAGTGCTCTGCATGTTTAAACATGAAAAGTTCAGGAGACTGGGTCCTCACACAAGTGTTTCCTGGCTGTAGCCATCACCAGTTCTGACGTTGTTCTCTCTCCATTACACACCTTGCCAATTACACAAGCTTTACTTTCTCAGAGACCTCCTAAAACATGATGAGATTTTATCTCAAGATACAAAAAAGAGGCATTTTGGAAAACTGGAAGCATATTTCTGATAACGTGAGACTACACAGAAACCATCGCTGTTGTAAGGAGGCAGAGTTTCATGTGTGAAATGTGAACATGGATGCATTAACTCATACACCAGAAAACGCTGTAACTGCAGCATTACTGTCAGCCTCTTACCTACCATAGTCATATCCAAAATTACACACAAAATGTATGTAACAACCAGAACCTGTTACTAGCTAGGTGGAGGCCCTCTGAGAAGAAAAAAGTATATATAAAAAAAAATACTTCTGTAGATATCAGTTTAAAGCACTCTCTTTTCTGAAGCAGTACAAAACCCACTGCCACGACTGAATGAATGCAGTGCTAGCAGAGTTAGAACACAAATCCTGTCCTCATGAATGAAAAGAGTAGCAATAAGGAATGTATCAGGTATCAGCAAAACTGCAATGGTGTCAGTACCATGTGTGCAAAATAAACCACCCACGCAAGTCAGGAGTCATTCTGCTCCTTGATAAACAAACAAACAAACTTGCAGGCATTGCTGAACCCCCCCCCCAGTTGCTGCCAAACCTCTCCCCCTTCCGGCCAGGGTATCTCCAACAGCCTCCTATGGTATGATGGAACCCAAATTACACAGCATTTCGACTGCAGTGCACATGGCTGGAAAGAGCAGACAAACATGCCTTCTCAAAGATGAACAGAATAAAGCCAATGATGGATAAAAACGTAATACACTTCAGCCATCATTATACATGGGAAGATTGAACCTGTACAGTCTCTGGTCAGAGCAAGATATGAGCCTTTGTTTTTTTTTTTTCCTCTTTATACATACGTGCGTATACATACACACATGCATATATACATAGGTGCTATCACTGAAAAATACTCTAGTTGAGCACAAAGTTTCATGGGCATGTTTCTCCCCAGGCAAATGCAGATCCAGCCCTACTCCTGCTTTTACTGCTTGTAGGTTGGTGTCACGCAGTTCCTTCTTATGCCAGGTGCTGCCCTGGATGCTGAAGATGCACAGTCATTCATAACACACACAGAGCTCTCCAAAAAAGCTTACCCATCCCAGCTTCTCATTGAAATTATTTCCTGACCACCATCTGCATACTCGGCAGTTCACTGCATTTCAGGGTAATCCAATTAGCTGTTCTGCAAGAAAAGGCAGGGAAGAAGAGGCAAGTGCATGCAAAGAGACAAAAATCAAGAGCAGTAACAGCAGCAAATTAAACAGTTTTATGGCAGGAACATCACCGTCCAGAGTTCTTTGGGAAACAGTAAATTACACAGTTAAAAGTAACAGATGTTAAAAGGTTCTTCATCTTTGTCAGCTGTTGCTTCAACTGGCAGGAGGATCACACAAGCAGCTCACTTTTCAGACTAATTAGTGGCATCCATTGAGTGACAGAATGCTAAGAGTTTGCATAAATGATAATATAATCATTGCAAAATAATAAGTGATAAACGTGATAAAATGTAAAGTCTGATAGTATTACTGCATTATGTCACCTCTCACCATGGCTTCCTTTCCCTCCAACCTGTCGCTAAAAAAAACCCCCAAACCAGAGCCCACCCAAACTGTGTGCTGCCTTCTTCCAGTCGTCTCTCACACAAGGAGAGTGCCCACAAGCTTTTATAACATTATTCTTCTCTTTCCATTTCAGCTCGTTTGCCATGATCTCTGCACAGCAGCCGCCGTTCCCCAACAATATTCAGAGAGTCATGGACTGCCCAGCTGAGGAAGAAGAAGAAACCTGTGAAGAGCAGTTTGAGTCTGAAAACTGCACCTGCAGCTCCACGTGTGCATCCTCAACAGCAGAACCCAACTCAGGTTTAATCCAATTTAAATATTGCAATTTCTATGGCATGCTAACATGCCATATTTTCACTTTTCTCAGTCTTCAAATAGTAAATGTCACTGTGTCACTTTTCCTTTTGGTCTCTATTTTTTCCCACAATTTTTCCCTATATTTATATTTATTATCAGACCACATCTCCAAAAAGAACTCTCTAATTAAGACTTATGTTTAAAAAAAACCCAAACTGCATTTTATTCAGACATCTGAGGATTATTCTCAATTACAATCAGAGATTGATTATAAAATGCATTAATTGGGTTAGCAATGTTGAAGCTTTGGGATTACAAATTTCAGCAGGCTAAACCGCTCAAACACCTACCAAGGACTCCAGGCAGACATCAATTAAAATCCATTGAAGCCAGAGCAAAACTCTTCCTTACAGTTAATTTTGCACCATCTACACATGTTGTGACAGGCTTCCACCAACAGCACAGCCATCGAAAACAAGAGTGTCCTTGTTTCCAGTGAGAACAGACAGAGCAGCAAAGCTGAGCTCTCCTGAAAAATCTGAACTACCTGCTCTGATGAGACATGTTAGCACAATTGTAGTACGGACACTTGCTGAGCAGCGCCATGTGTCACTTGAAGAGTATCTCACTACCCTCCTTTTGTGGAAGGGTTAAAAACAAACCCGATAACCACTAAATAGAGCTGAGTTTTCTTCAATGGAAGAAGTAAATCCTAAATTACAGCTTTTTTTTTAATTATTTTTTTGTAAAAAGAAGCTTAATGTTTAGCTATGTGTTGGTTATCCTCTAGCAGCCATATCAAGTAAATTAAGTATATTAGCATATAAAGACAAAAAGCAGGATGCAACTATTTGGTGTTTGTATCCGATTTTGAAAGTCGCTAGAGCAGACAGGTTAGGAAAAGGTACTTAAGTCTCAAATAAAACATGAGATGCAGAAGGCAACTTCTCTGTATTTAGTATTTTGACACACACTAACGTATCACAAAAGCTTTGTGAGGGAGGGAACACAGTGATGACTAAAGGATTCAGAACTACCTCTGGTTAAAAGCTGCCATAACACTTCAATACTTCTACTCAGAACAGAGCAGTCTCCTTGCAAAATTTTTAAGCAGCTATGATATCACACTGACAATAAGAATTTGCAAACGCTGATCTGATCCAAGGGTTGAAATACAAATAAATATTTTGCAGCAAACGGAAAACCCATAATTTCCCACTGAATAAACTCCCCACAAATGACAACTACAGCACACACCCATACAATGGCATACTCCAAAATACAAGCTGACTTGGTCCTGAAGGTCTTCTAGCCCTATTAGCAGAGTTATATATTAGATTAGATAGATTAGATATATAGTTATATTAGATTAGATATATAGTAGATTAGATTATATTAGATTAGATTATATATATATATATATATAATATATATATATATATGTATATATTAGATTAGATTATATTAGATTAGATATATAGTAGATTGTTCCCAAAAGGTTCCTTTCTATCATGAAATTGCCCACGCAAACACTCAGAGTGGCAGGAAATGACTGCTGCACCTTTCACTCTCTGGCCAGCCAGATCGTCCGCTTCTGGACACCAACCAGTCCCGAGGCCAAGGACCTGACAGCTTTCCCAGTCCATGTGTCTACGTACTACCTTCACAAAATACTTTTTACTCTTTAACAACTTGCATAAAAACACCTGCATAGAAAAGTACAAATTGTGTCTTTTTTCTCCCACAGATTTACCAGTAACCCTTAAAATACTACAGAACTGGGTTCCTAGAGTTTCCCACTACTTTGACAAAGAGCACTACACGTACGTGGGCCACCAGATCGTCATTCAGGAGTCCATAGAACACTTTGGAGCCGTGGTGTGGCCAGGGGTATGTACGCGATGCGGCACCCAGAAAGCTGACACGACAGAAGGGTAAACCATGACAGTGGCACACAAATATTGAGGAAGCTTTCTTAGGTGACACTCCTGGTAGCTGAGGTTTCTCCATGGAGAACAAAATCGCGAGGTGCTTGAGCAGAAAGCTCTGCCTTATGCCAATTTGCCAGTCCACAACAAAAGAACCACGGCACCTATGTATTTGTAAATTAGAGGCAGATGTTGAAGAAAAGTTAAGAAAGGGAACTCAGGAAGAAGTGTTCAGCTTCTTCCATATTTCCCGTCAGTCACTGCTGGGAAGAAAACAAGCAGCGGTACAAAAAGGAGGCTGAAAAAGAAATTTGGGAGAGATTAAACAAAGGACCTTAAAACAAATTTGCTTCTTTTAAAGAACAGGCTGGAACAGTTCCATTGCAACATGGAAAACAGTACTTGCAGAGACTGAAGAAGAACTGTTTGCTTCTGCTCTTAAAACATGAATTTTATGTGGATTGAGAAAACTGCCTTTAAGGGAAGAAGGTCAACTGACAAAGACATGAAAATTAGGATTTCAAAATTTTTCAGATCCACATTTATTAAAAAGCTCACAGAAAATGGCAGACAATTTCAAAACAATAGATGAAAAGAAAGCGTACGGGTGGGTGAAACAGTATCTTATTTTGAAGTGTCAGTTCATCAGTTCTCACGTTAATCAGGTGTCAGAATGCAGATAGTAAAACTTTCCAAGAAAATCGAGAGGTTGCACAAATTAGACTGGTGATTCATTAGCTGTCAGCTTTCCCAGAGCTGGTAGCCAGTGTTGCATTATGAAAAGCACAAGAGTTTAAACAGTAACAGTAACACAACTCTAAAGGAGAGAAACAACAGGGGGAAGGTAGTTTCTTTGGCATCGCTTTATGTTGTTTATAAACAGCCAATTTGTATTCTATTGATGACACCTTTACAAAAGTTTGATAAACAATACTTCCATTCAGTGTGGTTGTTTGTTGGTTTTCTTCTTAAAGTTTATACTATTATCAGCAGATAAGTGTTGAATCAATAAATTTAATATCTGCTTTGAAAACAAACAAATTAAAAAAAAAAATCCTGAAAAAAAAAGCCTGAATCTACTTTATGATAGTGATAACAAACGATAACATTTATGATAATAACCCAGAACGTTACGCTTTCCATATTGTTAAACCTCTTGTTTGCTGTTCTGTGTGGTTCACATTAAAACACTGCCTACCTTGAGCTGTCAGAGGACTCACAGCGTGCACAGTGTGCAGCTAATCCATATGCCATAAACCTAAAAATAAGCTGCTTAACTTTTTTTAATATAAAAACCAGGACATATCATAATTCTTTCCATGTTACATTTTTATGTTACAGCCTTCAGTGTTTTTCATTGTATATATAAAAAAACTTGTATAAAAAAAAAAATCTAATGACTTTTTGTGCAACTTACCTGTTACCCCCTTATATGTATGTGTTAACCGTTTTAGGCACTGGCTTTATCTCAATATCTGGAAACAAATCAAGAACAATTCAACCTCAAAGACAAAAAAGTTTTGGAAATTGGTGCTGGAACAGGCTTGCTTTCCATTGTGGCCTGTCTCTTAGGTTAGTAAATTTATATTTCCTTTTGGATTTCTTGTGACAGATGATCTAGATCTGCCACTGTCACTTTAAGGCAATGAAAGAACAGTTGAAGTAAACTTTGTCACTGCCTTTTTAAAAACGAAAATTATTGTAAAATACTGTTTTGTCAATAAAAGTAACTACCCTAGTTATTTGTGAGGGGGAAGCTGGGGAACTTATGTAGATAAAGTTTCATATATATATATGTTCAACTACATACTGATGAATTGACACAAATTCCTGTTTTCTTTAGGAGCTTATGTCACAGCTACTGATTTGCCTGAAGTTCTTGAAAATCTCTCATATAATATTTCAAGAAATACACAAAACATGAATATGCACAAACCTGAAGTGAGAAAACTGGTATGGGGAGAAGGCCTCAACGAAGACTTTCCTGTATCAACTCACCATTATGATTTCATCCTGGCAAGTGATGTTGTGTACCACCATACAGCTCTGGACTCCCTGCTAGCAACTATGGTGTATTTTTGTAAGCCAGGAACAGTATTACTATGGGCAAATAAATTCAGATTCAGTACAGACTATGAATTTTTGGAAAAACTTTGCAATATATTTAACACAACCATTTTAGCAGAATTTCCAGAATCAAATGTCAAGCTGCTTAAAGCCACAGTAAGAGAGAATTAAAGAGGAAATTGTTACTAATTTTGATTTAATGGGAGCACCCTGCAGTTTGGAATGTTCTGAAGCATTACGGTGCACCTTCTGTGCATTTATGTTTGTAAAGTTGCAGTTGTATCTGAATTTTGCATTACAAGATATGACAAAGCGTATAGCAATTTGTCTTTGGTTGATACATACGACCTGTTCAAACAGACCAATTTCACTCCACTGAAGGAACAATGTTAGTAGCAACAGTCAGTAAAAAGGCTTTAACAAAGCACTGATATTCTGGGCTGCACTGAACTTCTGTTGTTTGTAAGGTATTTTCTTTCAGCAACTTTCATTTCTGTACTCTTTCAGACACCAATACGATTTTTAGCTTAATTATTTCTTTTTATTAATTATAAAATCTTTTAAAGTATCAGAGTGCACATGGTGTTTTTTGATCTTCAACTTTGCACATTTATTCTGCTGTGTTTTACATTTTTGACATTATTAAACATATACGTATAGCTTTACAATACCTGATCAAGATTTAACTGTCTGGCACCTTTATACATGTATCAGCCTGTTCTGATACTCAACTTCACATGGATTTTTGACTTTGCCTGAAATCACTCCAAAATGAAGATTTACAAGAGCACCTATGCATCAGCAATTCCGAGTTACACATCGTAACAATTTGAGAGGTTGAATTTTTCTTAAAAAAATTAAATGTAAACTCTTGCAAACAATACAGGTAATGATGTCCCGTTACTTTAGTCTAATAAATAAGTTTTTAGCTACTCTTGCAGTAGCTTTAAGGCCTTCATATAATTGAAATAAAGATCAAACATGTTAAAATTCAGTTTACTGTAAAAAATACAGAGCTTTTACAGGTTTGTCGTTAAAAGTAACAGTTAAGAACCTAACATGCATGCAGGAAGCCTTCCCAGCCTAATTCCAAATCCTTGGTGTTGGCAGTTCTGGCACATCCATTGCCAGCAATGGGATGCACAATAAGGAAACCCCCTGATGACAGGAGTTGGGTTGACAGGTATTAAGCCTTACCCAGGTACCTTTACCGATAAATACACACAATTTAATAATCAGCATTCAGTAACGAAAGCATGCGTTCCAATAAAAAGTCAAACTTATATTTTCATGTCCTGCCCCATATAAAAATCACTTGAAGATTACAATTGTTGATATTCTAGAATACACAATAATCAGGTGGATACATGACAGGAAGCCAGTTTTCAGTGAAAGTTGCACAATGAGTCCATCCAAGCAACTTCATTAGCTGAAATAAAGAAAGCTAACATTAAAAAAAGAGAGAAGCTCTAGAGTCATATTTTAAAAATCTTAATGCTTCCACAAACACTCCATTGATATAAACATCTTACTAGACATGTCTTATCAAAAAGATAACAGATATGGAGAACTGGTGATCTTTGAATTACTTAGTCCTGAAGGGAAAAAGAAAAACATTCTGTACGATCTACAGGGACTCCAGTGGTGGGCTACAAAGATGATGAGGGGCCTAGAGCACCTTTCTTAAGAAGAGAGAATGAGAGCCGGGTCTGTTCAGCCTAGAAAAGAGAAGGCTGAGAGGGGATCTCAATGTTTATAAATATCTCAAGGGTGGATGTCAAGAGGATGCGACCAGACTCCTTTCAGTGGTTCCCAACAATAGGATGAGAAGCAACGGGCACAGACTGAAGCACAGGAGGTTCCATCTCAACATGAGGAGAAACTTCTTTACTGTGAGGGTGTCACAGCACTGGAACAGGCTGCCCAGAGAGGCTGTGGAGTCTCCTTCTCTGGAGACATTCAAAACCCACCTGGACACATTCCAGTGAGATCTGCTCTGGATGAACCTGCTTTAGCAGGTGGGTTGGACTAGATCATCTCCAGAGGTCCCTTCTAACCCCAACATTTTGTGATTCTTTGATACAGTCTTTCAATTCAATGCACAAAAATGTCCTAGGAGTTACAGTAATTTCCATTAATTCTCCATCTATATTCTACTAACAATATTTGTGATTAATAATAGTAAAAATAAGTGATTAAACAGCAATATAATGGGATTTTATACATTCAGAAGATCTTTGGCTAAAGCTGTCTCTACTTTCCTTATGCCCCAAAGTAAGTTTCAGAAAGTAAATCTGCTAAAAATGACAGTTACTCAAAAACTAGCTATTGTAGAAAAAAAGAAAGAAGAAATCACTATTAAAAATGGAGGCCAACCCACCAAAGCTTGGATAAAGTTAAAATGGTAAGTTTAGTGAGTTCTACAATGTAAGAGGTATCAAAAGTTAAAAAATACTTCTTATACCTTACTTTTAAAAGCTTACTCAGCATGAACATAGCCCATTACTTTACACCTTACCTGAATGCAGTTTTTCAAATTGTCTTTCGTTGGCTTTTCTTCTGCAAGTTTTGTGGCAAATTTCAGACCTCTCCCATACATTTTATTTACCAATGCGTGCTTATAGGCAAAAGTCAAAACCTACAATGCAAAAAACAAAAAGAAATTAAGTATTTTAATATTTTAATCTTACCAGGCTTAACAAGTAACAGCAGATTCTGTTCAGGTAGCACAAGTGATTTAAACAAAGCCAAACATTTACACAAGATAGCTTGCATTTTTCTTTGCAGTAAAACAGATGATTCACAGTAGAAGTTGTGAACGTGAAGTTGCTAGAGACTATTTCTGACTTCATGAACATATATAACTTCAGAACATCTCATGTAACACAGATGTTACTATTCTGATTTTTTTATTCACTACATTTCTAGCTTCTTTGGATTTTCATTCTCTAGAGGCAACTGTATAGTACATATTAAAAATAAGATTAAAAAAAAAAAAAACCAACAAGAACATGGCAGGTATATTTTTTTGACCCATAGAAACAAAGACTCAATTGAGAGTTTTGATTCCTAGGAAGTCACAAACTTACTGCAGAAACAAGTATGAATGTACATAGTAAGTGAGACATTTCTATATATACACACACACAGACAAATGAACTTAAGTACAAACAAGCAATGAAGACAGGTAAGCATGAAGACAAGACACAGGTTTTGGGTCAGTTCCTCACTATTGGCAATTGATTAAGAAGTGATTATAAAAAAAGCTTCCTCTTGATAACACTAATTCTAAAGAGACAGCTTACAATACTTGTCAATGCTATAACTAACATGCACATATTAATGTGTCTACTTATGTGCTAATGTAAAATAAATCAGGTTCTTAACACCTAAACACTGACAGCATTCAGGGTGTTGCAATATAGTTCATACCATTTCACCAGTTACAGCACTAAGAATTAGTGCAATTAAGACATTGTTTCAAATATTCCCCTTCAAACACTCATAGCAAATACATTTTTAAAACAAATTTTCACTCAAGTTCCTGAATATGGTAGTGTTCCTGTTGTTGGCAAAGTTTATGAAACCTCATATTAGAGTTTGCTACTCATTTTCCTTCACTCACTACAATATTTTTCCTTTCCTCTTGCTCCTCCAACAAAAGTTAAATTTTCCCACTCTACACTTAAAATATCTCATTAAGAAAAGATAAAAACACTTCAAGGATGTTCAGAAATAAATATTTTGCATTACAGCAAAAAAAAAAAAAAAAGTAAATATTTCTTAAGAATATAAACACTAAGGAATCTGAGTTCCCAGTCCTGCAAGTACTGAAGAACTTGCCTAATTTTTGCTGCCTGAATGCTTCCATTGAATATTAATCACATGCACAGGTCTTTGCATGATCGTACTTTAAAGACTGAGCTAAGAAATAATAAGCTTAATTATTTAGCAAGTAAAGGTATAATTTTGAAGCTCTAAAGTATTGCCAAGCACTCAAGAGTTGCTCATTCTTCTTCTGTCTTCAAGTATATGTATTTTGTTCTGTTCAAGTATTTACTTAAGCTGCTGTAGTTTAAAACACATACATATACGCAACAATGAGCATACAGCACCACTCACACACAGATTTTCCAAATATTGCTATTGGAAAAATACTTTGCATGCTGCATTCTCTATCCAATTATTTTGGATATTTTCCTGAAGCAAAACACATTAGCAAACACTTTGGAATAACTGCTCAGTGGATCCATTAGCAGATTTAGTTCGTTAAACTAAACTTAAAAAAAAATCCCTTCTGCAAATGATGATAGAACCACAAAACAAAACAAAACCAAACAAAAAATAATCAAATGGAAAATGCATTGGAGCTCTCAGCAAATAACATATTGGAGGCTAACCAGAAATAATGTCACTGCTCTATTAAGAAAGCTCTTACCTGACCCTGTAAGTTTTGAATGGTTATTGAACATCAGTGATAAAGGCAGGAGGAAAGCCACTTGACAGCATTTCTTTCGTAACAGGGCTTCCTAGAGTTTTTGTGGCAAGAAAACAAAGCATTTTACGAAACACCCTTGCTCTGGCCAAATGAAAGTTTGGGTATTTCTAAATGAGAAAAAAGTTCTCTGCTGGACCAAAAGGTTGAAAACAATGCTCCAAGAGCTCTTGATAAAAGACGATAATTTCTGTCTTAGTGTTTGGAAAAAAAACCCAATCAACTATATACAAATAAAACTAATTAACGTTCATTAGCACTTCAGAAGTTAAGAATAATGCATGAGATGCTTTAAAATCAGAACAGGTTTACAAACAAAAAATGTTAGATAAGAAATAATACTTTTAAACTTGTACACATATTGGTCAAATTAAGCCTTATAATTAAAATATTGCAAGCTTTACAAGACCACAGAAGTGAAGACTATGATTCCTGCATATGAGTAAACAAAAAGTAAACTGGAGGGCTATTAAGATGTAACAGAGAAAACCACTGCTATCGTAATGTGTAACAACAGCAAAAAACCAAACTTGTAGCATCTAAAAGCAGTTGCTAGATGAACAAATAGGAATTAATTTCAAGTATTTGATATTGTTTTCATAATATCAATAAATATAATTAAGGCTAGCTTTTACAGAACATGAGATATAGCCCAAAAATTAGCCAAAGAGTGGTGAACGAAGGGTAATAAGGAAAGGCAACACATAGAACTAGGACACTGGGGGGATAAATCACTGTTAGATACTTTATTCCTCAAGCTAATGCCCTGTAATACTAAGTGTGCTAAGATCCAGACCCACGAAAGTGGTTGAATGTCCATCTCCTAATTAACTGCCTGACTTGCCATTGGCTACACGATGCCTATTTAGGACAGTAAATTGCTGAAATGATCCATCCCAAGACATTTGCAGGGCTAAAGTATTTAAAAGCCTGAAAACACTCCTTAAAAAAGAATACTTTTTAAATCCAGCAACATTATACAACCTATTATAATAAAACTTTTCTAGTACACTAACAGTTATCTATGAAAACAGACTTTTATAATCAGTTAGTTCATTATTTAAACAGTTGATTAAAATGCATCTACATGCACTACAATACTAGGGTAAGCAATATAATCTATCGATAACACACTCCAACTACTTGCAAGAACACTGAAGTTGTAACGTTTATAATTACCAGCAGGCAATTTTTTTCAGGTTCATAAAAATCTATGGTAATAAACTAAAGTTTCTTAGCTATGTTTGTTGACTCTGCTCTGTTAACCGGCCTATTACAAATAAAAGTAATATTCATATTAAAAAACTGACTATTATTTACAAGAGAGGGAGAGGAGTTAATGGAATCGAGAATCTAGCACCAAGTTTTTGGCAATGAGTGAATACAATCAGCTGGAAGAGACAGCTGCATCTGACAGTGCAGGCAGCAAAATGAAAAACAATCCATGCTAAAGATGTTTAGAAGGCAAGATGGAAAGGTCTGGGGCTTTATTTGTTCTTAAACTTATTTTTAAATGTGACTTTTTGCTCATCCCCAACAGCTAATTTAAAGGTTGAGGGGCATTAAATTCTAGAGATGAGTCATTACCAGTAACAATCAGGCAACATCATACTACTCTCCTGTAGCTGTTTTGTTTCAAACTGGGGCTTTTGGCCTACAAATTTTAAAGCTATGTTCTAAGTAAAATAAAAATTGCATAACTTATATTCCATTACTAAAACCCCTATGTTAGCATAACTAAAAAATACTTCCTGTCTCAACTGGAGTTTATTTGAAACGCTTTTGTGTACACAGGGGACATAAATATTTTCTTTCACGTTTCATTTAAAATAAATCTTCAGTTATCAAAAGCACTTACTATCAAAACTCAGTACCAGCTTCCCTATGTACTTGCCACAATATGGGGACAGGGATGATACTTCAATGGAAAACAGGCAGTTCAAAGGCACTAACAAATGCCATGTGGCAATGCCCTGGAGAGAGGTGAAACAAGCAATAGTACTTGGTTTACTAGAGGGTGAGCAGAAACAATCAGGAACATCATCACTTTTCTGTGTATCTTTAAAAACGACATAGAACACGGTCTGTTTTCAGAATTTCACTTAGAATTTTAATTACTGACATCAGGATGAGCTTTGACTTACAGAAAGCTTAGAAGTAAAAACACTTAGAGCAATGTTCCACCTAAAGCCATATTGGCACTTGAATGATCAGTGCAATATGCAAGTGCCTTATTTCCTTTCTTTCTCACCCAGTTGTTCCATCTTTTGTGTGCCAATGCCAAAAAGGCATGACCACGTACAGGAAGAACTCCACCTTTTTGTTTCCAGCAGCATGCTTTAGAATAAGCTGGCTGCCTCGTGAGGACTCTCATTTAAAGGACGTTCACTCAAGGTCTATCCTGGATCCTACATCACTACTCCACTCTACCCTTACACCTTCAAAATCTCTTAAATTTCCCAAAAGGAAATGAGTTAAGCAAAGTTAGGAGATAGAGCCAAGTCACAACACTTCATTTTATCAGTCTGGTCTGAGCCAGTCCAGAGTAGCATCATAGAAAGGCTGTTAAAGCCATAACTACTTCTTTTCTACAAAAGTGAATTTTGCTAAGCACAAGTCAGCTGGACTGAAGAACAGAATCAACGCTTTTGCCCTCAGCCTAGCAAAAATACTTGTTTTTTTAAACAGAATCTGTGTTGAAGTCTTAAACGCTACTCTACAAAATTAACTCCTCAACATTCTTTCTAAACTCCCCGTCTCAAAGGAAGCACGCTACACAGACCGTACAGCTCCGCTTAAACATCAAAACTCCAAATTTTCCTCTACCAGTCTGCAAAATCAAATTATTTGCACTAAGCTGTTCATTTTGGTTTTAAAATAACCAAATACTCCACAAGTATAACAATATATTGCATGCAATACTGAGGCAGAGATGTATACAAGTGTTTTTTCCAAATAAACGGAAGCAGCTGTGAAGGAAGACGACCAAAGACGACTACAGATACTTAAAACATTCTATTGGCCCATCTCTAGGGCAAAAGAGACTTATTTTTATTCAAATAGGAAGCTGAGAGAGCTTTAAGCACAATTCTACTTACAAAACCTGTCTGCCATTAAAAATAAAAATTAATGAATACTGATCACACAGCTTGAACATAAAATGCAGTTTGGCAGAGATGGGTGGCATGAAGGAACTGTAAAGTATTAAGTTAATTTTTGAAGAAAAGTTACAGCCCATGACACACATGTACAGCTATTATCACAGTTTACAACAAAGACAGAAAGAATATAACTGTAATTAATTTTTTTTTTTAGGCTTTTTTGTGTCAGGCCATATCATAATTATGTGGTCTAAGTCATGAATAGCGATCCTTAAAAAAGCTAAATAACGCATTATTAGATAATCGTAATATGTTTTAAGACTTTCAATGACCAAAGAACATTCCATCATTGGCAAGAAACTGTAGTGCTAACAGTTGAAACAACTATTCTGAACAGTGTAATTGGTAACTACAGCCAGTTCATAAGAAACTACCGGATGGGCATGACACCTGTCAGGAAAGGAAATGAAAGAATATGAACAGCTGCAAGCATGAAACTTCTAGGAAGGAATAAAGGAAAAACAAAAAAGTTTTTATCTCAACTGAAAATAACTCCCTTCACCCTAGCCCTAATCCTTTTCTCCAAATCTGTTATCATGGAAAAATCATTAGAGTGCTCTACTACCTCCTTTCAAAGCAAAATTCTCAATCCCAACAAGGCCCAAATCACATCATTCTCACTCCTCATTGCTTTCAAAGAGTTTCTAGAAAAATAAAACCTCAAAGTATAAAAGTGAGCAATTAAAAGTCTCAGTTCCAATAATCATATGAAAGCTTTAAGTAGCAGCATGTATTTCTTCCCCTTCAAACTTATTGTGTTGTTGTTGTTAACCTCATCTATAGGTACTGCTGCGATTAGAATTACTGAACAGTACTACTGGAGAGATGAGGGAATACATCCATCATGTGAATACATCCATCATGTGATGTTTAAACACACTAAATTGATAGCCAGCAAAAGTAAAACTACATCATTAGTGACTGTTGTGGTTTAACTTGGCGGGCAGCTACACACCACACAGCTGTCCGCTCACTCCCCCCACCGTGGGATGGGGAAGAGGATCAGAAAAAAGCTAAAACTTGTGGGTTGAGATAAAGACACCTTAAGAGGACACAAGAGGAAGGGAAAAATAATAATAATGATGAAAGAATACACAAAACAAGTAATGCACAACGCAATTACTCACCACCTGGTGATCGATGGCCAACCTGTCCCCAAGCAGCAGCTCCCCAACCAACTTTCCCCCTAGTGTACATACTGAGCATAACGTCATATGGTATGTATCTTTTTGGTCAGTTGGGGTCAGCTTCCCAACTTCTCTGTACTCCCAGCTCCCTCACTGGCAGGGCAATATGAGAAGCTGAAAAGTCCCTGACTTAGTGAAGCACTGATCAGCAACAACTAAAACATCAGAGTGTTATCAGTATTCTCATCCTAAATCTAAAACAAAGCACTATACAGCTACTAGGAAGAAAGTTAGCTCTATCCCAGCCAAAACCAGGACACTGGCCAACATTCATGCACCTGGATCACAGAAAGCATGAAGAAAACCACCCCAGAAACTAGCGAGCTACATAAATTATTTGCCAAGCAGTCATCGAATCACAAAATTGTTGAACATAGAAGGGAGCTCCAACGACTGTCTAGTTCAATGCCCTTGCTCAAAGCAGGACCATGTATAGCAGGTTGACCTATACTGTCAACTGTGTCTAATCAGGTTTTGACCGCCTCCAAGTACTGAGACTTCACTCACCTTTCCAGGCAACCCATTACAGTATTTGATCATCCTCACAGTAAAAACTGTCATTATCTCAACGCACAAGCTGCCTCACTTTTATGTTTCAAATTCTCTTCTCCATCTCACTGCAGGGGAATAAGTAAGTGGCTGCGTAGGGCTCACGATAGTCAATCAAGTTTAGATTTCAATTTGACTAGTAAAATCAAGAGGGAAAAGCAGACAAACATGCTGCAAAATGCGATGGAAGTAATTTCCATATGAAGTGCTACAAACATCTAAAAAGTTTTGCTGGCCTGTCAGTACCAATTTAACCACACAGAAGCATCAATTTTCAGAGCAAGACTCGAGTATGCTGTGGTTAAGGCAGTCAAAAAGACAGGTTCAATCTGTGCAATTCAAATCACAGTTACTCATTCCATGCCCAGAGTACACAGCTCAAGAGTGCTAGGAATCAATATCTGCCTTGAAAAAAAAGATTCCTGTAACTAAGAGTGATAAACTCCCAACAAGATATCTATATTGACACTTCCTCCACTGAAAATATTACTAACAGCTTAAAGGGAAGTAAACTAGGGATCACTACACTGGAACAGAGTACTGTACTTTCAAATATACAGCAATAAAATCTTGTGCCAGACAACCTGATTAAAGCACAAAATCTGCTACCACAGGATATTATCATCAGTAACAGATTAGAATAGGAATGCTGAAAAGATGTATGTGTACGTTAAACTGAAGGTAACCACCATCAGCCTTCTTGTTCAGGCTTCTAGCTAAGGCACCAGTTGTTACAAGGCAGATTATTTACTGTCAAGGAAATTAAGCAATTTAGTTACAAAAGAAAAATTTTGAAATTAACAATCTGAAGTGCTCTGGCAATTTAACTTAATTATAAACAAATACATTGGTCACTTAATCTTTCAGTAAAACACTGTCATATGCAAGAGCTAAATACAGCAACTAATTAATATACTCAGTACCTCAACAGTTAAACATGTGAAGTCATAAACTCCGTAAATTCCAAGCTATTTAACTAATCACCTACTACGGATTTTTGTTTTCCTTTCAGAATAGCTGTCTTGGATGAAGCAGAAAACACTTAAATCTCAGGATTAGGAAACTGAAATGACAGGGAAATCTGTGCTAATAAAATATGTAATTATTTCTGAGGTTTTCTTCCTTTACCTCTACAGACATTACTGACAACAAAACACAAAACTTCTCTTGTCCGTAGTGCAGAAGAGGCTACAGAACGCAGGACTGAAAAGAGTAGGTACCCTGCATACTTCTGTGTACAGCTAGAACAGTGCAGAGGTTAATCAAAAATATTCCCTGAAAGGTACAGAAAGAAGCAATTCAATAAAGCAAGCAGCTTTTTCATGGAAATCTGGTACTGTTCTATACCCTTCCCTTAACCTCTACATTCACATGTCCAGAGATGGCCTTACCATGGATTTGACAGGCTTGGCAAAAACTCTGTGGAAAAAGGTTGTTAAGGGAGGACAACATATGGGGACAGCATGAAAAAGTAGAAGGGAGGGATGCATGAGGCTGTGCACACAAAGGCAGTGCATAATTCCAGGAGAAACCATAAAAAAAATCCATCATGCAAAAGACAAAAAAAATCTGCTCTGCTCTCTTACCTTGCTGTCAAAAAGATCGGTCCATTTTGTTGTTTCCCAGAATGTCTCTGTCAAAGCCTCTGAGCAGCTTTCGTGATCCTCATCTTTGCCTTCTGCATCACTGGAAGCAGCCCCTTGTTGGGCCTGCAGATGAAGAAGTTGGTCAGCTAGTGCGCTTCCTTTTCGACAAAGTGCATCCACTAAAGTAGTCTTCTGTTTTTCCATTTCACTATATTTAAAAAAAAAAAAAAAAAAGCATTGAAAAAATATTAAGGACTTTTTGCAGATACCTCATTAAGAACAGAATCAGTGCTGTACTGAGATTAAGCTAAAAGCTTTACAGCAGTTAGGACACACAAAATGAAAATAAGCACCAAGATAACTTTAAAAGCATGGCTATTTACTACAAATTAAACTAATTGTAAAAAATGATGTAGAGAGACTATGTATTAAACAACCTCAACCATTCTTCTAAGTCTGAAATGCCTTTGGTGTCTTAAGGCAAGGGCAACTCGGGATTCTAAAACTGAATAAGGCAGCATCTGGAAAAATAGCTTTACAGTTCTTGGAGTCAAATCTACTACTACTGTAAGCAGGTACAATTCTGTTGACTTCAAAGAAATTGCACTCATTTAAAACACCACTGAATTTGGTGTTCAATTCCAGATGTTAGATTCAATCACATGACCTAATGGGTCAACTTATCAAGAAATGTTTAGAATGAAGTTCATTTATGTCATAGCTTTGCTTTTATATCAGCGATTCTAGAATTATATGCAAATATTCAGGATAGGTACAACAGACAGACTAATCTTACAATTGAAATCTGGTATTTTATCTGAAATAATAACAAATATGCCTGTCACCTTTTAAGGGCCTAATCTTAAAATGTGCTGCTCTATTTGTGACTAAAACAGCACCATGCTACACACTGCAAAATCCACCAGTTATTCTTCGGACTAAGGTGTCACCTTTAAAATACTGTATTCCTAGGAATATATATTGGTAATTCAGAGGAAAAATCTAAAACTAAAGAAAAACAAAGGGTCTCAAAAATACTCTGAAGCACAAGGTCTTTCACAAACAAAATCTTTTGTAAGCAGTTAGTTCCAAGTCTGCTGTCAATTTTTTCTTCAAACACAGATCCAAAAGGTTACAAAGTATTAGGAAAAGGCAGGTAGCATTCAAAATACACACCTCTATATCATGATTCTAGTGGTCCCTCTGATAGGAGACTAAGCTTGATAAAAAAACTTAACACCTCATTTTTTGGACACATTTAAATTCTGAAAGCACTCATTAATTTTACTTAATACTTCTAAATAAAAACTTGCAGGATTCAGTGTTCCTGTATTCTGGAGATATAATTAAGTAACTAAATAATGTTGTAATGAAGTTTGAAATTACCTGTGCCCCAAAGAATACAACTTATTAAAAAACATTACAGTCATTCAGTTTCCTATAAGCAGACACAAAGTATGTACATTACAGAAATAGGATGCAAGAAAATTATTTACTGGGTAGGTACTTTTTTATAGTAGTTGCATCAGGCCTGGGATCAGTCTTCATGGCAAAATATACTGCTAACGCTGTCTGATCAATATGAGAGATTACAGTATTTGCAGCTTCAACAATTTCATCAAGTCTTTTCATTCGTTCCTAAAAGAAAAATAAAGGTGTTCAGCGCTATGAAATCACAATACTTGATTGTTGATTCTACTGACACTAGGATAAATGGGAAGGTAAGCAGAAATAACACAATTCAACATGTCCTCTTCTCTGCTTTCTCCAATTTTTGATTCAAAAAAACTGAAAGTCTGTGTTATCAAGATTTCCCAAATAGGTAGTCCATTGCATTGAAAACAAACTAAAACATGAGGTGGGTATACGCAAAATGCAGAGTTTACAGAAAGAAAAAACCATTTCAGAAAAATAAAAATCCTCTTAAATAAAAGTAGCAGTTATTAATTTCAGAAATAAATATAAAATCAGAATGAAATTAAACAAAAATATTCAAACTACTGACTATCTAAAAAGCTGTTTATCTTCAAGATGAACAAAAAAGCAGATATATATATAAACTTTTCTGTTCACAGCTCCAATTCTTGAGGACAATGATAGATGGTAGATTTATCCATGTCATTTCAAGAGGTTACTGTCCTCAGTTGTCTGAGCAATTGTGGTAGAAGAAACTACCAACCCAGCAGAGGAGTAGAATGGGATGTGTGCTTGCCTTGACAAAAACTATTTAGAATAACATTGTTGTAGCCTAAACCAGTCAGGAAAAATACAATGTGTTTACCTTAACAATAAGTAAATTATAAGCAAACATACTATAGGCAGGCATATTTTCATTCTGCTGTGGGATTAAGTAAATCACAGTCAGTCAGGAAGGCAGCTGTCAGTCTAGTTAGGAATTTCTGCTTTACAGGACTGAGTACAGCTATGGCACTCACTTCAAGACCAAATATGCATGAAGAAAGATTTAGTTGTTTATGTTACAGGGATGTATTTAGACAAAGATGTACTAAGACAAATCAAGTTCTGGAGTGTTAAATCACCTTTTCAGAATCCAGCTGATGAAGTCTTGCAACATACAATGGAAGATGATTAGGAAACGCTTCTTTCAACTCATTATACATGTCACTGGTATCCAGCCTAGAAGAGAAGAGGACATAGCATGAAAGTACAGATTCTGGATTTTTTTCTGTACAGATGCTTTAAGCTTGTGTAGTCATGACAGCAGACATACTTGGTCATCCACTGTATTTTCAGATCTCTTAAAGCTTCAGCAAATTCTTCTTTCACATCTTTTTCCTTTTCCTGTTCTCTTTCTTTCTCTTTGCTGCCATTTTTACTCTTTGCTGGTGATGGTATCAAATGATAGTGAACCGTAAGGACATCCTGGAGATGGGAAAAGAGACACGTACTGAGAGGAATACAGTACACTTTTTGCTGCTGCTACACAAAAGCTAAATCATAGCAAACAACTACTCTGAGTTGCAACTATACATATCCTAAGTAAAGATTCTGAGAGTAAATGTATTAGTTATTAGGAATTCAGGAAATGCTTTACCTTTTTATTTCAAGCAATGCAAAAATGTAAATATTCAAACAGCACACTGGGTGTAAGACAAGAAAGCCTAAAATTTGGCAAGTTTGACATTTTTGTATTCATAAAATTCTACATGACATTAGTTGGGGAATCAGAAGGTTGGGGTTGGTTTGTTCATTTACAGAAAACCAAACAACTTGGTTAAAAGGCAAAGGAAAAAAATCAGTTAGAGATCCTAGCCTACAAATCTGGCAATAAACAAATGAATAAATATGACTGAATTATAAAAAGTAATACAATATTAGCATAAACATGAACCATACCACAGAATACAAAACTTTATTCCTCTCAAGACAATACTTCTTCCATGTACCTACTGAATCAGTTGATGCATACACAGACAACTGTTTTCCATTCTGCTGCTACAGACTTTCCAATTTCACCTCTATCTGTGCTCAAATTAAGGAGACACAAAATGGTTTGGGTTGGAAGAGGCCTTAAAGATCATCTAGTTCCAATCCCCCTGCCATGGGCAGATACGGCTTTCACTAGATCGGGTTGCTCAAAGCCCCATCCAATCTGGCCTGGAACACTCCCAGGGATGGGGCATCCACAGCTGCTCTGGGCAGCCTGTTCCAGTGCCTCACCACTCCCGCGGTGAAGAATTTCATCCTTATGTCTACTCTAAGTCTACCCTTTTTCCATTTTTCCCCTTATCCTATCACAACATACACTTGCAAGAATTCCCTCACCAGCTTTCCTGTGGACCCCCTTTAGGTACTGGAAGACTGCTAGGAGGTCTCCTCGGAGCCTTCTCTTCTTCAGGCTGAACAACCCCAACGCTCTCAGCCTGTCCTCATAGGAGAGGTGTTCCAACCCTCTAATCATCTTCATGGGCTTCCTCTGGACCCCCTTCAACAAGTCCACATCTCTTCTATAATGAGGGCCCCAGAGCTGGACATAGTACAGCAGGTGGGGTCTCATGAGAGCAGAAAAGAAGGGGACAATCGCCTCCCTTGACCTGCTGGTTATGCTTCTCTTGATGTGGCCCAGGATACAACTGTCTTTCTGGGCTGCAAGCACACACTGCTGGCTCATGCTGAGCTTCTCCTCAGGGCTGCTCCCAATCCTTCTCCACTCAGCCGGTATTTGTGCTTGGGGTTGCCCTGACCCAGGTGCAAGACTCTGAACTTGGCCTTATTAAATCTCAAAAGGTTTGCATGGGCCCACCTCTCCAGGCTGTCAAGGTCCCTCTGGATGACATCCAACACATCAACTGCATGACACAGCTTGGTGTCGTCAGCGAACTTGCTGAAGGTGCACTCAAGTCACACTGTCCATGTTGCTGACAATGACGCTAAACAGTGCCAGTCCCAATATCGACCCCTGCTCAACACCGCTCGTCACTGGTCTCCACTTGGACAACAGGACATGGATCACAACTCTTTGAGTGTGACCATCCAGGCAATTCCTGAGATTTTTTTAATTCCTGCAAGATTTTTTTAAACCCTATATGCCAGCACAAAAATATCCCTACAGTTTGAGTTGAGTTCATGCTACATTAGTCAATAACTACCATCAGAAAAACAGCTACAGCTATTTAAAAGGAAAATCCTTACTGATCTCAGACCATGCTCTGAAGTCTGTTTCCTGAGACGATTTATGTATGAATTTGCAAATAAGCCAACATCAGATTTAAGTCATTGCTTCAAAAACATCACAATTGCTAAGGGAGGCCATTTGGTTGTTTTTGTTCTAGTGCTGCAACTTTTTTATAAAGCCTTTCCCCAAACAGTGGGGGCACATGCCCATTTATTTTACATAGAGGATATTTCACAGAGAAGATCACTTATGCTTAAACCCTCTAAACACCATTACTTTGTGGCAACACTGTGCAAAATACTGTTTTGCATGCTCAGTTGCTGTGGCAATTATATCAAAACACATTTGTGAAAATAAGTTTCCTATAAACTAAGTCAATGTTGCGCAAGATGGAGCTATTTCAGGTTACATCGCGGATAAAAAGGTGACTGTCAGAAATTGCTATGCAAAACCCTGCAGTAACAGACTGCAACACCACACTTCAGAAACTATTCAAGAACACCAATGTCAAACAATTTTATTCAGACTGATAGTTCAAAAAGACCAGCAGCTTGCTATGGGTTACTGAAAACAATACTGGTAAGAAAAATTGACACAAATATTCTCTTAAAACACTTTTTCCACCTACTTAATATGTAGTCACAGATGAACCACAAACTTTACATTTACATATCTTTTTAAGCCCTGTTTCAGATCACTAATCTATATTAAAGTATAGCTTTCACAGGAACTATCCTGCACATGTACATTTCAAGTATGAAAGCCATGACCAGGCAGGAGACTCAAGACTTCAGCAAGATCTAGGCCAGACCATGACAGAACAGGTCATGGAAGCAATGATATGCAGTGGAGGATATGGACATGAGTAACATGGTATGGGGCTGGCTAAGGTAATGCCTAAGATGCCTAAGAAGTTAGTTCAGTAGAACAATCTGAATCAGTAGCTCACAGTGTTTTTTAAAAAGACATCCTCTATCAAAACTGACACTTCCCTAAGAAAGAAACATGCCTTCCTAGAAATATTCTTCCAATATTTCAGGATTTCCTTCTTGTAAGTCCTTTTAGATCTTACTTGGAAGCATGTTTGGAGTTATGTATTTACACGGCCTCTGCATTCTCAAGCCTTGTCTACAAGAGCAGGCTCTACTACCCTAGATTAAGTTTCAAACCAAGTGTAATTATATTATCAAAGTCCCACTTATGTGGATGAACACTTTCATTTAAGAGACAAATTCTATGTAGCTAAACCATCAACAGTAAAATGTCATCTCACCATTCTGCAAGTATTACAAGCTATGACCGTTGAAAGGAAACAATGAGCTTCAGACCTAAGCAGCCTCCTTTTGAAAAAGATCTTACCAAAAAGGAGACACACTCTTCTCTACAGACACCAAACTTATTCAATGGGATAAACACAGTTTAGGTGCTTATCACATTTAATTAAACTATCACAAGATCGTAAGATGGACAGAAGGCTTCCTTCTTTTCTCTATTCTATCTGTAAACACAAGCATTATTCATAAAACTTGGCAACCCCCTAGATACCAGAAGACACTGTCATTGTCATTACAGAAACATTCAACACTAGAGATTAAGGAGAAAAAAGCCAACTCTTCACAATTCAGCATTTTAATCTGCTTTCTTATTCAAATGTAACTCTAACTGTTCCAGAGCGATAGAAGTACTAGAGTAGTGTACTGGATTTGATATTATATATAGCTATAAAAAGACAGAGGGATAGGCAGAGAAAGGCAGAAAGTGAGCATATTATCTATTGAAAAAATTACTAAGGAAACTTTCAAATTAATGAGAAAGCTGCTCTTTGCTTATTTTCCGACAAAATTAAGCAATAATCAAAACTTTGGAAGCATAGGGGGTGCACACTTCAGTCAGTGTACTCTGTGCACAGTTTGATAAGACTCAGTGAGTTTATTTTTAACTAGAACTACAAACCACATAAATAAACAAGCACAATGCCCCCAAAACAGTCACCTCTTAAAAGACTTTAACAGTTAATTTTGTTTAAAGGTTTAAACTTAGATTTTTGTCCAATAGTTCAACATCTGGTATTTTATGTAGAAAAGACATATGAACTATTGCTACTTTAAAGCATTCACAGCAAAAAACTCCTTGAAGGAACACATCCTTGGTCTCATTTTTCATTTAATAAATACCATGCACATCTGCATACACACACACCTGAATGTGCATAAGTAATCTGTATCTACCTTTAGATGCATATGATTTGTGCAAAGTTGCTTATTTTTACAGAAATACTTGTATTTAATTGAAAATGAATTAACGTTATTGAAGTCACCAGCCAGGCTTACAGAAAATTAAATCAGACATGTACTTCATCCTATTTTTGAAGGCCTCCTGATTAAACAGGAATAGAGCCTTAATGCTGAAAGGAAGTCATTGAACACATTTCCTTTTATGTTTGACTTCACAATGGTATTTATTAGTTTTCCACTAGTACTTATCAATATCTGCACAGTGCATTTCTTGCTTCAAATTAGATGGAAGGATAGCAGAGTGGGGAGAAAGATGTAGAAACTTTATATGCCTCTGCTAGTAGTTACATATTGCTGTTCAAAAGCTGCAATATGTATCAACAACAAAAAAATGCATCTAACAGACCAGAAAAAGTCAGTGATCTGTTTTCATTCTGCCTATGTTCAGGATGAAACTTGGAGACAGTGGGGAAAAAAAGAATCTAATTTTAACTGGATTACAAAAGTTAGGTTGTGAAAGAAGGAAGGTACATTGAACCAATTTGTTTTTCACATGGTTGTTTAGCACGTGTCTCCCCATGAGAGACCAATGACACTTCTAAGGGCACATCAGCTTCCCAATCAACAATGGCAGGGCACTCTCTACTTCAGTGGGGATCAGGTCAAAGGAAAAATATCACTGAATTCTGAATTTCATACATATCAGAGGTTCAGTAATCAGAGAGAAAGGTTTTTATTTATTTATGTATTTATTTAAGTCCAAACACACTGAAGACAGGAAGACGTTAAGTAAAAACCCATGCCCTGGTGTCCCAGGTTGAGGGATGTGATCCTTTTCTTCTACTCTGCACTGGTGAGGACACACTTGGAGTTCTGTGTCCAGTTGTGGGCTCCCCACTACAAGAGAGACATGGACATACTGGAGAGAGTCCAGTGAAGGACCACAAAGCTGACAGACTGGAGCATCTCTCCTATAAGGAAAGGCTAAGAAAGCTGGGGTTGTTCAGCCTGGGGAAGGCATTTGGGTGGTAGAGAAGGAGAAGGAATCTCATCAATCTATGTAAATATGTGTAGGGAGGTTGTAAAAAGAAATCCAGAATTTTCAGTGGTGCAGTGTGACAGGACAAGAGGCAACAGCCACCAACGGGAACACAGAAGTTCCCCTCTGGACAACAGGAAGTATTTTTTTGCTGTGGGGGTGACTGAACAATGGCACAGGTTGCCAAGAGAAGTTGTGTAGTCTCCAACCTTGGAGATGCTCAAAAGCCACTTGGATGTGGTTCTGGGAAACCAGCTTTAGGAGGCTTGAGCAGGGGGATTAGACCAGATGACCTCCAGAGCCCCTTCCAGCATCAGCCATTCTGTGATTCTACAAAAAAAGAAGTACTTTCAAACAACCAGAAATGCCCACCATGGATTTCTGGTAGTGTTGGTAGTGTGATGCACATATGTAAGTTCCCTCCCTCATCAACTGATACATATATATATATGTGTGTGTGTGTGTGTGTGTATGTGTGTACATATATATATAAAGCTTTACACAGACTAGTCACCAGTATCAGAGAAAAGAACATATAAAATGTGACTTGTAAATGAACACTCATAATCCCACAACAGGGCCTGGAGTCATCTGTGAAAAATATGAAAAATCTACACACAGTTTTTTTGATTGACTGGGTCACAAAATAAACATGTTTTCCATGCTGGAAAACATCATAAACATATGTAGACTTATGACAGGGCAGTGTAAATATTCAAAACTTGTCAACATGAAAGCCCTCAAGAGTTGCATTCTCAGAAAAATATATTAATTAATGGAGCTCTTACGGACCAATGCTCTGAAATACACTGTATTTTATTTATTTGATCATAGTATGCTGACATCTCTTATGAGGTAGAAATATCAAGAACAACAGTTTTTATTTTGGCTTGAGTGGGGATACTGCTCAGGTATGAACACAAACATGTTCTGAAACCAAAATTTAAAACCAGACCAAGCAGCCTCCTGGATCTGTTTGATAGGTTTTGTTATGCAAACTGAATTATGATTAGAGTTTATTAACTCTCTTGTTAGAAATTCACTACATGAAAACTTTATACCCTATTCATCAGGAAGCCATACATTCACATGGGATTTTAAATCATCTTTCTAAAAGTGATCTGCATACTTTTCAGATGCAGCATGAAAATAAAATTGCAGCAGTGCACATTAAAATCCTTCTTGTATAGCCTAATCACATTCCACACAGTTATTACACCAAGGCCAGAGTAATCAGCAGGCTCAGTTACCAGCTCACTGTTACACAAAATAACAGATTATGGCAATAAACTGTGTTATGGATGATTCTCATGCCTTACTGCTAACAAGAATCGTGACTAATCGTGACTAATTTGCATGCCACTCCTGAACACAGTACCTTGAAAACAAAAGAATGTAAATAGCTTTACAATGTAAAAGCAAAACAAGAAAAGACAGTAGCTTTATAAAGGTAGCCTATTTTTTTTTTTCTTATAAAGACTGTTTCAGCCTCTGACTGCCAGCAGAATATTGTATTACCTAATGTAAGAACGAGAAAGCACAATATTAAAACACTGCTATGTTAAAGTTACTCAACTTCCTATCTGACCTATCTTATACATGCTCCAAAATTGTTTCTGTAAATTCTAGCACCTGCTACATCACTGTATAAACTCTAGCCTTATAAAAAGTTATATTTAATTTGAGTAGAATCACAAATTGAGAGACTTTTCCATCAAGTCCATCCCTCCTACAAAAACCCTGTTTTTTTTGTGACCGTGATGAAGGTAGCTCTCAATTCAGTAGACTTGTTATACAGTTATATATTCAATTCTACATCAGTGTTATGTTCATATTCAGTTCTTAATTTGCAGACAGAATAGAATAGGTAAAAACACTTGTTACATAAAATCTTGACCACAAGCACTGAAGATTCTTGAATATTTAATAAAAAGTAAAATTACAGACCACTAATCACCACATGTGCTTTTACAGCACTTATTGCAGAAGTATCCAGATGCTCACAAGCCTCTCAGCTTTGTATTACAGCAGTGTTTTGTCATTCTACCAGTAGACATACTTAAGGTGCTGAAGCAAATAACTCAGGACTAAGGACGTAGATGAGGGAGACAAATTAAAAACCAATACTGCTAGACAGATTCTTTAAGTCATACGCAAAAAGACTTAAGTACATCTTTTTCAAAAACTAACATTCAGTACCTTTTTAAATTTTCCTTGTCGCTTTGCTGCAGACTGCCCCTGGGAGTTAGAATAACATACTGTAAGAAAACATGCACACACCACACAGGATGGAGACACCTTCTCTGTACAGTTATGGTTATAACTTCAAGCTACAGATTTTAAAACTTTCAGAGTCAAATCTATCATCAAACATGCTCTTAAAGCATGCTCTTTCAGTTCTTAAAATTTAATAAAACAATGTATTATTGTGTATCAAGCCAGTTATTCCTGTAAGAAAAGCAAGTGTTGTTAATCACTTAGCTTAAATTAACAAATTACAGAAACTCAGCCTCAAAAGTATAGATTTTAGATTTTGACTGTTTAGTGGCATTGTTCTATTTAATAATAAATATACAGAAATTATGCGTATTTTTTCTCACATTGCTTCCCATTTGCTTACCTAGAGACAACTGATGCCTAATTGTCCTTTTTTGTCTCCTGGTACATACTAAAGGCAGCAGAAAGTATCTGATACTATTTTATATCGCCCTTTTTCCAGTGAAATACAGCCATGACAGTAGTGCCTTAAACTATGACACGAGACACACCTCAGCTAGAATTTCTAGCCTCATGAGCTCTTAAGTATTCTTCATCACAGGAAATCTGACAGGTGATACCTACCTCCTACTTCCCATCCCAGAAATCACTGTATATAACCACATATTCTGGTTTTAAAATAAGATAGATAAGAATTACAACCAATAGATCAAGCAAGTGCAGAATTCAAGTTAGGAAAACTACACTACACTTACCGTAATGGATTTACCATGAATTTAATGAAAGTATACTTGCAACCTTGCAGGAATCACAAAGGAATATAAGACTAAGTACTTTAGAGTTCATAATTACTAGGGTTTTCCTCATTGATACATAAATTCTCCTGACAGACATTTTCTAACCTGTAGTTACATACAATCTGCCCAAAGTACTACCTACAAACAAATCAGATTGAATAAACTAAACTGTTGTACTCAACAAGATATAAGGGTATGTTCCCACCTACTCACAGAAACTTATATAAAAACATACTCTAATTTTGTACGTTGTTCAGCCACATCTAGTGATATATGGACGACGAACTACTTCTAACAGTCACTAGGATTGATTCAAATTTATTCTGAGCTTTGCCATCTATTTAAAAATAGCTAAGGGAATATTCTAAATACCTTAGCACCAGATACACACAAGAGTGATCTGGTTACCACAATCACTGTTGCACTACAGATTCATACAAGTTAGCAGCTTTTACAGGATGCTGTAGTATGACCAAAAAATAGTGGTTTCTTTTCCTTGCATCATATACAGAGATCTTACATCATTCTGTTGGAGCATACGTTCATATCAGTGGTTGACAAAATCAGTGTGCGGCAGGTAAGAATATCTGCTTATGCATTTGAGTCAGGAAAGTTCCTACTACTTTGTAACAGTAACATGGAGGTGTTAAGAAAGCACATATTTTTGCTGAAAGTTGTATGCATGCAAAGAAGAGTATAGCTGTTTACTAGAGAATCAACATGCATCAATAGATACGCATGTATTTTTCATTCAAAAACTATACTAAACTAAGCAAAATCTTTTCAAGGCTCCACACCAAGAAAAAAGCAGTTGCTTCTAGAAATACAAGGATTCAGAGTGAAAGAAATCAAATTCACAATTTAGAAAATGCAACTACATTGGAGATTATCAGATGAAAATAAAAATAGAACTACTTAGAAGTTACTCTGACTTTATAATGAAACAACTGCCTCTAAAATGTGTTATGTTACTAAACCTAGTACTCTTTATTAAAACCATGAAACACAGCACTTCCTAGCATGCCATTTACTCAGTTCAAAAGTTTCTATAAAACAAGCTGTCATCCATTCCAAATACTCACAGCTTTCTTTCCAAGTTCTGTTTTAGACAGTGTAAGAGCTCCTGCAAGATAACATCCTGGTCCTGCTCCTTTAGGTATCCTATTCAAAGAAAGAGAGTTCAGTGTTAAAATCAAGTTCATTAATGTTCCATGTGGACTACAATAAAGAACCCAAAAGAAGACCAACACAAGAGGAACTGCCAAGCTTAACAGGTAGACGCTATCAAAGTAGAGGTAGCTGGTTAGATGTAGATGAGAAAAACAAGACTTCAGTAACTTACTTGTCATCAGGCAGAGATGTTACAAAGAATGGCTGACTGTGTTTTGGTGGTAATGTCAAACTGTTGGATTTCTTCTTCCCTAAGAGAGCAAGGCTATGGTTTTCATAAATATCTAAGCTCAAGGTACTAGACAACCTGTGAGAAACAATAAACGGAAGGTCTTTGATGCGATCCAGCTCACTGTTCTGTTCGTGACGAATTTGTAACCGAATAGTGTAATCTCCTTTTTCCAGTTTCACAGAATACTGAAAGAAAGAAGTTCTCATGAATGTCAAGAATAAATACTTCACCATTCACAAAAAACTTGGCAATAGAACTGTCATGTTCTTCTTGATCCATATAGCTCTAGCCATTTAAAATATGTTAGATTGCTTAGTTTTGAAATCTCTTGAAAACAGAGTGCTTTCAAGACTTGATAGCAGCCAAAACACATTAAATTGACTGAAAAAAAAAAATCCATCATTTTCAGACCACTAAGTAGTCTGGTATCATTTGTTCCTATCTAACACTGTGTCAACTGCTCAAATAATAATCAGAATTCTTGCTAGACTTTCAGTTCAAACCTCTAGCAGGTTTGCCTTGATACACTTTCAGTTTACTATGTAACTTTGGGTGCTCTGTGGTTTAGATCACAGTACATCATCTACTGTCTCAAACATCGTACCAGCTTTCACACCAAGGGACAAAGTATTCCCCTGACATTCAAGAGTGCAGTTTAAAGAGCTGACAGATGCTTTATCTTGATTCTGCAAAGCTTTTTATATATTCAGGTAGGAACATGCAGATAACATCATCACCATTTATTAAAAACAACAACACTGCCTGTCTGTTTAAAAGGCTGACTGAAGATACCAACAGCATACAAGACAGCCTTTGTGGATACAGAAGCCTCTGATCTATCAGCAGACAAGTCAGACCTGCAGAAAAAGAATGCATCCTTTCCACATAAAAGTATAAGGTATCATAATTGTAAAAAAACCACAAAACCAAACATAAAGATAACACGAACTTGAATTCACTTCGTCAGATGCACCAGTCAAAATCACTAGTCAACAGCTTTTTATAGAAAAAAAATACACCATAACTCTTTTTCCTTTCTTGGAAGAGAAAAACATCTTAATGTTCTATTTCATGGAAACAGACCTGTCAACCGTTACTTTTTTCATATAAATATATCACCACTGAACCTGTCTTCTTGTGAAGATATAAGAACATTATAGCTATGCATCAGGACAGGAGCTAACAGGAGCTAACAGCAGGCCTGAGGGGTGAAAAAGAACAAAATATTCACACTGTGCAGAAAATTAAAGGTAAAATAAACACATTACTCTGTACCTGGTGCGGATAGGCATCTCCTGAACCCATTTGTCTTTTGTTCTGGTCAAAAATAATCCAGAGTTGACTATCAAATTCAGATTCATACAACAACTCACAAAGAAGTGGACAGCTTGGAGTTACTTCTCCACTCTTAGGCTGTTAAAAGAAAGGTCAAAGCATGTAATCCACTACTGAATAAAACAAGTTCAATCCTTATACACGTATTCAAAACAATAAGTGAACTAAAGCCCATTTCAAACAGCAGCTCCAAAAGAGAACCAAATCCAAATTTTTACTGTAGAGTGTGAATCTAGACATTGTTTCAGACAGAAAGTTAGCTAAAGTTAAAATCTGTTCTTAGAAAAAATGCTGTATTTATTAATTGTTAAAAAAAAAAAAAAAAAACAAACCAAAACCAACCAAACAAAAAAAACCCCAAAACCACACCAACCAACCACTTATAAGCCTTACCTGATGGAAGTTATAGGTCAAAATCATCTCATACAGTTGACGATTATTTGGTAAAATATCTCTGGAGCCCAAAGGTTTTATTTTTGCACTCACTGGTCTGCAGTTAAACAGCAATAAACAACAGAAGGTTGCTATTAAAAAACATGTATCCTCTATTAAAATTTGTCTTGCTTAAGCAGAAGAATATTCTGAATTACAACTGAAATCAACACATGCAATAACATCTCTTAAAATATTTTAACTATCAAAGCAGCATCAAGTCCTCAGTTAAAGCCAATGTCAGTTGAATGAAAGTGGTGTGGCATCATTTATGTTTACATTTTATTCACACATTCTGACAACCTTTAATTACATGATAGAAATTTTTCTATAAGATCCTGTCAGCTCTTTCACTGCCAAGAGCACAGACTAGTCCCCAAGTAAAATATCTGTGCTGGGTCATATCATGGATCCATTTAACCCACGTTTCCTAGTCTGGTGGACACCAGATAGACTGCTGACAGAAGAGTTAAGTACAGACTAATACCACACTTAATACATCTCCCTAATACTCACCCTGCCTCAAAGCATTTGAAACTCAAGATACTGAATGAGAAGCCATTCAGTACTTTACTTTCCTGTGTGTTATGAGTCATTACTTCATTCAAGAAACAGTACTCATACCTTAATTTAAATATATAAATATTTTCTTATTAGTTTAATTAATTACAATTAGTTTACTGTCAGATGAATGTCTCAAATATTACCAGGAATTAAAAGCATTTTCATTTTCCAATCAAGAATGAGGTAAAGAGGTATTAAGGGATAGTTTTATTTCCCCACTTAAGCCATATCCAACTGGGTACTCCTGAACCTAACATTAGGTGACATGTTCGTTAAGCATCAAACTCCCAGTGACCTCAGTTCCAGTTACAAGTATCCAAAAGTCCCAGACAGAGCCCAAGGTCTTCACCCAGAGGCCCAAGTAAGGCAAAGTTTTGAATTACTGACCACTGTGACCACAAGTCTTAAAAGTATTGCTTAAACTGTATGGCATTTCTTTCTCCTCCTGAAGCAACACACTTTAGTAATTGCTGCACTGGTTAGGAATTTTCCAACAAAGTTTCTCCTCCAAATCAGCATGTGTAAAACTGACAAGATAAACACAACTTTCCACATCAAATTCTGCACCAGATCCTACAAAAATGCTTCCAATCAACCAGAGAGAAGACAGTTTTCCGAGGTCAAAATTGGGCAGGACCTGAAGGCACTGCTTAGAAAAAAAAAGAACAAAACGAACAATAGCACCAAATAACTCTACAATTTGTTTCTTTTTACTTTTAAGTGTCTCCTTTGGAAGCAATGGAGTATTTCTGTAAATATGGTTGCATGGGGTTTTTTTTGTGTGGGTTTGTTTTTTTTTTTTTAATTTGCTTAAGGAAAAGAATTTGTATGGAAAAAAGTCACCGTAATTCTCAAATTGTCTTGAAGTTAACAGGAACAAAAAAAAAAAAAAAAAAAAAAAAAAAAGAGAGAAAGGTAAGAAACTTTGATTCATGCTTCCAAACTCACTTAAAATTTGACAAGAATATTGTTGTTATCCTAAATTTAACTGTTAACTTGTTACTGTTTTAACTACATATGAATAGTTTTCCAGCTTTCCCAATACAGTTCGCCAGCAACTCTACCTGAGCGTCTGAACCCAGCTTTTGAGATTTATGCAAGGAGCAATATCTTCATACTTCAGCAGGGACTGGACATCAAAGCGTACGATGCCTTCTGAAGCATGCTAAAGGAAGAGTACATAACAATTATGCTTCTGTGCACTTTTAACAGCTGTGGATCATCTGATATGTCCCTCAAAAACACAACACAAGCTGTATTTATCTATCCTATGAGAAGTAATACTGTGAGAGTCTGAAAGCTTCACAAGCTTACGTCTGTTTCACAACAGCAGACACACCGGGTCTTGCAAAACTTC
Source organism: Columba livia (assembly GCF_036013475.1). NCBI lineage: Eukaryota > Metazoa > Chordata > Aves > Columbiformes > Columbidae > Columba > Columba livia. Next base: position 58,681,942 of record NC_088602.1, on the reverse strand, counting down.
AGCGATTGGAACTAACGTCTTATTTATAATTTTTTCCCCTTAATAATTAAAGTACTTTGTACAGAACTGTACAAGTCAAACTTTGGGCAGGACTGAGTTTTGTTTGTGCATTAGCGATGATTTCATTTTAATATGTAATTCAATAAATACATGTATTATTCATCTAGAATCTAAACACAAGTATTCTATGGTGTTTCCACTTCAGGTTATTATTACAGAATAGATTGACTTTGCAAAAGAGAAACAATACTACATACACAAGTGATGTAGTAGTGATAGGCAAAGTGATACATAAGTGATGCCAGTGATAGGCAAAATCATTTGAAAACTTTTTTTTCTAGCAGTATCCAATGACGAAGCTGCCAGTAGATCAGCACTTAAAATTTATTTTATGAAAGTTACAGGTGTGCAAGAAGGAAGGGCAAAACTGTATTCACTCATTTTTAACTCTCCATTTTTCAGTTGATCTAATGTTGCTGGGGTGGGGGAAGCTGCTGTGCACACCACCACCAGCTCTTTCTTTTCCCGCTCTACTGGTTCAAGACCTGGTACCTTAGTACAATGCATCCACTCTTTTCCCTCCAGTTTATTAAGCTCTTAGAGCCTGAATACATCCAAGTTCACCTGAGGATGGCTATAACTTGCTCTGGTTCTTAGCTGAAAATAGGGAGAAGCCCAGATAAATTAGCATGGTGCTTCTTCACGTGGATGTTGCTACCTCAGCTCTCAAAGAGGACCCTCTCCTGAGGGAAGCAAAGTCAAGCCAAGCCAAGTTGCATAGGACACCAAAGAACACAGGAGCAAGGCAAAGTACTGTAAATATTAGGATATTGATGTTTTAAGCAACTCTTTCAATCCTTTAGTATCATGAAGCCTTAGGAATAACAACACTGTCCGCCCACTGTGCTTTCAACCTGCCCTAAACAATGAACCTCACGGTAATTGACACATCTCAATAAACCACTGAGCAGAAAATAAATTTCAATGACATCTTATTCTGAAAGTGGTATTTAGTATTGTCCTTTAGCAACTGTAGTGTACATATTCAAGTTCTGCTGTGGTCTCAGCAAAGTTCACACGAACACTTGCTAGTGAAAGTATAGTTATAGTTTTAGCCTCTTAGTATGTCCTTTCTCTTGGTGTTTGTTGTTTCCTTTATATTTTTCCCTACCGATTTATAATGATAAGGCATAGAAAAAAATAATAAATAATGGTAATAGGCATTTCTATGGGACGGAATTCCTATTTACCTATTTTTAAGAGAAAACATGAACATCTTATGTAAAAGGATACTTTTAAGTCTTTCTAAATACAGGCAAGAATGAAGAAAAGCTTTTTTATTCTGACATACCATAGGACTTGAATAAATCAAAATAAACACTCTGAAGACTTACCATGTTTAGCTGAGGAGTAGCACAAAGTACACCATGGAAAGAAATAGTGTAGTTAATGCTAACATCACTAAGGCTTGCCCACCACCGAGCAACACAAAATTCAATGGTTTTTCCAGCCTGGATGACAAAAGCAGAAAGTTAGACACAAGCTCTCACCTTCTCCTTCTATTCACCTCAGCCTCCCTTATACCAAGAAAAAAAAAAAAATTGGAGTATAGCTCAAAAACACCTGTAATGTGCAGTTTACTCCAATCATATATGTTTGTACAGTACCAAATAAGACATTATACTTGGTCCAGGAAACACAAGACAGCTCCAACAAATAATGAAAAAACAAACAACAAAAAACCCCACAAAAACAACCAAACCAAACCCAACCCAACCCAAACAAAACACAACCAAGAAAACCAACCAACCAAACAAAACTACAAACAAATCAACCACACAGCCCCCAACCCCCCAAAAAATCCCTAGAGTGCCAGGGGTATAGCTGATGGAGAAAGGTAGAGCTTTTATATGTTATGTCTTTCTTTCCTATCCTTTATACTGGACAGACAGGTTAGTTCATAAATGAGTTTAATATGTGTGCCCCAGAAAATGTGTATAAGGAAAAGAGCTAGCATTGTTCAAGATAAGCCTGCAGAATCTAAGCAATGTGAATAGAAGCCAGTCAGTTATCACCCATCTTCAACATCAAGGAGATGTCCTGGGTACCACATTAAGCACTAAAGGCAAAATATGCTGTACTACATCTATACAACAAGTCATAGTCCCTATTTGAAAGGGAAACAAACTGATTTGTATAAACAAGAAACAACAAACTGAAGAGATTAACATGTGTTATAAGGGCAATATCAAATAATTGGGAAACCCTAGCAAGCTATTAGAGATCTTCCCAAAACTGAAAACCAGATAAAAAAATCACTATGCGCTAATATATTACTTTCTATCTCTTCCCCCACACCACCAGCTAAGGGAACTTACTAAGACAGGAAATGCTTCAGTCAATGATCCTTTTTCTGGTAAGGATGAAAATTTGTAGAACTCATGACTTCTATATGCTTTTTGTTTCACTAGCTGAACAGCATGAAGCACAAACTTGGCAGTCACATCAGCTGAACATGAACATACTGTCACTTCTAGATTAAAGAAAAAAGTTAAGTTTAGTTTCAAGAGCCAAGAATCACAGAAGGAAAGCAGAGACTCACCAGAAAAACACTAGTTTCACAAGTATTAATAATTTGTAGTCTAAGAAGTTATGCAATACCCCAAGTGGCTCCATATGTGAATAACGCTTACATATCAGTTATTTACAGACCCTTTCAGGTTAAGAAAAACTAGTTAAGTTCAGAGATCAGTTAAGAGATATGATTCAACTAAATGGTGAACATGAATTAGACAGCACAGATGTATAACCTGTACTCAACAAACTACTACTGAATTCCAAATTAAGAGTTATCACTAACTTCAGCCTAAATGAAAGATTCTTGAAAGGATTATTATTTAGTGATCTCACACAGGACGACAAAAAAACCTTTTTTTTCTCCCTGCAGAATTATGAGCTACTTGCCCATTATGAAAAACATTTTCTTCAGTTGAGACATCTTTCAACGCTACATCCATACACCTTAAAAACCTCAAAGGTCAGAGAGTAATACTTTTCCACAAACATGGGGTATTTCTCCTGTTATGGGCAATGACTTCAGATTGTATTTGATGATTTCTAGGAGACTGAGAATCAGGATCCTACTATACCAGAAACCATGGGATAACTTAAAAATCACTCCTCTAAGAGCTTGGAATCAAAGAAATATTTTATGTATTCATGGGTCGAAACCTTCAGTTCTTATTCAGGCAGAACTCAAAATTATTTCAAACGAACTCTGTCAAGTCTAACAGATGCATTTATTTATATTTAATTACATGTGGTCATTTTCCTTACCAGCCCATGTAGCTCCCTGTGGAACATCAATGAAGTGCCTTCGGATTTGACCAGGTTTAAAATGAACATCTGTATATGTCAGGTCATAGCTTGATGATTCATCTACTCTGTATGTCAGAAGAAAACACAAACAGTAGTTACCAAACAAGCTGTGAAGCCTCTTTTTTTTTTTTTTTTTTTTTTACAGTAGTTTAAAATGCAAAAATACTTTCAAGAAAATGTACAATGAGAGTATTTAGTCCTCGGCACCGATTGTTTCAATCTGTACTAGTACAGAATCTGACAGCACAATGTATCTAAAAGATTTAAAACATCAGCTCCACCACATTATGCTGACACCCTCCCCATCTCCCCAAAGTCAGAAGTCATCTGGATTCTGACGGACCAGGAAGCTTCAGCCACTATGGCTAAGCCCACCTGAACTGACAGCCTTCTGGCTGCCAGGACCAAAACTACAAAAAAGTAAATGTCAGTTGCAAGAAACTTTTCAGATCTTTGCTCCCTTATTAATGTTAGTAGTAAGTTCAAGAATTCCCAGAAGAAAGAAGGTGGGGAATTAAACAATAAGTGGGTACAAAAAACTAAAATACACTTTAAAAACGCACGTAAATCCTGGGTTTACTGACCTTGTGGGTATAACAACAGTTATTGGAACTCTGAACAGAGGGCCTGCATTAGGCATTGCTATATCATATCCGCACACCTAACAAAATAAAATACAGCCACTTAAAATCTTTGGTCAAGAGGAAATTATAGAAGACAACTCTAAACTTAAAGCAGTATTTTCAATCTTTGTAGTTATCAGTGAGGAAAAAAAAAATCATTTGACCACTGCCACCCTAGAAATAGTAAAACGGCAACACTCACCAAGAAAAAAAGAAATATTAGTTTTCTCACTTATTTCAGTCTTTCCCCAGAAGTTTTCAAGCTTTCAACCCACATTTGATAGTCCCTATATCAAAAACTCCACCTAGTTTCAAGTCAGAATTTGTCCCAAACAGCCTTTTTATTTCAGCTATTTTTTTTTAATCAAAAATATTTTAATCCTTGTTTCCCAGATTTATGATTGAGAAAACACAATTTGATTTCATGGCCAAGTTTTAAATACTATATCTGAAAATTTGTTCCACCCTCACTTCACTACAATGTTCCCAGGGGTACCATAGAAGACTTGCAACTCTAAGCATCTTAAGCAAGTCATTTCTAAAGAGTAAGCTGATATTTTCCTCATTATGATCAACTACAATGCAATGCAAACATTTTAATATTAACATAAAGTTTGGGATGAGGATGAAGAGGGCTGGAAAACATTTTTTGTTGGTGGGTTTCTTTTGCAGGAGTAAAGAGGATGATTGGGAGAGAAAATGAGAAATTTAATAGCTTTCATATTAATTTTGTCCAAACTTAAACATAGCCACTTGAAGTCAGCAAAATGCTTCCGCTGTACACAGCCATTACCACACATTTTTCTCCACCCAAAATGGGATGAGGTAGATGTGAGGAAACAAAAAAATGGGTTCTGTCACTGTACCCAATCAACTCCTCAAGGTGAAGCAAAATCTTGAGTCCATATAAGAGAGCTTGGCTACACCACAAAAGATTGGCCAGTCCTTCAGACATCAGACAAATATTTAAGACCTCATAAAAACACAGATCTCTATCCTCAATAACATGGGACTGAGCCTGATAGTCAAAGGTGATAATATATACCCAGAGGAAAAAAAAAAACCTTAATGTATTATTTATTTGGTTTGTATTTCTGTATGTTTTTATTTTTAAACACAGATACTCGAAGTGCCATTGGTATGTGCTGTGCAACACTGTACAGCATAATTATTGCTAAACCCTGGATTGAGCCTGTATAGTGAAATGGAATGTAGCAGTATTTTCTGGTCTGTATAGCATGCGGCTTGTATGTCCTTAAAAATTACTTCTCAAAGAAATTTAGATAGTTACCACATTAAGAGGAAAGGGCACATAATGTTGCTTAGAACACCAATACTTCAATACCTCTGCATAACGTACAATACCTCTGTATAGTGTAGTCCTTCTCTCAGGCCACGTGGATCCACACGGATGTTTATATGCCGACACTGGTTCATAAGCTCTAAATGACTAGGACACTGGACCCATGGTGCATTTGAAGTTAAAGCTAAATGAAGCTGGAGAGATATTCTTTCAGTGTTTTCTGTCCAGAAACAAATTTCAAAAAACATTATAACACAAACGTGAGCATATTCTACTATAACAGAGTATTTGCCACTATGTACACATAAGCCAAATATACAGACCAATAAAATGTAATAGGAACCAAGTCCTTTGGGTCCATAGATGCCAGATTCTCCACAAAGGAGAGTATTCTATACTATTTATTTTTAACTTGAGAAAAATAGAATAGCAGCAGTGTACAGTAAAATAAAGGTTGTACCCAACTTTGAAATTTCCCCGCCGAAACAGTCAAAGCTGACAAAGCCAAAGGTAAACAATGCTTCAGTTAGCTACAACATAATCTGGAAGCAGGTATAAACTTTCTTGTATAGATACAAAGTCTTGCCTAATGCAGAGAAATACAATACGAAACAACCCTACTGATTCTGAAGGTTACACTAATTACCAAATTACATTCTAGAGCAACCTAAGCAAGAAGTAAAGTCTATTAAAAAGTGCTATGGGTTAAAGCACAGCTTCCAGAAAAGCATCTCAGCTTTAGCTAAATGTTTTAGTGATTAAAAAGCAGATTTCTCCTGCTCTAAAGATTATTGACACTTTGAAAATCTTCCACGTTTTCTAGTCCTAATCAACCTTAGCTTCATTTACAGACATTTCATTACATCTTTACCAAGTAGAGAAAAGAGCACTCTATTATCAAATGTAATTTCCTCATAGGTACATGAGAAGTAATAAAAGCTCAAAGAGAACTTCAGACAGACTGAACAGATCAGCCTCCCTTAAACTAAGGTTCTTCAAACTCAGTCTTGTAGAAGACACCAGACACAGCACAGAAATAACTGGAGAGGTACTAGGGAAACAACATCATGCCAGTCATCCATGACTGCACAACTTCATTTTAAATTTCTTCAGAACAAAGAGAGACCCCTTTTTTCAGTGAGAGGAACCATGAAGCAACAGACTCGCCCAAAACATGGAAGTGCTGCAGTTATAAGTCTGAGGTTACAAAAGTTGTTTAGCTGCGTGCCTTCCTTTACCATGAAATTTAGAGTTGTACTTATTCCTTTTATGGTACATATTCCTATCACCCCACATTATCACAGCTTTTCTGTTTAAAGATTACGCTTTATTTCCCTCCCCCGCATACAGAAGCTCTTTCCTACCTGTATTCTCAGGAAAGACAGGTTCTATGCCAACCCCATGGTCAGAAGGTGCAGCTATCTGGGCAGGATCTCTGAGGTAGATTCCACGGTTGCTGCCAACAGTAACTGTAAAGCCCACGTTATTTGTGAATGATGAATTCTGAATGAGGTAGTCGTAGGCTTTATCAACCTGTTAGACAGAACACATTCCAAATTAACAAATTTCAACTTAACAGTACATTTCAACTTAATAGTGCATATTATCTTCAGTCTGAAGTGTTCAGCAAGTACAGCAACAGTGAAGTAACTTGTGCTACCTGGGCAACACTGACTGCACCTCACACAATACTCAGTATAGATAATGAGACAACATTTTCAGTCTGCAACAGCTGCACAAAAAGTCAAGAACATTAAAAAAGACAAATCTCCTTTGCTTTAAATCCATCAAAAGATGTGTATCAAGTTTTCAGAGATGACTTCAAAGGTCCAGACCTACTCCATTAATTTAGTGCCTTTCTCATGTGGAGCAACACTAGCTAAGCATTCAAACCTTCTACACAACACAAGAAGCTGAGCAGCTCAAAAGCAACAAGCAATATGGAATGCCCATGTAAGTCTTATATATTGATATAAGAGAACCAGGTAATGAAATCCGGCCCTGGATTTAAGCAAATGAGCTGTCACAGTAAACTCAGATGGCAAGTTCACCTTTCTGTCTTAAAAAGACACTATTCTATCTCGCTTTGTATTCTACTGACTCCAAAAACCTTAAATTCTCTTATACTTCACAGTGAGCTATCTTCGCCAGCAGAGATTAGGGCACTCTCTTTTGAGACAAGTGGACATAAACAGCCTCAATCTCCCATGCTTTAATCACAGACCACTAAATCATAAGATATGACAGGTGTTATTTCACTTTTTTGCGGCAATGTTGTTTGATATGGCTACCACCATCGTTGCCTTCTGTATCAAACATGGTCTTACAGATGTGCCTAGTGGATGTTACCTACTAAGTTTTAGCATCTCCTGAATGTGAGTTTAGTGATAAGCATTTAACATCTAGCATTTTTAAGTACGAGAACAAACTCTCAGTACCCCTATTTGGCTAAGATGGCAGTGACTGCAGGCAAAAAACCAGCAGCAGCTCTTTAAGAACGTAAGCTTATGGATAGGGAGATTGCCAGTCAATACCCCTTCATCATCGAAAAGGATCATATTGCAGATTTCCAAGCTACTTAGAAGTCAGGATACAATGAACACAGACTTTTCAGTGCAGGGCCAGAGCGAAGTCATCAAACGACTGCAGCTGTGCTGCTTTGTGAACCAGCGTGGGTCTCTCTGTATTTCCACTGCCCAGAACTTACAGTTTCAGCTTTTGTCTGCACAGAACAAGTTCCTTTCTCTCTGACAATAGCATAAAAACATTTTTGGACATTAGGACAGAATTTAGGCATCCAAATCCATATGTGGGTGACAAAATCCCACATCCTAATTCTAAGTCCATATACCTTTTTGTTCACTCTAAGAATGCGTCGTTTTTCTACAGTAATTGCATGCTGAAACTGAAAGAGCTGTCTCATTCCTCCTACTACTACATTCCCTTCTCTCTCAATCATATCTGAGAATCACGAATCATCTAGAAACCCGCTCTTTGTGGGGTAGTTTTCCACTAGTAGTTACTTATGTTGTCTTTTTTTTGCCAGCAAGTACCTGAATAATACCATGTCCTTGTGCAAATACTTCTATGTTTTCAGCTTTCACTGCAGTATTTTCTAAAGCTCTTCTGACAGAATGAACAGTGTAATGAATATCATTGGCTTTGAGTCCTGAAATTAAAAATAAGGGTATTATCAGACACAACAGAAAGTCACAGCTTTTTTTTTTTTCCAGAGGAAAAAGTATCTAACCTCTTTTAGACTATGAATCTATGTTTAACATTGTAGCATATTACCTGACAATACTAATGCAATGCCTCCACATGCATTGGGAGAAGACATGGATGTACCATTCATGAGTTGCGTTCCTCGCAGAGTCCAGTTTGGAACAGAAGCAATAGCACCTCCTGGGGCACTGATACTTACTCCAAGGGCTCCATCAGTGCTAGTGTTAAAACAGAATGGTTGAAAAACAGATTTTTTTTCTGCATACTTTTTCTTGAAGTTAATTCATGCACTTAAAAGATAATTTTAGCTTTAAAGAACATTCACAAGTATATTACTTCAATAAATCTATTAACCCATTAAACCCAAGAAAAAGCATGCCATGAAGCAGCAATTAAAAATGTCACACTAATCATCAGCCATGCCTGCTTTACAGTGAGAGTTTTCTAATCTTTCACTCCTTCGATACTCTACACCAGATTTCAGTTTAGTCAGCAGAATATCTTCTGGGATTTGAATTAGAAAAATGCATGTAAACAAGCCTATTAAACACTTCAATACATAAATTAGTATTCTACACAGCTTATTTAACAGTTGTTATTTTTAAAGAAAAACAGTAAAAGGGAGAGGAGACTAACAAAGATTAAAAATCCAGATATCTAATTTTGCATGTTGCCGCTTCACTACCAGGTCAAATTTTGAATTACAATACAGAACCTGAGACAAGGAGAGCAAGAGAAGAAGATAAAAAAGAGGGAACATCAAGATGTGACCAGGATCACCTGGGCCTAAGTCACCTTCCTTTCTTGCCCAAGCATATATAAGAACAGAGCAGGTACTGATGCCACAGTTAAAGCACCATCCAGTTTTTAATTGTACAAGCCAGATATACTCCATCTTCCTTTCTCTGGATAGACAAAAATTGCACCACTGTGCCTGAGCTACTAAGTTCTCTGAAGAGGCAGGAAGGGCATTTTAGGGTATTTCTATCCCATACTAGCAGCTTTGTATGTCTAAAATCAGCCTCAAATCAGGCTAAATTATAAAAGACAGTACACAGTAACTGTACAACACACAAGAAGAATTCTAAACACAGGCAAGAACTCAGGAAGATATGCTATTTTTTTTTTCTCCTTTTGGCTACCAAATTACTATAAAATAGTCCTGAGGCACAAAATAAAAATCAAAGTTTTCATTGCCCCTAAATTTTCTTTTATAGATCTTTCTAACTTTCTATAATGTGAGGTAGAATTTTTTTTTTTTTTTCTGCCTACCCAGACCTCTACTGGACTCAAGCAAAAACCTTGAGTAATTTGTGCCATCACAGCAACATCCCTGAAGCCATAAGTAACACCACTGCAGTAACAATATTTCTTTTAATCTTCAACACCAACAGAAGAGTTCACCACACCATCTTAATGAAGTAAATGTTATGGAAAAAGTCCTCTGAGAAAATAAATTTCAGAAAAATAACAGATTTCCAAACAACTTTTAAACGACTTTCATAATCTCTGAATAGGCTTGCACTCATCAAATATACTTTCATGAAAAGTACAGGTTGTGCCAAGGCAGTTCAGAGGTCTTCCCCCTCCCTCAGGAGTTCTAGAGCCCAACATACAAAGGCCTTCCAAGAACAGGAAGCCACCTATCCTCTTCCCAAGGGAAAGAAATAGTTTTATTCTTGTATTAATGATCAAGTTTTAGATTTTGAATTGCATAATCTGAACACCAAAATAATGAATTTGTTCTTTTAGTATAACCTACCTAGGCCCTCTGGATGACCAAGTATATTGATTTGCTGGCAGTTTTTCTCTTAAAGAATATTCAGCAACCATCATGTCAGGCGATACATAGGCACCAACACCTGTAAAAAACATTCAAGCATTTTAGATGTACAATAAATTTTTATTAAAGGCAAAATTAAAATATTTCTATGCTTTAAAATCATTATGAGAATAATTTTTGCTTGACATTTGAAAACGGAAACACATATTTTCCATCTTATTAAATCCAAGTATTTTTACAAAACAAGTGTAAACCAGCATGCTGTGCAGTAACAATGCTGACAAGTCATACTGTATAATATTAAAATATTATGTGAACTTCAAAGTTTCATTTTTATTCAACTGGGATATATTCACGTTCTACATTTCTTTCACAACAGATCACTGTGACATGTCTCTACACTCTCCTGTGCCCCTTTGGTTGTGTTTACACTGTTACAGACTACACAAACCGTACCTCAATGCAACCTGTGTGAATTGCTTCATGCTCACATGGTTCACAGCTACGCCACCTGGAGTAGATGGCCACATCCACACAGCTCAAACACAGTGATGAGACTATAATTACTTTCCTGTCTATCAGTTCAAAGTGCCCAGAGCATGTAAATGATTATGTCAAAGCCTGATGAAGTTGTATTTTCAGAACACGATGTCGAGGATGCACATTGCATCTGTGCCATGTACTAATTCTGAAGTGTGTGCTGCATTTTCTTTACGGTACAGGTGCTATCAGGATGGTAGACAACCACCATACCAAGCTAACGAACAAATTTGGCCAGGTCCATGTCCACACTGGCTGAGTGAACTAAGCCAACCTGTCACTACCTTGCTTTACCCTCAAAAACCAAACCAAAACAACCCCTATGTGGTTCCCTCTAGATGGAGAACAAGGAGCAAGCTACTTTGTATTCAGAGCGAAGTATCACCCAAGTCTCTAGAGTGAAACAGCAAGTAAACTAAACTGACAGGACATATGGACTGTAAGAGGAAAGCCAATGCAGACCTGAACAGATCTTGTTAGTTCCAGTTCCAACTCCCAGTCTCAGTAGTGGAGTAACTGTCGATTAGCTTTTAGAAAGTAATTAGCATTAATTCTAACAGCTGTCCTGAAATAGTGTCTCTCAAACTTTCCAGTCTACATGCTAATCTCCTCACATGAGAATCCTGAGATTTAACAAGCACCTTGTTTAACACAGTAATGCAGCAGACATTTTATATAAAAATTAAGACTAGGGAAGCTACCTCCAAATGCTAATCTTATACCTAAATCTTTCACCGAAATATTAAAACATACACTAGCCCATCAGTAATGCCAATCCTTATACCAGTAATATACTTTCATAGAAGTGGCATCGCAGTTCAAAGAATTCTTCCCCTAGAAGGACTTGTCTAGGACACATCATGGGATTACTTTATACCCAAATAAAAACCTTTGTTTCACTACAAATAGAAATCAGAGTATATGACGAAGACAGAATTTAAAACCGAGATTCTGACAATTCAGAATGCATTACAGGACTTTCCAGAAGATTAATGAGAATCCAACTTACTTATACTTTTATAAGTTGCACTTACCAGCAGCTAATGGTCCAAGTGAAGTGGTGTGCTCAGATGTTTAGTTAAAAAAAAAAAATAATCTTGGAATCTTTGAATAGGTCAGACCACAAGGATTTCTTTTGCAAATTTTATACAAAAACACATCAAATCAAGACCATCTGCCTCCTACCTCTGTTTTATACATAAGTAAGGTCTTGAACTGCAAGACAACAATCTAAATTTTTATATCTAAGCATGCAAGTGCTTCCCTCAAAATTAATCTTGTAGCCCTGTGTCTTTGATATTTTTTTAGATTTAGTTCAGTAATCAGCCATTGATCTCAAACATGTAACACAAGTACAAAGCTGAGAAAGACAGAAGCTGAATACTCTCAAAGTATTTTTTTTGAAACAAATTATTTACCTATTACACTAGATGTAGTTCCACCAGGACATCCTACTGTAGAAAGGCAAGGGCCATTATTTCCTGCACTTGAAACATAGATCACGTTGTGTTTCCACACTGCTTCATTAATTACTTCACAAATTCTCCTGATGTAAGAAAAAAAAAGTAAGTCATTTCATCAACAATGTCGCTTTCTTCCCACAGAGCAAACTCCCATTTTTAGTAGAATCTCTGTGACCAGTCACAGAACAAGGACTATTATGCAGCCTGCTGCCCGGATCTAGCAGATGTGGTTCCAGTACAGAAACTGACCACAAAAAATATCTTCTGGTTTTAAAAAAGGAGTAACATTTTTCTAACAATATTAGGTCTTGAAAAAGCCCCACAAATCACGTTCCAACTACAAAAATCCTTTAATATTCTAAAATCATCTTCGTATTATAAATCAGTAGTACTTTTGATAGGTTTACTCAGTTTTCAAAGGTAGTAGAAAATGTAAACTGCAACAGTTTAATGCATATGAATAATTTGGACCTTGACGATTAATTCTTACTGAGAGTTCATTTATACAAAGCTCAACAAGTATAATTCCATTTCTGTGATATTAAAATACTCTATATTAACCACAGTAGTACTCACCCAGAATTTGGCCAATGTGTTGCCTCTCCATAGCTATAGTTGACAAGATCACATTTGTACTTTATTGCTTCTATCATCTGATAAAGTAAAATAGAAGCCAAAATACATACTAGTCACAGAGTAAGTCACTTAAAGAATGGCAAAAAACATCTGCTTAAACTGATCTGCTACAGATCTAAGGAAAAGAGATAAATATCTTTTGACTCTACAAAAGAAAGTAATTTAATTCACTTCAATCAGTTATTTAAGTGGTATTTCCCAGTGAACAGAATAGAAAAAGCCACCCCCTGAACAGTCTTATTCTTGCTACATTCTAAACTATAAATTAGGACATTGCCCTACAAGAAAACCGCGGACATCATTCGTATTGTCTTGAATGTCTGTCCTCAATAACATAAAATTCTTCTTTCCTGTGTAGATTGGTTAAATTCCAAAAAGTCACAAAACCATTATTGTACATCTTCATGTTGCTATAGCAAGATATTCTATATGCCACAAATATAATTTTCTATTTTCAGTTCCTTTTCCCGGGTAAAATTTTTCTCCATTAACTCACTATATGAAAAAGGCCTTGGGCCTTTCATCATTAAAAAAGAATAGTATTTACCTTATTCTTAAGAAAAGAGAGTTAAAACAAATTCAGCCACATGGGTAGATATTAGTCTAATTCTAGACTTATTTAATTATTCTACAGCTATTTAAGTAACCATAAAAATACAGTCACAACACAGAAAAAGGAACTTCAAAAAGCACACAAGTAACTTAGCCCATGTGTTAAGCCAGCCAGACACACTGCAACTCTGTCATTCCAAAAATACCTGCAAGTGCTCTGTGCAACACAAGTCTTGCTTTATATTAACATATTAGTCTCAAGGTATGTTTTAAAATATATTCTGGCTGGGGTTTTGTTTGTTTGGTTGGTTGTTTTTTTGGAGGGTGGGGGATGTTAGCTTTGTTTTGGATTTTCCTCCCTCCCCCTTGAAGAACACTGGGTTATTTTGGTTTTTTGGTTGGTTGGATTTTTTCTGCTTTTGGGGTTTTTCTTGTTTGTTTGTGGGGTGGGCATGTGTGTTTTCTTGGTTTTGTGTTTTGTATTTTTTTTTTTTTTTTTACTGGTTGTTCTGTGGTTTTGTTTGTTTGTTTTTTTTTAATTTGGAAATATTCTACAACCATAGAAACACAGCCTATAAGCAACTGGAGCAGGAAGTATCCCACAGTATTCTACAATTAAGTCACATTGCTGAGATGAATAATTTATTCAGTGAATTACTCACAGCTCTTATTAGACCAGTGCCGGTTTCCATTGTACTTAGTCTTGTATCGCCAATCTTGATCGCAAGAATCTGAGCTCCAGGAGCCACACCATTTCGTTCTGGTTCTTCTGGAAAGTACCCAGCTGCAATACTAGCCACATGTGTTCCATGTGCTCCTGAGCAAATGAAAAGTTGTATCACTATATGGTCAGCAAACTCCATTTATACCAATTTAATGTACTACCGGTCAATTCATTTTCTCTTATTGAGCTTTAAGTATATCAATTCAGCTGCCAGCCAGTCACAAGTGGTGTTCCCCAGGGCTCCCTGTTGGGGCCAGTTCTGTTTAATCTCTTTAACAGTGATCTGGACATGGGGATCAAGTATACCCTCAATAAGTTTGTAGACAACACGAAGTTGGGTGGGAGTGTTGGCTCTACAGAGGGATCTGGACCAATGAGCTGAGGCCAGCTGTATGATGTTCAATGAGGTCAAGTGCTGGGTCCTGCAGTTGGGTCACAACAACCCCAGGCAGTACATCAGTCTCAAGGAAGAGTAGCTGGAAAGCTGCCTGGCAGAAAAGGACTTGGGGGTGTTGGATGCCTTGAGCCATCCCAAGTATCAGAATCGGGACACAATACAAATTACTTCTCACGATACCCACACAGCAGCAAAATTTTCTTAAGATTACTTTCATTTACCTCCACTTGTCACAATGGAAAGGAGGTTTCCATCATCATATATATTAACGGAATAATTCAACATCTCAGATGTTCCAAAAGATCCATATTCATGAGCCTCTTTGTAGGTTCTCAGCACTGTACAGCTAGTTAAGTCACCACTCTCACTTGTATCTATGCAGGCTCTGTTGACAAACACAGAAAAAGAGAAATTTTGCTGTAAACTTTCGGTTATCTACCCCCACCCCCAACAAAGAGTACCACAAAATCTTCATGAAGTCTGGTTCTCTGTTTATGGTATCTTACTTCTTCAAGTCACTATTTTTAAACCTGGCTGTTTACTCTTACATTCAGAAACTGCAAAGATCTCTAAATAAACTGATTTTCAAATGTCACTAAATTAAAATTTGTCTTTGAAAAGCAAGCATATGGAAATTCAGGCAATTTCTTCAAGGAAGAAATTTTATTAAAGATAGCTGTTCAGTGCTGGTACACAAACATTTGAAGTCTCACCCACTGTTTTCTATGACGCACATTATCAGTTAAGAAAAGTGTCACATTACATCCTCCAGTTTGTGCAAAGACTTGTGGGATTTTTTTCCTTATCACCAATGGATACTTAAAGCAATTTTACCCCAGAGGAAAATCCCACAAGCTCACACTTTTTATCATGCTGTCTTCAATAAGACTTCATTTTGCCCCATCTTCATTTGAAATCAGAACTTCGTAATGAAATTCAAGTGACAACGCAGGATTATTTTAAATAAAATAATATTTAAGACATCTATAAAGAAGGCGGATTTAAAACAACAGCTTGCATTGAAGACTGTTATGCGTAGAACAAGACATTTTAGATTAATTTAGGCATTTACCTCCAGGTCTCACCATCATTCCATACTATGCAATCATATACTGGGCCAGGATCACTATATTTTTTCTCAAAAGAATTCAACAGTTCCACTTGATTTTGTAGTTCTTCCTTTATTAGTTTATTTACCTAATAAGACAACAAAAATACAGTTAGGGTATCTGTCAAATTATTACAAGACAGGTATTCCCACATTCCTTTCTGAAGCTATATGTTTGTTCTGTTTCTTCATCAAGAATGTAAGACCATCCTAAGAGTTAAACACATCTAGAAGTTCAATGGTCTTCAACAGTGCGTTAGTTATTTTTGACCTATTACATATAACCATATAACTATTTCCAATTTCTGTAACTGTACCATTTAAAGCTTTTTTTTTTTTTTACAGATTGTTTACTGATACATAAGTGGTATATTAAATTAAAACTTACTAAAAATATGCTGCAAAGTATTCATATTTAACAAGTTTAGAAAGTTATCAACATGAATCAAATCAAACAACCATCCATTTACAGACTTTTAAAATTAATCAGATGATACACTGGTAAGTTCTCTGTCCTTCACTCATCCAATAAAATATTTTAGTCCTCTCAAACAGCAACAAATTGTTGCAAACAACAAGTTTACAAATTCATTTAGATTTATAACCACCTGGGAGGGAGAGCTATGAGCAGCATCAAATTCCTCTTGTTTCCTACAGGCCTCTGCTAGAGCCAGTCTGTGAACAGGATCCCAGAGCTTTTCCTTGCGTTCTTTCTGTAACATAAAACCAGGTTCCTCAATATTTGACAAATACATGTCAAAGTATGAAGTCTACAAAAATAATTTGAAAATTCTGATTCGAGACACAATGGCTATTCAGTATGATACTATAAATAAACAACAACTGCTACACAGAAAAAAACCCCAAACAAACAGGTATCAGTAATTTCTAGACTTTTTGACTCAATGGACCACTGGTGAGGAAGACCACCAGGCCACCTTCTGTTGTTTTTAAAAATCACAGAAGAAATAGATCATGTCAAAACTAAACAAAAAGTCAGTGAGAGAACAGCTCTCAAGCACTGGCTAGCAGCCTCTGTGTGTTAGCAAATCACATACTGTAGTTTCCTAGAAAAACTTAAGAATTAGAACAGTGAAATATGACTAGACACCAAAGACAAAATTTAATTCCTTACCTGAATCCTCTCCTTAAGAGCTTTAGGATAGATATCATAGCCATTTTTTATGCCAATGTGATACTTGCCTGAAGGATTTACCCAGTTTGCTGGAATCTACAGAAAAGTATATTCAGAAATAGGTTAACTGATGGCATTAAAAAAAAGGCAACACTGTGTAAGGGAGCTTAGCAGAACAGACTTGCAAATATTGCCAATTTAATTCCCTGTCTCCATGACAGTATCTACTGCACTAAGATTCTATAATATGGTATGGCATTTTCAATCCAGTTCCAAATAAACCAGTATCAATTGATGTAACACTGCCATTGAATGTCTTTAAGTGTCAGTTGCTCTGACACTATTTTTAAAACAAAGTCCCAGCAGCAACTTTTTTTGGGTAGAGGCCTGGGGAAATCATAGCACTATAAATGAAAAGAAGCACCCCAGCATCAAGGTATATTATGGTAAGAGGTCATGACAAACATCTGAACGTCTAATCTCATATCTTGCTATAGTTCAGAGTCTCAGTAGACCAGATCCACTGTTACTAGTAACAACATGAAAAGAGAGCAACAGGTTCACCCTTACAATCCTTTTCTGTGC
This sequence comes from Columba livia, assembly GCF_036013475.1. Taxonomy (NCBI): domain Eukaryota; kingdom Metazoa; phylum Chordata; class Aves; order Columbiformes; family Columbidae; genus Columba; species Columba livia. The sequence goes on along the minus strand of NC_088602.1, from coordinate 58,664,490 downwards.
AAAATTCAGACAAAAGCTGATAGTATGGAGATAACCAAAGATTTGAGGCCCACACATCACCTCATCCATCTAACCAGCCAATTAAGAACACTTCAGTAACATCAGCAGATTTATGTAGGTGAAACCTCTACTAGGTCTCATCATACCCTTTCTGAAAACTCTACGCCATTTTGTTCTATTCATAGCAATGATGCAGCGAGCCTATAACTTAGTCCTCACACATTTTTCAGTACCTACGACTATCTACCATAAGCTTAACACCATACTTCTTATAGTTTACACAAATGTAGAAAATCCTAGCGCTTCTAAAGACAGAACCATGTCTGATATTTTTAAAGCATGTTAGTATGTTTTCTTCAGCCAACTTCCAAAACTGTATCACATACTGATTAGAACAAAGAGAAATTATCAAGCCTCAAACAAAACTCTGTATATACCTCCATTCAGCTACAGAGAATATTCAATATTAAGACATATAACAAATGAAAGACATGTCATATGAACACACAATCTGTATCAAGATGAACAAATGCACTTTTAATTTTGGATAAGATCTAGTTCAAAGGAAGTTAATTTCTGCAGAAACCTAAATAGGTCTTAAACTTGTTATTAAACAAGAACAGAAAAAAAAAAAAAAAGATACCCAGCGGTGTCTCTGTAGCACTGTAGCACCTAATACTCACCTTTAAAGTTCTTCCAGAAAGACCAGTAATTTCTCCATCTTTAGGTTCTACAATGGTACATGTAGTTACATCACCACTGCCTGTTGTATCAATTATATCAATTATCTTGGGTTTCCCATCAGTTGTAACCTGAAAATATGAGCACAGAAAAACTGAAAATGTAGTTGATTACTCTCCAGCATACAAGCCAGGAAACATTTCATTTTTTTAAAGAAAAATATCAACTAACTTCCTTGAACACTCAACCTTTAGCTGAGTGATGTAAAATCAATTTGAAACTAGGTTAATTTTCAGTAAACTAAGAGCAACATGTCCATATTTCTGGTTTATACAAATTTACTAACTCGTTTATAAAAATAATTTATAAGAGAAACAAGTAAGAACATTGTATCAATACGCCACAGGCATCTCAATTTAAAACTAAGCCTAAATTTACAAGACCATTTGAAAAAACTATTTGTGTCCAAGCGATTTGCTACATTGCTTCCACCTCATGACTCCAGCCAAATTTTGAAGTAATGAGTGCACAACTCTAATAAAATGAAAGGTGCCGAAGTAAGTGCTTGAAGGGCAATATGAATTCATAGGGTTGGAACAACTCTGCTGTGAGGATGGGCTGAGAGAGTTGGGGTTGTTCAGCCTGAAGAAGAGATGGATCTGGGGAGACCAGTCTTTCAGTACTTAAAAGGGGCCTATAAGAAAGATGGGGACAGACTTTTTAGCAGGGCCTGTTACAACAGTGGTAACAATTTTAAAATAAAAGAGAGGAGATGGAGACAAGATAAAATGAAGACATTTTTTCCAACAGGGTGGTAAAACACTGGTACAGGTTGCCCAGAGAGGTGGCAGATGTCCCATCCCTGGAGACATTCCAGGACAGGCTGGACGGGGCTCTGAGCAACCTGATCTAGTTGCAGATGTCCCTGCTCATTGCAGGGGGGGTTGGACTAGATGACCTTTGAAGGTCCCTTCCAACCCAAACTACTTTATCATTCTATGAATTAGCATCTGTTTTTACAGTTCTACATTAAAAATTTGTTTTTTTTAAAAAAAAAAAAAAAAAAATCAATAATCTTCCCAAGATGTCCTACACGATAACTATACTGACAGTGAAAAAAGCTTCTTGTTTAGAAAAGCTGTAATATTTACTGTTTTTTTATCATTCAAATATTTAGTATTGTTGCCCCCATTCTCTATCAATAATTTTTATGCTTGACATAACATATATGGCAGGTAGTTTTGCTGAAATCATACTCCGCATTTGTGAATTCAGCTGCTGGAAATTAACATGATCAAGCTGCTTCATAAAAGTCATTCTATTGCTGCTAAAAAGACAATAAGGGTCTATGTTTTAATCACACCTCAACAAATAAGGATAAATACTTCCAAGGCCTTAAATTCTCATGGTTTAAAACAAAAACACCCCAAAAAACACTCAACAAGAAACCCCCAAACAAAAAAAATAACAAGCCACCTCCCCTACAAATAAAAATAAGTTTAAACTTTTAGAAAAAAAAAAAAGAACCAAACCCCAAAATCCCAAACCCATAGCAAGCATAAAAAGGATAATGATATCCATTTCCTGGAAGGTAAAAAATACTGCTTTTAAAGAGGCTTGATAAGGAAGAACTTCCATTATAGAAACCAACTTTCTCACTCCGTTCACAGAAAATTCCTGTTCAGTTAAAAAAATTGTGAAAGCACATTAACCTGGTAAAACATCTACTGAACAGTTACACAGTAGTGAAAATGTGCTTAAGAAACACAGTGCATAGGCACTCATGCCATATAATTTTCTAGTGTTTATATTTAATGTCTTCAAACACCAGTCTTCATTCACAGAATGGTCAAGTGCTGCTCCGATAACAAAGCAACTGCAAGCCAAACCTGAGACTATCAGAATCGGACATTTTTCAATATGCCTCCAATCAAAGAGAATTATTCAGTGATAAAAGCACAAGAAAACAAGAATCAAATGTAATCCAAGATGACTTGTTTGAAGTAGGCAAGTTATACTGCAACAGGTGGCCAGACCACAGATTTATGCTGCAGCAAGCTTAGGTAGTTTTAAAAGTTGATACCTAGCCAGGAAGACAATGTGCAGCTCCTACACTATACAGCTCTTTGCCTCCTGGCTGAATAGCAGGTTCACACGTGCACAAAAGTTTGAACAACCAGAACGAACAAATCGGAGTCTTTCAGTCAGACACAAGAAACTCCCAGTTTCAGGTGCAGAGGTGCAAGGTTCAACTCCTAATGGCACTGATCCAGAGAGGTTCATGGTCATTTAGTGCAAGTAACTGATATGGCTTCTCCTGCTGACAAGAACTGTTGTTTGGCATACTGCCCACCAGAAGTAATGCTACAGTGAACCTCAGAGTTCAACTCGGTTTTCATTTTCAAGTCCTGTAATTCTGAGAAAATAATAATAAAAACAAATAATAATAATAATAATAATAATAATAATAATAATAATAATAATAATAATAATAATAATAATAATAAAATCAAGTGAACTTGATCAGTTCCCCTGTGTGAAATACTGAAATAATGAGATTGTTATAGATGGTACATTTTAGTACCTTTTGCATTAAATTTCAAAAAATTAAGATTTATTTTATACAGTTAAAAATATTTTATAGTGTATTTATAATAAAATCCACAGTTTTACATTTAATATAATGGTTTGCTCACAGTCATTTGAAAAAAATATATAGTTTATAACCAAAAATGATTGTTGTTTATACATTTTAGTTTGAAAAACATATACTTTCATGCCAGCTCTGACTTTGTAAAACAAATAAATTAGTAAATTGAGCACATTAAAAATAATCTATCTGCACAATCCTGGCAGCTGACCAGTATAACAGAAGTAGAGGAGCAGCAGTACTTATGACAATCTCAACTTAAATGCAAACTCAGATTTATTTGAGCATGTTTTTCTTAGACCATACAATGTTACTGATTCCAACTGACAGCTACTGCAGCAACAAGAGATGACCAAGTCCTTCAGCACTTTGGTCATGGGACAGCTGATCATCATCACAAATACATTTCAAGCCATTTTTTTTTAAACTCAGTGCTAAAAAGCAAGTCAAACCAAACTAGCTCCTATTGCTAAAAAGTTGTCTCGGAAAAGCACTAATTTTAGTAAAGAATAATTCCAACAGGCACTTCACAAAACAAGCAAAACTGCAAGAAGCAAATGAATTGACTTATCCATTGAGAAATGTAATATAAAGAGTGACAACAGCAACAGGGAAAAGACAGGGTGGAGTCTAACAAAGACTAGAGACACACAACCACAATGCTCCATTAAACATACCTTACCCGCCCACCTAAAATTTCACCAAGTACTCTGCCTTAATAAGGAATTAGGAGCCATAACTCAGCAGGTAACGAGAGGAAACAGATTCTACTAAAAGGGCTGAGGCAGGGGAAAACACAGCATGAAAAAAGCAAACTGAACTTTACAGTTGGCATCAACAGGTGGAGTGTATAGCAATGGAAGATAACATGAAAAGAGTTCCCTAGAGGGCACTGACTATGAAAGATTCAGAAAGAAAACTAAGTACAAGTTAGAGTAACATTTTGTGTGGCAAAGCAAGCCAATGAAAAATGAAATAGATGTAAGAAGGTTTGTTAAGCACAGTAACTATTCTCTGTGTAGTTTGTAAAGCAGCAAGTGTCCAGGAAAAAATATAAACATAATGGCACTTTCCTGTTACACTCTGTCCCCAAATCTTTTTGTCCCTCAGCAAGTGATCATAAGCCAAACATTTATGGTATCAGTGTTTGCAAACAAAAGTATAACCTCAAATGAGCCTACCCAGGGATCAGACACTAAAGAGCAGCAAAGCATGAAATGTTTTGACTAAAACCTCCCCTGTATTCAAAACCGGGTAGTCATTTTTGCCTGTAATCATTATTGACATCAACTCCAACTCAAAGTTGGAGTAATACCTATTAAACTTGCTACATATAACACCTTCTACTCCCTCTAAGCAACTGACTAATTTCTCATAGTTTTAAGTGGATGCCAGGCCAAAAACTGACAATAAGAAAAATCAGCAGCAGAAAAGACAAGGGCATTAAGATAATTTAAAACAAACAAAAACTTCCCCCAAATTTGAAACTACTTGTCACAGCACAGCTACGCTGTCTCGCTGTCTGTGCCCAGGACACTCTATTAGTCTGTGGAAGCAAAACATAAACTGCCCAATACTCCATGGAATAAGGACATCCTCTTGCTGAGAAAAAACACAAAGCTATTCTACAGACTGTGCGTTGCCTACGTTCTCCTTTAGATCTCCCTGTACCCTGTGCAATAAACATCCTAATTCTGTAGCTTAGCAAGTAGCCTAAGTCAGGGGTATTAAGTGCACAGTGCGAAAAGAGGACAGTTTATTTACATGTTTCTCTAATGTCCTTGCAGACTCACTTTCACGCATTGCAAGATGAATTTTTTCCCCCCAAAGTTCTCTACAAATCTTTTACTTCAATACCTGCAATTTTACTCTCCACATAAAGAAAACAGGTTGAAGAAAACTGGTACAGTCAATACTGAGATCACGACGGTTCATTAAAATCCTTTATTACCCCTTCGGATATCTATCTGAGAACAAAGATTCCCTCTAATGCCCATAAACTCATGTTTTTTGGTTGACCACTCCTCATTTACAATCTCTAAAGATTTAGACTTTTTGCTTTCATATGTGAAGCTTCAGAAATGTGCACATCCCATTTATACTCACATCTTCCTAATTGTCTTTTACTATTTTCTGATCTGCCTATGTTATTATCTTGCTTGCTTTCTGGCTAGCATTCTTTAAGCTTCCTAATTACTATTCCACTTAGCCACAGCTTTTTGCCAAAAGCAGAATGTTTCATTCCAGCTTAAAACAATCAAAGTTACAGCTGACCAGTGTGTCCTTCCACTCCACCTGTCCTCTTCACCTACCTGAACTCCATAAGGGGTCATTTCAGAACACGGAACTAAACATCTGCCAGGGTTAGGTCCCTGAACTACGTCACTTAGGAGTAAAATCTGCGCCTGTGCCAAAAAAACGGCATAAACCAACACAGGCCCTGCTTAGCTAAATTAATAAAGGATGCAGTACCTAAACAAGTTGCATACAACTCTCTCTGAATAATTTCTCAAGGCTTCCTTTGCCACACCTGAGAGAAAACATGTTGACAAGAAACCGGAAGCAGTAGCGATATAAAAGGTCACATACAAACTTACATGATAAAGAAATTTTAAGGGACAAGAGTTAAAAGAAATAAAGAGGTGCTGGGAAACTCCAAAATCAAAATCACACAGACAGAAACCCACAAAACTGAGATGGAGCTCACAATGGCAATCACTGTGCAACCTGAGCTGCAAAGGCAGCAGATCCAAAAAAAAAAAAAGCTGGCAGAACCAAATTTCACACAGATTGTTATTGCAATACAACACACAAAAAGCACACTGACATAGAGAGGCATGCAAATTCTGCCAGAAATACACTTTTCATGTAAAATATCTAAGTGGCTATTTGCAGACTCCAGCTGCCTACTGTTGAAATAACGATAAGGCTTAACAAAGCCACGGAGTATTATTTTGCAATGAGTTCTACGTGAAAGACGACAGCCAAAGAGCATCAAAAAACGTCTATGAATGGCTTAAAAGGAGGATCCTTAAACAAACACCCGAAGTGACCGGTGCGGGGCCCCGGCTGCAGGATTCTTGAGCCCACGCTCACGTCAACGCACGCTTAGCAGGAACAGGCAACAAACAAACAAGCCCCCAGCACCGCCTTTCAGGAGCCCCCCTCCGCTCTCGCCGCCGCCTCGGGCCGCCCGAGGAGCACAGAGGCTGCTGGACGATCGCCCCGGCCCCGCACTCCTCCCCGGCCCCCGGGAGCACGGCCGCTGCCCGCCACAAAGCCACAGGGGCAGTCCGGCAGGGCCCGGCTGCGCCTCCCCCCCGCCCCCGAGGGCCGCCCGGCGCCGCTCCCCCAGGCCGTGACTCAGGGCTCCTCCCCACCCGTTATGCCCGTTACCTGCATGCCCGGCGCCCCCGGGTCCACGCCAGTGTCCAGCACGGCCAGTAGCACCCCCCGCCCATCGAAGTCGGGGAAGCGGGCGAGAAAAGCAGCGGCGCCGGTCTCCTTCTTGGGAAGGAGGCCGTGGAAAGGAAACGGCTCCTCCGTGGCGGCCGCCATGTCGGGAAAGGAGTGACGGGGCCGCTATACACACAAGCGCGGCCGGCAGCGGTGCCTGTGGGGGGAGGACAGGCGAGACCGGCGGGAGGCGCATGCGCCGTGCGGCACCACCAATCCGCAGGGAGGCGCACTCGCTCGCGGCCCGCAGAGCGAGAGCGCCAGGGCTAAACCGACCAATACGGTCGCGCCGGAGCTGGACGGGGGGAGGGGCTCTCGGTGGAGGCAGCCAATGAGAGAAGCGACGTGCTCCACGCACGGGACGGGCCGCCGGGCCCGAGGGCGCGCCGCGGGAACAGGGCGTGGCCGCGCGAGGCGGGACGGGGCGGTGCGCGGAGTCCCCGGCGGCCACGTCCTGCGGTGACGGGGGGAGCAGGGCGGGAATCCCTGGTGTTCGCCGAGGGCACGTTCGAGCCCCGCTTGCCCAAGGGCGGGGCGGCTGCGGCCTCTTCGGGATTCGGTCATGCCTCACCGCTGTGGGGGAAAGGGACCTGGGGGTCCTGGTGGACAGCAGGATGACCGTGAGCCAGCACTGTGCCCTTGTGGCCAGGAAGGCCAATGGCATCCTGGGGTGTATTAGAAAGGGGGTGGTTAGTAGGTCAAGAGAAGTTCTCCTTCCCTTCTGCTCTGCCCGGGTGAGACTACACCTGGAGTATTGTGTCTAGTTCTGGGCCCCTCAGTTCCAGAAGGACAGGGAACTGCTGGAGAGAGTCCAGCACAGAGCAACAAAGATGGTGAAGGGAATGGAGCATCTCCCGTATGAGCAAAGGCTGAGGGAGCTGGGGCTCTTTAGCTTGGAGGAGACTGAGGGGTGACCTCATTAATGTTTACAAATATGTAAAGGGTGAGTGTCACGAGGGTGGAGCCAGGCTCTTCTCGGTGACAACCAGCGGTAGGACAAGGGGTAATGTCTTCAAACTGGAACACAAGAGGTTCCACTTAAATTTGAGAAGAAACTTCTTCTCAGTGAGGGTAATAGAACACTGGAACAGACTGCCCATGGAGGTTGTGGAGTCTCCTTCTCTGGAGACATTCAAAACCCACCTGGACACATTCCTGTGTAACCTCATCTAGGTGTTCCTGCTCCAGCAGGAGGATTGGACTAGATATTTTGAGGTCCCTTCCAACCCCTAACGTTCTGTGATTCTGTGATGTGCCAGTGCTGCAGTGTGGGGGTGCGCGAAACCCTCCCAAGTCAGAAGCAGAGCCAATGTTCAAACATTAACTATTTTTTTTTTTTAAATTTACTTTTGCTGATTCATTGTCTGGGATGAAAACCTGTTCTGTGGTTGCTGTGCCTGCGGGAGCGCTGTGTCTCCATTACTGCGGGGTGACGTGGCTTTTGTCGTGTGTAGCACCGGACTTTGGTGCTTGTGCAGCTGTTCGGCAAAGAGAAAAATTACGTAGACTACCTAAAGGCTATGGCAAGCTCCTAATAAAATTTTTGGTGAAGAAATTCAAGGGAGAATCTCAGCTTTGAAGAGGGATTTTAAAGTTAGTTTCTAGCCTCCATGGCTGTGTGTAAGCTTGCAAAGAAAGCTGAGCTTGTAAGGAACCGTTAAAGGAAAAATTGTGTTTTTACACACTGGGGACCGGGTACCTGACCCCAGCTGTGGGAGGACTGAGAGACATCTGACTATGAATCCTTAATGTAACGCAAAGTCTCTTTGAACTAATTCCAGAATGCAAAGTGATTGCTGTATTTAAAAAGTTAAACTAGGGGGAAGGGTAGTCAAAGAGCCAGGAATCCATATTTTAAATAAATCAATAAGGGGAGGGGCTTGTTAGAATTAAATGAATGAGATAGGTAAGCTGAGGCGCGCCTCAGGTAGCCTGCAAATCTGCAGTATCCAACTGATGGGGAATAGGAGAGGGAATTTGCAGCTGGGATCCGGGGGGATATAAGCAGGGGCTTTTTGCCCTGTTTCCTGGGCTTACCATTAGGTAGGACACCCAGTTTTTCAAAATCATTAATAAAATACGCTTTGCTGAGAGATCCTGCGTGAGCCTGTTATATTGGCAAGATGATTGTTTCTTACAAATTGTCTAGTATCTGAACCCAAATATCTGCAGAACTTCTTTCAAAAAGATGTTTATAGTGTCTGACACCTGGCTCTTTAACCATTTTAGCCAGCAATAGGGGTACAGACTGGTTGGTTACTTGGGTATCACTTCGCTTTCTTCAGGCAAATTTCCGTTCAGAGAGTTATATTGGTGGAAAAAGGTGAAGTTTTTCTGAATACATTTATATGTTCACTGTAAAGCGAACAGGATTTTGGCTTTTGAGAATTTTCTATCTGTATAATGTTTTTGTTTCATGGGTCTGATGATATTATTACTGAATGTTTGTTACACATTTATCTTCATTGAACTAGACCTCACATTTGTTCTTTCTTAGCAGAAGTGTGGGGGTGTCTGCTAGCAAATAGTAGCATATTTTGCATTTTCCACATTTTGTGGGCTACCATCAGCAGTCTCTTGCAGCTCATCAATGGCTTTAGAGATCTATGAATTTTTATGCAAGTAAAGTACCAAAATAAACCTGGAAAGCATTGCTTTAAAAATACATATTATTATAAAAAAAAAAAAAAAAATCAAAGCTGTACCATATGTACTTACTGTGTAACTCAACCTGCTTCCCTCTTTGGTTTTCAAATATCAGTCAAAATTTTACATTTTGATGTGTAGAAACCATATGCTTGACTTCCTTAGAATACTGTTGGTGTCTGACAGCCATACTCAGACTTTTAGAATTACCTAAAATGTGGAGTGATCTTACTTCAGGGGAGAAAATTATTCTGACAAGGTGGTTATTCACTTGCTTAATACTTAATTCACTGCCCATTTGAGTTCGGTTTTCCTTCTGTGTATCATTGCTAATGCATCGCAGTGGGAGGTGCTCCTATTTCTGGCAGCATATTCAGATCAACAGAAGTCTAATACATCATGTTGCTATTATATTTTGAGACATTAAGCTACATCAACTTCTCAAAATGTTTCATACCCCATTCAGTAAACAAGCTGTATGTTACAATTTGGAAACATTTATTAAAAAATTTGAAAATTTCTGCTCTGTTCTGTTGCTGTCGTCTTAGAGTTATACCACAAACAACTCATGTAATTAGCAGGTACCTGAATTGTATGTGTATGTACACCTCAGTGATGTGTACTGCCAAGTAGCAGGGCAGGTTCTGCAGGAAAAGTCAAGATTTGAGGAAGGTGTGCCAAATGTCTTTTAACAGACTTTAAAGGAATTATCATGAGAGGAGAAAGCAAACCTAATTTCAGTTACAGTCTTTAGGACATAACCAGGCTGTATTAAATGTATGAGTACAATTGCTGCATTTAGGGCATAGGGTTAAGTTTGTGCATCTTACGGAGCCTTTGCAGAACTGAAAATACAGAGATTTGTGGAATTTTACATTCAGTTCTGAGCTTCTCAGGTTTCTCATGTTTAGTTTGCTTATAGAGCTTGTTAAAATAATTTTGCAATATATTTATTTTATAATGGTAACATGCACATTCAACGTTTATTCCCTTTACTGTATCTAAGTTTCTGTATTTTAATAAATAGAGCTTTATTTTGCTCTGAGTAATACTGTTTCTGTTACTCAAAAGTAAAGGCAAAAGTAGAGCTGCCATGTTAAAGACTCAAGAGTTTGTCACAAACTTCTTGAGACAATATGGTTTGGTCATTACATTGATGGTTTAGCCTCTCTCGGGATCTAAGTTTGTACGGCAGTTCATCTGGGTTTGCTGCATTAAGTAGATTCACATCTGCATATTAAGGATCATTTCAGATGTTTGTATCTGAGTCTGGGAGCTGAGCCAAAGTGAAGGAGTAAGGGACTGCTGGCACATCCCAGGACTTGGGTTTTCAGAGGTTCATACAATTTTGTAGATCACTATGAAAGCGGGGAAAACCAGGGCTGCTTGTTTCCCCTAACAATCCTTCCTCTACTGTGAAATATGCTTTATGTCTGATACCACGTGGATGTCCTCAGCTGGCTCGATGTCTGTGGGCAGGTGATGCTCCACAAGGATTCGGCTCTGAATACTCCCAATACAGATGTGCTTCTGAGTCTGCTGGGAGCCAGCAAAGCTGCTTCAGTCATCACAGCCCTGAGCAATTCCCCACCTTGCTCGTGGGTCGGGCCTGTCAGGACACAGGCCCGAGCCAACTATCCCCTTTCATTTCACATGCAGCCCTAACGTGCCTCAGATAAGGGAGGCTGGAGATATGTCTTCTGCCTAATGTTACACCCGAAAGTCAGGCACTGGGAGTCAAATCTCTTTTCTGTCTGAGCTTGCACCTTTCTGCAGACTAAATGCTTTGCCTGCTGCAGGGTTCTTTCTGAGTCAGGCGTTTCTGTTTTGGGTGGAAGCATCCCAAAGTGAACAGGAGACGACATGACCTAATATCCTGCTAATGCAAGCATTGACATGGATGGAGGAATACTGGGGGTTTAATTCATTCTCTAATTGGCACCAAATGTTTCCATGCAAAGTATCAAGTAGAGCTGAGCACGACAGTTCTTTAAATTTTAGTTGCAAGCAATTATCTTAGGTTACATATTTCACCCACTCGGGTCTTTTTTCAACCCTGCCTCAGGTACAATGTGTTGAGAGGAGGAATGAGCCTCCCAGTTAGACTGGGAGAGGAGGTGTTTGATCAAATCACGTTAGGCAAGGGAGGCACTTCAGTATTCTGACTGAGTTCATTAATTACCGAGGTGTTCAGTAGAAACTGCTTCTCATTCCCACCTGATGAGACCAGGTTAGCCTCAGTATTTAATTTCTAGGTTATAATAAGGACAGATGGTCCTTGAATGAGATGCATGTCAAGATGTACCTAATTTCTGCTATTGCCTTTTGTCTTCCTTCCCTTCACACTGGCTTTTGTTATTCCCATGCAAGTGTAAATAAAAACGAGTTCTCCAGAAGCAAGTTTCCCACTCACCTCCAGTGTGATACTTGGCCTTTGTCTCTTATTATTCTGCTTCCCTAGTCACTTGTGCTGGTGTGGCTTCATGGTGGAGCAGGTCAAGGAATAAATCTGGCTGAAGACTATCCCACAAAAGCAGCTGGGAGCATTTGCCTGGGACAGGTTCCTGTGCTACCTCCATCATGCTTGTGCTGGTGCAGAGCGGAGATGGTCCCTTGCAGCACAGTTAAATGCACCATGGGGTGACAGCACTGCACAGGGAGCCCTGACCACTGTACGTGGTCCACAGCACGCTCTGGTAGGGAAGCTGGGTTTACAGGATCAAGATTTTGGTTACCAGGCCCTGTACTGAGGCTACCACAAAGTGCCTGCGTAGCTACAAGCCTAAGTCTTTTGGTGGATCCATTTCATAAGGATTTTCAGAAAAGGTTCAATCCTAGTACTTTTTTCTTTGATTAGTACAGAACAGTTCAGCGTGAATGAAAGTATCAGATCTACACAGTATGCACTTTGACACTCTTCACAGAGAGGAAAACCTGTACTTGTCTTTTAGTTTTGATAACAAATCTTCCTTTGTGGAGAATGTATCTTCAGCTTTGTCTTTATGAAGTTAGGTACCTGGTTCGGTCAGTTTGACATGTTCATCCCTTCATAAATGTAAAACAAGGAGATCATTGTATACATACAAAATGATAAGATCATTAATCAACAATGGCTGGCTGTTACTCTCTCACTTAATCGTATATAAAATATGCCTGTCAGAGTTAGCAGAAGCTAAAATTAATGAATCCTTATTGTTCTCCATCACAGACTCTTGAGGCCCAGCTGAAGGTTTTAGGCTACATTGTTGGTTGCAAAATTATTAAAAATTGTCTGAAATTATATCCCTATGGAGAGCTATTCATGTATTGCTTTAAACACTTTCTCAATAGTGTTGCTCAAAAGAACTAATTAGTCCTGAACATTTAAGAAAGTGGGGTTCATTTAGAAAGACATGAACCTCAGCAAAAAGCTCCTGTACCAGCTGAAACTCAAACATCTGATGGTCTTCTGTGGCAAATTATTAATAGGTTGCTTTTAAAAAACATGAATGATTTTTGAGTTTGCCTTTTTTTTTTTTTTTTTTTTTGGCATAAAAGAAGTAAAGAAGAGAACCGCACTCTGTGACAAATGCCTACAACGAAAGAAGGCTCAGGTGGACAAGAGTGATGAGCCCAGGGAAGACTATAAGGAATGGCCACCAGTTATTGTAGTGCAAGCTGAACTTGGCACAAAGGGTGTTGAAGGTGACCTTTGTTTTAGATATCCAGTTGCACCACTGGGGTTTTGAGTTGTGTAAACAGCCTTGCTTGAGATAATTAGGGGAGAGAAACAGCATGGGTGGAGAAGTGTGTAGGCGACTCAGCCAAACCTGAAATTTTAAAAGCTGAACAACCAAGAAAATGAACTTTGATGAGAGCAACTGACTTGAGCTGGTTTCAACCCATGTATTCCTCCCTGGAAACTGGGATGCCCAGTGTCATAACAGTGAGCATAAAGGGACTGGTAATGGCAATTGGGTTTGTATTTTGATCCAACTCTGTATTGCGAGTGCTGTATTGCACTTATTATTTTAGTTAGGGCTTGTTTAGTCTAGAGAAGAGGAGGCTTAGAGGTGACCTCATCACTCTCTATAACTACCTGAAGGGAAGTTATAGCCAGGTGGGGATTGGTCTCTTCTCCCAGGCAGTTAGCAATAGGACAAGGGGGCATGGGCTTAAACTCTGCCAGGGGAAATTTAGGCTGGATATTAGAAAGAAATTCTTTACAGAGAGAGTGGTCAGGCATTGGAAGGGCCTGCCCAGGGAGGTGGTGGACTCACCGTCCCTGGAGGTTTTTAAACTGAGATTGGACATGGCACTTAGTGTCATGATCTAGTAAACGGACTAGAGTTGGACCAAGGGTTGGGCTCAATGATCTCTGAGGTCTTTTCCAACCCAGTCGATTCTGTGATTCTGTGATTCATTATTGGATCACTTGCTAAATCAAAATCCTGTATAACATCAAGTATCTACAAAAAAAGAGATTTGGTATTAAACATGACACTCCGCCTTGTGTAGAAAATCTCAAAGAACCTGCTCAGAGTGTATTGGGCTATGACACATCCCCAGTTGAAAGAGCCTTGAGGACTACCACAGGCCCTCAACACAGCTGCCAGTTGACCCTGTAGGAAGCGTTCCTTTTCTGAATGCCTAATTCAGAATCATCCAAATAATTGGAGGCTGTCTTCCAACAGCAGTGTGATTTTCTAGAAATTTATCTTTCCTAAGAAAATTATATGTGTTTTTCCCCACATGGGGGAGATAAGACAGACATTTAAATGTAGTTCTCTCATTAACTTACAGCTGAGGTTTGCAATGGTACAACAGAGGATGATGAGGAATCAGCAGATATGGCCTCCATGGTAGGTTTTTTAGCTGGAGACCATTCAAAACCAAGGTAATATGTCCTGTTCAAAAACATGCATGAAAACTGAGACAGCCATCCCTTCATCGGGTGAATGTATGAGTGCAGGAGAATAATCAATTACATAATGAATATAGATGACCGAAGCTGGTTTGGTTTAATGTAGATGTCACCTTCCTTCATGTGGTTTCACACTGATTTTTGTTATATTACATTTCTGCAATCATAGGACTACTCTGTTAGTAGAGTGATTGCCGAAGCAGTCGGCATTGCAACAGTGTTTATTCTGTTACATGAAAGTCACTTTGGGGTTTTTAGGCTTTTAATTAGTCAGATTTTGTAAGACACCACAGCTTTGTTTCTTTTTAAATTTATGAATGCAAATGCTCTTGTGCAAGTCACATTATGTCACAGCTTAACCCCAGCCAGCAACTGAGCACCACCCAGCCACTTGTTCATAGTCCCCCCTGCAATGGGATGTGGGACAGAATGAGAAGGCTAAAAGTGAGACAACTCCTGGGTTGAGATAAAGACAGTCTAATAAGTAAAGCAAGAGCTGCACATGCAAGCAAAGCAAAACAAGGGATTCATTCACTGGCTGACACGCCAGAGCGCCGTACTGCCATCCAGCGAGACCTGGACAGGCTGGAGAGTTGGGTGGGGAAAAATTTAATGAAATATAACAGGGGCAAGTGTAGAGTCTTGCAACTGGGCAGGAACAACCCCAGGTTTCAGTATAAGCTGGGGAATGACCTGTTACAGAGCAGTGTAGGGGAAAGGGACCTGGGGATCCTGGTGGACAGCAGGTTGACCATGAGCCAGCACTGTGCCCTTGTGGCCAGGAAGGCCAATGGCATCCTGGGGTGTATTAGAAAGGGGGTGGTTAGTAGGTCAAGAGAAGTTCTCCTTCCCCTCTACTCTGCCCTGATGAGACCACACCTGGAATATTGTGTCCAGTTCTGGGCCCCTCAGTTCAAGAAGGACAGGGAACTGCTGGAGAGAGTCCAGCGCAGGGCAACAAAGATGATTAAGGGAGTGGAGCATCTCCCTTATGAGGAAAGGATGAAGGAGCTGCATGTCTTTAGTTTGGAGGAGACTGAGGGGTAACCTCGTTAATATTTATGAATATATAAAGGTTGAGTGTCACGAGGATGGAGCCAGGCTCTTCTCAGTGACAACCAGTGGTAAGCCAAGGGGTAGTGGGTTCAAACTGGAACACAAGAGGTTCCACTTAAATATGAGAAGAAACTTCTTTTCAGTGAGGGTAACAAAACACTGGAACAGGCTGCCCAGGGAGGTTGTGGACTCTCCTTCTCTGGAGACATTCAAAACCCTCCTGGACACATTCCTGTGTAGCCTTCTCTAGGTGTTCCTGCTCCAGCAGGGGGATTGGACTAGATAATCTTTTGAGGTCCCTTCCAATCCCTAACATTCAGTGATCCTGTGATTCCCATGGGCAGGCAGGTTCAGCCATCTCCAGGAAAGCTGGGCTCTATCACACATCACAGTTACTCAGAAACACAAACACCATCACTCCTAATGTCCCCCCTTCCTTCTTCTTCCGCCAGCTTTATATGCTGAGTATGACATCACATGGTGTGGAATATCCCCTCATCGGGGATATTGATGACTCTCTTTAAGGCCATAGAAACAATTATGTGACAACCTGGACTGACAAGAGGAAAAGCAGCACAGGAGAAAATTACAAGGTTCTGTACAAGGTAAGGGCCTTTTGTTTTCTGTTTTCCTGTGGGTGACAAAGAACAGTGTAACCTATGCTGTTCCTGACCTATATGGTCCTGTTGTCTCAGCTTTTGGTGTTTTATATAGAGGTGCAGACATCTGGTATGTTTTCTGTTGAGATTCCCATCAGCTAAACAGTATCACAGGCACACTGTGCTAACTGTATACAGCATATGGGCCTTTAACAGAATTTCTTGAGCAGTACAAGGCTAAAATGACATCTAGAATTAAGGAACGCATTTAACAACAGAAAGCTTGAATGATACCTGAAACCTTTTAGATTGTTTTTGAGTTTGAATCCTCAGACTTGTTTTTTGTTTATTTGTTTTCTTTAAGTCGCTCTCTATTTCCATTTCTTAATTACTCTTCAGTTTTCCCAGAAAGCAAACATGTGGCTAAACAGGAATTTAAAAGAAATTTTTAAATCCATTGGTACAGGTTTGCTCAAAGAACAAACCACCAAGAAGCTCCTGGAAAGTTTTTGACTGCTTCCAGGAAATAGTTTTTTTTAAGAGCTGCAAAGCTCCTTTCAGGAGATAACGAGGACACTGGGCTCCTCAGAGGGATTCCCCAGATTATTTCACTAAAAGCCAAAGACTATATTTCAGGAGCTAAGAGTGCCCGATGGGTCCATCTGATCCAGTATCCTGTCTCCCAGCAAAGCCCATTAGCAGACACCAAGGGAGGAGTAAGATCTGGGCAAAAAAATTATATTTGTGGGTAATCTCCTAAACTTCTAGTATTTTCAGCTTTGGAGACTTCCTGAAACTGATGAGGCTTTCCTGTTTAGTAACCTTACATGAATCTGTCTTCCGGATACCTATTTAGTCTCCACTTGAAACTATATGTTGGTAGTGATAAGCTTCCTGCTATCTAGTATATGTTTTTTCTTTTTTTTGGTTTAAAAATGCGAAAAACTATAAGCTATGTGTTTCAGACTCTGCAAACTCTTTAAAGACATAGCTGGAGGTATAATGACTGGAATGTGGGATTTTTTTGCAAAACATAAAAACAACACCCCCCAGTCATTGCTTTTAATAGAATAATGTCATAAATTAGATATTTGTTCAAGTTCTCCTCTAGAGGGCAGCAAACATTCAGACCTAAAAGTTGCTCATGTTTCTTAAGGGTGTGATGAGGAATATCCTGAATTTGAGATAGGCCAGGGTTAGCTTGCCCCTTGGCCCCCATGATTCAGAGTACAGCTGCACTTACCACCTCTACAGCTTTTATACCAAAGGACAAAGCCTGAAAGCTTAATTGAAAAATACAGGGTGTGAAACCAAGGCTTCACCTCATAAACCAACTGAGATCAGAGTAACTGAGAAGTAGAAACATATCTTACACTACATAATCTGTCTCTCCACTGTTTGTAAGGTCAGGTGGAAAAAAGGTTGACATCCACTAAAAATTAAGTAGTTTTCTTTTTCTGTGCATTGTTGCAACTAATGCCAGTCATGTGTGATAAAGTTTTAAATAAACTTTTAAAATACGACTTCATCATAATGGAGGGCAACCAAAGGCTATGTGAGAAGCTCAAGTGCCTTTGACAGATCTGGTGATTCAAAAGCGCATTCACACTCACCCAGTCAGGACAAATGACATCTCTGGCTGTGTTCTGTCTCGTGTGTCTTTGTCATGGACGTGGTGCTATGCCTTCAAACAGGAAAAAGAAAACAGATACAAACAAGACAGCAAAAACTATTTGCTGAATCTGCCTATACATTTTTTGTGTGTCTCCCAGGTGGCTTCATTCTTCAGTGCTGTCTCATGCCACAAGACAAGTAAATGCAAATTATTACAGTGGCCAGGAAATCTGTGACAGGTTTCAGGGAGTATTTCTGCGCCTCAATGCAGCACCTCCTCTTGCTCCTTCTTGTATTGGTGCCACGTGCTGCACCAACAGCGGGCAAACTCTCTTAACTGTCATATCAAATTCAGTGCAAGCTGAAAAGGAACAACCTTTCTTTCCTCATACAATTGTTAAAAGAGCTATCAAGTACAGTGTGAGCTAGTGCTATATTTACTACTGAAGATAGCTGTGCCTTTGTGTAATCTTTGAATGAAGCTGGAAAAAAGAGTAAATTAGACAAGCCTAAGTGTAACCTTTCATGCTGACAATGCTGCAAATGCACATTGGCATGTCTCATTTTATTGTTGTGTTGATCTTATTAATAGAAACTCTGTGATTCACAACCCGTCTCTTTGCTTTTGACCTGGAAAGTATGCCTGACACAGGAATGACCTGCTTCCCTTGAATTTATTTCCTGTACTGGAAAACATAATGCCCTCAATCTTGAAGTCTGATGTAGAGCTCCCAGGA
This sequence comes from Columba livia, assembly GCF_036013475.1. Taxonomy (NCBI): domain Eukaryota; kingdom Metazoa; phylum Chordata; class Aves; order Columbiformes; family Columbidae; genus Columba; species Columba livia. The sequence continues at coordinate 58,646,148 of NC_088602.1, read as the reverse complement.
ACAATGGAAGGAGTTTGATTTTCCTCTGCTCACTCTGTGGCTTATTTCCAGCTCCCAGAAAAGCTATATGTCATTCTCAGTATGGTGTAGCTGGTTTGTACTGAACTGCACTCTATAGGAGTTATTGCAGTCTTGTAACAAGGACGTAAACTCTGGATGTGTTATCCAAATCCCATACCTCAAATCCCCAAGTAATTTACATATATTTAGGTTTTCCACTTGTGATCATATTGCTCAGTTCATCATAAGGCAGAGGAAATTTGAGGAAGGGATCCTCAAAGAATATCATGTAGACCAAAAGAATAAAACATGCTGATGTGAAAGGCAGTGGGTGTTGCATGTCTTTCCTGGAAGAGTTGTCCTCAGAATTAAGGAGACAGCGTTGTTCTATTTGATGTGTAGGGTAAACTGCGTCCAGGTTGGTGAGAGAGTATATGTTTCAATATTCCATCTATCTGTATGGCTGGATTTACTCCCATCACTTTCTGGGATGGCTGACTTTTGTTAGCAGCTATTTCAGCTTCTTGCATGTCTGTAAGACTGTTGTTGAATCATGTGGAGCCCTCTCCTGCCTGTGTCATCCCTCAAAAAGAGGCCAGTGGACAAGATCAGCATCAGATGAAGCATCAGTTCATCATGTGTAGGGCTTGGCCAGGGAGCAGAGCTGTCCCTTGTCCATACCTAGTGGCACGTCCTCAATAGCTTGTTGCTGCTGATCGGTCTTCATTGGGAATTAAGGCACAGGTGGCCCCTCATGGAGCAGTCTGGAATGCCAGGTGCCATGGTAGGTGACTGCAGGGGGAGCTGGGGAAATCCATACAGCTTCTCTGAAGTCCTCTGGAGCAGTGGCCATGGATCCCCCATGCGATCTTTGGGAAGTTTACATCTTCTTTTCCCAGGCAGGTCTCTCTTCCACCAGAAGAACAACTTATCCTGGCTAGCCAAGTGAGGAAAGGTTTTTGTATTTATGCTCTGACGTGCCCTGAAGGACTAGTTTAAGAAAAGGTTGTACATCTGCTTGCTGTCGTATACAGCGAGCCTCAGGATGATGCTTTTGCTTTAAAAGGTATACAAACCTGAAATCTTTGAAATTTCTGCTTGTATTCCCATTTTACATGTCACACTTGACTCCATTCATAAATGGCATCATCCCATCCTAAAATTAAAAAGTTTTCTTTACGCATATGAGTATCTTAGAATGCCTTCAGAATTTCCTCTCCTTCCCTCCATTAGTGTTGTAGCATTTTTTGCTCTGTCATCAGTCACAGTTGTATTTTTACACAGATGAATTTTCATCTTCCTTAGATGGATATTTTAAAAACTTATTAAGATGCATACAATTTAAGTAAGAAATAATAGCATCTGATACTTAATATACTAAATGCCTTTCAGATTAGCCTTGCAAAGGTGATAGAAATACAAGGTGTTTCAAAAAGGTAGACACAATTTGAAATCAGTATCCCTTTGAAATTGGATCCGTCTTTTTGAAACAACCTGTAATTACCTATGTGACCACTAGATGTGACTATTGCTCTATGTAAACATAGTTCATCATTCATTGCTACAAGTTACCGTCCCTTAGAAAACTATGTGCGACAACTTTATCACTTTCTAGTGTTGTGTCCTTAATTCCATACATGGAATTCAGCATTTATTTTAAAATTACATCTTAAAAGTTGTAGAGTAATGAAAACACATTATTTCATTATTCTGAAGTCTTAACAATTAGATCTTTGTATTAGAAAAAAAACATTTTCTAGAAAAAAAAAAGTTGGTAGTAGAAAAATAAATTAGTAGATCTTTGCATGGAAGATCTGCTAGATGCTCTCTGATTTAATGCTCAAAATATTTCACGCTTCACATAGAACTGGGAAATCAGAAAACATGCTTTTTCAATTGCCAATTTATTTCTTCCAACTCCAAAATAACCGTTAGGCCTAATTTAAAATAAATTCAATAAGTGTAATTATTTTTTTCCCATATCACACCAGTGGGATGCCTAACACTTATTTGTCCTGTCCAGATAGCTACCTGAAGATGTCTCCTGGAGTCAAAGTCTTATTCTTGGCCACGAATTTGAGAGGAATGCAAATATTATCAGGAAAGTGGAATTGCAAAGGTGAATTGTAAGTCATTGTGAGATGAAACCCAGTTCAGAATGGGACTCCAAGACTTTTGAATCCTCAAAAATAAAGGACTTATATTCTGAGAACCTGAAGAGATTGTGACATGTGGACATAAAATACCATTTTTTTAAGTCAGTGCAGATGGTCCACAGGTTTTAAACCGTTTTGTGTTGAGAGAAAAGTTGGAATTTCAGAGAATATTAAATTTACATCTATTGTCTCTTAACGTCCCACCGCACACCACTTTGGAGAGTCTGACTCTCATCTCCTTGATGACCTTCCCATAGGAATTAGGAAGTCTGTGAGGTGTCCCCAAAGCCACCTCTATGCCAGACTGGAGAAACTGCCTGCCCTAGGTTTTCCTCAAGGGTGCTGCTCCAGCCCTGACCATCACCAAACTCACCACAGTTTATCCATGTCTTCCCTGTATTGGGGGGACCCAAACTGGCCACAGTATGTATGAGCAGAAGGGGGTCACCAATGCCTCTCCCACCTCCTGGCTGTGCTCCTGCTGTTGGCCATCTCTGCTGCCAGCGGATACTGGTGGCTCATGTTCAAGTGATTGGTTAGAACTGGGAACACAGTACAGAAGTAAGTTTTCAGCTCTTTACAATGCAGGGAGTCATAAGTGAGTTCTGCAGCATCTGTGCTGGGACATGTGCAGGCGCCTGGAGAAGGGGATGTGGCAAAGTAAGGGTTTTCAGATAATACGAATTCATTCAGGGAAATGAGGGCAAAGGAAGATTGTATCTTATAGATAAGATACATATTTATATGTATATATATGTACATGTACTCAAAAATGTCATTTTGGATTATTGTGGATGCTTTGATGAAAACATCAAATCAATGCTTGACAGAGGTTAACGCAAAATAAATATTAAGAGTTATTAGCAGAAGGTATGGAGAATAAGACAGAACATCATTATGCCACAGTTCCATCATTTTTTACATGCAGTTCTGCTTGCTTCATCTCAAAAAGTCAAGAACACAAAAAGCATCCAGACAGGAGAAGTAGGAGGGCAGAACTGGAAAAAAGTTCAGAAAAGAGCTACAAGGATGAGCAAGGAGAAATTGCTGAGAGCAATGGCAGGCAAGTAGCAGTTTTGGGTTCCTGGACTGGTACTACAGTAGGTTTTCCAGGCTGCTCTTCCCCACATACACTCCCAAAGAAAGTACTGTTGATGCAAAAACCTTTGCTCAAACTCATTCAGGTTATTGCCCAGGTTGTGCAATTTGATCTGACAGGATTCTGGCTGGCAGCTTCAGCTACTGTTATGTTGGTATTCTTAGATGTCTGAAAATGAAATGTTCATAAGGTTAAATAGTGTCCTGCAGGAGAGATAAGTAGTTACATTGCAAAAGCCCTACCCAAAAGGGGCAGGAGTCACTCCCGTGGTGTTCGCTGCTGGTCGGAAGCTTGGGCAAAAAGAAATGCTGTTATTAACCCATTGTTAAAATCAATAGCTTCTTCCTGTTTTATGAGCTTGCTGAAAACTGGTTTGTGTTTGTTTGTTTTGGTGGGTTTTGTTTATGTGTGTGTGTGTGTGTGTGTTTGTTTTGTCTTTTGTTTGCTTTCTAAGTGTCTTATTGAGGATCCTCCAACTTTGTGTGCTGTGAAGTCTGCTTTTTTACCAAGTGAGGATTTTGTCCTGTTCTGTCAGCAAGAGTTGTAATCCTACCATTTCCCATAGTATTTCTCCATCCTTTGACATCCTTTGAAGCCCTACTAGAATTGAAGTGATTCACCATCCAGGGCAGCTTCACATCTGTGAAAAATGTTATAAGGCCTGAATGAATTATTTAAGCGCTGCTGGACATTTAAAATATGGAGGGCTCATCCCCTGGAGCAGTAGAACTTGGGTGGCTGGTCGAATGGCTCAGGAAGAAAAGCGAGGCACATGCTGGCTGCGTTGCAGTGGCTGAGGACTGCAAGCTTCCCCTACATTCACACTCAGATTTCAGCCTGCGGACTCATGGCTCGAAGCTGAAGCACAGGGATGTGGCACCTGTCCAACTTGCACCATGCAGGCATCACGCTCCTTAGTCAAGTGGCATCTACCAGCGATCAGTGTGGACATTCTGCTCGCCTATTCGTAAAATCAATTAATAGATGTTAAATGCACATTTCCTAACCCTGAGACCTCAGGTGTGATTCCTTTTCAGTCAGTCTGGAGTACTTAATATTCAATTTCTTGGCTTTTAAAATTAAGCATGAACATTTTGGCTATGCTCACCACCTTCAAGAGCCTAGGTGACTTCACATACCATTAAAATCTGTGTAAATTGTCCTGATGTTAACTGTGTTCAGAGTCCTGCTCATCACCTTAACTTAATCTCAGTGTTTATATAAAATATATCATCACCTCCAATGTCTTTCATGTGCTTTAAGAGAGGATTATTTTCTTTTTTGATTAACCTTATTATCTCTTTCTTCTCCCTGAATTTTCCAGAAATTGCTGAGAGCAATGGCAAAGGATAAGAGAAGCCAGAAAGTTACAACAAGCTGTGCACTAAAATGGATCTCTTAAGTACTTTTATTTGGTGCCTAAGGTTACGTAATTTATGTTCATTGAACATAAAAGGCCTGATTTTAAAAACTGCTAGCCAGTCACAGCTCCCATGGATCGTGAGACCATCACATGCACAGTAAGACACATTTGGGCTGGCCGGTGGTAGCTACCAATCTCAGTTTTCACATTACATTCCCAAATGAAGAATCTATCCATTGAGGATCTCCATGGTTTTCTTAAGAGTAAGTAAAATGGCTTACCTGTCTCTCAGTGGATAAAAGAAATGACAGAAATCAACTGTTTTTCAAAATTTAATGTTGCAGGTCACTAGATCTCTGGCTGTGGGATTTCGCAGGAACCATGCCTTTTGGAAAGAGTGCCATGGGAAAGCAATTTTTCCCAGGTCTCAGGTTCTGCTCTCTCAAACTTATGTAGCTCAGCTTAGCAGCACAGCTGGAGACATAATATTTGGAATGCATCCACCCAGAAGTATTCCAGATTCTTTCCCTCAATGATCTGCAGTCTATTGCCTCAGCAAGGCAATGAGTAATTACCAAAAAAACATTAGAAGTGTCACAGAGTTCCATCACTTCCAGTCTTGCGTTCATGGATAGGTGAAAGAAAAGAACCGGCTGAAAAACTCAGCTCAGCAGGAGCCCCAGGAGAAGAGCTGTTCTCTTCAGGTCAGAAATGTGTGAAGTGTTCCATGTATAACTTCAAAGAGTCAACATGAAATCGGTCATTCACCAAGAGGCCTCAGTTCTTCTTCCTCTATAAGAAAGGAGACTGTCACAGTGTAGCAAAGAGGGAGCAGATGGTTGTTCCTTCCCAACTATGAACTGGTAACTACCGATGCTGCACTGTAGAGATTTTTGTTTAGGCACTTGTAGTAATGGAGAAATATACCAGCAGCTGCTGGTTTAGCGTGTCTGGGATGGCCAGCTCATGTTGCTACTAACCTGTCCCAGATGAACTTGCAATACATCTCTGAAGCCCTCTTCTCACTCAGCTCCCTTCTTGTCTAAGCCAGGCTGGCACCACTGCCTGCCCTGTGCAACTGGAGTCTAAACTTCCTCCCTAATTGATTGGGATCTTAGTTAATAATACCTTGGTATTTACGCAACACTTGAATATTCAAAGCACTTTACAAATATTCTCCAATTAACTTCGAAGTGGTTTCTGGCAGCATCATAGAGAGTAGCGGTTGAAAATGCTTAGAGGTAGAAAAATGCTTTACCCATGACAAATTTCAGAATACTCAAAGACAGGGGCATCAATCACTTCTGTTGGAGACTATCAGAAAAAGTGATCACCAACACCTAATAGGACCCTCCCTTCTTCTATTCCCTACCCTCACTCTCAAAAAATCTCCCAGGTTTTCACAAGATGTCAGCTAATTAGATATTGGCATGTGTCTGAACCAGCCTCTGTAGTTCCTCTTCTTCCTTCTGGCTGATGGAGTGTCATCTGTGCTGTAATTTTACTAACTGATAGTATTCTGTCTAGTTATACAGCATTAAAGAAAAGGATTATGGAAAAAAGGACAGTGAGCAAAGCAAAGGTGAGATATCTCTCAAAAAAATGCTTGGAGTAGTTGCGTGAATAGCTAGAACCCATAGCATCATAGAAAGGTTTGGGTTGGAAGGGACCTTAAAGATCATCTAGTTCCAACCCCCCTGCCATGCACAAGGACACCTTCCACTAGACCAGGTTGCTTTAAGACCCGTCCAACCTGACCTTGAACATTTCCAGGGATGGGGCATCTACAACATCTCTAGGCAACCTGTTTCAGTGCCTCACCACCCTCACCATAAAGAACTTCTGCCTTATATGTAACATAAATCTACCCTCTTTCATTTTAAAGCCATTACCTCTTGTCCTATCACAACAGGCTCTGCTAAAAAGTCTCTCTTTATCTTTCTTGTTGGTACCTAAAGAGGTACTGAAAGGCTCCAATAAGGTCATCCCAGATCCTTCTCTTCTCCAGGCTGAACAACCCCAACTCTCCCAGCCTGTCCTCACAGCAGAGCTGTTTCAGCCCTCTGATCATCTTGATGGCCTCCTCTGGCCCCTCTCCAACAGGTCCATGTCTCTCCTGTACTGAGGGCTCCAGAGCTGGACACAGGACTCCAGGTGGGGTCTCACCAGAGCAGAGCAGAGGGGCAGAATCACCTCCCTTGACCTGCTGGCCACGCTGCTTTTGATGTAGCCCAGGATACAACTGGCCTTCTGGGCTGCAAGTGCACATTGCAGGCTCACGTCATCTTTCGTCCACCAGTACCCCCAGGCCTTCTTCACAGTGCTGCTTTCAGTCCCTTCTCTGCCCAGCCTGTATTTGTGCTTGGTACTGAGTGAAATTACATATTCCAGGTGATAACCAGGACTGATGAAAGCTATCTTTCTGAAGGCAAAAAGCGAGAGTTAAAAGCATCCATTTTGGAGAAATGGGATTTAGAATGTGTTCCTCATGTAGATAGGGTGAGGCACTGACAAAAGCAGTCCTAAAGTGTTGATGCACTTTGCCTTTAGCAATCTCAGAAATACATCCCTGCAATTAGCTTTTTAAATGAATGCACTGAATTGTTGGTTAAATTGCCTTGGGTTGCAGTTAGGTAAGATTCATTTTAAAGTCATCAGGGTAGAAACCACTCATCTCTCTACATTCATAACTTAGTTTTCACAGGATGGGGTGAACGGATTTAAAATCCACCACTGACGACTGAGAAGTTTTACTTCCTTTTTTGTCTGCCTTGCTACCTTCTCCTGCATGCAAACTTCTGCTGACCTTTTGTACATGAATTTGAATTCATTTTGCTATCCCAGCACGAAGAAAATGAGGGGGGGTTTATTTGGTTGGTTGGCTTGGGCTCAGTTTCGTTTGTTTGGTTTGGTTTCTGGTGCTGAGTTTTCTGGGGTGTTTTTGGTTTTGATGTGGTGTTTTGTTTGGTTGGTTTGGTTTATTTATTTATTTTTTTTTAATTACTGTGGGAAGCGAGCAGGACAGAGGAGCAAATCTTCTCCTTTTTGGTGGTGACAAGTCGTTATATCAGGACTACTGGCTCTGAGACCACAGCCTAACACGGGGGATGAACCCTTGAAGCCAAGTGGGATGCAGTTGCTACTGGGATGTCCAGAAAATGTGTTTATATGGCATGTGCTGCCCAGGAGCCCTGAGAGCTCCAACTCCTGACCCCTTATCAAGGGGGAAAAGAGGGTTTCTGCCATGCAGGTACGCTGATGGCATTTCCCAGGGTTACTTCAGAAAAGCTTGCCTCTCTGACTGAGTCCCATGCCAAAGTTCTTGAAAAACCTTATTTAAACTTGTCAAATGAAATATAACCCTGAGATCATTCTGGACAAGAAGGTTAAATTGACACTGTGTTTCAATGCGGGCCAATGTCTTTTGGACCTGAGCCTGTCTCGCACTTGCACCAACCCAGCATGACTTGAAGGCTCAGGGTTTTGAGGAGCTTTGGGGTACGTTAAAGGGAAAAGCCTGGGCCTCTGCTGCCACTTAGCATGGGCTTTGCCTTTCCTGCAGTGTGAAATGGCTGGGCTGGATGGGCTCAGCTGGGTCTGGAGGAAACCTCACGCACAAAGACGGGGTAGGCAGGTCAGACCAATGCCTTCCCAGCGAGAAGCTCAGGACAACTTCCATCTTGTGGCACCTAAATTAACAGTGAGCCAAGGAACACTGTGGACAGCTTGGACTGAAGCAAAGAGGAGACAGGAAAGCAACAGTCTGGTTCACCAGCAGAGCAAAAGAGTGGCTGCTTGTCAGATCTCTTTGCATTCACAGGAAAAAGGAAAAGGCCCAACATTTATTGCTTTAGCTCTTTCCTTAGACATCTGCAGACCTCTGTTTAAACAAGCTTAACAACCTTTTTCTTTTTTTTTCTTTTTTTTTTTTTTTTCAAGAAAAACCAAACCAAACCAAACCAAACCAAAAACAACTGGTGTTTTTTGGCCACATGGCTCCTAGAGAGAAATTTTTCAGTGCCTGTACCATGAAGCTTGTCCCAGACTCCCACCCCACAGGTGTCTTTCTCTTTTAGGGAGGATATGTAGGAGGAGAGATGAGTTTATCATTATAGGTCAGACAGAGGAGGCAAACTGAAATTTGCCTTGTAGGCAACAAAAGTGCTTGCTGAATTTCTTCCTTGCCTGTTCTCCTCTGCTGCACCTCAGCAGAGATCCCTGTGCCTTGGCAGGTCTCCCTCATCTGCTGGACCAAGCGCCTACAGAGGAATGCTGTCCCTGTGTTTCTGTATGTTATCTAAGTTGGAGCTGACCATGGCTCCAGGTCTGTAACAGGTGAGGAAAACCAAGGTTATACTATATAAGGGCTAAATATAGAACAACTTTAAATGATTAAACTTGTATATGCTATTAATGGGTTAGTCCAGGAGACATGGCAAGGACAGATGAATAAAACTAATGAATAAAACTAATGAACTAGCAGCAGTTTTCAGTAACTACGGAGAGAGGGATGTTCTTGCTTAACCAAGCATGGCAGGATAGCTAACTTACCTTCACTTATACACTGGTTAAGGGCTGATAGTCCACCCAGCACATCCTAAGTGCTGTAGCTAACTATATGAATGAATGGGTCAGAAGCCATTCCTAAGTCTTCTTTATCTAAAGAATGACTTAGGTCAATACTAACATCAGCAAATATTTTAGATTTTAGTGGCACTTCCCTCCAGACCTGTGACAGCAGAATGAGTTTCTTTTTCTTCTTACGAGGGAATACAATACCAGCCTTATGATGCAGCCTGCCCTCTTTGCAGTAAACCCAACATGGGCACTGAAATAATTTCAGATCTGGGCTCTTCGAAAGGTGTGGATCTGTAATCCTGAGCTACAGGAAATGTGCTATATTCTGTCTCTGAACTGCTATTAGGAGAATTCATAGGTTTTATAGTGGGCTTCTGCTGAAGCCAGAAGCAAAATAAATGTCTGAATGAGTAAAGTCTTTTTACATAAGTGGAGACCAAATTATCTAAGAAATTAACAATAAATACCTTGCTAAATTAAATCTTGTTTTCTTCAAATAGCCACAAGGAGATTGAACATTCAGCAGCAAGCTGATTACATAAAAACAAAATCATCTTAGGCAAATGCCAAATATTACAAACAGGGTATTGTTTAACATCCTGATAGTCAGATAAGAGTTTATTAATGTTATTCAGGCTTTACTCAAGCATTCCCTTTTATCTTTAAATGAAATCAAAGGCAAGATTGAAGGCACAATAATGCTTCAAGTCAAAATTATTATACTATTAAAACAGGATTTTATAATGAAAGCTGATTGTATCTTTCTCTATAAATACCTACTTCCTCTTAGTGACATACAACCTACTCCTTACAATATTACACTACCAATAGCTATTTTCTCTCCTCCCCTATATATACACACATACATGTATATATGTATGCATGCATTCCTGATCTAACAAACACAGAGACACTCTCACACACCACTTTCACACATTCTCAGGGGCTTCTTCAACTAATGGAGCACTCTAGCATTCTTAGGCTGAGATGAAATATTCAACACCTTACAGAGGTTATGCAATCCTTTTTTATATGTAATTAAACTGCTCTGGTTTACATGGATTAAAAAATTCATAAACACTTCAGTCATTTTGGTTAAAGCTTCTGCTAGTACAATGGAGTCACTCCCTGCGAATTTTTTGTACAAACTTTCTCATGGTGCCATGGAGCGTTTTCTTCCTTTCCTCCAGAATAACTAACATGAAGGGACTGACATGAAAATTATGAGTCTTTTGTATTTGTTTGTTTTTTTTTTTTTTATTGTGGAAGCAACATCCTCTGAAGTGTTTTGTCTGTAATCCAACCAATTTACTGTATCCTTTGTCCCCTCATCTGCTTTCCCCAAATATTCCCAAGCCCTGACTCCCCAGCCCATGATGCTCATTTGCTAGGGGCTGCACTGCGGTTGCTCTCTGTGTGCATGCTGGCTCCTGGGCTGCTGCCAAACTGGGGGTATGACAACTGAATTCTGCCAGACCTTTCCTCAGTGGCAACACCAATATAAGCTCATTTCAAGAGGCCCCCGTTTTCATATGGTTTATCACAGACTTTTCTTATTTTTTTTTTTCAGGTTCTGCTAAAAAGAACCAGGGTGTTTGATGGTTTTTGGTGGGTGTGAAAGACACCTGGACACACAAGGAGACAGGCAGAGCAATTGCATGAATTCTTTTCGCCTTCAGAGAGCCAGCCTAGAAAAGAGGAGGGATATAAAACGTGTTCAGACCAAGGTACAGCTATTAACTGAGAGGGCATGGGAATAGGGGTAGCACTGCAGATGGGCAATTCTGTACTGTTAAAAATGCTTTTCTTGTTCCAGCCACTGCTGGAAATAGGATATGGGTTAACTGATTTTATGGATGGATCAAAAAGGGCAGAAATATTTCCATCTCTCATACAACATTAAAAAAAAAAAAAAAAAGAGGAAAAAGCAAGTAGTTCTCTGAGCAGCAGAACTGGTGTATTGTTTCCTTCTGTGCTGCAAGGAGACAAGAGCTGGTTTTCCCCACCCCATTTCTTGTCCTCCTCACTCCTTGGTGCAGCAGACCACGCTCACAGCTTAGTCCAAGCTCTGCCAGGCTCGGGACTGTCATGCCCTGGCCAGCTTCCTCTCAGTCACTTACTGTTTGCCAGAGGGAAGCTTCTCTTGGGAATTGATGGGAAGCTGAGAAATTACTACTTTTCCTTTCAAGACCGTATTCAGTCATGACCCTTTTCTACCCAGCTGCTGCTTTGCCTGGTGCCTGGTAATATTTAAGAACTCGACCAGTCTGTCTCATTTGATTGAAATTGGCTGGTGGGTTAAAAAATTATTAGACGGTGAACAAACAGAGAGATGAACACAGAGGGGGATAGGCAAGACAAAAACACCTCTCCTCTTGAATCTACACCTAATAAAAGTTTAATTAAAGTTTCTCATGAAAGTCACCTGGATGAGAAACCTGATTTATGCTCTCATGATTTAATCATATCATCATCTGACTTTCTATCTGAGAAATCTAAGTATTATTTTAAGTGTAAGTCCATCAAATTTCTTGCCTAAGAATCAGAGCTCCTCAGGTGCTGGTTTTCCAAGCTCAAGGTAATATTTTAGCAATAAATACACCATGAATTTTATTTCCTCCTCTGAGTTGCTTTGCTTTCTGTTACTGAGCGATATGAATGAAAGCACACTGGTTTTTGTAGACAGTGACCATAGAAAACAATACATAATTCAGAGACAAGTCCTGAATGCAGTTACTGGAAGCTGCTTTGCTCTCTGTTTTTTTTTTTTTTTTCTTTCAGCTTTTATTCTTTATCTGTCTTTTAAAAATCAGGTTAGTGCTCATTTTAGAGTCTTAGTAACTTTCTTTGCACAGTGTGAGAGCAGTAAGGGGGAGCGTTGGGTGAGAGAGAGAGTGAGCTGGTACAAGGCTCTTCTCAGATTTCAATAAGAAAGGGCTGACAAAAAGAGGCTTAATAAGGTAACTGCTCTAATGATACAGACTAGGAAGAGAAATATAGATAGTGAGTAACTGTTATGTCCCTTCAGTCATTGGGCAACTGCGTTCAGCAAGGCTTCTAGTACAGATATGTGTCTTTTAAGATTTTCCTCTTCATCTTCCATTTAAAAAATAAGCTGGTACATATAAAACATGTATGAATCACTTAAAAATGTCACTAGAGAGTTACATTAAAGGGTAACATAACACTCGGTAGCAACTAGAAATAAATCCCTTAGCACAGAAATCTGCTGTACTTCAGAACAGCAATTACAAGCAAACAAGAGGAAACAACAAGATTCCTGAGTCTTCTAGCTGTATCTCTGAACCTAATTAGTATAGCCTCTGACTACGTCAGAGTGCTTTATTAATGAACCTCTGAATCATCTGTACTCCTCTGTGACTGATAATCATGACTCAGAATTACCAGCTGCAAGAGTGAGGTAGTTTGGTGGTAAAGACATTACTCTGCCCACTGTCTCCAAGTTCTGCTATGAGCCTGCATGGGCAGGCTGTCATCTCTGCATCTCAGTTCCTCACTGAAAGGCAATGGTCTTCGACACTGTGACATTTATTTTACTTGTAGAATGGATTGTGCATTGCAATGAGCCTTGAGCCCAGCAGTCTTCTAGGTCAGAGGTGTCAAACTCATTTTCAGAGGGGCCCACATCAGCCTCGCAGTTGCCTTCAAAGGGCCTAATTAATTTGAGGGCTGTATAAATGTAGGAGTAGTTACATTTATGCAGTCCTCAAATTACCTTTGGCCCTTTGAAGGCAACTGTGAGGCTGATGTGGCCGCCGGTGAAAGTGAGTTTGACATCCCTGTTCTAGGTTGTCCTGAAGTGCTTGAGAAAATAAAGAAAGTGTTCACAGCTGGGAGCCCTCAAATACGGAATGACAACCATCCAGATGTTTCACAAGGAAGGTATTTTTGAGATATCTGACTTGCAGCAGATGGGAAAGGAGGAGTGTGGTTTTAAGGAAACAGTAATTAAGAGGTCATAGGTAAAGAATGTATAAAACAGAAAAGGCAAGAAATAGTGAGCAGACCTAAGTTTAATGAGCAGAGAAAAGACTGGGGTAATTCAGGGAAAGAAAATGAAGTTACTATCAGATAATATTAAAGGAGATTAATGAGAAAAATTAACACAGAAAAACCTGATAGGAAAACCAGAGAAGCCAGTTAAGCGAATGGAAGAAAGAACTACCTCAGATAGTTAATTAAAACAGAATGTATCTCATAAAATACTAGGTAAAACTAATATCCACAGATGCCATCATATTCAGATTGATCCTGATGACAAAGATACATTCTTGCTACTTCTGTTCTTGCAGAGACACATCAATAATGCATATCTGAATTACATTCAACTAGTGAACCTATGTATTAAAGTGGTGCCACTTTGGTGATGAATAGAGAGGTCTGCCAATTTGTCATCTTGCAAAGTACAGTCCTGGGAAAAGCCTAGCTTGCCTGTGTAAAGCTATAAGGGCCGGGCTGTAAGAGAATGATGAAAAATACATATTAAAAAGTACATTACATTGAATAGTAGTAGGTACCTAGCATGAATACAGTGCTGAATTCTAGCCTCCTCATTATAGCTCAGATATATTGTTAGATGTGCCTGAAGGACAAACAGTCCAAAAAGTGACAACAAAACAGAAGAAAGTTGAAGCTTCTACAACACAAAACATTGCAAAATCAAGAATCTACTAACCTGAAAATCAACACAAACAATAAAAATAAAACATTTGAGGAAAAAAGTTATTGTTTGAGGAATTTAGATACTCTGAGTAGGTTTATCTGATTTATCTAATGTTCGTGTAAATCCATCAAAGAAAAGCTGAAGCTATCTTTACGTCCCTGTTTTCAAGTAACATCAAAAATTCTAAACAGGTTTTGTTGCATATTGGCACATATATCACTTACTGTGCTCTACTGTTAACATACTCTTCACAATATGAAAATGGTAAGATTGTCTCCCTGAGAAGCTGTCAGTCAAAATCCTGTTTACTCTAGCATGTCATAAAATCCAAGTGTAACAAACTTCTCTGTCAGTTTTAGGTTTTGACTGTAGCTGGATCTGACATCAGATCCCTATAAAACAAATTTTCACTGTCAGTTTAGACAAAAACTTACTTGTTCTGAGACAAAATTTGGGCAGCAGTGTTGGCTTTTGATTTCTTTTAATTGTAAAGTCTAAGGATAAAACTTCTTCAGCCAAAAGTACTCTAACTGGAGAGCAGTAACTGATTGCTGATTGACATCTGAAACAACCCTGCCTGGCAGGAACTGCAGGTGCTTATTGCTTTTCATTTCCCCTTTTTTTACTTGTCTGTAGACAAAGACATGTTTTTCCTGGGGAAGAAGTGAAACCATCTTCTCCTAGGAACTGATCCTTAAGCATGGAAAAAAGCATTCAGATACAGTGGCATAATATCAAAATTCAAAATATTTAGATGCTACCAGATTTTACTTCTGGGGAGAAAGACATTCATTTAAAGGTAAAATACTGAAGGTGGACTGTATGGTCTATGACATCTTGTAGGAGTTTCCAAGAACATCTTCAGGACATGGAGATGTGCAGCCTGCGTTGGCCTTGAGGCTGTCTTGTGTGGGGGCCAAAGTGTTGAAAAGTGGCCGCTTGTGCACAGTTGGGCATCTGTTCTCTGTCCCTCTCTCTGGTCCTCTCAAAAGCCTCACATCATGGAGCTCACCACACCCACAGGCTGTTTCCATGCCCTTTTAGGGCCTGATGCTGTAGCTCGGGGCCCACACCTTCACGAACAGCATTCCTTTCGACAGGTCCAAAGTGCAAGATGCAGATTGTCCATTTCTGGGTGCTAGTGATGGTAATCAGAGGGGTAACTGCCAGGAAGGACCCCTTCCCTCCCCTGCTGCACAGAAATTTTGATGTGGGACAACCCACTTCTTGTGGCAGCCAGAGCCTGACTCATGATGGACACTGTCAAGTGTGTCAGAAACACTGTGCAGAGCAGGCTGGTTGACACAGAATGGCCCTGCCAGGGACAGTCAGCAGACAATACTTTCAGGCCCCCTTCTCCTGCTGTGCACTAACCCCTTGGCAACCTGCACAACACCCAGATCTCTGCCAGAAGCATAGACCCCTCAGCCCAGCTTCTCTATGAGCCTCAAGCCCTGCAAAGTCCAAGTGCTAGGAGACAACCAGGCTCACTCTCTCTTCATGTAGAGAAAGTTCCATGCAGGTTAGGTGCTTCATATGG
The DNA here is from genome assembly GCF_036013475.1 of Columba livia. NCBI lineage: Eukaryota > Metazoa > Chordata > Aves > Columbiformes > Columbidae > Columba > Columba livia. Next base: position 58,630,728 of record NC_088602.1, on the reverse strand, counting down.
GGTCAGAGGGACTCCATGGCAGAATGGCTCTACAAAGCAGGGTACCTACTTACTGGCTACCAAAGGTTATCCCTCTCCCCTTCCAGGATGTCTTCAAACCCTCCTCACCCCCTGGCTCACAGCTGATTGAAATCTTTTCAGGAGTTGTAGAGTCATGCATGGACTTTCCTATTGATGGGTGTGGCTGTTGCACATCCCCCTGATGAGATCCCCGCCTTCAATAGGGCAGTTAATGGCTCTTTAGCACCTTTTGTGTCCCACTGTGCCTGTCCCCAAGCACACACCTAGGATGGTGCTGACAGCCACATCCTCCCTACACTTGGGACAAGGTGGCTTCACCTCCCCCAACCCTGGGCTGGGGGACAGGAGGGGTGGGACTCTCAGTCAGTTGACAGGGTCCTCAACAATGGAGGTGCCCAGAGGAGCTGAGAAGCTTCTGGACCATATCATAATGCCCACAGCCAGATATGACCAGGCTATGAAATGGATTCCCCACCAAAGACCCCTTTGAGTGGTCTTCTCTGTGCAGCAGGTCTGTGAACTGGACTCCTCCCCTTAGACTGGGATGCCATTTAAGGAGACTTCCTGGGACTGAGTGTGCCTCACCTCCTCATTTGGGTGAGTGGTTGTTTTTCTCTGCTGGATATATCCTTGAATGAATCCTTGCCTAACCCAGGCAAATGTGAGCCCTCACCTAACCCAGGCAAGTGATTATTTCTTCTGGGTACCCTTGAGTGAGAGGCTTCTTGTTTTGTTTCTTGTGAGTGTATGCACACACGTTGTGGATCCTTATTATTCTTATCTTGTTGTACTCCAATAACCTCCTCAGCTGATATCCAAACCTGTATTTTATGTTGTGGGAGTGCTAAATAATTGTATAAACCCAGTTTCTAGTTGGTTTATTTGCTACACTTTTCCATCTAGACTAAAGTCTGTTTTTGAACTTGTTGTCCACCTAAAATTGACTTTTGGTGTGGCTCCGTGACAATGAGGTATTCAGGTGCCTCTTTACCTGTAAGTGCTCAGTGCCTATGCCAAGTTCCTGTTCCTTTTAGGCACATATGAGCTGCTGTACCTAGGAAACTTCTGTGTGCAAAGAGATGTTCGGAGAAGGAACAACTTTTGACTGTTAACTCTCAGACAGCTTCTTGGTGCACACCGTTTCCTGGCTTCTGCACCATACTGTCTTTCCACCTTTGTTGCTGTGTTTCTGAGAGATAGCTCTAGGCTATCACCAAAAGTCAGTGTGCAAACGCTGCAGGAAACTAAACCATATTTATTAGCCGTGCCGTTTCTACTCCTGAAATGTCCCAGACCCAGAAGAAGCAGAAAGAACCACAGAAGACATTATAAATCATAGGCTCATTTCTTGGCTGTCAGGCCAAGACCTTTGGCACTAGCTTTAGATGGGGATACCATAAACCCAATGAAGCAAACACTAAAAGTCTCTATCTGAAGCCATCCATGCAAAGGAATCTTCTAGTGCTTAGGAGATATTAAGGAAGCTGTTTTATGCCATTCCTGTTTGTGTCTGCCAGGGATCTGACTATCTAATATTTTATTTTACCTCAGTCCTCAAAAAAACCCATCTTATAGTCATGCTTCTTCTTTCATTCCCAGACTGCAAGGACCACTGATTAGACACAAATGAGGCTTTGTCTTCTCAGTCAGAGTGCTGTAACATCTTATTTCACACTTCGACTCTCATCTTTCTGTTGAAAGCCCATTCACGTTGGTTTTTGCTTTTGTTGAACTTCCTCACTCTCTGCTTTCTACATGTTTGAGCTCAGAGCACTTCAAGCATTTATCTTCATGTGAAATCACATTGGAGTGATGTGAGGTGTTATCTCTGAATAATTTTTCACTTTAAGTAATCCATCATAAGAAGTCAGATGGGACAAGCATTACGAGTTTTGTGTGGCAGAAATAAAGTTCCGCTGTGGCAGTGGAACAAGCTAAAAAGATCATATAGCAAATCTTCTTGTCCTTTTTTTTTTCATCTTTAACACTGAATATGAACACTGGATTGACACCACTCTCCCTATTGAGCTGATAATACCTGTCAGTGAAGAGAGAGTGATGATTTTTGTGAATGGAAGACGCAGGTAACTAGTTTTCTATTGCTTTTTCCTGTTAGTAGAATTCTGGACAGAATACATATTCAGCAAGGCCAGAATTTTTGGTCAGTGAGACATGGTAGTAGATGCGTAAAAGTGCAACGAATTTCTGTGGTAAAATGACTGATCAGCTCACACTACTTCTCGTGGAGTGGAAGTCCACTAAAACTGGCACATGCTAGAATGTATAGGTGTCTTCTGTCCTGTGTGACCCTGTCTCGGGAACTCGAAGTGCAATTAGGACAGAAAGTGCACTTCACAGGCAGGTAGTATAATCATTCACTGTTCAAGTGAGCAGGACAAAAATGTGTTTTGGAAAGGCTGTTTTATTCTCTGTAGCTCTTGCGGTGCAGAATCTCTCATTAATATTTGCTCTGTCATTCAAGTCTAAGACAAATATTTTAATCGAAATATTACTCTCACTGCAGTTTAAACATAAAACCAAGGAAGATTTAAAACCATCTCCTGACATGAATGCTTTGATATTAAAAATAAATCTTACTTGTAGAAATAAAAGCTATGCAAAAAATACAATTTGGAGCAAGCACTCCCTGCACATGAGAACATCTTGTACAAGTGCCACAATTACCAATATCTTTCAGATTTAAAAGGATTGATTCCTCTGCTCTCCAACGTGAAGATACTGTTGCCCTTATCCACTAGGCAATGACCCAGGGAATCATTGCTGGATTGGAAGGCCAAAGACAGAGAAATAGGTTTTGGATAGGAAGGAGTTAAAGGGACACATGTTCCTACAAGAAAGTAACTAAGCAGAGGGAAGAGGACAGGAGAAGGCACAGTGAATGGCTGGCCCAACAGGGCCTTGATGTCTTTGCTTCCTTCCATAGTCAATGGAGACAGGAAAAGGGTCATGCCAGCCCATCTTAGAACAGGAAACTACCATCTTGTATTCTGCACGGCCCTCACCTCTGCCACCTTAAGCTAAGGTTGCATGAAAAGCCTCCAAAAGAGGGAGAAAAGGCAAAGAAAGAAAGAAAGTAGGAAAATGAATCGATAACAACAGAGAGTATGAGGGCAGAAGGGCACTCCAATGATGAGAAGAACGACAGTTATGCAGCAACTTAGCGTGAGTTCTCTCAACAGGAGACAATAGAGTTAATGCTTTATCGTGCAAGAGACAAGGACCCAACTGAGGATCTCAAAACCCAGGTCAGTTGTAATTTAGAGCAGAAATGAATGAATGTTGCAAGCTGAACAATTGTAAGAAGGAAATGTTCAGGGAGAGAGACTGGAGGAGGAGAAGGATACTGTAACCTTGGAAAAACAAAAAAGAAAAAAAAAAATGACATGAGGTTTTGCTGGTGGAGATGTAAAGAAAGGATGGGTTTTGAAGGTTCTTAGAAAAGAAAAGGTGCCCATGAGAAGCATAAGACAGGTCAGAGAACTGCGCAGCTGGGTATCTGAATTACTGAAAGCACATCTGAAATGTCAATGACAATAACATAAAAAAGGGATAGAAAGAAAGAAAATTCAACTTTGGTAGTCTTAACCTGAGGAAGTACAGGCCTAAACAATATCCCATCTCTGCATCCACAGAGTCACAGAACGTGACACACAGTTTGCCTAATTTAGTCTTTTAACTTGCACTTAAAATTTAGGCACATAGGGCCTCCTCCTGAAGGTTTTCAAAAGCACACCCTTCACTCCATTAACTATACAGGAGACTCATTCAGTTTATAGGGACTGATGAACTAGGAACAGAAAATTGAGGCACAAGTCTGGTTTCTGAGCACCAGCCTCAAGTATTTGGGCAGAGAAAACGACATAGGTTTAAGAAGCTGAAGTATACAACAGTGTGTTTACGATGCAGACAGAGCAAAAGAGTTCTCTCAGAAAATGGAATTCCAGAAAAGTAGGAAAAATAAAAATATATGCCAGAAATATGTTGACTGAGGAATGGAAAGACAGCAGAGGAGGCAGGACAGGACACTGAAGAGTGGTGAGCAAGAGAGAAACTGATGGAAAGAGCCAGTGAGAAGAGCAGAAGAGATACTATTGTACCTCAGTGACTAAGAAAGATGATGATTCCTACAAAAACAAGTAAAAATTAGACTACAGTAAAGCTTAGCAGAGGATGTTGAGCTTTGCCAGACCCGTATATGTCAATAAATCAAGAAACAATGGCAACTTGGTAATTCAACTGTTAAAGAAAGGTTTGAGCCACGTAAACTCAGATTTGGTTCTAAGTTTCACTTGCCAGCTTTGAACAGTGGATTTGATTCAGTACCTTTATTAATTTCAATGAAACTCAGGTGCATATTGAAAACTTGAGATATTCCTAAGCTTTAGCGGTGTTTGGATTAAAATTTAATGCTTATTAAAGGGGTAACGAATAGGATTTATTTGAATTGGAACTTTTTTTTTGCCAATTTAAGCTATGGCATAGTGAAATTAGATCAGATTGTACATACATTTCTCAATACTATGAAGGTAAATGAAAGGTGATCATGAAGATCTGAGGGTAATATTTGGCTGCAGCTCCATAGACAAAGCTATCCCTCTGCAAAGGATTAAAGGCAAATTCTGTAAAAACTGTTGGCCAAACAATCCAAAATTTTTACAACATAAAATATACTGGTACAACAACAAAAAAACCTGTTAGAGATAAAATGCACGAGAGGTGATTACTGTGGAAGTGAAGCTTGGTTAAAATCTGTTTAGAAACTCAGCCACCCATGTTTTCGAGGCAGTCATTCACTATTCACTGCTGTTCTGGTGAACTGCGAAGTAGCAGTGCATAATCACCACCTGGTCTGACGTAAAAATGGGATTTTTATTTTAAATAGCAGTTCTCACATTGCCTTCTCACCAGCAGAATATTTTAGGCAGTGCTGCATACCATGATTCTCCATCCTGTGATCTATATTGTATTAAATTCAATGTGAAAGAAAGGAGGTTGATTCGCGTAACTCAGCTATGAAGTGTACATTTTGTTATTCATGATCTGACTCTAGAATCTTGACCTCCATGTGAATACAGGCATAGGAGATTACATGTGGCAGCTTTGAAACGGTATTTTACCAGTGGAAGCTTTTTTAGATTCAACCCCCCAAAAATACATGAGAAGAACACATCTTTTGAAAATCCTCCAGCCTATCCTATTTGTGTTCACTTTAAAATCAGTGGGAAGTAGCTACATGACACATCAATTTTTAATCAAAAATATTTTAGCAAAATGTATTTGTTTGGGAAGCTACAACAAAATGAATTATACAGTTCTTTCACTGTACAACTTAAAAGAGAATACTTAATAACACCATGCAGCACAATTTGTGCTTACATAGTGATTTTCACAGAGTGTCTTAAGGAAAATTACACATAAAGAATACAAAACCATAAATTTAGTTCATTCAGTGAAAGCCAAGGAGAGCAAATAAAATTTAGGTCTGGATTTATAATCAGAAATTGAATCAACAATACAAACCTCAGTGGGCAATGTGCTCCAGATGTGAGAAATAGTATCCCAGCAGAATCTCTAGCTTCCAACAAATGTTAGCATACCATTAAAGCAACTGAAAAAAATAGCACAGTTATTACCATAGTGACATTCTGCCACATATGTGAACAAAAGGCAGTGGGTTGTACTATGTTAAAATAGAACAAAAGATTAAAAGTAATGTAGCGCTTTTCATAACAGAACTACTGGCTGAAAAATGGGAAGATGAGTGAGAAGATACTGAACTATGGTAATCTGTGTTGATTAACATGTGTCTAGAAATACTCCTAACAGACTAAGAACTGACTAATAACAAGTAAAGTTTTTGGATCTGTTGGTGCTTAGACATCAGATGACTATGCAAAGCTGAGTTTTAATTTCAGCAAGCTTCTAAGATAGTGACTTCCCAAGTGGATTTGTATGATATTCTATGGTTTTCTAGCTAGCTTATATACTGGCATCATATAAATGTAATGCTATGACTAACTGGTAACTGAGCAGCCCACCATAAGCAATACAGTCATCACTCAGAAAATTCTTAACACTCTTGGTACTCAGTAACTTGAATAAAGGGCTTTAACTAAAACTTTTAAGCCTTTGAACACATTGGGGAAGATGTCCATTAGAAGCCAAGTGTGGTATGCCAAATGCCTCCATGGGAGGAATGTAAGGCTGCTGTTAGAGGATGTAGGAAGGCAGCTAGGATAGCCAAGGCCTCCTTAGAATTACAGCTGGTGAGAGGGGTCAAGGACAACAAAAAGAACTTTTTCAAATACATAGCAGATAAAACTAATACCAGAGGCAATGTAGGCCCACTGATGAATGAGGTGGGTGCCCTGGTGACAGAAGATACAGAGAAGACAGAGTTACTGAATGCCTTCTTTGTCTACACTGCCCCAGGATGTCCTGAGAAGCTCCGTACCCCTGAGGCCCCAGAGGAAGTTGGAGGCCAGTATCTAGTGGAGTGCCTCAGGGGTCAGTACTGGGGCCAATATTATTCAATATACTCATTAATGATTTGGACGAGAGAACAGAGTGTACTATCAGCAAGTTTGCTGATGACACCAAGCTGGGAGGAGTGGCTGACACACCAGAGGGCTGTGCTGCCATCCAGCGGCACCTGGACAGGCTGGAGAGTTGGGCGGGAAATAACCTGATGAAATTTAACAAGGGAAAGTGTAGAGTCCTGCATCTGGGCAGGAACAACCTCAGGTTCCAGTATAGGTTGGGAAATTACACATTAGAGAGCAGTGAAGGGGAAAGGGACCTGGGGGTCCTGGTGGACAACAGGATGACCGTGAGCCAGCACTGTGCCCTCATGGCTGGGAAGGCCAATGGCATCCTCGGGTGTTTTACAAGGGGGGCGGTTAGTAGATCGAGAGAGGTCCTCCTTCCCCTCTACTCTGCCCATCTGGAGTATTGTGTCCAGTTCTGGGCCCCTCCATTCAAGAAGGACAGGGAACTGCTGGAGAGGGTCTAGCGCAGGGCAACGAAGATGATTAAGGGAGTGGAGCACCTCCCTTATGAAGAAAGGCTGAGGGAGCTGGGTCTCTTTAGTTTGGAGAAGAGGAGACTGAGGGGTAACCTCGTTAATGTTTATAAATACGTAAAGGGTGAGTGCCACGAGGACGGAGCCAGGCTCTTCTCGGTGGCAAACAATGATAGGACAAGAGGTAATGGGATCAAGCTGGAACACAAGAGGTTCCACTTAAATTTGAGAAAAAACTTCTTCTCAGTGAGGGTGACAGAACACCGGAACAGGCTGCCCAGGGGGGTTGTGGAGTCTCCTTTGCTGGAGACATTCAAGACCCGCCTGGACATGTTCCTGTGTGACCTCACCTAGGCGTTCCTGCTCTGGTAGGGGGATTGGACTAGATGATCTTTTGAGGTCCCTTCCAATCCCAAACATACTGTGATACTGTGATACTGTGAATACTCGAAAAACATTGTGACTATGACAAAATATTCTCTCTTCCCTCCCCACCTCCTCCTAGCTGGACTTTTTAATGTTAGCACTTTTTTCACAGCATTGTTCACGAGGCTCAGGTACGTGACCAGATTGCCGTGAGGTAAAATCACAGAGTCACATAATGGTTAGGCTTGGAAGGGACCTCTGGAGATCATCTAGTTCAACCCACCTGCTAAAACAGGTTCACCCAGAGCAAAACACACAGGGATGCGTCCAGGCAGGTCTTAAACATCTCCAGAGAAGGAGACTCCACAACCTCTCTGGGCAGCCTGTTCCAGTGCTCTGGCACCCTCAAAGTAAAGAAGTTTCTCCTCATATTCAGATGAACCTCCTGTGCTTCAGTCTGTGCCCATTGCTGCTCATCCTATCATCCTATCACTGGGTACAACTGAAAGGAGTCTGGTCCCATTCTCTTGACACCCACCCTTGAGATATTTATAAACATTGATGAGATCCCCTCTCAACCTTTTCTTCTCTAGGCTGAACAGCCCCAGCTCTCTCAGCCTGTCTTCATAGGAAAGGTGCTTTAGACCCCTAATCATCTTCGCAGCCTGCTGCTGGACTCTTTCCAGTAATTCTTTATCCTTCTTAAACTGGGGAGCCCAGAACTGGATGCAGTTCTCCAGATGCAGCTTCATCAGGGCGGAATAGAGAAGCGGGATAACCTTCCTCCACCTGCTGGTCACACTCTTCTTAATGCACCCCAGGATACCATTGGCCTTCTTGGCCACAAAGGCACATTGTTGACTCATGGTTCAACCTGTTTTCAACCAGAACTCCCAAGTCTTTCTCTGCAGTGCTGCTTTCCAGCAGGTCCGCCCCTGACCTATACTGGTGCCTGGGGTTATTCCTCCCCAGGTGCAGGACCCTTCACTTGCCCTTGTTAGACTTCATCAGGTTCTTCTCTGCCCAGTTCTCCAGCCTGTCCAGGTCTCACTGAATGGCAGCACAGCCTTCTGGTGTGTCAGCCCTTCTCCCAGTTTGGTATCACCAGCAATGTTAGTGTGTATCTGCCGAGAAGAAAGAGCTAGCAGTGCCTACATTCCTAGACCGTGAAAAATGCATGGGAAGCTACTTGCTGCTATCCTTCTTCACAGTGGGCTAAGTTAAATCACGTTGCATCGCATTTGTCACCAGCTGGAGCACATTTGTCAACAGTGACCGTGGCTCAGTCATCAGGCAGCTGCGGTGGCTGTGAGAGTCTAAGCTGAGAGACCGACATTTCCATAACTTGCTTCTGATTTGAGCTGGCGTCTATGTCAGCTTCCCAGTTAATGTCACAAAGCAGCTGGGATTTCAGGCATTGTATCTGCTGCCTTCTTTTGCCTCATGAGAGAAATAATGAATATCGAGGTTGAGGAAAGTAGTCAGCAAACTAGTCTATCACCCTCCAAATCCCAAGAGTTGCTATTATGAAAAAAACCCCACCCAGCCCATAAAAGTGTAGAAACATCTACAGAATGAAAGCAGCATTGAGAACAAAGCTGCTTTTGCTTTGAGGTTGAATGAGGCTGGAAAGCCAAATGGATGAGAGTTACACAGTGTTTTATCATTTATTCGGCAATCAATGCTTTTGCCTCCTTACTGCCCGATAGGTCATTGTGGCAGAATGCAAACCCCCCTCCCTCCTTCAGTATGGCACATCTCCCCCTTTCTCTGCTACTTGAGGCTAACAGCTTCTTTTGTTTGGCCCCAGAGCACCCTGGCTCCTGGGACATTAGGAGAAGGGAGTGCCGAGGCACACTGAGCCACGCCCAGTGTGGGGGATGTTTGGAGGCTTCAGGGGCACCCACACTCAGTGTGGGGGGTGCAGAGAAGCTTCTAGAGTGCCTACAGTCAGATCTGATCAGATAAAAACGGGACTCTCGTCGAGACTCCGCCCATTGTCGCGGGTCTCTCGGAGCACGAGCAAGATGCTGCCGCTGAGAGCCCCCCTCCCCGGGATGGGGACTCCGCTTGCCTTGCCGCCACTTGTGTAAGTAAAACTTCTCACAGGATTGCGAGTATATTTATACTTTTCGTGTACATATGCACGTATAACTTTCCGCGCTCCATATGAGCGCATGTAAAATTAATCCTCACAGAATCGCGGGTGTATTTTCCTCCCGTGCACATATGCACGTGTAACTTTCCGTGCACATTTGCACGAGTACTTTATTTCCTCGCACAATCGCGAGTGTATTTTCCTTCCATGCACACTTGCACGCGTAACTTTCCGTGCCCAATATGAGCACGTGTATAAATTATTTTCCTCGCACAATCGCGAGTGGCCGCCGAGAGCCCCTCACACAATCGCGAGTGTATTTTCCTCCCGTGCTTCCACATAAGCACGTGTAGGATTCTGTGCACATGTGTAAGTAAATTAACCCTCGCAGGATTGCGAGTGTATTATAAATTTACCCTCGCACAATCGCGAGTGTACGCTTCCCGTACTCACTACGAGTGCGTGTATCTCTTTAAAAATAATCCTGCACCGTGTTTAGGCAAGTGTGTATTCCTCCGGGACTCAGGGACGGCTCCGGCATTGTTTTGGGTGAAGCCACGTGCATGCACACTGTGGACCGCCTGTTGTATTAGTTGCTGCCTCAATAATTTTCCTCAACTGATATCTGAACCTTTATTTAAGTCACTTTTGGAGTGCTAAAACCCTGTTTCTCACCGGTTTAATAAAAGTTGTTTTTGGACCTTGTTGTCCCTTAAATTAACTTACGGGGTGCCTCCGTGACAGTAATGTTACATGGTTGAGTTAAGGTATGATAGGATCACATGGAAATTGAGCAATTCTTTTTACCACTCTTTAGCTCTGATATATTTTTCCTTTGGAAGAGTAGCTTCCAACAAAGTCATGGAATATTGATGTTTAAAGGAGAAACAACTAGAGTTCTACTAAATCTGAAGTTATTGTTATGGTTAAACAGAATGTATTAAAATATAATGGCAGTTGGTTTACTAAAAGAGAAAGGAACATATAATATTAAAAGTCACATCAAAATGTCAGTTATTTTGAGAAGGGAAGTGAAAGACTTACTGTCTTTATCAGAGGAAAACCAAAAGTAATCAATTAATTTTGCATGTAGCAATACTTGTGTAATCACACATTAAGTCAAGCGCAAAATGCTGCTGTCTTGGGAGATACAGCTTGTTTTGGATAAATCTGATCTGCTTTGTTGTGTCCAGTGTGTGTTAATACACAGGTAAAAAGTGGTTTCTTAGGGAATTCAGACTATAAATTAATCAATCTCCCAAGGGCTGACACTTCAGCAGATGATAAAATATGCTTTACTTAATCAACAGTAATTTTTTTGGTTTTTAAATGGGTGAACACTGGAAGGGTTATCATGGCTATGCCCACACACCACATAAGCATGAATGAATCAAACAACAATAAGCTGATAGAATCAGTTACAGAGATTTTGTTTAGAATTTTTTCTACTTCAATTGTGAATACTGTTGGTTTTGGTTTGGTTGGGTTTTTTATTTGTGAGGTTTTTTTTTTTTTTTTTTTTTTTAATTTTTATTAGAAAGAAGAACTGCAGGTTTCCCTATTGATTTATTTATTACTTTGGCAATTCACCTACAGCTATACAGATAAATGTAGTATTAAGAAATGTTGCTGACTAATAACTGCACAGTTAACCAGTCAAAGTGATTCTTTTACCACTTTAATTAGAAGATTCACCACAAAAAGAGGAACAGGTAGACTTTTTAAGCATAGCACTGATAATTAGCACTTCAGGAGAAACCAAAGAGTATGAGATGTTTATTTCTTGTGCAGCATTTTTCCTGATTTACTGGTGGGGTTAGGAAGCACAGTAATGAAATGTTTTGTTCTCTCATTGAAGGATGAGGGTTTCATTTTTTAGAAGAGAGTGCTGGGAGATGAAAGGCCTGGGTATTTGGTGAAATTTCTTCAGATCTCAAAGTCCTGATGCCATCCATTTCCTCAGTAATATTTGGAAAGTGCCAGCTACATGAAATTAAATACTGACAAAAATACCATTCTTAAAAAAAAATCCCTTATGTCTGATACTTATATGGTTGCTTCACCATTTACTGGGATTAAAAAACCAGAATGGCTTTCTGTTGCATGAATTTTCTTCCAGCTTTCCTTTTTCCTCACACATTTAAAAAAGGTTATACTAGCAAAATTTTATGAGTTCATTAACACTTGGGTTAATTGTGCCTTCATTATAAATAGCAAGAGAAGCTTCTGGTTAACAGTACCTTAGTAGAACTTTGCAGTTAGGATATTAAAGCACATCAGTTACATGAGCTTAATCAATTAAATGTTATCAAATGTTACCAATATTATCAATGCTAAAACTGAAACCTGAGTCAATATAATCTACATTCTTTTCCATATCAAACCCTTAGTCCTCAGTTCCAAAAAAAGAGAAAAAAAAAAAGGATGTTAGGTCTTAATTTACTCACAGCAGTGTTACCAGTCTCCATTATTTTGTAAAATGCTTTGAAAATCTCAGAAGTTTAATGCTAGATTAAGGAAAACAGCCCTTATTACAATAATTATTAACAGGGTGCTGAATGCCCTGCTTATTGCAAAGAGGCCAGAAAAAGTTCAATTTGTTGCATAATCATCTATATGCTCTTCAGTACACAAGCTAAATACAGTAGATGTCAGTTACTAAATATGTATGGCTTGACAAAACAGCTCCTCTCTAACCTCAGTTCTTCCAAAAAAGTGCTATCAAATTGTGTAGAATTTTAGCTTTATTTAAATGTCTGTATGGAAATAAACAGGCTTGAGCCTGTGTGGTTTAGATGAGAACCATCTGAACATGGAGCAGGAACGACCGGATAAATGCTGTCTTCCTCGAGGTTGTGGGTACACAGCTGCCAGTGCTTCTGCTGCTGCTTCCAGCTTTCCCAAGTGTTATGGTTGGAAGAGGTCTTTGGCACTTTTATCTGTTTTAGGTGTCTATTTTAGAATTAGATGAATTGGTACGCCTGGGATTTCTGTAGACAGTGGTGATGCTGGGACCATAGAATCATAGAATAGTTTAGGTTGGAAGGCACCTCCAAAGGTCATCTAGTCCAATCCCCTGCAATGAGCAGGGACATCTTCAACTAGATCAGGTTGCTCAGAGCCCCATCCAGCCTGGCCTTGAATGTTTCCAGGGATGGGGCATCTACCACCTCTCTGGGCAACCTGGGACAGTGTTTCACCAACCTCATTGTAAAAAATTTCTTCCTGAAACATGGGAGCAACTGACAAAACTTGGGTCAGAGTCATCCTCCATAAGCTTGGAGAAGCTTTGAAGAAGAGTAACAGTGACAGTCTGGAACTATTTACAGCAGCAGGAGACACAAAACAGGATGAGAAGAGAAAGGCAAGCTGTGGCTTCTTGCTGAACAACAAATAGTTTAGCATTTCCAAAATCAAAGGTGGGAGAAGCAGAAAGAGAAAGCTCCATCTGTCTTGAAGCAGTTGGAAGAGCTGATGGGAAAGAAGGACTTTCTCTTATTTATCAGACTCTTACTTCTTGAAGAATACAAGTGAATGGTTTCTCCATCAGGGACAAAAGCCAACAGCTTCATAAGAATTGAAGTGTAACATATTGAGGAGACCTGAAATTCCCCCAGAGCCTTCAGTGATTTTGTTTTGGAATAGTTTTCTGCAAAGTGATAAAAATGAGAAATTCTTGGACTGAATAGAAGGAAATCAGAAGCTTAATTTTTAAAGAGGATTCTAAATAAAAAATTGACCCTGCTATGATTAAGATGCCTTACTGATCCTTCTTCATTTAGACTGTTATGACCTTGGATGACAACTTAGCTTTTAGACTTGGTTAGTCCTTAGAGTTGGCAAACGTTGACAGGATTATTGACCTTCTGTTTATTTATTTCACTACTCTGAATTTGGGTTCAGAATAGTATCCTCCGTGCTCTTGGAGAAGAACATTAAAATGTCAGATGATACCTGCAAATTAAGCTGAAGATTTTGAGAATTGCTCATGTTTTGTTGTCCTTCATCAGACAATGAGGAGTGTAATAGTGAATAACTCCAGCTGGCATGGGATTAATTTCATCTAACTTCAGGTGCTTAAAAGCTAAATATGTGCAGAAGGGTCACTTGAGTAGTGGTAAAAGGTCTCATAACACATTTCCTCCTGGATTTAGTTCAGGAGGCCAGTAACAAGGATTAGGATGTTTCTAGACCTTAAGACAACACTAAAAAGAGATGGTTACTTGAGGTAATACTTAACTGCAAAGAAAGCAAACCTGTGAAGAAAGGTAGGTATGATTAACTGCAGTAATGGTGATGTAATGGACAATTATCAGGCTCAAATGAGGAAAACTATTAGGAAGGGTGCAGTGCTCATGCTAATCATGTTTTAAGATTTTTATATAGTGATATCTCCAACAAGAGAAATCTTAGGCATAGTTGACAGTCCCTCCTACAGTTCAATTTGCCTGACATATTCCATTAGAAGGCTCTTTTTCCAGATATTTAAAATGCTGCCAAAGATTAACCAAAGTTCTGGGCTAATTTTTTCCCCCCAGGCTGGGAATTTGTATTTTCTGACAAGATTTTAGGTGAAAATGAGATCGGGAAAAAGCTCTTTATCTTACTGCTATTAAAAGCATTATTGTGAAAGCACTAATGCTCCCACGCTATAAAGAAGAACCTTCAAGTTTACTGGCAGGGTGTATGTTTTTCCTCCCATAAGGATCTGCACAAATTTAAATGATTTAGGCAATTACTGAACATGCTCAGTTTGGCAGTAGAGGCAATAGAGCTTGATCTTTGCAGTGGCTGAAGATGTTACCTGTGCTAAGCACTGGCTAGATGGAACTGCAGGGTCCTCTGTGCCCCCCCAAAATGAGTCTGGTGGCTTCACTTCAGATCCCAAAACAAGAACTGATGTTGTTATGAAAAGTGCTCCCTGACTAGTGCTCCAAACTCTTTCCACTAGCCTCTCACATTGGCTCTTATAAAACCATCCTTGACACCTGTGTGTCATCAGCTGAAAAACAGTTACAGTTTTGAAATACCAGAATCTGTTTGTCTGAAGTTGAGCACCAAAATTAGTGGGCACTTAAACCACTTATCTCCTTCATATCTATGCCTAAACAATGAAAGCCAGGTTGTTTTCCGGCTCCTGGAGGCAGGTCCCTATCCCAGCCATGTCTGGACTGCACATTAAGATAAGAGCTGTGGCTGCATTTCTATAATTCTCTGCCCACAGGCTGGTTTCCACTGGAAGAAAAGGCAAGGCAGAAACTGCAGGATGCCACAGTAGCTTCCTGAATTTAGGTGGCTGGAGAGGAGGACTGTGAGCTTCTCTGCATCATTATCTGCTTCATGGCCTTGCATGCATGAATAGGCTCTGCAGCCTCTTCCACCTCCTCTTCTCACCTCCTTTGGGTTTGGGTGCCCATGCTCAAGCCAGCTCTGGTATGGTCCAACTCTGTCATCTAGGAGCAGATGGCTGAGAAAGGAGCTGAGTCAGAGAGAGTGGTTCTACCCATCCCTTAACTTGGTATCTGCTTTTAAACCCAGGCTTAAGCTCACCCCCCTGTCTCTACCTGAGCTACACAACAGGAAAGGCAGTGCTCAGTCTTGTACTGTATTAAGCCTGGCCTTGCTGTGCTGACTTGACTTCCCAGCTTGACTTTGGCCCTGCCTTATTGCTGTGAACTGTCCTGGAATTCTGGACTCCTGGCGGACCCAGGTGACCAACCCCAGATCTGCTCTGCTCCTCATGCTTGGGTGCTGTTGGTCTGTGTGGGTTGGGTCAGGGTCCTGCCTGCAGCGTCTGCTCTGCTTCTTCCCCAGCACAGGTGCTGCTCTGGCATAAATAATAGCACATACCATCAGTATGTAAACTCGGTCGCCCACATCAAGATTGTTGGTTGGCAGCAATAATAGTGTTTAAACATACCCTTGTTTCTTTTTTTTTTTTTTAAATAAAATTACATTAAATACAAAAGAAGGTAGTAATAAACATTCAGAAACCTAGAAGTCCAAATATCCGGAAAAATATCTAATGAAACTTATCACTGCTGGGATGGTCTTGTAGCTCTCTGCTGTTTCTCCCAGCAGGATGCAGTTTGGGGAGAGTGAAGAGGGATGATGCTCTTTTCACTTGCGAGCTGAGTAATGAAAGTGCTGTGGTGAAACTGGGCACCTTGGGCCATATCTTCACATGTCTGAAGCTAAAGCTAGAGATGACTTATGCCTTATGCTCACAGGGCATAGGTTTTACAAATGAAGCAAGCCAAAAGAAAAATAAAGCATAGGAACACAGAAGCAGTTTTGCCAACCAGCACATATATTTTTATATTAAACATGGAAAAGCAGTACGTTTGTCGTGTTTGCACATGCACATAGCTGAGGGATGCTGAGGGATGAGCACAAAGCAATATCAGGAAATGAGAATTGTCCTGTTCATGCTTTGCAAGCCTGGCTCAGCATCCAGGAGCAAAAACAAATTCTAAAAATCTCCATTATTCAGGTGACCAAATGTGCAATGGTACTCACTACTCAAGAGAGATGCATATGCCATTTGCCAGGAGTTACAGGTAGTAGGATGTATTTTTACTATTAGCCCAAGATCCTTGTCTACTGAGGTGCAAAAGGTAAAAAAGAAAAAAAAAAAAAAAAAAAAAAAAAAAAAAAGAAGAGAAACAAGAAGGAAAATGAGCATTTAACTAACAATGGTAATGTCTAAATAAAATGGTCAGGAGACTGATTTTTTTCCAGACACATGAACTTTACAAAGCAAAAATGTTAGCAAATCCACCTATTAAATTTATCACAAGTTTCAGTTTTCATTGTGAGATGTTTTTTGGAAACTCCAAATTTTATGTGCTATGAATTTTTCATTGGATGGGCCATTCTCACACTGAAATGAGGCTGTGCCACTCTGCAATAAATTCTTCTGGCACCTGTATATCCCTAAGCTATGAACTGCACTTCAGAGTGACTGAACTTTGTCTGCCTGATAACCTCCACACAATGTAAAAAAGAGTCAAGTAGAAATTTTATGGAGCTACTTATAAGCTTATCTCTGGCAGAAGGTTTCACTTTCCAAGTCAGTCAGTAGCAGAAGTCAATCCAAACCTGTCAGTGACACTATTCTCATGGAAAAAGTGTGTGCTAATGCATCTGGTAGCAAAGAGAAAGTAATTCCAAGCCCCAGTATGTGCTAGCAAAAGGAAATTCAAACAAGAAAAGGAACTGCTGGTAGTTTTATTTTTACTTGAATCATAGAATCATAGAATACCAGCTTTGAAGAGGCCACAAGGATCATCTGGCCCAACCTTTCTTGGCAAAAGCATGGCCCAGCACCCTGTCCAGCTGAATCTTAAAAGTGTCCAATGTTGGGGAATCCACTGTTTCCCTGGGGAGATTATTCCAATGGCTGATAGTTCTCACTGAAAAATTTCCTTCTTGTGTCCAATTGGAATCTTCCCAGGAGTAACTTGTACTTGTCACCCTTTGTCTTTTCAATGTGACTCCCTGTACAAAGAGAGCCTCCATCTTCTTTGTAGCCACCCTTTAAATACCAGAACATGGTGATGAGGTCTCTCCTAAGCTGCCTTTTCTCAAGGCTGAACAAGCTCGGTTCTCTCAGCCCTTCCTCCTGTGGCACCTTCCCAGTCCTTTGATCACCTCTGTGGCCCTTCTCTGGGCCCTTCCAGCTTGTCCACATCTTCTTCCATTTATTTTTCTGAAGCATTTTTCTATAACTAGAAAATCGGAGTAATCTCTCATTCTCTCTCATCCAAGGCAAAAGGCAATCCTGAACATGCCTTAAAACCTATCAGTTTGAAGAAAAGTCAACCCAAATTTCACTGCGCACAATGTTTAAAAACCATGGATCATTACTGTAGCTCATTGTCCTTCCGTATTGCTTTGTCCCATTCCTCACATTAGCTGACACCTGCCCCTTCCTTTGAACTGCACTACTTCACACTTAAGGCCAGCATAGAGATGCATTTTATTCTTCCGTGCCTGCAGTTTCCTCCCTTTCTCTATCACTGCACTCTTCTAATAAGCTCTTTGCTAACATTTCCTTCTCTGCGTTCCTAAGACATGGCATTTTATGTCTGTCCACAGCTCTCATTTTTTCCAGTCCTTTGACTTCCTTCCCTTACTCCACTACCCCTGTGTTTAAGGCTGTGAGTCTCTGCCTTAGCTGCCTATTTCACCTTCTCACTTGCCCCTTAGCCCTGGTTCAACTCCATCTCTCACCTCCCCATCAAGATTCTTTCTGGACCCTATCTCTGTCTGCCTGCATGGTGTGTTTTCTCTAATCACAATCATATTGTCTTCTCTATCACTTTTTCTACCTAAAACTCATATTTTGCAGACAGACTTTTCAAATTAGGAGTAAAAATAATAGCCCTAATACTCTTTGTCCCTTCTATTTCTTTCACCTTAGTTTAAATTGATATAATAGTTCAAAATTTTGCATGTAGCTGGTCCCTACGACTGCCTCACAGAGGGCTGGCAAACAGCTGATCCATTTGCAGAAAAGAGAATTTGGTTCTTCAGCATCCAAATGCCATATTAGGTAACTTCTCATATAGGAGATCCACTGACCATCTCTAAGGAAATATTAACTCCTGCTGTCATGTTTGAAAACTAAACAAACCTGAGAAACTAAAAGAAGGCTGCGTTAGAAGTTTAGAATAAGCAAATGTAAATGTCTCTAGCACCCTTCTGTTGTTTCACTGGACTGACGTGTAAGGAAGAAAAAAGACATAAATTCAATATAGAGCATAAATTGATATGAAGAATAAATAAGTACAAATAGATAATAAATAGATATAACTTAGTTATATACATTAAAGATTAAAAAATGAAATTATTTTAGCTGTGGCAATGCATTAGTGTCCCTTAAATCTCTCAGTTCAAGAGAAGACTTTTTTCTTTTTCCTCATGTCTATTTTACACTGACTCAACCCTCTTTATGCTCTACATAGTGCCTTGCACAACAGAATTCTGCTTTTCCCAGAAAGTAAAATGAGCCATAAAAATGATCATGCATGCACAGTTCTACAGAGAATAAAAATGAAAAGCAGTATTTTACACTACTGTATTTATAGTTCCCTCCTGTTTTATATCACTGCTGGAAGTGGAAAAGGTAAGGATAAAACAGAAGCTCCAATCCTGAAAAAACAGGACAGCTATTCTTCATTCAAAACTTTATGAGAGATAGAAAGAGAGCAGCCTCAATTGAGTAAGACAGTTTTTATCACATGCTGCTTCACCGAACAGGCTTTTGACATAGTCATATTTTGTGTTCCCCAAAATAGCACATCGGCATGCTTCGGTTTCTGAACTTGTTTTTTTTTAACTCCTTTGAATTTAATTAGGCTATTCATCAGCTTGGTAAATGCAAAGAACCTTTTAAAAGGGGAACAGTGATTGATTTTTAAAGTGCTATAATCACTCCACCTAGCTGTAAAAAAATATTTTCCAGGTAGGTATTTCAAAGGATATTAATATTCACTTTTTAAAATAAAAAGTCCTGTGTCCTTATTTTAGTACATAATCGGGAGGCTGCCATAATGTCACTGAGTTAATTCCTTCACCCAGCAAAGCCCCTGTATAAAGCTTCCAGTTACATCCATGTTTCATGTGAATCTTGCTGACATGGGAGGAAATTTTGGGAGCCAAAGGAAGTTTGTTCTACACAAAGTCTGGATCTGAGTCTAGATGGACTTGCATGCAAATCAAAACTGTATGGCCATACTGGCACATCACTCCACTAGTATAAACTACAGTTTTCTGCACCCAAATAGCAGTCTTGAGAAAGGTCTCAAGTGCATGTGTATGTCATTGCACTGGGCAACACTGAAAAACTGCAAAAAAAGTATAACCCAGATCTGATTCTTCTGCCAGAAACCCAGAGGAATCAGGTGCAATTCAAGCCCCTGTTTTGCAGTCTTGCACTGACTTATGATGAGAATAATACTTTATAGACTAGCATTTGTAACTTAAACAGCCCCAGGGAGGAAATTCACTGCTGAAAGATGTTTCTTTTAAATGTTTTCAGCCTTAGATGGTGTCACAGACATGCCCCTGCTGCTGAAACTGAGGTTATTCCCTAAATGAGGTGCTCTTCAGACGATCAGTGCAACAGCTTGCAACTTTTGCTTTCTTAGCAGGGACGAAGAGCAACAGCTCAATCATCAGAAACATCGCCTGTGTGACAAGGCTAACTGACCCCCGAGCATGTTGTCACCACCACAAATTTGGCTGCTGAGACCTCTCACAGAGAGAATGAGAAATGTTCTGCTGTGTGAGACGCCTATGGGTCTGCCTGGGGCTGGCCAGCTCTGGACCAAGGACTATCACTTGCATGTTCTGTGAGGCTGTGTCTCTGCAACCAGCAAGTGCTGTCATGTAATGAAAGGGGAGGCAGCAGGACACCTTCAGCATCTCATTTCCACACAGCACATACTTCACAACACTCCCTCTTCCCTTCTCTGCACCATTCCATTCTTCACTGTCTCTTGCTTCATCTCTCCATCCTCCTCCTTTATCCCTCAGCTCAGGATCAGCTCTTTTCCAGCTGTTCATCAAGTATCATCCTGCACTTTATCTTTACTAAGTATTTTTCTCTTACCTTGTCATTAATAATATCTCCTTTCCACATGTCCCTTCATGTCACTTATTCTGCTGCTGTTTCTTTCCTTTCCTTACCTCTCTGCCACCTTGGCTCGAGAAACACACAGGCAGGCTTGATCCTATTCCATCCACAGCCTACAGCCCACTGAAATCCTGTGTGAGCCATAGGGAGAGTGCAACATTGTGGTGCACACCCACAAACAGCCATACCTTTAGAAAACAAGCATATATTATGCCCAGTCCCTGGAGATTAAAAATTACAAAGTGTGTGTGGGAGTATAATTGCCATTCTTGTAATTTTACGATTGGGTTTAAAGCATGTTAAATTGACCACTGGAAAAGTATTTCAATTATCCCGTTAACAGCACAAAGAAAGCCAGTCAGGAGTCACACCAGTAAATTTTAGGGAAGACAAACAGACTCATGCTGTGTGCACAGAGTCCCCTTCTATTGATATAATACTTGGTAATCCCAAAGTGCCTGACTCAGTGCTGCACGTAGAGAGCACTCTGCAAAGCTCAGGGGCCTGCTCGTGCTCATAGAATCATGGAATAGTTCAGATTGGGAGGGAACTCCAGAGGTCATCTAGTCCAACCCCCTGCCATGAGCAGGGACATCTGCAACTAGATCAGGTTGCTCAGAGCCCCATCCAGCCTAGCCTGGAATGTCTACAGGGATGGGGTATCTAACCCCTCTCTGGGCAACCTGGGACAGTGTTTCACCACCCTCATTGTAAAAAATTTCTTCCTCACATCCAGCCTAAATCTTCCCTCCTTTAGTTTAAAACCATTACCCCTTGTCCTATTGCAACAGGCCCTGCTAAACAGTCTGTCCCCATCTTTGTCATAGGCCCCTTTTAAGTACTGAAAGGCCACAAAAAGGTGTCCCTGGAGCTTTCTCTTCTCCAGGCTGAACAACCCCAACCCTCCCAGCCTGTCCTCACAGCAGAGCTGTTCCAGCCCTCTGATCATTTCTGTGGCCTCCTCTGGCCCCTCTCCAACAGGTCCATGTCTTTCCTGTACTGAGGGCTCCAGAGCTGGACACAGGACTCCAGGTGGGGTCTCACCAGAGCAGAGCAGAGGGGCAGAATCGCCTCCCTTGACCTGCTGGCCACGCTGCTTTTGATGCAGCCCAGGAGACAATTGGCCTTCTGGGCTGCAAGTGCATATTGCCGGCTCATGTCCAAACAGTACCTTCAGTCCTCCTTCTCAGCAGGGTTACTCTCAACCCATTCCTCCTCCAGCCTGTTGCCCTGACCCAGGTGCAAAACCATGTCCAGGGGTGCTCTCACAGCTCCTCCAGCCACCCTTCTGCCCCCAGCAAGGACCCTGTATCACAGTGCCTGGAAGAAGCAGAGTACAAGGTAAAAGCCCTTTTTTCCTGCCAAGAAGGAGGGGAAGGTGGCACTGGAGTCAGTATGGTTTTCTGCAAGAACATCGCTGGCTGCAAGGATTCCGGCATTGCAGGCTTATAGAGCAGAGATCTGTAGCCCAAACGTTTTTGTTTCAGGACAAAGCAGCGTGCAAATGGGCACGTAACTGCAGACTTTACTGAACTTTACTCTCGTCTGTCACACATCTGCAAAAAGGCTGCACTTTTGTTTTGGGAGGGACTTTCAACTCCCTCCAATGAAGAGCACTACTCAGCAAGTGAACCCTCTTCCCTCTCCTCCATTTTATCTAGCAGATTTAAATAATTCATGTAATAGCTACAGAAAATCCCAGAAAGAAAAGTGTTTTAAAATTTGCTTCCATTTGTGTACTTTAGGCTTCAGTGAAACAGCTTAAAAAATATAGGCCCATTCAAGCTGAAACAGCACAGTTTTGGGGGTTCTTGCACGAAATACTTTTACACTTAGTCTGCTCTGAGCAATCCCTTTTTTCCTCAATTTTGTTGTTACAAATAGCAAACCTTCCTGCCTCCATGCCACATTATCTTGAGAGAAGAAATGCTACTTATAGGATTCAGAGCACAGTACATGCCATCAAAATATTACAATGCGTTTCAAGTCTAGAGACAACACCATACAAATATGCCCTAAGAATGCCAGATGTGATGAAAGGCTGATGAATAGAATGATAGAATGATAGAATAGATGAATGGAGGAGCCCTGCTTCTTCTTCTCTTCTCTTTTTTTTTTTTTTTTTTTCCTGGGAAAGTTGATAGCTTTTCTTTTTCCCAAAGAATAAGCTATTTTCATTTATTACAGTTCAATCCCCCTGTTATGTGTATCTGCCCTGTAATGGCTGCAGGATATGTAAGTGCTTAAAATGGATTCTGGCTGCAAAATTAATTCCTGCTTTCAAGATTACAGGATGTTTTAGCTACAGTTTTTATAAATGACTGTTGCAGATATCTTGATTAGTTTACTAAAATCACTGGATTATGTTCTTACATGTTAAAAATAATTTTTAGCCGTTATATTTCTTTTTTTCACCTATAAACTATTTCCACACATAAAAATAAGTAGTTGTTAATAAGCCAAACATAATTCCAACACCAGAAATAAAAGCAGGATTGGATCAAGTCAGCCTAATTTAGCAGTTTGTTTGTACATACATTTTAGGTGCCTAACAAAGCAATCCTTCTGAAGTAAGAGCCAAATTTTTCTCTATATACAATTAAGATGCATCATTGACTTTGATGGATTCTAGAGGGAGAGACATCCTGTCTCTTAAAGCTGAATGGCCTGGATCCTGACTGATGAGAAGCAGGAAGAGACTCCTGTTATCTGAGTTCCTATTATATTGAAATGTTTCTGCTTGCAACTTTAACCAGGTAATCACCTCTATTTAAAAGATTTTAAAAAGCAGCATGTTACCAAGGTCTGGAGTTCTTTATGGTTTTGCACATACTTTCTGTTTGTTGCCTTTAGATGCTGGAGAATTAAGAGAAGGCACTCTTTCATAACGCTTCGGTTTGCAGAAAAGTCCTGCATGTCACGGACTCATCCCTGACATCCTACGTTGTGCTTCATGACATCCACTTATACCAGGCTTCTTGTATTCCATCCCATGACCTGGGATAATGAGGTGTGTGCCTGGTGTGCCAGGATTTGATGTGTTGCAACATGGCATTATCTGCCTTGGGAAATGTGAAATGAAGGCATTGTCTGAAAAAATGTAATTAAGGAAAAGGTTTCTTTGTGCTTAATAGCAGAGCATGAGCACTACCAAGACCGCTGTTCTTTTCTGAAACGAAATAGAATAACTAATGCCAAATGGAAATGTTTTTATTCTTACTTCTTTGGTTGGAGGAAGCATTCTGGAGAATACACAGCTTCAAGAAAAATGGAATTAAATGAAGCAGCTGAAATCGGGGCTATATAGTGCTCTTGAAAACTTAACTGAGGCTTATGTTTGCATAATGTATTATTATATTTTCACATCACCTGCACCCCACTAAAAGGAGCTATTCCTAGAAAATAAGTATTCAGAGAATTAGTATCCTCACAAAGGACCCATGTCATGGGAATCAAAAGCGAAAGGTTTGCTGGATGATCAGGACTCTGGGATGAATTTGCTCTTGTATAATACTACCTGCTCATGAAATCAGCTTACACTGCTGCTGAAATCACGGCTTTTTTTCCATGGAAAAAATGCCACAGTTGTGTGGTTCACAGTTATAGCAACAAAAATGCACCACTAATCATATGTACTTACGGCTATTGCTAATATTGTTAACATCTGTAACGGAGTAGCACATATGAATAACCCCAATATGGAATTGTGAACCATTGCACTGGGCATCCTAGAACCAAATGTTATATGAGCACAAAAGATGGTATGTATGCTTGGAAGACCTTACATCCTAACACGCCATAACAAACCAATGAACCTCGTTGGTACGAAATTGGAAGGAAAATGGAGAAAAAGAATAAAATATGGAGAATAAGACCATATGCTTATACAAGTGAGCTGGGATGCACATTACTTTTCTTTCCCACAGACTTAAGAGAAAGACAAAAACAGATGAGTGCAAGACCTCAAGGCTCATTGTATGTGAGACTGTGATACCTGGGCTTGTGTTGAGCAGCCTCAAAAATAAGGTCCTGGCAGGGATGCTGCCTTTCCCAGGAGAGATTGATGTGTGGTAAAACCCTAAGAAGAAGTTATGGAAGATGAGGAATACAAAGGGACAAATTAAGTAAAATGTTTGTAGAAGAAGATGTTTGTAAGATTGACTCCTTAGATTTCCATCCTCTACAGATTCCTTTATATTGAGTTTGGTGGAATTTAAAACCCATTGTTTCCCTTTACTCATGGGATGAAGCTGCATAGAGATGACGAGGCTGGTCATACAGAGGAGGTGAATGCTATTTGGCCTCATTGGCTCACCAGGGCAAGGATCTAGAAATTTCATTTTCATGGTATGACAGAGTATAAATAATAATAAGTGTGGCTGCACCTTTGTCATGCTCTGAAGCTCCTGTATTGACAGCTAGGTCAGTGTGAGAGGGCCTTATTGTAAATGAGAATTACACTGTGTGAGCATCTACATTCTTTTCCAGTACTTTACTCAAAGGGATGAAGCACACACACACCTCTGCCAGGATGTCTTTAAGCCTCACACTTCAAAAAGACTAGCTGGCCCACTTCTGCTTGACGTGGTCAGAAATAGCTTTTTGAAGTAACACAAGTGGAGTTAACCCTGCTCTAATAGATCAGTCAAGAGTGCGTTGATAAAACCTTAGCAAATTCCCCATGTTGCTCTGTATTTCATCTCTCCTTTAGGTTTTAAATGTGCAGTTTTGGCTTCATGAAGTCATTGAAATAAAACAAGCAAGCAAACCACAGTGCTGAAGTGCTGAATATTGATGACAACACAATTGAAAGAGCATTGTACTCAAAAAGGACCACAGTACTAATTTTGTTCTGTCTTTGTCCTGCATGTGTTGGGCATCCTGTAATTGTTAAGGCAGTCAAACAACAAGTTCCAGTAAAGTCAAACTGCTTTTTCAACTGATAGAAAATAACAACACGAGGCTTTGGTGAAAATTGTGACATGAATATTGCACACTCAATCACATGCTCCAAAACTGTCACTGATGTAAAAAAATGGATTACTAAAGGTGCTCTTCTTTGTTACCTACCATCATGCACAAAAGATGCGTGTTGTCCAATATCATAAATATTGACTAAATGGACTTCATTGAAGGATATAATTATTTACATCAATAACAGTCATGAAAGACATTTTGGGCTCCTTCTGCAATATTTGCATCTGTTGAATTTGTATTTTTTGGATTATATAAGGAAATTTAACCAATAATATTGAATTCATACTGAATTACTTCCTCTCACAGGTGGGGTCTTTTGCATGAAGAAGATATGCAAATTTAGGACTAGGTTTTCAAGGCTTTCATGATTGTGTTGGTTTTGGCTGGGATGGACTTAATGTTCTTCACAGTAGCTGGTATGGGGATTTGTGCTGTAAAGAGTGTTGATAATGCGGGGATGTTTGAGCTGTTGCTAAGCAGGGCTTGCATACAGTCAAGGCATTTTCTGCTCCTCACTCCACCCCACCAGTGAGTGTGCTAGGAGTGCACAAGAAGTTGTGAGGGGACACAGCCAGGGTAGTTGGCCCCACCTGACCAAAGGGATATTCCATATGATGTGACATCGTGCTGAGCATATAAATCTGGTGGAATAAGAAGGAAGGGAGGATGTTTGGAGCGATGGTGTTTTTATTCCCAAGTAGCTGTTACATGTGATAGAGCCTGGCTTTCCTGGAGATGGCTGAACACCTGTCTGCCCATGGGAAGCAGTGAACGAATCCCTTGTTTTGCTTTGCCTGTGTGCACAGCTTTTGTTTATTTATTAAACTGTCTTTATCTCAACCCAGGAGTTTCCTCACTCTTACCCTTCTGATTCTCTTTCCCATCCCACTGGTGGGAGGAAAATGGGCAAGTGGCTGTGTGGTGCTGAGTTGCTGGTTGGTGTTAAACCACAACAATGATGGTTGTAGCAGAAATCAAGCAAGAGCATTCAAACTCACATCTGGGCTAGAATGGGGACTGAAGTCCATATTTAAGCTCTAAGCAAAGATTCAGTTTGGTCTTTGCTGGCACAGAAATCCTCGGAGTGGACCCTGAAAGAATGTGAGTGTGCCCACACGGGAAGATGCAGGTGTACCTCAGAGCTCAGGGTTCCCAGACTGCTCCCTGGTGGCATCCTATTATCTGCCCACATGCCCAGATGAACTCTGTGTGCCCATCCCAGGGACACTCTCTTCATACTGCATGAATCCTGTAAGTTAATGCTTTGAACTTTCTGGCATTTAGACAAATGTTCAAGTGAAATGGCCATTCAATTACCTCACTGGCAATTTCACTCATTAATTGTTGGTGTTGCTCTACTGTTAGAAATGCCATGTTGGTTCTGGTATTCCAGATATACACGTATTTTCACATCAG
Organism: Columba livia; assembly: GCF_036013475.1. Taxonomy (NCBI): domain Eukaryota; kingdom Metazoa; phylum Chordata; class Aves; order Columbiformes; family Columbidae; genus Columba; species Columba livia. The sequence goes on along the minus strand of NC_088602.1, from coordinate 58,604,166 downwards.
CCTGTAGAGGTGAACTGCAGGTCTTGCAGGTATTTCCATTACCATGTATTGGGTTTATCCAGAAGAACCAGTGAGAACAGAGAGCCACATTTATCTTTCAGCTTGGCACGTGCACATATATTTCATACTAGACCCTACAGCTGCATAAAAAGTTTCCGAGGACAAGCAATAAGGGGTTGAAGGAGACTGACTGAAAATGTTTCCTCCACAGTTTTCACAGAAAGTCACAGGATATGTATAAGATATTTTTAAAAGTCTTTTTACTGCTTCCATTCTTTTCCTGGTGGTTCACTTTTCAGCTGACAAAGTGATTTATTAACTGTCTTTAAAAAGTTCTATTTCGCTGAACAAATGATAAATATCAAATCCTGAAGCCTGGCCCAACATCGATATCAAACTGGCTCAAACATTTGCAGGCTTAGTTTATTTTTCAAAGAATAAACAAAAGATGAGTGAATGAATACTCAATATAGAAATGCAATAGAAAAGAATTATTATTAATCATAGTGGCTGGGAGACCCAACTCGCTGTGTTAATTCCACTACAGGCATGTGAAAATTGTGAATCAGTTACTTTTTCCCCTCCTTTCCTGGAGGAAGTGGGCCCATGAAGCAGGAAATGTAGTTTAATAAGTAAATAAAACAAAACACTAAATTCTACCCATCTCATTCTCCTTCTCCTTCCCACCATCCACCTTCTGATGTGCTGCATCCAGCTCTGGAGCCCTCAGTACAGGAGAGACATGGACCTGTTGGAGAGGGGCCAGAGGAGGCCACAGAAATGATCAGAGGGCTGGAACAGCTCTGCTGCGAGGACAGGCTGAGAAAGTTGGGGTTGTTCAGCCTGGAGAAGAGAAGGCTCTGGGGACACCTTATTGTGGCCTTTCAGTACTTAAAAGGGGTCTGTAAGAAGGATGGGAACAGACTTTTTAGCAGGGCCTGTTGTGGTAGGACAAGGGGTAATGGTTTTAAACTAAAGGAGGGAAAATTCAGGCTGGACATGAGGAAGACATTTTTTACAGTGAGGGTGATGAAACACTGGCCCAGGTTGCCCAGAGAGGTGGTAGATGCCCCATCCCTGTAGACATTCCAGGCCAGGCTGGACAGGGTTCTGAGCAACCTGATCTAGTTGAAGATGTCCCTGCTCATTGCAGAGGGGTTGGACTAGATGACCTTTGGAGGTCCCTTCCAACTCAAACCATTCTGTGATTCTGAAGGTCATCTGACAATCAGTGTTGTCACTTCTGCTAAACTCATGGAAAAGCATGATTTGGTGCTCCTGCAATTAACCACAACAGGGAATATGGTCTCATTACCAAATACATACGTGCAAGCAAACACCCCCCTCTCCCTCCCACCTATTGAGTGCAAAGGCAAAAATTGTGAAGCAATCAAAATACGTTCATTCATTAGAAAAACTGATTTCTTACCATTCTTGAATGCCATTAGTTTCACAAAAGCATGGTTTCATTTAAGCCATTTATAACTTCTTCACTGTATTTTGTTTAAGCTCCAGACTTCTTGAATGATTTTTTTTCAGTTCAAATTATGTATAAACAGAGCAGGACATGTAATTAGGAAATATTCACAACTTTGGTGCAACTTGCTTCTGATGTTTGATAAACCGGCTGTTGGAGAAGTTAAGAGTGGAAGGCATGCAATGGTGCCCAGATTCTTCGATACCTGGCAATACTCTACACCTACCATTGTCAGTCAACTCAAGACCAGGGTCCTGCAAGAAAAATGGAAAATCCACATGATCAAGTGCAATACTACCATCACTTTGTTTTATCAACATTAATTGTCACTCACTCCTTGGAAGGTGGTGAAAAACTGAAGAGGTCCAAAACCTCCCTAAATAGACCCAAAAGTTCTGTGGTCTGTTGCTTCTTAAATTGCATTTCAGCACTGGAAGAAAAGGAGCAAACGGCATGAGTTTCCTCTTTTTTTGACTGTACATATTGTTTTCTCCAAGCAAACGCTAGTCATTACCTAAAAGATGATCTACCAGCATAAGCCAAGCCAGAATACCTTTAGGCTCTTAGAAATATAGCCACTCTGCACGTCTCCTGACGTCCATATGGCACAGCAGCATGTATCAGAAACAGACTCAGTTTTCAGAAAGAATCTGAAAAACTGCTCAAGGCAAAGGATTTTTGAGTAGAAGCGGCAGGTCAGGAGTGGAGATCCTACACTGAAAGAAAAAGCAAGGAGCTGGAAGGAGTCAGGGCAGATTCCTCCACTGACACAAATGGTTTCTCAGAGGAAAGATTATCCCTGGAGAAGATGAGAGAGAAGGCAGATTTGAACCAGGAGCTGAAGGAATTAAAGGCTTTCTGGATTTACATCTGAGCTCAACCTTTTCTGAGAGAACTGTTACATGCAAGTATTTCTTTGAATCATTTAAAAAGCAAAAGTTAATTCTACATTGTCTTGTGGTTTTCAGAAAGATGAACAAGAGGAAAAATCTTGTAGCTCAGGGAAGACTGAACATTTATTTTCATTTGCTCTTGTAAAGGTCCATGTTGTGTCAGAGCTTGCTGAGAGACAGAGAAGCCCCTGCACAAAAGGGAGGAGAGGACAAAGAGGAGAAGAACGGCATTTTCCTGCAAGACAAGAATAGAGCACAGACAGAAAAAAGTGGAGTTTCTGACCTATCTTTTCTTATGTAGGATACCAGATTAGTAAACAATAAGTGTAGCTTGTTTCCCTGGCTCTAGCTGAAGGCCAAAGATAGCGCATCGACCTTCTCCAGGGTCTGCCGGGACAGGAGTAACCTTCAGGGTCGGGCTTGTCAGATTTGCTGATATCACAGGAGGTTATCTCCATGGCTAAAACATAGGCTGCTGTGATACTTCTTTTTGCTGCTTATTCAAGTGACCATGAAAAAAATTTAATTTAATTTCTCTGAAGCAGAAATGCACAAAGCTTGTGTGGGTGGAAAAATATAGGGCTGAACAGTGTTATGATTTGTCTTAAGAGTAAATATACTTAATTCTATAGTCCAAATCTCCACCACTATTTAGCTTTCTACAAAATAATAAGAAACTCAATTTAAGTGAATGGCTTTAGCATCAGGAGGTTGACAGAGTCTGTGACAGGTGCTTCTGGAGGAGGCAAAACAGAAAGAATCAAGAATAATTGTGCTACATGGACTGGAAACTTTCAAAGGGAAACCCTTTATTTTAAGGGTGATACTCAACAAGCTCAGAACACTGAAGTCGAAGTAAAAGGAAGTGTGTTTCTGAGCAATCCCATGTATCATCCAGGCCCAGCTTAGTCACAGCCAACTCTGATTGGTGTTTCAATCCTCAGCATCCATAGCTGGATACCTTCTCTACAATGTTACTCTGTTCCCTGGAATTTCCCAGAGAAGTTGTGTGTTCAGAGAAGTTGAAAATGTTCAAGGTCAGGTTGAACAGGGCTTTGGGCAATCTGATCTAGTGAAAGATGTCCCTGACCATGGCAAGAGAGTTGGATTAGTTGATCTTTAAAAGTTCTTTCCAGTCCAAATATGATTCTGTGGTTCTGTGACTTCTGCTTGTAACTCATCAAATAAAGTCAGTATACATTTATAACATAGCTCCAAATTTAGATGGTAGAGCAAACTCCATCATTTTGGTTTGCTTTGTTTGGTTTCAGAGATCAGATTTGGTAGAAGGAATATGTCTTCTTCTAAAAGAAACAAAAAAAGTACTTGTGCTTTTAGATCAGATAATTGCAGGAAAGAGTTACAAGTGTGCAAAAATCAGTTAAGGACCTGATTTCCATAGGGAGACAGTAGAAGTCATGTTTCTAGCTAGCATTTATATGTTATGAAACTTTCTTCTTCAGTGAATATTCAGTTGCTCAATTTGCAAGCATAAATGCACAATTTTCATGATCTACTTAGGCCAACATATTGTACTGCACTCCGAAATGGTTGTAAACTATTTATATGGCTATTTTACTGTCAGTGTAATATATTTTTTTAATCTGGAAATACTTCTTTCACTTAGCTGCTGGTTATTATTGAAGAGAGACATGTTCTTTACACTTCATATAGGTGTCCATTAAGTGATGATAAATATGGTCTAAAATATCTATAATAAATTATTCCCATTGATTTTTTTTTCTTTTCAAGTGTAACAATGTCCAGTTACTATGTATTTTTTTCCCTGAGGGTAAGATATACCAATTTTATCAAGTAGCTCTAAATACGTAGGGTGAGGCAGTCAGGATATTTAACTTCTGTTCAATTTTCTCCTTGCCCTGTCCTTGCATCTTAAAATTTTGCCATATATTTCTAGTGAAGTGGTAATAGTTTCATGATGACGAGATGTGTGTCAGTCAAGTAGTGAATTCCTGCTCCATTTTAAAATATAATACACAAACATTCTAGTTCTCTACTTTCATAAAGACTAAAAATGCAATTTCTTTTGTTTGTTTGTTTTTGTTTTCACACAAAAATATTTTCCAAGAATCTTTTTCTGGAATTCTGGAATTCAGAAACTAATGATTTTTTAAAAATGTATTATTTTATTTTATTTTATTTCATTTTTTCTTCTTTTTTTTTTTTTTAACTCAATGGCCATCCTCACCACCTTACTGTCAGCTTTCAGAGTTACACTGTCCTTAGAGGTACCAGCATCAGCCTCGATCAAGGAAGAAAGATGGAGTATCAAAGTGAAGGTGGGGATACAATATTGCCTTAGCACGTAGGAGCTACACACCACTGTAATAGTTTTACTTCTGTAATAGCTGTACTACTGTGCTGCAGTAATATGCTGTGCTACTGTAATATGCTGGACTACCATAACGGCTTTGCTATCCTCACTTCAAGAGGAAGAGTCATAAAATGAAATTGCTAAAAATAACTCTTAAGATGAGAAGCTGGTCCTATTCAGCTTACAAAAAGGAGGATGAGGTAAGACCTTGCATAGCTACTCATGCACGTAGGGGGAAAAAAAAGATCTAAAAGTGAGTAGTTCTGGCTTTTAGGAAAGAAATTAAGACTGAAAGTCTTTTCAGTCTTACATAACATGGGACAACCAGATCCAATGAGCAGAAGTCAGGCAAATTCACCTTGACATATGATGCAGTTTTCTAACAGGGAGGATGATAAATTAACACTGATTTTGGAGGGTGGTGCAGTCACTATAATTGGAAGGTGACGTTAGTTGCTGTCCTAAAGATAGGATTTGATCCAGCTTCTGTGGGCTTGAAGGCTGCAAGGCAGGTACCTACGTGAGCCTAGGTGGTGGAATTGCTTCTTGCCTGGGATCTTGCAGATCCAAATACCACCCTGCCATCCACTTTCAGCCACACATCTCTAGGGGAAGGAAAGTTTGACAGTCTTGCCTGCACAGTCCCACAGAACTAGCAGCCCTGCAATAAATGACTGGAATGTGATCCATAGGCTTCTCATTTGAATAAGAAGAATAACTAGTAAAATTTTGTTTTCTCAATTTTTCTCCCTTACTCTTAAACATCAGAATTTGACTGGAGCTGGATGCAGGACAGCAGAGGGACTGGTAGTCTGAGATGTGCCTGTCAGTAGACCAATGATTGACATTTACTCAAAGTCCAATTGAACATCAAATCGGGGATGAAAAAGAAATGTTTCTGGGATAAAAAAATATCTCCATACTGGAAAGACTCATGATACTTTGCAATTTAAGTAAAAGAAAACCAGGTCCTTTTTGCTGTAGTAGATCCCCTTCACTGTAGACTGATGCCTCAGTCTTGTCTCTTCCCTCTCTGGTACAAAAGGGTTTAGTTGCCTGAGGATTGAAATATTTAAGTCTAATTAAAGTCATTGTGTTCAGTACAGGAATGTGTGGGTGACATTTGCATGTCTTTAATACATGAGAAGTCAGTTTAAGTAATTTAACAGTCATCTCTGGCCTCTGAAGATGACATACTCCATGAAAAGATGAAATCACCACTTCTCTTAACCATCTCCCTCATGAATACAGCATCAAATCGAGTCATCAAATGCCATTTGTTACCCCAAAGCTTTTTGCTTACTGGGGGTCTTTTGGGCCCTTCGTACCCCCCAACTCCTTTCAGTCTCTGCTACGATGTGCACATCTTGCCAGCGTGGATGAGCAGCCCACCTCTGCCTGCCCTGGTTCCTCTCTGCTTCCCCGCAAGGGAGCCTGTGGGTCTCTCAGCCAGGAGCAGAAGGCTGGTGCACTGAGTCACACACAACTTCTGTAATATATGGAAGGCAGCACTTGAGACAAGACCCCAGATTATCCTCCAGAACTGGGAGCTGGTGCCTCTGTGCAGAGCCAGCAGAAAGGTGTCACATCTTACTGGGCAAAAGCAGGAGGAGCCCACTAGCTGGTAGGCTCTGAGTGCCTGTCCCTGTGGCTCCAGGATAAGGAGCTTCCAGAAGCTATAAACAGATTCAGAAGGCAAACACAAATGGAGAAGGTGCAAGCAAGCAGAGGAAAAATCCTTCTCACACAAGGGAGAGGTGTCTACCACCTTTAGCACAACTGTATCAGAAAATGAAACAATCTGTAACAAAGTCTACTTTACCACTTCTCCCCAGAGCTAGCATAGTTGCCCAACACTTCATATTCACTTCTCCCAGGACCTGTTCTACTTGAATGATCCACACCCTCACTTTGGGGCGTTGCTTCCCATCCCTTTTCCCACAAGAACCAAAGTCCCATTACTTGCTTTTGGTCACACTTTCGAAATCTGTCTCCGAGTTACTATTAAAATCCTCTTGGAATAAACATTGCAAGCAGGAACAAAACAAGAACAAAACAAACAAGCAAACAAAACCCCAACATCCAAACACAGTGAGATAAAAAAAAAAATCACATATACAATCACATTAGTAATAGTATCCCAGAACTCCACTCCCTGTTCAAGACTCCTTTGGGCTAGACAGGGTACAAACGCAGAATAAAATACGGCCATGTCACAGACATTTGTAATTCTTTGTGTATTAGCTTAAAAAAAGACAAAAATTCTAGTAGATGGCATTTTAAATTCATTTTGTGTTGTACAGACAGACCAGAGAAAGTAGAAGGAGTGGAGAGCCTGGTTGGTTCCTTGCTCCTCTGGAAGTCAGTTGATCATTTCACTGTATGCCAAAAGTACCCAATATATATACCATATGTTGTGAAACAGAGTTTTATATCATTTATTATAATAAGTCTTGTGGAAGGGGAACAAACTAAACAGTGGGTCTAACTGATGTGCAAAAACCTGCAAAAATGTCAGGGATTTGAAAAGAAAGTGCCTATATTTCCTTAAAGGAACGGGTTAATGAAGTGGGGTAGATGTATCTGAAGATACTGGAAGGGAGGTGAAGCCTCACTAAGTCAGATGCTAATCTTTCTTCATTAATTGCACAGAGACTTAAATGCTAAATGACTTTGTCTATTCAGAATCCACTCCGCCTAGTCCTCTGAAGATATGGACCTAATAAAGCATGACCAGCTCTTTTAAAAAAAGAAACTAATAGCCATAGTGTCCTACTTTCCTGTCATGTAGATATTAACAGAGTGATGAAAATGCTTGCTCCAGAGCAGGACAGTCTTGGTTGTGCACCCTCATAGACTGAGGGAAGTTTGTCTCCCATCTTTCTAAGGAAAATCTTCTAAAAAACTGTTTCTGGTGTACTAAGTAGAGGAGAAAATTTCTGCCCTTTCTTCTAAAGTGAAAAGGTTATAAGCTACCAGGTGAAAAAGGACAGGCATGGTGTTTCTTACCATGGACACCATCATCCAGGGATATTTGAGTGTGAGTTCTGTCATTTTGACACACTTTCCCTCCTCTTTTACGGGAAATAACACACATATGCCATGCGATTGAGAATGCCCCCTTTCTGAGTTGCAAGAAATAGATGAACACTTGTAATTTTGTGCTCAGCCACGTCAAGAAGTTGCCAGTATATATGAATTGGTTATGACACCAGAGTAGAGGAGAACATAATACATGTAATATAGTGAAAGCTTTAACTTAACCCCCAAGTTTCAGCTACTAAGAGGTAGCTAACTTATGTGCGAGGACTGCTGATCTCTACTTGGTAACGATGTGCAGTCTTCAAATTTATCAGCCGGCTTTCTGCAAGTCTTACCAACTATTGGCAATGTAAGCACGCAGTTACCATATTGATCTGAGGCTTTTATAAAGCAACATTTTCTATACTAACTCAGTAATGAACAAGAAAAAGCAGACATCCAGAGCAAAAAGTTATTTTGCAAGGAAGAAAAACAGAACTGTTATTTTAAGACTTTAGGTTAGGAAGTTCTTTCCTTCCTTCCTTCCCTCTCCTCTTGTCAAAGGTAAAACCCAGTTTGCCATAAAAGCCCTGTGTGCAGGTTTGTGTGAACAGGCTCTATAGGGACATACAGATATGTATGGAGAGAAGATCAATGAAAACAGCTGGCCAAAGGCACGTGATGGAGCTGAGAGGGAGCATGTGAGGGTCTCCTGGGAGCTGATAATCTTCATTGGCCACTCCTCCACTGAGCCCATGAGAACTGAAAAAGTCATAACACCATGATTCGGCTGAATTTGAGAGTGGCTGCCAAGAGGCACCAGCTTCAGCAACCTGTGGGGTGTCTTGGAGGAGGATGAGGATGCTGCCCTGCACAGGCTGCATGTGGGTGTACACCCACCTGTGGAGCTGGGACCCTCAGAGGATGGTGAGACAGAACCCACCCCATAGCACTCAGCCCCCAGAGTTAATGTGGAACCAGCAGGTCAATGGATAATTACCTGCTACTAATTGTAATAGCCTGCCTCTATTAAGAGTAACGGCTTTAGTAATAAAGGTCTAACAGATACTGGCTGTGGTCTGTGTCTCCCCTTATTTGGTAGCATGTCAGGGGAAAGGGAATTTTCAAATTTTCTAGCCTATTTTTCAGTAGAGACTATCTTTTTTTTTTTTTTCTCCAAAACTCAAAAATTTTGTTTTCAGCCTTTCATTTTTCAGTCTGCCTTCATTACTATTTGGGAATTTTAGTTATTTTTAATTATTCTTGTCTCTCTCTCTCTTTTTTTGTTTTGTTTTGTTTACCTCACTGGCAAAACTGTATGTGGGGAAGAAAACACATCTTGTCAAAGCATTAAATGCTTTTGTTTTGTTTTGTAGGGAAAAAGTAACAAAACATCATTTTAATTTCATCAAAGAGTGCATCTGAAGAAGAACCAACACTTTTCAGTTAGGTCTGTTAGGAAATAATTTAGATACCTCCTTGGGCATACTCTGATAGGAAGAAACCAATACAGCCATGTGACTACCACATGTTCTGGGTAGAAGGGGGTAGCAAATGAATTGTGAAAGCAACATTCTTCTTTCCTCAAGATTCACAGGCACTTTCTGCCTAGAAATAAGCTCAGGTTAATCTATTAGGAAATGAATAAAAAGTAAGATCACATTAGAGGCTTTTTGTAAAATCGAGTCTTCAGCAATCCTAAATATAAATCCACAGTGCTTGGTACCAATCTTGTCCTGCTCTATCTATGGTTAGAGTTTGTCTGTGTATGGGAATTTAGCTACAAGATAAAATAGTCCTTTATATAAATATCTTATGAGTCAGTCCCAGCTGTAACTCCAAAGTGGTGAAGTCGTTAAGTAAATGCTGTTAAGAAAAATTTAAAATGAGCTATGATTTCTTCACAAGAAAATGCTTTTATGGCATTTAATATAAGAAAAAAATGCTTTAAAAAGGCAGTATTGAACCCAGTTTCATGCTATACAAATGGCTATTTGAAAAGTAGCAGGGTTAAAATAAGATAGAGGTATGAATCAACATGTCTGGTATAGCTTCCATGAGGGGTTTACACCAACCACACTGGGGCATTCTGTGATGCTTCTGTGGATTCAATCTCACAGTCTTTTCATAAGAAGAGAAATGGATCTTTTATGAATATGAAAAATGATGTATCCTTTGCATAATGTGTTTCTGTCTGTAGATAAATCTTTGTATTATTAACTCATCAAACCTCATCTGTTCTTCTATTATTAAAATTGGATAAATTATTTATACAATTTTTAATCAGTTCAATTAATGTTTATAATGGTGGCTTGTGATAACTGAGTTCTACTTCTCACTATGAATTTTAAGAAATGATAACTAAAAGTCACACCATTTTTCTAAGTTTCCTTTATTATCAGTGGTATTTAATGAAAACATAATCCATGCGTTATTTATTTTTTGTCACAAAACAGTTAACTTCTTTATAGCTTCATCAAAACTGGACTGCCTGGGGAGCAAGCCAATTTCATCAGCAATTAAAAAGGTAATTCTTTTAGATTTTAAAATATACTGAGTAACATTTTTATGTGCCATATGTTAAAATACAGCCGTGTTCTGATAAGTGATAATCATGTACAACTGGTTTCATGGGATTCTAATTTTTATTGTTCCTCAAAGGTTTCATTCCACATCTGTCAGTTTACAGCCAAATTGTGATTACCAGCTATGCAAATGCAAGTGGTGGAGCATATGCAATGTTTCTTAGGTATACAGTCCTGGCTTGGAAAATAAGCACCATCAGCAACAAATTTTATTTCAGTTTCATTGACGTCTTTAGATGACCCTGGATGTTGACACTGGATTGTCTTGTAAACTGCCAATAGCCTAAAAGTGATAACAGTGCCTAACTCCTGTGTGGTCCCATCTGGCCCGCATTGCCAACAACAGTAGAAAGCTTGTGAGCATTCCCGTTTGATCTGACGGCTTTACATAAGTCTAAGTTGGCACTGAGAACAGATCTGTGGCTGATGGAGGTCCTGGTGTTGCTAATCTGCAAGCGGATGAAGCTCCCACTGAAGCCAGCAAGACATTGTATGAAGGAAAGGTCTGTCCATGCAAACCATGGTGAACAGGGTCTCAGCATCTTCCTTAAGCGCCAGCTTTAGGAGTCTCTCAACATGAAGGTGGCAGGGTGAAGAAAAGGGTGGCTTTGATGGAAAGCAATGGGACTCAAGAGCTTAAACATTCATACTTACGCTTTGGGGGAAAGTAGGAAACCTGAAGTCCTGCTATGTTTTTCAGAAAAACTGAGCAACAAAGCAAACTTCAGACAACTTTCACTTCTTTAAAAGTGGAAGCCAAGCAGAAAGTCAGAAAGAAAAGAGAAATAGCTGCAAAACTCAAGATTCAAGACCAAGATAGGAAGACAGCAGAAACAACAAAGAAGAGGTACGTTCATAGGCAAGGGGGGCCATGTGAAACAACCCTTGTCCTAGGAGAGGAAAGGAGGATTAGGGGCCTAGAGCACCTTTCTTATGAAGAGAGAATGAGAGAGCAGGGTCTGTTCAGCCTGAAGAAGAGAAGGCTGAGAGGGGATCTCATCAGTGTTTAAAAATATCTCAAGGGTGGGTGTCAAGAGGATGAGACCAGACTCCTTTCAGTGGTGCCCAATGATAGGATGAGGAGCAATGGGCACAGACTGAAGCACAGGAGGCTCCATCTAAACATGAAGAGAAACTTCTTTACTTTGAGGGTGTCACAGCACTGGAACAGGCTGCCCAGAGTGGTTTGAGTCTCCTTCTCAAACCACTCAAAACCCACCTGGACACATTCCTGTGCGATCTGCTCTGTGTGAACCTGTTTTAGCAAGTGGATTGGACTAGATGATCTCCAGAGGTCCCTTCCAACCCCAGCCATCCTGTGATTCTGTGATTTTCAAAAGCACTCGCACTTCTTGGCAATGAAATAAAATTTCTTACATGGAAGAGGTATCATTAGGAAAGTATGACAAAAAGGTAGTTAACTTTCTTTGAGGCAGTTTAGATCTGGAGACAAGCATCGCTATCACAAGTGGCACTGGCCAGCTTTCTGCAGAGCACTGCCTATGTTCACTGAAACATCACTTTTGGAAAATATGAGCTGTGTTCCCAGAACTGTTCAGTTCAAGAGAAATGATTTCCAGTGTATTTCTTTGCATGTGAAATGAGTGTACCTTTGGTCGGTGTCATGCCCTAGTCTCAGGGATGATAAATAAGAATTCAATACTCATGTTTCTTCTAGGATGAAAGCCTAGACCTTGCAAATCTGGCTGCTTAAATTTAAAGTATCTGAGCTGTGGCTGAGGTTGTAAAACTCAGCCAGATGATAGTAGGAAAATATTATTTACTAAGATTAGTTAACCTGTAAATGTTTTCAAAGTGTTCAGAAGATGTGTAGGTCCACGTAGCAGCTGGTAGTTAGTACTGTTTCTCTGATCTGAATCCCTGCAGATTCTAGGGAAAGGACTGTTTATCTAAGAAGCTGCTCCCTGTCTCAGAAGCATGGGGTCAGCCTTCATGATGCCCTGAGAAAAAGCAGGAACAGGAGGTAGCACTCTGCAGAAGTCACTACTCCAATGCATGTGAGGAGGAGTTTTCCTTTTCTACCCACCCAAAAGACTTAAGGGGAGCACAGAGAATAACAATAATATGCAAGTGGTGGAGCATACGCAATGTTTCTTAAGTATACAGTCATGACTTGGAAAATAAGCACCATCAGCAACAAATTTTATTTCAGTTTCATTGACATCTTTAGATGTTCCTGGATGTTGACACTGGATTGTCTTATAAACTTCCAATAGCTTAAAAGTGATAACAGTGCCTTACTCCTGTGTGGTCACATCTGGCCTGCATTGCCAACAACAGTAGAAAGCTTGTGAGCATTCCTGTTTGATCTGATGGCTTTACATAAGTCTAAGTTGGCACTGAGAACAGATCTGTGGCTGATGGAGGTCCTGGTGTTGCTAATCTGCAAGCAGATGAAGCTCCCACTGAAGCCAGCAAGACATTGTATGAAGGAAAGGTCTGTCCATGCAAACCACAGTGAACAGAGTTTAGGCGTCTTCCCACAGAATAACCCCCCAGCTGCCATGGAAAATGAACTTTTTACTTTATTTGATGTGCTAGGGTCTGAATGATGTAGATTCGGAAAGAAGATTTTTACTATTTTCTTGAGACACCTCTAATTAAAACAAAACAAACCAAACAAAATCACAAAACATCACATAATGGAAATAATGGATTCTTCATGGAGGTCTGAGGGCCTGGAAAAGTTAATGGTATCAATGAGAATAAAGGCAAAGAGAATCCTAAGGACACATCAAAACCCAAACTTAGATGTTCCAAAGAAGAACATAATTATGGCAGATCTCTGCATGGGATCCAAATAATTATCACACTGAGCAGAAGCATGCCTGAAGTCGAGCTACTGAATGCAGGGTTGTGAGGTGACAGACAAGATGTACACTCAAGTACATCTTCGGTCTCAGCCTTGACATAGACATCCCACCACTTTGCCTTTTGTCCTCACAGTATCATGTCCCTAGAAAATGGTCCTTCAGTCTCTCTGTGAAGCTGGGCAGGGCTTGCTCCAACCTTTTAAAACTTACTTGTCGCTGCTGCTGCTTTTCTGTAGGATAGGGTCGTGGGCAGAGCAGCTACTCAGGAGGTAAATATTCCAATCTCTGCCTCAGGGGTTTCCAACCCCCTTTGTAAGGTCTTTAAGTGTCCTAATGTCATGCAGAAACTAAGAACAGTTAAGAATTGCGACATCAGACTTAAATGTTTTTTCCCGATGTGCCTCATTCTGCTTTAAGCTAAGGAAGAGGAGATGAAACGAACAGAGACAGGTGGATGCATAAAGCTCTCACAGTGACAATGCTATGCGCTAATGGTCCCTGAGATCTTGATGCTACTTTCAGGCATCCTCAGGGGAATCTTTGCAAGCTGTTTGCTTCTGTGTAGGGGGAAGAAATGGTCTCACAGTAGCAGAGAATGGAAAAGTAATAAAAAAATTAAATTAGATAAAATTAGTTTAAATAATGAGGAAGAATATAGAGGAGATGATCTCAGAGGCAGGTGCCCTTTTGGAGAAAGTAGCTTTATTAGATTTTGATTTAATTTATTAAAGCTAGGTTGACAGTGTCCTTTTAAAATGCTGTGTGGAACATCATCTTCTACTCCTGTTGATGGACCATGACAAAAAGCAGTGCATCTAGTGTTGAGTGTGGTGAGAGGGATGAACTTCAAGTTTTGTTCTGTTTTTCATCTTCTTTCCATATTTTGGCCCTATTTGACAGCTCATGTCTGCTAAGTAGGCTTTCTACAGAAAAGCCCTAAAGCCTTCCAGTTTTATGGTACCTTGTGGCAGCTGACTTGGAAGTAACCTCAATAACACAATGAGACTTATACCTGGTGCCTAAATAGTAAAAAAAAAAAAAAAAAAAAAAAAAAAATTGCAATTTTAGTAGCTATTTTAGTAGCTATTTTAGTTAAAGGTTTTCAGGTGTTTTCAGTTGCCTAACACCAACTTTTAATTTCTTAGCTCTTTCAGATGAAATCAAAAGGCATGAGGGTGTTTTCTATGTCCAAATCAGGGATAATCTAAACTTTCTTGTTATCAAACCACATTTCTTGTGCTTTCTTAACTCAGCTTATTTACAAAGTGTGTTAAAACAAGGAAGAAATAGGGCCCTTGTATTTCTAAACCTAAATTCTCACATTTAGAAACAGCAATATGCTTATATCAACTCTGGGCACTCCTTGCTGGTACGGTACACTGCAGCACCCTTTGTGATAAAGGGTTATGAAGAAAGATGCTTATTAATGAAGCAAAATCTGATTTTCCCATATGTGTAGAGCTCTCTACATAATTCTGTGATCCCATGAGAGTTTATAAATGATGTAAAGAGAAATTAGCATAAACCAGAATATTAAACTCTCAAATCAGCCTGTTCTGACTATTAACTTTCCTCTGTGTAAGTCGAATACATTCCAGGGATAGTGAGACCCTAGATGTCTAGATATCTAGACATGTCTCTTACTTCCTGTGGTCTCTTTCCATGAGTTGGACTCTCTAGAACTCAGTTGAAACCTAATACATGTTGGAGGCAGGATCTGTTCATTCTTCAATGACTTCTACAAGCCTAGTCTTGGCATCATTCTGTGTGAAAATCAGCCTTAGCTGAAGAACTGACAACAGAATTTCTGCAACTCCTGTGATATCTGAAAATGTATTAGCTTCTATCAAGCTGATTTCTAGAATTCTTGATTTTGCTACTCTAGATACGACTTCAGGTAGGTAATGGAGTTAAAAAAAAGAGCTTTAATTTTGGGTTTTTTTAAAATGATTTTTTGCTTTTTCTCTTAAATGAGAACTAACTAAATGGTGCCTTTGAGCAGTCCCTTTTTATTTAAAAAATAATAGCAGAACGGCTTCGTTGTCTCCATAGAGGATGAATAGACCATTATTCTAAGTCATCCTCTGCTCTTATTTGTGTTCCTAATAATGAATAGCATTTCCATGATTTGACAGTTACTCTAGATTGTCAACAATGCAGATAGGAAACAAACTTGGGCTTTGTTTTCCAATGGTACTCTCATTTTAGCACACCTCATTTTAATGTAACTTCTTCCACACTTCCGTGACACAAGCCACTGAGTAGTCATTTAGTGTAATATAAATGCAAGATCTAAGATGTGCAGTAGAAACACTGTCAGTCTCTCTTGTAATTTATTATTTACGATACATTCTCATTCATTTGCAGAACAAAAGTACATCACTATGTGTTTTAACTTATTAAATAGTAGATTGTTACCTCTAAAGCCCATGCTCCAAGTACAAAGTAAAGCCTTTAACTGGAATATGTCTGATGATCACTGTGCAAACTCTGTGCAGTACAAGTGGCTACTCAAAAGCTAACATGTTAATGTAGCTGAAGAGCTGGTGAGTTGCCCAGATCAGACCTGAAACTGATCATTCTCCTGGGGAAAAAATATGGAAAAAAATGTGAACGTCTCATAGTGAATACTTTTCCTTTGTAAAAAAACAAAAATAGTTTAGAAAGGTATTCTAGATTAACAGTTTGTTCAGTGCAAGCATCCACTAGATACTAATATGAAGAGAAAGATCTGAAGAAAGAAGTTATATGTGTAATTTAGCACCTTTCATCCTAAGGCAAGATTGCATTTATTTTGTCTTCACTGTCTTTATTGGAGTTGCTAGTTTTTTGTTAGTATAGAAAAAAAAAAGAATCTATTCCGGATCCCTGTTTTTCCAAAAAATATTGCCAAAACATTACTTCAGGCACAATTCACATTCATAGATAGGTCTCGCTACTTTATTCTTGCAGAATACAAGATATCAAGAGTGCAATTGTAAATTTCTTCCAGATTAAAACCTTTCATACATTAGAGTGACAATAAAAGAGACCGAGTGTAAATGGAGATAGCAAAAGCCTTTGGAAAAGCTTTGTCTTCCATTGCTCTGTGGTCACAATGCTTGTATAGTCACACCTCAGCAGAATAAATGTAACAAAATGATAACTCAGAGGTCTCGACTTATCCAATAATTTCCAACTCTTTGTATACATGACAGCACAAGGACAAAGACAAGGGAGGACATGAGTTCCTGTGTGGTACAAATCTCTGCCATCAAGAACGACAGTATTTGAGAAAACACCTGGAAATGCCAAAAGGGTCAAAGAGGGGACATCACTGATATCAGTCAGCAGCACACCATGCCAGAACCTAAAGGGGAAAAAACTAGAAAAAAGCAAAGGTGTTACCTGAAGAACATGTTAACTAGAAGAACAAGGAATAATAATTGTAGGACCAGATACAGAGCCTTTCACTGGCCGTGGTATGGTACTGCTTTCTTTCCTCACTGGAGAAGCTGTGGCAAACATTTTCAAGCTGGGTATTTAAATCAGCATTGCTGCATACCAATCTAAATAAATTTCTTCGTGATAATGAAATCTGGCATGATCTCACTGAAAATAAAGCAAGAAGTCCTGGCACTGTCTCTGCTTACTAAGCTCTTTAATTTCTATAACTGTTTTTGTTTTATTTACCTGGGCTACTCAAAAGTTATTGTTTTATAATATCTGACATATTCATAGTACGCAAGAGAGAAAAACCTTCAGTCAGTGACCTTAGTATTGTGACATTGTGTCACGTCCTCAAAGTGGGAAATAATATCTAAATATCTGTAACGGTTGGGCTGCACCCCCTAACATTAGACATGAAAAGAATGGAGAAGAGTGGTGTCAATAACTTCTTTCAGCAAACAATTCAGCAGATGTTTCTTTAACATTTTGTCCTGACACTCATGAAAAAACATGCTTAGAAATTTCTTATTGCTCATTATGCCGATGCCAGGAAGGACAGTCTCAGAGACTGTGCTGGGAATGGAACAAAAAGATCTCCTTTTTTCCTTACAATGACAAATTTGTACAGAGCATTCACAAGTTCTGTGACTTCCTCTCCTGGATGAGGGGTCTCCACCAGCTCTTCAGTACAGTTCTGCATTTGAGGTTGTGACCTGCTGCTAAAGGGATCAGTCCTTTTCATGAGCTTGGAAATGACAGGGAAGGCTCCTTACCTCCTTGCTCAGTTATGTTTAATACCATGTTTTCCTTTGCCCATTGGTATTTTGTCCATCTGCCTATGCTGCACACAGCGATTCCTTCTGTCACATCTGGAGAGACAGTGCTGTGGTGACCGCATCCTTTTTAAGTTCATATTCAGAAATACAGACACACGGTTTTCCATCAGGCTACTTAAACATTCTCTTCATTTGTACCTAACTTGGGACAGTCTACAAGTCCCTACAATATGCCAGAAAAAAAAAACAAAGAAAGAAATAAGAATCTACCCCAGCTCTCTCCTGAGCCTGACGTGTTTGTGGACATATCAGGAAAGAGAAAGCCTGAATCTACTGTAGGGCCAAAGAGATCTAATGAATGGCCCATGTCTGCTTTGCTATATTGGACTGTAGTTAAAGTTAATGGCAATGATAGGATCTACTGCCTAGATAATCACTCTCTTTAGGCTGAAGAGAGTCTCTCACTTTCAGGTCTACAACTTCAGCCACTGGCTAATTGTGTGAATGAACGGAATCAGTTCCCTGCATAATCAATGGTAAGATAAAGATACGCAGGTAGAGCAGACTGTATTTCCCCTCTTGCCTCCTGTGGCCAAGTGTCTACAATTTCAGTGAGATAAGTTCCTGTGTCAGGCAAGTAGATAGGTGAGTGGACTTGTATCTCCAACTATTTCTTACTTAACGGTTTGAAGAGCACTGTTTATCTTATGACAGTTTGTTATTGGTGGCCAAGTTGGATATATTACACAACAAACCAAACATGGAAATAATTTATTCTGAGGGAAAACACATGCACTTGATTTAGGTTTTGAATGGTTTGAATTCTCTTCCTTTGGGGGACTCTGATTTCCTCCTGTGGATAATGATTATTGTTTCAGAGAACATATGTGTTAGCATGAAAATCCTGCAAATAAAAACACCTCACTTGAGGAAAAAGTCCTCTGTGTCCAACAGGTACAGGTTTGCAAATCCTCCTGCTGTGCTTTGATGGCAAACAGATTTCCACTGTTCTTTGGTGATACGTCCTCATGTTCACAGTGCTGCATTGTTTCCACATTCACTGTGATTTGTTTAAATAGCTTGGCAGCCCATTGCACCACCTTTTGTGCTACCACTTTAATTGGTGCACCTGCTGCCTTAGGGTGCTCTGCTAAATGGTGCCAGGGCAAATATAAACAGTCTGCAAATATGTTCAGGCTTGTCACCACTGTACTTCTCTTTATCTCATCAGGAACTGAGTCCCTGCTTTCTGTATCAATTATGCTCTCATTTAGATCAACATATATTTTATGCTTCCTTGCTGGATCATAGCATGAAGCATAACGTATCATGCTTTGCTTATGCTTTCATCAGCTTTTGCTGGTTTTCTATTCTAAGGATCTTTCAGAGACTTCATTACTCCTGTTGCTCAGGTCAGTGACAGAACACCATGTTATCTTCTTCTTCCCCTAACAGTTTAATTTTTTCACATCTTTCAAATAGAATAAATGTAAACGGAGACACAAATGTAAAAGCTTTTCAGAAGCCCAACAAAAGCAGAATTATTTTGTTCCACTTAAGCCACTTGAAGTATTTGGCTGTCCTTCACTTACACAGTTTTTAATTTAGCCACAGAACTGTAACACAAATGTCTTACGCTTTGTGAACTATAAAAGTTTCACTAGTCAGTATTCATACCTATTATGCATATCTGAAATTAAATCAAGCAACTACAAACACCAAACCATTGTATCACCTAAACAACTTAGACTGAGCTATTTTTAAGTCTTTCTTCTGTTCTAAAATCTACAATATTTGCTTAGATTCATAGTTAGTTGCTTCTTCAACGCCATTGCCCTTAACTTCTTAAGGTGTTTCTTGCTGTATATTTGCTTTGTCTTAACTGTAACTGCTTCTTCAATGTTTTTATATTTCTCAGATTACTACCTTCTGCCCTGTAGTATATGCTGTTGCACTTCACAAAACTTCTTTTATTGAAGGGAAATAAATGAGGTACAATCTGCATTTGAAAGCAGTGCTGGGATCAGGTTTGTTTAAAAATCAATGCTTTCTGCTCTAGTACCCTTAGCTGTGCTTTGTTTGTTTGACAACAATGATCTCAAGTTTCCTACGGGCTGTGGTCTCTGCAATGACTGACTTGCATTTCCACAGAGCAAAAACACTGCAGTATTAGCCTTGCAATTTAAACAGGGATGTTGCCCAGCCCTCTGGCATAACCACAGTGCTTTACAGCTGCCATATGTCGTGGTGTGGCCAGGGCTCTGCTCCCTGACATTTGGATTAGCTGAGCCAGGCCCTGTGCAGAAGCTGGCTGTAGTTGGTACCGGGGCAGCCCCCAACAGCACAGCCAGGAGGTGACTGCAGGCAGAAAAACTTAATCTGTAAATCCCTCACCTGCCTTTAACCCCTGCCAAGTGCCTTACAGGTGGTCACTGCCATCTGGTTGCCCTAAGTTAGGCAGAGGTAAACACGACCATCACAGCGTGCTCAGACACATCTCCCCAAGTCTGATGGAGGGAATTTTAATAGGTTCCCTGAGGACAAATCATACATGCAAACCTACGCAGGTCCCTCCCACATTGTATGTCACCCCGTTTGCTGACTCTGTGCTCTTCATTTAGCTTCTCCCTTGCAAAAATCCAGGGTGATACATGTGGACTGATGCATGTTTATGGCCACTGGACCTCACATTTGTCAGGGGAGATGTTCGTGCGGTTGTGGCATGCAGGACCATTTCTGTGCTTCTATGAACATTTCTTATGTTTTTTACAGGTTGATGGACGAATGACATTTCTTCTAATGTGGGATGATATCTGAGCTGTCTCAACCTGGCTGTTTCTTCGAAGTTAGGTCTTTTATTCTTTCCTGTAAAGACAGATTGAGTCCAGGCACAGCCTTTTGTGTTTTACTGGGCCCAGCATGCCAAGATCTTGATCCTTGACTAAAGGCCTTTGGCATTACTATGTTAATAACAACAAATTGTTTAGCAAGGTGATCTTGGCACCTCCTTGTAAAGCATTTCATTGTGCTTCCAGTCCAAAACAGGGTAACAGACCATATTCTAAATTGAGGGAGAATGTCAATCCCTTTTTCTTCCCTTTTCCACTAGGAGCATGCTGACATTTCCAAAAAGGCTGGATCCCTTTATTTCCATTGCATTTGGTACTTGGGCACTGCTTTCTGATGTTGTCTCTGTGAAATAATAAAAAAATCTACCATGAAGTATGATGAAGAGTTACAACAGCTAAATTAAGTTGCAGATCTTAATGCACTATAATGGAATATAACCATCTAGTTCACAGGTAGACATCTAGATGTCTTGTTCTGCAGGCTCAGTCTTACTAAATAGTAGCTACTTTCTTTGTATTTTTTTGGGATTTATGGGAATTGTGCAGGCTCTGTATTTTTGAAAACAAAGGCATGTACGGGTGATGTGTAAACAGCTAACCTTGTCTAATTTACTCTTGCAATCAATGTATACCAAAACTTTGGGTTGAGGGGTTTATTCAGTCCACAATCTTATTGATTAATGCACAAGTTGCTTATATGGTAGTTGTGCTTTGACATCTTGGGAAAACTCTCTCTATTCTCAAAGGACTTCAAGAACAAGGCTTTGTTTAATTTTCCTCACATGAAAACAAGGCCTCTGATGCCACCACCTCATGAGGATGGGCTACCTGGAATTTGGCTCCTTCATCATCATCATCTCAGCCTCCCACATGGAGTCCCTAGGTAATGGGTTCTTTTCTCTGATCCAGAAGACAGGGACTCTTGGTGGCCTGCTGTAAAACCAAGAGGACTTTCATTTGGTTATGTTCTTTTTCTCTCTGAAACCTGCAATAGCCTCTATCAACCAGAGGTCTTCTTGGTACAACCTGAGTGACCAGAACACTCCACCGCTGCTTTCTCCCTTTCACCTAAATGGAAACCCAAAATCCTTGGAGGAAGAACTGAACCAAATACCACCTGTTGGTTTTTCACTTCTCTTGACTTACAAGGGCTATGTAAATGACATTTCCTTCCACAGATCTGCCCACCTTGCCTATGGATTTCCCTCTTCAAGTAAAGTCATCTTATTTCATGGTCCTAAGACAGATAAAAATCCTCAATAAAATGTTTCCTTCTCCTTGTCCAGGTCATTTTTTGATTTAAGCACTTGCACTTTGTATGCAGTAAAGTATGAAATTTATTTTTCTTCATGAATCTTCCTACTGTGCTAAAATGCTTGCACTCTGCTCAGTGTCAGTTAATGATAGGCCATTTATAAATTAATTCAAGTGTTTAAAAGGATAATTTATACTTAGGCTAAATAGGTCTAAGTATATGTTTGGGCTTGTTAAGGTTGTTGCACATGTTTCACCTGAAAAAAAAAGACTTCCTCTTTTTTCTTTATTTCCACAATAGGACAACACTTCTTTCAAAAGGCTAATCTTCTCATGTCTTTGACTTTGCATAAAGATGA
This sequence comes from Columba livia, assembly GCF_036013475.1. Lineage (NCBI taxonomy): Eukaryota > Metazoa > Chordata > Aves > Columbiformes > Columbidae > Columba > Columba livia. The sequence continues at coordinate 58,582,354 of NC_088602.1, read as the reverse complement.
ATTCTGAAGAAATTTTGCTCTTGCTCAGGTACTCCTCTGCAGTCCTGCTGTGTTTTGGGGACCTCCTCAAGGGCATTAAGTTATCAGACAGGCAAGGTGAATGTTAGTTTTCTGAGTTGAGATAAGGAGTTTCTGTTTCTGTTCCAGCTCTGGTAAACCTTAAATCATACGTCAAATCATATATCACCATCAGAACCAGTCCCCTTTGGTTCTGTAGCCACAAGTCCTGACATCTGAATGATGGTGAGATGCTAAAGAGAAGTTTTACTTCCACTTAGAAAGTAGGGAGTTGCATGCTAGGCTCAGGGAGGTAAATAAACCAATCACTTGGGTGGAAAGCTTGCAAATGACTTTTTGTTTTCTACAGATCACAGGCTGTTCCCAGCTATATAATGTTGGCTCTTGTGGTCAAGGGAAGATAGACACAGACCTCAGATATTTTGGGAAGACTCTAGATCAATTTTGTGTTTGCAGGGAGCTGTGACATACGAGCTACCATGAATAGCACTCGGGCTGCTGTGAACTCCCAGCCAGCTGGCTGCAGGGTGGCTGAGCCAGCTCATCTGCCCAGTGGCCGGTGTAATGTCTGCAGGCCAGGAGGGACAGCTCGTTAGCTGGCAGCACAGGTAAGGGGATGGGACAAGGGACCAAGCCACTTCTTAGCATTAACTTCTTCTCTGGCCTTTTCCTCACTCTCTTTCTAAATTTTCTTAAATTTTATCCATCAAGTTTTGCTTATTTTTACTGTTGCAAACTTGGGTGCTGAGAGGTGGGCACCTACCCCCACACATAATGTTCTGCAAACTCTACAGGCCACTCCTCACAATATAGCCCTTAGTTCCTCAGCATCACTCTTCACCTCTGTAAAACAGGGTAATGAGGTTTAAATATCACGTAGACGAGGATCTGACAACCAAGCAGCTCATCTGTGAGCATAAATCCAGAATCTCACTGAAATTAAAACTATTGGAAAACTTTCCATTCCCAGTGCTTTCGTTGGTGTGCTGACCAAATGTTTACTCCAAGAGTTTCCCAAACACTGGCAACCAGACAGAGATCCTGGCAGGGCAGGAAAAGCACACACGCAAACCTCCGTTTTTTTTATACTTTAGCCTCACATTTCCTGCAGCAGCAGTGGCTTCCATGACTTCAGGAGAAAACACCAACCTCTGACCATGCCTGAATGAATGCAAATATTAACAGAAATGTCATAAACGAAACCAGTGCCCTGGTACTTCCATTTTTTACTCTCCTACTGGAAAAAAATGTAATGGTCAAAGAATGGACCTTTGTCCAAAGAGGTAAAGATGATCATGAAGGTGGATATAGATGACTTTGGCAATGAAAGACAGAGCAGGAGGGGAGAGTGAACTATTATTTACTGTCACATTTTCACCACCTTTGTTTTCTCCTTCCATGTTCTTTTCAGCAGCCCCTTTCTACTACTTCCTTTTTCCTCTCATTTATTCATGTTCTCTGTCCCATCACTTCCAACACCTTACAGTACCCACACAGTCCAGCAGAGAATCTAAAGGGGAGAACGGGAACATGGGCATCAGCTTCCAGCTATTCCAGTGCTGCCACTGCCATACATGGGTGCACTTTCTTCAGGCTTGCTTGGCACAGCCCTCCTGCAGAGGCCAGGGATGATTGGAGAAAGGGCAGTGCTGCTCGATGATACTGTGGAGAGCAGTGATTGGCACTGCTCAGGAGCTGCTCCATCTGCCTGTGGACCTCACCTCTCAACTCAACTGTGCAGCAGGTGCTTTGTAGGGTTATTTTAGCATTGCCTCTGTAGTTATCTGTGGCGCTTGGGGACCCCAGTCATGGCCCAGGACTTCACTATGTTTGGCATTATCCTAACATGAAAAAGACGGTGCTTTGTAGGGTTATTTTAGCATTGCCTCTGTAGTTATCTGCAGTGCTTGAAGACCCCAGTCACGGCCCAGGACTCCACTGTGTTTGGCATTATCCTAACATGAAAAAGACGGTGCTTTGTAGGGTTATTTTAGCATTGCTTCTGTAGTTATCTGCAGTGCTTGAAGACCCCAGTGATGGTCCAGGACTCCACTGTGTGTGGCATCACCCTAACATGAAAAAGACGGCACTTTCCTCCACTGAGGCAATCCCCAAACCTCACCAGGACACTTTTTAGGTACGATGCCAGCAGGCAGAGCATCCAGAAACCCCTTTTTCAGGCTGATTTACGCAGCTTGTGGCTATGTTGGCCATTCGTGTTCTTTGAGACCACGGCGTGACAGAGACGGGCAAAAGCCAGCCGTGGTGTAGGGACCAATTCCAAGGGGTCATGTCACTTCGTGGGGGCGCAGGGGCCCGTGTGCAGCTTTAGAGCAGCCCACCTGTCCCCCGCGGCGGGCGGTACCGGGCCGGGCCGAGCCGTGCCGGGCCGCACGTGGGTACGTGACGGCGCTCGGGGCCGGCGGGGCTCGGCGGCTCCTCCTCCCCCGGCGCCCGCCGGCGACTGGGCGCCGAGGCTGCGGCGGGCGGCGCGGGGCGGCGCGGGGCGGGGGTGCTGCCTCCTGCGCGGCGGTGCGGGGCGCAGCGGCACCGGGGCCGGGAGGCGATCGGCCCGCGCGGGCGAGGGCGGGCGGCGTCGCGGGGCGGCGGCGGCGGCGGCGGGGACTGCGGGGCATCGGCGGGGGCTGCGGGCGGGGTCCGCGCCCGCGGCCGGCAGCGGTGTCTGCGCCTCAGCCGGGCTCGGCCGGGTGCCGGTGGTGCGCTCCTCTCCCGCCGCGGGGCTGCACAATGGCAGTCGTTCAGTAGGATGGATCCTGCCGTGGCTTTTGTTCTGCAGATCCACCCATCCTCCTAGCAGTCAAGTACCCAGGCTATGGTTTTCTCTCTGGGGATCTTTCTTCCGCGTTTTGCCGGTGTCTCTGATGAGGTTTTGGCCTCGGCTGGGATTTCACTACCTTACTTTTCGTTTGGCTTCACGCTGAAAAAAAGGGATTTCTTTTATTTTCTCTCCACGCTTTTGGTTATAATCCAATGTTGTTCTAGAGGGAATAACCATTCAGCCTGGCTGAAAAAAAGCATCCGTTGAAAAGTCTCAAAGAAATATACCACGTGAGGAAAAAAAACTGGGAGAAGATCGGAATATAATCATTTTTTCTATGATAAAACTGGTGCCCCGCTTCAGGAGAACTGGTCTCAATTTATTATTATGCAACCACAAGGATCTCTTCTTTCTCAGGGTGTATAAGCTGCTGGATTGCTTTTCGCCCAAATCAATGTGGTTTCTTTGGAACATTTTCAGCAAAGGATCGCATATGCTGCAGTGTCTTTGTGGCAAGAGTCTTAAGAAAAACAAGAACCAAACTGGTAAGCAATCCATTGCACTGCATTGTTTTTCTTTTATGCTATCCTGTCTGTTGCTCGCCGAGGTAGATCTGCAATCCTGCTGAGGGGAGAAGGGGGAAATATAACGAGGCCAGCACGGACATGCATGTGCATACGTGTATGAATAAGCAAGGAGCGGTTTGGATTAGGTTCATCCACTGTCACCACGGAAAATAAAAAAAAAATCAAAGGCGACCCTAGCCCAGCCTGCATTTCCTAGTTTCTATGTGCTGTTTCCAAGGAGGAAACTTTTATTATTGCTACCCTTTTTGAGGGGAAGCCAGTAGAGTCCCCCGTCTCCTCCGTCCTCGATGCGAGCCCCCCGTGTGCGTACCCCCAGACAGTTTTGGGAAGAGGAGCCTGGGTCTCCCGTGCTGGTGTGAGCCGGCCCTACCTGCGGTGGGTGAGTGAGCCGGGGCTCAGGTCCTGCACAGCACTTTCTGATTAGCTTGCAATATGTCACCCCCCGACACACACACACCCGCCTCATTTGGTTCTCTGAAGTCAAGCCCGACACCTCCGCCCCCGGACTGGGGGCTCCCTGTTGTCACTCAGTCCCCCGGCACTTTAGGCCGGGAAGATGGAAGGGGGCTGAGGAAAGGGAGTGGACACTTTCTTGGGGCTTGTGCCCAGACGGCAACTCAGGCACCTATGCCAAGCAGCAGCAGCACCGCCTGGGTGGCTGCGTCTCCTCCGCCTCTCCCTGCCGGGATGACCCTCTGTGGACACGCCGGTATCTCTGCCTGCGTCTCCATGTCTGCCTGGCAGCCAGGATCATGCGCTTCGGTTCAGCCCGGCTCCGAGGGGGAAACTTGCAGTACATTACATAAGAAATGCAAATGCAGGTGCTCCGGGCCGCCCGGTCCCGGGGGGTCACGCTGCTGCTGTTGCATCTCTCCCATCCCTCTTGCTCGGGGCGGCCGGGCTGCCAAGCCCGCCGCTTTGGCGAGCAAGGTGGGCGAGAAGGGATGCTCGGCGGGCGGGGGGACCGGGAGGTTTTCAGGGGAAATACCGGCCCTCCCCGCCCCCCCTCACACTGGGCTCTGGTCTCCCTCCCCCCGCCGCTGCCGTGCTCACTCCCCCCGGCCGGCAGGTTGTCTGCAAGCACTTGCGTGCCTGGGGAGGCGAGAGCCACTGGAGCCCGGGTTGTGAAGGGAGGGATGCCGTGTCTGTGCGGTGGTGTGTGTGTGTGTGCCGGCTGCCCTGCAGTGGCAGCTCCCGAGCAGGAGGCTCCTGACGCTGGCACTGCAGTGTAGTAGATCATAGGCTCTCGTTGCCTCTCTGACACCCCAACATCAACAAGCAGCAGCCCTAGCAGCCCGCACCCTTCTCCACCCCGGCAGCCGGAGTGCCCGCTCCTGCTTTGCCCAGCTCAAGACCGGTGCAGAGAGTTGTGCTGGGCACCTCGGCGGATTTTTTCTCTCCCCATCTCGTTCCCGTTTGCCAGCTTGTCTCGCCCCTCTCCTCCCCGCCGCTGCCTCTGCAGCAAAGAACAGCCACTTCTCAGCATACCAAAGAGACCGAAATGCCCCGCCGGAGGCTGCGCTCAGCCTCCCGCAAAGTGCTTTTTGCTTCATTCACCCCTTGGCGCTGCAGCGAACCTCCTCCCCCGGCCGGAGACATCTTCCAAGCCGTGTGCCTCCCCCGCGGCGGGATGGGGCGGGCAGGGGCAGGACAGCCGCCCACCTTCTTGCATCCCCTGGGGACCCCCCCGCTCCCCCTGCCCGGTCTGCGCATACCGTGGCCGTGACCGCAGGGGGAGGTCGGAGCCGCGGTGTGGCACTGCCTGCCCTGCCCACTGCCGATCGCCCCCCGGGAGTGCAGGCTTCAGCGCCGGGGTGCAATGAGGCGACGGTCCGAGGAAGGGCCTTGGCGAAGGTGGTGGTTTCTAGTTTGCATACCGGAGGGGAGAAGAACAGGCGTATAACACCCCCGCCCCCCAAAAAAGGCCCGTGTCCTTTCCTTGCGGAGGGGAGGCTGGTAAGAAAACGGCCCCTGAAGCCGAGACGTGTTCTGTGGAGTGCCAGGCTCCCTCATCACACACACCCCCCTTTTCTCCTCCCCAGGGACTTTGCCGCACTTGCCCCCTGTGCCCGGGACGAGTGGGTTTGGGTGTCAGGAACGACACTGCACCCCGCCGCCACTGCCACCCTGCCTGGGCAGAGCTGAGCCGGCCCACCGGGTGCCAGGGGAGGGGGAGCCGATCTGAGCAAGCGGGGCGAGCTGGTGAGGGAAAGAGTCTTGGGGAGACGGGCTGGAGGGGTCGCATTTCCCCGCTGCCACGGGTGCCAGGGAGGCACAGGGCGGTCGGATAGCTGAGCGCCGAGGCGGGGGGCTTGCGGTTGTTGTCCCCACCGGCCAGATCCGTGCTCTCGCTCTCCGCCCCTCACAGTTTGCGGCGCTCTGCTCCGGTTCGACGTGAGCCGGGACGCCGAGCCCAGCCAAGCCGCATGCCCCATCCTGACATCCCGGTCCCGCTGAACTGCGGCTAACTGTGCGGGCAGGCTAACACTTCGCTTGGCCGGATTAGTTGGTAGCTCGACCCCAGGCGCTGTTACTCTGGGGGAAGATCAAAGCCATCCGGGCCCGGAGGAGAGCAGGGAGCCACTACCGTGATGCCTTGACTCCCCCGATGCCCCTGGCCGTGGGACTCCCCCTGTGCGGGCAGCTCTGCCCGCTGGAACCGGCGAGCCCCGTCCCCGCTGCGGCACGGAGGACGCACTCCCCCTTTCCCCCCAGCCCTCCCCCGACCCCCTTTGCCCGCTAAACTTTTCAGGAGCGATTGGTCTTTTTGGTCTCAAAAGGCACCACATGAGCGAGCAGCTGCGGCTGATCCAGCCGTGCAGAAAATCAAGCAGGTTAGGCAGCTAAGGTTGGCTGTAATTTCAGTTTATTTAGTTATTTTTCGGCCTGCTGCCCTTTTTTTTTTTTTTTTTCTGGTCCCTTTCGACAGCTGGTCTTTTTCCAGAAATGGGACTGGGTGGCTCCTTTCCAGATGTTCTCTGCTTTGTATTTGCTCTGCATCTCTGCCTGCAGCTCTCTCCTCCCTGTGACGACCTCCTGCTAGGGCTCCCCTGCCTTCCCCGGGGGCCCCAGCTTGCCCTGTTGGGGTTACTGGCACCAACCAGAGCTCTGAAGTGAGGGCAGAGTGGGACAGAGAGGGCTGGGGTGTCCACTTCGGTAAATGCAAGTCTCCGGCAGGGTTGCTCTGGGAGGCATTGCTTTATCCATGACAGAAATGCAGCTGGCTGAAAACCCTTTGTTTCAAACTTGAGATCCTGGAAAGAGGACCTGCCTTTGATTGTTGCAACTATTTACCTCTTTACATTTCTTCATGAGGAGGAAAACTTTAAGAATCAAGATGTGTGGCTTTGCTTGCATCGATTGATTTTTTTTTGAAATTTCTTGAGTTTAATAGTCGAAAGAGTAATAAACCCTCACATATCTGTAGCATCATGTCCATCATGAAAATATTTGCAATGTGTCAGGTTCCCTGAGTCGCTCTTGCTCTTGTAATTATTCCCATCTAACTCTGCCCTTTCAGCTTGTCATACACACAGAGAGGACTTCACAAAGTGCGAGATAAAAGAGGCTTTTTCCCACAAAGCATTACAAATTGCTCGAGACCATAAGGACTGAGCCAGGGCTTGCAATGATAAGATGCCAACCTGGTGGCTTCCCTTCCAAAGCTCTAAACTGAGTATGTTCTGTTAGGACATGGCTAAGTTATGGGGAGGACTTGGTGCTTGAGGGGAAATGGGTAAGGAGAGTATCTCTGGGTGTTTTTAAAGCAAATGTGAATAGATTTTTTTACCAAATGGCAGCTGTTAGGGTGCCCATGGGAGATGAGTAAATTGGCTGGAGTACTAGATGCGCCTATGTCAGGAATTGCTATTCACATTTCACTCCTGGTGGCAGCCCAGCAGACAGAGAATGGATCAGGTTTCCTCTCCATTTACCTCCAAGGAGAGGCATCTCTCCAACTCAGTCAGAGGTGTTGACAGGACAGTAGATGGAAATTGGCATTACTATAAATATGTTGCTGATAGAGGAATTTGGTTTCTGTTGGTATCAATCCCATATCAATCTGAACCCAAAACCTCTTTAAAGATAAGAGCATGTGAAATGCAGGCTGTGGCTGAACTGGGATCTTTGTGTAGTCCCTTGTTAAACTCCTCCTCCATAAGACAGACACTGGTTTTTTATGGTTGCTTATAATTTTGAAAAAGTTTCCAAACACAGCTCTACGAGACTGGATCTGTTTGAAGCAGAACCTTGGGTCCTGCCCATAAAATATATAATGTGTGTCTATGTGAATTCTAAGAAAATTTCCATCCTCCCACCCCCTTCCCCAGCCTTCTTACTCATAAAAAACAAACCTCCCACTAAAAGACAAAGGATATTTTGCCTCTGTAAGAGCTGCAGGGTCGGTCCTTGAAGTATCTTTCACATAGGTCTGAAAAGCAGCCCTGACTGCCTAAATACCATAATTCCTGTATTGTTAATCAAACTGTGATGTGTTTCTCTTGTTCAAATGTAAAATTGCCTATTTACATGTATCTCACCTACTGAAATTTTGCCCTCTATGGAATACATTTCCTGAATTTATACAAATGTAATTATTCTTGATCAAATTAAATGGCATATTTTACTTGTTAATGGGTGAAATTTATGCCTGCTCATGCATCTCCCTACTGTGATAAAATGCTTGCACCTAGTTCAATGTCTGCTAATGACAGGCCCGTTATAAATTAGTTAGTATATACAATGGATGACTTAGGCTTAGGGAGGATGTGAAAAATGCATTTACAGATATCATTGGTTTAAATATTTATATTTATGCAGTTTTCATTTCAGTTTGATGTTTATTCTACTTACCTACTCTATGTTAAGTGTATTAATTTTGAGTTAAAATTCCTATCTACTTCAATTTTCCATAAGGAATGACTGAGACATCTAGAATTTGTCTCTTTGCAAAGATTTTCGGTCCAGTTAATGCCTATAAAAATACAATATGGAAAGGAGAGAGTTGTTTGAAACTGGAAGTCCAGTTTTTCAAGAGAACTTCATAAACCAAAAGAAGCAGAGCATTATGCTGACTGGGGTGGTATTCCATAGTTGGTGGGGCCACTGTTGACGTTTTTGTGTAACCGCTCAACATGTAGCATGAAACACTGCAAGTCTAGAATGTGGTTGGATAAATGAAGTGGTTGTGTGCGAAGTAAACTCTAATGAATATTTACAGACATTTGCCTAATGTGCTTGTGAGCACTGAGTCCTACTGGAACAGGTTTCCTTCAGTCGAGGATTAACTTGTTACTTTGGGAGCAGTGATGTGTTTCTATACCTAATTCTGTTTCAGATGGCTTTTGTGGTTTTGGACACACAGTCACTTCACTGTGCCCTGCTTTCCTGCTTGTTAAAAATCACAGGCAATGTCTGAACATTGCACACGTATGCTGTTGGTCCTTTCATTTGCTTTTCGCATTTCAGTGAATGATAGCTTTTCAAAGACAAATTACTAGTTTACTGAACAACTTACTGAGTAACAAAACATAGAATGATCTCAAGATTTTTCAGTCTCTGTTGTGAAAAAAAAATGCTGTGGTGTAGCACAAGGCTTGATGTACAATTAATGTACCTGAGAGCTATTTGCCACTGTACAGAAAGACTGAATACAGTAGGAAATAAACTTTGCAAGACTGGAGCCATGTTTAGTTCAGAAAGAGCCCGCTTCTTGCACAGTGTGTCCACTTTCAGAACATAAAAAGCGACCGGTAAGAAAATATTTCTATTGAAGACCATGTGATTAAGTACTCAAAGGAGTATTTTCATCTTCAGACTGGATATTAAGAAAATTATTTATTGTGTTCTTGAAGTGGATCCTTAGAGGTTCTGAGCCACTCAGAAGTAGCAAAAATTATCATTGCAAAAGGAACTGATGGTATTTGGCACTATGATGGACTGAGCCCACAGTGAACTAAATGTATGTAAGTGGCATATTCTTTTTAATATACTCTACAGCAAAGGTACATAGTGCACGAATAATTAACTAAGTTGTTATTCAAATCAGGAGCACGCTGACTTTGAGGAGGATCTTTTTGAGGGCAAAACCTCAAAAATCATTAAGTAAAAGGCTTTTAGTGGGTAAATGGAATGCAGGTTTGTTGTATCTGTCGCATACACTACACTCACATTAGAAGCACACACATTAAATAGTAGCAATGGAAGTAAATAGTCGCTGATGAGACAGCATTGAGAAGTCAGAATAATAATATCTGTAGTAAAATTCAATGCACAAGTCAGAATAATAACACCTTCTGCAGTAAAATTCAATGCACTAGTTTAGGTAACATACTGTGTTGAACATAGTCAACATTTTAATAGATGGAGAGTTAATATTGGATGGTTGTGTAGGTCAAATGACAATAAATGACATGCAGTCACTAGCAGAAATTGATGGTGTAATTTTAATGTCCATATTTTGTGTTTTCACTCTGACACCTGCTTATTTTACTTTTAACTGGAAACAGCATGAGAAATTGCACTGAACAAGTTTAACGTTTGCATACAGAAGGCAGTATCTTGGAAATTACTTGGCTTGATCATTCCATGGCACTAAAATTAACCTGATCCCATCAGGCAGTAGAATCGAACCAAGGTTAAACATTTTAATTCCATTGGAATTGTTTTGGCTTTTGCTCTCAGACAGTGATGCAAATAAGCTGTAATCCTCTATGAAAAATTTGTTTTAAGGAGATTCCAGAAAGGTCTATATTTCACTGAACTGGTAGGGGAATAGACTTTACTGTTCCCTGAAAATTCATCACATGGTCCATGTTTTTTTTCGTGTGGCTTCATCATCTGGAAAGATGAGAACACAGTGAGGATACAGAACGTGCGGGACTCATGCCTCAGCTCTTGAGCATGTTTTCTCTCCAACTCTGGGCCCTGTAAGAAAAATAACAAGACGCGGAACAAATCTAGATTTGATTCTTCCCCTAATCTATCCTCGCAGTTTTCAGCTATCCCTGAACTGTCAGAGCTTTTATTCAGGCCACTGCGTGTAGTAGCCTCTGAAGGAGCTACACACCTCTACTTGTCAAACAGCATTTCTGGGTTTGGACATCAAAAACTTTGCAGCGGAGCAAGCTCCACATAGCCATGTGTCGTTTGGAAAGGGGTTTGTACTTTCAGGGGGTACTCCTTGGTTGAAAAACAGAGGCTAACACTGCTATTCCTGCTCTGTGTTTGTGATTACCGATTACAGGGGGATTTTCAGGGCTCACTATCTCATCCATGAGGTGAAAGACACTTCCTTCATGGTGCCTTCTCCTTCCTTGAACTGTCAGAAAATACTCGTCATTTCTATAATATCAGTTCCTGTGCAGTGTAACTTGCCTTTGCTGAGGATATTAGATGTCTCTGACTTTGGAGGACAGACGAGACAACAACTGACACATCCCTCTGCATGAGCCTCTGTCTCTGTGGTCCTCCTGGATCAGTGGGTGTTTCTGGTTGTGTACATGGATATGCTCAGAGCATTGCCCACATTCTCACCACAGACCAGAAGCTCATGAAACTGTAGGTCTGTGAGGAGCTGGGAGTCCTGTATTGGCAGGTTGCCTATGCTTTTGTCCAGCTAAAAGGAGTTAATTCCTATGGATTTTCTAGGCCTATGGGATAAGGGAGTATCTCCTGCAAAGGGCATGTTTTAACAAAGTCCTTCCTCCTGAGGAAAGAAGGAGGATATTGCTCCCTTGAATAAACTTTTGAAGAATTAAGCTCTGGTGTGACTGAAAACTAGAATTTTATACCAGCATTGAATGGTTTGAATAGGAGAGAGAGACTGCATATAAAAGCAAAGGCTTCTGTTTACATATAAATCTCTTGGATCTCACCAGTGCTAGTAAAGGAAATACAGAGGAATTTCATTGCCCTTTAATGAGGTTTGAGCTGAAAATGTTAATTTAAAGAAGGAAAGTTGTCCAGATTTGTTACTCTTTCAGTAAATTTATTTCTAAGCGTGTCCTGCTACATTTAAACAAAAACGTGCAGATTAAACAGTTCCCAATTCACGCTTCTCATTAGATAAGTGCATTATAGAACATTAGTCTTGCCCAATAGCTTCTACAGGTATCAGTCATTGCTATTATAGGTACATTTATTGACATCGAATGAGATGAACAGGAACTACCACTGTAAAACATAGTGAAAAACATAGAAAAAGATGTGAACAGATTACAGAGTAAGGAAACATTTTAAAATATAGCTAAATCATTAGTACAGCAGTATCTTATAAAACAGAGTATTCTATCAGGAACATCTTAATAAGGGTTAAATTAATAGTAGTGCTTATTAATTCATAGTTCTCAGGATGTGAAAAAACACTTTACAATTCTGATTTGCTTGCAACTAGAAATTACATGACAATACCCAGACTGCTAATAGTCCCTGAGAAACTAAACCTAAACGTGATTTAGGCAGATTATCCCACTAGGAGATCAACCCAAGATCTTAGATGTGAATTAACTTCAGACTGTCTTAAAACCCAGATGCAATTTTGTGGCTTGGACTTGTTCAGCTTTCACCAAAATTGATGTTTTTAAATTTATAAAGCCTTGTGACCCCCAGAGATTTCCTCCTAGCCCCTTGCCAGTAAAAATTGCTGTTTGTTTGTTCCCATGTGAAGGTGAATTTCTGACCTCAAAAACTAGGGTTATATGAACTTTCAGCACAGACCTTTGCTAGTCTCCTGGCTTTACTCACACCTGTTTTATCTCTGTGAATATGACCTTGACCTGTCCCAAACACTGTCATGTCCTTTATAGCCTCTCACATGTCTTTCAGTTATTTCACCTGTTGCTTATGCAGGCATCTCGTCTTTTTACTTTGGGTTAGGGTCTCTCAGGAAAATTATGCCTTAATTATATTTCTTTCAGATATTTTTGTGTTCTTTCTGCTACTTTGAATAATTAGCTACTGGCAGTGAGCAGAACGACTGCACAGGTTATTACTGATGTGATAGATATTTGTGATGGATGAGGGTTAGGCTCATGGTCTATCCTTTGTTTTATTGAGCATGAACTGTATGAGTGGTTTCCCACTTTCTGCTAATTCACAGTAGCAGAACAGTAGCAGAAGTACATAAATACAAAGGCAGTAAAGCAATGGTGATTGATAAGGAAAATACAGTAAAGTCAGCAAGAGGATTCAGAAGACCTAAGAACAAATTTTATCCTTTTCATTTGTTTTGAGGATTGTTTGATGATATTACTTACTTGAGGATAAAATGTTTCCTGTTGGATTCTGATGTTAAGGCAGGGAACCTCAGCTTTCAGGAAAGTTTTCTGGATAATACTGGTGAGCTATTCTTACTTGACCTGCTGAGGAGCTCATCCTGGCATTGCCTACTCACATGGGTGGTATGTGCATCCTTGAATCTTGTGGTACCCTGCTGAAGTGTTCCCAGAGAGCTACAAAATCCAAGGCAGAAGTAAGCCGTAAGTTGTGCAGGCTAGGTTAAAAACTTTAAATTAAAATATTGGGAGAAACAGCAGCATGAGGGTTCGTTATGTTTGCTGAGACCCATTTTCCTTGGCTTTCAGTGGGTAGTTGGAGTGACTATGATTTAAATTGCCTGCCAAAAAGAGTACCTGCTTATAGATTTAAGATGGAGGATGAAGATAAATACTAAGCCTTTGTAGTCATATACATAGGTTAAGAATTTGGGGGTGGAACTTGATAAGTTTGAACAAAAGTAAGTCAGAATGCAATGTTAGTACATTAGGTGAGATTTTTTTTTGTGTGCTGTGTGGATGATACATGAATAGTGTGGGATGCTTTCTCTCCCACTTATCCTCAGAGAGGGATAAAAACCAGAATGACAAAAGAAATTATAAAGTAAATAATAAAGGGATTAAAGGAATCTGTCATCATTTAGAAAGGTTAGCGATAGAGTCCTACAGGCAAGCAGAATTTAGGAATTGTTTAAGCTACTTATCAATCAAAGAGCAAATAGATCTGAAATTTAAGGACATTTTCATGGGAAACATCTATTTCTAGAAGTGTTTCTTTCCCAAGGACATCTAAGCGAGTTAAATTGGAGAGTGCATCTTCTCTCAATTTATTCCGTTTATAGCTATCTCACCAAAGGTGAGATATCCTTGTAAATGTTACTTTGCTTTTATAAATCAAGGTGCTCCCACATTCTCATGAGTCTACCTGTTGTCACCATGCAGCCCTGAAGGACTGGTCTCCAGGGTGACCTCAGGCTGAGAGTTTGGTGGCTCCTGCCCACTTGCCTGCTGTCACAAGGATGCTCTGCAAGCCACCTGCCCTTGCACGCCTGGCAGCACCTGCTGTTTTGGTCCTGCACAGGCATTTGGAGTCCTATGTGTTCTCCAGTTGCCTGGGCTAACACCTGTGAGGTCCCCTGTGGAGGAGATGGCACATGAGTCTACTTGCGAGGTCGGCCCTCAAGCTCAACTGAAACAGTTGATGTAGTTGCCACAGTAACTGCTGGTGAGAGGAAATCTGTTATTTCCCCACTTCCTCCCAAACTGATTTACAACACAACTATAAACTGTAGAGCTTTGTCCAGTTCTGGGCTCCCCAGTTTAAGGAATTACTGGAGGGAGTCCAGTGGCGGGCTACAAAGATGATGAGGGGTCTTGAGAATCTTTCTTATGAGGAGAGACTGGAAGAGTTGGGTCTGTTCAACCTGGAGAAGAGAAGGGTGAGAAGGGATCTTATAAATGCTTACAAATATCTCAAGGGTGGATGCCAAGAAGATGGGACCAGGCTTCTTTCAGTGGTGCCCAATGACAGGATGAGGGGCAATGGCACAGACTGAAACACAGGAGGTTCCATCTAAACATGAGGAGAAACTTCTTTACTTTGAGTGTGCCAGAGCACTGGAACAGGCTGCCCAGAGAGGTTGTGGAGTCTCCTTCTCTGGAGACATTCAAAACCTGCCTGGACATGTTCCTGTGTGATCTGCTCTGGGTGAACCTGCTTTAGCAGGGGGGTTGGACTAGATCATCTCCAGAGGTCTCTTCCAAGCCCAGCCATCCTGTGATCCTGTAATTCTATGAGCTATGCAATGCTGGAAGCATTTAAATAGTTTTTGTCTCTGTCAGGGGGTTTCAAAAGCACTTCTGCGCACTTGCAGGCATTAAGCACTAAAGGAGGGTTGCATAGGTTCAATATAATTTTCCCTTTTCCTTCCAATAGCTTATTAGGTCCACAGTCAAATAGACTACGAATGTTAGGTGCCATTCAGACCTAGTAGATTACCATAAATCTGTGTCAAGAAGTTTACATTGGAGATCTTAAAGTAACTTCAAAGGGAGAGCCAATCTCTTCTTCTCATTAACAGATGGCAAGTAAGAAGTGTGAGTAAGAACTGTCCACCTTCAGCTTGGCATTGATATCCTTCCCCCACCTTAAACTCCCCCTAGTTGCTCAGGAACCTAAGATTGAATTTATATTGCTTAATTAAAATGGGACCAGGGACTGATCCAAGTCCAAATGGCTCTGGCTGGCTCGTCTCCACATTATGTGCAGTTACCACCCTCCCTAGAAGATTTGGCTTTTGGTTCAAAACTGCCTGGGACTTTAGGAACAAGTGTGTGTGACCAGGATCTAGTGCTTCTTTTATTTAGCAGTATGAGCACAGACAAAGAGGATCAGAAAACCTCTTTCACCTCCACTAAGGAACATTAGGGCAAGCTCTGCTTTTAGGGTGCTTTCCTTGTGCTCCCAGCCTCAGTGTGGGAACACACCTAGGCTAATAACAGCATTTGACACCGTCCCAGGCAGGCAAGGGGACCTTAGAGCTTCAGTAGAAGGGAAGAATCCCAGCTTCATCCTTTGAGGAAGGAACACCTAGAAAGGGGCTTCCCACAGGCTCCTGGTTAACCCTGTGAAAAGCTGGTGGGGAAAGACAGCAGAGCACCCCGCTTCAGAGTAAGTCTGGCAGAGATGAGCAGCAGAGACACAAGTCTGCAAGGAATGAACCATACTCGATTTCTGAAGAGGGCAAACCAGACAGGAAGGGAGGCTCAGTCTTGCTGGCTAAAGCAATAGATTTCCCCTTTCTCCTCTCTCCATCAAGAACATGCAGCTCCAGGGTAAGGAAGAGCTGAAGGACAGGAGGTTCCCTCTGTCCCTAAATAAAACCTTTTTCTTCCACTTCACTGACTCATACTTGTTTTCCTCCTCACTGACCTTACTAGGGATCACCCCTTCTTTTGTGTGAGCATGTGCAATGAAACTGGTCAACGCTATTGGTCATCTGAGTAACTTGTTTTACTGCACACACATCTTCTATTAAATGACCTATGCAGACACTGACCTGAGTTGCTGCTGTGTGTACTTTTTGATCTTCCTTTAGTTAAAGGCTATATATTACTTCCCACATGACCACTGGTCCCTCAATTTCTTTATATAGTTATGAGAGGCACAAGTAAAGAAACATTTTTACTGATTATTGATGCTTTAAATATTTTGACAGGCTAAATCTGGTCATGGTCTGTGGATTAAAAGGGTCTGTCTTATGCTCGAGTATATCTGTTTGTATTTTGCCTATATTAATGAAAATTAGAACTCATAAAGCATTTTTGATAGTTTTAGGGAAAATCAGTTTATAGCACTTGGAATCTCTTGATTCTTTTCTCTGAGGGTGTAAAGGATATGTTTACTCTTGCATTTAATGCTAAATATGAAAAGGTTGAATTTAAGCTGTGGATTCTCCTCTTCCGTGAATTTTCCTTATGGTAACTGTTTCTTTACAAATTAAAAATTTGAAAAAACCCATGTGTCATTACTTAATCTGGGACTAAGAAGTGTGTTGCATTTAAGGAGAACAGAGATTTTTATGTTTTCAATGCCTGCAATAAAGCCAATTGTGAAAAGCTCTGATTAGGGGACATAGTTTTTTGTTGCCTTAAAATAAAACATGTGAGCTTGTTACAAAGAGTTGAAGTTTCTGGAACCACTCCGAAGATTTGGAAGTTGAGTCAAATCTTCTAAGATGGCAAAGTCTTTTTATGAATAGAGAAGTAAAAGACTTTTAGTATAAATATTTCTCAGTTTATTAGGTATCTTGTAAACTGTTTCTTCAGTTCATAGCACATTAATGTAAACCTGTGTAGGACCTTTCACATGGCATGGCAATTAAGCCAACTTGGGCCAGACTAACTGCCTTGAGATTCTTTCCAAGACTGAAAATATTTTTTATTCATTCCCCCTTCCAGCCTGGGGAAATGAAGTTTTTTGGTGTCTCCTCATTTACAGTGTCTTCCTTTTTGGCATGCTACCTGGAAGCACCAGCCTTAATCCTCCTTCTGGAAGTTCATTGATATTTGCTTTATGCTGCATTGCTCCATTGTTAGATTAGGTCATCAAATACCTCCAAAGAAGGGTTTTACAGGAGGAAAAACGGAGCATTCTCTCCATGGCCCAAGGAAAAGAAGGGGAGTTTTTTTTGGTCTTGACACACTGCTTTGGGTTTTTAAAATCCAGCAAATCTAAATACTCAAATCCTTCATTCCTAATACACTGCTCTGTGATCTCTCTAAGGAGAGGACCCTGTTTCTGTTGAAGACAATAATATTCTTGTACAGATCAAATTTTTCTGTGCTTAATCTACTATTACTTCAATAATTCTTACAGCATCAGACTCAGTCTGCTCCATCTTTTTGTCTCTTTTAACTTCCAGTCACAATTTACAGAACAAGCATGTCTTCCCCAGTTTGCATTCAAGGGCATTAACATATAATGAATCTAATCTAGGTCTACAAAAACCCAGTAGAACAAATAGCAAATGAACGGTTGAGACAGGACAACCATTTCCCCCCTGTGGACACGATCCTCCTGGGTGTTCGCTCTAAAGAAAATCAAGCTTTTTCCCAGAATCCCAAAGTTCATGTATTTTTCATTGCTTTCACTATTTTAGGTACAGGCAACAGTAGGAACCAGAACAAGCTGGAAGTTACACAAATAGATTCCAGAAGTCTCAGTATGTCTTCAATGAAGGACCTTGAAGCAAGTTTACAAAACGAAAGGCTGAGTTAGCATGAATTTCTAATCCTTTTGAGAAATACTTCTAAAAAAAAAGGAATATCAGAGAATAAAAGTTCAAACTGCCAACATTGCAGTATACAAATTAGTAAGTGGGTCACCTGGTAGTCTCCCTGCCCCTGACACATGGCACTAATATTTTCTCCCTGAGGGGGATGTGCAACAACAGTATCCTATGTCCTTGACAGAGTATTATATTTAAAAAAAAAAAAATTGTTATTTTTTAAAATCTAGTACAGAATGATCTGGCCAGTGTAGAAGTATGTGCCATCTGTTGATATTAACAGTACTTTTCAAAGGATAGTGCTAAAAGTATTGGTTCTTTTAAGCTTAGATATAATGGTGAATTTATAAAGCTTCTGAAAGAGCACTGTCACATGCTGCCCAGTGGACAGCAGCAGACTCTTCAACTGATTATGAAATAAAGGACTATCATAAAAATAAAAAAAGTAAAATTTCTTGCTTTACATTCAGCGCTGTTTGACTTAGGAGGGTATTTAAGCCAAAAAAGTTTGTGACACTAAACCCAGTGTTTGTGGTACCTCCTGCGACTGCCTAAGCTTCTAGAACTCAGACTACATTGAGACAGGTGGCCAAGGTAGTGAAGCAGTGTTTTCTGGAGAGTTTATAGGAATCAATTATATGCAATTTGTTTAAATTAGTGGTGAGCACTTCTACAGTAACAATTATCTTAGTGCTAGTAGGAGTGTTTGGAGTGTGGTACTTTGTGTGCTCAAGTTTTACCTGTGCTTCAAGAGTAGCCAGATCCTTTATCACGGCCAATACTTTCAAACAGATAGGGCAAATCTGAAGCTTTATTGCTCAGGTATTTTCACGAGCTCATTTTACATCAGTGTACCTTTGCATTCCTGTCTTGTTTTTTTCTGTTTTGTTCATAACTGGACAAACTATTACCACCCTATTTTCAGGGTCATAAATTAGCCATAGCTCTTACATCTCCTGTCACAGCCCTGTCAAAATACCTTATTTTTGTCACTGTATTCCACAGGTGCTGACTGGGTGGACTGCTTCTGCCCCTAGATGCATTTACTTAATTAGAGATTAGTCAATATTTTAATTCAAATACATAAATGTTATCCTGTTACAGAGTTTAACCTGTATTTCCCTTTCATTGCCTACAGATGACGTGGGCATAGGAAAATTACTTTTGCCAGTGTCATGGTTTCTGTTATAGTCCATCTGCTCATTCTGCTCCTTCCTCCTCCAGCTATCTCTCCTCATCTTCATTTCAGATACATTTGTTAGTGAGAGAGTCAAAATCCTGCTTTAGAGCACCCGGCAGGGAATTTTTTCCACCTGGGGCTGGAATGTGGAGCAAGCCTGTCTCACCACTCTCTCCACTTCTGTGGGCACAATACAAAGCTCCTGTCAGTTCACATCCTTCACTGTGGTGCAGCACTGTATGGTTCTGTGTACTTTAAATCCTGATGGATTTTAAAAAAGCCTGAGAGCCAGGACACCTTGGCTGTGCTCCTTAAGAGATCTCATAGTCTTTCTCCTACACTTCCCTTCAGGGATGACAGAAAGTATCAAGTGCCTGCTTTTAGCGCTATAGTGGCAATTACCATCATCCTTGGAGAGCAATGCATGGCCCCACTACCTGATGCAGTACAGCATGGTCCCACCACCTAGAACAGAATCATAGAATCATAGAATAGTTTGGGTTGGAAGAGACCTTCAAAGGACATCTAGTTCAACCCCCCTGCAGTGAGCAGGGACATCTGCAACTAGATCAGGTTGCTCAGAGCCCCATCCAGCCTGGACCTGAATGTCTCCAGTGATGGGACATCTACCACCTCTCTGGGCAACCTGGGCCAGTGTTTCACCACCCTCACTGTAAAAAAATTCTTCCACACGTCTAGCCAGAGTCTCCCCTCCTTTAGTTTAAAACCATTACCCCTCGTCCTATTGCAACAAGCCCTGCTAAAAAGTCTATCTCCATCTTTCTTACAGGACCCTTTTAAGTACTGGAAGGCTGCAATAAGGTCTTCCCAGAGCCTTCTCTTCTCCAGGCTGAACAACCCCAGCCCTCTCAGCCTGTCCTCACAGCAGAGTTGTTCCAGCCCTCTGGTCATCTTGGTGGCCTCCTCTGGCCCCTCTCCAACAGGTCCATGTCTTTTCTGTACTAAGACCTCCTGATGAGGTTCAGTGTGGCAAAGCTGTTTCGTAACCGAAGAGTCCCTTGCTATAGGAGTGAAGAGATTTTGAACTTTTGAGTTTATGGCACTGTGGGGCAAATACTGCCTTCCTGAGAACAAGCTGTGCTCAGAACAAATTAGGATGTATTCAAATAACAGATGGGAAGGGAAAAGGTTTCTGGACTTTTTCTAGGGAGAGCACAAGCCCTGCTCACTGTAGCATCCAGCGTGTGTGCAGAGGGATTTGCGTGAATGGAGTAGGGGGAGGAAAGAACAAAGCTGGTAAATCCACTGGTAACCAGATGTACCACAAATGTGCTTTGGGTTTTGTGGCTGAGATATGAAAATGTTGGGGTCTTAGTTCTTCTGTTCTATGGACAGTGAAAAAAGAAAGGTAATTTTAATTTTATTATAGACAGCCTTCCTGCACTCCCATGTACTGTAGTGACAGTATTCACTGTGTAATCCCCTCCGTTCCTGGTCTTCCAGGCTCATGGGTGCCATGAGTCTTTCAATACTTAAAAATTGACTTTTATTTTGATTTTTCTTCACCATGCAACAGCCATTTCAGCTATGTCCACTTGACTTTGCTCCATTTCTGGCAATACTGTAGTGAGGATTTAAGAAGGAGCCAAATAATCATATTTATGATGGATGTACAAGGACCTGGAAGAACACTTACAGGTCAATTTTAGTATTACTGCCCTGATATCTCATAGTTTGGCATGTACAAAGAAGCACAAAGGATTTTTCAGTGGATGCTAGTTCTGTGAGGTTTTGGTTCTTTGCAGGAAATATTAGTTTAAATGTCAGTGATAGTGTGAGAGATAAACAGGTTAATACACATTATACAAATTCCCATTATGCTGTTAACAGATCACAAAATGTTCTTAAAGTAGAGTATAATGTTAATGGTGGGATTGGGCTCACAGTTTAGTTGTCACGTCTTGGAATATCAGTTGTATTACAAAAAAACCCTTTTTGTTTAGGCCAGTCAACCCCAGCCCAGAGGTCTTTTCAGTAAGGGGAATCATTGCACTTGCCTTGTACGAGTACTGGAGAGAAAATTTCCCTATGCTTTTTTTAATAAATGGGGTCTGTTCAGTTAGCAACAGGGTAAAATGAAAGGTGTAACTGGCCTGTTTGTTTTTTAGGGGTAATATTAGCATTCATTTTATAACCAATCTTTCCCAGCTGTATAGTTTTACCAATGCATTTCAGTATTTTGATAGGTTTGATGAAGAGTTCAATCATTCAAAAATTGTATCAATTCAGCAATAACAGGCTCAAGGCCCTGTCTGTGTCTTGTCCAGCTAAAGCTGCTAACCTTTGATCATATTGCAAGGATTAGTAGCAAAATGAAGGTTCAAATTTGCTGTATTTAAGATGCATTATTCCTGCAAATGATCCAGTTGTTTTATTTATCCCTCAGAAACAAAGAAGTTATTCTTTCTGAGTATCTTTCCTCCCACCTGTTTTGTTTTGTTTTTTCTTTCCCTCTGCTCTTGGAAACTGGAACAAAAGTGTTGCAGATTGCCATTCCTCTCTCTCTACATGTGTGGATTCTTCCTAGCTGTTATTGTACCTCAAGAGGCTGAGATGAAGACTGATTTTACTGTATCCAGTGACTCACCATATAGCATGTTCATACTGAGTTGTACGATCTGTGCCACCTCATCAAGTCTCAGGCTGCAGCTTTGAAGAATTGTATATACAAAGATGACAATTCCTACAATTCACAAGCCCATGTCTGAACTGATTTCATTCACGTACTGTATTATAAATACAACAGAAAACTATTGCCTATATGCAAGTCTTAAGAGATGCAAGAGCCACTGAGATTGTTGGGCCAAAGTTGTCACTCATAAATAGATGAAAGTATTATTAAGGATTGTTTAATTATAAACTGGCACTAAATGCTGTATATATGTTTTTTTTTTTTTTCAAAAAGACTCAGGGAGTGGTCCAGTGGCCTAATGTAATAAACAATTAAATACTAAAATACAACCATATACAGGACTTGTTAATAGAGGCAGCAAATTTATACATCAGAGAGAGCGAACCAGTGAAGTAGTAAAATTAAAGATTTTAGGGTATTTTTATTGCCCAAATTAAGAAAGATGTTCACATTTACTGAGCAGCATTAAAACAGATGAAAGGTGAATTCTATTTATTTTTAAAAAATTTATTACTCTTTTAGCCTAAAGTGATTTTACTTACTTATATCAATAGGAAAACACTTAAGTAGAAAACAAGGAAAGTAGTTGTATTTTAGCAATGTCTTTTAAAAAATAGTAATTACTCATTGTTTGCTCTAGCTAATTTGATCCTAAGTAAATTTCTTTGTTAAGAGTCTTCATTGGTCTTTGAAAATGTTCAGAGACAAAAGGAAGGTAATGCTTCATTTGTCTACAGTGGCTTGTTCTCTCTTATTAACTAAATAGGTTACAGTACCTATAGGAGTGGAAGCACTGAAAACACAGCCATTTACATCTTCCCTTTTAGACACCAGATTGGAAACCTGTTTTTCTTGCTTGAAATACTTTTTCAGGGACAAAATTTCTTAAGAATAGTGTCATCATACAGTTAAAATAGAATTTTGGATGGTCACTGTTCGTCATCCAAAGACCTCACAGTACATATTGCTTTCTGTCCAAATTCAACATCTGACTGGGCAGTGGCAAGGAATGGGATTTTATCACTGAGTCCTTCTGTGATATCTGCAGGGTATTGCCATGGTCATGAAAAACAAGCACTAAAAATATGTGCTGACTGTGCCAGATGCACCTCAAGAAAATCCCTCATATAATAATGTGCACTCATTTGAATGGTGCTGTTCATATGATAAGGGTGAGATTCTACTTATTAATAGTTCTGCACTTGGCATACGGAGGACAAGGCAGCACCTAGCTCTTTCTCTCCCTTGTTTTCCTGCAGAGCGTCTGGCACAGGGTGATTTCTTCTATTCTGGGCATAGAGGAATGTCTAGCAGGTTAATTCTCGACATGGTGGGAAAAGCTCTGTCTCTGCTTTTGCTGTGGTAGCCAGAAGGCTAGAGGCAGACCTGTGGGCTGCAGGATGTAGAGTTATGCCCCATTTTTTCTGGTTACAACAAATCCATCTCTGATGTCACGTGGAGTGATGTGATTCTGCTGATTAAAGAAGCACCTGATTCCCAGTGGCGTGTGGGAAACAACTGCAAAGCCAGTACTCTGCTTTAATGTAGATAGCAATTAAAATTGGCAACTCTACCACAGCTGTTAGTAATATTTTTTCAGTGCATTTTTAGGTATCTGCTTCCTGCTCCTCACTCATTTGTCCCTATGTTGTAACAGGTAATTCTACTTAAACCACAATTCAGGTCTCCTGTTTTCCTTGTTTCCTCTGATCAGTTGACAGTGTACACTGCTGTCATATGTTGCAGAAATTAATATAACAAGTTACAGGATGTTATTTCAAATATTTGACAAATAGTGACTTCTAATGGCTACTACTTGTGGGTGTATGCAGGGAAATGAATGGCAAGGTCTTTTAGCATCTTTTCATCTCAGAATGTGTTTTTTGACTCACATATAGTTGCTAACACACAATATTTACATAAGTGGAAGCAATATTACTTGTTCTGCTGCACTTTGAGCAGTTGTTCAAAGCTGGATGTGGTTGATAACCAGATGACTTGGTCACATCACACGCAATGCAGGCAGAAACACCAGTGTGCATTTTCAGCTGTTTATGCTTGAGTGAGGGTGACTTTGGCAATCAACAAGGTGGGGAAACAAAGAACCACCTCCTGCTTGTTGCAGAATTGAGATTACTCATTTTTCTAGCATTTCTGGTGTTTTCTTTCAAGTCCAGTTCCTCGACTATGGCTATGTCATGAAGCTAATGCATAAGCATATGATGTAAATAAACATCTTCACTGCAGACATACATTCCTTGACTGGCTTTCTAGTTTCCTCATTCAGGTTAGAAGCGCTGTTCAACATTGACCTCAGGGGGCTGACATGACAGTGGAAGAACAAGGGAAAAAAGTCATGCCCCAGTTCCTCTGACCACAGCCTTCCCTTTATGAACAAATGGAAGAAAATTGCCCAGGAGTCATCTCTATATGATGTGGGGACAACGTTGGCAATTCTCCTATGTTCAAGTTACTGAATCTGCAGCAAGATACCAATAGCCTCAGGAGAAAAAGCCAAACCCCTCACCATAAAACACTGTCTCAGCTGATGAAAACTGAAAAGGTTTCTTTCACTTCAGTGATGCTGTGGAGATTTGCTTCTGTCACAACAGCACTTATCTCCTAGAAGGACTGCTGCGTAATGTAATATCTGAAGCAAGTGCATAACCTTTTTTCTCTATGAACAGAAGTAATGAAAAGTGCTCCAGAGCATTTTGTGACTATAGTGATTTTAAGGAGAAAGGGGTAAAAGCTTTTGGCTGGTTTCATTGATAATGCCAAACATATTTTTTTAATTATTATTTCTTATTTTGGGGAAAAGAGTGCAAAGAAATTAGTGCTACAGAAACTAGTAGATGTGCAGTAGTTTAACTTTTATTTTTTTCTTTTAAAATCAAGTCAATTTAAATTCATTCACTCAGTAGTGTGCTGAAGGCTCTGAGACAAAAGGACATAACCAGGAGCTACGTATTCCTTTGCTTTCTATACAGAAGATAGAAATTCCAGTTTGCAACATGTAGTTTTTTTCAGATGCACTATAGAAAAGATAGCCAATAAAATTAATTGCTTGAAAGTAATGTATCCATCCATGATCATAAATTATTCTGCAGATGTTAATTAGGACTTCCAAAATTTCTATGGGCTAAGGGGATCTTACTAATCTCTTTTTAGAGATAGGGAAAAGAGGACTAGAAAAGCATAATTACTTAACATTTTTATGTAATACTCTTTCTGAGAAAACAACCTTATTTTTCAACTCCTTAACCCTAAAATCATTCTTTATTCACTAGCCTTCGTACCCTGATATCCAGATATCTGAAAAAAAGTAAATAGCTCCCAAGGATGTGAGGCGGTTAAACCTGCTGCATGTAATCACAGTGCTTGTTTTCATCTTGTTTTTGTTGCTGCTTGACAATATTTGCCAATACATTATTAAAAACAATCAAACAAACAAATTCATTAAAAGGAGCTGTAAAATCAAGCATTCAAATGTTAGGTCTAATTGACTTTAGAAAGCTGTATTGCTTTAACTACTGCAGTAAGATTAAATCCTCTAGTATGTAGGCCATTGTACCAAGAAGAAGTGAGAAGCCCTGGTATAAAGTAACCTCCTCTTGCCAGAGCAGTTAATTTCCTTCTTAACTGTTCTCCATTATACATATTAATTATGATAGATTTGGGCTTTAATTACTTCATTGCCTGCTTTTATTCTTTGTCTTCACTGCCTGAGTACTGAGCATCGCCTGAGCACTGCAGGAGCATGGAAGGGAGTCAATCAGAATCACAGAATAGTTTGGATTGGAAGGGACCTTCAAAGGTCATCTAGTCCAACCCCCTGCAATGAGCAGGGACATCTTCAACTAGATCAGGTTGCTCAGAGCCCCATCCAGCCTGGACCTGAATATCTTCAGGGATGGGGCATCTACCACCTCTCTGGGCAACCTGGGACAGTGCTTCACTACCCTCACTGTAAGAAATTTCTTCCTCATGTCTGGCCTGAATCTCCCCTCTTTTAGTTTAAAACCACTACCCCCTGTCCTATCACAACAGGCCCTGCTAAGAAGTCTGTCCCCGTCTTTCTCATAAGCCCCTTTTAAGTACTGAAAGGCCACAATAATGTCTCCCTGGAGCCTTCTCTTCTCCAGGCTGAACAACCCCAACTCCCTCAGCCTGTCCTCACAGCAGAGCTGTTCCAGCCCCCTGATCATCTTGATGGCCTCCTCTGGCCCCTCTCCAACAGGTCCATGTCTTTCCTGTACTGAGGGCTCCAGAGCTGGACACAGGACTCCAGGTGGGGTCTCACCAGAGCAGAGCAGAGGGGCAGAATCACCTTCCTTGACCTGCTGGCCACGCTGCTTTTGATGCAGCCCAGGATACAACTGGCCTTCTGGGCTGCAAGTGCACATTGCCGGCTCACATCCAATCTTTCATCCGACAGTACCCCCAGTCCTTCTCACTCTCAGACAGCTCGAGAAAGGTGTTAGGGGCAACCTAAGAGAAAATCCCCTCTGCTCATTGATCAAAATCCTTGGCTGACATGCGCAGCACAACCAGAGACTTTAGCTGCTGAATTCTGTTAACTCTATTATAAATACACAGTTTGAGGTTTTCTGTGGTGTTTTTATGGATGTCTGCTCTACTTCACAGATGCACTAGACCTTTTCAGAGAAGTGACTGAGGTGTTTGTTTTTTCTTTTAAATGTGGGCAAGACATTTCCAGACAGCTCAAGCTGACACTAATAAGTCTCAGGAGGACTTATTAGCTCAGGTGTGATTAGAAACTGAGCTGTGTGTGTGTACTTGTGCTGCACCGTGACCAAGTGTATAATGTTTCCTATGACGTGGTGTGCTGAAGAGTGCAAAGCAGAGACCACCAAGTGTCTCCAAGCAAAGCTTTCTAGAGCCATCTTAAACTGGCACTCATCTGGAGCTAAAAAACCCCAATGGCTGCAAACTGATGCCAGGTACCTCACATCATCTTGTTACTGGTATGAACCCAGCTGGGGACAGAAGGGGTCTCCTCCCCATGCAGAAAGTAGTCAAAGTAGGTGCCGGTTCCTTACCGGGAGTTCAGTGTCCAAACACCTTTCAGGGTTGGGGACTGCCACCTGGTTAACTACAGAGACCCTGTGGACTTCAACAAGAGAGACGGTTGCAGCTGCTGTTTGATTTGACAGCTGCTGTATGTGAACTGATAAAAGTATTGCAGGATTGATCATTTATTTGCTCCCAGATTTTTTTTTTCCTGCTTTCTCACACATCAATGTGACCAGACACTGAATATTTTCTTTGTGGAGAAACTATATGCTCTGTTTTTATGAACTAGAGCATAAAGTTTCACCACTAAGAAAATGAATTATTGTGACCACATTATTTAAAGCTATAAGAGGACAATGAAAAATTAAAGGTGGTGTTTCACCACATAAATGGATGTATTTTATTTATGACACTGGAACTGGTTTATTACTTTGCATTTTCTAACCACCTGATAGGAAGTCTTTATGGAAGGCTTACTTTGCCCAAATGTATGTAAGTACGTATGTGTTAAAATACTAAAGAAAAATCAGTGTAGCCACTGCAACATTTTTCTTTGTGCACTTTCTGGACAGAAGCCTCAGTTTTGCATGGTTGCTCTTTTCACAAAGCATTATACAAACACACCCAGGACATTTGAAGGTTGGCCATGATTCTGTGGTTGTATGTAAGTCTTGAAATGAAGTCTAAAATTTTTTTAGATACTCTTTTGAGGAAGTTTCTTCAGCGCTCAGATATTCACCCTGAGCAAAATACGTATTTCAAAATGCTGACTGAAGTACTGTAAAGAAACTCTAAGCAATTTGATACAGCTTTTTGTATAAGTTTATAAAATGTATATTTGTGGAAAAAAGAATGTATGCCTTTGGAATCATGAGAGAAATGAAAAGAGAGGTTTTAATTTTAGATCATGCATGCAGACCTACATATTTTGTTTTGTGTTTATTACAGATGTTCAGGTTTTGTTTGTGTGCCATATAATATCAGTGATCATGTTAATTTGCATATTGATTATTATTTGCACGTAACCATAAGCTTTCCAGACATAAGATGGATACCCTGCTTATTAAGCCGTGGGTGCCAGGAAGGCACTGAGGAAAGTGGGGTGAAGATGAGATGAAGGCAGGAGATTATGTCTTGCTGGAAGCTTCTGGTTGTTGTGAGGACCCAGTGACTGGGAAGATGGTTCAAGTGGGTTTACTCCTGCTTGATGAGGAAGAAAGTTTTGAGGCACCTTTGAGATGGGGGTAGGTTTGAAGGGAGTTGTCACATGCAGTAACTTGGTGGATGAAGAGGCAGGAAATAAGACCAGGTCCTTCCTTTTGGGATTAAACTCTTTGTCTTTCCTTACTTTGACTTCCCAAATATAATGGGGAGATGGGATGGGCTGGGTTGGTCCCCTGTGACATGACAGGCAATGACAAAGCTGTCAACTGCCCTCCCAGGCAGCTCCACTGGATGCAAGAGGCCAAGCTGCGAGCTGAGACAGCCGGATGCAATGGATGAAATCTTGTCTGTTCTTGGTGAAATACAACTTTTGCAGTCAAGCCTGAATGGCAACTACATTTTTGACCTGACACCAGCTGTCTAGGTGAGCCACAGCAGGTCTCCCATCAGGGCCTAGATCTGTAAGGTCCTGGCTCCTTTCCTGTGCAGTGATCTCTGTAGTTTGAACTCTCAGGCTAAGGCCATGTAGGAGATACATAAAGCTGTGTCTGAGAGTGACTTCCATAAGCTTTGATTAGCCACTTTGGAGCCTTCTCTTCTAGATATCTTCTGCGTAAGTGGGTGGAAGAAGAGGAATAACTGTGTAAAGTGTCCTATTTCATTTTCTGTCTGCTTAAATAAAGATGAAGCTAGCAAATTCCTTTTTCATTCCTATTACTGTTTTTCTCTTTTTGTTCGTAACTCCCAAGCAATGAGAAATAAAATGTTACAGTTTCAAAGGAAAATTGGATTATACTCACTTGGAGGGAGGGAAAGAAGAAGAAAACAGGCTTTATATTTGACAGAATTCAATCCAGACTTAAAAAAAATTAAAATGAATAATTTTGCAATATTTTGTAAGACTGTGTATCTAAAGATGCAGCTAATCAGATATGCATGCAAGTTTAACATGGGTTGCCAACTCTCCTGATCTCTTTTTTTGTGTGTGTGTGTGCTACAATTATGCGGCGTAAAAATTGGCCTCTTGTGAGAAGCTGCTGACAGCTCAGCAGTTCTGCTTCAGTGCTGGCTGCAGAGGGTGGGATGGCTGCCAGAGTGGGAGGGTGGAAGATGGCTTTGGACTGTGGTGCAGGATGCTTCCAGCTGAGCCACCTGTTGCACAACCTGCACCGGTTTCCACAGTCCTGGGAGTGGCAACCTGTGGGGCAAACCAAGAAGTCTGCTGCATCTCCGTGCCCACTCTCTCCCTTTACTTGAAGTGGGAGAGAGAGAGAAGCACAAGAGAATGTGTATTGGATGCCCAGAATCCGTGTATTCTCCCATCTTCCCCCGTTTGCATGCAATCAGATCCTAGGAGGGGAAAAAAGTGAGATGAGAAAAGGAGTAAGAGCTTCATGTGGTAGCAAATAAGAGAGCTGATAATCTGCACCTTGAATTGGGCACACTGTGTCGAGAAAAACGAAAGCAGCAGTTTTAAAAGAGGTGGGAAACTGGGCAGGAGCAGTGCTCAGAGCTAGAATTCGTGAAGAAACCAAGTCTGGGGGCTTGTCCATGGCTGTGTATTAGAGCGAAATAAGGACTCAGCAAAACAAGTCGATTCAATGTGAATCACGCTAAAGCCATTTATTACAGAAACAAGTCTCCTTATATACATAACTATATTCTAATCACGCGTCCACGCTCCAAGCATGGATTCGCTAAATGAGTATCGTGGGCTGTCCAAGCGCTGGAGTCTCACTGATGATACGTCCGATGATTCACGCCACACCAGGACCCCGGTGATTGTGGAACGCCCCTCTTTCCCACAGCGGACTCTGTTCTCAGCTTCTCTAAGAGGCCTTGAGCCTGACAAATTCATCAACAAAGTCTTTATCTACCAAAACCCCCTCCACAGCTGTGGGTGGCCACAGGGAGCAGCAGATGAAGGAGCTAGGGGAAGTACCCTCACCTTTTTGCAGAAGAAGAAAAATGGAGGTCTCTATGGAAGGCTTTCCCAAAACACTCCAAAACAAAACCAGACGATCCCTTCTAAAGAATGGCCAAATCTAGGACTGCACTATTCAGCATTGTGACTATGTTTGTTTTTTCTTGTGGGTTATAGTGTTGTGAGGCTGGCAATTCTTTGTGTATATATATATATATATGTATATACATATACATACACTTATATAATTTGAGGAAATTTGCAAATTGACACAAAATAGGAGACAATAAAACATTTTAGAGTATTTTCCCATTATTGTGTTAAGTTCTGAAGAGGTAGCTATGCCTTTATTATTTTGATGCCTTATATATTTGGCTTTTTCACAAAATACGCAATGACTCCTGCCAGGTATTAATCTAGCGACATTAAGAGTCCTGTGTGTAAGTTTGTTGCATTTAGAAGACAGATATGATACAGTTAATTTTCTTTTATATTCTTGCATATGGTGGTGTTTATTTGAAGACAATGTAAAACTTAGCTGATATTATTACCGGCATTGAATTCTGCTGAGCAGATATCCAAGCCAACCCAGGAAAATAAGTCTGAACCAATAGAGGCCAATAGAGGTGGCTGGGAAACAGACCTTCACTGACTCATTTGTCTCATTACAGGTTCCCACTTGGTTCAGTGGTCAGATCGGTAATTTCAAACCATGGTAGACAGCCAGTAGGAGGCAGCTGAAATGAAGAAAAGTTGTCATTTTTAGTAGTCTGCAGATATGAAGGAGTGAGAGCTAACTGGTAAACAACTTGGAGAAATGTTGGGCTGACTTCTTAACTGCTGTGCATTGTGTGAGTCCTCCGGTATCTGTGCAAAGCATAAATACCAAATCAAATTAGTCTGCTTATTGCACTTTCATTTTGCATGGTGTTACCTGCACGAGTTACGAGTTGAAGGCCAGCGACTGGAACAGTGTATGAGCTGCAGATGTACTACATGGACTCGAAGCAGACTGACTTTGTTGCCTTGTGGCACTGTCGTCATCAACCCAACACCATTCCCCCAAATGTGTGGGATGGAGGTTGGATGTGTAGTACGGCGCCTGTGGCACCGTGCTCTTGCTTCTGGCTCAGAGCCCCCTTTACGCCCAACCTGGAGCTGCTGTGGCTCCTGTGTTTCTCCCTAATAGGGAACATCCCATTATGTTAGCTTTTCGGGTGTTGCAGAAGAGCGTCATCACGTGTTGTAAGTGAAATGGTGAGATTTGTCGCTCGAGGTATAATTCTCTAAGTGTGAATGTTTTTGAGTGCTAATTTTAACTTAAAGACCAAAGACTTGTAGACTATTTTTAACTTAAAGGCTTGATTCTCTGCGCTGGGAAACTAAAGCTGGGATATAGACAAAAGACATTATAAATACAGTGTGCCTATTCTAACTCCTCGCTTTCTATTTTGGTCATGTAATGAGTATTTAACCTGAGTGATTCCTATTGTAAGGGGATGTTCACTTTTTGCAAGTTATAATTGAAACCGAAAAGAAAGACATGGCAAATGTTAACTTTGTAGTAGGCGTGTGGTTATATTACAGCCTGGAAAAGAAAATGGTACAGAAAACCATGTCTGGTCCTGCAGACTTTGTACATATTTTAAAATGGTCTTTGAGGCCAGAGACTTGCTCTGTGAGACAAAGCTGTTGAATACTAAATGGGTCACTTTTGTATTTGCTATGAAATTATTAACGATTGACACTAAGTGTGTGGCACTTATGGTGAGACAACAGCTCATATTTTTCCTTTACACAAACAGAGGAGAAGCAGAATGATCTTAATTTCATGGCAAAGACACTATTTTTCCTCTTTAGAACTTCCTAGTCGTATCTGAAGTATATAGCTTCCTGGATTTGTACTCAAAGTAGGAGCAGAGCTGGGCAAAGCTGTTTTGCACTGATTTATCTCTGTATGTAGGTTGACTCTGCTCAGGAGAAGACGGTTACTCATAGAAGTAGTTAGAAAAACAGGGTTTTTATTAATTATAGGAGAATATTCATGAAAAATAAATATGGGATTCAGGCTCATGAATGGATGTACTGCAAATCAGATGAGTTATGCTTGTGTAATCAGCAAAAGAGACATTTGACTCAAGTCCTGTCAAATTAACTTTAATTTTGAATTGTGAGTATCTAACTTATGATACATTCTTGGAATGAGAGGCTTATTAAAAGTCTGTAACAGAGGAGGTGCATGCATTGAAACATGCTGAAAAGAATTTTGAACAATGAATGCAGTCATGGAAAACATGTTCTGTTCCTAGGCAATTCTTGTTGAGTAATAAGTGCTAAATTTGACTTAATTGCTGGCTATTATTATTTCTCACTGTTTCATGTGGTAAACCCATTGAAAATGACCCAATTTTGTGAATTGAGGACTAAATGAAAAGAAAGTGAAATAGCAAGGATGATTTATTCCATTGTGTACTGAGAAATGCTTTCTAATGCACTATATAAAAATAAGGTGAGTCCAAAATATCTTGGTAAACCTTCTCTGAAAAATACAGAGACTCGAATTGTAATGGCATAAGCTCAGATTGAGTGCAGTCAGCACATGAAACCAGCAGTGAGAGTGTCAATCTTACTCTTGCGTTTTATGCCCAAGACGCCTCATTAGATCCAGTTCTAGCTGGGCAGTGGACCAGTAGGGCTTGGGAAACAGCAGCAGCCAGGTCCTATAGGAGCTATAGGAGCTATACTGCTTTCCTGAATTGCTCTTTTGTCTGCAGAAACAAGTATGCCTTAACCAGACTAGTCAGTTTAGGGTGGTATGGTAAAAAATTTAGACTGTATTTAGGTGGTGAATACAGCTCTAACTGCTTGACTAGGTCTTTGGGCTGTGGACATAGGCATGTGTAGAAGGGTACGTATGAGCTACAAAAATCCTGTAGTCTTACATCAATATGTTAGCTAATTTACTGTGTTCTTGACATACGTTAATGATATTTATTGGTTATTGTACCTGAGCAAAGCAAAGCATTTGTGGAGTAAGGAAAGGTGACTGACCACAACCTTGTCTTGTGCTTGACATTCTTATGAAGGAGACAGTTTCTCCTTTCATTGTTGCTCCTTTCAGAAATGCATTAAAAGTTAAGAGTGTTTAGTATATTAATACATAAATATATATTAAAAATATAATTAATATAACATATAATTTAAAATAGATAATATCATATTAGTGATGTCATTATTTTCCTAAGATGAGGATTGCATATTGTGAAACTCACTGTTCTGGCTTTTTAGAAAAAATGCATATGGTTGTTAGAGAAGATTCAAAGAAATTCAACTTGCATTTGAAGTGGAAGGTGAGCCCCATGTCTGGTGTCGATACATTTTACTGAGAAAAACTTCACTGTAGAAATTTCGGTTGTGTTGGAAGAGTGAAATTATTTGACAAATTCTTACTGCTTTTGAACTATTAAATATGTTGTTGTTCAGCCATTGAGTACTTAAAAAATAAGGATTAGGGCCTTCAATCTGATATTGCATGGAAAACGCATGAAATCCCAAACCAGGTCTGATAATCAAAATGGATATGGAGATGTGCTCCATTAAGCTGTGTCACTTGGTATTCACTCTTCTGTATAGATTAAATTGCTGATATGCAGCTGAGTGGTGCTGAAAGTATAAACATCCTAAGGAAGTGCAGGACTCACCAGCTAAGAAGTGGTGTTAAATGCCCTATCCCTGGAAACATTCCAGGCCAGGCTGGATGGGGCTCTGAGCAGCCTGATCTAGTTGAACATGTTCCTGCTCATTGCAGGGGTGTTGGGTTAGATGATCTCTGAATGTCCCTTCCAACCCAAACTAATTCTAAGATTCTATGGTCTTTTCAAATCCAGTCTGGAAGGCAATAGAAAGTATTTTTTTTATGTGATTGTATGTGCCATCACATGTGTGTATATAGAGTTATATGCCAGAAGGCAGTTCTTTATAGTTATACACAGCTTGATTATGCACTGCTGCCTTTGAACACAATACCTGTGCACAGTTTGATATGTCAAGAGGTGCAATTAAAAGGTGAGTTTTCAGATTAGCTATTCCTATCTCGTAAGAATTGAAAAAGGAGGGTGAGCCTTACTGAATTTGCATTTGCAAGTGTCTACACCTGCAGCTTTGATAGAAATGAATGTAGTTATAATTAAAATGGTCTTTCTATAACATTTTCTGTTCATGCAATTAGAAGAGAGGCAACCTTTGTATGCAGCTTTCTTCAAGAATGGTTTCCTTAGAGAGAAACTGAAATCCCTATTTTTACTCCCAGGCTTAATTACTGTTGCATGTAGCTTCAATGACAAGCCTCTCCTTTTTGTCTGCCTATGTTTTGGCAGCAATTGTTGGGAAAGATATCTTCTTCCTAGACATAGGTGAAAAGTCATAGGACAGAGCAGCATCCATCCATAGCTGAGACAATACTGCAGAACAAATGAATAGAATTACAGGTAGTCATCAAAAAGGCTGAAGTTCTAATTTTGAGCATTGAAAACCTGCATTTTTCTTAAGTGCAGGGGTCTTGTTATGTGATGTACCAAGGATTTGGCTTTGGCTTAATATAATCTGGAATAACTAGTCTAAATCAGAGGAAAGTCACTGGCATTATCATAATGTGCAGATGACATAAGCAAAGAGAGCTTTCCAACTGTGTGTTGGAGTTTTTAACCACATCCAAAATAATTATAACCTCATGTCCCACATGTGACTGTCTTATAGAAACTGATAGCATACTAACATTATAGCTGCATTATGAAAATCCTATTGTGTTGTTGTTTTTTTTTTTTTTATTAATTAGAAAACACTGTTAAATAGCCAAGTTCAAAAAAGGTCTTGTTTTTTTTTATATTAACTGAGACCTTTGTGGATTATTTTGTAAATAAGGATCCGATTCTCTTCACCATTGTCTCTTGTTGGTTTAATTCTCTAAGCGACAGTGAAAATAATCAGTTCCTGAGGCTGATACCAAAAGAATCACTCTTGCACACATGAAATCATCCATGGAAGCTGTTTTAAGAAGTGTTCTCTAGAGACAGGTTCCAAAGACACGATTAATATTGATTTTTTTAGGGTATGAACATGTAACTCAGGTGAGTTCAAGATTTCCCTTTCTCCTGAAGTTACAGTTAATAAGGTACTTTTGTCAGAAGTCAGTTTTGGTGCTGCAGCAGAGCTGCATTTACTACATCTGAGGGGGAGGTGGGATTCATACAATATGATTCATCCGCCACACAGCGTGTGCATCTCCATTACTAAGGCGTACAGCGCGGAGGGGGATGGACAAGGCAAATCCATTTTGCTTTAGGGGTTCGAAGTGTGCTTGATGTGTATACTGGCAGTGAAATTTAGGCCAGTTGCCAACTGCAGGCACCCACTGTGTGCCTAAATTTGCAGGCTGCCCTGGGAGTTTGTGCAGGCTCCATCCTTGGAGCTTTTCTAGAGAGAACTGGGCAATGCCCCAAGCAACCCGGTCTGATCTTGGAGCCAACCCTGCTGTGAGCAGGAGGTTGGACTAGAAAACTCCTGAGATCCCTTCTGACCCAAATTAACCTGTGAACCTAATAGGTGATCCGTAGCAGATTGCTGTTCAGCCACCCAAGGCTGCCTTGCTGTTGTGAGCAGAATCCCCCGCCTGCGGGCAGCAGCAGCTGCTAGAGGTGCTCCGAGGGCACCGTGGCACACAACTTCAGCCATTGGACCACTGGGAGAATGGGCCACAGCAGTGCTGCAACACAAATTTCAACTGAAAAAGAGCCTCTCCCTTATGGTAAATAGCTGGTATAATTGCATGCTGTGTTGGCACTACACTCCTGAAGGATGAACTGGATCTGAGCATGACTTGGAAAAATCTCAGCTTTATTCAAAATGCTGTCAGACTGTCATAGATCTGACAGGTCAGTTTTGCCAACAGACATTGCTGGAATATAAACTTTTTTTTTTTTTTAATCCCATTTTTAGTAATTGGAAGCAGCAGGACACAACTTGTTCTCTATTTCAGCTTGAAAACTCTCACATATTGGCAATCACTACACTAGATTAGTCAAAGCTAACTGGTTGCACTTAGAACTGTTTTGTTTTGTTTTGTTTTGTTTTTAATTATCAGGCATAGGTGTTATTCCCTGTTCAGTTCATTTAAGTTGTCTTTTGTTTTAAATAAGTAGTCAAGAATGGTTTATCCTCTTGGTTTTCAGATGAATATAAATATGGTCCTGTTTCAGGGAATTATTTGTTGCAGGCATTAGTTTTACAATGTTATACTTACAATATAAATCATTCAATAGGTAGACATAGCAACAGATGCTGATAGCTTTGGCCATCAGACACAAAGAAAATTAAATTATTTCTTTATTGAAATAAAGCACTTATAAAGTCAGGATTTCTCTCCTTCCTTCCTTCCTTCCTTCCTTCCTTCCTTCCTTCCTTCCTTCCTTCCTTCCTTCCTTCCTTCCTTCCTTCCTTCCTTCCTTCCTTCTTCCAAGTAAAATGTCCAAACAGTGATCATCAGAAGAGGGTGATCTGGAGAAGGTTCATGCTGTGCAGCACCTCATTTATTTAAAGTCTGTTAAATTTTGTAACAGTCTTAAAATTCCTGTAAATTTCATTTCAAACTTGTGGACTGTTGGAAGAATCTAAGGATTTACATGCTGAATTGCAGATCTGTAATCTGCTAATAGCTATATCTTTATTGTTAGTAAAAATATTTTCTGAATTCTCCAATATCTTCAATAAGACTTTGCAATTTTGTTGTGGAACTATACTCAGTGCAGCAAGTTTGGTTTTTTTCTTGTATGTTTGTTTTTGTGGATTATTTGTTCATAGAAGATAGGGAATATCATCCCAGTTTTGTAAGAAACTGAACTCTGTTTGACAGTCATAGGAGTAAAAGTCATGTAGTACCTTATAACACTCAGTATTTTGCAATATCACAGTTTATGTTGTTGGAATAAAATATGACAGGATAAATTGAAGGGGATTTAAACAGTGTGTGCCATTACCAGTTCTCGTGTTGGAAAGAGGAATGGTGAGCAAAGCTCAATGCAATGAAGCCAAAGCTTGGTTTCAAGAACAGCTGTTTGTGGTTCTGACGATAAAGCTGTCTAAAGAATGGTAATTCTCACCAGCAAGTACTTGCCTACTTATCAGACACTTACTGCTAGAGTGAGTAATTTATCTAACAATCTTCATAATAAGGCTGAAAAAATTTAGACTGTTGATTTCAGGATCATCGCTGCATAAATCAAGCCTGTTTCCTTTACAGATTCAAGGATTGAAAATTAAAGTACTAGTATGATGCTGTCACAGACGTTTATCAGGAAGACAAAATCAGGGTTTTGAACACAAAGTGCAGGAGAAGTCTATAGTTTTAATTGTGTATTATTGCAGTGTGATGTTTTTTGTACTCCAGCTGGTATATGATATAATCTATACATAGACAGTATTTAGGGCATCCTTTTGGGATGCTTATTTACTGGCTCCTTGAAGCTTGTGCATATTTCTCAACATAGGTATGCTGTAATGATGTAATAGCAGAATATTTCTTTAACATGGTAACTAATATAACTTACATTTTATTTAAAATAGTGAAACTCCGCATATACCATAATTTTGTAAATGCCTTTATCTCAATTGTGGGAGGTACTGTATATTTCTCCCAGGTCAAACACTAGAATACTTCATATTGCAGAGTGTGGTATTTTGGTGCTTAAAATTCATGAAGTTTTGCTGTCATGCTGGATTATATGTTTGAGTCAAAATGACATAACAATAAATGCAAACCACAATCTGCCTCTAGCAAACTACTAGCTGGCACTGCAGAGACCAAGTTTGTTCCTCTTCCTTCTGTAGATTTCCTGGAAGGCTGGGGAAATCAAATAATCTCTCTTAGATCCTCAACTACAACACAGGGAGGACACTTCTCTACTTCGCTGTGATACTGGAATGATAAATATGTGCTAGATTATGTGATCAGAAGGGACTCAATCTTTGTAGTTATAACCTCACTTCTGCAAAGCCTGTTGCTTTTGATTTGGGTAGGAAAGGCCATTGTAATACAGACAAATATTTATTGATGTACAAGTTTTTGCATATAGTGTTTTGAGGACTTTAGCTTCTTGTCTTCACACTGCAATGAGCATAAATGTATATATTTATATATGTTTATCTATTTATTTATTTGTTTAGCCAGAGCTTTGAAATAACTTGTGGTTGGGAGACACATTCATTGCTTGAGGAGGAGGAACAATGCCTCAGGGATTTCTGTGTATCACTTGTGTGTTTTGTAAAATCTGCTTATGGAAATGCTGCTATGCTATATATCTATCACTAAAGAAAAGTACAAAG
The DNA here is from genome assembly GCF_036013475.1 of Columba livia. NCBI lineage: Eukaryota > Metazoa > Chordata > Aves > Columbiformes > Columbidae > Columba > Columba livia. Next base: position 58,544,571 of record NC_088602.1, on the reverse strand, counting down.
AAAACATGACAGAAGTCAGCGCTGATATTGGAAACCCACTGTATTATAAAGGATCAGTGTATTGTATGGGTACCCATACACCAATAACATGTTTTGAGTTATGGATCTCATTTTGAAGTAAAATGTGCCTACATGGGTCATTTAGCAACCTTAATCTCATTTCATAGGAGAGTAATTTATAAATGTCATGATCTCTGAAGAAATGAAATTGCTTTGTATACTCTTTGTTTACATAGGGTAGACTCACAGCCAAAGCATTGCATGTACTGTAATTTATTAATGTTTTGTCTGCCATTCTCTCTAATTTAAAGCACATAATAAAAGTGAACATTGCCAAGAGTCTTTACAGGGATTAGAAGGTCTGAAAAATGGTCCTTTTATATATGGGTATATAGATATGTTTTTGTACTGTCTTCCAGCTGTTTCAGACTCTGGATATCTGTTTCTTTTCAAAGCTCATGCAATCTTATAATTTACTGAGAGATAAAGCAGCTTTTGAGTGCATTGCAGGTACTTTGCCTGCATTACCTTAAGGTCATGCAAAGCTGTAATTGTCAGAATTAATTTCATTACATTACATTACATTACTGCTTATGTTTTAAATATCATAGCAGTAATCTGTTTATTATAATGGCAGTATCCACATGCTTAGAATTATAAGTGTGTGATTCCTCTGTAGCATTTTATGACATGTGCAAAACCGGCAGAGGACATATAATACCCACTGGTTTATGAGAGTAGCATAATGCTTAGCACACTCTATTCTTTTTTATCTTTTTTTTTTTTTTTCCCCAGTTATTTAAGGGTTATCACCATTACATGTATTTCCTGTTATTGATGCCTAGTAAACCTGTATATTTAGTAACACTTTGCAATTAATATGAGGGTTTTGTTTCTTATTGATGTATATCTTTCTAAACACTCCTACTATTTTGAATTGTTCCTTTTAGCTCATTCCTTTCAATTGCATTGTTAGCATTTGAAAGACCGCTAAGTATTGTATTCTCACACACAGATAAACAATGTCAAAGCAACTCCTTAAGTTAACAATTATATGTTGTTAAAGCACTGTCTTACACAGCAGGACGCTAAGCAAGGCATTTATATTATCCTGCTTCTTATTTAGTTTCAGTCACAATTTCCTTTCTGGAAAAGGATGTATTTCTGATTTTCATCTTTGCTATTGCTGTAGCTGCTGCTGCTGCTGCTGCTGCTTTTTTAATATTACCATTTTATTGTACTGTCTGGTTAAAGCCGGGCTTTGACACTAGCAATTGTTTGCACCTGTGTGCTATAAATGGTACCCCTTGGTTATTCATTATTTTATTATTCATGAAAAACCCCTTTTCTTTATCCACTTGCAAGCTGCTGTGTCTGTCATTCATTCCTATTCTTTTGAAAAAGGCTGAAGGCTAGATGTGTTTCCATCTTCCCCAGTGATTGGAGAGAAAGACCAAACATGTAGCTTCTGTTGAGTCAATACCACTTGCCGTTGAGGAAATGACCAGCAATTAGCTGGGTGCAGGAGCATTGATTTTGGTGACATTACACAGATGCAACTCAGAGCTGAAGGCAGTTGGAGGGCTCAAAGGTAGCAGAGCTCAGGATGTGCTTTATGCAACCCTACCTGTGCAAAGCTGGTTGCACAGGTAGTGCACAACTGTAGTGCCAAGGAGTGTTTGAAAATGCGCAGGTAGCACAATACCTAGTTTACAGGACAGCCTCTAAATCACCTTCTCCCTTCAAGTATAGTTTTCCATGCTCAGACTTTTTCATGTTTCTCTCAGAGAGGAGGTGAATATATCCAGTAAATAAACAAACAAAAAAAAGTGTTTGTGTGCATGTGGGTGTATATATAATCTTTAATCTGTCATTGGTTTCCAAAGAAGAAAAGAATTTTCCATAGAAACCTTGATAGTAACAAGACTAGAGATTGTGATTTTGTCACAGAAAGTTATAGAACTGTAGAGACATAAATCTGTGTTAAAGATTAAAAAGGGCATTTTGGAGTCTGTAACTGCAATAGCACTGATTGCTTTAGTTCAAAACAATTCTATGTTAAAGGGCCTTTTTGGTGGGTTTGAGGAAATGCTGCTTTTGTGGTGTGTAACAGCTTCATTCCTACAACTGTAGTTTATGAAAAAGGGACAAAATTCATAACTATTTTCCTAGTTCAGGCTCTAACAATACATATGATGACACATGTGATTTGAACCTCGCACAGAAGGGAAAAGAGAGCCAAAGAAATCACAAAAGTTCCTTGAGCTACATAACTGGCTTTGGCTTGACTATGTCTATTGGCAAGGACCAAAAAAGTCAACAGGATTTTCTGATGGTTTTCTGTCAATCTCAACATTCATATCCATTACTTCATGCTTTTCCCTCTTCATTTGTAGGTAGCTGGTTCAAGTAACTTGTAGTTATGCCCTTTTCTGTAGAGCCCAAGCACTCTACAAAGGAGAGCAAAAGTTCTTTGCTTGTGGGTTCATTTCCTTATTACTCAGGTACACTGCAAAACCTAAAAAGTGCGTGTCAGTGACAATTGCTCTCTTTTTTCTACTTCCAAAATAATAACAGAACAGAATTCTTTAGATTTCCTGAGGGAAAGTGGCTTTTGCAATTTCTGTGAAGGCTGAGAATCTGTTTTCTCTTCTAGGAGTTAATTCCAGCTCTGAGTGTGGTGTCAAGAAAAAGCTCTAATGCTTTTATGAATTTTGCTGTTGAAAATGGCAGTCCTATTGCTGTAGCGGGATATAGGTTTTTTGGAGGATCACATTAAGATGGTTACCTGACAAATGGCTTTTGAAGAGGAGGTCTTGATATTATTGAATTTGACTCATTGTTTAACAGGGCAGGCAGATAGTGATGCACTTAATCACATGCTATTGATTTCTCTGTTCTGACTGAATTATTTCCTTTAACGATTAGAAGTGTCATAAAGAGAAAGGTGAATTGTAAGAACTACTCAGAGCTATAGCTATGTAAATAATAACAAAGCTTTACCTATGAGGGCATTACAGTTCAGCCTTCATTTGACAAGATGAAGTCCAACCTTCCTTAATCCCTGGAAAGAGGAAGGTGCTTTTATAGCAGCAGCTACAGTTAGATAATCGGAAACACTCATAAATCCAGGTGAACATCTTAGTTACTGAAGGTCTTGGTGATCTCAGGGCAGACATTGGTCATGGGGAGTGCTATTATGGAAAATTTTGTCTATTCCTGTCTGCTTTTCTGCTTGACAGCATCATCTTAGTCCTCTGAGCATTTAGTTCTTCAACCAGTTGCTTGCCTCAGTCACTGAGTGTCTTTTGTGCAAAATACAATCAACAGAACGGCCATCACCACTGTGGGTATGAGTCTGCTTGGCCCTTGTTACTCCACAGGTATCCTGGAGGGTGGGGGAGAAACTCTGCTGGACCCCACAGGACACTGGACAAGCAATGCAAAGCATATTCTTTGAGCAGCAGTTATCCACAGGTTACTATGACAATCATTGTTTTAATACTGGTTGGATTATGCCATGCTTTCTGCACGTGCGTGTTGGAGGTAGAGTGTTTCGTACCCTCAAGAAAGGTGGTGTGCTCAGTCTAGCAAATGCAGGGGTTTATGGTAGGAGTGAGAACACCAGAATAATGTATAATTCTGCTATCCAGCATTCCCTTCTGAGACTTCATGCAGATGACCTGAAAGAGAGAAGTAATCATTAATTAACAGTCTTATATTTATTGTATTGTTGTTGACAGAAGAATGCATTTGGGTTTAGTGAGGAGTCTTCTGCTTCTCCTGGCCAATTAATGATAGCCTCTGAGCATTAATGCAGCATGTATCATAGATCTATTCCAGCATACCTTTTCTACACTGAAGGCTCCAGGACAGAGTAGAATCATAGAATCATAGATTCTTTTAGGTTGGAAAACACCCTTAAGGTCATCGAGTCCAACAGTTAACCTAGCACTGCCAAGTCCACCACTAAACCATGTCTGTAAGTCCCATGTCTATATGTCCTTTAAATACCTCCTCAGCCTTATTGAACCTCATACAGTTGGCCTCAGCCCATTGATCCAGCTTGTCCAAATCCCTCTGTAGAGCCTTCCTACCCTCAAGCAGATCAACACTCCTGCCTGTCTTCAAACTTCCTGAGGGTGCAGTAGATCCCCTTGTCCAGATCATTAATAAAGAGATTAAACAGAACTGGCCCCAATACTGAGCCCTGGGGAACACCACTCGTGACCGGCCACCAACTGGATTTAATTCCTTTCACCACAACTCTTTTTTGGCCCAGCCTGGCCACCCAGCCAGTTTTTTACCCAGTGTAGAGTACACCCATCCAAGCCATGAGCAGTCAGTTTCTCCAGGAGAATGCTGTGGGAAATAGTGTCAAGGGCTTTACTGAAGTCTGGGTAGACAACATCCAGAGCCTTTCCTTCATTTGCTAAGCGGGTCACCTTGTCATAGGAGGAGATCAGGTTGGTGTAAACAGGACCTGCCTTTAATAAACCAGTGCTGATTGGGCCTGATCATATGGTTCTTCTGTACCTGCCATGTGGTGGCACTCAAGACGATCTTCACCATAACATTTCCTGGCACTGAGGTCGGACTGACAGCCTTGTAGTTCCCCAGATCCTCCTTCGGGCCCTTCATGTAGATGGGTGTCACATTTGCTAACCTCCAGTCAATTGGGACCTCTCTGGTTAGCCAGGACTGCTGATAAGTGGTTGAAAGTGGCTTGGTGAGCACCTCCACCAGCACCCTCAGTAGTGCAGAAGCTAGTTACATCAACTTCATGGCTACTGTTCAGCTTCCCTGTTAAAGATGGCTTGATTCCTCCTGTGTACTGCCAAGGAAGTGTGAAAGTCTTAAATAAAGAGTGAATAATTTAAGCAATGCTGTGGATGAGTTTCATATGTACTGAGGGCATATGTGAAACAGTTACAAATATGACAAGGTTGGCCGAATTAAGAATTCTAAGTTAGTTTATCATCTGTCTGATTCCTCTTCTGGCCTTGAAATTCTTGCTTTATCACAGCAAATAACTCTGGCTGCCACAGCTTGACTGTTATATTTTCTATCCACTCTGCCTAGTCAGAAAAAAAAAAAAAAAACAACAAAACAACAAACAGATTTTTTCCCTCTTCTTGTTATGTCTATGCCATTGGCTTAGAGAGTATGTTGCAACTAAGAATCCAGCTGAGTCACAGCTACATGCTATGGTTAATTCATGACAATGTGATGCAACATTTTGTAAACAGCACAAGTGATATGGTAGCATTTCACTTTGAAATATAAGTCTTCATTGTTTGCTAAGAATCAATGCTTAACATTTTGATTATTGCAGTGCAGTGTCTTACTGAAATAAATCCAAAGTGCAACTTAGTATTGAAAGTGTCTAACCAGCCACTGTTGATGGCAGGAGAAAAATCAAGGGCTGAGTTTGGGCAGCAATGAGTTAAACTTATATACCAAGTAAAAAACATACCCTTATTCCTTATGTCTCAAAATATACCCATATTTTACACCATACTTTGCTTTGTAAAAATACAGGATTTGTATCTCATGTCTGTTTCTTAAAATAAAAAAGAGGTAGAGATTTGCTGGGCCCGGGCTAATTATGGATCCACTAATACATCACTTTCTGTCTCTCACAGTGCCCAGTTCTTCTTCCCTGCCCTCTGCTCCCTGAACCCTTGTTGTCAGTCATATGTTGGAGATGTGGATGGTTTGAACAAATGTCAGAAATTCTGACTTTTCTCTCAGATACACAAAGTTATGTGGTTTTACTGCTCTAAGATCACGTTTTGGCCATGGGTGAAAAAATGTCCATTATCTACTAATTTGCTCAGGAACCGTACGCATGTATTTAAAAAACTCTACTTGCCAAGTTGCATTGAGCACTCATGTAATAGGGGATTCAAACTTCAGTCGTAATGGATTTAATGAAATTAACTGTTTTTCCGAGAACAAGTAAATGTGCACTCTTCAAGGATTTTGATTTGCTGTTACTGTTGAGAATATGTCAGCATTTTCACTGCAGAACATTTCACGTTTTGATGGAAGATAATTTTCATCAGTCTGAAATTTGGTATGCTAGCTCAGCCCTTATTTAGAGATTTAAATAAACAGATTGGATTTACCCACGTATTCATCATACTAGAGTCAACATGCCAGAGAAGTAGAAAGCATTGCAGCAGGACTTGCTGGTGTTCAGCACTTTTGGAGACATGGCACTTACATTTGATTTAGGAAACTGACTCTAGACAGTCGTATTTTAAAAATTTGAGCCTTAATGCATAATAATATGTACTGCAGAGTTTCTATATCAAGAAGACACTGTCTCAAAATAATGTGTTCTACCAGCCAGCATTTCTATGTCTGTGGATGGTTTGTTGCCATGATGGCCTGGCTCTTCTTGATGAAACATTTTAAAACTGGTTGCTCCTGTATTTGAAATACATTTTTTCTGCCTCTTTCTGAGCTGTGTCAAGTCTTCTGCATTGCAGCCTGCACTGTCAAAACATCATCAGTGTCTTGACACAGTTTTAAAATGGGAAGTCTCAGCAGCTGAATGCAGATTGACAATGAGAATAAAGCTACCTGGAGAAAAAGAAGTTAGGGAGAGGTTGAGGGATTTAGGTAATACATAATTTTGAGTTGGGTTCAAATGAAAAATGAGGAAGCTTACATATTGACTTTCTAGGTGCTAACTGATATGTGCTGGTTGGCTTTGATCTACTAGTCTTTGAATTGCTGTCACTAGATTCCTGGAAGTCTTTGAGGCTACAAGAAATGGTACAAAGCTATCCCATGGAAGCAAACATCTGTCAGTCTTTACCTACACCTCCCCTGTCTCTAATATAGTACAGCAGAGTCTTTAGGCCTTAAACAGTACCGCAGAGACTCAAACTCTCTCATACCAGTGGCTGAAATGAAAACCCATGGAGAAAGACATAGAAGTGAGAAAGACACAGAATAAGTTCCTAATATGCTAAAGTGGGTGTAACAATGACTTTTGGATACATTTTATAGCACGCTGTGAAAGCTATTGCTTTCTGCGTTTCACCTGAAACAGACCAAAAAGAGATATCAATGCAAGAAAAGCCAAACAAAAGTAGTCACAGGTAAGAAATTGTAGAAGGAATAAACTTTTTTTTAATTTTTTTTTTTCACAAGTCTCACAGTCTACCAAACAAGCTCGTGATTTAGGGAACCACAGGCTATAAAAATCAAGCTTAAGCTCAGACTGAATCTGCCTGTAAACAAGGTGATACCATAATTGCAACGATTTATCATATTATAATGAAGCATCTTGATTTTAGTGATTAGGTAATAAAAGATGGGCTTTGCTCTGCAGCAGTGTTCTTCTGGCAATGACTCATATTCATGCTCAGTTCTCAGTTGAAGGCACAAAGAGACACCCTCTTCACCCCAGAAGTGACACATTTAGGGAAGCTTAGGGAAGATTTAGCACAAAAAGGCTGACCTCTTGCTTATTTACATTTGTAAGACTCTTCTTTTTGATAAGTTAATAGATTTATACATCTCAAGCCTTTCTTTCTTGCAATGTTTATATTACATGACTTTGATTTATTTGCCCTGTTCAACAATTAATATTTTAGGTAATGGTCTTCTAGAATAAGTTCCATGGATTACTTCATTTCAGTTTGGAACTCATTTGGTGAATACTTTTACTTTTCCTCTCATTTGGGAGTCATCGCTTCTGTCTTTAACTCAATGTGTCCCTTGGCTGGTGGTTGGCTTGTTGCTTAGTAGCACAGTACCTACTAGTTCAGGAGAAATGTCAAGGTTTGACAGCAGTCAGTTGGTGCGGATTGCTTGGGAATGACTAGTTAGACTGAAAAAAATTTCATAGCCTTCTTAGGCTCCTTCTGAACAAGTGCTATCTATGTAGGTTTCTAATGCTGATGCAGGTCAAAGGGCTGTGCGAAGTGTATGTAGGAGTGTGTGGGAATAGTGCTTTTGAAATATTGAGTCAAACTGAGTAGTGAGAGCTACCAGAGTATGCCAGAGGTGAAGGCAAGGTAGCTTGCAACAAACAGGATGCCTGTTTGATGTGATTGCTGGCTGTTGGCCTTGTTTTGCTGTTGCTGAGGAGATCAGCCCGTCCAGCACATCAGTGGTTACGTCAGTGTGCTTATGAGAAGGACACATAATTACTTCATGTCAGAAAGAGTCTGTAGCTTCAAAGTCTTTGATTGTTTCTACTTCAGGAAAGTAAAAATTAGAAAGTCATACAGCACAAGCACAAGCATTGTGAAGAAGTAAAGGAAACCAGTGCAGCATGCTGCTGGAGTATTTCTCTTGCTCAGGTTCATTCAAATTTAAAAAAAGGAAGGCTAGGCCATATGTCAGGAATTGCATGCAATAGTGCTTGACCTACCATCTGAGATGTCATGGAGTGCACTGGTTAGACTTTTACTTCTAATGGCTGACTGCTTATCAATCCTCATGTGAAAAACTCATCTCCTTAAAGTCCGACACAGTTTTCTCATTAATCATCGAGATCACTACACTGGGCATGAAGCAGGGGGCAAAATGTGTGTAACAGCTAATAACTTATTCTTCACTTTGGGCTATGGTGCAGCATGGAATGAAACCACAGGGGCCAGCGCTTTTCACAAGAGGAACGCAGTTCCCCATGGAATTGGTTCCTAGCATATTGCTGCCCCACGCATAGCTGTGGCTGTGTTACATGTGCTGTGCTGGAACTGGGAATAAACGCTCTGGCAACTGCAGTGCGGGTACTCCTGAAATTATTTGCAAATGAAGCCAAATTCTCCATGTGCTTCCCACCGGGAAAATAAAGAAAAGGCTGAGAGGCTGGAAACCTGCTGGGGGGAGATGTGCCATTGCTCTCCTACTGTGTGCCTAGATGGTGAGGGAACTCCTCCAGGGCTCAAGGCAGTCAGTTCCTGGAGAAAAAAACCCTAGTTGCTATAGCTGCAATTAATGTAGCCTTTTGTTTTCCATATGAAGGAACAAAATGGAGTGTCAGTCAAATGGAACAATTATGTCAAATTATCTTGGTTTTCCCGCCCTTTTCATGAGGCAAAAAAGAGAAATTCTTGGATGTTTTCCTTGCTTTATCAGCTTAGCAGCTGGGATTGCTTAATCACACAGCCATACTTTACCAAATCTGTATATGGCACATGAACACAGGAAAAGTGAACTATGCATTGCATGCTTTCTCCTCTGTAGTATATGACATACGGTAAATTGCTTCTTCTCTGTCCACAAGCATGGTCTCCTTCATAGCCTTGAAAGCACAGGAGGACCTGTCAGCGGTTAAGTGGAAGCAGGTCTATCTGCAGATTGTGCAGGAAGGTAGTGCCAGTCCTGCCTGATTCAGGGTTCAAAGGTGCCTGTGCTGTAAGCCTTAACAATGCTATACACGGTGCACGGGGCAACAAAATAATCAGTGTAGTTTTCAGGACCACAGGTACCTGCTGCCAGCTGAGTGAGTGGAGCCGGGCTAGGGAAAGAGTAAGATCCAGGGCTTCCCATGCCCTAGGCTAACTCAGGCAAGGTTGACAAAACCCAGACTTTTGGCATGAAGATGGCTGCAGGAGAATAACACACGTTAGCTGAAGGCAGAGTGACCTTCTGTGGGGATGCATTTTCCTCCTGCGTGACTGCTGGGGGTTTGCAGTGTTGCTTGTTGTCACGCAGGTTGCACACTGAAAATAAGACTGTGGGTTTTTTAGGAGTGTTATTGGGGATACTCTTGACCTGAAAAATCTCACCGTGAACATCAGTGGTCCTTAAAGTATCCTTCCCCAGGATGACAAAAATATCACTTGATCATAATTGATTGAATCTCATCATGTCAAACACCAATGTTTTTCTTACATATAACTGTGCAATGCTGTTATCAGGTCAGTGTTGTCTCTGTATGCAGAGTGCCAGTGCTATGTGGGTTAGCGACTGGGCAGGACAGACTCGTTCAAACAAATCATCGTGTCAGCTCTGCAGCCAGTGCTGCTCTAGAGATGCTGTCTGCATAATGTGGCATAGTGTTCTCTGTCACCTCCCAATCATTTTCTGCTGAACACTGAACAGAATTGTTGGGAAATCTGTGTATTTAATGTGGAGGAAAGATCAATCTAATGATTCAAAAAGGCAAAGGGACAAACGTAAGGACTCTACAACTGGTGGAGGAAAGTAAGTATTGAAGAGAAACACCTTTTTGTTATAGTAGTATCTCTTATTCAAAAATATCTTTATGGTTGTGCACACTGAAGAGGATATCTGTGAGAGGATGCAGAAAGAAAACAGATTTGAAATGGGACCCTCTGCTTGGCTTTGATTTCTTTTTCCCAAGGCTGCATCTTTCAATTTCTGTCTTTTCGTCTGCTCTCTGTGCTCTCTTTCTCTCCTTGTTCTAACCTTTTTCTTTTATTGTATAGACATGGCTACACTTATTTTTACACAGTAGCTGTTGATCTAACGGTGTTACTGGAAGGTGAGAAGCTGAAGCAATGAACAGTGCGTCACTGGTAGGCTTGGCCTCATTTTTTCTTAATTCCTTTCTTATAGTGTGAGTAGAAAGCACTTAGAAGTGTTTGAAGAGGGCACAGTGTGCACTTGCATGACCTATTTGGACATATGAAGGCAGCTGAGGAGATCTTTGGTCTTGGGCGCTTATTCCCACCTCAGCTCTCCAACTTTGTGACTGTCCTGGTACAAGTGGTCTCTGTATCTGTTCTGCATACCAAGACTGCGAAACAATCTGAGTCTAAAATAACTTTTCAGAAAAAGTGCACAACTGATGCATCTGAGAGCTACGGCAGATGCATAGGGACCGAAAGCCAAAGTAGGAGTCTCTTAAACTGGCTTTGTCTCTGAAAAAAATTATTTGTGGAGCTACATCCTGATGTGGAGAAAATACAGACACACAGGTATGCACACATCTCCCTCATGCAATGCAGAAGGGTGCAAACAGGCAGGGACTGTTCAGTTTTCTACCACCCCTTTTGCTACACTCCACAAGACAGTTGCTTGGAGGATCTCCCTTGGGCAGGTAAAACCAGCCCCTCTGCTCTGCCCACCTGAGCTGTGGGCAGTGGAGCAGCACTGCCTGGCAGCGGGAAGGAAGAGCTGTGATGGGGAACAATCTGGGCTCCGAACTGCCCACCTGGGGCTGAGGATGCCCGCTGGGGGGCTGCCTGCAGGGGATGCTTCTTTTCCTGCACATCCTACTTTGAGGCTCCTAGGAAGATTCAAAGACTTCCACTTCTGAAACCGGTGTTTTAAAAGAGACTATAGGGTGATTAAAAGTAGAAGGACTTAATGTGGTTACCAGAGGGAAGAAAAATCTTTGGCAAAGTATTCCTAGTAATAAGAATGGAAAGCGTTTTCTTTATAAGGACTTTTTTGATCTGTGACTTTTTTTTTTTCCTGTGTGGACTTGCACTTTAGTGTCTATTCCTAAGACCTTTTCATTTGTTGTTTCCTTTAAACTAGGACTATATGTTCTAAAACTGCGAATGTCAAAACAGGTCAAAATAATATTTACCATCTCGCCATATACTGTTGCAGTGACATATGCACAATTTTGTAAGAACAGTGCATGAGGGAGGTAAAAGAGCTGAGATGACCTTTTCTATTATTGCTGTTTGTTTGTTTGCTTTTCCCCCTGGTGATTGTTGAATATTTTTACGTTAAACAGGGTTGCCTCATTTCTAAAACAGTTTCTTCATGTACAGAATTAAACTTCTGGATTTTTTTTTTATTTTTTAAATTTTTTTTTTAAGGAGAATTAATAGAAAATTTAACTAACTAAGACCAAATTAAGTTATATGTTTTGGCAGAACTAAGAATGGCAGGAACCCAGTATTTGTATTCCACCGTAAAGCTGTGAGAAAGGAGAAAAGCAGCAGAGACACTCAGCTTGCAGACAGTATCTTCTTTCAGTAACATTCCGTGTGTTCTGAGATCAGATGCAGGCTTGTGACAGATTCTTGTGCAGGTTGATGACAAGAGACCACTAGGCAGAAGTAATAGATCACCTTCATATTCTACTTTGGTTGTCTGAAGCATCTGTTGATAGGGACAATTATAAAACATTCATTTTTGTGATTTTTCTTCCCTCCAATTTTCTTTTCATCATCTTCATTGATAGAAGATCATGGCTCATTTGAAATCCTCACAGTTTCTTAAATTTGTGCCTTGAAAACTGCCTGCTGATTGTGTCAATATGAAATTTCTATCTTGGCTATTGACGAAGTGGATTTTTAAAGTACTTCTAGATGTTGGACCTTGATTAGAAAAATAACCAAGACTCCTTGGCTTCTGGAAAGTGACAATGATGATTTTGAATGAAGTGAGATAGAATGATTTCATGAGATTGATGGAGAATCACAAATGTTAGTCACTTGAGAAACAATTTAGAGAGAAGTTATTTCTGAGCTTTTGATATAAAAAGATACTCATGTTTATAGGTACAAATTTTACTGATCAGTGGAACTTAAACTCCCAAATGATGAAATACTGAAGATGTGATTTTTTAAGGTTATAACAGTGAACAAGGAAGGTATGAAGAAAAAACAGCCTGACAATAGTACTACTTTTGAAATATTAGCTATTACATGCTTTCCACCTCCATACTACCCCTGTGCAATTAAAGATTTGAAATCGGACATCTTGGCCATGCCTTTCAGAACAGCAGGACCTTGTTGGCACACTGAAGAGGAGCTCCTTTGGCTACCCTACAGAAAGAGACACCGAAATTCTTCCTGAGATGGAGCTAGTCAATTGACAGAGCATGATAACATGTGGGATACACTGCAGAGTCCTTACCCTGCTGAAGTCACCATCTGGAAAATCCCAGAGGATGTCAGTGACCGCCTGGGTTAAAAACTCACTGAAATAACTGCCAGTGAGACTGTGTCCCAGTGCTGGCCACAGTGCATATGGTTATTAATCTTTATGAATTATAAGTAACGCTTGACTTTTCAGAAAGATTAAAATCTGTTAAGTTTGAAGAGGCAACAGCAAACTACCTTGCATTTAGAAAGAGACAAATGTTACCTACAAGGTTCAATATTATGTTCTTCTGATTAGCATTGCAAATTTAAGTAGTTTCCTTGTAATGCTTAATTAAGTTTAACTATTCTTCAGGTTTTGAAATAACATTTTTTTTTCTGTTTTCTGTATCTAGTGTATTTTAGGCCAGGTAAATATTTTTAAGATCATGTGATGATGTCAGCCACACAGAAAGACTTTTAATATGGAGATTCATTAGTAGCATCTACAGAGCTTAACTGTTTGTTATTTGTGAAATTAAAGCCACCTTTGAGAGTAGTTCCTAGTGTGTGACAGCAGTGTATAGTGTACACACATGTGCATGTATTTAGATGTACATACATGTAGTTTAAGAGTAGAAGTGATCTCCTCTTCTTTCCTGTCCTGGCTCTGTCCTTACATCACTGGAAGTTAGTCTTGTCTTGTCAGAGATGAGCAAGTCTACTAGGAAAGATTAATTCCAGAAGAGGTTCTCAAAAGAAGTGTGCTAGTAGATTTATCACACTCTGTATTGTGTGCTTCATAGGTTTCAAAAGGAAGATGCATCATGCTAAAATGCAATGACTGTATTCGTGTGTCTTTGGAAATGGGTTAACCTGGGGGATGGGAGCTAAGTGAATGACAGAAAAGGCAGCTGTCAGTAGGAAAATATTTTCCAGAAAAAGATTAATCTGGATGGGTCCTGAAGTAGAGCATTGTCTGTTAGTACAAAAGTTAATGAAGGTTTCTATTAAAAGTGTATTTTGAATAATTTGTTTGGTATAGTCAAGGTAGAGACTTTTTTCCAAAACATTGCTATCAGTCTGATCAGATAAACAACTTCATAGTCAATAAATGAATCAACTCAATGCATTGACATATCTCAATTTGTTTCATAGAAACACGCTTCATAATTTCAGCACTTTTCCAAAATTTTTTTTTAGTCAAATTATACACAGTTTTGTTTCCCTCTCCCCACCAGGTTTTCTCATATTCTCTCAGGGGAATTAAGGTTCATACTAAGATCCAATCTTATTTTATCTGACTATAAAATGTTTGGTTTCTCATGAATTCTTAGCCTTTGCTTTTGCTTCTATTGGTTTAAATAAGAACAGCTAGAAATGGGACTCAGCTATTCAACTGATACTCTTCTTGATTATCGTCATGCTTCCCCATTATTTTTTGTTTTTCAGAAGTGGAAGCAATAAAATAAATTAAAATCTCAGTTATGGACATTTTCTAATGTTTGTAATAAGATATAGAAATTGATAGTATTACAAAAAATTAATAATTTCAGTACTTGAAGGATGTAATTCGTAAAGTATACTGGAAGCTATTGAAAGTTTGATTCTGTAAGAAAAATTTGTCATTAAGTTGGTTTGTAATGAAGCCTGAACTTAAATCACAAGAAAAGAAAATAATTTATCATGTTCTTGATGATTTTCCAATGCACTTGCCTGAAAGGGAAGGGGAGAGGGACATTTTATTTTGTTTTAAATCAAATATAGGTTATGTGAGGAAATGCTGTTCCCATACAGTTATCATAGAAATCCCATAGCAGAATTTCAGTTCCTTAAAAGACATATAATTGAAAGATGGCATTAAAGTCTGGTGTGGTTACTCCAGGCATTTTCTCAAGGACTGTCTGATGCCTATAATTCTTTCTATCCAGAGATTAGGTCCCACATCCCATTTTTGACCCAGCTGGGATTAAACCTTTTTCTTCACTGGGACAAGATTGTTGGTTGTCAGGCTCTTCATTACCTGCAGATACTGAGGGCTGTTAAAAGCAAACAATGCCAAATCATGGCTGCTGCCCTTTTGTTAGGCTAATACTGGTTTAACAGGTTTTTTTTTTTAAGTAACAAAGCAAGGAAATTGTTTTTCTCCAAAACCTAAATATAAAGTGTGTTTATGAATTCCTTTGGAGTTCAGCAGTGGTGCAGGGAAGCCTGTTCTTAATGTTAAAAATTGAAATCAATTTAAAAACTTAGCTAATGTTAAAAGTATGTAGTTGAATAACTGATTCACAGTATCACAGTATCACAGTATATTTGGGATTGGAAGGGACCTCAAAAGACCATCTAGTCCAATCCCCCTGCTGGAGCAGGAACACCTAGGTGAGGTCGCACAGGAACATGTCCAGGTGGGTTTTGAATGTCTCCAGAGAAGGAGACGCCACAACCTCCCTGGGCAGCCTGTTCCAGTGCTCTGGCACCCTCACTGAGAAGAAGTTTTTTTCTCGAGATTCTCTGAATCTTCTAGTGAACATCTGTAAACAAAAGAAACAGCCAGCTATCATTCATTCAGCAGGCAAATTAGATTTGTGTTCAAATGAAAATTAAAAAAGGATTTTTTTGATGGTATTTTTTGCTTTTGAAAAAGGGAGATGAGGATAAAACTGCTGTTAACTAGTGAAAAGCAAAGGCCATCAGAGACAGGGCAGGCCAAGCAACACAGCAGTCTTTAGGAAGCAAGAACAGGAGTTTGAGACATTTATGTGGTTAAGCACAGTACATTTGCATGCTCAGCTTTCCATCCTCCATCATCTTGACAGCAGCAAGCCATTGACTGTTTGGTGGTGGTTAGTCTCTAGGGCTGGAGAAAGACCTGGAGAAAATCTGCCTTTTCTCTCTCTTGGCTGCACAGACCTCTGTGATGCTGGTTCAGGAAAGCAGGAGAATTACCACAGCCGACTGACCCCTGATTGCCAAAAACTTCACCGGCTCCTGGTCACCATCTGAAGAGCTGTGAGTTACTTAGGAAGCTCATCCAGATCTTCCTCCCTGCTTTTCTTGCATTGCTTCAGGAGGTACATGACAAACACAGAGGAGAGAGAAAGATTTTCCCTCTATTAGGGCAGATTTCCTGGTTCGGGTTGTAATAGAATGAGTGAACAATACGGGAATGCTGGCCTTTCTACAACAGGACTTTGGCTGAGCTGCCAGCACAGCACTGTGGTTTGGCCCCATGACCATTCAGCTTGTTCACCCTCCACTGTAATTTTTTATAATTTGTCACCACATTGAAGTTTTTCTCCCCTCTTTTTTTTTGTGGAACCAAGGAAGGGGGAGAATAAGATGGGTTGTATTTGTTCTGACTTCATGCCTGGTAGTAAAATTATTCTGCAGGATGTCCTAGAAGTTATCAGAGTGAATGCCTTAGAAATGGAAATGTCATTTATACCAGCAAAGTGAAGGGACGTTTTGCCAACTGAGCTGCAGCTCTGGGCTTTTGTGGGAGATGGACTGATATACTAGTGGCACAGGGTGTTCTGAGGTGGATCCATGATTCACTGTTGTGGTGTCTTACTCTGTACCTCCGAAAATGTTGTGGAGCTCAGGCCTTGATTTGAGAGGCTCTGTGCTCTGGGCTCCATGAGCTGATTCATCCGAGGACATACACTGCTCAAATGCCAAGTGAAGAGATGCAAATGAGTTGTCTTTCAGAAAGCCGTAGATGGCTTTAAAAATATTTTGAAGAAGCTGACCTGAAAGTAGCTAATATGAGACCTCTTTTAATATCATCGGATCCTAAAGAAAAGAATAAATAAATGCAGTATGCATTTCCTTGGGAAAAATGTGCATCAGGGTGTGGGCATAACGAAGTATGATCCAGATCTTGACATTTGTTTTTTGAAATTTCAAAGGTTTTGGAGCCAAGAATTTTATTCATTCAGGACATCCTACAAAGATCTGCAAGGGGTAAGCAGATGGGTGTTCAGTGTGTTCCCTTTCCCACTCTCTTGTTGATCTTGGACCAATTTTACGACAATTAGCATGTACCCAGAATAACAAGCCTTAAAAAGCTGGAGGGAAAGAAGAAAACTAAGTATATGCCAGAGTATTTTGGGTAGACATATAGAAATGAGAGGGCGGTTTTGCCTCTTATTTTGTTATAGATGCCATAGGATGAAACCTTTAATCTAGTAATCTTAATTTTATTTTATAGCTGATGGAGAGAAATGGACAATTTCAGAGCGTACTTCATCTGACCATTTTTAGACATGTCATTTGGGCTGAGCTAGATTGCTTTTTGGAATTGCTTGTTTCTCTTCATTGAGTACAGAGTACTCAGGAAAACGTGTATGTCTAACATTATACTCTTACATTAAATCAGATGAATTTCACCTGGGTTATAGGAGACAGGAAACTTTGATTCAGACTCCATCTAAAAGTGCGTTTTATCCTGATAATCTCATTCTAGTCCATCTGTAGTGACTGTATGACTCAATGTGTGGACCAGCTAATATTTACCTGCCTCATCCTCAAAGTTGAACTGTTTCCTGATGAAAAAAAGGCAGCTTTGGAAGACAAAAAGAGGAAGGGTCACTAATAAGGAAGCCTACTGTTTCCATCCAATCCATCAGAAAACCTATGAAGAGAAATGTTTTGTAATGATCAAGCAGGCCATTTCATAAGACTGCATTATCTAAAGCAACTATTTCTCAAGAGACACTCTTTAAAGAATGAAGGCAGAATAGTACTAATTTACTGAACTATTTTAGTCCACATGCAGCACTGTGACAGACTGCCACAAAAGGTGAAGCTATGGAGGCTGAGCAGGGCTTTAAAGTGCCACACTCTCCCACTTAGCTATTTTCTAAAGACTTTTTTATGAGCACACTCTGTGGCACCATGGGCTGTTTCCTCTGAACAGTAATTAAATTTCTACCTGGAGTCATAGCCCTTGGGAAGCAGATTTTCATTAGATACAAAGATATCTGACCCACAGGGGCCTCCAAGGAATATCACGCGGTGTTCAAAACTTCAATCATAAATCATACAGTCATAGAGTAGTTTGGGTTGGAAGGGACCTTCAAAAGTCATCTAGCCCAACCCCACTGCAATAAGCAGGGACATCTTCAATTAGATCAGGATGCACAGAGCCCCATCCAGCCTGGACCTGAGTGTGTCCAGGGATGGGGCATCTACCACCTCTCTGGGCAACCTGTGTTGGTATTTTGGATGTTGCTGGACACTTCTCTGCCACATATACAATGTAGTTTTCAAATTCCAATATTTTTCTGTAAAGTTAGATTTTCTTTCTTCTGAGATTTAAACATATTGAATGAATTTTATAGAGTGTGAGGTTATGTTGTCCTGCCAAGCAAGTTCATGAAAGATTTTCTGATTGTATTTTGCAAATATTGGGGCACAGTAAGTTCTTGATGATCTTGCTTGCCAGTTGGACTCTTCAACCTCTCTCCTTCTCATTCATCTATATTTGGAAAACACGGTGAAAGAGAAGAGGCAGATCTTGCAGAGTACAAGATTCCCATGCACACATTTATCTGCTGCAAAATTATTTTTCAAAGCTCTGACTGTATGCCTAGACTCTCCATCTCTCCCTGGCACCCCTCATTTTCCCTCTCAAGGTTCTTCATTACCTATTGATAATGACATTATCTATCATTCACTGTTAAGATCCAGTTGGTGCAGGATGTTTAGGTGTATCTGCCATTTGCTAATTATCAAAGAAGCATTTTTGGCTTTGCCCTTTAAGCTTGGAAGAGCTTCTACATAAACGTCTTCAAAACTCTGTGTAAAACTTTGTGTGTTCAGTGAAAGTGTTATCTGTAAAAAGTGATCTTTCTTTGTGAACTGTAGGTTCCTGACCTTATATCAGAAGAGAAAACTCTATAGATTTGTCCAACATTTCATTCAACATTTTCTTTAAATTTTGTGAGAATTCGGACTAGTTAATAATCTCCTTACCATTATCAATATAAAAGTGAGTATAAAACTTGCCTTGTTACATACCCTCTTTTATTTTGAAAGGAGAGAAAGGGAGTTTAAGGGGGATTTTGTCTACCTCACAGAAGTGCCTCCTCTTTAAACATTAATATCTTCATTCTCCATATCTTCTTATCTTTCTATGGCTTTAGAGGCCTTGGAGAGAGAGAACGGTGTTCCAGTTAAGGCTGTATTGATTCGTGTAGAGCCTTATAATAATTCCAATATTATTTTCTGTTCATTATCTTATACATTTCAGCTTTGTTTGTTTTATTGATTTGCAGAGTGAGCAGAAGTCTTTACTGAACTCTTCTGCAGAGTGTCCATGGTCTTCTCCCACAAAGCATTTTGCTTGCTATCATTTCTTCCTATTGACTTGCCTGAAATTAAGTTCCTATTCTTTGAAGCATAGAAGTACTCACCCCTTCACCCCTTACCCATTCTTTCTCTTTTCTTCCTCTTTTAGTGCTATGTAATGATATAAGTATTAGCATTTTACTGCCCAAACTGTTTAAAAATCCAGAGTTTTCTTCATATTGTGGTTAAAAAGTTTAGTGTGCTCACTCTTTACTTCTGTGTTTTTTGATTAGTGTTTTTTTTGTTTGTTTGTGGTTTTTTTGTTTGTTTGTTTTGTTTTTGTTTTAGTTTTGTTTTGTTTTTTTAATTCCCCTTACAGAAGATTAGTGTGACAATGTTGTTTTATAGTATGAGCACTCCATGGAGGAATTTCAACTTAGTTGTATTGCATCACCGTTAATTAGTGGCTCGGCTGTAGTTATTTCTTAAACTGATTCCAGTATGTTTTGAGGACGAAAGCTGAGAATAGCTTCAAGGCCTGTATATTGTGAAAAAAGCTGTTCTGAGAAGCTGTTACTTTAGGGGTTAAGTGCACCTAGCATGTTTTGCATGTGGAGCTGAAATATTTTATAAACACTTGACATGTGGAGCTATTTCCTCTATATCTGTTAAGTTTGTGCAACTGACTTCCTTTTCTTGGTCAATTGGCTTTTGAAATGCCACTACTATGTTATATATTGATAATTTAAGATTTGTATTCATTCATATGCTGTTTAAGATATCTCTGCACTGATTTCTTATCATATTTTACAGATAAAATGCTGCTTCTCTTCACTAGGAAAACTCCGTCTTTCCTGTCTGTTTTAGGGTCAGGATTTACATTCATCTTCACATCTAGTAATTTTCTGTATTTCTGTGATATCCATATGATTACCATGCAGACTAAGTCATCTAGTTTTTTTTCTCCTGTTGCTTGTTGACATTGATTTATTATTATTATTATTATTATGGATCCTGCAACTGTTTGAATAAAACCCTTGCTATCTCACAGTGTGTTACTTTTCAGATTTTACCCCAGATGTTCTACTGTCATACTTTCAGGAAACATTATGATTTCTCCCCTGTCCCTATCCAGACAGAGAGTTGTGTGTAATGTGAGAAGGAGATACTGAATTTGTATGGCACATGCTCAGTTTCATGCAACAAATACGTTACAATTTTTGAAAAAAATAGCAAGTAGTGTCTGAGCTGGGGAATATTGCCTTCAGAACAAAGCAAATTGTCATTGGTATGATGGATAAAGGTGAATTAGCCATAGTACTTGAAAGCGCAGGCTGTTTGGGGACCAAGGACTAGAGATCATAACCCAAAAATGTTCATTATAAATAAAAGCAGAAAATCTCAATAAGAAGCTGTTGGGAAAATTCTATGCCTGGCAAAATCAGCATCTAGAACCCTTTTTTTGTTTTGTTTTGTTTTCTAAATATAGTAGAATAGACTATTTCAGTTGGAAGGGACGTACAATGATCATCTAATTCAGGCTTGGAGCATTGACCATGTCGCTAGAAAACCTGTTCCAGTGTTTGACCACCCTCTTGGTAAAGAAATGCTTCCTGATGTCCAGTCTAAACCTCCCATGGCATAGCTTTGAACCATTCCCACATGTCCTGTCAGTAGCTCAGCACCTCCTTCTCCACATCTCCTCCTCAAGAAGCTGTAGAGAGCAATGAGGTTGCCCTTCAGCCTCCTGTTCTCCAAACTAGACAAGTCCAAAGCCCTTAGCTGCTCCTCGAAATGACATTCCTTCCAGACTTTTCACTAGCTTTGTTGCCCTTTTCTGGACACATACAAGGACCTTCACATCCTTCTTAAATTGCATGGCTCAGAACTGCACACAGTACTTGAGATGAGATGGCACCAACACTGAATACTGAGGGATAATAATCTCTTTTGACCGGCTGGTTGTGCTGTGTTTGCATCCCAGGATGGGGTTTGTCCTCTGGGCTGCCAGGGCACATGCTGCTGGCTCATGTTGAGCTGCTGCTGACCAGCACCCCAAATCCCTTTCTGCAGGGCTGCTCTCCAGCCACTCCTCTTCCAATCCTTACTTGTGCCCAGGGTTACTCCATCCTAGGTGCAGAATCCAACATTTGGCCTCATTAAATCTCATTCCATTAATTGTAGCCCAATGTTCCAATCTATCTAGATCCCTCTGCAAGGCCTCCTGTCCCTCTAGAGTCAACAGAACCTCCCAGGTTGGTATCATCAGCAGACTTGCTCGTGGTGCATTTGACTCCTGCATCCAAACCATTGATAAATACACTGAACAGAACTGGCCCTAGAATTGAACCCTGAGGAACACTGCTGGTGACTGGTTGCCAGCCAGATGTAGGCCCATTCACTACCACTCTTTGAGCCCTGCCCTGCAGCCAGTTCTTCACCAGTGAACCATGAACCTGTTCATCCCACAGCGGGACAACTTGTCTAGAAGGATGCGGTGAGGGCCCCTATCAAAAGCCTTACCGAAATCGAGAAAAACTACACTCACCTCCTTCTCTTCATCCGTGAGGTGGGTGACCTTATCATAGAAGGGTATCAAGTTAGTTAAACAGGACTTTCCTTTTCTGAACCCACACTGACTGTGCCTGATGTTTGCATTATTCTTTAAATGCCTTTCAGTAGTACCCAGTATAATCTTCTCCATTATATTTCCAGAAACTGAGGTTAGACTAACAGGTCTGTAGTTCCCTGGGTCTTCCCTCACACCCTTTTTTGTAGATGTGAATAACATTGGCTAGCTTCCAGTCAGCAGGGACCTCTCTGGACTTTCTGTCTTTGGTAGATGATTGAGAGGTGTCCGGTGATAACATCCACTGGCTCCTTCAGTACTCTGGGATGAATCGCGTTAGGCCTCAAGGACTTGTGAACATTTAGCTGATACAGCTGGTCCATTACAATTTCAGTGTCCACAAATGGGAAGTCACTGTTCCCACAGTCATGGTCCTCCAACACAGAGAACTGTGCAGTCCAAGGTCTGTCAATATTAATAAAGACTGAAGCAGAAAAACATTTAATGCCTCTGCTTCTTCTTCATCCTTAATAGTCTATCTTCGACAAGTATTTGTCTGATTTTTTTTTAGACTTCCTCTTGCTATTAACATACTTTAAAAAGCCCTTTTTGTTATCTGAAACAACTCTGACCAGTTTCAACTCCGATTGAGCTTTGGCTTTTTTGTGTCTTCTCCATGCATAAATGAACTGCATCTCTGTACTCTTCCGCGAAGCCTGACCTCGCTTCCAGAGGTCATACAGTTTCTTTTTCTTCTTGAGCTCCATGGGGAGTTCCTTGTTCGGTCAAGCTGGTCTTCTGTCCCTCTTGTTTGACTTATGACACAGTGGAATTTCCTGCTCTTGTGCTTCTGAAAGGTGGTTCTTAAAGACAGACCATATATAGACCAAATAGATTAAGAACAGAAGAAATGTTGGCAAATGTGTCAGTCCAATATAGATAGAAATTATAAAAATGTCAGTGTGATTCAGGAGAAACAAAACTGTTCAAGAACGATTTCTTTTCTGTATTTGGAAGGAAATAAGATGATGTATTCTTGTTACATGAAAATAATTTAGTCATTCTGATCCTGGTTCATAAACAATTAGAATGTTAAACAACATGCGGTAGGGATAAGCAGTTTTAAATCAGCAGAACTTGTAAGTAGCTGATTGGGAAGGTATCTGCTGCCCTAGTGTTATTTTTTAATAAATATCAGGAAAATATTGCAATCTGAGAGAACTATTACAGGAAAACTTTGCTCCAACATTAGAGAAGGGTAGTTAGTCTAACACGGATAACCATAAATTGACATCAGTCCCAGCAAAATAATGGAGAAGTTGATGTTAAATGTAATTATTAATATCTTGAAGGACAGGAAGTTAATTAATGCCAGTCAATGTGGTTTTATGGAAAATAAGTCTCATCAAATAGCTCTTATTTCATTTTGGAGGGACTAAAAATTAGATTGAAAGACAAAGAAGACTGTGTAGGTAAAATCCAGTTTCATAAAACTGGTGATTTAGTTCTACATGTCATTTTAGCTTTGGGGGTTTTAGGATGTGAGAAGTGTTATGGGGTTTGTTGTTGTTGTTGTTGTTGTTGGTTTGTTTCTTTGGTTTTGTTTATTGTTGTTTGCTTGGGTTTGTTTGTGGGTTTTTTTTGTTTTATTTTTTTTTTGTTTGCTTTTGTTAGTTTGTTTGTTTCATAAAAATAAAATTTAAAAGTCTCTTCTAACTTTAAACAAACAAAAAGGACAATATAATGAGTGAAGAACTGCACCTTCTAGGAAGAGTGATCATGGAGAGACTTGAATTGTCTGAGATCTGTCTGCCAGAGTAAATATACACTGGGACAAGGATTGGAGACTATTTAGAGAAAGGAAGACTGTATGCAGGAAAGTAGAAACTTTCAAAAATCCTTGTGAATTACGGTGGGTGAACACCTCAACATGGGAACCAGGCTGATACTTTGGCAGAAAGACTGTATTCAGTCTTTGAGCATGCTAGTATAAATATTGTGGGTAAACAAGCATTGTTCTGATTGTTAATACACAGGACAGTGTGTGCAGTTCTGATGCCACTGTTCCTCAGGCAAATTGAGCAAAAGGAGGAGATGTGGAGGAAAAACACAAAAATGGATTTAAAGTTTGGAGAAAATACCTTTTAGAAAGGGACTAGCAGAGCTTAGGCTTTTGTAACGTGCTTTAATTACAGTCTACAAGAGCTAAAACAAAATGTCAAAAATGAAGCCCGTATCCTGGGCTGCATCAAAAGCAGCATAGCCAGCAGGTCGAGGGAGGTGATTCTGTCTCTCTGCTCTGCTCTGGTGAGACCCCACCTGGAGTCCTGTGTCCAGCTCTGGAGCCTTCAGTACAGGAAAGACATGGACCTGTTGGACAGAGTCCAGAGGAAGCCACAAAAATGATAAGACTGGAACACCTCTTCTATGAAGACAGGTTGAGAGAGCTGGGGTTGCCCAGCCTGGAGGCTCTGGTGAGACCCTAGAGCAGCCTTCCAATATGGAAAGGGGGCCTACAAGAAAGCTGGAGATTAACTTTTTACAAAGGCAGGTAGTGATAGGACAAGTGATAACGTCTTTAAACTGAAAGAGGGCAGATTTAGGTTAGATATAAGGAAGAAATTCTTCACCATGAGGGTGGTGAGGCACTGGAACCGGCTGCCCAGAGAAGTTGTGGATGCTCCGTTCCTGGAAGAATTCAAGGCCAGGTTGGATGGGGCTTTGAGCAACCTGGTCTAGTGGAGGATGTCCCTGCTTATGGCAGCGAAGTTGAAACTCAATGATCTTTAAGGTCCCTTTGAATCCAAACTATTCTATGATTCTATGTTTTTACTTTAGCTAGGGAAAGCATGACAGAAGCTGATGTCTGGTAGGTGAAACTGGACAAAGTCAAATTAGAAAGTTGGCATCAGTTTTTTAATGGTGAAAGTGACTGATACATGGGACAAATTATTGAGAACCATATTCTCTGCCTCTTTCTGTATTTAAATCTAGACAGGGTACCTTTCTGGAAAACATGCTTAAAAAAAACCCCAAATTATTTGGTTTAGTAGCTCTTCCAAATTGGAATTCTCCTGAGTGACCAGACACTGCTTAGGGCACAGGCAAGGGATTGCTTTATCTTTGTCCATACTAGGCAAAATGTCTGCGTGACATCTTTATAGCTAGTGCTGTAAATAACTGCTCTCTAGGTTTATTTTTTTTTCTTTGCTAGGAGAGTACCCTGCCATAAAAACTAGTGCTTTGCCATATGTTTAAAATTATTTAAAATAAAGAGTTGATGCTAGTACCATAGGCATTTTCCAATTGTACACACTACCTACAGCAGTCCTATGAAGTCCTGTAGTTTTGGCTGATACGTCTTCCCCGACTCATAACTGAAAAGACAGCCTAGAAATCAAAGTAAGTATTTTGGCCTAAAAGAAGCCTACTTTTTAAAATTAAATTGCTTTTTGTCTTGTTTGATATGTCTTACATGCTGAGGGATTTTTAAAGTAACATTTTCCTATAAGCTCTTTGACAGTCCATCACATTTTTTCTGACCTCACCCTTTAGATCATATCCTTATTCAATAAGGGATCTTTGAGATTTCATGTCATAGAAAGTTGATAAAGGACTTGTCAGATAACATATTTTCTGCAGCTATTTCTAGGGAAAACAAGCCCATCTAGGCTCCTTTCATGTTTATCAGCTGGGTAAATGAACCTATTCATCATTTTAGACTACAACACTCATATCCAGGAAGTTTTTTGTCATAATGATTAAAATCAGTTTTGCCTATGTGGTCACAGAAATGTGTGTATACATGCATTTTTTTTTAATGGTCTTTGATTCATCGGAGTAGCAGACGGAGAATATACCTGTACTTTTTTTGGTGGTTTCTCTGTTATATAATTATTTTTCCTTCTTTTACCAAACTGCTAGAAGGAAACAAATGCCTTACTAGGCAACTTCTATTTTCTTCTCCCTTAAATGCCTTCATTTTGGCAAGGAGGAAGCTTCTGCACAGTACTGTAATTTCTTCCCACTAATGTTCACTCTGATGAGAAACACAGAGGAGAAAATCAGTCCTTGTTATAGATAGATTTAGGGGGTGGTATTTGCTTCACTAAAAGCCTCCTTACTCCCTTTTTTTAAAGCACCATAGTTATAGTGTTTGCCATGGATGTAGCCTCTGTCTAAGTGTCCTTGCACTTGCATGAAAAGTGATTAAGGAAATCTCGTAGTGTTTGCATTTTTGAATCCCAACACTGTATTTTAGATTTTTATTTGAATATGATGTTTGCAATAAAGAATTAGCCTTATTTAGACTTAGGTTTATTCTACTTTCTCATTTATGAATGAATAACAGACTTTTCCTTCTTTCAAGAAATCTTTCCTTTCAGCCTAACTCATCTTTTCTGTCTCCATACTCAGAATGTGTCCCATTTTAACAAAGGCTTTTTTGAGTTTAAGCCATATTAAGTTGGCATAAGGTGAAAGATGGTCAGGTAGTTATGTACTTCCAGTGTAAAACACAAAAGAAGCTCATGTGGCCAAGAAGAAGATGTTATTCTGAAATTTAAGAAAGAATACGATTGATTAAAATCTGAAAACAAGTGGTAGGTTTTCAAGAGCATATGTCTTTATGGCTTGTCAAAAATGTGTCTCTCCTAATTTCCCTTGAGCAAGAGGTAGGTTTAAAAACCAAAAAATTTGGGTGTTTTATTCTCACAGTAGCCTCAGATGGTCTACAGATCATGTACCTTTGATCCGAGGCCCTCTCTTCTGTAAGCACTATATATGGGTAATTGATACCTGCTTCCTTCCAGGAAGAAAACTCAAGGAGGGGTTAGTCCAAAACCTACCTTGCCTTTGAATACTTCCAAAATGAAGCATTTAAGATATGCCTTACAGAATCACAGAGTAATTTAGGTTGGAAGGGACCTCTCAAGTTCTTCTGGTCCACCTCCTGCTTAGTGTGGGCCCAACCGCATGAGGTTGCCCAGGGTCAAGTGTTGAATATTTCCAAGGTTGAATATTTCCAATAACCTCTCTGGGAAACCTGGTTCAGCATTTGAACTCCTTCTGTACATTGGCAAACAAATGCAGACATTGAATGGAAAGGTTCTTATTTTACGTCGTTTGGCATTACAAAGCCTCTTTTTCTAATGTGCTACATCTGCAGCCTCAAAGAATGGAGTAAAACAAGGGAGTTTCCCATCTTGTATTTCCACTATGAGAGCAATGTTTTCCTGTTTGCTCATGGATAAACCATACACTGGAGTAACAGAAGTCCAGATAATGTCTCACTTTACCTCCTTCTGTTAATTGAGTCACCTATATGCAGACATACCAGACCCATTATAGTTTGGTCTGTCATTTTGTAAGGCACAATTTTGTATGTTGTCTGATCATCTGGAAGGATTTTCAGTCATCTTAGTTTGGATAATGTCTGATCAAAGGAAACAGGGTTAAGGCTGATGCAGGAGAAACACTCCTGAAGTTAATTTCATGATTACTCATGAGAGCATCACTTAAGAAAAATGTTAAAGGGAAAATGAGGTGTGATTGGCAAATCAAAGAGTTTTATAATAACTGGTGCAACAGCAGCACAGCTACATGTATTTTTGATCATGCCCTGGAATAAACTAAGATGAAATTATACAGATACAAGATGGAATTATACAGATACAAGTCACCTTCTGGACAAAAGAAAAAAAAAAAAAAAAGGAAAGGAGGAACAAAGACCCTGGCTTTGGAAAGGGTAATCTATGACCCAGAAAGACCTTTTCTTTGGTGTGCTATACTAAGGAAGTGGCAGCATGTTGTTTGTTTATTAATAACAACAGAAAGGGCAAATCCTGTTCTTTCTACTAACAGCTTTATGTTCTGTCTGCTGCCTTCCCTAGAAAATTCCTAGGGTCTGCATTAAGGGGATGAAAGTCATGTTGCAGGTTTACATCAAAAAGATAATGCTGTCTGCTTACGGATGTTACTTAGGAAATCATAGGCAGAATGAGCACATCTTGTAATTTCATTACTGGCAATATGTGTCATGGATCACAAGGTCGAAGGCATTGGAGTGCATTTGCTCCAACTTTAACACATTCTGCTGGTGTTTTAACATTTATGAGTCCAATGCAAAGACTGTGGTTTGTGTAGAGTAAGTGCACCACGGCTTTTCAGTGACCTGGTCCCACACAAAGGACTACAAAGGTCCTATACTTCCTCCATGGTAGCAGTCACCTTTCACTGTCAGCTTTCTTAAGTAGAGCCTGAAGAGGAGGAACATGGGACCTTGTCGTGTGTGAGGTCAATCAGTAAAGCCTTTAGTTGCTGGGAACAACCTGGGGGATTCTGTGCTCTGTGTTGATTAATATTATTCTACTGATTTTTTTTTTTTTTTCTCTCTACTCTTAAAAATGTGACTGAAGATCAATTATAAGAACAATTTTCAATCAGACTGGAATAGTAGCAGGAAGGAAGTCCAGAAAGGAGAAAAAAGATTTGAAATATTGTGACCACTCAGTTTAGGGTGGAGATGGATAATAAGGAATGCAAAAGGATGAAAAAAGTAAATTAAAAGCTCTGATTCCTTCGAGATGCAGGAAAAACCAAAATACAGCTAGAAGAAAAACAGTTTAAATATTGTACAGGAAGAAACACTTGTAAATCTGCAATGTTAGTGGATATCAGTAAAGAGTTAAGGTTAAAAGAATGACTGAAGGCTGACATAAGATCAATTATAAGAACAATTTTCAATCAGACTGGAATAGTAGCAGGAAGGAAGTCCAGAAAGGAGAAAAAAGATTTGAAATATTGTGACCACTCAGTTTAGGGTGGAGATGGATAATAAGGAATGCAAAAGGATGAAAAAAGTAAATTAAAAGCTCTGATTCCTTCGAGATGCAGGAAAAACCAAAATACAGCTAGAAGAAAAACAGTTTAAATATTGTACAGGAAGAAACACTTGTAAATCTGCAATGTTAGTGGATATCAGTAAAGAGTTAAGGTTAAAAGAATGACTGAAGGCTGACATGGAGTAAAAAGCATTCAGATGTACAACAGGAATTTAAAAGAAACATCAGTAATGGGGCTGATGCCTTGGCCGTGGCCATTCAGTTTTGTGATACCAGCCTACATGCTGAGGATCCACATATGGGACTCTGGAAAATTCAGTATTTCAACGCTTTGAGGCATAACCAAACTTTAATTATTACTGAAGGATTAGGAAGATATTTTTTCCCCAAAGAGAGTCATTTAATAATTACCTACTTCAGGAATTCTTTTGTCTTCCTCTGAAGAGATCTGAGGACGCTACTGTAGGAGATATTACTGGACTAGTCAGACCACTGGCCAGGCCTAGTTTACTGTTTCTGGGCTATGCTGGAGCACAAACTCTGTGTGTTCAAAATGGATCTCGAGCCTGTTTAGTAGTTCAGTGTGATAATTACAGTGTCACCATGATACTCCTGAAATAGGATTTGAAATTCTGCAAACTCTCACAGCAGCTTTCATAGGACCAGATGCTTCAGATCAATCTGTGTTGACTCAGCTTAAGTGAAAAATGCTTGAAGTCTTTGCAGTTGAGGGAGAAGTTGCTGTCTCCAGGATTAAAAAAAAAAAAAAGAAGTTTATTTTTAACCTTCTTGTACTGATTTAAAAAGCTATGATTTTATTTTATTTTATTTTGAAAAGACACACTCTTCTTTGAAAACATAAACCTTGAACTGACTTTATAATCACTGAAATAGACAGAAAAAAAAGGTTTTAGGTTTTTTTTAATAGATCCGATCTGTAGAGTTCCTTCCAGCTGGAGTGCAGTTTGTCAGAGTCAAGCAAAAATATTTTAAAAATCAAGTGTGACTTTAATGATTCAGACTTTACATGATTTTTTGGTGGATGACATTATCTGAGTGGGAAACATAAGAAGATATTTGTTACTGTAATTTCATTGTGTTAAAGTTATTGATACTTTCAAAATTTCATACAATGCTTTTTTTGGAGGGGAGATTTGTTTGAAAGAAGGGATCATGATTTCCCTGTTAAGAGTCATTAAAATGTAAATCATTGATTCCTTAGAAAGAAAAAACATGATTTCTTCAAAGATGATTCACTCTGAACTATATATGACAAATATTCTGGAAAGACTTATCTTTTTCCCCTCTTTGCTACTGTTTTGAGTTGGTAAAAATTGGAATAATTTTTATACAATAAGTCATTGCAGCTTCCTGACAGTTCAGATAATTTTTGTAGCATTCTGTCATCCAAATGACTTGATGCATTTGGTATGAATAGAGATGGGAACATTTTGTAAGTTATAACCACAAGATAATTTATTCATACAGAGAAGGCATTGTATTTGATAACTCATAAATTTCATTCTGTTTTCACGATAAAGGCAAAAAAGGGTGTGTGGATTGCAGCTGCTCACTTAACAGTGTTACTGATGACTAAGGAGGGAATGGATCTTTCTGTGAGTTATATAATCAGTTTAAAACCTCTCCACATTCTGCCTGTGACAGTTTATTAAAAAAAAATTAAAACAAGAACCCATGAAACACTTAACTGCTCTAGATGAATATAACAGCCAGATAATGATTAGGTATGAATTATTTGAACAGTGGCTGTAGGAATATTTTGAAAAGTAGGCACTGAATCTCTTCTGTATTCAAATACTATGTTTATTTAGGCTCAGAGATTCTCATTTAGGAAACTATGAAGAGAAGGGCTGAGCATTTAGCTCAGACTAATTGGGAACTTACTTGGAATTATAATTATTAACAACTGAGCGAAGAAGCAAGTAAGACTTCTTTTCTCAATACACCAAGGGTTAGTGTTTCCTAAAACAGAGCTTTGACTTAAACAGTGATAGCTTAAGTAAACATGTAGCCCACAGGGCATTCTCGTTGCTTTCTAGCCTGGGACTGATTATTGGCTCAGCAAAATACTAGGTAAGTGTGTGCTTATCCTCTGTCTCAGTGAAGGTCTTTTATATACATAACTTTTACACCTACCTAGATTCTCTTTAAGTGGAGTGCTGTTTAGAAGCCATGGCAGGAAAAACTCAAAAAGAGGATAAGGGGTGAGTCCGTAGAGAGAAAACTGCCAAAAAAAAAAAAAAAAATAAAAAAAGGGAGAGATTTCAAAAGATATGGGCTTGAGTGTTTTTGGTGCTTTTGTTTCTGGGAGTGTGTGGGGGCAAATACAATATCAGAGTAGAAGCCCAGAGGTTACTTGTCATCTCCAGGAAGGCTGAAGGTATATTTGAATCACTAGTTTTCTTCTCTGGACTCTGGAGAAGGTAAATGCAGTAGAGATTGGCATTAAGGTGGTAATAGGAGATTTTTGCTTTTTTTCCCTTGCATGGGATCAGAGTCTATCACAAGCTGACCTAAAACTAGAAAAGAGAAACCACAAAGAAAACAAAATAGCTGGTTGATTAGGATCGGGAATAACTTAAAATGATGTAGATGGAAGAATCTCACCACAACTAAAGTAGTCTCTAGCCTTCCTCTGACCCTGACCTTCATCCTGTGACCAGGCATGTGACACCACAGACAAGCTGTATGTCTTCCAATAACTGCATTTTTCTTTACTCTTTGTTTTAATTTAAGTAAGTTGTTTAACATTTTGAGACCTTGGCTACTTCAGGTGTAGGATGGAAGAATTATTCCAAACATCTAGTAAAGCACATTTGGTCCTCCCATGAAAGGCACTGCTTAAGTAGAAAGTGTCGGCTCTATATTGTTGAGCAGTGCTGTCAGGTTATATTCTACTAATAATTCTGTTTTTCTGTGCATTTCCCAAAATGAATTTCACTTTTCTTTTAGCCTCTTAAGGTCCTTTTTGTATTTTTTATAATACCTCAATGACTTCACATTTTTACAAAACTAATATTTCTTCTGTGTCAAAAATGTATGTCAAAGAAACCAAAAGTTAAATATAGTGGGATTCACTAGCTTTTCAAAGATCAGCCTTGGAGCATAATCCATGGAGACTGGCTGAGCTATAGAGCTCTACCTGCATGTGATGGTGATGTGTATGTAGCAGGGAGGAAAATGAGAGACAAGAGATTTATAATCTCAATTTTGTGATGACAGAAGACATTAAAAAGAGTAGAAAAATGCATCCATAATGCAAAAGTGGTTCTGTCTGTTTCCAAATCCTTTTATGCTCATTTGTTTCTCTTGTGTGTGATACTGGAAGCATCCACTTATCTCTGGAAAAACAGGGCATGTCTGCCATGTCTGGAAGCAGCTTGGAAATAAATTGATTCTGCAAAAAAAACCTGCTTGTATATTCAGATAGGATTTCTCAAATTGTTCTTTCCTGTGATTTTTATCATCTCAGAGGATATTTTGAAAGACTCAAAATCTGGTCATGAAATAAGGCTGTTAGCAGTACTGACAGCAATCATCAGAGTAACCCTTTGGCAGTGGATGGTCTCAAATACTCCTGGAGAGATAATTTAGGAAAACATTACTAGAAACCACAATGCAAGCTGAAAGTTTAGCACTAAGGTGAAGTTCAACGAGCAAGCTGTTGCATACAAGGGCTCCCACTGTCCTATTTTGGTGCACCTCCAAGCTTAGTTTCTTCTTGGTTCTGCATACCAAGCACTGGGGAAGTCCTGCTGGGTTGGTGACTTCAGTGCTCAGCCCATATGCTACACCTGACCTTGTGCAATGGGTCTAACAGCCAGGTTTTCACTTCTGTTGTGTAAGGGAGCAGCACACACCTTTGTTCATGTGCTCAAAAGCACCGCGAGAGAACCCAGGCAATCCTTTTCAGCTGTGGACTTCTATTTAGACAAATAAGTATAGCAGGTAGAAGTGTTTGCTGCAAGGTTGCCTAGCGTAAAGTCTGATCGTTTTCATTTTGTAATTATGGAAAAAGTACATTGAACTGCATGTTCTTTATACCAAAACACTTTGGACTTACAGGCAAAGAAGAAACTGAATAGATAACGTTTCACTAGCCTTTGTGGCTTTTGTGGTCTGCTGATAACACCAAGATTCTAATCTTGAACAAAGCAGCTTTCAGAAATACTAAAATTTTTCACATTAATCTCAACTATTGAAACTACTAACAGCTTGATGTTTTTGTCAAGTAGATTGTCGAATGGTTACTACATAATTTATTATATTCTGAGATAACTGTGGCATACATATGAGGTTTGAAGGAGCTATTAGTTCATGTATTGCAATTTTGAGTTGGCTGACAGGAGATTAAAAGACGGGTAATGGTTTTGATCATTCATCTGACCGCCTCACATATCATACCGTTCTGGGAGACTGTATCTAGGGCATCTGTGCAATAATAATTGCATTGTTTAATAAAAATATTATAAAAAAGCATGTTTAGCTGCTGATATGAATGTTAAGGTAGGCTACTACCTACCATGATAAGAGCATTGTGCTCTGCCTTATGCTGGGTTGATGTACAAGCCAGAGGAAGGCTCTAAATAAAGATCCTTTTCTTTTGCTCTTTATAAAAGCAGCACATTAAGACATTCCCAAGTGGGTCTGACATGGAAAGAATCAGTAAACAGTGTCATTTTGAGCATCAGTATCATTGGAAACAGTGTAAAGGGGAGAAAAATATGATTTGCATGAATCGCTCTGGTTTTCCTACCTTGCTCACAGTAGTGTTACAGTGTCTGCGAGGACAGGAGGGTCTATCATACTTGTGTCCTGGAAACACAAGTTCATTCACTGTATTTCAATAGGGCATTATTCTATTATTACTGTATTATTGAAATAATACTAACTTCTGTTTTAAAAGCCCCAGAAAATGAGACTTTTCTTTCTTTTCTTGCCAGATTATTATATGGCTGAATACAGGATGTTTTTTCTGGAAATAAACATAAATGTTCTTATTCCTGATTTAATCCTATCTTTTCTTTTTTTTTAATTGATTTTCATTGAGTGTTAAAATATCTCTTTTCTCAAAAATGGCTTAAGTAGTCTTCAAATACTTGTAGGATGCTGCCTTACTCCTAAAAAGAAGCAGCTGTTTTATAATAAATGCATCTAATCATTTTTCACTCTAAACCACTTTGTGCTCCCTCTTATCCTCTTTATCTGATTTAGCATTGCTCTTTAGGTAACATGGTGCCACTAACTGAATCTGATGATTCAAAGGTAGTCATACTCAAGTGCTAAGGAAAGCCACACACCAACTGCTAAAGAAGGTGTTTCAAAAGGGTAGGAAACTATTCAGTCATCAAAAAGCCTGAAAGACATCATATTAGACTTTACTAACTTGAAGTTCAGTATCAATAAACACCTTTTGTACGTAAAAGAGTGCAAATTCACTAAAACAAATACACCCATTTTGCTTACATTCTGAATATTAATTTTGACAAATAAATATTTTCAGTTTTATTTTTGGAACAGTCAGTGGCTCTTTTTTTCCACTGTCAAGTTTACTTTAAGTGTCCAGGAATTGTGTATGTAATTTTCAAACACGGGACATGTATTTCAGTGCTTAATACTGGTATGATTTGAATACCACAGGTTAAAGTCATATGATGACTGATATTAGTCAATTTACTCAAGCTGTACTTTTCAATTTACTCCAAAATGCAGGAGTAGCTGAGTTGGCTGTTGAGAGCACCTTCTTTTTCTTCAGTAGGGGAACAAGATAGCTTACATCTCCTTTCTTTTAACATCCTGACTAAAAATGCAAATGTTATAGAATGTATTTATCTTATAGATATCTGTAGATACCACTTATTTTAATAGACTGTCACTGTCTGATGTGGGGCAACAACACTAAAATATGGTTTATTCCAAATTGTTTATTCTTTTTGGTTTTCTTACCAAAAAAACCCTTTATCTGGAGTAAACAGTATCTTGCTTCTTCCTATTAATTCACAACCTTCCTTGCACTTCTTGTGTCTTATATAAACTCATGATGTTTTCATTTGTGTTCTTTACCTGATAATTAGTGTGGATGAATATAGCTAAAATTACAAACTGCATATTTTGGACGTGAGTCTTTAAGGAGAGATTTTACCTTGTACCTTCACCAGCTCTGCAGAAGATTGTATCAACAGAACTGGATTGCCAAGGGTACTGTATGGGGCTTCTGGAGAAAAAAACTTCAAGGTCTTTTCTTCCTCTTCCTGAATGGAAAGGATGAGGTCCTCAGCAGTTACAAGCAGCATAAATTATGCTGTAACTTTAAACAGCATTATGTTGACGTCCGTTTTAGCACTTCAGAGAACTGAAAATACACAGGTGCCATAAATACAAGAGCATATGCTAGTCCTTTGCAGACTGAGTCTGTTTTATCTGGGATAGCAGTAACTGCGTGTG
The DNA here is from genome assembly GCF_036013475.1 of Columba livia. Classification (NCBI taxonomy): domain Eukaryota; kingdom Metazoa; phylum Chordata; class Aves; order Columbiformes; family Columbidae; genus Columba; species Columba livia. Next base: position 58,509,646 of record NC_088602.1, on the reverse strand, counting down.
TGCCATTGAGTTGATCTGGGCATGGGCAGAAAGTCTGACACACAAAAAGATGCACCAGCTTTACTGCATCCAAATGCACGCAGTGTTCTCAGAGCACAGGCAGGCATCCCGGGAAGGGAGGACTTCATCCATGTGCGCTTTGGAGCTGATCAGCATTCATGCAGTGGACATTTGCCTATGGTTTTCTGAACAGGTGGCAACGTGGACAGGGCTCCTGCTACTGTACCGACCAACCTGGTAAACACTCGGACTCCTCTCATAAACTCCTTCGGGTATTGCATTAGTATAGTTTCTAAGTGGAAATAGAGATGTGTGCAAAGGAGGTGTATTCTGTGATATTTGTCTTGTGTTTTGCAGCATAGTGCTTGGCAAGTTAAACCAGACAGGAACTTTTCTGTTTTCATAGGATCTGGACAGGTAGTAACACTACTGAAGTGATAATTCATATGATGGGTCAGAAAATGTACAGTTTTCTGCAAATAAATAGGAGAATTTAAACTTGGCTGCAGCTCTGTTTTGACGATATCACAACTTTGGAATCATCTTATTCACACTGGGAATCTAATGTTTTCAAGAACTCATTTGCAGCAGAATTGTTTTATCTCATTTCCCTCCATTAATCATTCCAGAAATTTTAAACTCAGACCATGATTTATATGCTTTGGTTATGTATGTATAAAAATGTGCTTTTACAGTCACATGTGCAGGCCGAGGATAACACTGATCTGGTGAATGTGTTAATATCTGTTGTCAGAAGTATTTTATCTGAGGCATTGCTTAGATAGATTATCAGTGCTGCTGGGGAGGTTTTGGCATGCCTACCTATAATGTATCACTTGCATTGATGGTTCTTGCTGTAGCTGACTGTTCTGTCGTGACTTTCTTCAGACAAGAACTTGGCTTTTCTTAAGACTTTTCTTCTAAAATAGGGAGTAATAATTATTCTAGTTTAACTCCAAGGAAAAGATTTTCAGCTGTAGTTCAATTAGTTATTCAAAGCCTGTTGATGCTTATGTTCTACAGCAAAGAGATGTGCTGGGGCTAGTTCCTAAATTTTTGATGTCCTTGGTTCCCAATTCAGATGGGAGCAAAGTTCAAAAATGACCCATTAGGTGGTAAAGCTCGTTTAGCTTTATGCAGTGTGTTGCTGAGGCAGGGATCCCAGGCAGGGATTTAGAAGATGAGGGTGCACTATAGCTTTTTTAAGAAGGTCAGTTTTCTGTGGAAAGTCATATTACGTCTTTGTTACTTAAGAAATAAAAAACAGCATTAAGGAAATCCAAATTCAAAGTCTGAATATTATAACCAACACATAATTATCGAGAAATATTCTCTATAAATTCCATACTTGCCAAAGGTAAGCATAAGCCTGATAAAAATTAGCATTTGTTGAAGGCAAATTTCAGATATGTACATAGACTAACAACCCAGTTTAGTCTGGTCTTCATGAAGTGTGAATGCCTCATGTATAGATAAAGGAAACCTTTTGTAGTATCCTTTTAAAATTTATTCCCTGAGATACTTTGGATATTTGATTGTCTCCTATTTTCTTATAAAACTGATGCAAAGAAAATGGTAAAATAACTTTTACTCATTTCACAGAGTCTCTATAATCTTATTCATGGGAAAGAAAAAGCAGAGGTTATGAATACAGGTAGATCCAACTAGAGAAAATTTTGGCTTTCCAAGTTGTGTGGCTGTCAGAAAGTTCAGGGTGCACAAGACAGCTCTTCACCAGTGCACGTCTGAGTCACTTTGCAGAGCAAGAGAGAAAGTAACCTATGTCTACAAAAGAAAATTGTGGTATAATAAAAGGAAGTAAGAGCTAATCTGAATTAGCCCTTTATTACTACTGGAATATAACTCAGTATTTTGTCACAAGGTCTTTGTTCATCACCGGTGTCCCTGTGTGCAGCAAGACTAGAGCAGGCAGAGCTTCGCTTGCTCCTGTGCTGCCACCAGCTCTGCTGCCTCTGCGCCATGAAGGGGGACAAGGGAGAGCAGCAAAAAAGACTCTGCTGACTTGGGGTGGCCGAGGCTTAGATCAAACTGGTCTTATGCAGAATTTAAAATACTGCCAAAGTGGGAGGGGGGGCAAAGAAGTAAGAGACACACCTCTCAGTGACAGCGAGAGGAGGAGAAGGCAACAGCAGCAGCAGCAGCAGCATCATCACCTTCCCCATACAGCTCTATAGGCGAGTGTGTGTTTATCTGGTTGCATTCCCACCAGAGTTTGCTGTCCATTTTCTGTCCCTTTGGGCCAGAATGGAATTAGAGCTGTGTCCATGGCAGACCCTGCAGTGATCTGCCTGCCAGAGCCCGGGGACCATGGCTTGGAAAACCTTTGGGCTCAGATAAGACAGCAAGCAGAAGCAGTGGGGAAGTATCTCTGCCATTTAAAAGAGCTTCAATATATAATCACCGTGCAAATGAATGATCTGGCCAGTAAAATGAGATTACTGAATCGTTACTTCAGGCTACTTGATTTTCCTTTATTTGCTCACTTATTTTTCCTTATTTGCTCACTTGGAGTCTGCAAGGGTACACTGCTTTTATGAAGGTATCTGACCACAGCTTTTACAGAAGGAAAGGGCGCCTTGTTGTCTCTTGCTTTTAAGATCTGTTTTATAAGAAAAGTTTTTTAAAAAATAAGTAATAAAGTGAGAAGCCTGCTAGTCTGTGTATAAGGTTTCTGGAGAGACTGAGTCTGTAGTTACTGAATTTTGCACATGCTAATTGCTGGTATTTGGACATCAGATGAATGAGGGTGCTCCAAAGGGAACCAGGAGGGGTCAAATGTTCTTTCAGTCACTCTCTGTGACAGGTTAACTTATTCCTACTTCGCAGTCAGAATAATTGGTCATTCTTCTCATTGCATCTGCTGCTCTGTAGTTTAAAGTTGTTCCAAGGCTTGGTTTATTTAAGTGTATGCTGCATGACACTGGACATCTGATGGGACTGCTTAGCGCTGCAGGCTTCCAGCCCTCAGGCAGGAGTTAGACTGGATTGCAAACAGATTTGTATGGAACATTTTCTTCAACAGAAAAATACTCAATTTTTTTGCCTTCTAATGAACAACTGTTTTGAGGAACATGTAGTTATTTGCTGAAAATGTTTTTGTGCTAGTGAAAATGTTTACCTAGGTTGCCTGCCTGGTTTGTCGGCAAAAATGCTAATGCCATTCTATGAGATGATTTTGAGCTTTGAAGTGGGTTAGAATGGACTGCTATAATGATTGAAATTGTATTTTATTTTATTTCTTCAGCTTTCACAGGAGCCTGATACTGTTCCATACCATTGCAGAGGTCTCTATAAGTTGCTGTGATGCCACTACTAAAAGGCTGAAGTGGCTTTTTGAGTGATTTCTAGGATTCAGATCGGTGATTCGTATTGCATACCTTTTTCAGTGTCTGAGATGCTTGCTATTATAATTACATGAATTTGAACTATCTCCCTTCACTTCTCCCATTTCTGGAAATTCAAAACCATTTTACTCTGGCAGTCAAATAAATTTTACACTGTATTAAGGGGCTAAGGAGGTGAAGTGGTCTTGCCAATTTATGCTGTTAGGATATATGCATATATGCTAGATAAATTCAAGTAAATAAGGTGATACCTGAGATAACTGAACATTTATTCTTTCCTCGCTACTCAAATTTATCTTTGGGTTATCTGATTTTCCTGGTTCTTAAAACATGGCCTGTGCAAGGTGCAACCTATTGCTGATGAAGGTAGCCTTGAAATGATGTCATTCATCTCTGAAGTAACATTAGATCTTCATGACTCTCTTTCTCCCGTCTTTCTGTCCTTCATATGTTCAATTTCTTCTCCTTTCCTACGTATTTAATATTTTCTCTCCTTTTTTTTTCTTTTTTTTTTTTCTTTTCTTATTATAGAGGAAGGAAGTTCCTGTTAAAAAAATTCCTATTATTAAAGTTCCTTTTTTCCCATTGTAGAGGAAAAAGTTCCAAAACTTGAATATAAGCAAAAGCAGCAGTCATGAGCACTGTTTATGTATAAATTAGGCGAGTGGTATGTGAGTATCCAGCAGATGTGGAGCTGATAATCACGTAACGTGTTCAGAGGCAGAAGATGAATTACACTTAAATATTGTTGACCATTCACTAATTTGTCCCTGTCAGACACACCAATATCCTAAACCTCTCAGCTGCTTCAGGTGGCTGACTTTAATAAATATACACTGTTTCAGTACAAAATATGCAACCAACCACTGTATTTTCAACCGATGTTCAAATTAGGTGAGTGAGAATTAAAATTTTGGTGTCCCATGTTCCCAAAACGTTTTCACTGTGGTAAAAGTTTTGTTTATATTTCTGAAAGGTCTTAGATATATATGTGTGGCAAATATTATCTAATCAGATGTCTAATTTCAGAAAGATAGTATACTTAAAAACTGTGAGATTTTGATATGTAAATTAGTTTATGTTTAGGGCACACACAAAAAAAATGGCTACCTCTCTGTGTTATGCATTTGAACTTATTTTGCCGAAAGATCTTCTTTAGAAATCAAGTCCTAAACATGGTTTGTATTTTCAGAAATTTTTGTATAAAGAACTAAATACATTTAGTTTTCAGAAAGTAATAAGAAAAAGCTCAGTAACAAAATCTGTCTCTGAGCAAACATGCTTAGTGTATTGGAATTATAAAAATACAGCTTATAAAGCTAAGGCAAGATAATAATAGGAACTAAAAGAACTTTGCCCCAATTATTTGATATTAATTATTTCTATTTTGTGCATTGCTTAAATGCCTGTCTAGTTAATCGGAAAATTTAAAAGAAATGAACCAAGGAAAACACAGGAACAGAGGAGTGGACAAAGATAGAAGTGGTAAATGGTTGTATGGAAAAGCGATGCATCTGTGATTTAGTTGTAAAATTTTCAATTTACAGGCTCTTTGAGATGGCTTGTAAGCTGCCTGTTTACTAGACGGTAACATAATAAAATTTATCTACATTTTCTGTTCTTGAGAGGATGATGTTACCTATCAGAAATTCAAGTAGGAACTGCCTTTTTTTTAAAATTCTTGCATTTGTTAGTTCCAGTGGCATGAGAATGTTTTATTTAAGGGTGTCACAACTTGCCGTGCTGTGTTTCCACCAGACTATAAACCATCTTGGAGCAGTAACCCCACTCACGTAATGGAAGCGAATAGTAAGAGAGCTGTCGATGATGTGCACAGAACTGCTGCTGTTCTTGCAGTGAGTGTTTAATGATACAAGAGATGCACAGTTTGCAGGGAGAGAGATGTTTTCTTCCATGATGTCAGCTGACACAGTCAGAAAAAGCAGTAAACCCTCACGTGCACCCTTCACCCTGGTGTGTGAGGCTGATAGCTCACCTGCGGCTTCTGACTGTCTCAGGTGTTCAGATAAAATATACCACTTCTCCCTGAAAAATTAGCTGTCCTCATGTAATGTGGAGGTGTAGCTGCTACCAGTTGTCTTTGGCCTGGGGACAGGACTAGATGCCTTCTTGGGTTTCCTTCTGGGGGAGTCCTCAAGCACTGAGCTCCTTTGAACGTGAGCTTTCATCCCACTCATGCCCACCAGATCTCTGTGTCAGCCCCTGAAGAGTTAAGCCATTTTGGAAAGACAGATCTTGCCAACAAGCACTGTTTCCGTTTTGCCACCAGGATGAGCTATGCATAAACCCCAACGCATTGCCTCTTGTCTGCTGTGGATTCATTATAGCCTGTGTACTTGTAAGAGGATCACTGAGACTTAGCAGGAGCCATTAATGCACTTATACACACATTGCACATTACTTGCTTTTTTTTTTTTTTTTTTTTTTGCTAAAAATCCTCTGCTTTGGAGTCAGGTAAAGATTATACACATTGTTGGGATGAGTGTAATGTTTACTGGATCAGAATTTGATCCCTATGCAAGTGTAATGCTCACAGATATAAACAGCACTTAGTGAATCCGCCTGTTTTGACTAAACACAATGAGAAGAGAACAGATAAGGTACTTTAAGAAACAGACCTTCTCTAATCTAATCTACTCTGTGTATAATTTGATTTTATTCTGACTCAGAAGAAAGGTGATTCTTTTTTCAACATCTTTACAGAAGCCAGATCAGCAGCCTTTCCATCTTGAGGACTATGTATTTTAATTAGTTTAATAGCCTAAAGGCTGCAAATGTAAGTGACTTGATGTGAAAGATGGGGACACAGGCAAAGGAGATGTCATGAAGAATGTCCATGGAAGATACATAGCTGACAGGGTGGTAGTCACCAACTTCTGAGGATCCCACTGGGGATACTGCACCCTTCTAAGGCTTTTACAGCCACTCAGGCTCATAAAGACTGTTGTAGCATATTTAGGCCCTCAAGCAGCTATCTCAGCAGGACCACTAAATAACTGCCCATCTTTGTAACAAAGTCCATCCAATGAGCAAAATAAGAACCAAGCAAAGAAAAACCTTTTCAAAGAAATACCATCTTCTCCCCACATAAATCAGTTTGCCTACAAGTTTCTCAATCCTCCTACATAATTTGGCAGCAGGATTAAAAAAGTTTGGATTCATTTTCTTCTGTTGAAGAGCTGATTTTAATCTTGCCAAGGGGCCCCCTTTGTTACAGAGAAAAACTCTACCCTCCTTCCCCCCTTCTTAATTCTGCAGTGAGGGTCTGCATCCTCAAAATATCATCTCCAAGACTTTTCAGACATTTTTTTAAAGACACTAAGCGTACATCTAACAATAAATAAAAGAAAACCAAGGATCTTGGTACAGTTCATAACCACAGAATCACAGAATGTGAGGGATTGGAAGGGACCTCAAAAGATCATCTAGTCCGATCCCCCTGCCGGAGCAGGAACACCTAGATGAGGTTACACAGAAAGGCATCCAGGCGGGTTTTGAATGACTCCAGAGTAGGAGACTCCATAACCTCCCTGGCCAGCCTGTTCCAGTGCTCTGGCACCCTCACTGTGAAGAAGTTTCTTCTCAAATTTAAGTGGAACCTCTTGTGTTCCAGTTTGAACCCATTACCCCTTGTCCCATATTCTTTAGGATTAGCTTCTCCAGAGCAGACTGGCTGTCTGGAAACCATGCTCTACAGAGCATAATTTCGATGTGTGGTGCTCAGGTTGTTGCAATCCCTGGGCAAGAAGCAAGTGCTTAACCCTGCAAAACTTGGGACATAATTGGAGCACACCACGTGGTGGCTGTTTCTACTGCCTTTTGGCACAGTCTGTACTTAATAGAGTGAAGTGTCTGCAGAAAAGTGACTAGCAGTTTTATTTAGAGAGGGTAGTAAATTCAAGCTTCAGCCTTGTGAGGAAGTATCAAATAAGCAGTGGGAAAACTTATGTGATTTAGCAGTTAGTAGGTGTACCATAAGAATCTGGCAAGTTGTGGTGCAAAATTCAAATGCTCCCTTTGAGCTGTGTGGTTGAGGTGACAATGTGGGCTCCTCAGATATTTGATTTTGCTGCAAGAAGGATATCTGGGAGGATTTAAGCATTAACATCACTGCAGTCCTCCTGATACCCGAACAGTGTCACATAGGCATGACTGGCTGTCTGCTATTGCCAGGGTAGTCTTTGCTTTATAGTTCTTGGATGTGGCTACCTAAGGCACTAAGGCCTCTTCTTGCTTCCTTAAACACCATCATATCCTCCTCCAGGTCATGACCAGTAGCATTCATAACTCGATCTCCTCTTGACTATCTAAAACAGATTTCCTTCTCTAAGACTTCCATCTAGCCTTTTAAATAGCCTACCTCGTTCTATACTCATCCTGTGTATGTTGAATCTCCACTTGAGGAGACCGAATTAATGCATAGTATTTTCTTTCTAGTATCTATTCCTAGTCCCTGCCTTTTTTTGTTGGTCATGCAACTCTTCAAATTTTGTTTTGATGGAGGAAAATAATGAATCAGGAAGTCCACAAAACCTGAGATTTATTTTATCTTTCACTTCTCTCTCTAGATTTCATGTCCTGTGCAAATTTCATTTTGGTAAGAATAAGTAGAAAATATATAATTGTTACAGCCAGGGGCTTTACAACCATGTACAGTGACTTCTGGTGTCTAAAATTCTTACAGTGAGGTTTAAGCCTTGCTACACTGCAGTCTTTGACTCCCACTGACCTTTAAGAGAGACTTACAAAGCAGTCATTACAATTTTTCTGCTGGGACAGATTTTCTTTTGCTTTCTACTATAATACATAGGAAGTAAAATGGTAAAACAAAGTTGTATTTGTTAAAAATTGCAGTCCCTCAGCAAGTTTTTGGCATTTTATATTATGACTGAGAAAATGTTAAAGGTACATTGTCCAGTTCCTCATCAGTACCTCAATTTTCCTGCTGGGGTTTCGTGAGGGATATCACTGGAAACCTTTCATGGCAAAATCTGTAAGCAGATGGATCTCTGTGCTCCTACAGTGTTCCAAGGGAATACAGAGATTGGTGTCTGCATGTGTGTTAAGTATCACTATCGCTATCTGTTACAGTCCTGTCCAGAAATGGTCAACATGAAACTCTTTGATTCAAGTATTTGATGCATATATTAATCAGGTCAATTGATTTATGTATGGAAAATTTGGATTTATATATTAAGAGATATCCTTCTCTTGACAGAAAATCTCTCTTCTTTTCTCCCAAGGGTAAGAGAAGAGGTGATTTTTCAAGGTTCTTGATGTCTTTCTCTTCTTGCCCATTGTCAACTACAAGAATTGAGAGCAGATGAAATGTAGACCTTTATTTTCCTTGCAGATTAAAAATCACTAAGACTGTAACCCTTTCAAAGGAACCAGGGTACCCAATTGTCAGTAATTCTTGCCCAGTAATTCTTTGCTTCCTAAGGTGTGTCATATGCTGTAGGATGAGCAATAGTTTTTAAAATGATAGTTCAGTAACTTCTTGTTTTGTTTGAAATGAATGGTTCAGTAGAGGAATAAAGACTGGATGTTTTGCAAACAGACTTTGTGATATGAAATATAAAGCTTCAAGAATTCATTTTAGCTTTCCTACTATTTTTCATCTGGAACACAAAAAAGCTGTTGCAGAGAGGTCAATGTAAGGAGTGTCCACTCATTCCTCTCATCTTGAACTATAGTTCATTCTGTATACTTAATCAGGATTTTGCAGTCTTCAACTTCAGACAAATATGAAGCATGAATAAAGTTTGAAGATGCTTGCTGAACTCAGTAGAAGAATGGGATTAGAGGACATATTTTCAAATTAATGTAATAATACATCATCCTCCACTACAATAGGAGTTTCTTTCTTAATCAATCTGGAAATACCAAGGAATGATTTTTTTTAATGTGTGTGGTTTTGCTTGTTTGTTTATAACATTCTGCAAGCCCACAAACCACTCTTTTTCCCCACAAGGAGAATTCCTTATCCTCTGATAACCTGAAAACTGTAAGACAGTTTTTGGCTAAACTGCCTTGCTCTCCAGTCTGCTCTGAGACGACAGGATTTTCAAAGCAGCCTGCTCTCCAATGGCAGTTTTTCTCAGGTGGCTTTGCTTACCTTTTGCCTTTCTTTCTTGATCTCCTGAAAAACAGCAAGTGGATTTCCCTGGCAAGCTAGCAGACTTGAGATCTCTGCAGACAGTGCCACTGAAGCTAAATAGCCTCTTCTTGCTCTTTTCTCCAGCAGCTCAATAGTCACTGGTGAGTCCTTACAGATGCTCCTCCTCCCTGACATGGCTCTACCGTCTCCTCCAGGTTGTTATTATGGCCCCTAGTTGGATGGTTTTGCTCATAGGCGTGGATCTAAGGGGTAAAATAGTTTTTCAGGATTGTCATTCTTTACCTTCAAAGTGAATGGTCCAGCTGGTGTCAAAGGGTGCCCTTCACGGTCTCCAGGAAAGTATTTCTGCAATCCCTGAGTTAAACGCATGTCAATTCTTCAGCCAAATTCTGTTATATGATGAGGAAACTATAGCTCCTAACAGTGAATTCACTTGGTAACATACTCTCGGTTTTTGTGCTCCTAATGGAAGTTACAAAACAGGCTCACAATTACTATTACGTCATCTAATTTGGCCTTTTTTCTTTAACATAAATTATACCATCCATTTTGGTGAACTCAATGTGTGAAAGCAAGGTCGGAAGAGGAGATGTCCAGATGTCCATGCTCATTTTATATAGATTTGGTATTTGATTTACCAGAGCTTGAGCCTTTCCAGTGTGTTGGTTTTCACTTTCATCGTGAATAACGTAGTACTTGCTGCTTGCCTGCCCAAGTAAGAGCTGTAGATTCAATCAACAATAGAACTAGGGATGCACCTTTACAAAAAGTAGATTAGAACAAAAAGGTAAATAGACAGCTGAGATACTGGAGCTGGCTACCATACCTTTATAATCTATACATTTGTGTGTTTTCTTTTTCCTTAATATTATGCTGACACTGTATCGTGTCTGCCCTAAATGCATAGGAGAATTGAGAGAAAATATTACATAAATGAAATATTAGAATTTACTACTGCCTTTGAGAAAATAGTGAATTTGACTTGGCCTTTGCAAGCACAATTTATTGAGAGGAATTTATTAATTGCTTAGTCTTAGCTTTTTGCTGGAATTTTTAGTGGTCCTCCATGGATCTCTATTTTTTTTTTCGTTTGTTTGTTTTTAAGGGCTTGATTAAAAAAAAAAAGACAAATTAATTTCCTGCTGCATGTTTCATACCCCAAACAATGCAGGATGCACTGAGACATACGGAAAAGATATACTCTGAGATGCTGGGAGTATCAGAGCTTGTACACATGATTTACAATTGGTACTTACAGCTTGAACTTCTAGAGCTAAGAGAGGAGATGAGGATGACAGATATGCTGAATAATAAAATGTATTTCATTTGAAAGGAACACAGAAGTGACAATTACTCAAGAGTCTCATTTCCCTGCATGTAGTGTGTGGCAATCTCTCAATGGAGAGATAGGTAAAAATAAATAAATAACCAGGAGATATTCTGAGGCTACTTTTGGGACGTTGTATTTCAAACCGACAGCCATAAATAACAAAAGAAGGTAAATGTCAACTTGCATCCCATCACAGCATAGCCCTAGTTAATTTAGCTACCAGGAAGGGTGTTCTGAAGGGACGCTTTCCTGCCATCTGCTGCACTGCAAATGAAACCACGTTTTCCCTTGAGCTTCCTTTAGTCTGGATATGCTCCAGTTCTGGCCCCTGTTGTGTCTTCTCCATGATCAAAAAACAGGCTTCGTGGTCTCTTACTGCTTCGAAATGAGACTGTAGTTTTGGCTGCGCGACCAGGAGTGTGGATGGGGGTCCCGTCAATGTGCTGTTGGCTAGAGGGGGCACCAGGCTGGGGCTGAGCCTTCCCATGGTGTCCTGAGACACAAGAGACACCCAGCACCCACTTTGCAGGAGCTCCAAGCTCTCACTTAATACCAGAAAATATAGATGCAGGATCCAATTTACTGCTCTGTAGGCTTAAATCCCTGCCTTCCTCTCACCTAGAGTTAAAGGAGAGTCTGTCTTCGAAAAATTCAGCCTCCTTTTCTAGTTTGGTTCATTGGGGAATCTTAATAGCTGGGCTGATAGTCCTTGTCTGGTAATGAGTTACTTTAATCTCTCTGGCTTCGCTTTCCTAATCTGACCATCTTCTTGGGTGGTGTTTTCATTTAAACAGAAGATTTTCAAGATTCAAGCATCTCCGTTAGTTAGTGATCCCACCACTGCTTAATTTTACATACGAAAATGGAAGTAAAAAGAATAATAGATGTGTCAGGCTCTTCTCATGGTTAAAATATAAGCTGTAGCACAACAAAGGCATACACAGGGAGTTCATAAAATCAGACTAGAATCCACACCTTCATATGGCCATGTGGTAATTATATTTTATGAACTCCATAACATCAAACTGTGAACATGTCTTAAATTTCTGCAGATTCTATTACCACCTGCAGTTTTGCAGAGAAACCTAATAAATTATCAGCATAGGGATTCAGGTAGTAATAGAGAGTGACTGTGGAATTTGTGTCTTTCACTACAACAGTATAAAAAATCTAGTAAAATGGTTTTACCAATAACTTATGGCAGAGCTGGGCTGTGTGTAATCATCAATTTTAGGTCTTATCTATGTTGGATTGTTTTTGCCAAGCTGAGCCCTTGGATTGCCAGAGAAACCCTTGGAACAGAAAGCCAAAGCAACTACATGCTGTGGTAGGGCTGACTTTGCTTCCAATTGAAATAAAATCCACTAATTCAAATAATGTCTTTTCTTGCCAACACCAGATGTGTTGCCGAAGCTGAAACAACAGCAGCTTATAGTTAGCTGTACTGAGGAAAAATCCATTGCTAGGTACAATGGTGAAGTTCTGCCTGAATTGCTTGTTTTAAGCTTCTTTCATTACATGTATAATACGTCTGCACAAGCACATGCATGTATATGCAAACTATTTTCATCAATCACACTCCAAAAATAACCATAAATAACTAAAATTTGAAATTACTGTCAGTGATGTATCATAATTTTATGCTAAAACATCAGTTATTTGGTGTTGCAGGTTTTTGTAAAGGTACATTACGTTTTAGAGAACATGAGAGTATAGATTCCTGTATGAAGATAAAAATATAATCTAGCAAAACCAGGTTAACTGAGACGTTAATTATTCCACTGTTTGCCTTCAAAATAAGGTAGAAAAAAACCAAACAAAACCAAACTGAAACCAAAACCAAAACTAAAGTCAAACAAAACAACAACAAAAACCACTGAGAAATATGAAAGAATGTAGAAATGCATTTTTCCTACTGTGGGCTTCTCATTGTCTTTATGTCTTTGCTATAGATGGCTAGACATAACTTTAACTTTTTTTGTTACAAATTATTTTATAGCCTGCTAAATAAAAAAGTCACAGGCAATGGAGGAGTGCTATAGAATTATCAGTGTAGAGCAACAAACATTTTTCCTTGTGGTATAAACCTTGCATTCTGACTGTGAGTATCTGATTCAGAATCACAGGATACTGATGTTATGGAGCTTGTTGAATTAATCACAGATAACATGGAAGGATAACGAAACTTTGTCCCTATGCGCTGTTAATGAAAATACCTTTTTTATTTTGTTTGCCAAATAACTTTTACGCTTATGTGTTAAAAAGGCAATAGTTGCCCAAACAAAGGAATTCAATTTGCTTCTGTAAAAAGGGGCCAAACCTCACTTGTCTCAGAGGTTTTTAAACTCCATTGATTCTATCAGCAGCTTTAGTACTTCAGTTGCGATTCTTGAGCAGTGCTTTAAACCATATATACAAGTTGGAGAGACTGACTTCCTGCTACCTGCTTGCTTTTCATAACCTGCACCCAGCTTTGGTTATTTTTTGTTGCACATGGAAGATATGACCAAAGCAGGTACAGATATCCCCAAACTAGCATTCATCTGAATCTGATAAGGGGGTGTAGGAGCACAGATTTCATTGTAGGCTGCGCATCTGCAGCCTTATTGCTAACTACAATCTTGTTGTTGTACTTTAGCGTTATCAGCACCTGAGCAAACTAGCACATTCAGCTACACTTCTGCCTGTGTCATACGGATTTGTCCAGGGAAAGTGCAGTGTACAGATACTTAAATTCTCCCTGATAACAGCCGTTATTGGCTGAACGAATTACCACAATTTGTGCAGTCGGTTCTCATAATGCAAACATGTAGATCTCTTTATTTGGGCTCAGCAATGCCCCCTGTCTCCTGTGTGGGAATTTTCTGGCTATTCTAAGCAGAGTCAGTGCATTAAGTTCCCAGTTTCTTCAGAAGGAATAAGAGAACTTCAACACAAACATGGGGGAAGACAAGGTGATGGGATTATAACACTACTGAGATTTTTAAAAATTTATTTTCTTCCCTGTCCTCCTCTCCATCCTTTTACACCTCCTCTGTAAACTCCGTGCTTCAGGGAGTTTAAAAGCCGTAAACCAATTATTATCACCCCATGCCTCCTTTTCACAGCTACCATGCCAGGAATGGCAAAGTTTTTTGTATCAATCATTTCACATAACCTTTAGGCAGAACAGATGTCCTTTGAAATCACTTGTAAGGAAAGAAAAATTGCTTGCTTAGATTTGTGTTATGCAATTTAACACAATATGTGATTACAGAAATATTGTATAATTGTTACTGGTTGTGTAGTTGTTATAGGCTGAACAATTCTATTTCTCCTACTGTGAGGTAACTTGCATTAAAGGTCAGTATTAAAACTGTCATCTGTTGTGAATCTTGGTACAGAAGGAATCCAAATGTTTCTCAGTATTAGTCTGTCCTTCATTACCTGTGTAATACACAGTTGCAGCATCAATGTGAGATCTGATGCAGATGCTGTGTTCCATGTCTTACAAGACTGAGTAAAGTCAGATGGCTACTGTGTAGAGGATATGATCTGGTTATAATATCCATCATTTGGTCTGTTGTGGTACCTTGAGATCTTGAGAGCTTTAACTTCATAATAGGGATCTTTGAACCAAATGTGGTAACACAGGGACATGGGCTTTTGATGTTGACTTTGATGCTGGTAATAAAAATATTATATTATTATAAAATATTATAATATTATTCTAATACTCAACAAAGCATCAATATTCATTTTTTTCCCATATTCACACGTAGTATTGTCTGTAGTGGGAAACGCCTTGACCTTTGTCTTGTCAGACAAAGGATCTGCTTCCTGATGAAGACTTGGCTGTTTTATGATTTGTGTTTCTCCTGGTCTTTCTTCTGGTGTCAATCTTCAGCTGATGCTGGAAATATAAGAGGTATAAAGCACATCTCTGGCTAGCCCTCTCATCTGTCTTCAGCTCCTTTGAACAGAATTTGCTGAGGTGGAACACAGAGGCTGTGGTACCAAAAAGCTATAAAAAGAATATGACTACATATATGAGTAAGGATAGTAATAATTACTGTATGCATTGCATTTTCTGTTCCATATTTAGGGCAATTTGCCATTCAAAAAACCTTTGACTTAGGTATTTTTGATATACTCCCTTTTCTTTAAAATATAATAAATAGATACAAAATTTCAGCTTATTATTTCTACTGCATTCCTAAATAATTCCAAAATAATAAGATGTCTTAAGCATATGTTATAAAGCAACACTAGGTGTCTGTACTATGTATAGAAGGTATGCACTGAGGCTTTGTAGTACGTGTGACATTGTTTTTTATTCCTTTACATATCTGACTCAAAAGTTAATGATTACAGTGGAATCTTCAAGCAACAAAAATTCTGAAGGTAAAAGGAAATCTAACTCTTGTGTTTGATTTGCTTTGGCACCTTAGAAGTTTATGTCATTAACCTTGATGGAACATTTCATCATGCCAGTTCACATTTAAAAATAGTCATGTATTTTTTGACTCCTTGACAGAGCATTTTGAAGCAGTACACATTTGGGCAGACTTTCAGCTGTACAATCATGTGTAAGTATCCAATTAGTCCTTATTGTTCTCTAGGAAGACTGACAGAGTTCACTGACCTGACTGCCTATTTTACAATTAGGATGATGTCTAAATGACTGGCCTTCATGAGGGGATCTGACAAGGTCTTAGTAGCCTATCAGTGTTGCCTTGCTTTGGAAAAACATTGACCATTGTATTCTCTCTAAAGCTATTGCTTCCTGGAAGGGTGGCAGTGGATGCTGCAACATTATTCTACCATTTTCAGAATTTTTTAAAAGAAAAAGATATATGGGAGTCTGTGAGAATTTCTTTTTATTTCCAATCAGAAAACCATTTTTTCATGATCCTTTTGAATCTTGAATACTCCTTTTAACTTCCCCAATGGTGCGACATGTCGCAGTATCATTATAGGTAGCAACCTCCTGTTATTTCCTTGGCCTCTGCAAACTGCCTGCCTGCTGCACGTCTGTCCCATGTTATTGAAAATGAAAATGCCAGACTTGTTCTGGCATCTGTGTTAAAGTGAGGAATGTGTAACGGTATTATATCTGGCAAGTCATATGGATGCCTTGTTTGATCACATCAGTCACTGGCTTTTAGGCTGAGACATTTTAATGATAGTACCAAGCACACTGGAGGAATTTGGCTGACACAGAAAAGGCCAGACCAAAAAGGAGGATGTCAGAACCTGAAAGTGTCTCAAGCAGAATTCAGAAACCAGTAAATGAAGTTGTGATGTGGATACTGCTGTTCTTCTGCTCTCTAGCCCTGGAAGTGCAGCATGAGAGCTGCTCTCCTTGACTGTAAAATTTCTTGGGCACCTGGAATCTGACTTCTGTGAACATACAGGCTCTTTCATTCTTGATGTGGTCAAATAGCTTCCATTCAAGCCCCATTTGGATCCAAAGACGGATTTAACCCCCTGGGGCACTGCTAGCACAGACTGAACACACTGAGGACAGTCTGTTAGTGCCTTCTGCTGCTGTTCACAGAATCACAGAATGGTTGGGGTTGGAAGAGACCTCTGGAGATCATCTAGTCCAGCCATTTGCTAAGGCAAGAACACCTAGAGTAAATTGCACGGGAATCTGTCCAGGTAAATCTTGAATGTCTCCAGAGAAAAAGACTCTACACCCTCTCTGGGCAGCCTGTTCCAGTGCTCTGGCAACCTCAAAGTAAAGAAGTTTCTCCTCATATTTAGATGGAACCTCCTGTGCTTCAGTCTGTGCCCGTTGCCCCTCTTCCTATCATTGGGCACCACTGAAAGGAGTCTGGTCCCATCCTCTTGACAGAAATAGGCCCAGAAATAGCATGGCTCAGTAAGGAGTAGGGAGTACTCTACTTTCTCACTTCATACCTTCAGATAAAGTAAGCTCTCTACCGTACAAACAGGAACTACTGTGGTCCCTTAAGACCACAGTGTTTGTCTAACATAATTGAAATGAGTCTTTGGAACAGGAAGTGGCATTTGCTTGCTCTCTGATGTCTACTGTAGCTACAAAATGCAGGGTCTTTGTGTCCAGAGAATCTTCTGTTTTTTGAGATATTGTGGTATTTCTCACCAGCTTTGTCATGTCTGGTGTTTGACTTCACCAGATTTGCCCAGCCCTCTTAATGCAACCTCTGGAAAGTTCTAGGGTAATTGTCCTTGAGTCTTTGAGCCTTTCGGTGTTAAATGCAAATATTTTAAGGCAGGGACTGTCTTTCTAGTGTGATTCTGCAGTGTCTGTTTCCTAGCTACCTTTGTCACTTCTCTGGATCTCGGCATGTAAATGGTTTCTCTTATTTATTTATTTATTTATTTACTTACTTGCTTATTTATTTATTTATTTATTTTAACTAGCTTGTGAACCTCAAGGTATAGACAGCACAAGAATTTATCTTTGGATGTATGGTTTAGACCTGAGTGGAAGTGAATGCCACAAGATGCCCAGGGACCTTGGCCTGTAACAACTGAGATGAGTCATAGTGAACAGTGACATATAGCAGAATCTGACCTGACTTTCTGCCCATTTGTCCTGATCCAGGAGAGACTTCCCTGCTGGAAAGAGATAGCAAGAGCTGATAACTATAGCACTGCAGGCGGTGAAAGAGCGGGTGTCTCATAATCAAGTAGGGTAAAACTCTTTGTCTCCCTGGGTGTTAAAGAAAACTCAGTATCCAAATCCACTGTGGGATGTTGTTCACTCCATCTTGCTCGTGGTAGCATTCTGAATCATGAACCCTGGGGCTGTTAGGGTCCCAGTGACTTAGAGCAGCTTTACAAATGCAACTCTACCTTCCCTTAGGCAGCAGGAATTTTTGATGCTGGAAGGATTTTTGACCACATTAGTTTTCCCTCTGTCATGCCTTAGCAAAACCTACAGCTATTTCAGGCCAGGAGCTCATATCAAGTTAGCATTTTCTACTAAAACTGGGTCTTCAGAAGGGCTTATAATTATCTAACTGAATGATGCGACCTGAACTTTTGTAAGACAGATGGTTTTAAATGTAAAAATACCCTGCCTGTAGATACATAATATATTTTTGACTTAATTCTCCTCTCCTCTCCTAAATGAGTGACAAGTATTTAAGGTTTGCAGATTCCTCAGTAAAACTACAGCATGGCATTCTCATTTTCTTCACTTGTTTTTCCTTCCCTCTTACTTCAATATTTTACCTTTCTATGGTTTGCCATCCACTCTATTCTTTTTCATTGTTGTACTGTATGTTCTGATCTTCAGTACACTTCCCTTTCCCTAACTGCTCAAAGGGTTTCGTCAGTCCAAGTTCATTGTCGTGGAAGAGTCTGTGGAATACTTCTGACATCCATTTATGCTCTATATCAAGGTTTCATAACCAGAAAAATCAACTGTACCACCAAAGGAGGAAAATAATTTATTTTCTTGAGGAAAATCGCTAGCAAAAAATTTGCCTTAGATATCGTAATCTCATTAGTACTATGCAGGTTGTTCCATTTCATTTGTGGTTTTGATTTCCTGACTGAGGTGCATCTGGTAGAAATTGCAGAACCAGTAAAACCACTGGATTGGTGGTGGGGTATTGGTAACGAGCAGCATTTTTCTATCAAAATGAGAACAGAAATAGGCCATATGGGACGCAGCTAGTAATACCTCTGGAGATACTTCTGGCACAATAAATGTACATGTGCTAGAATTAGGTCATGCTCCTCGTCCAGTTTCTAACACAGAATTGTCTCACCCTGGCACTTGCCCCAGTGCACCTGAGGGAGAGCGATCTGGCCTGACATCTGTCATCAGTTTTAAATCTTAAAATGGAGATTTATGATAGTCTGTGGAAAAATCAGTGCTTCAAGCAGATCTGCATTACTTTCCCTGAGGGTGTCTGTGATTCTTGACAGACTCAGTTTTTAGTAAGGAAAATAAGAAACTGGAAAGCTTTTGTTTGAAGGAAAAATAATCTTATTACAGGGTTACCCTAAGCAGAACATTATGAGAAGTTATGTCCCTATGAAGACTCAGGGTACACAAGGTTGGTACCCCAGCTCTGACAGGCACAGACCTCAGCGATTTTTTTCACTTTTTTTTTTTTTGGAGCACGGACCACCGATCACCAGCTGAAATCGTGTTGGGGTGTCTAACTGACTGGCTCCTTGCCATTGCAAGAATCTTAGGCAACATCTACGTGTCAAACTGTCCTGTTCCCTACATATAAGTGACTGCTTAGTCTCTTCGTAGGTTGAATTGCTTCATTATGTCTTTACTAGTAGATGTTAACAAAATGAGCCAGGAGCTGGCCCTGAAACCAGCTCATGCAGCTTGCCTTGCATCCTTTGGGTGATGCTCCTCCTTCCTAAAACAAGAGTACACAGACCTAGCTAAATCCTTGTAAGAAACGGCTATAGCATTTTAACAACCTGAAGAAAAGTTTTCCAGTGCTTGAACATCTACATTGGTGCCCAACAAGTAGGTGTTAATCTACCCAAAGTCTCTGGACCTTTTCTAGAGGTGTTAATCAGTCAGTGAATGCATAAAATCTGCCTGAAGAGCTGCTTATGTCCTGTATTAAGGATATGGAGGATGCTGGTGTAGTAAGGGCCAAGGGGCAGATGCAAGATGTAATAACCCAAAAATACAATGTAGAGTGTGTTTTTGACATGGGACTAGACCTGCCTGGTGGCCTGCATCCTCTGCTGGTATGTGAGGTTGGGATTTGAAAAATAGACACTGGTATTATTGTGGTTGATAAAATTTACACTGGTGGGGGAGGCAAAGATTCTCCTGTGAAGAGGCTTCTCCCTGCATTCTGTTACTAATGCTCTCACCTAGAATTGAGCAGATTTCAATGTTCTAACTGTACAAAGGTTGATATATGTCTTATAAATATTTAAACACTTTTTTTCTTTTGTTCCTGCATTGTAATGTGACATTTATCCTATTTATTGCCCAACTGATCTTGTGTCTTGCTATAAAACTGCATGATCCTTGTGGGCCTAATGTCAGTGATGCAGGTGAAGAAACACTGCCTTTTTGCTCAAAAAAGGAAGCTTCTGTGCAGTGAAAAAGCACTATAATTTTGGATTTTAGTTTTACATACCACTGTAGTGTTGGATACGTATCAATGAACAGATAACATAGCAATATATATTTTAAGATGATTAAATAAATGCCTTCTGTGACTGATGAACAGCTTAATGCTAGAAATAACTTAGGAGGCTCTTTTATGTCAGCCTGCTTGTAGAGAGAGTGTGGCAGTGTTTTAAGTAGTGCAGTATGTTCTGCGAGTTTGGTGCAGTGCAGCAAGCTTGTATAATATTAGCATCATCTTGATGTTACATTTGGATCTTAACTTCGAGAAATGGAAAGCATCCAGTGTTTTGCCTTTCTTTTCTGTGTCTCTTCCCCTTGTCTTCTTTTTTAAAAAATAAAATTGTAATTCAAGAAACGAGTCCCAGCACAATGTTGCTTCCAGCAAGCCCACTATTTACTGGGGTTTGATTTTCTTCTAGATAGTTACAGACTCTTGAAGAAACGTCCTGCTAACCCTGGGAAGTCATAGGTCTAAGCCCTTTTTTTACCCCCACGTAGGTAGGGAAAAGATGGTAAGGTGCTACTGTGCTTTTCTAAGTTTGATGTTGGTCTTAAAAATCAGTTTTATGGTCAGATCCATGCATTGTTAAATATCAACAAAAACCCCAGATCTGATAGTAGTTGCAGGATGAATGTTTTATGCTTTTCTTTCTCTGAAATCTTTGGAAAGGTCCATGCAACACATTTTCCTCTTGCTCTGCTATTTTTTGACTTGCATTCATCTCAATGTACTAGTGCTCCACAACCAGTTCCTTGAATTCCAGAATATGAAGCTCCTTTAAAAGTGCAGAAGTTATTAGCTGCCGTCTTTAAGACTCCTCCTGCAGCAAAGGTGTGTTTTTCCAGACCTTTTTCTGTAGATCTGCTTAGTGTCATAGTAATCTTTTTCTGCTTACTCATAAAGGGGCAATCTAATTTAGAAGGCTGCTTCTCCTGAAACACAATTATTTTATCTGCCAATTTTAACCTCATTTTTTTGGAATGAAGTCATCTTTTTCACAACTGAGGACTAAAAATGATGTATGGTTCAATTTATTTATACAGGCAGAATAATGCATTTTTTTTTCCTGGTATCTAGCTTATTGCAAAATTAATGCACCTAAACCACAGTCAGCAGTCACCTTTCTCATTTTCCTTAGTTTCTTGTCATGATCGTTAATTAAACTCTGTCTTTTAAATGTAAATATACTGCAACAAAATAAAAGTGTTCCATGGCCGTAACTCTCACGGGTGTTGTTGCTAGGTTGTTTGTGCACATTTTGATTATTTTACAGCCTTTAGGAAGGGTAACAGGGATGCAGTAATTAATAATTTAATAAAATATCAATTACCAACCATAAGATTCAGATGCCTTTTAAGAATAAAATTTTAGTGGTTTTTTGAAATGTATCTCACCCTTAGTATTTCCTAATGGTAAAAGCATACTGAGGAAAAGAGAAATGGCTCAGGCAGGTTCTTTCTGGTACTTTGAAAATATTTTTCTATTGTATTTTATTTATGCTGTTACATATTTTCAATTATCCTGTCAGCCTCCTCTCTCCTTTTTCTTCAATTTTTTTCCTCTCTCTCTCTTTTTTTTTTTTTTTTAAATTTCAAATCCTCTTCTCTTTCTTTCAGTTTCCTGAACCTAACTATTGCCTGCAGAAGAAACATTTTCTGATTCAGTTCTGCATTACACAGTTTCTGCTGAAGGAAGAGCATTCTTAAATGAGTATTATAAATTATCTTTCTGATAGAAAATGAGTCTCGGTGTTGGATGCTGGGCCAAAATCTGACGATGCAAAGACATCTGGGCTAAGGCAGAAAGGGAATTTAAAGCTCACTATTTTCTTCTTCTGAACGCATCCTACTCTCCCACACACATTCATGCACAATTCCTCTCCTCTGCCTGCTAGTACATTTGCCACCTCCTTTTTTCCTTACTTTTTATTTTTCTCCCTCAATAAATGTCTAAAAACTGGAATTAGAGATCAGTTATGTTCATGCTGCGTTTGTTGTAAAGGGAAGTTCTGTATCTCTAACTCCCCTACCCAAGGAGCGTAGGTTAACATTTCTTGAAGGGCATGGTATACAGTGGTAAGGAAGAAAAAAATCCAATGAAACTCCATTCAAACCTCTACTCTATTTTTGATAGATTTCTGCAGAGGGGTCTTATTCTCCTAATATTTTTAACACTGAGTGTAAAGGATGATGAATTTAAGGACAGCCACTGCTCAGATGGTCTCTCAGTTCTGTTAACAAAGATACTCTCAACTCTGCCTGGGCATTTGCCACAGGATGAAAGATGCACTCTTTCTTTAGATTAGATGATGTGAAATCCCAATGAACCTAATTTTTGTTTTTGTATGTCTCAGATACAACAATAGATCAAAGGGTGGGTTAGGGTGGAGTCTGAAAGTCCTAAAATGTTTTTAAAACTATCAGAGCCTCATCTACACAAGGACTTAATCTCAGAGGAAGTTACCACAAATATAGGGAGTGGTTTGGTGCTGAAAATAAAAGGCTGTAGGAAAGAAATGACATCTATTTGACATTCAGAAATCTTCAAATTATTAGTGACCTGAGATACAAAAGCGTAAGAAGGCTAGTGACCATTCTCATGGCTTATTCCTCAGAACTCCACTTTTGAGGGTACTTTGCTTGTTTGGTTAAAGGGAAAGATCTAACTGATATAGTTGTGAATCCTCAAATTGTGAGCTAAGTGCAAGATCCCTTACACTGTAGTTCAGAAATATGTTAGAGGTTACATTAAAAAGCTTAAAAAATGCCATCACATCTCTTGACCTAAGGCATCAAGATGTGTAACAGAAAACCTGAATGACTGCATGACCTTATTATCATTACCCTCCTCCATGTCTTCCTCTTCATCAAACATCCTAACAGCATTTTGTTTCAAATAAGGCTTTAGATTTCTGAAACACAGTTCATCTTTACTTTTTTTCCAGTATTAAGCAAAATATGCTTAGAGGTTTTGGGACTTCAGGTGACCATGCCTCCAATATGTTAAGATATCCACCATCCAATTTCTTTCTGAGAAAAAAAATTCTTTTCAATTATAAGGAACATGGATTTTCTCATTCATTTGTCTTATGAGTGATTGGAAGGCTCAGTCTATCAAGCCATTGTAGAACAACCTGAAGCAATGTAAGAGTTGATTAAACCTCCTCTTCAGGGTAAAATTCAGACTGAGAATAATGTTTCTGATAAAAATCATCTACAAAGCTTTAAGGAAGAGAGGTTCTCCTTCTGTGTTTTCCCAAGGTTGAATTTTATACCTGATATGAGATCACAACAGTGGTTTTACACATGAAAGTTACACTTATTATGCCAGTAGAGTGATGGAAAGGAAGAGACTGAACTCCTGGAGAGGGTCACCAGTGACTATGTGAACAGTAAATCTGTGCCACCTTACCTGTGCTGTTATGTTTTATTGAAAAGGTGCAGTGAGTACTTTGGTCTGAAATGTAATAGGACTGTGAAACAAAGGGGCAAGACAACTCTTTCTAGCAGAATCTGGATGTTTCTTCCTTCACCAGCACTCTCAAGAAAGTTTCATCCAATCTCAGCAGGCCCTGTGCAGGAGAATGGGGAGATAATTTGTACTCTGGTGCTGATTTATTCTGAGTCACTAAGGAGATACTGGAAAGAAGGTGCCAAAATGGTGGGTGAAATGGGCACCCCGAAGGGTAAGGACTGAATGTAAATTTTAGAGAGGAACAGAGGTGAAAGACTGCTGCTCAGCAATTCCCTTGTTTCCAAAACTGGGACTACAGTCTGAAGGCTGAATGATCCAACAAAAAAGAGACAGTCAGTTCTGAAGAAACTACTAATGTTTGTGCCTCAAATTGGAATTCTGATTTTTAATTTAGTTTTTTGTTTCTTTCATCCGACAGTTCTTCCTGTTTCCCAAATCACCCTGCTGCTTGAAGTCAAGCAGTGTATATTTAATTTGGAGTAAATACAAAGTAATGTCTTGCATAATTAGATTTATGCAGTAACTTAACAAAACCCTAAAAGAACCTGAATTTCTTCTTCAAATTTATGAACAGATTACTTACATAAGAAGTGATAAATAAAACCAAAACCAACCCTAGAATGACTGTAGGCAGATTACATAGCTGAATAACCCCTTTGTAGGGTGCAGAATCTCAGGTCTATTGGACATGAGGCATGGAAGAAAGAACACCTAAGATGATTTAAGCCTACATTTTGATATTATATTGTTAGTCAATCTGTTTGTGTTTGTATTCACTGCTACCATGGTGGTAACATGACATTGGTGAGTCAAAGTACAAAAAGAGAGACTTTACATTTTCAAAAGTGAGTAGGACAGTAGTTTTCATGCATCTGCAGAGAGCAGTAATTGTCACAAGGCTTACTGGAATCCCTGCAGAAGAAATTTCTCAGTCATTTAGAAATGACTGTCAGGTGTAGGACAGCATGCAAATCGAACAGATCACAAACGCGACTATAGCGTAGCTGAAGAACAGAATTATTGGAGCTTTCACAGTACTAACATTATGAAATAAGAAAACATGACAAGTGCTAAGGAGGATTCTGAAGAAAATATGTTGGGTCACTACTTATTATTCATAATTATTCACACTGATGATCACTTAACTGTGGTGGAAAATTAAGTACTGCTGTTTGCCACACAGTAGGGTAGAAACTTTATGCATAGTCAATCATGTCTCAGTTCTTCTTAAAATTAATGACTTCTTTGAAAGGATATGTTTTTTCTTTGCGACCATTGATGCCTCAAACCAAGGAAATACCAAGATGTTTCCAAATTAGTTATTTGTTATCACATAGGTTCAGTGAACATAATCCGTTGTTTCCTTGGTTATTTTTAAGATAGTGTAATAGAAATATTTTAAAATACAAGAATTTATACTGTACAAACTGATTTAAGTTTTGACAAGATATCTTTATCTGTAGCTAATAATACTACTGGTTGTAGACACTATTTGTTGACACCATCTTGTCTAGAAATAAATGAAATTTAGGATGAGTACTTGTTTCTAGTTTTTTACCAGCTCTTGTGCTGTGGCGCTCAGCAAAGCCAAACATCAACAATCATATGAAAGTTGTGTAGTGCAATTTTTTTATTTCCTTCTTGTTATCAACTCCAAAAGGTTCAGAATTGTTTATGCGCAATAAAATTTTCTCTCATCTTTGACATGTGCTTTCTTCAGCCTGCAGTCAAAAGTATACAAAAATGTTTTTCGAGTGGTTTAAGTTGCTTTCTACTTAGGATGAAAATAGCAATTTAGAAGTCCTCTTAAGGATGACAAAGATGAAGAGATGCTGTCAGTGACATAATGCTAATTTGTTTCTGTCACAGTATGTTTAAAGTTTTTATGAAGCAGTCTGAAAGCTAGCAAAAAGTATTTTATACATGACGACGTTTATGACAAGATAGTCACCTGAAGGGTGAATGATGGCGAGACATTCCTGAAAAAAAGGTTCCAATAAAAAAAAAAAACTTTTTTGTAGAAACATATCATTATAAAGAAGAAAGAGACAGAGAGGCTTTAATTCTGCAGTTTATTAGCACTTAAATACCCACCTTCACACTTTAATTTCAATGAGAAAATTTGCCCTGCCTTGATTAAGTAAATTGCTTTTCTCTTAATTTCTTAGTCATTCTGCAGTTACAATGTTCAGTCCTGCCTCAAACACAGCAGTGAAAAGATCATGTTGTCTGAAGAGATGTGGACAGATTGCAGAAACCGCTGCATATTTATTCTGTTAAACTGGAGCTCCCAAATACAATAAAGTTCAGTTTTTAATATGCAGAGTTCTGTGAATGAAGAAAGATGTGGTCAAATGTATTAAAACTGATAAGTGCTACTTTGAATAATAAATTACATTTGTTAATAATTGAACAACACATTTAGAGGCAGTAGAAGTGTACATTTTAGGAAAAGTACATGTTAGAAATTATTTTTTTGAAAAGATCACGTTTCATCTCATTGTCTTTTTTTCCATTCAAGAAATATTTTGCCTCCAATTTGAACATATCATCAATGTAATAATTAATGGCAAATTGTTATGCTAGGTAAAATCCAATAATCAATAGGTAAATCTCCCTTAGTGTTGACAAGCTGCAATAAACCTCTACTGACAATGACAGAAACTGATGTTTAAAAGCAAAGTACATTAAATATTTTCTTACTCCAGGACAAATAAAACTGGAATCTGAACTAATGGAACCCATTAGATGTACAGCATGCTGTTGATGACAAAAGGAAATAAACAATCCTTTTTTAAATGATAAATCCTCATTTGCTTCACAGCAATTTAAAAACAGACAATATAAAAGTTGTTTGCACAAGCATAAGCTTTCTTCGAAATGCTGTATCTTCGGGATGACACCATGCAGAAATGCATCTCTTTCTGTGAGCTGATTCATTTGACTTCTACTGTTTTAGTAACAGATTAATTATTTCTTTATGCAATTTTCTTCTAAAGAGGCTTGGTGCTAATTTGCTTCATGTAGCAGTACTATTTAATTAAGCAATCACCTATGTGTCTACATGCTGGTAGAAAAAAAAGTGACAACATTGTACAATGGGTTCATTTAAAACTGCAAAATATAAATTTGAACTAACAAAACAAAATGGGATTAAGATACATCTGAGGCCTATGAATAGTGAGGTTCTCTTGGGCTATAATCCATGTTTTCCCTTGTAGAGTATAACAAAAGTTTTCCAAATACAGGATTCTTTAACCTCGTAATACTTCTAAGACTCATATACTCCTTGGAACACTCATATTTATGTCTCATCAGAATTCTTCTGCCTTTACTTAAGTAATGTCTTTTATCCTTTAAAATTCTTACAGTAATCCCTGAGATCACTTGCAAGAATGTGAGAATTCTCAGTAGGTTTTGATATCAAGAATAATAGGTGAATATGCGAATACACCTGCACATAATGTCATTTGGAAAGTATAACACACAAAATCAGCAGGTTCTTTCAGAACAGATGATCTTTGAAACATGTCTGCAGTACACTTCAATGATTCGGGGATTGTGGGATAACATATGGAGTCAATTCAAAAGTTATGGGTCTCGTCTAAAAAAAAATAAAATACTACTAGTAGCATCTTTATTTTTCCTGTATTGAGAAATCTCTAAAAACATTAATGAGAGCAATAACATTCGAATTCTCAAAATACAGTCCAGAGTGACTAATTTTAAGCTATGCAATGTAGAAGAAATTGAAGTTAGTGAATGTTTCTGAATCTTGGGTCTCAGATTGTCTGCTTCTCTACCTGCATAATAAGAGGAGTCATAACCCACAACATAAGAGGAGTCATAACTATAAAGTGCTTACATGCTTGAAGATTTCTAAACAATGAAAAGATATGCCAAACCAATTTTTGTAAAACAAAGCCTATTTTAATGTACTTTGTTAAAAAATATAAAATAAATCTCAAACATATGAAGTCGTATTTTATAGAGAAATAGTGAAATTAATGTGCTTACGGGGTTGGATTTGTGATTTTTTTTTTTTTACAACTTCTTTCTATGTCTCTTCTTTATGTGGCATTTGCAATCTTTTAATTATGAATGTGAAGGCTACATTTTTTTTTTTTTTTAAGAAAACCTCAAAGTATATTGAACTTTCATTATTCCAAAATTTAAAGGAAAAAGGCTCCAAAGTACTGAAAGACTTTTAAAGCAGTGAGTGATTGTGCTACTCTATTAGAAGTTTGCTATGACAGTTCTGGCTTTAGGAATCGACACTGTTTGTGGCAGTGGAGGAGTAATGAGCTTTCTCTGTACTTGCATTTGTCTTATTTTTTCAATTAAGCATAAAAAAAAATTCATGATCATTTAAAAATAAATTGTTCATACAATTAATGATCTCATTGAAATGTGTCCTTTCACTCTTCTTTTGTTTGATACTTGAGTAATCTTTGTCAGCTTTGCAAAGCTTAAATCTCCCTACAGTATGTTCAGTCACTGGCCTAATTAACATACAGCTTTACATGATTGAGTGTTCAGTGCAAATTAGATATCAACAGGGGCCATTGAGCTAATGTGCAGACAATTCCAAAAACCAGATCCCCAAAGTTTTGCAATGTATTCAGAATGTGGAGTTAGCACTACATGCACTGTATGGCTGAGCCCTTGGATTAAAAATAATTCTCTTGCAGTTCAGAAATGTAGAGAGGACTTGAGCGTACACAGAACACTTTGTGGCATCTCCTATCACAGCACAAAGCAGTAGAAGGAAGCTGAAAAGTGACCTCAGTCAGAGTTGTTATGTCATCACAAAAGGTTAAAATGATATTTTGAAGTGAAGCACCCTTTTCTTTGGGAAAGCTCAATCTCCATATGATAATCATTTTACTGGAAAGGTAAAAGGGGAGGTAACACTGAGTTTGCGTGTTTTTAACAAATGAAAATATATGTATATTTCTGATGGAAAAAATATTACATTACAACCTAGACCTGTGACCCACATGTAAACCAAGTCCACCGTTACCCAGGCAGTACAACATGGTCTACGCTGGGCCAGCAAATTTATGCTTGTGTCTGAAAGCATGTATGACACCGGTAGGATTCTTTTTTCCTCTGATATTAGATGGCAGGAGGAATCAAGTCCTGTTTGCTGGAAGGTTTTCTTGACATCTGAAGCCAAAATATTCTTTGTAAGACTTTGGAGAGAACAAGTGAGCACTTCAAAGCACACATGTAGTGTTGCTAGCCATTGTCTTTCATTTTTGCCCCCTGTGTACAGCTTCACAAAGTGGAACAAAGGGAGTTGTATTAGAAGAGGCTTCTGGTGGTTTCCATTTATTTCTTCATTCATTCATTCATGTATTTTGCAAAACTGCTATTCATTTCATTTGTGAATAGCAGATAAAATTAATTACTGCACTGCAGATAATCACAGAATATTAGGGAATTGAAGGGACCTTGAAAGATCATCTAGTCCAATCCCCCTGCCAGAGCAGGAACACCTAGGTGAGGCTACACAGGAATGTGTCCAGGTGTGTTTTGAATGTCTTCAGAGTAGGAGACTCCACAACCCATCCTGGGCAGCCTGTTCCAGTGCTCCATCACCCTTACGGAGAAGAAGTTTCTTTTCAAATTTAAGTGGAACCTCTTGTGTTCCAGTTTGATCCCATTACCCTTTGTCCTACCGTTGCTTTTCACCGAGAAGAGCCTGGCTCCATCCTCATGACACTCACCCTTTATATATTTGTAAACATTAATACAGTCACCCCTCAGTCTCCTCTGCTCCAAGCTAAAGAGACCCAGCTCCCTCAGCCTTTCCTCATAAGGGAGATGCTCCACTCCATCATCTTTGAGGCTCTGCACTGGATTCTTTCCAGCAGTTCCCTGTTCTTCTTGAACTGAGGGGCCCAGAACTGGACACAATATTCCAGATGTGATCTCACCAGGGCGGAGTAGAGGGGAAGGAGAACCTCTCTCGACCTACTAACCACTCCCCTTCTAATACATCCCAGGATGCCATTGGCCTTGCCGGCCACAAGGGCACAGGGCTGACTCATGGTCATCCTGCTGTCCACCAGGACCCCCAGGTCCCTTTTCCCTATACTGCTCTCTAATAGGCCATTCCCGCACTTGTACTGGAACCTGGGGGTTGTTCCTACCCAGATGCAATACTCTACACTTGCCCTTGTTATATTTCATTAGATTTTTCCCCGCCCGACTCTCCAGCCTGTCCAGGTCCCGCTGGATGGCAGCACAGCCTTCTGGCGTGTCAGCCACTCCTCCCAGCTTGGTGTCATCAGCAAACTTGCTGATAGTACACTCTATTCCCTCATCCAAATCATTGATGAATATATTGAGTAATACCAGCCCCAGTACTGACCCCTGAGGCACTCCACTAGATACAGGCCTCCAACTGGACTCTGCCACGTTGACCATGACTCTCTGGCTTCTTTCCTTCAGTCCACATCACTACCCGATCATCCAGTCCACACTTCCTCAGTTTAGCTGTAAGGATGCTGTGGGAGACTGTGTCAAATGCTTTACTGAAATCAAGGCAGACCACATCCACCACTCTGCCATCATCTATCCACCACATAATAGCACATAAACGTCATTCTTTGATTTGTGTTTCACTTTGGTATCTTTTTCATGCTTTAAAGGTGTGATGTTGTTTGTACACTGTGGAGTGCACTTCTATCCCTTGGGAAGCATATTGAGAAAACAAATAATAGTAACAGGATGATGCAGCATAGCTGTTTTCAATGTTAGTCCCTGCTTTAAATGTCTCTGCTGCTTAAAGCAGTGCCTGATGACAGTGCAGAGTTTCTTCAGTCTGTAAACGTGAAGGCATCGATCTGAGGATACTGAAGAAGTTGTATTTGTATGTGAGAAAAGAGATGTGTTGGGCTGGAGGTTGTTAAATGATTCCAAATGGTTTGCTGCTGTGGTGCCTTTCTGCAACAGCCTTCCTGTGTGTCCTCCTTGCACCCAGTGCTGCATGAGGAATGTCAGTTCAAAATGGATCTGGGCTCTTACAAAGCTATTTTATTTATTGTTTGTTTTTTTTTTTTTTTTTTTTTTTTTTTTCCCCATACACAGTACAGGAGTGTAAATGAGGCTACTTGGGAGAAAAGTGTTAGGTTTTGTCAGTATACACATTACATTTTTTTCCTTTGGACAAGTGCTATGGGTTTACTAATGGTCACAGAGCATATGGTTCAGCTTCTCCACCTTGAACTACATGACAAATGTGTTGCATTGTCAATGAAGATGCAGATAGCAAGCAGCATGTGTTCAGGGCCTACCTGGGAAGAGACTGTCCTTTTTTAATCTCTATACGCAGGGACAGGTATAATTGTTACATGATGAAGCTGGCTGGGCCCCACCATCATGTTTGGTCACACCATGGGCCTGTGTGAGAACCCTGCTGGAGGCAGTGCCATGTGCCAGAGCTTTGGGGACAGGGGACATGCAGACACATGCCCATGTTGTGTCTCTACAGCTTCTCCCTGCTGCCTGAGAAACAGCTGGGAAGGGGTGAGTTGACAGGACTGTGGAGGAGAAGACGAGGAGAGAGGGATGATGTGGGGAACTTGGAGAACAGGGCTTGATAAGGGATTAAGATCCAACTCCTTTTCTTGAAAACTAACATCTGGAGTTTGTTAGAGGAGGGGAATGTTTTGCTGCTGGGAGGTGACCGTACAGCCTAGACAATCATTTTTTGGTGAATGTAAAGAAGTCACTGGGAAAGATCGTAAGGTGGTCCCATTACAGCTTACCTTCTGATGGTCAACAACCTGTAGAGTTAAATTTCTGGGCTGTGAAAGAATAAAACCCAGTAAATTTGAAAGTTGCTGTTTTTCAAATAAAGCATACAGTATGTATTTTAAGTCTTTTTGGAATAATTGGTAGTTTAGTGGAGATGTTAATGATATTTGGAAATTTTTCCTTGTAGTTAATGCTTAATTTCAGTCTGTTTAATGCTGTCCAAAAATGTACATAATTTATCCAGTAACTTATTGGTACTGCATTGGTTTCCATGCAGCTTTCACTAGAAAGATGCCTATTTCATTTGTCATGAATTGACACTTTATGATCTTACTCTAAGTCTATTGTAGAGAAAAAATCTAAGTCCTAACAGTAGTCATGACTATACCATGTTGGTGGGCTACTGTGAAAGTCATCTGTTTAAGGCCATACAGTTACAAAGAACATTACTTTCCTTCATCCAAGTGCATGGTCATTCCTCAGAGAATCTGAGATAACCCTGTTGTAATATCAACCCAACATTAAATAATGTGGCTTGCAAACAGGGTCCTTATATAGAAATTTAAATAAAAGCTATTTACTGCTCTAACTTCAGCTGTTGTTGGGATGGGATAAGTTCTCTTGAGGAATATATAAGCTATAAAAATGCAAGAGGTATCCTACTTTGCATGATGAACAAGCCTTGTCTCGGTCAGAGGTACTAAATTTGAAGCTGTTTAGAACACATCTGGGTCATCTGCACTCAAGAAAGGATGCAGTATATCAAAAGTACTTGTAATAAGCAACAAAATAGTTTGAATTACCTTCTATGCCTTTGATAATTACCATGTGATCCTTGGCTATTGATAGAAGTGTTTCAAAGGAGACATAGTGCTGACTCTCGAGGATGTTGTTAGCACTGATGAGATCGTTCATAATCAGTAAGTGGTTCATCATGCTGCTAAAAGCCAGTTGGGAAAGCCAATAGTACAGAAAAAAGCCTCATAGGAACAGTGTCACTATGTCTTGCGTTACTCATATTGTTAGATGGATTCTCATAGTAGCTTTTCTTCTGGAAATAATTCTTCATGACAAGCAATATTTGTGTCATTAAATGTTTGTGCCATGTAATAAGACCCAGGCCTGAAGAGCGTAAGCAAAGAGTTGGTGAGATATTTCAAAGCTCAAAAAGACTTGTGATCCTACCATTTTCAGTGAAAGAACGATACACATAAGGCAAACATGCAACTAGAAAAAATAAGAAATCCGGTAGTGAACTGCTTTGTTTTTAACCCTTAATTTACTACAGTTATTTAAAGAAAATTGAGTGTGTTTTGACAGTGGTTGATTTTCCAACAGATTAAGGCTGTAAGCATGTGCATTGTGTGTACCCTTTCAATTTTGGGAAGTGTCTGGCTCTTGTCACTCTGGTAACTAAACCGAAAGGAAGTAAAAGCCACAGTATATTTCTGACACCCTAACAAGGACTTTTAAGAGGTCCATTAAACTAGCTGTATATATCTAACACAGCAGTTCTGAAACAATAAAAATAATGTAGGAGTCCAGGTTTCCTTTTTTTTGTTTTGTTTTGTTTGTTTTGTTTTGTGTTTGTTTATTTGTTTTGGTTTAGTTTGTTTTGGTTTGTTTTTTTTTCTTTAGACAATTGTACAGCATGGCTCTTTTAGGACACATTACTATACTCTCAGCAGCTACTCTATGACTGGAGGATCTGTAGGGTACTTTCTTCTTCACCAACCAAACCCATCCATTTCTTAAAGGGAAATTGTCTAATCAAAGGCAGTGCTAAAGACAGATTCTTTGGGAATTCAGAAAAACTTAACAACAATTAGTGGTCTGCTGACTGTTCTGTTCAGTGCTGCACCCCGAAGAGGCTGCTTGTAAGCAGGGGCCCTGCATTGGCTTCAGTGGCAGGTGGACACTCGTCTGCCTTAGAGGATCCATGCCTTGTTGTGGAGGGAGAACGAAGGGTAAAACACTTCAAAGTTCCCCATGTCTGTTCTCAGCGGTCACTTCAGGGTTGCTGTGACTCTTTTGAAGGTGTGCTGGAGTCTGTTAACTCATTTAATGAGATTATTTGATCTGCTTTTTCTGATGAAAGCTGACAGCAGATTAAGGTGTGCTTCCTTCTGCAGATCTGTGCAGCAGAGCACATTTGGGCAAGATTTCATTGTTTTATGCCCAATAATTCTCAAGTCTAAAGAGAGACAGTAGGAACACAGTAGGTTCAGACCTATTCAGCAACGCAGGAAGCTGAACTGCTTCCAGAGCACTTGGTTTGTCTGCTGGCAGACTCCCTGAGACAGGATATTAAGGGAGGACACCTCTCTGCCCCCATCCACCAGTCATCTCCAGACCTTTATTTAAGAGATTCTGCACTCTTTTGTTTTTGCAATAAAGCCGTGGCTCTGCAAAGCAGTGGGGTGGTGGGGCGGCAGACCACGTTCAAGGTTGTCTTCCCCAGAAGCATATGTGGGAGGTGTGAGTATCAGACACAAGATAACTCATATGATTGCCCCAGAGCCGGGGGCCCTGGGACTTTCACAAACGACCTGTGGCTCTTCATCTGCAGAGAACAAAGCTCCCCTGCAGAATAACACCATGGGACTTAGCTAGCCATGCACGGGTGATCCCCAGAGGAGGAACAGGCAGCAGTATCCTCGACCCCTTGTGTGTGCAAGTAGGTCTGATGGCAAAGCATAGTATCAAATACTGGATTGCCTTCTCCAGAGCAAGCACAGGCACTGTACACTTTTAATGTGTTTCCTACTGAATCAGACAGCAGGCCTTCTCCTGAGATTTCTTGATCCACTCAGTGCAAAAGTGTACTGAGGGTAATCAGCTGGGTCAAGGCTGGTAATATTTTCTTTGCATCAGCACAAGATGGACAGCTGTGGTAGTAGGAGGAAATTTGCTGTGAAGCCTACTTAATCTTTCACAGTCACACATATCTGCTGATACCTTAGAAAGGCATCTGGCTCTTGGTTACCAAATCACTTTATGCAGCATCCAGGGCAATATATCTCTTATTGCTGTGAGTTCTGCTCTGCAACCAGAGTGCAAGAAGTGCTGAAATCCAGCTGCTGAAGCAGCCAGCCCTTTCCTGAGGTGACCACAAATAGAAATGAGCCTCTTTATGTTATTTCTGGCCACTCATAACTCAAGCCAAAACTTCTTTCAGTCTGACCTGGAATAACAGTACCACTTTGTATCATCAGGATGGTTTTTATCTTGTTCCTTAATGTGTTTGCAAGTTATTCCCAATCCTCATAGAATTATAGAATCATTTTGTTTGGAACAGACCCTTGGGATCATCGAGTCCAACCATAACCTAACTCTAGGACTAAACCAAGTCCCTAAGAACCTCATCTATATGTATTTTAAACACCTCCAGGGATGGTGACTCAACCACTTTCTTGGGCAGCCTGTTCCCATGCCTGACAACCCTTTCCATGAAGAAATGTTTCCTAATATCAAATCTAAACCTCCTCTGGCACAACTTGAGGCCATTTCTTCTCATCCTATTGCTTGCTACTCAGGAGAAGAGACCAACCCCCTCCATGCTACAACCTCCTTTCAGGTAGTTGTAGACAGAGATAAGGTCTCCCCTCAGCCTCCTTTTCTCCCGGCTAAATGGCCCCAGTTCCCTCAGTTGATCCTCATCAGACTTGTGCTCCAGACGCCTCACCAGCTTCATTATCCTTCTCTGAACTCTCTCCAGCACCTCAATGTCTTTCTTGTAGTGAGGGTCCCAAAACTGAACACAGGACTCTTGGTGTGGCCTCACCAGTGCTGAGTACAGGGGGACGATCACTTCCTTAGTCTTACTGACCACAATATTCCTAATACAAGCCAGGATGCTGTCGGCCTTTTTGGCCACTTGGGCAGCTGGCTGCTGATCAATATCCCCAGGTCCTTTTCCTCTCGACAGCTTTCCAGCCACTCTCCCCCAAGCCTGCAGTGCTGTGTGGGGTTGTTGTGACCCAAGTGCAGGACACAGCACTTGGCCTTGTTGAACCTCATAAAATTGGCCTAAACTCATAGATCAACTAGTCCAGATCCTTCTGAAGAACCTTCCTATCCTCCATCAGATCAACACTCCCACCCAGCTTGGTGTTGTTTGCAAACTTACTGAGCGTGCACTTAATTCCCTTGTCCGGATCATTGATAAAGATAATAAACAGAACTGACCCCAATACTGAGCCCTGGGGAAGAGGTGGGAAATACGTCTGCACCTCAACATGCTATGTTAAGAGCAGAGGTCCCATAAATTTCTAATATCTTATAGGGCTCATAAGGCAGATGATAAGGCTTTCTCCGCACCCATGAGGCAGTATCACCTAATCTAGCACAACAGCTTTTGTCACTGCTGCAGCATCAACTAACTTTAGCCTTCATCCTTAATGTTAACCTTGGCAGGTTTACATCTCAGTGAAGCCTTGAATACGCCAGTTTTCTTCCTAAAAGCTTCTGTCTCAGATAGATAAGGCAATGCTGAATATTTTAGATCCTAGGAGGTTTTTGTGGCTTCATAGCTAGACTGGTCAAAAATGCTAATGAATTTGTGCTGATTATTGGGTTTAAGAATTCATTCTGCTTACTCTGGCAAATCGCTATGGTTGTGCTATTGCAGATCAATTGTTAAAAGTGTATGAGGACTTGCCCAGACGAATGCTCTAAAATGGCTACTATTTCTGTACCAGAAACATTTTTTAATAGATTCAGGTCATTTTGATAGTTGGGATTTGCAGAGCTAGTATTTGGAGCAGATCTCAGCACTCAGCTATGTGAGGCAAATTTGGATCTATTGCCCAGATTTGGAGGTCAGTTAGGAATTTGTTTTTAACTGACCCTCTTCTCAAAATCTTGGGAAGGATGGGAAGCTCTTTGGTAAATATCCTGGAATAACAACAGAAGGTCTTTGAAGAAAAAGTGAGCTTACTTAAGCATACCTGGAATTATTCAGAATCATGAAATCATAGATTCATAGAATTGTTTAGGTTGGAAGGGACCTTTAAAGGACATCTAGTTCAACCCCCCTGCAATGAGCAGGGACATCTTCAACTAGATCAGGTTGCTCAGAGCCCCATCCAGTCTGGCCTGGAATGTCTCCAGAGATGGGGCAACTACCATTTCTCTGGGCAAACTGTGACAGTGTTTCACCATTGTCCTTGTACACAATTTCTTCCTTGTATCTAGTCTGAATCTTCTGTCTTTTGGTTAAAAACCATTACCCATTGTCCTACCACAACAGGCCCTACAAAAAAGTCTGTCACTGAACAAAACATCCGACCTTACTTCCTCCCTACTTGTCTTCCAATTTTCTAGTTGAAGGCTCTCAGCTTTGCAAGTAGCAAGATTGTAGAAAACTGAAAAGGCTTTCTGGCTGTTATAGACTTTTAGAGTCATGACTGGATAGATGTCACAGTGAGTTTTTAGAGGTTTCCATTAATGCAACTCTTCTGTTATACTTCAGGTGTTTACTGGAAGGGATGCCAGTTGCACTACTGCTTGATACTGCAGTCTGCAATTGCAGCGAGTTCCTGGATGCCTGGTGGTGCCACACAGCTGTTTCTGCCTGTGGAACAGATACCAATTGCCACACTTCCTTCCGAGTACTGTCATGTCCAGTCCTTCTCTCTTTAACCTTGAAAAGTCAGGATCAAACAGAGCAGTACAGTCTACTGCATAATCCATAGATAAATTTAAGAAATACAGTAGCATTTTCTTTCACTGAAGTACCTCACAGGAAGACTTGATTCCTCATAAACCTTCCTCTGAGTTCAACAGCAAAGTGACACCAAGTTGGACACGTACTTGGGACAAGTTTGAAGGGAAATCTAATGGTGATGAAAGAGATCTAAACTCAAAAAATATATGGAGGAGTCTTCACATTTTGTGTAATTAGGATGCCTATTAGATAGCCAATAGGGAGAGAATTAAGGCTTAATGTAGATATCAGTGTGTTTAGCTTGACAGAGGCCATGCAATTTTTGTGTGACACTGTAACATTTATAAGCTGATTCAAGTGTTTAATACAAGAGTGCTATCAAAGTTTTCGAATTACAGTCATGCATAATAACTATACAGTTATATGAAAATGATAGTGCTTAGGTAATCGCAGTAACAGGAGCATTCGCTCTCTATTCTGCAGAGCAGAGGAGTGGAAAAGTGCTGGACTTGAGGAAAGGACTTTAGTATGTGCCTTTGCAGAACACTCTTCTTCCCCTGGATTTGCATGCAGCTCATCATGCTTCTTCTGCAGCTCAGTTATGCTCCTGCCCAACTCAGCAGCAGAACTACCTCTGCTTGACATTGAGGGACAGGTCTGAACTTTGAATAATTAGTTTTGGTTATTCTCGTGGGAGGATGTGCCTTAGCGTACAATGATTTTCTCTGCTTGCCTCACACTTTTCAAATGGAAATAGTACTTAACATTGGTCTGACTGGGGAGAAGATTCACGCTGCACAGAGTGGCAGTCATGCCTGGCTTTAAACATCCTAGTTTCCAGATAAATAGTGTTATACATGTAGTATGTGCTATTATGTATTATGATTATGTAGAGCAGAAATGTCTGTAGGCTAATTTCTATCCTCCATTCTGGAAGCTGAACACTTTAGGCTGGATTCAATTGAGAAAGCATAGGTGTGAAGTGTCATTTAAGATACTGCTGGTTAATATAACACAAGACTTTAAAGAAACTCTCAAC
The DNA here is from genome assembly GCF_036013475.1 of Columba livia. NCBI lineage: Eukaryota > Metazoa > Chordata > Aves > Columbiformes > Columbidae > Columba > Columba livia. The sequence continues at coordinate 58,471,763 of NC_088602.1, read as the reverse complement.
CTTGTGGACTGGTAGCTAAGGTTAGACAAGGCACCTCACGGTGCTCAAAATGATGCTGTGTGTCTTAGAGGAGATAATTGCATCCAGAATTTAGCACTGACACAGTGGGATCCTCTGAAAATCCACGACCTTTGAACTCATGAACATATCAAAGCATATTCATTGCATTAGATCACCTTCAGGAGTTTAATTTTAGACAGCTAAAAATAATAATAATAATAATAATAATTGCTCTATATTCTAAGGTATTGGCAAAAACAAATAATAAAAAATAGTAAATATTTTTATAGTTGTGTGTTCCAAAAATAGTATTCTTGCTGTCCTATCTGTTATTAATGGCAATCTCCACACCTTACAATCTTGTATTTTCTGCATCATTTACTGCAGTGTTTTGGATATCATGCTATTAACAAATTGCATCTGTCAATGTATGGAGTAGTTTTATAAGGTCTTGTTGATGACAGTGGTATATGATTTTTTTAATAAAAGCTTCAGGTACTTTAAATTTCAGGTGATTTTTGTAGACTGAAATAATGAACCGAGTTTAATTCAGTATATATTAATAACATTTTTTTATATGAATAAAATTCTATTTCTTTGGATTTTTTTCCTCCTAAACATATTAGAAATGTCTAAAACCTACTTCATTTTAGAAATATGCCAGTTATTAACATAATATAAACTTTCTCATCTGAGAATATTGGTTAACTTGCCTGGAGACCAAAGCTCAATCCAATTGAATTTTAATTAAAAAAAAAAAAAGGATGCATGCATTCCAATTGATGACAAAAACTTATTGTTTCTCTCAGGGTTGTAAAAATCTCATCATTTTTCTTTATTTTTAGAACTTCCTATGCTTTTCAAGAGCTACCCTTTATACTCTTGTAACCTACAATTTTTAAATCTCTTTCCACAACTATTGCACTGTTGCATCTCTTCTCAACTCCATTAAAAACATCCCTTTAACTCAACAGTGAAGCATTAATTTCTTTTATCTGGGTACCAACACTGTTTTCTATGTAATAAAAAAAGTTGATCCAACTACTTTGATAGAGATGCACAGTTTCTGGTTTATTTTTATAAAAAAAAGGAAAAATTACATTTAGCTAGTTATGTTTACTGAGCTGGAGCGTGAAGCTTAAACTAGTTTTCATTTTGAAGTTCTTTTTCAAAATGAAATTAAAGTCATATTTCAATCACCTCTTTCTCTGGAATTCTGACTTCATCCTGTCCATCTCCACTGCTCAAAACAGCTTCCTACTGACATGCCAAAATTAACCGCTGTGCACAGCTGTATGGTAACTACATTATGGGAACATAAGCTCTATTAGAGCAAAGCTATAAGTGATTCCGCAGTTTACAGCACGTGGTTCAGTTCTAAACACACTAGTGGGAGTTTATTCCCTGCTGCAGAATTGTGAGAATATTATTCTATGTGTGTACATGGAAATATGAAGGGAAAGATATTAACATGGACACATTAATAGAATGCATATTTGCCCTGATGTTTAAAGACATTTAGTCATATCCAAAGCTTATATGACTGTGAACAGCAGGGTCTAATGTTAATTCTTCCCTTTGTTTTACAGGAATGTTGCCCATCTCTTTAGAGCATTAGTTTCTCCTTACAGTTGCTATCATGGTTAAATTAGAACCATTTTGGTCTTCTTTCTGTGTAATTTAATAGAGATAAGATGCTCAAGGATTTTGTATTGGTATTTTTACTTGCCCCTGTTATTATTTTTCCACCAGACTTTGCCTGAAGAAGAAACAGGGCTTTTCTTAGGCCATCATACATTTTTAAGAGGCATTCCTTTCTCATTTAAAGAGCTTCAGATATCTTTTCCATGAACAAGTTATAGATGAAAATCAGAATTTCTCTAAGTAGAAATTAAAATGAAAAGAACAAATGACAAAGCTTAAATACATAATAACATCCTTTATATTATCTAAGAAATATGTAGTGAAAGCATTCAGTTGCAAAATCTATTGTGTTTTAGCATTTTTTAAATGTTAATAAAATGTTTGCAGAACATTTCCTGCATTTTTACATTGCCTGCATTTTTATAGCTACACATACGTTTTGCTGGTACTGCTGCACCTGTTGTGCCCTTTTTACTTGGTCTAAGAAAAGCCCCTGAGTAGTCACAATGAATAATGTATTTGAAAAATGTTGTCCTTCTTTTCGCTTTGTGAACCTGTAGTGTGTTCTTCCAGTTTTCCAGCATTTACTTGCCTGTGGCTTTTCCAAGACAGCTGCACAGTATGATAGGCTTCATCCAAAGTAGCATGCATTCTTTCATCCTCCTTTTCTAAGTAGTTTATTTTGCAGTGTCTTCACTGCTTTCTATTTATTCAGACTTCTCTACCTTTCTAAATGTGGATTTGAAAAGGGATTTAACTATCACAATCATTACTGAAACATCACTAACTTAATCTCGCTTTTCATTTATTGATATGCTTTCTTTTTCTTGTCATTCTTGGGTTTCATTTCTATGAAATCTTCTATTCCTCTTAACCTCTGTGGAATAAGAAAAAAGAAAAAAAAAAAAACACTGCCAAACATGATTTTCTTCTTGTCTTTCGCTTTTTGTCTGCCAATTTTGACCCAGGTTTACTGATCCATTAACATGAGGCTCTCGTCACCAGGTTTCTAATGAATACCAGAATACTTCTGTCTAAATTTTCTGCTCAGCTATGCATTCATAACTGAATGCACTAACATCACAGAAGCGAATAAATATTTAATTAATAGCAGTATATGAGGTTGAGGGGTCGGAATCTGTTGCAGGTAAATGCAATGTTGTTGCTGAATAGAGCTGACTGGTGAGGACCTTCACCCAATATAGGCTTCAATGTTTGTCTCACAGTATCACAGTATGTTTGGGATTGGAAGGGACCTCAAAAGATCATCTAGTCCAATCCCCCTGCTGGAGCAGGAACGCCTAGGTGAGGTCGCACAAGAACATGTCCAGGCGGGTTTTGAATGTCTCCAGAGAAGGAGACTCCACAACCCCCCTGGGCAGCCTGTTCCAGTGCTCTGGCACCCTCACTGAGAAGAAGTTTTTTTCTCAAATTTAAGTGGAACCTCTTGTGTTCCAGCTTGATCCCATTACCCCTTGTCCTATCATTTGCCACCAAGAAGAGCCTGGCTCCATCCTCGTGGCACTCACCCTTTATATATTTACAAACATTAAAGGGTCACCCCTCAGTCTCCTCTTCTCCAAACTAAAGAGACCCAGCTCCCTCAGCCTTTCTTCATAAGGGAGGTGCTCCACTCCCTTAACCATCTTTGTTGCCCTAATCATCTTTGTCTCCTAATGCACCTAAATTAATTTAGTCTCCTGAACTATTTTTGTAGACATACAAGGGGAAAGAGTTAGATACCTCCAAAGATAGAGCCATTCTTGCTGAATCTGTGTATGTGTTAAATGGACAAACTATTCCTCTGCAGGCATTTCCTCCCGTTTGCAACATCAGGAACCTGCTTATTTCCTTAGATAACTGTTTCACCACCTAAAATTTCAGTGCAAATTAGCTGCTGGAGTCTGGTAGATTGGGCCAACAAAGCTCAGCACAGGCAGAAAATCTTGCTTAAGAGACGTGTAATTTGCCTCACAAAATTAGCATGTAGTTGTGCTGTAGATTGCGCAAGATTTCTGCCCAGCTTCAGGTCAGCCCTTTGTATAACACCTTGTGTTTGGTTTAGGAATGATATACGTCTCAAGAACCTATGTTAAAAAAGCTAAGCAGAATGCCATATCTAGGAAGTGAATAGTGAAGGGGAAGGAATTAAATCTGCTAATCACAGAGTGATTGAGACTGTGTTTGTTTTCATTTGAATTTCAGAGCCCTTTCTTTATAGCCTGGCTTCGCCCAAAGTGTGTTTAAAGAATGGTACAAGGGATAACATTTTAGTGCAGAAAGTTTTGAAAACAATTTAAACGAGTCTTTCAGTTAAGCTTAAAATTGTTTTCTGGTTTGTATCCAGATAAGAAAGACTCATAGAAATGCCTACCACTTCATATCCAATCCATTATTTTTGGAATAACGACAGCTCAACAAACACAACTCAAACTGAAAATGCACGTACATGCACTTTCACATGTGTTCCCAGTAGCAAGCTCTATCTTTTAATTCTTTGCAACAGCCTATCTCCAATGATTTTTTGAGTCTGTATTGACATGCTGGTTACACAAAGTTTTGGTCAAATGAGAAATGAGATTTATTGTTGCAAATAGCTACCCTTGGAAAGTACCCCTCCCCTCCCCTCCCCGCACCCTCCCCCATCCCCAAATGCCAAGATGCTGTTTCAGGATCAATGAAGAATTGCTCTGTAGAGATTAATTTCAACACAGATTAAGCTTAATGAAATTTTTGTGTAATTATCTGTTTGGGTAAGTGGCAGGTACAAAGACTGCAGATTTAGGACACATTTTAAAAGAAGTGCTCTATGTAGACTGAAAAGGACTACATTGCCCATAGGCATTGAACGTATCACTGATTAGGAAGTTTTCTTAAGGTACTGGTTCTTGGAGCAATATAAATATAAACATTAAAAAATATATAGTTTTTAATATGTTCTTAGTTCTAGGCCTTGCAAGAAAAAAGTCAGGAAATGATTGAAAAATACTCTTTAAATGCTCAAAAAACAGAAAGCAAAATAAAGGCACCCAGATGGTGGTTTTCTCCCACCCACCCTAAATACTGACTTGTAGTGTGTGGGGACCTGGTTCAAGAATTGTGAATATCTGGCACCAGCAATCATGTGAAAGCTGTGGTGAATGCCTTGGCTTATTCCCCCCTCCCCCCCTAATATTTTGATAAATTTCCTGTTCAGAAGTAAAGAATGCTATATCACAGGGTGGAGGAGTTGCTGATAATGAGTGGAAATCTGAGACTGCAATTTTGTAGAAAGTAGGAGAAAACTGAACTGCCTGCTCAAGAGAATGAAATAAATGAAGGAGAAAGAGAAATAATTAGTACTGGAGGAAATTTCCCTGCTCCTGGGACTTTTTGCAGAGAGGATTCACACTGGCATTGAATAGGTATGTGTTGGCCAGAAATCTCGAATAGCCACCCCAATCCCCGATGTCATTTGTAATCAATATGGAGAATTAAAAATAATTATTAGCTGTTGAATGTTCTTACTACACCCTTGTTGGTTGTGATTTTATGCAATGGATGTTGGATTGCCTCATTGCAGCTTCTGAGAGGCAAGTGAATGGGAGATGAAGCACAGAAATAATTATTTAATTTATTTGATTATATTTGGTCTTGCACATGTGCATAAACAGATTTGATGAACTGATGGAGAAATCTGAGAGAGATGCTAATTCACAGCAATATACATATCTATTGGATGTTTTTATTTATGGCATTTATGAGCAAATAATATTAACCAAAAGCACTGGCTAAAAAGGTTGAAGAAAGATATGTTGACTTTCTTGGCAAGGTTCTGGTAGTACCAAAACAGTGCTTAAAAAGACAATCAAAACAGGCTCAGAATATCATTGCTGATATTCCCTCTGGACAGATAACTTTAACAGATAGCTGACTACTTAGAGATAGCATAACAGTATTGGCACATGGCCATTGAAGGGCACTTTACAGTATCAGTTTGCTAAAGGACTTGTCAGTTGGTACACTGATAGCGAGACACTGTTTCATTTCCCAAAAATGCATTTGGCCAACCTCAGTCACCCGCAATCTGATCTACTTTTTCTGGTGCCTACATGAACCATAAATAAATCTTATTGTTGTGAAAGTCAATCTCCTTAACAAATCTCATCTAAGCAATCTCTTGCAAAGTCATATCCTTTCAGTTCATTTTTTTTTTTTTTTCTTTTCAGTTTCCCACTTAATAAAACATGAGATTGTCCTGGAAACTTAGAAATCTGGCAGAAATTAATTATATCCTCAAGACTTTTGAACAATTTTCATCTTTTCTTTCCTTCTGTCTTATTGAACTGATCTACAGACTGGTCTTATTCCAGCACATTGCAAAAGAAGATGCTGACTGTGACACAGATTCATGGTATTTTGGCATCAGCTATACCAGGTACTTCCCCTCATAGATAAACTTAAGTTAGATAGGATGTCTGTTGGAACCACTTTGTTTGTTTGTTTGTTTTCTATATGAATTAAAACACCCTGAGTCACACTGGCTAAAAAATGTGTAACAGCTGGGCTTTGAGGAGCAGTATGGAATCAGGTTGCACCTTATTTGTCCTAGAGGTAGTTGCCATATCAAAGGTAAAACCAGTACCTAGTATCTATTTATTAGGCATAGAAAGTTAAAAGCCTTTTGCCTGGTATACTACCTAAACAAGGGGAAGAAATGGGCAGAGGTTTGAAGGGGAAGAGACAGTGCACATGCTATATCCAAAGTGAGGACATAATGCTTAATGCAGATGAATAAGCTCAACATCCAGGAACTGTTTCAACTGAACAAACTGCAAGCACATATCAGTTTAAAAAAACCAACCAAGCAAACAAAAAAGCATGGAAGAAGTAGCGTATGAGAATTGCACACTCCAAGGCTACAATAATCTGCATATATGGAATTAATATAGTAAATTTCCTGCTAATTTCTCCCATTTCCTGAAATGATAAAGAAGCAGAGTATGATAGCCCTACATGAAACCTGTGGAAAAGTACCAGGTGTGTTGTCCTGGATGTTTGTGAAACGTGGCAGCACTGCACAGCCTGGCCCAGCACATCCCAGCCCATGAGAGGCAGTAAGGCAGACAGAGCTGCACAACCTAAGGACAGATTTCTGCTGCTTCTGCTTCCCTTTCATTTTAAGGTGCGAGCAGGAGCTGTATCATCGACAACAGCTTTTAAGAGGATTGTCATTCTTAACACTCTTTGTGAGCAGCATTTTTCTAGTCCTGATGGTCTAAGGGCAAACCAAAATATGTTGGTAGAACTAATACATTTTGTTAAACTTACCAGTGTAGCCAGAAATCATTCTAGAAATGATTTTTTTCTCCCATTTAGGTAACCAGCTACTGCTTTTTAAAGGAGCATGTTTGTCTCCCAGAAATATATTTACTGGTTTGTACTTGTGACCTGAGTGCCTGCCTGGGCCCCAACGACCCTGCCCAGCCTCACCTGGGACTCTCATCCTTCCTCATGGCCCGGGAGAAACTTGGGCCGTGAGACCTATGTGGGGCTTGGCTTGTGCAATACAAAAGCAGTTAAAATTTATTTGGAGCCTAAAATAACAGTCTGATGCAAAGGAGATTAAGCTGAAAGACAACACCTTAGAAAGTAGCGTAAAAATGCGTAAGGCCATAACAACACAGAGGAACAGTACTATTGAGACAATATATACTCTTGTTCAAGAAAAACAAGCCATTAAGATTTAAAAATTTGGAAAAGTTTGTTTTAACAGCTAGAGAGAGTAACTGAAGCTAATAAACATCCCCCTGCCCTTCCCCACCCCGATAAAAAAATTGTCTTTCTCTCTTCCAAGCTACAGCTACCGTAAAACTTAGAATGAAGATTTCCATATTTTTCTTAAGGCCAAAGAGTAAATGCCCAGTGATTACAGTAAGGACAAGAGATGAAGCTTCAGCTCTTGCAGATGGGTTGCAGGGACAAGCTGCTCCTTCTGGAGTCACTACTATTTCCCATAGTGGATCTCCAGGTGGCCATGGCAATTTCCCCGTATCCACTGGAACACAGTTTGCCAGGTCACAGCATCAGTGTGCCACTTACAGCTTTTTAAAAAGTTGTGTTTGGTTTTGGCATAGTTATTGTTTGTCTTTTTTATTAATCATGCAGATGTCTGACAGCACACATGATCCTTAGTGATGAACACTGAAGACAGTTAAGGTGAAAAGTAGTTTCTCCATGGACACACCCTCAAGAATTCTTGTTCTATTGAAATGATCCTTCTGTTCATATATCTGACACTTTCTTCTCCATCTTCAAGAGCAGAAAAGAGTGCTGCATCCAAATTATGATATTTTGGCTACGTTATACTCATACTTGCATGTCTTCTTTGAACTGCGTAAAGACAACCAATTGTTACATATGATAAATTCAGAGTTGCAGGTTTTGAAATATACTTAGTCATGAAATAGGCTGTAATCCTACAAGCATTCACCTAGCTGAATGTAAATGAATAATTCCATTTCATTCAGTAATACTTTTCATATAAGTAAAATTAAAATGAAGTATTTATTTTGTGCTGTTTAAACCTAACACTACACTTTTGGTTTCCTCACAGCTGGGTGACTTGATGACTTCAGTTTTGCAAAAATAAGGCTTAGAAATACAGAAAAAATAATATATTACAGATGCAAAAGCTTTTCTGTTTATTGTCTGCTTTTTACTCTTTCACATGATAGCTACCATTTAGAAACTGGGAAAACTTCAGGGAGACTCTTTTTTTTACAGAGACTTTAAAATTTTAAGTTTTATTTTTACCTTCATTTCTTGTTCTTTCAGCTACACATAGTGATGCTTAATTTATGTATTTTCAGACCAAAAGGAAAATGATTAGATACTCCTGCTTTCCCCAAATTGCCTTGTTCTTCAGAACAGATTTATTCCTTTACACATTGTAGGAGTGTATTCATTCCTTAATGAATTAAGAATTCATGAGACATCTTCTTCCCCCTTTTTTTGTGGAGATGTCTGTGCTACTGCTGCTGCTATTTTGTGTTGGTGCATGGTAACGTAACCTCTAACTTGTGTAAAATACAGTTAACGTATTATTGTTTTTTTTTTTTTTTTTTTCTGAAGTGTACAGACTGCAGTTCCACATATAGGGAAAAAAGATGTGGTTTCTTCATTCATGCAACTTGCTTTTGTATACTTGCATGCTTTATTTTCATTATGGTTGAACTACAGTATCACCATTACTATGCTTCTGCAATATTATCACTATTACAGCAACGAGTGCATAATGCTTTGGAGGGGAAAAACACAAGTTTGTTCTTATTTCAAAAGGGCAAGAAGATTTAATTTTTTTTCATTATTTTATCACTTCTGTGGGTTGTTTCCTTCAAATGTAATAAGTTAACATGCATACATGCATGAAATGTACACACCACATGAAATCGTGGTGTGGGGTAGGGTTTACAATCTCTTTCAAGCAGGGAAATGGTTAATGCAGTCACTGGCAAGACAGCAGATGGGATGATGAAATGCAGCTGCAAGGGATAAATGCACTCAGGAGAAGGCTGCAGAGGAGGGGAAATGCCTAAGGAAGCAGGGAGAGCACTTAGAGAAATGTTTCTAGAAGGACATGCTGTGAAGCTCAAGGTGACATGAGCCTCAGAACGAAGGAAATAGCAAAACAGCTCCTATGTGAAGGGGAAGAGTGGAAGATGCACTTTTGGGAAGAGTTTTGAAGATGAGTGAAAAAGGAACCTTTTTCCCTACCAAGGCTGCGTCTGATAAGATCCAGTCCTGGCACCTCAACCTGTTTGTAGGGCACAGGTGGGGTTCAGCTCCCCCACCTTCAGAAATGCTCTTTGTGGTAGCAGTTTGCATTTGAGCTCATTGGTGTTGGGTACTTTGCTGTCAATGGAAAGAAACATATACTTTTAGGGCATGATTCATATGACCTATTTTGGACACCTGACTTTGGAGAAGATGAATCATGCCCTAGAACAGTTTCTTTCTCTCCATTGACTATGAAGAGAGCCTAGGGCGGCTAGCTCAGATTTAAATACCCATATAATAGATATCGTGGCTTGCCCAGATATAAATGGTCCCAAAGAACACTATGTAAGTGCTGAAGTTAACATTTAAATGTCATCGTTGTGACAGCTCTAGGACATGAGCACTACAGCAGTGTCTCTGTATTTACCTTTCATTCTGCTGCTTTGCTTCTCTATGAGATACAGCCAGTGGGAGGCGGTGGCCCAGGCACAGCCACTTTGTGCCCTCGGATGTGGGCTGAGGTCCAGTGGTTGCTGCAGGGGCGTATGACTTGCTCTCCCAACCATTCTGCAGCCCTTCTGGATCTCAGGAATTTCTTTTAAAAAGGAGAGAGAGAAGAAAAAAAAAACCACAAAAACAATAAAAACAAACAAACAAACAAAACATCCCAGATCCCACCTGAGAATTAAATTTGGCAAACCTACCAAGTTTCTCTATGTGCTAAACTATCTCACACCCTATTTGTACAGGAGCTCTGCAACACTTCAGTGATCATGAGGAAGATTGTGACATTTTGCTGTGGGAAGGATAAGGTTATCTTCACGTCAGCTATTTGTCTGTCCCATGGAAACATACTCATTTCTGTCTGAATGGTGAGCTTCCATGTACTTGAGTTCATGTAAGCTTGGTGGGAACCTGTCATTTTTCACTAAGTGTTTGTGGACATGTCAGACATGATGTCACTGTGTCACAGCTGAAATGAGGATTGTTGTTATGGCCCTCATTAGCAAAGGAGATTAATTTCCCTGAGACTTTAGGTTAACATAAATGATGGCAGCCTTCAAAAAGCCCATGACTGTTCTTTGAGACTGGGATTTGAATTATTTGTAGTAAATAAGATATTTGGATAAGCCTCGAACAGTAATGAAATCTTCAGTAGCTGTTGATCGAATTAGTACTGTCAAGCTGATGTGCTTAATAAGACATAAGCATTGCGGAAAACATTTTAAAGAAATGGGCACTCTTAGTTCTGGCATTTCCTAAAGGCTGAATATGAGCAAATGACTTCTGTGACCGTAATAACATTATTTAAATTAATGATTTATGTACAACTTCACAATATTTTAAAAATAGGGGTTTAAAGCTCCACTGTAATTATAAACGTGTATATCGTCTTTAGAAATATAAGTTCGAGTCTGTTATTATTCTGTTCATAATATTTGTGCTAAGAACTCAAATATCTTTTCTGATTCCTGAGCACAAGCTTAGAATCAGTGTAATTTCTCTATAATCTCCACACAAGTCAAGTTTGGCATATCTCCTTTTTCTACAGTAGGAGCTTGGATATGTGTCAACACAACAGAGTTGGCTAAGGAAGTGAACAAATTTAGGTCAGAATAAAGATTTGTATTCTATATTTATTTTTTACATTTAAAGTAGGCTGATATCGTCAGTGACTCTTTAGAGATGGCAATCTTTGAATTAAAAAATTAATGGAATTATGTTGTAATTTAGATTTTTTCTGCATACTTTTCATATTTATTTTCAAATTATTTCATACTCAAAGCACAGAAAAGATAATTTTTCAATATCACCATTTTCCATTAAACCTCTCCTTTAATGAACCAAGGCACAAAGAAACAAGTGCCTTCATTATTAGGATATTTTTTGGTTTTCAGTTGGTCTTTGCATATATTCAGATACTGTTCTTGTCTTTCATAGGCAGTTCAATTGACTCAAGGAGAATTAAGCCTTTTTTAATGACTAGTACACAGGTATGTTTGCAGAACTGGCTCTGAGAAGTGAATTCAAATAATGAACTATTTTCATCAACTAACTATATGTTCACCTGGAATTTAAAAGAAAATTTGCCTTAATGGCAGATTTAGATTATTGTCTTGCCTACATCTATTTGTGTATATCTTATCCTGTCTCAGTGCTGGAAGTCAGACTAAATGATCTTTAATGATCCTTCCTGTTCCATGTTTTTGTGATACCTTCAGATAAGGGGAGAAGAGCACTGAAGTGACACAAATGAGGTCTGTTCTCTTGCTATGCTCATACGGACACTGAAGCCCTCTTACAGCTAAAAGAGAACGATGTAAGGTCCTATTCCCAGAATCAGGGGAAAACCTGATTGGCAGAAAATTTTAGGATGTTCCAAAACTGTATTCACTACTTATTGTATCTGCATTGTGTGCCAAGGTCTCTTTACATTAAAAAGTTCAATGAAAGGACCTGAGGCTTGAATTTGAAAGTTAAGCAACGTTTAGCTTATATCATCTAATTATTAGAAATAAAATATAAAACCTCCAAAATTACAAGTCATGCCACACTACAGAAGTCAGATAAAACAGATGAAGCTATTTGATGAAAGGGTTAGCGAAGAGGAGGACTATCATATCAGTTTAACCAACCTGCCTAGAGCTCCAGTTAAAAATTCTTTTTCTTTTGTGCAAATAAAAGGCAAAGCCATGAGTGCTGCTAGTAAAGCTGACACTGCCTTTTAAAAGTATCTACTTTTTTATCTACTCTGAGCTGTTAATCACATCTGATACTTTGGTTAAAATTCTATTATTATTTGAGAAAGAGGTTTAAAAGAACATGAAAGCTGTGTGGGGTGAGCCTCTGTGAAGACTATCAACTTATTCTTTGTTGATATTTTTTTTCTGGCTCATTGTAGCTGTGGGTATTGTATTTATGCATTTTTACTGTTACTGAATACAACATATTAATATAAGACACATAACAGTTTCTGAATTCTAACTAAATCAAGGAATTTTCTGATGCAAACTGATTTAATACATGCATCACATTAGGATGTGATTTGAATACGCAAAATAAATATGGAGTACTTCATAAACAGTTCTGACACAGTCTAAAAACTCACTCAGAAGATATGCATTTTTCAATATCAAGAATGGAAGCGGGCTATGTATCACTAAGCTGAGAGAGTAGAAAAACTCCAAGGAAAGAAAAAAAACAAAATACCTAAAACTTATGAAGATTTGGACCTAAGTCCTAATAATTTGTATTCTGGAAAGTGCATGACCTGTCTGCAAAAACCTTGTACAAACTCCCCTGTGACACTTGTTTTAGATTGGCAGTTACCATCACTAGGAACAAGAAAAACAGGTTAAATCAGCCACTGAGTGTTCACCTGAAGAAGTCCAATCACGACTGATTTTTGAGTGGCTTCATTGTCAATTAAATATACAAGATGAGGGCATTTTTGTATCTCTATATGATAAAAAACCCACACACAATCCAGCCAGACAAATGTGTACTTTTTTGTACTTAAGAGGTACTCTGAGGTGCTCAAGAACAACCATGCTTACCAATTCATTGTGATGAGTTTAGTGGGTAGGAAGGCAATTCAGGGCTTAGGTCTCTCTGGAACTCAGCAGCTGTGTCAATCACTCATCTTTGTGACCCAGGAACACAGGAGGAAAATCTGTGAAAATAAATACTAGTGATTATGCAGATTTCAATCACTGCTCTGATTTGACACTGATGGGTGGCCAGTCCTCTTTTTCTGCTTTGATGTAAATGGCCAAACTGAGAGCTCATTTAAAAAAATATCAATAACTTCAACAAAAAGAAGCATAAGTTTGAATTGCCTTTTTGTGGTGCATCGGGGCAGCTCTGATCTTTTAATTTTTTTTTTTTTTTTTTTTTTCCAGTTGGTTGGAAGTGTTTACCTGTTTGATTATGAGAGCAATCACTGTGATCACTGTATTGCAATGGGTGCATAATAATAGCTTTATAGGTATAAATGTCAAAATGTTATTAGTGCTGAGAGATATATTTCTGGCAACTGGATCTTGTGTAGAACAACCTAATTTTTAATAATATAATTTGCTTAACGTTACATATTCACAAAATTAACAGTCGCTGAAATTTCCCATGCAATTTCTTTTTTGAATGGAAATAGTTTTGCCTGTCAGATGCCATGTTATTAAGGAACATTAGTTAAATTAAAATTGCACCTAGGCTGAGAGTGTTCATGACTCTTAATGGACATTTTGCAGTTTGCTTCCAAGTACTTGCCTCCTAACAAGATTAAAGGCATATTAAGACAAATGTATTTGGGAAGGGGGAAATTGTGTGCTTAAAAAATAAAGCTACTTACTGTTGCGTGTCTTTTGAGCCAAAATTTATCACCTAGAAAAGTAAGCAAGGTAAGCATGTCTTCTGCTATTGCTGCTGGCAAGGGGAGAGTAAGATAGGTGCCTGCACCAGGCACTTAGAAAGAAAAAGCTTAAATAGCAGGAAAGGAGGTCTGAGCTCGGCTGGCCAGTTCTGTCCTGCTAGAGGGGCTGTGTGTCCTCGGTGGCAAGCTGGCAACAGGTGGCAGCTGTAAACATCTGGAGGTAGAAATGCCAAGCATCTCTCCCAGGAGAAATCAGCTTCCTTCCTTCCCACCCCGTCTTTATGCCACAATATTTTCTTACAGTTCTTCTGCAATAACCTACAGTTACTGAGAGCTTTGTTATGCATTGATGGTCTTGTGCAATTTGATAACTCCTCCAGACAGCAGAGTAACTTTCCACAAAACAAGCATATTATTTCTGAAAATTGTCAGGGTCTCGGGAGACTTCATCAGTATTTATAAAATGTCTTTAGATGTTCCTGTGAGAGATGTTTTATACTGTGATAGCTGTTGTGGAACAGGCCCTCCTCCCTCCCTCTATCCCATACCCAAAACAATCATTTCCATGGCGGTAATGAGAAATTTCCACAGCACCAAGATAATATTTTCCTAAAAGGGCCATGCCATACCCGTTGTGAGATTCTCTACGGTGGTATTCAAATCTCACCATGGTACCTATGGTAGTGTGGGGCTATGGACTGCAGGGAACTGGCAGCTGCAGCTGGATTTTATGTTTTGCGGCTTTCAAAGAGAAATATTTGAGATAGTGCTTCTCAGCTTCGATATGGAACTAAATTAACACTTTCTAAAAGTGCCATTTTAGCTTATAATCAGTGGGAGCGACACAGAGGCAGGTAACAATACCAATGACCAAAACCCAAATCAGAACCTCCCTCTGAACTTTTAGAAGTCACAAGCTGGAAAGGGAGATCTCATAATAGTTCTGCATCTTGGATCACAAACTTGTGTAGCAGTAATATTGCTAAAAATGTATACTGCTCTTCGACTCATTGTCAAAGCCTTCTTCAATGAGGGAGATTTATCCAGTTCGTACTAATTTCTACAAAATTTAAGTCTTGTTTTTTATAGTTTTCTTTATTTGTTTCAAATATACAGATTCAAGTGTGCTACTAGCCAGGATAGTACTTCTTAAAGATGTTAGAACTGTTAATTACTGACATTGGAAATGAATCATGCTATTATCAAGGAACAGAGAGAAACAGAATTTATGTTCCCATCTTTAAAAACTGGAGACCTAAACCTTATCTTGATGATGTCTACAGAGGTGAATCCCACATATACAAGATAATTAATATATTTTAAAAGTGATGAACCTTGATTACTTATTTTTTAAAAGAACTGTACGCGTGATTATGTCTCTAACCTGTACTTGTAGGACAGTATTTTCACAGTTTTCAGCATCCAGTGAACTGCAACGACCTGTCAGTTAAGAATAAGGCAAAAGAGATATTACCTAGCTGTGAGAAATCTGAAAACACTCCTCTTTGGGCCAGATTAAGCTTCACATTGGTCTAAACAGGACAAGCTGTAGGAGAGATTAACTGTTGGTGATGCATAACTCTAATATGCATGTGCAGCATCCTCACGGAAGTACCTTGGACATGGGAGGTTGCCCCTGAACGACTATATGTGTTCCTGGAAATAGAAGCGATACCTTTATTAACAGGTACTGGAAATCAGTGCCAAAATGAAACATCTTGAAGGCTTAGAAAGTTATTATATAGTACCGTTAAAAACAAAATATCATTAAGACTCAGCAATAACTTTACTGGAGTGGAAGATCCATATGTCTTCCAATAAAATTAAAAGACTTATAAGTATTCATTTCAGTAAAAGATTCATAGACATTAATTACTTTGAGAGGAGGACTGAACCATAAATTTCAGAGGTAGTTTAATTGCTAGCCAGTAGGAATTTATTTATTTTTTTTTTTTTCTGTGTGTGTGTATATGCAGGTTGAATTATAAAGCTGGCCCCACAACATTATTTTTGAACTTAGTGGTCAAGTTTTATATTTTATTCTGAATTACACTTCAGAATATTTCTCCTGTTTTAACAAAAGTGGTTTCTCATCTTTGATGGTGTATCATACCCATAACTTGCAGCATTTATTATAAGTGATGTTCAGCTCCAAGTTTTCCTATTTTTATTTTTAGAAGAGGAAGGCATATTTGGAGAAAGATCAATTTGATAACTTAAGAAATCCATACAACGTGTCATCTAGCACAGTATCATGCCTCTAATAGTCAGCTGTAGCAGTTGCTGGAGAGAGGACAAGCATCCTGTGAACCTTCTTTTCACTAGTTAACCCAAATTTTAGTAGTCAAAATTTTGGAGGCTTTCCTTTCATGCTTCCAAGCTGATAAAACTCTTGCTAAGGGTTAGGAGACACAACATCCTGAAAACCTGAAATGAAAGAGATAGGAATATTTTCCCCTAGGCAACATCAGCTGTTTCTTAACATTCCTTACTTTTCAACACCTAGGAATAAAACAATCCTGGAGACTAGTGTTATACTAACCTTAATGTATTGTTATGATTTCTAATGCCTTCAAAGAAATAGCTTGTTGTTTCTGTAATTCTTTTCCTAAAATGACAAATGGACATTTTTTCTTATGTCTGAGCAAAGTTAGGTGAGATATTATTTTCAGTTTTACTCTCAGGGCTATAAGTTCTTCTGGATATGTTATTTTCATTTGACAAATTGTGCTTCCTCTGTCTTGTTATATAAAGACCTACATATGACACACAGTGACTTTTTCCCCTTATATGTAATTAATTTATTCCATACAAATGGTATTTTCCAAAATCAGACAGTGCAAACATGCACTAACTAGGAAGATGATAATGCACAATGGCAGCAGGCTTTTTATTTCTTTTCTTTAATTACCAGCTAGCATTAAATGTAGCCTATAAAGCCCAAGCCAGGGAGATGAGAACAGCCACTGAGGTCAACAGGTAATTATTAGTAGTATGCAAAGGTAAAGTTGGCTGTATTGAAAGGGAGTGTTTTTAAATAAAGGCAATAAGAGGGCCTCCAGCTTGGTTTCAGAACAGGTTTTTAGTAGACAGCAGATAAGTAAGCACTTGAAAGAGCTATGTTTCACAGACCTGTTTCACCTTTCTTCAACAGTGCTGTCACAGGAGTAAGAAGGGGACAGAGGTTTTGGGTGGATTTGAAGTGAAGGCCAAGTGGCTCTTCACTTCTGCTTGCCCTCTGCACACCCTGGCCTCTGGCTGCTTGACAGGGACAGCTGCCCTAATTTATCCCTGTCCCTTGAAGCAGTTGTTGCTGTCACACTTTTCCTATTCCTATCTTAATTTTGGGGCCATATTCAGAAATAAGCCCAGTAAGGACAGGGTTCATTCCTGAAAGTTGCAGCCCTGTGCTTTTCTCACACTAAAGCTACCTTGCTCCTTATTGTTTTTGGAAACAAACACAATGATTTTTGCCTATCCCTGCAGGTATCTGCAACAGCTTGTGCAAGCCAGGTTAATCCTAAACTGAACCTTAATATAATCTCATAGGGTTAAAAGTAGGCAGGACTTCATAACACAGCACTCTATGAACTTCGTAATCTCCAGAAAAAAGATTGTTTGTAGATATTGGAAAATAATAACTGTGCAAGTTGAGAGGTGTTTCTGCATGTTTTCATGTGTCTTTCTTCTAGTTTGTGACACCAGCATTTAGACCTATACATACAGTAAAAACCTCAGCTATGGAGGGACATTATCTACATAGTACTAATTCAATAGAATTGCTGTGGTTTTAAAATGTTTAATTTTTCATTGCAGCGATCAGTGTAAAGCAGATTGGATATTCCGAGTGGAAAGGTGAAAATATGTGTTACTAGACATTGAAAAACCTCAGTTTACTTGAATGCTTGTTACAGTATCTCATATGGAATATACATAGAAATTTTAGTTGTAAATGACGAGTCATACTTTCCTTTTGATACAAAACGCCTTCTACCTCAGTGTTTTACATATGTTAATAATATGTAATGATTTGGTAACTGTCTTATGCAAAGTATCAAGTTTTTTTTCTAAGGTTTAATGTTAAATTCATCTGAGACAATTGTTTCTGTGTGGCACTTCATTGGTCCTGTCCCCTGTGCTGGGTGTTATACAGTTAGCAGTGGTGTCTCCAGGCATCTTTTCTTCACTGCCTGTGGGGAGGAGTTGGGTAGGTAGCTGGGGACAACTTCAGATCCTACAGCTGGGTTCCTGCAAGACAGGAGTGCAAATAATGTCTGATCTGCCACCAGGTGTGGTCAAGGTTATATGGGTCACAGA
Organism: Columba livia; assembly: GCF_036013475.1. NCBI lineage: Eukaryota > Metazoa > Chordata > Aves > Columbiformes > Columbidae > Columba > Columba livia. Next base: position 58,453,672 of record NC_088602.1, on the reverse strand, counting down.
AACTACACTAGCTAGTTAAATGCGAACTCAAGCTGTCTATATCATCTTAATTTGTAGTTTTATTATGCACCACTGACCTTATATCGTTACTATTTGTATTTTGCTAATGGGGTTACAAGATGCGGGAAAATTACAAAGATTTTTCATCCTGACAGAAGTGGTTCAAGTGCAGATTCACAGCCTTTGCTGGACAATCATCTTTCTCCTTCCCATTTATTGTGTAGAGAAGTGTGGACAGTCTGATCTGAAGTCTAAGTTTTGCGATACATGTGCATGTGATTTTGAATACGAGTAATTTCAAGATTTGTATACGGCAAGTAAAGATATAGATCATAATTGATATCTGTCGAGCGTTTTGATTGCGGGCTGACAATAAAACCCTGGCAGATGTATTGTTAACCTCCTCTCCTCCCCTGCTTCCCACTAAGGACAGGTGATCACAGTATCACAGTATCACACAGTATCACAGTATGTTTGGGATTGGAAGGGACCTCAAAAGATCATCTAGTCCTATCCCACTGCTGGAGCAGGAACACCTAGGTGAGGTTGCACAGGAACATGTCCAGGCGGGTTTTGAATGTCCCCAGAGAAGGAGACTCCACAACCCCCCTGGGCAGCCTGTTCCAGTGTTCTGTCACCCTTACTGAGAAGAAGTTTTTTCTCAAATTTAAGCGGAACCTCTTGTGTTCCAGCTTGATCCCATTACCCCTTGTCCTATCATTGTTTGCCACCGAGAAGAGCCTGGCTCCATCCTCATGGCACTCACCCTTTATATATTTATAAACATTAATGAGGTCACCCCTTAGTCTCCTCTTCTCCAAACTAAAGAGACCCAGCTCCCTCAGCCTTTCTTCATAAGGGAGGTGCTCCACTCCCTTAATCATCTTCGTTGCCCTACGCTGGACCCTCTCCAGCAGTTCCCTGTCCTTCTGGAACTGAGGGGCCCAGAACTGGACACAATATTCCAGATGTGGTCTCTCCAGGGTTGAGTAGAGGGGAAGGAGGACCTCTCTCGATCTACTAACCACCCCCCTTCTGATACACCCCAGGATGCCATTGGCCTTCCTGGCCACAAGGGCACAGGGCTGGCTCATGGTCATCCTGTTGTCCACCAGGACCCCCAGGTCCCTTTCCCCTACACTGCTCTCTAATATGTAATTTCCCAACCTATACTGGAACCTGGGGTTGTTCCTGCCCAGATGCAGGACTCTACACTTTCCCTTGTTAAATTTCATTAGGTTATTCCCCGCCCAACTCTCCAGCCTGTACACAAGGGAAGCACCAAGCCCCCAGCGCCTTTGGGGTTTGACTCATTTCCCTGCAGGTCCAGCAGGTGTGGAGGTGTCTCTGGTGCTCATAGGGTGCCCTGGGTCCCCCCAACAGCTGCACACCCCAGGGTGCGTGTCCAACACTGCTTCTCAGCTGTGTCCACAAATATAGCACGAGCTTTACCGAAATACCAGAGTCACAGAATCCACAGCAAAACCATTGTCAGTGTTGCTATTGATTTCAGTGGGCATCACCAACACATTTGAAAGCTGGAAACCAAGGAACAGCCAGAACATAGCATATTCAGCCTGAATTTAATGCCCTTTCTGGTAAATGCACCAGGATATACAAAATGCAGGACTGTGTAAGTGTCTGACAGCTACTTCAGTCACTGAGAAACCCTGGAGAAACCAGCTGGGAAACTCGCCGCCTCTATTTCAAAGTTGGCTTATTGATAAAAAAAAGGAAAAAGGAAGAAGCATTAAAAAAACCTCAGCAGTAAAACCCCAGCTTTGTCCAGCCTGGCTCTTCCAGCAGCTCTATAAAAGGGGAAGGGAAAGCAGGTGATGTGGAAGCAGAGCGCTGCTGAACCACCTCACATGTTTTCACAGTATCACAGTATCAGGAGGGAAAGAAGGACAGAGAGAAGAGAGTTGGAAAAATTAAAAATGTTTTACTAATGCTACTAATAAGAATAGAGAAAATAATACAAAGTATACAAAACCAATCTTGAAAGTCTCAGCAACTGCAAAGCTGGCAACCAAAGTCCTGGATTGGACTCTGCAGCCAATCGGAGCTGGATTCAGTCTCTCACTAGGCCTCAGTTCGCAAGGAACAACTTGCAAAGTCCTCTTCTAATGTTGGCCATAAGCAAAGGGGAAAAGGGACAAGATCCTCGTGATCTCCCACCTTTATATGAAGTATTCACGTGAATGGAATGTTATACACTGTTGGCCAGTTTCTTGGTCACTTGTTTCTTGTTGCCCCTCTCGCGAGATGTCCATCCATGCTTATCAATAACTTTGCATTCCATTGCTATGTTTACCAAAACATGTATCTGGTTCTCCAGGAAAATGCAGCTAATATGAAGGCTTTAGCTGACAGGCAAATTCACTAAAAGAGAAACTTGTTTTTTAACAAAACCAGGACAATAACATAAATCATACCCTTGCTAAATGTAATTTTAAAATGCCTTTTAGTTTCTGAATGTCAGACATAATCATAGTCACTGTAGAGAGTTTAAGAAGTGCAGTAAATAGCGTTGTGTAGAGACTAAGAAGTAAATTCGTATAATATAAGATGGAAAAAAATGGAGTTGCCATACACAAAATTAGAAGAAAAGTATTTCTGTGAGCTGAGTATTTGGCAGCTTGTCCTTTTCAAATGGCACACTTACCTGAATCTTCTTTTGTAAATACTAAGAAAATAATTGGCACGAAAGCTGGTATACAGTTTTCATACAAATGTATACTGACTAGCTATACCAATATATTGTTATCTATTGCAATGCTAAAAGCGGTATAGCACAAGGTTGTGCTTCTGCTGTGAAAACACTGAGAAGAATGGGAATTGGCATTGTTTGCTGGTGGCCGTGGTGCCCCATGGATATGTCTTCACCAGGGCCTCTTGGCAGCCGCTCCTGGTTCAACGTGCTGTGAGGTGGCTGTGCTTGCTGTGTCCTCATGATGTGGACGTGTGAATTGCCTTGAAGTAGCTGGGAAGCTGTAAATTCACATCAGCCCCATCAGCTCCCTTTTACAAGCTTTCAGGCTTATTAAAGCACCTTTTTTGAGAGCATGGAGAACAATGTGTGCTTCAGTGGCGTGTTGTAAGTTTACCTCTGAAAAGACTTTTGTATCTTGGATGAAAAGTAAATTTTAAATCCACAAAAATCTTATTGATTATAAAACTGAGGATTCAGGGAAGGTAGGAATTAATGTGAGAATTGACTATTATTCTAATTGGAGTTATTACAACCTACAGATTTTTAATGAGTAGGAAGTAAAATCCTTGCTAATATTTATGTTATTTGTAAAGGGTAATGCCATAATTCCCCTGGGTAGCTGACATTAAGTGTATGTGATATTTAAATTGACAAGCTGGTGAGGTGAGTGCAAGCTGCAGCGATAAATGGTTTGCTTGGTGGGCTCACCTCAGTGCTCATTCTTTCAAATTTCAGGCTTTGTCAATGTTTCTTCCAGGGTATTTAATATTTTAAAAAGTGTCAGTTGCAACAATATGTAAAGGAAGCTGACAATAATAATCTGAAAATGCCGTCCTTTTATTCTTGCGAGCCCATGGGTATTTGCTGGATGTGGAGAAGCACAAATCAAGGCACTTTTTTAGGATGAGGCATTGAGCTGTATAGAATAATACCATCTGGGAGCTATCTCTTTTCTTTTGGATAGCTGCAAGCTGATGTTTTAACCTACTGTGCACCTAATAATTGCATTAAACACAGTTGTATTCCTTTTCTTCCCTTTAACTGTTGTTTTCTTCTTTCCCAAGCCTGCATTTTTAATGTTTTGTTGATATTTGCATTGCAAGTCTTTTTTCAGTCATAGATTAACACAATACAAAGTAATAGATTTTTCCTGATTAATTTCATCTGACATATGTGACATACTTACATTTTGTTCACATGGATAGGATAGCAGCTTAATGACTTTTTAGTGTTATTAACTTTTTTTTACCAGATTAAGAACTGTAAAGGTAACTGACTGTCCTGATTCATAAGTACAGTGAATGCTGATGAACCCACTTAAAACCAAATCAAATTTGAAAAATACAACATAAAAAAAGAATAGATGAGAGAAGATTAAACACCTCATGAAAAACCATGTCCTAAGTTTTTTTTTCTCTGGACAGTGCTTCTCATGCTATCAAGCTGGGTAAACTCCTTGATTCTGTGAGGTTGTCTGAGCTGATGGGGCTGATGTGAATTTACAGCTGGATTCTGTGAGGTTGTCAAAATAGGAAATGAATATGAAGTAAACTGTTGAACAAACCTTTTTTTTTTTGGCAGGGAAGAAAAAACTTTTAAAAGAAAAAATATGCATCTTTGATTCTACTTAAATTCCACTTGAGATAGAAATTTCAAGAAAGGACATAAAAATCTGGTGTTGGTTGGTTGTTTGGTTGGGTTTTTGTTTTTTTGACAAGATAGGCAAGGTTGAGAAGGAGGGTTGATTGCTTTAAACACAGTGTTGCATGACCTTTTCACAACAGATTTTCAAAAAGCAAAACCAGAAGAGAAATGCTTGCTGCTGTGGCATGTGTTTGGATGATGACATGACTCCTAAGAGGGTATTTAAGAACAGAGGAAAAGGCCTCCATTGAAAACGTTTTCCAAATGCTTGGCCAGGGCTGACCCTGAGCTAATCTGCCTGGCAGATAGGGTGAGCACACTGGAGAGGCACAGAACCAAAACTGAATTCTGAATGCACCATGGATGGCTCAGATGAGAAACGTGTGGAATGAGTAATGTAGGTGCAGTGCCGTACTCCCATTGGCATGCCTTTTTCAGCCCTGGTGTTGCTGAAGCTGTGGGCTTTATGGCTCTTGGAACCCTAACCCTAACCTTAACCCTAAGACTAACCGTAACCCTAACGGCAGCTTGGTCCTTTAACTGACGTCCCCAGCACCATGGGTGACACCGGCTAGAAAGGTGTGGAAGGAGCAATGTAGATCATAGAGTAACAGAATCATAGAATCATTTCAGTTGGAAGAGACCCTCAGAATCATTGAGTCCAAACATAACCTAACTCTGTCACTAAACCATGTCCCTGAGAACCTCATCTATATGTCTTTTAAACACCTTCAGGGATGGTGACTCAACCACTTCCCTGGGTAGCCTGTTCCAATGCCTGACAACACTTTCTGTAAAGAAATGTTTCCTAGTATCCAATCTAAACCTCCCCTGGCACAACTTGAGGCCATTTCTTCTCATCCTATTGCTTGCTACTCAGGAGAAGAGACCAACCCCCTCCATGCTACAACCTCCTTTCAGGTAGTTGTAGAGAGCAATAAGGTCTCCCCTCACCCTCCTTTTCTCCAGGCTAAACAGCCCCAGTTCTCCAGTTCCTCCCAGTTCCCTCATCAGACTTGCGCTCCAGACACCTCACCAGCTTCATTGCCCTCCTCTGCACTCTAGTGTTTCAATGTCTTTCTTATGATGAGGGGCCCAAAACTGAACACAGAATTCGAGATACAGTGCCGTGCTTCCCTTGGAATGCCTTTTGCAGCTCCAGTTTTGCTGGAGCTGTAGGCTTTGTGGCTCCTGGATCCTAAATATTAAAATACTGAACAATGCCCCTCCAGTGATCTCTGAGCTTTAACTAATGGGGTTTGCACAGTGCGGATATTACATCTCCAAAGGAAGGTTGAGCTGCAAAGAAGCCTAGAAGGTATGTGATATCACCTCTCAGTTTATTTAGTAGGAAAATGAATGCCATAAGAAAGGGGAGAATTTTGATTGCCCAGTAATATTTTTATATCAGACCAAGCTGAGGAAAGTTTTTGTGTTTTATAAGGATATATTGAATACTCATGCTTAAAATCTTTTTTTTTTTTTTTTTTTTTTTTTTGGAGTGAAATGTGAAATGCAGTTTTTATAATAGAGGTTATCTAGGGAAAAATGACATAATTTATATCCTGATATAAACTTTTTTTGACAGGCTAGGGGGATATTAAAGTTCTAGCGAATTGAATTTTGGGATGGTGCTGTACTTACCAAATCTGCCCAAAATATCTCAGAAGGTATGGCCTTGTAAAACATGCACTTCTTATTTTACTAGAAATGGTTCATTATATGTGTGCCTATTTAATTATTTCTGCATGAACATGTAGTGGATGGAGAGATGTACATTCCTTTTTCACTCATTCTTCAATAAACTGGAATTTGATTAAGAAAATTCTTCTGATTTACCACATTCCAATAATCCTGAAGATTTGTTTTAAATGTTCTGGAATGGAAAAAGCAAGCTTATTTTTGTTTTATTAAAGCACAGTAGTCCAGTTAGAGTGCTTAAAACGCTGTTATTTCTCTTGAGTAAGGACATCAAACTTTTATCAAACTTTAATTCACCGGGTGTTTGGTTTGGTTTTGTATGTTTGGGTTTTCTTTGCTTCTTTTTGGTGTCAATTTTTGGGAAAAGGGTCCCACAGTAGTTACATAATTTTAGTTCCAATGGAAGAATAATTGCTTCAGCTTCAGACAGAAAAAAACTACTGTCATGGCTAACAACTTCTGAAGGACAGTTTCAGGTAGCAAGGCATCTCGACGATTCTATTTTGAATTACTGGATGCTTGAATACGTATACAATTTTCCTTTTTTTAACTGTGTTACTGATGACATGCTTCAGTCACACTCTGAGAAGTTAAATTCACTGATATATTTTCAAATTTTTCAGGAAGAGGATTTTGAGGCTTTATCTCTCATTAATGAACTTCCGTGCTTCTAGCTAGCATTAATGAAATTGTACATGTGAATAAACTAGTGAACCAAAAGAGTGTATTTTGAATTGGTTTACTTTTCCACATACATTAAATCAACAACCAGACTGGACACAGGCTTCTGCCTTACTGCTGAATTAATACTGCATGCTACTACAAAGTGTTTAGCACTTCCAGCTTCAAGGTTTGGATTAATTTTGGTCTTAAAGATTTCAGATTCTGAGAAGCATTCAGGTGTTTGTAGGCTATTCAAGCTACCTCAAAACAATAAACGCCTATGTTTGAAAGTAATTTTGTATTAAATGTGCTGTATTTTTTTGTTTGTTTGTTTTGTTTTTTATATTCTTTCTTTTGTTTTAGAAACAAGACAATTCAGATTTTTTCCAAGTAGGGCGAGAGGATTCCACTTGTAATTATCATACCGAGGGTTGATGAATGCTGAGATATTGTTCAGATATGTATGGCATGCTGCTGCAATGCTTGAAGTCCTTTTATTTGAGTTTTCAGCCTGGAAAAGATGAGCAAACCTGTGATGGGAAGGTCACATACAGGGATGGAAATTTGTGAAGTGCAAATAAGGCAAATTGTTGGAATATAGGTGGTTAGAGAAAGGGTCCTAAGAAAGGGGTCGTGGGAAGGTCGTTGTGAGACTAAAAGTAAGCAAAACACAGCCAGGAGAAGAAGAGTCTCTCAGATTTGCAGCATTGTGAAAAGTTGTGTCCAAGCAAGAGGAAAGACCTTTTTAGGATACTGTGCTGGCATGGACTTTGTGCATCAACTTCTGTGAAGGGCAATGGAGCAGACTACTTTGGGTGCTGGCATTTCTCCTACCTACATTGCATCCCTGCCTCAGTGCTCAAGGATGCAGAATTGCTGAGAGGCAGGACCACATGTTCTTCCACCAACACAACCCCAGCTTCCCTTGTGACCCAGGCCAAAGTGCTGTGATGCTCGCCATCTGTGCTGGAACATCTGTTTTGCACTTTGTGTGAAACAACTGTACCCAAAATAATTATACAGAGAGCACTATCCTTGGGGAGCAGGAGCAGGGGTCAGACCTGCTCTATGCCCCTTCTGTGCCTACCAAGTGCAAACAAAGAGGTTGTTGAAAAATTCAGTCTGAGTGATGTTTTTTTAAAAGTGTGCTTTGTGTCTCTTTCCACAAGTCACTAAGGGGTTTTGCCTGTTTGACTAGGTTTTGGGATAGGTTCTTCCCTCTTGCCGTTAGTCAATAAAGCACTAAATTAATTAGCTCAAGATTTCCACCTATATAAACCTACAATTATTCTTATAGAACTTTATAGCTGTGTTAACTTCACAACAAAAAATAGTAATAATAATAACAAAAGACTAAGAGCCACAAATTGCTTAATGTAGCGGTGTCTGGGAAAGCACAAATACAGTTACTCTCGTATTCTCTCTGTGTGTGTGTTTGTATGCTGCCCTTAGATTTATTTAAGAGAACCAAGCAGTTCTTCAGGTTATTACCTGATACTAGGGCCTGTATCAGGGCCACTGAGTTCGAGGATGTCTCTCCGCATGCTTTACTCACTGATTTTTTGAGGGCACCATGCCTCAGTAAGGCTGACTCAAGACTTGTCCTTGCATTAATGTGGTTATGCACTGTTTGAGTGAGTTTGCACTGGCTGCAGTGTCAGTACCGTGCTCTAATGGACGGGGCAGATGCTGGTTGCAGGACGGAGCACTCTGACTATTTCTTACCAAGCTACAAGTTGTCCTAGAATGAGTAAGTTTCACATCATAGAAACTAAGCTACAGACACATACATGAGTCACCTTTTAGAAGGCTTCTTATTGTCTAGAAGAAAAAAATAATTGTATTTGAAGAAGAAGAAGCTCAGATGTGACTGATTCATCTGACCTGACATTCAGGCAGGTGTTTACAAAGCACACGGTTGATCAGAGTATTACTCAGCTGTGAAAAAATATAAACTCCCTACTTGCCCAGTTCTTTGTAAATTCTTAGCAAAAAATGGATTTATTTTTGCTATGTATGCTATGCCTTATTTGTTTGGAATTTGTATTTAGTCCATTTACCCTCTACTGCAAACCATTTTGCTTAAATCAATATTTGCCACATTTATTTTCCAAGGTGCTGGTCCTGTGACATTCTCAAATCTTGAAACTGCTTCTGACACTCATGTATGTTAACAATACTGTGTATTTTGCAGCATTAAACTCTGATCACCTTTTCACTGCCTACTTTGATTTCTGCATCTGGAGTCTGCGTGCTTGAGGAATCTCACATTTCTTAACATTATTCTTTTCAGCCTGTGTACTGTTGTTTAGTGAATTTTTGAAACATGCATGTACAGGATTATTCTGTTGATTGCATTGAGCCTTTTCCCAGACTTCGGCAGAGTTGCCTATACTGTTCCTCTGGATGAGCTTCCTTTGCCTGAGCAGCCATTGAGAAACAAATTGTCCCGTACTCCCCTTTTACCATACAGTTGTTTATTGATTGCACTGAAGACTGGCATATGCAGAATAACAAGCAACATTTGTTCTAACAGAGCAGTCAGATTCAATTTACGTTAGTTAAGACAAAATGATCTTTGCATCCAGACACAGTACAGGTGTATAAGAAAAGAAATGGTTAATTTGAAACATAATTACTTGAGTTAAGTTCCCCAGTCCTTTGCTTAGTGTTTAGGGCTACATATAGAAAAATAAGTATATTAAAGAATTGATTATTAAGCTGACACATTGAGTCTCGCAAGCCAACAGTAATCCTAAGTAGAACCTCAAAGCCCTTAGGCTTTGAACAAAACTCCATAGATGTCAATCCTTTCCCAAACTGAGCCTTGTTTTGTGTGAAGGATTGTATTATTTCATCTGCAAGCAGGAAAAAAAAACCTTGTTATTTAAGGCATTATGATCTTAGTTACCAAATTGGCCTGGTGGAAGCTAAACTCATTCTTCCTTCTTTCTGCAAAATGTTTCTGGCTTGAAACAACTACATTATCCTGATTTTCTGTGCTCTTATGGACTTAGAAAGAGGATCTGGCAGTTAGGCTGAACTCTTATTCTGGGACAAGCAGCAAAACAAGTAGGCTTAACTTCGATAATTTGTATATCAAATGAAAGCTATTCATACGGAGCATTTGGAAAGATTTATATAAACTAAACAGTGAAGGAGAGCTCACTTTGAGGAAGAAATGATGCTCCTACGGATGCAAGTACAGATCTGTGTAAAATTCTAATTTTAGTGTGAAAAACATTAACAACCCATGAAAGTATATGTAGGATGAAAACCGGTAAAGCCAGTGGGGAAAATTGCAAGACAGAAATATACTCAAAAGATCTTGAACTGTGAAGCTAAATTAAAAATCTGAGAAATATAAAATAATTTCACTGATTTGCTTAGAAATCCTCCTGGGGAAAAAATGTTACCATTACAAGATGCACTGTTAGAAGAGCAACAAGATGGGGTGCAAGCAATCCAGGAGTCTTGGAACCGATGCCAGGTATCACTTCATCACATGGATGCTAGATTGGCTGGCCAAGGGTGATAGTCTCCTGGATCTGCTATGCAAAACAAGAAGGCATTTTGTCCAACTGGGTGTGATAATTAATCTGTGACAGCCTTTACTGTAGGGACCATGAAATACTGGAATTCAATATCAGAGGGCAGTGAGGAAGTCAGATAAGAGCACAGACCTTGAGCTTCAGGAGAGTCCAGACTTCTGCAGGGAACTGGTTGATGTGATCTCAAGGGAGGCAGCTCTGAAGGGCAGAGGAGCTCAATAGAGCTAGCAGGTCCTTAAGGACATAATCTTAAGTTCCTTAAGGATAGCATCCTCCAAGAAAAAAGTGTTCCATCCTGATATTCAGGGAAGCTAGTAACTCTCAGGAGACCAATTTGACTAAAAAGGGAACGGGTGAATGAACTGTAGCCTACAAAGGATGTACACAGCCCATGGAAGCAAGAATGGGTTAGAAAGGAGGAATACAGAAACACTGCCCAGCCTTGTATGGATGTTCTTGAGAAAACCAAAGCTCAACAGGAGTTGAAAGAGGTAAGAGATAGGCAGGGAAAGAAAAGTTTCTAGGGCTGCATTAATTTTAAAAGGCTGAACAAGGAAAATGTGAGCCCATTGGTGAATACACAAGGTGATTTAGTAACAGGGGGCAAAGGTAAGGCTGATAGACTCAAAGTCTTCTTTGCTTCAGTCTTCACCAGAAAGGTCTGTCATGCCTCTGTGCTTAGTGAAAAGCTTGGATGAAGAGAATAGCCATGGCTGAGACAGGGTTTAGTTTTGTGAGCATAACCCACACAAGTCCACAGGATCAGATCAGCGTAATTCAAGGCTGCCTAGACAAGAGCTGACTGATGTACTTGCAAGGCAACTCTCTGTCATCTTTGAAATTCCGTGAGATCAGGGTAAGTCCCCAATGAGTAGAGAAAGGCAAATGTTGCACCCATCTTCATAAAAGGTAAAAAAGATGATCTGGGGAACTACAGATGTTCAGCCTAACTGTGACCCCGGGAGGTACTGTAGAATGGAGCACATTTCTGGACATGTAAAGAAGGGGATTTGGATCAGCCAGCATTAATTTGCCAAGGATTGATCATGTCTGACAAACTTGACTACCTTTTTTTGATAAAATTACTGGATTGGTGGACAAGGCAAGAGCAGTGAATGTCATTTACCTCAACTTTAGCAAAGCTTTCAACACCATCTGTCATGGTATTCTTCTTTCCAAGTTGAGACATTACGGACTAGATCAATGGACTACCAGATGGGTGAAAAAAACAGTTGGATGCTCAGGCTGAAGTTCAGTGATTGTACTCTACCTGGAGGTCAGTTACGAGTGCAGTGCTGCAAGGGTCTGTCCTGGGTCATATCACGTTTAATGTATTTATCAGTGACTTGGAGGAGGAGATGGGAGGTACTATCAACAAACTGAGGGTAGAGCTTCCATTCAGAGGCACCTAGAGAACCAAGAGGAGTGAGCCAGTCATGAAATCCAACAAGGGCAAATGTGAAGTCCTGCAGCTGGGATTGACCATCTCTCTGCAACGATGCAAGTTGGGGACCAGCTCTGCAGAGAGAAGCTGGAGGTCTTGGCAGACAGTGAACTAGACAGAATCAGCAGTGAGATGTGGGAGCAGAGATGTCCAACAGATCCATGGCTGCATTAGTAGGAGCACAGCCAGGAGATTGGGACAGTGGTGGTCCCCCTCTGCTCCACACAGCACCTGGAATCCTGCCTCTAGCTCTTACTCGCTCCAGTACAAGAAACATGTTGATAAACTGAAACTCAGCAGTGGGCCACCAAGCTGGTCAGTGCTTGGATGAGGAAGAGGGGCTTGTTCAGCCTGGGGCAGAGATGTCTTCAGAGTACTAAACAGCAGGACCATGGTGCCTATAGGGAGGGAACTGAGAAGGCTGAGCCAGGCTCTGAGGTGTTCAAGGGAACACAAGGCAGCCACCACGGACTGAAAAATGGGAGGTCACAAACTTTAATAAAGCAGAACTTTCTCATCTCAAGGGGGACATTTGGGCAGTGGTACATGTTGTCTGTGGAGGCTGGGCAGGGTTAATCCTTGAAGCGTTTCAAGCTGTGACATGGTAAAGCTCTGAGCAACCTGATCTTATCTTCAGAGCTGACCCTCCTGTGAGCAGGAGGTTGGACTATAGACCTTCTGAGGTCCATTCCAACATAAGGGATTCTGTGATTAAATAGAAATAAAACTATATTAAATTCTCACAGAATGACAGGTAATACAGCAATTTTTGTGTATTCAGACAAGATTTTTAAATTGGGAAGTGAGGGATTGAGGCATTTTAACCAGACTTTGAAAACCAGTGTTAATAAGTACTGAGCATACAGACGGCAGAATAGATTAAGAGACAGAGATTTATCTTCTGAATTGGTGGTGTCTTCACTTGTTTTCAGTCAAAATAATATATTTTACATAAGAACTGGAGCCCATACCCTTCAATTTCTTGGAGATAAACTGATTTCAGTATGATTATTTACTGGATGTATTCCATAGAGTATAATGTTTAATGTTTCTTTGACTGATTGTTCTGACAGAAGTTTCTTACGTAGTCATATGAAAACAGAGGAGGGAGGGAGCTTGAATTAGCAGCCTTCCAAAGAACAAAATCATAAATCCACAATTGGCTTGCTTTTTCTTGCCTTAAGCCTGGCACTATTTCCTTCTGACTGAATTTGTGCCTTCTGAAGAGTGAAGAAAAAGAATTGCAACTATGTTTTGCAAATACAAGAGTCTGTGAAATGGAATAAATTACCAACTATTGGCTTGATTCTGAAACCTGAATTCAAGCACATGGTTGGTTAGTCATACAAACATTCCTCAAGTAAGCCAGCATCATATTCACAGGTGTCAGGCTTTTATAACTGGCTATGATGTGATAAACAATTTAAGATATTTCAAGTTGATCTGAATATTAGAGTGATAAATATACCTAGCCTGGCTCTGTGGTTCCTTTCTGCTTAGTGTTTCCAATCTAGATTTATGTAAGTGCTTTGAAAACACAGACTGTTCGTTGTGTAGGAAAGGCATGTGCCACCAAAATACAGGGCAATTTTGTGGAGAATATAAGGTATGCTGAATATGCCTATTCTTCCTACTCTCAATTTAAACAGATAAAATCTAAAAAGGCCAAGGGCCTAATCTGGTGTATTTGCTACTGCATTAGGTCTGCCCATAGCTCTTCCTTGAGGCACGCAGAACAAAATTGGTAAGCAAACTTTGCCAGATGGCTAAAGCTTGAAGGCAACGTTTTGTTACAAACATTGCAAAGTACAGAAATGTCAAAGTGTCGCAGCAGCTTACATGCATAGGACTGCGCCATACTTCAACATATGTGCTCATGTATCTCATCTTCTGGAGTGGAGGCAGAGGGCTGAATCAGCTTTTCAAATACCCAAGGAACATCTTGCATTAGCATATACATTTGTAGTGTTGACTGAATAAAATAGTGAATAAAAGTTACATAGGTGTGCACTGTAGGAAATTCAAGTACCTTCAGTCTGCACGTTCCTCACCATATAATAGATTTATGAGACTCTGGACAGGGAGGAGCAAGATTTGGGAAAGCTGTTGAGTTGATGCTGTGCTCCATGCATGTGTGAGGGAGGACATGAGCTTGCTCAAAGTGAATGCCAGCTGGTGGCAGCTGAGTGTCCTCGTCCCCGTCCTTGCTTATAGCTGGTGTGCAAAAAGGTGTCAGTCATGAAGGTGGCTGCTCCAGCCAAGTAAGAGGCTTTTGAGTAGAAGAAATGCTCTTCGATGCCTTGGTTGTCATGGATGTGCCATCAAAATAAACTTTTTGTGGTAACAAGGCTGCCTCCGGTGAGGAGTGTGATATTCTGTGAAAGAGGTGTGCTCAGACACGAACCTAAACATTCTCCTATACAGATGAATGGGCAGAAAATAGGTTCAGGTCAGTATTGTGTATTTGTTCTTTTAGAAATTGTGTTTCAGGATGAATAAACTGAAAATGATGGGGTTACATATATAATATGTATATATGATTAGTTTCCTATATCCTATATTATCAGTTCTCTTAGATTTAGAATGTTTGTGAAGAAATGAGCCTGATTTTAAAATGTAAGGATCAAGTTCTTAGTTGTAAGTCAAGAATATGATCCATCATGTCTAGAAGAGTATGTGGCTGGTGCATACATCTATGCTTTACTTCTTCAAGTCCCAGCATCATATTCATCATGGATTTTGACGAGGTGGAGTCAATGTAAGTCTTCCTACAAATACCCAGCTCTGTGGTTCTTGGGGGAACTCCGTCCATCCTGTAATAAAACACTATGGTCTGAGGTGATGCTGTCATCCCTCCCTTCCCTTTCTTTTTTCTCCTCTTCTTTCCAACTGTCTTCTGTCATAGTTACTTAGAATTAAAGCCTTAACTACAGAACTGTATATATATAACATCATACAAATGCTTAGGCAGCTGAATAGTTTGACCAAACTTGAGCTGTTGGAAATGAAGTAAAACACTGAAGCAAAGCAATAACTCTGGATGCTTGTGTTACTGGAAAGTATCCCATGTTTGCTTCCTAAAACACTTATATAATGAAATAGCTTCTTTGCTTCCCAGACTTTATGTAAGCAACTTATCATAGATCTGCTGGAAAAAGAAACCTCAGCAAACTGCAGAGGAGTTTTACTGTCATAACCCACGGAGCATCTCTTCCCCTGGTGTTCATCAGAATGAGCTGCTTCAGAAGTCCAAAATTTGCTTCCTTCATACTAGGAAAGTGATTAGCTTCACCATTTACAGGACACAAGTGTCATCCATCACCTTTGGACGGCAGCACATTTGGATCTGTAAATGGATGTTGTCAGAAGACACTGTGTCACAAAGGAGTTTTAATTGTTGGATCTGAATCACACTTAAAATGCAGGAGTATTCACTGCTAATTTGACAGGCAAGTGCCATTATGCTACAGAATAACGTGCCTAAAGTTACTGCAATGTTAAAGTATTCGGAAAATCAAGTTAAAAACATTAACTTAAATGCTAATACAAATTTTCTGTTACACTTGCAAAATTATCAACTTCTGTGTTCATGTGAAAAACCATTTTTTAAAAATATGAAGTAAAATACAAAATTAGTAGTCAGTGAGGACCATGTGTGCCACATTTCAGATTTTGTCAGATATTCCTGTAGTCTTTCCTTAAGGAATGAATAGAAGAGTAAAAATATCAGCCTAAGAACATTGTTCTTCACTCTTTGACTTTTGAAGGCAAGGGAAATATACTGTAAGATTACCTACAGTGCAACCAGTTAGTGTCTGGTAAAACACTGTATAGGGGGAAATCATTTGCAGGATGAGGGGGCTAAATACTTGTACAGATCATATTGATAAGCAATGTACTTTAGCAGCTTCCCGTGGTTTTTAATCTTAACTGTTTAAAAATGTTTTCTATAACCATATGAATAACTGACTCATTATACAGAGCAAAATGTTTTAATTTCATTATTTTCTTCCCTGCATTTGTTATGATTGATTATCTAGAACACTTCACCTCTGGTAGAAATGGAAAGGTAGCAAGGCAAGCCAGTTGCTCTTCCTTCAGGCATGGAATGATCCATTTAAGCTGCACAAGCTTAAGCAACCCTGTAAGTCCCTTCTGGTCTGTGCTGATGATGTTTCTGTACCACTGCACAGAAGGTGCTTCTGTATTTCAAAGGAAACCCCAAGTGAGGCCACAGGGAAGCACCCAGAGCCCTACAGGCACCCACTAAGAGCCTGAAGAATGGTCCCCAGTGTCACAAGTGCTTTAGGTGGAATCTCTCTCTGCAAGGCAGTCAGGCACTTGCAAAAGAATATTTAAATGAAAACAGAGCATTGCAAAACACTCTTCAATATGTTCATTTTCTTGAAGCGGACAGGTTGGCTTGTATCATGTAAATGATCCTATTTTTTCTTTGTTTTTAAGAAACTAAGTAGGGATTTTGTTTTGGTTTTGCATTGGAATCCTATTTTGAGTGTTTTACAACTTTGTCAAATTTAAACATATGAGTGAAACTATTGGTGTTCAGTGTTTGCCTCAGAATGTCTTTGGTTTGCTCAGTGTTTTTTCATCTTTTTTTGGGGTATTTTTTAAACTCAAAATATGTTGGAGGGAGACAGAAGTCAGGCAATTCTGAGGAATTACAATTTATATGCACTCTGGCAGGTCTTTGATGATCCATAGCTGAATGTGACTCATCTTCTCTTCTTTTTTTTTTTCCCCCATAATTTTGCTAATAGTAAGTAGCTACTCTCATGTATGGAAATGAAAGTGCAATTAATGATGGATACATTTTGCCTGTACAGAAAAGACTGAATTAAGATTTTATAGATAAATTTCCTTTTTGAATACTCTGACTTTCAAACACTTGTTATTTGCAATTTTAGCACATCTGATGTAATGATTTGAAATGCTAATTTTATATAAGCCGTTTGGCCTGATCATTTTGGGTTGATCACAAATGTATAGTGCAGATTGAAGGTGCATAAAATCAGATCTCCCTCTAGAGACAGCTTTGGATTTTTCTCTTCTTGAACTTTAAGCAAAACAACATGAAAGCTTGGAGAAAACCCAACTTCATTGTGTAAGAACAGCTCCACACCAGTGATGGCAATCCTGGAGATGGGCAATTTCTATGACCTCCATCCATGTCGGGATAGGTCACAAACATTTTGTTTAACCCAACTGCTGCTTTTTTTCCTTATCGTCTATATCTTTTGGAAAGGAAATCAGATTCATTTTAACTTTCCCCCTTGTCTGCTGAATGTTAAAGTCAATTTAGAAGCCTGAATCTTCAATATCATTTGAGTATGGAGCTCCAAAACAAGCAGAAAATGTCACATTTGGAAAGGCATGCTGATCACAATCACTGGCTTTTTCCTCTTGTCAACTGCCCATCAGTACATGCACCTTAATTAGAATTCCTCTTAAATTGTTTGCTATATATATTAAAGAATGTGGTTTTTTTTTTTTTTTTTTTTTTTTTTTTTTAATGTATGAATATTTTGTAATGGATTTAAGGAGAACTTAACAAAAGGTATTTATCCAGCAAAATTAGAAGCGAAGTATTGATCCAGGAACAAGTGCTAGTCAAATCTATCTCAAAGAAGCAGCTGCAGTGAGATTCCAACCTCCACGCCAACAAAATAGTGGGTATGTGAGGTTTTGTTAGGCTGAATTACCTTTTCAGATGAGAAGAATACTGTTTTCTGTGACCTTACTGTATTGATGGGGCGGCCTATATAGTGTCACAAATGTTACTTCACTACCCTGGTATTTTCACCTGCCAGAACAGGCAATTCTGAAATCTATATAATGCTTGTTTCATGTTACTAATACTAGTGTAACACTTTTTTACATGGAGGAAAAAAGCAGAGTTACATTGTGTTTTTATAAATAAACCTGAAGAATTAAAGATGCTTAATGTGTCTCTCTCACTGTTTGTGATGATTTCAGAGCTCATTTGCAGTTTTGAGTAACCGGGAGTGTATCTGTATCAGCATTTTAGTGGATGCCAGGTCCCCAGCACCAGCTGCTTTGCTATACAGATCTGTCCCTATTGCAGTAGACCACATGCTAATGTAGATGCCAATGCTGCTTTGTTCATGTTAGCGAATCTTTATCAAAGGCTGGGCAGGATGGATCAGAGCAAGGAGAACAAGTGAAGACAAGCAATGGAAACATTATAAAGAAACTAAAGAAACTTCCCTTTTTGCAGCATATTTAAATTTTTGTTTTGCTTTTTATTTTTTCATTTTGTTTGTTTGTTTGTTTCTGTTTGTTTCTGTTTTTTTCTTGTTTGTTTGTTTGGCTTTTTTTGTTTGTTTGTTTGTTTGGGGGTGTGTGTGTGTATGTTTTGGTTTGGTTTGATTTATTTTGTTTGTTTGTAATGGGGAAAAATCTGCTTGACTGCCTTCTTCTATATTCAGAACTAATAACCGTTTTCTTATGTACTAGGGAAGGAATGGAACAGAAAAAGTGAGTTGAGATGGACTGCTGCTTTAAACTTTTTTTTCTCTTAAGACAAAGTGTACTAGAAAAAAGTAACAAAAATAGAAAAAGCCATTCTTGTCTCAGGTGCTGGAAGACGTAGGCAGAACACATGGTCTCATCAGCTGCTCTGCGATGCAGCAAACCTGCCCTGCGATGCAGGATTGGGCTATTGAGAATATTATTGAGTTACCTCACTTGCCACAAGTTCATAGGGATGTTGTCTTGTGAGAAAGGTGGCCTTGCATGTCAAAGCAATATTCTCAGAGAGAAGGGAGCAATAGAACACAGATGTCTCCCAAAACTTGCTTAAGATTCAGCCTGAGTTGATTGGTGTGATAGTAAAATCTGCATCCACCTCTCTGCCAGGCCTTGTTGGGACAACATTCAAAAAGTAGGAGGTTTCTCACTGTCCTAATGGGTCTGTGACTCTGGTGAATGATGACAGTGGTAGCAGCAAAGGTCATTCATCCTCCATGTCCACTTCTTTCCACTGTTTTCCTTCCCACCCAATGTCTTCTCCCACCTTTCAGCCCCAAAGCAGAGATAAACTAATCTAAAATAAGATACAATTTGTTTCTCTTTCTTTTGGATCCCTTATTGTTGGTCCTTTGTTCACCTGTCACAATTTTTATTCCTTCTGTCAAGGATATGATTTTTTTTTTTTCAGATTATATCTGCCTTCCTGCTCCATTTTTGTGCTTTAATCTAGTAACATTAGAATGTCAGGATCTATTATGAATCTTCACACAATTTTCAAGAGTACAGCCCAAGTAATACATACTGTTATAACCAGTAATGCATAATGTTTATATTGTCTAGGTGTATCATAAAGTCCTAGTGGTCAGTCCTTTGAAATAATGTTTTTTAAAATGAAGTATATGTGTATCTCATCTGGAATATCCATACCATCTGGTTACAGACATCTAACATAGGAATCTAGGTTGGCCTTCTGGTCAAGAGAGACGTATCCTGAATCTGGAGGAATTCTGTATTAGCTTTGATTCTGTAAAAAGCCCAATAAAATGATCTTCCAAAATGACATATGCATAAGGCTGCACTTAAAACCCTAAGGCTACTTGGTATTAACATCTATTTCCAAGCTCTGGTCTGTTAACAGCTCTCATGCCTGCCTTTCTTCTCAGACTAAGTTCATCCATCAGTATTGCCATGAAATGAATATAAAGCTTTCAATGCCTTTGTGAGCCTCAATATTTTTTCACTTGCTTTCTTCACCTCTCTTTTGCTCTCTTGTCCCACTATGTTCTTTCTGCTACTTTGACACCATATTTTAAAAAAGGACAGGCTCTGGAAATAAAGTTCTTGGCAATAAAGCCTCTTTGAATATATATATATATATATATATATATATACATACATATATATATAAAGTAAAAATTAAAAAGAAAAACTGTCAAAAGAAACTGTTAGTGTAAATCTATTTATTTTATCACCAGTGGAAAAACTTGTATCAGCTCCAGGACTTCAGGACTACAGTAATCATTAATTTCTATAGGAGCAAAACATCTATTTCTCTTTTAAATGTAGTATAATCTGAACCCCAGGTTGTCAGCTGCTTTCACAAGAGTTTGAAAAAAAATAAATAAAAAGGTAGACTAATCACTTTCTGAACCATTTATGTGTCAATAATCCAGTCATTTGCAGGAATGGGGTAAGCACAGGTGAACAGAGTGATGAGAGAAGTGACTGCTTCTTTGTGGTGCCACTCCAACATGGGTTAGAAACTCTGACTTAGAGTCACGGTCCTGAAGGACAGGGGAGGCATTTCACAGGTGAGGAAAGGCAGCAAGGGAGGAAAAAGGACTTGGCAGCAGGTACCATGGTAGCTCTTGTCAGTTTGTGACTTCACACTGCCAGGGGTTGGGCTCCCCCAGTATCCCTGATGCAGCTCGGCCCTGCTGCCTGCAGTACCCAGCCAGCGCCTGGGCTGTGCCAGCACCAGAGGTGGTTGGCCACATCTCCTAGGGTGGGAGAATTGCTCGCATGACTGAGATCAGGAGCTGATCTGTGGGCTGCTGCTTCTGTTTGGAGACTCTGGCTGGGAGGAGGGGAGATGCTACGGAGGTGTGATTCATTCCTGATAGTGAGTGGGTGAAACTCAGGCAGGCAAAAAAGCTGTGGTTCAATGAAACTCCTGAACAAAGAGAGGACAAGAAGAGAGCAACCAGCAAGGGGGCTTGGAGAGTGAGTTAATGTATATAATTTTAAAAACTATACCAAAGTGTCTACCTGAAGTCACCTTTTGGGAGGCAATTACTGTTCCTTATACCAAAGCATCCAAACATTGCAATAAAAATGTGTTCCTTAGTGCATTAAGACATTTATTTCTGTGGTTTCCTTTATTTATTAGATAATAGATTGATCAAAACATTATAAGGAAAACTACAAATTAAAAAGAATCAACTTATTAAAAGTTACATTGAACTATATTTCAACATTTGATCTAAAAGATATTTTCTCTGGTGCAGCCAATTCACTGTTTGGAAGCCTGAGGGACTGGGAGAAGAAAAGAGCAAAGAGAGAAATTATATAGTGTGCTGCCTGCTTCATAGAAACTGGGTGGGATGAATTAAGTGGAGAAACAAAACCCAGAGCTGAAGGTCTTCTCAATTTCTTCTTCACACACACTCACACAGACACACACACACACAAAAAACGCAAGCAAGCAGCTGATTTTTCCTATAATAATAACAATAAAAATCTAAACACTTGAACACTTGCACTTCTTTACTTGCCTTCCTCCCACCCTGCTACGTCTTATCTGTAGCTTTTGTTTTAAAGCACTGAGTCTTTCTCAACTTCATGAGCAGTGATGACAGACCGTGCAGAGTTTTATGTCTGTTTAAGGTTTTTGGCATGGACTGAAGAGCCACACTTCGGAATTTCAGTGCAGCATGAAAGTGTCAGAGGGTGTGCTCTTTAGGGCAGAGATTGTTAGCCCTTCATTTGTGCTTTGCTGAGCTTATTCTAGATATTATCCCTGGACAGACAAGGGCTGTCTTCTGCCACGGCGAGGCCCCAGCTGACAGTGCAGTGACACCGAATGATGGCCCTGGCAGCACGGGCAGAGCCTAAGGAGCGCTGATAAGAGTCAAGCCTGGATTTCCTTTCCTGGATTCAGGAGTACAATGTGGGGTCAAAAGAGATTTGTTTGGCATTTTCTCTGGCCGTGTTTCTAGTCCCCACCTAATAACACTATATGTATTCTGTTTCAGTGATGTGAATTCATTTGTTGCTGACTGGGGTTTCACTTCAAGACGACAAACACATTTTAGGACAGTAATTTAGGAGGTAGTTGTATAGAACTCATGTGGGAATCAAAATTTTGTAGTAGCATGTCCATTCATAATATTGCTTTATATTTGGATAAATTTAGTAGGCATTTCTTAAAGAACTAAATAGGTATAAATTATTTCTTTGTTTGCTCAGTTCTAAATAAAAGTGTACTGAGATTTCCTCCAAGCTCTCTGAAAACAGTAATAGAAAATACACATAAGAAAATTGAGAGGCCAGATGAAATGCTTAGATGCTACCTTGTAGGCAGTATCCCCTTGTTCACAGTTATAGCTGTTAAGAAAATTCCCACATATACTTTAACATGTAAATAAATTACCCTACAAATAAGAGGCAAGCAGATGAAGCAGGTGCTATATTTTCATGCATCAAGTTACATGATGTGCAAGTACATAGGGAACTTGGAAGACTTTATCTGCTTTCTTATATTTATGACAACAGGTTATTCTAGCTAGCACAATTGGTCAGCGAAGCTACTGTCTTCATTAATTGTTTTAAAAGTTTCTTCCATTTTTGTAGACTCCTGCTTTGGAAATATATACATATATAACTGATGTAATACATTGTATCTTAACCAAAAAGTATGTTTGGAGAATTCATGCAAAGCACTATAGAAATCCCAGGGAAGCCTGACATTTACATAGTGGGCAGGGGCAAAAGTTTATAAGTGCTCTAAGTAAATTGACAAAATCCTGAGTTGAGTCCAAGATTTGCATTCATTAAATGAAGGTTTGTATTAACAAAACCGTTTCTATTAAAATGCTTCATTTTAATTTGAATTAAAAAAAAAAAAAAAAAAAGTAAGCTGTAATTACAAAGACATCAATTTCCACTAAGTCTGTGCGGCTGGGAAGTACTTTGTATGCTTAGAAAGCCTTTTAGTGAGATTTCTGAAAATGTTAGTCCATGCTCTAAGTTCATCTTCCTGTGAGCATTTTGGAATAAAACTTTCAAAAATTGTTGAGAAACATACTGTCATTGCAGTTAGAACATTTGATTCAGCATCTGTACTGTAAATGTAAACCCTGATGACAAGGGGAAGTCGTGCTTGACCAACCTCATCACCTTTTATGAGGACATAATGAGGTGGATAGATGATGGCAAAGTGGTGGATGTGGTCTACTTTGACTTCAGTAAAACATTTGACACAGTCTCCCGCAGCATCCTTACAGCTAAACTGAGGAAATGTGGACTGGATGATCGAGTAGTGAGATGGACTGCCAACTGGCTGAAGGAAAGAAGCCAGAGAGTCATAGTCAATGAGGTGGAGTCCAGTTGGAAGCCTGTATATAGTGGAGTGCCTAGGGCGTCAGTACTGGAGACGGTATTATTCAATATATTCATCAATGATTTGGACGAGGGAATAGAGTGTACTATCAGCAAGTTTGCTGATGACACCAAGCTGGGAGGAGTGGCTGACATGTCAGAAGGCTGTGCTGCCATCCAGCAAGACCTGGATAGGCTGGAGAGTTGGGCGAGGAAAAAATTAATGAAATATAACAAGGCAAACTGTAGAGTCTTGCATCTGGGTAGGAACAACCCCCAGGTTCCAGTATAAATTGGGGAATGACCTATTAGAGAGCAGTGTAGGGGAAAGGGACATGAGGGTCCTGGTGGACAACAGGATGACCATGAGCCAGCACTGTGCCCTTGTGGCCAGGAAGGCCAATGGCATCCTGGGATATATTAGAAGGGGTGTGGTTAGTAGGTCGAGAGAGGTTCTCCTTCCCCTCTACTCTGCCCTGGTGAGACCACACCTGGAATATTGTGTCCAGTTCTGGGCCCCTCAGTTCAAGAAGGACAGGGAACTGCTGGAGAGAATCCAGTGCAGGGCAACCAAGATGATTAAGGGAGTGGAGCATCTCCCTTATGAGGAAAGGCTGAGGGAGCTTGGTCTCTTTAGCTTGGAGAAGAGGAGAATGAGGGGTGATCTCATTAATGTTTACAAATATGTAAAGGGTGAGTGTCACGAGGATGGAGCCAGGCTCTTCTTGGTGACAACCAATTATAAGACAAGGGGTAATGGGTTCAAACTGGAACACAAGAGGTTCCACTTAAATATGAGAAGAAACTTCTTTTCAGTGAGGGTAACAGAACACTGGAACCAGCTGCCCAGGGAGGTCATGGAGTCTCCTTCTCTGGAGACATTAAAAATGCACATGGACACATTCCTGTGTAGCCTCATCTAGGTGTTCCTGCTCCGTCAGAGGGATTGGACTAGATGATCTTTTGAGGTCCCTTCCAATCCCTAACATTCTGTGATTCTGTGATTCTGTGACCCCTTTTCAGAATCCTTATGAGTTTAGCAATCTGTTCTTCATGACCTTTTTTTGTCTGCATTCAGTAATGCTTTCTATTTTAATCAGAACAGTTATGGTGGCAGACTGCACACTTGGGCTTGGGATGTAGAGCTGTTTTGTCAAGGTGTCTTGTTCTCACGTTCAAAGTAGAGCTTCAGTACAAGCATTGCTAAAAACACATAGGAAGCTGATTTGGGTGTTTTCTATTCAGGGCATGAAAGTGAAAGAAGTTTCTTTTGAGCAAAGAGGAATGAAGTCTGTGACAAAGGTCCAAATGGAGAAATGATAGGACCAGGCTGGTGCGAAGGCAGCTTGGTGGTTGTTTTTATGGCAAAGTGCCGAGTGCTTAGGCAAGGGTTCACCAAGTTACCATGCTATCCTAGGAACCACCTGCAAAGCTCACTGTTCATGCAGGAAGGACCCCATGGGAATCTGTCAAAGTCTCTGATCTGACAGGTAGTTGTGAGCAGCCATCATTCTTGCCACACAGGATGTCCAACCTGCTGTGCCAATAAGGGCTTGGGGGTCTTCACACTAGAGTTAGCGGCTGTAGGTCGGGTTGAACACTGGTGTAGTTGGTCGTTGGTGCCGACACAGTAAGTACACAGCAGTGTTCAGTGGTGGATGTGTCTGATGAACCACATACAAACTGCAGTAAGCAAGATGAAGGGCCATGGTAGAACTTTGCTAAAAGAAATGTTGTTTGAAGGAAAGCTGAATCTACATTCCCACTGACTCCTCCTTTGCCAGCTAGATTTTAGTCTTCGAATACTCCTCTAAACACATCCACAGACCTACTGATGTTGGTAGTTTTGTATCTGAGCACTGCATGGCTGTAACACCCTCTTGTTGTAGACTCAAAAAAAAAAATTATAAAACTATGGTATACTTAAAATAGTGTGTGTATAAGAGGGAAGACAAGGATTTTGCCTCTATTTTTTTTCTTAAAACTAATTTTTAAGATTATTTTTTACATTTCTACAAGGTATATCTTGTTCTCGTGCACTCTGTTGCTCTTCTTTCTGTCCATTTTATTGATTGTCCTAAACCCAAACTCCATTTCACTGGCTTCAGTGAGGACCGGCTATTATTTTCAGAGCCAGAATCCCAACTCAGCTTTCCTGGTCCCTGAAGTCCATTTTGGACTCTACTGTGTTACCTCTGACTGTGGGAGGTTAAACCTCTCAGTTGCTTGCTCCCATCTGGACTGTTAGTCTCAGGCAACTGGCAGTGTGCCCAGTTGCAAGTGTTGTGGCTTGTGCAAATCTTCAGGAATGAGTAGAGCTGCCCTCAGTTGTTTCACAAAAAGCAGAACTGGTTCTTCTTTTAATTTTTTTGTTTTCTTAGCTTACTTTAGAACTTCTCAGAAACATGCAGTTCTGCTGTGCTTTATAGAAAGAAGTCTACTTATATTTTCATATTGTCTCCTTGGAACCTCTTTACAGGGAGAGTAGGGGTCTCACAGGGCAACGCGATCCTAAAGCAAAAAAGAGCTACTGCTGCCAACATCTCTTCAATGCTACAAAAAGCAAGTAGAGCACAGTGCTTGAGGGAAGTGCAGCAAAGGCATTTTGTCATTTGGAAAGCACAGAAACTAATGAGTCACTTCTTTCAAATAGAGGCTTTCCCCAAAGGAAACTACCAGGACAAGTAGCTGGTGTTTGTCATTTTGTACACTTCATTTAAAGTAATCTTTATCTTGCTTTTGAAAAGGTCAGGGGGAAGAGGAGAAAATGATGCTGCTTGAAAGAGAAGTTTTGTTGTCGACATTTTTTTGTTTGTTTCTTTTGCGTTGCCCATAGTTTTGTCATTCGAATTTCACAGGCAGTCTTTTCCTCTCTGCAAAAGAGTCATACAAAGTATATATCTTCAAATGTATCAGTAAGGTCAGTGGAGAGGTCCAGGAAAGGACAATTCTGAGAATGAGTATGAAATTTTGATGTTGTTGAGAGAGGGAATCATAGCCACTTGCCAATGACCAACTGGAGATAAAGGTAAGTTTGAGAAATTCCCAGCCTGCTAAGAAAGAAATAACAGTATTGATAACTTTGAACATCATGCTTCAGTAGTCAATCCCACATTATTAATTGTGAAAAGATGAGTCACTTTATTAAGTATCTTGTAGTATTTGGAAAAGTTTTTGATGACATCGCATGGAAAACAGTCAATTTAGAGAAGATCGGAGTTAACAGGAAAAATTCAAATAAAAAATGGATGAGGGATATGGGGACAGGTTGGGACTAAGGGGAAGGCTTCTAAGTGTTGCTGAACTGCATACATAAATATGCAAGTAAATAAGTCAGTTTAGATTAAAATAAAGCAATCTAATAATTGCCATAGTTATTGCAAATTAGAGGAAGTCTAAAATTGATAGACCAGAAAGGCACTGAGATTTGTTGTTTCAGGTTTTTTTTGCATATTAACTTTGTACTTCTCAGAAAAGTCTTGTCCTTTGACGTAATAGTTATTTTTCTAATTTACTTTTAGGTTAGAAAAAATGGTGTCTAAAAAATCAAGAAAGTCTGATGCTTGGTTTACTTCTGTGAACAGAATTACCTCTTCTTGTTACCCAGCTGGCTTGTTTTTTTTTTTCTATCCTATAACCCATATGCACAGGCTTAATTTTCTTTCTTGTTTCCATCACAAGTTAATCTTTACTTTCCAATAACTTGATTTGTGATTGAAAATTGCTTCAAATTTAACCTTATTTGTGTAATTTATCCATTTCTGATACAAAATTAGAAATAAAGCAGCAAATGGATTAGCAATTATCTCTCAAGATGGAAAAAGGATTATTATTCAAAAGTCATTACCGTGTCAACTTGAGTTTTCTAGAAAGGTTGCATTTTACATTAGATGTTAGAATATACAGAGTACATGTGTACTCTCATGATCGAATGAGTGTTATATGTATGAATTTCATTTTCAGTATGTGATTAGATGCCTCTGAATGTAACTCTAAAATTGATTATTTTCCTCCATGGGGATTTCTGTGGCTTGGAGGAACCTGCATTCTGCTGTTTTTTCTTCTCCAGTTCGGGGTCAGGAGGGAAAGGTAAATGTCTTCAAAGGGATTTAAGTGTATCAATAAACAAATAAACATAGTGCCTTTTGGTGAGATAGTAGTTTGCTCAAGTTTTTGTTTTTATATAGCTGATGATCACTTTCAAGTAATTTAAAAAATCTTTTTCCTACCTTGGTAGAGTCAAAGGCTACTTACTTTTCAAGCTGAAATAAATTGATCAAGTCATGATTTCCCTTTGGAAAAAAAATTCCAAAAATCTTAAGAGACATTTGCTAAGATTTCCAATTGTCATTTAGCTGAAATCCAAAAGAAAGAATGAAATAACAGTGATGAAAGGCTGATACTAAATTAACAGGAAGCAAGTGTCTTTCTAGGAGATGCTAAAGGACAAAACAAGTTAATTGAGCAGTTTCAGTTGGGCGTGGTTTGGCTTGCTTTTACTTTGTCCCTTTTCCTTCTCAACAAAGTGGCTCACAGTCTTACCTGGTAGAATTAATTCTTTCATCTGTGATATCACTCTTAATGTTTAAGGGTTACAGACCAACCAAAAACCTAGTGGAACCAATAAACTGAAGAACAATCTCTTCAATATCATGGCTCTTGATGCAAACATCCGAAGGTATGTATAGCTGTTAAACTGTAGGGTTGCTTTAAGCAGGCATTGCATCAATGTGGAGTAATAGGACAAGGGGGCATGGGCTTAAACTCTACCAGGGGAAATTTAGGCTGGATATTAGAAAGAAATTCTTTACAGAGAGAGTGATCAGGCATTGGAATGGCCTGCCCAGGGAGGTAGTGGACTCGCTGTCCCTAGAGGTTTTTAAACTGAGATTGGACATGGCACTTAGTGCCATGATCTAGTAAACGGACTAGAGTTGGACCAAGGGTTGGACTCGATGATCTCTGAGGTCTTTTCCAACCCAGTTGATTCTGTGTGATTCTGTGTGAACTCACATGAACATTTCTGAAATTTGCAGGGTTCTGAAAGTATTTCTAGTACATCTTGTCTAAGACTGAATTCCAGCCAGTTCCAGGCAAGGAACAGGTGATACTTATATGGCCTCTGGAGCAGCCCAAAAGTGAAATTAACTCTCAGACTCATGCCAAGTTTCTGGCTATTATATTGTAACAGTGGAGGTATGCTCTCTCCAGTCATCCATCTATTCCAGCCCTTGAACCATTCTTCATAAGCTACTGAGAGGCACCTCTGAAAGATAATCCCTTAGCCTGTATAATTCATATGAAACGCTTTCTGCTCTAAGCTGTATATCTTCATGTTTTTGGATAGTTCTTCTCACTGCCTAAACCTCCTGAATATACCCTTTTTGTGGATTTTTTCTTTCCCTTTGCCTGTTTTCTGGCAGATAACTGCACCACTGACTGCATTATTAACTCGCATTATTTAATGAAACAAATAAGCACTTAGTCTTTCTATTAGGTAGTTTTCAAATCAGATGCAGAAATCGCGCTATGGCAGAATGTTAACTTTTGACTTCTTAGTAACTTACAATTTTCACAACTCCTCTAAAAATTAAACTTTGGAAGAAAAAAAGGATACTTTGTGCCTGATTGATTTCTTGACTCTCGTAGAGTGTGATGCATGGATTGCTCATCAATTTTATAGGGTAATGTGTCATGCCACTTAGAAATATCTCATTATCTTCTCTATGCAAACACGTGTATCAGAAATACAACAGTTGAATGCGTGCAGGATTTATATTTCCCTAGGGAAAAGTAAAACTTCAGGCTCATTATAACATCCCTGCACCAAGCTGGCTGGCATAATAAGCATCACCTGGCTTATTGAGAGCCTCTTCTAGGTTCAGGGCAGTAAGCGCATCCTAACCAGGGTATTAGACAAGTATTCAGCTTGGTCATGGGCAAATCAAGGTTTTTTCATTATCTGTGAGATTTTTTTCCCTTTGCTCCTTTATTTCACAGTATCACAGTATCACAGCATGTTTGGGATTGGAAGGGACCTCAAAAGATCACCTAGTCCAATCCCCCTGCTGGAGCAGGAACACCTAGGTGAGGTCGTACAGGAACATGTCCAGGCGGGTTTTGAATGTCTCCAGAGAAGGAGACTCCACAACCTCCCTGGGCAGCCTGTTCCAGTGCTCTGGCACCCTTACTGAGAAGAAGTTTTTTCTCAAATTTAAGTGGAACCTCTTGTGTTCCAGCTTGATCCCATTACCCCTTGTCCTATCATTGTTTGCCACATCTCTGAATGCAATTCAGCTATCTTGGGCCCCTTTTCCTTCAAGCAGTCTTGCCCATGGGATTTCCCCCAGCAATTGCTTGAAAAGGCCAAATTTAGCCCTGCTAAATTCCAGGGTTTCAATTCTACTTGCTATTCTGTTCCTGCCACTCAAGATGCTGAACTCCACCATCTCATGGTCACTGCAACCCAGGCAGCCCTCAACCTTTACTGCTTCGACCAGACCCTCCTTGTTAGTGAGGATGAGATCCAGCAGTTCACCTCTCCTAGTCGGCTCCTCCACCATCTGCATGAGGAGGTTATCATCAATGCACTGGAGGAATCTCCTGGACTGTGGCTGGCTGGCTGAATGGTCCTTCCAGCAAACATCAGGGAAGTTAAAATCAACCACAACAACCAGGGCCTGTGACTGTGAGGCCACTCAGCTGCCCATAGAAGGCCTCACCAACTTCCTCAGCCTGATCTGGTGGCCTGTAACAGACGCCCACAACAGTGTCACCCCTGCCAGCCTGCCCCTTGATCCTGACCCATACACTCTCAACTCGCTCGTCATCCACTCCTGGGCAGAATTTAGTACATTGTAGTTGCTCTCTCACATAGAGAGCAACTCCACCACCACGCCTGGCTGGCCTGTCTTTCCTGAAAAGGGCATAGCCATCCATGACCACATTCCAGTCATGTGAACTGTCCCACCATGTTTCTGTAATTGCCACCAGATCATAATCTCCCGACCGAACATAGGATTCTAACTCCTCCTGCTTATTCCCCATGCTGCATGCATTGGTGTACAGGCATTTCAGGGAGCGAGCAGAGCACACCAATTTCTCCCTAGGGGCATAGGAGGCCACCCGGTCCTCATCAGTTTTAGAATGCTGCCCCACTGGGACAAGCCCAGCTACAACCCCCACATTTGCCATGTGAGTTAGAAGCTGAATTCATATGTAAGGAAAAAGTAATGCTTTACTTGTAGGACTTGTTTACGCAAGCAAGAACCATGCAAATGAATTCAGTATTCTTGTTATTTTGAAGTTTTTGGTTCTACTAATTTTCATTCCATATGTTCAGCAAATATATTTTTAAATGAAACCAAATATGTAATAAGCTAGTAGATGGGACACTTTGGCAAAGGAGCCTGGAAAAATAAAGCCTCTGTTTTCTTTGGACAACCAACAGTTTCACAGAGCCATTATTGATTAAAACATTTATTTTTGTAGAACTGCCATCTCAGTAATAATCAGAAAACATCAAGTATGAGGAATTTATAGAAAATGAATAGAAAATTTAACAGAGAACAAGCTGAACATTTGTAAGTCTGTTGGTCACCTATATCTTGAACACCATACTGTTCTTATCTCAAAAAGGACATATTGCAGAAACAGAAAAAGATTCAGGATAAAGCAGTGAGGGCAGTCAAAGGTAGCAAATAGTTTCCATGTAATCTGTGACTTGGTGGGATGGCCATGAGTACTGGCTTTACATGGCAAGGTTTTGGTAGCAGGGTGGGTCTCAGGGGTGACTTCTGCGAGAAGATACCAGAAGCTTCCCCTATGTCAGCCAGAGCCAATGCCAGCCAGCTCCAAGACAGACCTGTTGCTAGCCAAAGCCAAGCCCAGCAGGTAGCGCCTCTGGGATAATGTAGTTAAGAAAAGGTAATAACTGCTGTACAATAGTACCTGGGAGAGACAAGAGGGAAGATGTGAGAGAAATATCTCTGCAGACACCAAGGTCAGTGATGAAGGAGGTCAGGAGGTGCTCCAGGCACCAGAGTAGACATTCCCCTGCAGCCTGTGGTGCAGACCAAGGTGAAGCCACCTGTCCCCCTGCAGCACATTGAGGTCCATTGTGGAACAGAGATCCACCTGCAGCCCATAGAGGACCCCACACCAAAGTAGCTAGCTGCCTAGAGGAGGCTGTGACCCTGTGGAGAGCCGACACTGGAACAGGTTCCTGGCAGGACCTGTGGCCCTGTGAAGAGAGCAGCCCATGCTGGAGCAGGTTCGCTGGCAGCACTTGTCACCCTGTGGAGGACCCACTCTGGAGCAACCTGTTCCTGAAGGACTGCACCCTGTGGAAGGAACACACACTGGAGAAGTTCATGAAGAACTCCAGCCAATGGGAGGACTAATGCTGGAGAAGTTTGTACAGAGCGATAAGGTTTCCCCTCAGCCTCCTTTTCTCCAGGCTAAACAACTCCAGTTCCTTCAGCTGTTCCTCACAGGACTTGTTCTCTAGACCCTTCACCAGCTTCATTGCTCTTCTTTGGACATGCAAATCTACTTATCATCTAAACAATTTTGAAAAACTCAACTTGCATTTACCGTCTTCCACTATTTTGACAGTTTGTAGGGAGAGGTTACTCACCACTCCTGGTAACTACTGATTTCATCCCTGCTTTCCTTTAGAACTGCTCACTGAATGTCAGAGGGTTTTTGCAGTTTATTACTAGTCACTTTTAAGTAACTGTAAAATATGATACAGATGTCAGAGGTCTCCTTTACTATGTCGCTCAAGAATAAAGGATTTCAGCATGGAAATATGCCCAGTTTCTTTTACAGTGAATGCTAACACAAAGATTTTATTTTATTCTTTGCAATCTTGTCCTCTCTCAGGTTTGTCTTGTGCACTTTGATCATTAGTTGACCTTACAGCCTTTGCCAAGCTTCTTGCTACTGATGTGTTTGAAGAAAGATTTAGGTTTTAGTTTTAATTCCTTTTGCCAGTTGCTCTTGAAACTCTCTTTTGGGCTCTTCTAGTTATGTTTTTACATTTAATCAACTGGAGTCCATAATAATTTCCTTTTCCTTAGGTTTTACACAACTTCAGCCTCCTGAGGGTTGTCTTCTTGTTTCTAATAATCTTCTGTACCTGCTGTTCAATTCTCATGAATTTTTCACCCTTTATAAAATACATATTAAAAAAAGCTGTGCTATGCATTCATCAGTTTGGTTCCTTCAATAATCACCACAATGTCTGTAAGCTTTTAATTCTATTAGCTGCTTGCTTTAAACAAGTTTCCTCATCTTTGTGTGCCTCTACTTCTTGAAACAGAAAAAAATTGCAGCATATATTTTTTTTGCCTTTGTTGCTTCTGTAGCAATACAGAGTTCATCTAGATTCAAATGCGCAGTTTTGAGCAAAGTCACTTGATAGTCTGCAAAAGGTTGAGGGAGGTGTCCCACTTTGTGACTGCCTTCATAGATACTTCAAGATGTACTTATCAATGGACTCATAAAAATGTGATTTCTGTGTTATGTACCGGTGTGAATTTTTATAAAGGTAATTGAAGACTTCTACTCTTTGCATGTTTCCTGCCTTTTCTGCCTCTGATCTCTCACGGAATAGCAGTCAGTGCTGCCATCCTCTTTAGACAATCAGTAATGTCTTCTGTTCTTCCTATTTAGCCTTGAATTTTGGTCCCTAAGGACACTGAGGTGCTTGATCAAGTAGGTAGTTTGTCGGTTTTGGTTCTTGTCAAATCGGGCTTCTCTGATCCAGTCAGTGTTAAGAGGATGAATGTAGACATGAGACCACGAGGGGAGAAGGGAGCAGCAACAGAGTTCAGAAGGGGATTCTTGCTCCAGAGATTCACCCAGATTTTTTCGACAGAGGAGAGAGGAGGGCTCATCTAAAGAACAATTTATCCCACTTTCTTTAGAATACAATTAGACAGCTTTTTCTTAGACTGAGTGCTTTGAAGTTATTCTTCCATTTGCAAAATAGATGGTCAAGGTTTCACTGATGAAGGATTTAAGTGCCTAAGGTGTCTCAAGAGGGAAATGTAAGTCTGTGGTGTACACTGCTTGGGTTACTCTCCTTCCTTCTGCTGAAACTGGTCCAATTAATTAGCTTCTAAATGTTGAGGGCAGAGCTTCTTAGCTAGTAGGTCTCACAAGGGGAGGGCAGCTTAACTGCCCTGTACTCCTTAACTCTCTCAGTCTTAGGCTGGTTCTGCTTAAGCATGGAAGCACATTTACAAGTACCTGAAGGATTTTGAAGTCTAGATTTTGAGGGTTAAAAATTTTACTCTTTTCAGGGAGAATGGATCACTTCTTTACATAAAGAGACGTGGATACACAAGGGTGGGGGAAAAAAAAATGCCTGTTTTTATGCCTGTTGCACGTAATAGAATCTAACCCTACCTGAAGTAGCTTGAGATTGTTCATTAAAGAAGTACATACCAGTTACATTGATTCGGCAATAGAAATAACTGGTGTTGCCTAATGCATAAAGCTTAATATTTTGCAATATTTCAGTGATTCATCTGAGACTATTTCTATAGGACAGAAAGCTTTATATACCATTCCAGTTGCAAAGGTGTAGACACTAAACCATCTCTGGTTTGAAGATGAGGAAAGCTGTGGCAGCCCATGACAGCTGGTGAACTGCCTATAAATACATAGAAGATGGTTTCAGCAGTTGCTGTGAATTACATAATTTAAAATCCACTTCCTTGTGCATTAAAAGACAAAAAGACAAATTCTTGGTGAATGCCATGAATAATTAATGTCTTCACAAGTTTGGGTCAATTTCAAATATAGCAGACAATTGATGGAGTCGCAGTATCGCTGCCTGAATTCTTTAATGCCAGGCTAGAAGCAGCTCCTTGTGGGCTTCCTAAGCACAGAGTGTGTTGTTTTGTTCTTGATATTTTATGACCGTACTCAGAGGAAGTATTTAATAGGTGACAATTTGTAGACTTGAAGTCAGTTTGCAGTGTATATGACCCTGTAGACTACATTTCATAAGCAACACCACAGAAATTTTAATGATTACCTTAAAAAAAACCAAACAAACAAACAAAAAACTTTTATAGTAGTTGTACTTAGCAAAAATATTAACCTTCCTGTGATGTTTGGATTCCTGTTTAACAAGCCAGTGAAGCTGCTTTAAATGACAGCTCCCACTACAGCTAGAATATTTCTTATCTGTAATCTCATATATGTAAGCATTTATATTCTTTTGTTGCATTTCATATCATGTAGATTTTCATACTGTAGTGTCTGAACAGCTTTCTGAAGTGCAGAAAATAATGTGACTAGCATCTATCACTTCTATTTTTGCATCTGTTCCCTGTGGGAAAAATGAGAATAGTGAAGATGCTTTGAGCTTATAAATGGAGTCAAAGCTGAAAATAACTTTTGCACAGAGATGCCCTTTGGTTATTCAGGAAATACATTCCAAACACTTAGCCCTGGGGAAAATGATGTCTCTAGTGCAGATGAACTTGACCCTCTCTGTAGAAAATTTCAGCATGTCAGAGAAACAGTGCTGATGGCAACGTTGCTAATGTTGGCCTTTCTGTTAACCTTAGT
This sequence comes from Columba livia, assembly GCF_036013475.1. NCBI lineage: Eukaryota > Metazoa > Chordata > Aves > Columbiformes > Columbidae > Columba > Columba livia. The sequence continues at coordinate 58,419,258 of NC_088602.1, read as the reverse complement.
TGAAACAACGACGTGCTTGAAGATAATAACTGAGACCTTGGGCAAGAATAAGCTAAATACTGTACATAGACCCAGTTTGGGAAGCAGAAGACATATTTGCTACCCAAACAGTAGGCAACGTGGTTTGAAGGAGGTGCTACATTTTCAACTTCTTGGTGTTTTCTTACGTGCCGAAGGCTACAAACCCAAATATGCTGTATTACCTTGCTCAGCTCTGAAAACTTCATGAAATAATATTAACACTGCCCACTGGCATAACATAGAGGGCTTCATGTCAGTGGAGAAAAGCAATCCAACTGACAGGCTGATGTCACTAACTGTGGGTGCCTCTAGGAAAAGGATTATCTAAGGCTGACTTTTAGGTCTATCCTGATAAAATACCAGCTCTAATGCCATGCTTTGGCTAAATAGAAATACTAACCAGCTAAGAAACAAGATGTAGCTTTTTCCAGCTGGGGGGATTGTTTTTTTCTGATACGGTTGTCTCACAGTAGCCCAACCATTAAATCTAACATAAGAATTAGTTTGAAACCTTCCCACATTCTCCAGTTGATCTAAATAAACAAACAAATATCATCCCTCTAAATACCCAATAAGTAATCTGTCCATGTCAAATTTTGCTCCGAAGCTGTGTGCCTATTACTTTTTAACTCTGCCTTTCTATAACCACATCTGGAATTTGACCCTCAATAGTGACTGTGTCTTCACTGTTTCTAATGTAGGTCAAGAGAAGAAATTAAATGATGACATTGGGCTGCTTTACTGTGGCATCCCCCAGGAGTTTGTGTGGTCCCCACTGAATGCCTTGAATCATTAATCAAAGGGTAACTGCATTGCACAGCCCACAATATATTCTCAGCAGGCACATGCATTGATGATTCTGCACGAAGAAAAAAGACTTAATTGCATTGACAGTACAGTTTTTTCACAGTTTAGAGTGTTTATCAAAATTGTGCTTGTAGCATCTAAAAATACAGTAATTAATGCAGCTTTTGGCCTCTTCGCACACTGTTTTCTTTTTAGTTTCTTCTGTTAAAGAAGGCAGCTGTTTGCTAGGAAAACAAATTCATCTCTTTTACTTCTCTCTCTCGCCTCCTGTTTTGTATTTGAGTGCATCAGTAGGAGGCTCACAGTTTGTTGTAAATGTTCATTCACAGTTTCTGCAGATTCCTACATTCATATTCACAAAGGCAGAATATCTCAAGATGTCCTTCATATCAAATTACTGTTACTTCACATCAAACGTGCAGAATACAAAATACAGATTTCAGGGGCTTTGCTTCTCAGGGCAGAACAACAGTCCTCAACGGAATAAAACCCATTTGTGTCAGCGATTGCTTCATTCTTTAATTGTTTCCTTTCACTGCTGATCAAAACGTGGCTTCTGGGTATTAACATGCGTAGTATATTACAGAATAAGGAGAGAAGACCTTCTTTGGTCAGGTAAGGCCTCTGTGAGATAAAGTGAAGCAGGTGCTGGTGACTCAGCTTGTGACACCACTAGGCAGTTGGTCCTTGGCTCCTGGGCACACGAGGATGGTGCTTTTCTTTTCCCTATTAAATATTCAGGCTGCAGAAACAAGAAAGGACACAAGCGTGCCATGTGGTTTAGACTGCCACCACAGACTGTTGCTCCTGTGCTGGGCAGCCCGTGAACATATGGAGACCTGCAAGCCCATGAGGAATCCAGCCTGCTTAGCAGTGAACAGGCCAGGAGCAAAGGTGCAGTGAGTGTCCTCCTGTGCAGAGACAGGACCAAAGGGAATTTGTATGGAAAGATATCAGACTTAGGTTAAGGAAGATACTGGAAAAAAAATAATCTGTTTGATCATCAAGACAAAGGAGACTTAACATCTCTTTTGCTCACACTTCTACAGAATAATAGTATTATCATGACTCATTTTTGTCATCCATCCATTACCATTAACCACTGTAAAGTGCTTTGCTACTTCAAACATCCGCATCAGGTTTTACGATGTTCCATTTCCTACACAGTGCCTTGTAAATCTTGTGTTACAGTGTAGAAGGCTATGTATGTAGCAGAGCTTTGCAAGACTGCAATCTCACTGAAATTACTATTATTACCTTATAGACTGCAAGGGTAAAGCTGAAATGGTGCAATATATGAAATTCTAAGGTTAAATAATGGACCTTACTATAACGCTACACTAGATTTTATACTTCTGCTGATGATGTAGGACTTACAACTCTATTAAGACAGTGGTATATTGAAAATCTTTATCATCGTCTGACATAAAAGCCTGCACTATGTACACACACAGTGTGAAGGCTCAAGATCACAGAGGAGGTGGAAGTACCTTGAGCTGGTCAAATGCTTTCTGCTTTATGAATGCAGATACTCGGACCCAAGCTGTCATTACATTGTTGGTATACAGTGCATGTGAGAATCAAGATTATTTTAAAATTTATTAGTCTGGACTACAGCCCTAGAGACCATTTAATTAAATAATCCTATGTCAGTTTAAATAGCTAAGCATTAGGATCCACAACAGTTAAAATAGTGCTGATTGAGCAGGACTCACGTAAGATACTGGTTCTGCGGTGGAGCCTGAGCCCGCCTAGGCCTATGCCCACCACAAGAAAGCTGCATGAATTAGTCAGCAACACATACATAGCACTAAAGAAATAAACAAAATTAAATAATAAAATTCACCATAGCTAACAGAGAAAATTAATGAAAATAAAATATACCTTAATTAAGATTTTAATAAAGGTGCTCTTAATGTATGTCTTAAGAGACATTCAATGCACTTAAACCATTCTCTGTCCTTCAGTATGTTTAAGTGGTATTTTGTTTGGGACAAAGCAGCTTGGAAATTTCTATATGGTAGTCTTCCAGAAAATCTATAGAACAGACAGATTATTTAAGCAGATTATAATGACAGATTACTTAATATTTATTTATTATTTAATTATTATTTAGTTTATTTAGTTGATATAATCTTCCAGAAATATTTAAGTTCAATATCTCTGGAAAATAAAGATGTCACTTTATTTTCCAGTACAAACTCTGCTCTTGAAAGGACTGCCTTACAGATTAGATTAAATTAAATGCATGTGCATTTTGAGTCTTAAAACCACTGAGGAAGTAAGGTGTCCATAGAATTGATGATGTAGCTTCTGCTGGCATCTCTTTTCATTCATTAGCAAGACAAGATTAAACTGTAGTGTTTATGCCACTTTTATTAAAATTACGTTAGGACTTCCATTTAAAAGCGGTGAAAAAACACAGACCAAGCATTCTGTACCTGATTCTAGATCAGCTGTTGAAACCGACGCTGGTCTGTGCATTGCAAGATTTTTTTCTTTGTGTATTATGCAGAAAGATGAGTGCAGGTTGTGAAATTTCCTTTGTCTCTGTTACGGAAAACTATAGAAGGAAAATTGTTTTGCAACTGAAAACTACTTTCTGTCTTCAAAAAGTGTGTAAGGTGTTAGATGAATAGGAATGAACTCTCGCTTTGCATCGAGCTGTTATTTCGATGTATGACTGCAAGCTGCTGCTGAGGCTTTTCCAGCCTTTCAAAGAGGCTATCATTATGGATGAGAATACTGACATTTGAAAGCCCGCTTACCTGCTGACGCTGGGAAGTGCCAAGACTGGCTTCTCCCTCCCCCAGCCATGCCCAGCTTCATTCACTTGTTAGCAGAGACCCCCTTGTCCTTCAGCTTAACAGAGAAAGAAAAATGGCAGAAAGGGAAACATTGCTCATTAAAGCTTAACCTAAATATTTATGTGGATTTTTAAATAAATGAAGTGGCAGCTTTTTAGCCAGCCGTCTGTCAGCCTCCTGTTTCACTGGCTCCCCCAGACACAGTGATCACGGGTGGCTTCAGAAAGCTGCCAACAGCCCCTGAGCATCTACCCTGCTGAAGGGCAAACGCTCAGCGCTGGGCTGCCTGTAGACACTTTGACCCACAGCATAGATGCTCCAGCCTCTCCTTCTCCTTTCCCTGATCCATGCTGTGGAGCCAGAAGGGTGCCTTGGTGCCACCTCCCAGCAGCCATGTGTCTATGTCTTCAGACAACACTACTATAACTCCCTGAAAGAATCAAGTGTGGAAGACCTCAGAAAATAAACTATTAAAATAAATGATGGGCCAGCATCAACCTGAAAGACAAACTGCAGTTTGCAGTTCATTGGTAATAGTTTGTTCAGTGTGGGATCATCTTTGCACAGGCAGGCTCAGCTTTTTGCTGCTGTCCCTGCCCCTTCTGTGTCCCAGTAATTTACACAGCCTTTAAGAAAGGTTGTCAACTTTAATAAAAATACAGAAGTAAACCAGCAATTTAAGTTCAACCTTCACTTTAATATTGCTACTAACCTGTTTTGTTTAAACAGGCTTTTGTCCTGTGCTATTTTTAAAATGCTTAGTAACGTCAAATGCTAAAATACAGGTGCTATTACTGATTTTTAAGCTGTTCAGTTACACTCACATTACAATTCTTAAAATATTCCTGTCTAATTTTACCACTGAATGATGAAGTTTGGGTTGGAACTCCACAGGAATCAGTTCTGGGGAAGCAGAAACCAGGGTACCTTGCTGTGGTTTCTGTCAAGCAGCCATTCAAATAACTGCAGCGTCAATTGCTTTACAAAAAGCCAAATTGTTATTTTCAATAACTGACTGCTGCACAATATGCCTGCTGGTATCAATGCCTAGTGATAAAGTGATGTAGGGCTGATATCTGTCATACTGAAAAAAATCTGGAAAATGGATTTTTTCATGATGTATATATTTTGGAAAAAGGAGTTTCAAAGAATTATTATATAAAAGCTTAGTCTGTTCCAGCTTTTTAACACAGAAGAGTAATTTTGACTAATATTTCAGCTGTGTGCAGTTTTCAAATGTTGTTAAGGTTTTTATTCCTTCTTTAAATTACACACTAAACTCCTTTAGAAGTCACAGGAGTTATGGACAGTGCTGATTGCTCTATTGTTCCTTACTAGCCAAACACAGAATTTTGTGTGCATGAACGATGTATGAACTTCCTTAGTTACCAAAAATGTAAAGGTTTCAAACAAAACCAACTGAAATTTACTACAGCACCTATGATACTTTATTTTTCCTTCACTCATGGGTTAACATCATTCAGGTGATGTGTGATTGGCAGACTGCAGGACCATTGTGAAACTTATGAGGAATTCATGTGAAGTAACATGTATTTCCCTTGAAATACAGAAACAAACTTACACCAGCACTCCTTTCTAGGGTAACAGAAAAACAAAACAAAAAACAAACAACACATGAACAACAACAAAACCAAACCAAACCAAAACAAAACAAATGAAAGAAAATATTTCTGTGCTCATGACTGAAAACTGCTTGGGTTCTTGTACTTCTGTGGCCATGCATTTTGGCAATTTAACAGCACTAGGTGCTGTTTGTGGCATTACAGTGTTTGCTGCCCTTAAATCCAGACTCCACGTATTTCCATCTCTCCTTGATACACTGGTAAGTTATACAAGCCAAGTCACTGGACTAGAGCACTACATAGTCCACAGGACTAATAATAGTGGGACACAATTGTTCCTCGGCCTCACTGGACGTTCATATGGTTTTTGTGGTTTTGGATCAGATCCTGGTATTAATACAAGTGTATTAATCTTTCCACCCTCTAACTTATCTTGAGCACATGTGTACAAATTTGTTTTGCCACTTACCCCCACAGTGTTTCAAGTGTTTCTGGGGCTTTGCTGCCATTTGTCACTGTCTAGCCAAGATTACTATGGGGCTTTGTTTCTGTATTACCCACACACAAATAATTATTAGTTAGATCCAGATGAGACTATTCCCTCTATGGACACCATTTCCTAAAGTGCCATTTTTCTCCTGTCTTGCTGAATTCAATACCACCACCCCTCTCTGCAGACTTGCTGGCATGCTGTGTCTCCCAGGCACCCAGTGCACCCATAGCAGCACCAAACTCTATTAATGAGGCCATTCATTACATCTACAGGTATCGCCGTAGGGTTGGTACTATAAGTCTCCTCTGGCCAATCACACTAATCTACTGGGTCTCACAGGGTTGAGCGAGTGGACCTGCCCGAGCTTAAAGTCTGACTGTTCCTCAGCCAATGGGGCTGAAAGTGTTACTTTCTTGTTGCTAGAGACCACCTGCGCTAGTTTCAAGTCTTGACTCTTGGGATCTTCTCTTTCACTTCTAGCACACAGTTGTGCCATCCTCTGCATTAGGGTGATAAATGATTTCTTATTCCCTTCTCCCAGGCACTCAATTTTTTTGTTCCAAACCCTATTATTGTTCTATTTCAAATGCCATCTTCATGACTCACCCAGCATTCCTGGAAAAATAAAAATCAGAAAACCTTCCATGCCATCCTGCATAAAACCACAAGGGTCCATTTTGTTCTTCCTTTCCAAAAGCCCAGCTTGTTTGCCCTCAGGGCCTGTATTAGCAAGCATAATAACTGCTTATCTTTCTTTTATTATTGTATTTATTTGCCTTCTCCTTTTTTATTAGGTTCCTTAGACTCTTCTCCTTCCTGTGGAGATTTCTCAGCCTTGCTAGTCTACCCTTCCAAATTCACACCATTTGTGTTAGCAGGGTTCAGAAGCCCCCTAATCACATGCAATGGATGACAGAATCCTCCAGCACCATGGTTTTGCATATTAGCTCACAGTAACTGAACTCCACCTTCAACCAGCATGAGTTTGACAACTATGGACAGTAGCTGCTTTTAACAATATGTGACTCTGGAGACACTTGATTTTTATTTTTCCAACCAAAGCCCTACAGACACCAAGACGGATGCCTTAACACATCTCAGCACTGGCTGTCACCATATAGTTCCCCATAGCTGGTGTTTCTGAGGGTCTGGCGTTCAGCATGGCCTGTTTGGTGGCTGCACAGGACAAGTCGGGTGATTTTGATCACCACTGGTCAAACCAAACTATGCTTCTTAAGCTGCCAGCTGCCCTGCGTATGTGTTGTTCTTTAAAGTCCCAATTTAGCCAAAGCTTAAATCTGAGTAGTAGCTACTTGTATTTCAGTGGTCACAGTCTCAGTGGTCTTTCTCTCCTGTATTTTTATTGGCCCTGCTATTTTTACCACTACTGGTTGCCCTTGTTCATTCATATGCCTGTCCTTCCTCATGCAAAGAGCCATATGGACTCCAGGGTTATGGAGGTAATTTAGTTTCACAAGGCATAGTCCCAGGTGGACTGGGATCATCCCAAATGTCTCTGGGCCAGTCCTCAGGACTCTATTTTGCTATTTGTCTTCTAATTCTTACTGCAGTCTCTCTACCCATTGTACTCGGTCACTTCTGTTTAAACTTCTCAGTTATCTTCTTGTAAGAGTTGTGCTCCTCACCGTCAAATGTCCTCTCCTGTGTTTTCTCCAACACTACTATGACAGCTGCCTTAGCCCAAGCCAATACACAGTTTGCTCTTTTTCCCCTCCCATTTTTCTGTATCTGAAATTTCTTTCTTTGGTCTCTCCTGCTGTCCTCACCATCCTCTTCTAGCAGCAGCCATTTTTAGCCCTTCTGCAGCAAAGGTACATTCCCTGGCCTTGCACTCCCCAGCGTGATCCCCACAGCAATTTGTTTTCCTCCCCTAATGTCCTGTTCTTATCTTCACGTGCTTTCAGGAGCTGCTGTCTCCTGCCCAACATTCCTCCAACACAGGCCACAGTCCCTGTTAACTCCTTCTTTCCCATAATGATCCACTCTTCCTAAGGCCCTCAAAACCTCATACAACTTAAAAGACCTTTAAAAGCCTCAGATGTCCAAGGGCCGGTACCCCACTCTCCTGACTGTGCTTCTACCACAGAAGCTATAGTAGTCTCCTTTAAAGACCATTCACTGGTGGATTTAAAAACTCCTTCGCCATCCTGCTTTGGCATACACGGGTTATGACCTTTTTACCAACCTGGTATTCAAGTGTTCTTGTTTGCTGTATGTGACAATGATACAATTTCTATTTCTGCTCCACTCAGGCTCTCAGAGTCTTGCTCTTGTAGCCTTACTTGTTGAGTTCCCTGTGCTCTCCTTGAACTTGTCACAAGCAAAACAACACCTCTTGCTGCTTGCAGGACCCACCTGGTGCAAAGTGTGCTAAAGAGAACAAGACTGACTTTTTTACTACTTTTACTAAACAGAAGGGAAGAAGACAGCATTTCTGTTGGGCTAGGCAATTTTCAGGAACGCTTACATGTGTATCAATATGCGCAAAGTCACAAGAAGGACACAATTAAAGGGGAATCAGTCCTTGCCTGGAATCTTGCATGGTAGGTGGATTCTTCTGTCCAGTGCTGATTGTCGTGTTCGTGTACTATTTAATCTTCATGTTGTTCTTTATGTTGTGCAGTTTGACAGGAAAATACATTTTATATAGTCTGAACAAGTGGGGGTTTTTTGCTCAATTCACTTTGCAGATAGTCGTGCATTACATGGCCACATTATGTATCAGTGAAATGTTATTTTGTGAGGTGGCTTTAGTTTTGCGACAGCTTGGAAATCTACTCATATTTCAAAGCATTTAACTCCACTAACTTGCTAAACTCCTGAGACTCCATGGCAGCTGCCTTCTGCAGCGGAAATATTTATGGTCAGCAGCAGTGACTGGTATTTTCTGTGCTAGAATTTGTCCACTTGTAGGAAAAGTGAAGTGGAACTGAAGAGGTTTGTGGGCTGTTTCAGCTGTAGTGTGAGAATTACAATTGCATTCCTTATTTAATGCTTTCAGAGATGAACAAGTCTGTCAATTCACTAAAATTATTGGGGAGTTACACTGATTCTTTCATTAACAGTAAAAAGCTTGGGATGGAAAATGCAACAATTGAAAAGGCTCCAAAGTAAGAAGAAAAAAGTTGGGTTTACTTTAAGTTTTGCAGTGAGGTTTTCATTAGTGAATCTGGAAGGGGATTGTCTATTGATTATTAGTCCTACAACCAGCCCTACAGGGGGTCTGGTTGTGGGTGTTGACCGTGGAAAATTAAATTTCCTCACGTTTTTCATTTTGTCTGTGTTCAGTTTCCCATTCAGTTTCTTCAAGATTGAGCAAACCTATGAATTTAATGAATTATACAGAATTTCCCATATATGGAAGCAGTGTCAGTTTTTTATTACTTGCCATCACAAGTGTCTTTGGCTTACTCTTAGCAAAAATCCTCTGCAATGTGTTCATTTTCAGATGTTCCTAAAATTGTTAAGGCAGTGACTTTTGTTCTCTTGCTTGAACTGCCAGTTTTGGCAAGTAATATACACTGGATTTAATGCATTTTTTTTTGTCAACTAAACTGGTTTTGTCTCTCTCCTATTTCCTATTGATGACAAATGTGCAATTCTGTAAGTCTTAGGCTATTCTACACCTTCTTCCCACTTGCAACTGGAATATTGGTTATAACTCACCAGAGATTATCCCTTGCAGGTTTGGTTTGTAGGACTCCCAGGATTCCAAGTGGTGTTTGTGGGAGAAGAAACTGCAATGCAGATCACAGCTTACCTAAGCTTCCTGATTTATGGTAGCCAAAGTCTATCAGTTAACCCCATTTGATTTAGAATTTGCACAGGAATAGGGAAGTTGGTACAAATCAAATGACTCATTAATCTTCACCAGCTATTGAGTACTATATAGTATAAGGCTTAACTAAAACAAACAAAAAACCAATCAACCAACCAAAACTAAACCAAAATAACAACAACAAAAACAACAAAAGCAATGTTCAGAATGTGTATGGCTACAACTGAGCCTTTAGCTGCGATTTTTTTCTTAGGCTGGGCTTAGGCCAGGCAGGTGGATGGCACCCCCACACTGAAGGTCAGCCTCTTCAGGTAGTCTGCTTAATTCACTCAGATTCCAGAATTAATTCCCCTGAATTCCCATACACAGTATTTGCCTTTTTTTAAGGTTTGCCTTATTTAATTTGCTTGACTCTCTTCTCCCATCGTCTTCTACACTCTAAGGTCTCCCATTTCATGCTTGCACTTTTGCCATTTTGTTAACCCTAATAAACTTAGCTGTAAAGGTGGTTATATTAAACCCCTCTTTTTTGAGTCTCACTCCTCTTCTCCATGGTCAAAAGTTTATTCCCTCTGAATGTGGGCTCACCACAGTTCTGCATCTTTCAACATGTTTTTTCCTTTGGCTTTGATTTCAAGCCAGAATTTCCCCTACAAAGATTCATGTATGATATTTTCTCTGTTTAAACTGTGATTTTTGTCTTTTTTACATTCCAGTTAAAACTTGTTTTCATCAGCATGGTTTAAAAATGAGAATCTTTACGTGTAGTGGAGTCAAAATAAACTATGATACAGTCTTTACTTTTATCTAGACATATACTTATCATAGTATTTTTTTGTTGTTAAATGAAAAAGAAAAAGCACATGGGAACAAGACAAAATCTTAGTCTTTGCAAGGTCCTTTCTGCATTTCTGTTGACAACAATACCAGCAGTCTCCCAGCTGGACAGAAGACTGAGCCTGTCTCTGAGCTTCAGCCTTCCCAAGTAGCCTAAGCCTGTAGCATCTTACAGTGAACTTGCATGGCATATTGGTTGGGTTGGGGTTTTTGTTGGTTTTGATATAATGCAGCTCTCTCCCAGGGGGAATGAAGCAGAGTCCACTTCTGCATCTGAGCTATCAGGCTTTGGAGTTGGCACATGGTTGCTTTGCAAGGCAATGCTTTATCTCCTCAAATTTCACCCACATGTCACAACTTTGGTAATGAAAGCAAGTTTTTCCACTTGCTTTTGGCCTTGGGAAATACTTTACTCCTCTTTCTTAATGTGTGGTGATCACTATGAGGTTATCATTTTGCAGTTATTTTCAAAGATATCTCATATTTCTTCCTGGTTTTAGACAGGGAGAAATCTCTAATAACAGTTGGAAGAAAATCTGATTCATTGCTGTGTTACTCTGCCTAAAGCCACTCTAACTTCATCCACCAAAACTAGATTGGACTGATTCCTGGGCAAATTGCTGGAATTAGATTTGTGTGAAACTAAGGTAGTGCAGTGATAAATCAGACCTATTCCATTTTTAGCTGTTTTTCTGCACTACTGGTCATATTTGTACTGCTTCTAGAGGTGTGCTTAGTAACTACTACCATTATGAATGCTATCTTCGTAAGTTTTCTGGATGCCTACATGGGCCTTTAAACAGCCATCTAGTGAAATGTGCTACGGCTTGTTATTTAAATGGTATTTAGCTATGCCTCCATAAGCTCCAGTAATATAGTGGAGACTAACACTTTCTACTGAGCCACACAATGAAACTAAACTGTATAGCATGCTGTATCCAACTGCTAAAGAAAAGGAATCATTATTAAACTGTAGGGGAATTCCACTAGAAAAACAGGGAAGTTATTTTTTTAATTTTTGCTTGTGTAATTTTTTTTTTTTTTAGAGATGCATAGTCAATCTCAGCAGTTGTCATGGGCAGTATCTTCAACTTTGGACTTTTAACCTTAATCCTCTTTTCTGGTTTAGACAATTTGTCTTTAGGGACATTCTATTTTGTTTTCTTTACAGCAAGTTACAGGAATAGAAGTGCTGGGAATGGAGTCAGATCGACAAGTTCCCCAACATAACGTACAAAGAACTAAGGCAAAGCTGTTAACGTTCTCTGCTTCCACTGATGTAATTTGTAATCATTATGACGCTGGCAAAGGAGTCTGTTTAACCACATTGTTCTGTTGCTATTTATAAACAGGATCTCATTTAAATTTAGAACACAAAAGCTTCCTGGGTGAAAAACTGCCACCATGTGTATCTGCATTCAGTGCAGTGCAAGGGATCTGGTCTGATCACTGTCAATATCACTGCTGCAATACTGATAGCAATAATGAGAATAGCAAGTAGTTGCCCATAGGGCTCAATTCTGTAACCTTGCTGGATGTAAACCTGTGCCCTCCTCAGTATGTAGTTTTTACAGAGACTATGTGTTTAAATGGATGCATTTATCACAGATCACAGGACATTTGACATTCTGACTGTGGTGTACATCAGAGCTGTGAGAGTTATGAGCTCCCAGCGGTGCCTCTGAGCTGCACCCCAGTGGCACCCTGGGGTGAATGGAAGATGCCTTCTCTTCTCTTCTCTTCTCTTCTCTTCTCTTCTCTTCTCTTCTCTTCTCTTCTCTTCTCTTCTCTTCTCTTCTCTTCTCTTCTCTTCTCTTCTCTTCTCTTCTCTTCTCTTCTCTTCTCTTCTCTTCTCTTCTCTTCTCTTCTCTTCTCTTCTCTTCTCTTCTCTTCTCTTCTCTTCTCTTCTCTTCTCTTCTCTTCTCTTCTCTTCTCTTCTCTTCTCTTCTCTTCTCTTCTCTTCTCTCTCTTCTCTCCTCTCCTCTTCTTCTCTCCTCTCCTCTTCTTCTCTCCTCTCCTCTCCTCTCCTCTCCTCTCCTCTCCTCTCCTCTCCTCTCCTCTCCTCTCCTCTCCTCTCCTCTCCTCTCCTCTCCTCTCCTCTCCTCTCCTCTCCTCTCCTCTCCTCTCCTCTCCTCTCCTCTCCTCTCCTCTCCTCTCCTCTCCTCTCCTCTCCTCTCCTCTCCTCTCCTCTCCTCTCCTCTCCTCTCCTCTCCTCTCCTCTCCTCTCCTCTCCTCTCCTCTATCCTCTTTCTTCAATGTGTTGCAATTAGTGGTCGTCATCCACACAGAGCAGGTAAACCTATTGCATTGATGGGGATATTTCAAGAATGTAGTAGAAAGCATCCAGCTTTTTTTAATACAGCAATAGTAGATGGCATCTTTTATGCATCTAAATAGTTGCCAGTTTTATCTAAACTGAGGTAAGGAGAAGTGCATTTATCAGCAAGTTTGCTGATGACACTAAGCTGGGAGGAGTGGCTGACAACGCCAGAAGGCTGTGTTGCCATCCAGCGGGACCTGGACAGGCTGGAGAGTTGGGCGGGGAATAACCTAATGAAATTTAACAAGGGAAAGTGTAGAGTCCTGCATCTGGGCAGGAACAACCCCAGGTTCCAGTATAGGTTGGGAAATTACATATTAGAGAGCAGTGTAGGGGAAAGGGACCTGGGGGTCCTGGTGGACAACAGGATGACCATGAGCCAGCACTGTGCCCTTGTGGCCAGGAAGGCCAATGGCATCCTGGGATGTATTAGAATTGGGGTGGTTAGTAGGTCAAGAGAGGTTCTCCTTCCCCTCTACTCTGCCCTGGTGAGACCCCATCTGGAATATTGTGTCCAGTTCTGGGCCCCTCAGTTCAAGAAGGACAGGGGACTGCTGGAGAGAGTTCAGCGTAGGGCAACAAAGATGATTAAGGGAGTGTAGCACCTCCCTTATGAAGAAAGGCTGAGGGAGCAGGGTCTCTTTAGTTTGGAGAAGAGGAGACTGAGGGGTGACCTTATTGATGTTTATAAATATATAAAGGGTGAGTGCCATAAGGATGGAGACAGGATCTTCTCGGTGGCAAACAATGGTAGGACAAGGGGTAATGGGATCAAGCTGGAACACAAGAGGTTCCACTTAAATTTGAGAAAAAACTTCTTCTCAGTGAGGGTGCCAGAGCACTGGAACAGGCTGCCCAGGGGGGTTGTGGAGTCTCCTTCTCTGGAGACATTCAAAACCTACCTGGACATGTTCCTGTGCAACCTCACCTAGGCGTTCCTGCTCCAGCAGGGGGCTTGGACTAGATGATCTTTTGAGGTCCCTTCCAATCCCAAACATACTGTGATACTGTGATACTGTGAAAGATCTTTGTCTTGTAATTTGAGTATGCTAGTAACACCTAGCACTATCAGGTTCAAAGCACTTTACATTTGCAACTAATGCTTAGTAAAAATTGTATGAAATGGTGATTGCCCCCAATTAAGAGATGAGTGATTAGAAGAACAACGAAGAGGCCCAGGCATTTTCAGACACAGTTGTTTCATGTGGAAGATGCTGATTCTTCCAAGACTTAAGTATCATGTATGAATTAATTAGTATCCAACAGTGGTTACATGGAAAGAATACAGTCACATAAATCACAATAGCTTGACCACTTAACAAATTACTTCCTGCCAACTAAACAGCACTAACTTACCAGGTAAAACTTACAAAGATTATTTTTATTACAGTTAGTCTAAGTTTTATTAAAAATACTCTTGGGATATACAATAAAATAACTACATCTATATGCAACTTTTCTTGATGTTATATATACTTGAACTATTAAGTCACTACAAGTTGCTTATGCATAAATCTACAATATCAGTTTGTCCTTTTTATTTAAATAAATTATTGTTGTGTGTGAGATTTCAACTGGCAAAGTCTGCTGTTTAAGTTATTGTAATATGAGTTTTCTACTTTTTGACTGTTGTAGGGATATTGCATTTGTCAGATATCGCAAGAATTATAAGAATAAAAAGCCCATAATTTCTGTGCTTGGAAGCAGATTTCAGGACACAGGGTTGTGATCTGACTATACCAGAAGTATTCATTTTATTACTTGTTTGATGAAGTTTGAAATGGCATATAACTACCAATATTGCTGGGAATTATCAATTTGCACTGCTATAGTTCACACTGTTGTGGATGCATGCAGTGGCAGGCACAATGTACAAAGTGTATGTTCTTGGTCTTCTCTTTTTTTTTTTTGGTGCATTTGGAACACACTTGAGCCAGTGTAGAAAAACATAACTTCAAAGTCAGGAATTCAATACCTGTATGAACAAACAGAATATCTGATGAAATCTTGCACTACAGGAATCAGTTATAAAATTCCTGTGAGTTCAGTGTACCCAGGACTTTACATCTAATTTAACTTCAGAAAAGATGTAGAGAGGACAGGTGCATCTTCATCTTTACTGAAGATCTTCAGAGTTATCTACTTCAATGGCTGATCATTTATAGAACTGTTTGTTTATTAATCATTGAGTGTTAATAGACTGTACAGACTTTGAAAGACTTGAAAACTTCTTTTTAACTTGGGAATATAAAAAACATTTGGTTTGGTTCTTCCTTAGTGCATCACATCACAAATTCATAGTTTCGACAGAAGGGCAGTGTTTCAGTCTCTTGAAATACGCTTCTGGCACTGATGGCTGCAGAAGATCTGCAGATGTTTCTTGCTTTGAAAGATTTTTCTTTTTTAAGTGGGATCACCATGGTTTAAGTAGCATACCATAAAGGTACATTCTGTTGGACGATGTGTGCCCTCTTTTTGTACATTGTTCATTATGAAGCTGCTCTTTTCAAGCACAGATGTGGAGATGAGAATATATGATGAGATGTGACGTTCAGCACAGCATGATTCACAGTGCAGCAGTGTCTCCTCTAACTGCAAGCTGCTCAGATTTCAATAATCGGAAATAGGGCTTTGTCATTTCACAGTGTGATGAACCTTCTCCACAAAAATACACTGACAGGGCACAAAGGGGTCTTCCTGCCCTTGCCCAGCCTTCCCTGGGCCTTCCCCCACCTTGCCTGTGGCCCAGCCTGGGACAATCAGTCTCTCCATAGCAGTCCTACAGGACTTCTCATAAGATTAAGAGCTTTAATTTTGAGTTTTGTTCAAGTTCTTTACCTTGAGTAACAGTATACTGCATAGTGGCTTTAATCCACTACCAAAATGCCTATGACAGTGTCAGCTTTGCCAAAGTTGCTAAGAATTTCTCTCTGAGCTTCTGTACCATCACTACTCTTTTTTTGGAAGTGGCAGCATTTCCATAGTAGATCAGGACATGTGAGTGTAAATTTGCAAAAGCACTTTTGTGGTGTCACCAAGAGGCTGCCTGTGCACCCTCAGAGACTGATTATATCCATGCCACTGGGAAAGAACAATAGGTCCAGGAAAGAGGTGAGGGACTTAAAATATAACACACATATGCTGAGAGAGTGACATGACATTAAAAAACAGTATGCTCTAACCTGATGGGTCATGTTGGATGAGACCTAGATTTCCTGATCATTTGAATATGGAATGAGCACTGTCTTAGCACCTCCATGTCAACATTTATTTTGTACAATTATCTAAGGTTTCTGCAGACAATGAGCTTTATTCTGCTCTTCAGAGTAAATGCATTTGATGACAAAATTACTTGTATACTGGGAAAAGACATCACCCTCTTCTATCTTCAGCATGCCTCCACATCTAAACAGCAAAACCAGTTCTGGCTGTTGGCTTCCATTGTTTGTTGTTTGTTTTTATTTTTAATTTATTTTTTTATTTTGGCTCTTGAAGTATTAGATCCTGAGAGTATATTAGTTTTGTGACTTTGATATTGCAGCCAGTATTCAGTCCTTATTTCTAAGTATGTAATGTGAAGCACTGCTGTGGGATTTGAGACATTAAAAAACAGAACAAAACAAAACATACCTGTGAAAGTGTAAAACCAATGAAAAGGTAGGGCAAAGGGAAGCAGGTTTTACAGAAGGTGGAAAATGACCACACAAGGATGGCAATTGTATGGACAGCAAATCTAGGGAGGTGAGGAAAACAAAATAGGTGAAGCAGCTGTAATCAGTGGGAGAAAAAGAAGTTTACTGGCTATTACCAAAACCCATAAAAAAGGAGGAATGGTGGGCAACCAGATTTGTTGAAACAGAGGTTAATCATAGACCCAGAGTAGGATGGGGAACCCAGGGGCACAGAGAAACTGAGGGGAGGAAGCATGTGCAAAATTGAATTGAATTAAACAGTAATAAGCTTTGTTTTGCAGAGGTAAAATAGTAACAACGATTAACAACAATGAGGGTGAAACAAAAGTTCCAGAAAATGGAAAGGAAGATCATCCCTTTTAAGGTAAAGCTACTAAACCTTCACGTTCAGAGATAGGGCATGAGCAGAAATGCTGGATTTCCTTAAAACCAAATGGGCTCCAGATGGGCACCAAAGCGAACCAAGCTTGCATGTCCACTGCTCATCGCACCTTCTAGTCAGGCTCCAGGGAAATAAGTTTAAGTTCCAGTTAAACCAAAATAGCACCATAAAAGATCAAACTCCTACCAAGGAACATCCATTCTGGACAGTCCCAGTAGTGGGATTTATTCCACTGGTTTGAAGCCTAAACAATAGCATCGTAGATTTCTAAAGTGTGATGAGTCTCCTTCACTACGTCTCTTCCAAAGTTAGCCAGTGAAGCTTGCCTTGTGGTGCTGGGAGCAGCTCAGGCACCCCTGGAAGGCAGTTCTCTTAGAGTCAATGGAGATGCAGTCAATATGCCCTGTGGAGCAGAGACCACTGTTCAGGTGACCAGCGCTGGTGGTTGCTTATAGTGAGATGACTCTTTTCAGTGCTGCACAATGATAGGATAAGGGGTAATGGGCACAGACTGAAACTTAGGGTGTTCCATCTAAACATGAGGAGAAACTTATTTACTTTGAGGGTTACAGAGCAGCGGAACAGGCTACCCAGAGAGGTTGTGGAGTCTCCTTCTCTGGACACACTCAAAACCCACCTGGACACATTCCTGTGTGATCTGCTCTGGCTGAACCCACTTTTGCAGATGGGTTGGACTAGATGATCTCCAGAGGTCCCTTCCAACCACAAATATTCTGTGATTCTATGACTCCTTCTGCTCCCCTTAAAGATATTGATTATCTCAAGGGCTTACAAAGGGACCACAGGCACCCAAACTTAGGTGTCTGAATCCCAACATAGATATCTAACTTCTAAATTACTAGAAGCCAAGTGAGTGGAATTTAGACCTAGAAGAACAACAGAAGTCTGTCTTTTTCTTTAATCCTAGCTCAGGATTTTGTTTCTCAAAGATTTATGTCTCCTCATTTCTCTGCCTTTACTATAACATCTGCCTTTAATGTTCCTCTCTACTTCCATTCGACTAAAATTGTGTCTATAACTACAAAAAAAAAAAAAACAGTAACAGAACAAGGTCTGTATTTTCAGATGCTGAGGTGAAAACATTAATTACCTTAAAATAGTCAGACATTCTTTTACATATTCATTTTTTATTTTTCTACAGTCTTGCAGCTTGTTAATCGTTACCCAGAATACATCTTCCCTTGAACGGTTTGCCTAGATGTATTGCTAAAGGGGAAGTCTTTTTTTCCCTTCTTCCCTCCTGAGCATATATTCTGAAATGTGAATGAATGATATAGGCAATTGGCACCCTTTTCCCCCCTACTTAAATATTACCATATTACTTGAATTTGGAGCTTGGTCTGAGAATTGGGCCCTACTCCTGCAAAAGATAAATGTGTATTCTCTAGATTTAATGATGTGAATAGTTCCACTGAGATCTAAGAGTGCATTACAGCATAAAAATTAAAGAGCTATAAATTTTTGCAAGATTATGCTGTTGCAAGAAAAAAATTAACTAAATGCTTACAGTGGATCAAAAGTAGACAGAAGTTAGCATGCTAAATTTGTAAGATCTGTCTGATATATTGATGCTCTTACATTAAGGAATTTAATTTGTTTGAATTAATGAACCATCATATTCTATCCTATGACTAATATAAATAATTTGTAATTTTTTCCTCCTTTGTTTTAAGAAACCCATTTGTCAGTAATTCAGTCTTTAAGAAATGAAGATAAATGAACAGTACTGCTTTTAAAAAAAGTTATATTTTATTACACATTCAGTTACTTTGCTCAAGTTCTCACACAGATAAAATGCATTTTTGTGTATACAAAGTTATTTTTCTAAAAAGCTTTAGAAATCTTCTTGCTTACCCATGCATCAGTGCTTCTATTCCCAATTCAATTTTATTTCTGTTTGGGTCTTGGAAGGAAACCCTGAAATTACCAACCTTTTTACAAGATTTCTGTCAGGTTAAATTTACATTTGAAAAGTTTGCTGGGATTTTGTTGGATTTTTTTTTCCCTTTTTATGCTCATTAAGAGTACTGGCTCCACTGGATGTCAAAAGTGTTATTTGTAAAAGCTGTTAAAATGTCCAGTCATGTGCAATATCTGGAGTGCTTAGTGTGTCCCACAGTTTCACTTCTGAAAATGTACGTTAACACAAACTGAAAGGCTTATTTTTTAAGGTGATATACTAACTTTGAAAGTTTTCTTCAGTGTATAAACAATTAATTACAAGTATCCTAATTTATCTTTACCTAGCTTAACACTTCGGGGCTTTTAAGGATTTTTTCTCCCCTGAAAATATACATGGGCAGGTCATAATCAAGAAAAATATCCTTTGTGACTTTGAAATGCTTTGCCTACAGACATCTATCATCACCTCATGCTAGGCAGAGAGTTGACAGATGCAGGCAACAGAATGGAGGAAAGAAAACTCTCTGGAAGAGCTTTACAGCCTGTGCATTCCCGTTCAGGGATGCTACTGCAGGGACAGCTAACTGCTGGCTGTTTTTGCAGGCACTGCTGCTCCCATACAACTGTTGGTACAGATATTCATCAGACTTTTGTGTTGTCTCTAAGCAAGCAACACACCTTCTGCTTTCATTGTATGTTTAAACATACAATGTTTATAATGTCAGTTTGCTAGAGAAATTTTTGGCCTTCAGTTTTTCTTTCTTTTTTTTTTTTTTTTTTTTTTTTTTCCCCATGCAATTTAAAATAGGCTTTTATTTTCTTTGTCTGATATGGAGAAAAATCAAATTTCAGTCTCTTCAGAGGTGAGACACTCACAGAGACATGATTATTCCTTTGGATTGTTATCACTAACAAAAAAAAAGTGCAGGTGATTGTATAATCTTTATCATGAAAGATTATTTACTTGGAAATTCTCATCAACAGAAATCAGCTAAGAAATATGAAGCCACACAAGCAGTAATATGTTCATTTTTTAGTTGCATGCCTCGTTCAATGTTTTACCATAACATAGTATTTACTAAGGGGTGCATACTTTATGAAGTAGAGAAGCTTACTCAAGTGTCTCAGATCACTGAAAACTCATCTTTCTGTTTTTGCATGATCCTAACACGCAACAGTAAGTTAAGTACCCACTAAAGACTGCATTTGTGGTAGCATACTTACAGACACTCTTTAGCTTTAGTTTTAATTCAGAAAGTCTGTCATTGGTCAACAAGTTGTTGTCTTAGATAAGCAAGAGAAAAAATTATTTTCCATGTGGAAGCAGAGTGTGCTAAGAAGTTATAATCCTGTTTTCTTCCAGTTATTTTAAAACTTGTTAGGTGGCCTTTTCCTCCATACAAGGACTTAAAGCCTTCTCTCAGATTTTAATGAGGAGATCCCATACCCGCCTCCCTTTACAACCTCACACCATCTCATTTCAGCTTTTACTTCCACAATAAAGTTAGTCATCAATCCCTTGGATAATATATTGGAACTTGACGTAAAATGGTAATTGTCCCTCAGTAGTTTTCTTCAATTTTAGCATCTCACTTGTGACAACTGGAGACCTGGAGGAAGATGAAAGCCCATAAGGCTGGCAGTCTATTGCAACTGTAATTACCAATAAGAATGCCTGTGTTCCCCTTTCCAGTTAGTCATCCTTGGAGACGTTTCTTTTTTAGTGGAAAGAAGGGGATGAGCAGGTAGAGGGAGCCTATAAATATTCTTGAATAGATGTGGTACTGAAGAATTGGAGTTCTTTAATAATTTGTCAAAACACACTGTATGAAGTAAGTGGTGAGATGATACTTTTTTTTTTTTTTTTTTTTTTTGCCACAGCACTTACTTGTTTGCTCTGGGAATGAAGCTGGATGGCTTTAGATAGAATCAAGTCTCCCCACCTCCTGTATTGTTAGATATACATTAAATTAAGAAAAGATGATTTTAGCCAATTGTATCTTGGCTTTAGCAAGTATGTTAGATGTGCTGGTGAAATAGTTTCCACAAGCCATTTAGTTTACCTATAATTGCTTTAAAGAGAACTTTCCTCTCTGGCCCTGTTATTTTCATGGAATCATAGAATCACAGCTTGGAAGGGACCACAAGAATCATCTAGTACAACCTTTTTCAGCAAAAGCGTGGTCTAGACAAGACATCGCAGCACCCTGTCCAGCTGAATCTTAAGTGTCCATTTATGTGGAAT
Source organism: Columba livia (assembly GCF_036013475.1). Classification (NCBI taxonomy): domain Eukaryota; kingdom Metazoa; phylum Chordata; class Aves; order Columbiformes; family Columbidae; genus Columba; species Columba livia. The sequence continues at coordinate 58,398,349 of NC_088602.1, read as the reverse complement.
CCACCACTTCCCTGGGCAGATTATTCAACTGGCTGATTGTTCTCATCGTGAAAAACTTTCCTCTTGTGTCCAACTGGAATGTCACCAAGAGTAACTTGTACCCATTACCCCTCATCTTTTCCATAAGACTCCTTGTAAAAAGGGACTCTCCATCTTCTTTGTAGCCACCCTTTAAATACTGGAACATGGTGATGAGGTCTTCCCTAAGCCTTCTTTTCTCAAGGTTGAACAAGTCCTGTTGTCTCACCCTTTTCTTCTATGTCAGCTTTCCAGTCCTTCAATCATCTCTGTGGCCATTCTCTGGACCCTCTCCAGCCTGTCTGCATGTTTTTTGCAGAGTGGGGACCAAAACTGAAGACAATATTCCACATGTGGCCTAACAAGTGCTGTGTGTAATGCTTTCAGCCTTTTTCATCCAAGTCCCACTGAAATACACTAACAACTTGTTTTCAGCCTTTTTCATCCAAGTCCCACTGAAATACACTAACAACTTGTAGAAAGATGTGGTAGCTCCTTTGATACTCCATTGCATGTATTCTGAGATAACTGCCTTTTTCCTCCAGTTATGATGGATGATATTAAGCTTCTTTATGAAGATGGAATGCTATGCATTAGGCACAGATGATTCTCCTTTCTCTGGCATCCTGTGGGATGGTTCATTCCCTTGTTCAGCCAAATCTGAGGGAGAAAAAGGTTTGTTCCTTCTCCCTGTACTTACTGTTTCTCAACACAACGTTCATCAAAACTCTCCCTATTCAACCAACTTTCCAAAGCAAACATCACTTACGGAAGAACCGAAGAAGTCTCACTTGCAGTGAATCAAACTATGTCGTCCCAGATCCTGTTGACTGAGCAATGATCTGGCACCCTAGGATCATGGCTTTGGATCCCTTAATGGGATGTCCTAATATGATGTTATTATTAAGATTCTGGATATCTACCGCTGTTGAAGTGGTATTTGGCTACAGGAATACATTTGCTCAATGACTTCTTAGTGGAAACATAAGGGAACACCACCCTACCCATGGTGAACCTAATAACTGTCATCACACAAACCATGTGCAGCAAACTATGAGCTTTAAAAAAATTGTCTTCTGGTTTTGACCAACACTTGGTATGTAATTCTAAAAGAAAAAACATCTGTGTAAATGTATTTAAAATAATATCTTTACAGATTAACTGTAAGTATTTGACCATTACACTAATGAGACAATATAAGCAGTAAGGGAAATAATGATAATCGTAATGAAACTAAAGACTTTGAAAAACACCATTCTTTTCTTGATGGAAATGTCACTAGATTCAGGACTTAACTTTTTCCCTGCTGCTATTTTGCGGACTTTGTGTTTGAGATTGTTGGGATAGAGAAGAAAAGCAGAGTGTGATTTGAGTGATTCTAGACCACTTTTACTAACTTGATATTGTCTGAAATTTGTTCTTTGAAGAGAGTCATTAGAAGAACAATGTTTTGATTTGGAATGAAAACAAACTAGTCTTGGAAACAGGGGCTATGACATTTTCAGCTTTCCTTGGCCTTTCGCCAGCAAGTCTATTGCATGGTCATAACTCCTTCATGAAGTCTTAAAACAGTTGATGTAGGATTGATTTTGTTTTCATTTACTGTCTGTACTCTAGTCTGCATTAATATTTTTTTAACAGACTTACTGAGCCAGGCATTATTTTTTTTTCTTTGCGAGAGATGAGCATATTTGTATTATTGTCACAGATAACTTGCTATCAAAATAATCTAGCACTTTTGCAGAATTGGCAAGGGGAGTTTTGGAAGGGTGGGAGTTTGGGATTGAAACTGTTATTTGCTGACATGTACAGCTTTATACCAGAATTTATTTTAATGTGTGTGTGTGTGCATGTGTACATAGTTTCAAGTAACATGACATGTTAAATCTGTAGTGTGTGTCTTCTGGCAGCTACTTGTAAAAATTCAGACCAGAGGCATTGCCCTCATCTCAGCCAGCCTGTCAGCAGAGTTCTGCAATCTCACAGGATTAGCACCAGCAACCTGTTCCCAGGGACTCTCGTAGTTTGTTGCAGCTCAATAAATCTTGGAGTAAGAAATAAAATCTGTGCTGTAAATCCATCCATGTAATCAGTTAAATCTCACAGCTAGAGCAAAGGAAGGTACTGGGCTTTGCTGTGTTTCTGTGTATGCAGGGTCAGTTGGGTCTGCACACTCTTTTTCAGTGCGTAGATTTTAGTCTCTGCCCCACAGCCTCTTGGTTCCTTTCTTGTACCTGAGTACATATAAAGACTACAAATCCTGTAAGCAAGGGAATTAATTCAGTCCAATATTTTTGTATGGATTATTAATACAGTTGCCAAGTATACTGAGTGGGAAAAAATTAAAAGGTATAAAGTGAAACTTCTCTTAGGTGAATGCCTATGTGAAATTGATATTAGTGCTTTCTACATCGATGCACTACAAATTCTTTAGTCTGCTGTCTTCTGTAATGCTGTTAAAAACACTTCAAGAAATGAAACTATTGAAAGTAAAATACTGCTTGAATTTAACTATTTTTAAGGAACAAATATTTCATCCTGTGAAAACTGTGCCTACTATGACCACACGTAAAAGAAGTATATGCAAAGACTGAACTCTAAGGATTAACATTCTTTGTATGACAGAATTTACTGTTCCGATAGTAAATAATGAACATGTCGGAAGGTAACTTAGAAGAGTTGTTAACATTCTGTTATCTTCAGACACAGGAAAGCCTTATGCTTACAATACCTAACGGAAGTGTAATCTTCTTCTTCAAGTCTCACTGTCATTGTGTCTGAAATGTTCTTCTCTCTAGAGAGAGTGTTGTAGGCATAAAGCTTTCCGGATGCTAGGGGATGGTATCCCTCCACCCCTCCCTCAGCAAACCAGAGCTTTCTGTTTCAAAGAGATGTTGTTAATGCTTTGAGCACCTAACTTTGCATCTCCTGTAATAACAGATTTAAAAGACAATGAGAACCTACTCTAGAGTTAGAGAAGGCATATCGCTTTTTCTTGTTCTGGTATTGGGCTGGACTCAGAAGTGGAAGAAACTGGTTAAGTCCTGAGTAGAGTGAAAAGCAAGTGAAGCAAACTATGAAACAAATTCATATTTTAGAACTTAACATTACTACATAGAGTTGGTGAAGAATTTTTAAAAAAAATAAATGTATCAGAGTATCAAAAAATGCAATAAAATGCTTTGGAAGAAGTGTTTTTCTAAGATCTCCAGTTAGAATGAAGGCTTGCTTTTTTCATCTTTATTGTTATTATTATTTTTTTTTTCTATCTAGGAGGGAAGAACTAAACAATTTGTGTCATTTGTGCTCAGAAAGACTAAATTACAAGACCAAGGTGTGGATTCATTACCTGATTATTTCTGATAGAAGTAATTATTTTGTCACTGAAATCCTTCTGAGTCCCATGTGAAGGGAATTGAGACTTGGGATCCTACAGCATTGCTTCCTTGCAAATATAGACACATATTTGAAATTAGCATGGAGGATTTTCACTAAAATTAGTGAAGACCCCTATTTAAACTCAAGATGGATGCCCATGTGAGTGTCAAAGCGTGTATTTTTTTTTTTGATTGCGAAACAACATTTGAGATTTAAGTGAGTATCTGCTTCACACATGTAAGTTATAGGCAGAGGTTCCTTTCAGGAGGCTGTTGCAATAAAATAGCATATGGCTTGTGCCCTTGTTATGGAAGTGACTCTTGACATTGACAGTTACAGTGACTCCGGGACATAAGGTCTCTTGGAGTCTGTCACCCTGTGTTAAATCAAGGTTCCAGCCACTCTATAAATGTAAGTTCTCCTGTTTGGGGAAGTGTAAGTGAAAATTAGCTTTATTTTGGAATCTTTAGATCCTTGAGAAAATAGTTAAGTGATGATTTTAGTATGAAATTTATGTGTTGGCATTTATTATTGAGGCAGAGGACATTCAAGTGCTTTTGTTTCTAGGATCATTTTTGTAGCACAGATGGTAGGTGCAAAATCTGTGAAAAGCTTCATATCACACTGCATTTTGTTTATTTGTGCAGCCTATCTTCAGACAATGTCAGAACATTTTTGCTATGAATTTCATATTTGATAGAGTTTATAGCCAGAACTCCTCCTCAGTTATTTACTATACTAAGCTCTATGTTCTGATCTATCATCTCCTTCACAAACAACCCTGCGTTTAGCAATCAGTGATGTCATTTTCCTAAGTGTATACTTAGGAACGCAATAACATTGCATAGTTTTACAGTAAAAGTCATTGCTAACAAGAGAACAAAACTGAGACATTGTCAAAGGCAACTAATGCTGGAAATGTTTTTACTTAGACTATTGGTCTTTGAGAGAACTTCAGGAACATAGTCTATTATCAACCACTTTTGCAATGGAGAACTAGAAAGAAAAATAAAATCAGTGAGGTTACATTTTCCAGACTTTTTGTGAGTAAGCCACCCGTTGAGAGGTAAACATCTCAACAATGGTAACTAAGTAATGAGCTAATGAGCAAACCCAGCTTCTTCTGATTACTGGTTGCTTTTCCAGGCTAAGATATATTTTGGCCTATGTTTGTGCTTGGTGAGGGTTTGTTTGGTTGGTTTTGTTTGTTTTGTTTGGGATTTTTTGTGGTTTTGTTTGTTTGGTTCGGTTCTTGTTGCTGCTGATCTTGTTTCTCTTTCTTTCTTTCTTTCTTTCTTTCTTTCTTTCTTTCTTTCTTTCTTTCTTTCTTTCTTTCTTTCTTTCTTTCTTTCTTTCTTTCTTTCTTTCTTTCTTTCTTTCTTTCTTTCTTTCTTTCTTTCTTTCTTTCTTTCTTTCTTTCTCTTTCTTTCTCTTTCTTTCTTTCCTTCTTTCCTTCTTTCTTTTTCTTTCTTTCTTTCTTTCTTTCTTTCTTTCTTTCTTTCTTTCTTTCTTTCTTTCTTTCTTTCTCTCTTTCTTTCTCTTTCTTTCTCTTTCTTTCTCTTTCTTTCTTTGTTTCTTTCTTTCCTTCTTTCCTTCTTTCCTTCTTTCTCTCTTCTTTCTTTCTTTCTTTCTTTCTTTCTTTCTTTCTTTCTTTCTTTCTTTCTTTCTTTCTTTCTTTCTTTCTTTCTTTCTTTCTTTCTTTCTTTCTTTCTTTCTTTCTTTCTTTCTTTCTTTCTTTCTTTCTTTCTTTCTTTCTTTCTTTCTTTCTTTCTTTCTTTCTTTCTTTCTTTCTTTCTTTCTTTCTTTCTTTCTTTCTTTCTTTCTTTCTTTCTTTCTTTCTTTCTTTCTTTCTTTCTTCTTTCCTTCTTTCCTTCTTTCCTTCTTTCCTTCTTTCCTTCTTTCCTTCTTTCCTTCTTTCCTTCTTTCCTTCTTTCCTTCTTTCTTTCTTTCTTTCTTTCTTTCTTTCTTTCTTTCTTTCTTTCTTTCTCCCACTCTTCCTCTCTTCCTCTCTTTCCCTCTCTCTCTTTCTCTCTTTTTCAAGTGCACTTTTCAGTAGATAAAGCCAAACCTGGAAGACTCAACAAAACAGACGTAGGAGACTCAGTTGCTAAATTCTACGTATATGTTCCCTGCTTCATCCTGTAGCTCCTCTTGAATTGTTTCTATCCAAATCTTAGCAGAAACAATGTAAGACAGTGGGGAGGCTCATGACAATCCTCTCTGAGGTGTCTGTCTAAAGGCTATAAAAAGGTTTTAGAATTTCTTAGGTCTAAACCATGAGATTTTTGTGAAGATGCAACCGGCTGAAATGACAGCAGGCTAAGGAGAATAAATGCATGAGGGTCATTTTGTTATACGTGAGAGCTGGGTAGCAAATATCTTCATTTAAATCCGAAGGCAGGATTAAACTCAATGTCTCCTTTCAGTGAGAACTGCTTTTCTTCTCCAAATGTAAAAAAACCCCACCCAAACCAACCCAAACAATCAAACCCACCACACAAACAAAAAACAAACCCAGAGGCCAGGTTGCCCTGGGCAGGTCAGTGGCCGCAGCCCCTGTGGTGCCTGAGGATTGTGTGAAGTGTTGATGCTGGACATGCTTTGGTAAGCATGGCAGGTAGGAGGAAGCACTGTTCCCAGCTGTTTTCCTTGAAGGTCAAGTGTCTTCAGTGTAACCTTGACTTATGGCATAAATGCCCAGGTTTGTCTTTATTGTAGTTTAATTGTGCCTATCTGTATTAGTTGTGTGCACTTCTTGGCTCACCAAAATCAGAGGTGTGGATTACAAGCAGGTGAGGAGTCAAAGCTCCAAGGAAGATGAGCTCGCAGTTCTTGTTAATTATATTTCCTACTGTTCAGCTTTTGATGACTTCCCACTTAGAGCACGAGTCTCTTATCTCTAATTCTCCTTGAGCACTGTATGCTCACTCTGTGTCTAGCTCTGAATTTTCTACTTTACCCTTTGACCAAGATTTTAAAAACCAGACACTATTTAGACATTGCCATTTAGACATGTCTGACTGAAGACAGCTAATTCCTTCACTGGATTATTTTTAAGGCGTTTTATGGATTCGGGCCCAGACATTTTAAGTTCTGAACATCTGATTTTTGTTGTTAGAATAGTCTCAGTCACTCCGCAGATTTAATAGCAGTAAATTATCTTGAGAGGTTTATGGGAGAGCAAGAGATTGGGTCTGCATCAAGGCTAGGACTTTAATCAAGGACTCTTTTCTGTGACCTATGATTTCCTAGGTTGCTCTGCTTGTCTGACTGATGGTTGTCGGCGCATTGCTTTGCAATTAAGCATGATTCTTGCTGTCATGTTTCTGAAAGTAGGATTGGATATCTATACAGTCGAGTTGGTTCCATTGGTAGTCTATTTGGATAAACTAAAAATCTATACAGTTACATGACAGTATTTATGAGATTATGGTCAACCCTGCCAAAGTTTATTTTCAGCTCTTTTGAGATGCAATTTCTTTTTACAGCTGATCAAAGCTGAGGGTCTAATCCCCACCTGACCCCACAAGGACCTGCTGCTTCAGTCCCCATCTGCAGCATGTGAATGAGTCACACTCATTTATCTTGTGGAGAATAAACTAGCAAAAGTAGGGGATCCAAGGATTCAGTGGATCGGCAAACTTAGCCCATTTGCTCTGCAACCCCATCTTCATGAGATGTCACAGGAGGCAGAACGGAAATGTGTCTTTGGCAGCAGCGTGTGATTAGACTCAGATAGGTGTAACATATTACACCTTCTGTTAGAGAAAGCAATGATTTAATGCTTGTGTTAAGGTAATATTGAGTCATGTTGTTATGTTTAACGTAATAGTGAGTAAAATTAAGTAAGATTGTTAAGACAGCATTTAGACATCCCACTGGCAGACTAGTACCTCACCAGTATAAGCACAGTACAAACACAAAAGAAAAGGACGATCCATGCACCAGAGCAGTGTTATGGTCCTGAGCATGGGTTACAATGTGTTCTTGAGAAGTCTGGGAGGAAACAAGAAGGAAGATTCACCAGCATTGAATACAAATCTCTTTCATTCACTATCAGTAACTGCATAAGCTCTGTCTTAAGATTAGAGTACTGAAAGAAAAGAGAATAGTGCCTTAATATGTAGTTAAAACACAGTTTTAGCCTGACTTAACTAAAATTTTATATACCTTAGATAATTTCTGCAATTATTTTGGACTGCCTTTATTTTTGTGGCATTATTTTTCCACATATTCTTGGCATTTTGTCATTTTGTTATTTGCAACCAATGGCACCTGGTATACTTTCCTGACTAACTCAGTTCCTTGCAGATTCAGCTGTTGTAATATACTGCCTTGTTTTGGAAGGAGGAAATATTAAGTCATTACAGAAAGATCCTAAATAATTTTGAACTCACAGACATTATTTCTTTTTATGGCAGCAATTGAAGGATGGCCATTTATTTCTAACTAAATAAGAAAACAAAATGCATTGGTTTAGCCACCTAAACTTAGGGCAACTTTTATAGACTAATGGCAGTTTTATTAGCTAATGGTTAGCTTTGAGAGATGCAAAGAATAGTGAATATTATGAAGACTTTCATTGCTAAACTGATCTTTAATTTGTTTCAGTATATCAAATACCATATATTTAAGGAGGCATATAGCATGCTGAACTTTTTGAAAACTTAACAGTTATGACTGGAAAACATGTTGCAATGGATTATGTAATACTCTTCTACAGATCCAAAATTTCTAATAGAATTTGAATGTTTTGTAGTAAAAGGGAAGAATATAAGGCTGTTGTCAGTGGACGTAGGGAAGCAACCAGAGAAGCTAAGGCCTCCTTAGAATTAAACCTTGCAAGACAGGTCAAGGACAACAGAAAGAGCTGCTTCAAATACATGACAGATAAAACTAACATCAGAGGCAATGTAGGCCCACTGATGAATGAAGTGGGTGCCCTGGTGACAGAAGATACCAAGAAGGCAGAGTTACTGAATGCCTTCTTTGTCTACACTGCTCCAGGATGTCCTGAGGAGCTCCGTACCCCTGAAGCCCCAGAGGAAGTTGGGACAATGGAGGAGTTTGCCTCGGTTGATGAGGATTGGGTTATAGAGTAATTAAATAGTCTGGACATCCATAAATCCATGGATCTTGATGAGATGCACCCGCGGGTGCTGAGGGAGCTGGCTGCAGTCATTGCTAGGCCACTCTCCATCATCTTTGCTAAGTCTTGGGAAATGGGGGAGGTGCCTGAGGACTGGAGGAAAGCACTCCAGTCTTCAAAAAGGGGTAGAAGGAGGACCCAGGCAACTATAGACGGGTCAGCCTCACCTCCATCTCTGGAAAGGTGATGGAACAACTTATCCTTGGTGCCATCTCAAGGCATATCAAGGATAAGAGGGTCATTAGGGACAGTCAACATGGCTTCACCAAGGGGAAGTCATGCTTGACCAACCTCACAGCCTTTTATGAGGACACAACCAGGTGGCTAGATGATGGCAAAGCAGTGCATGTGGTCTATTTTGATTTCAGTAAAGCATTTGACACAGTCTCCCACAGCATCCTCACTGTTAAATTGAGGAAGTGTGGACTGGATGATCAGGTAGTGAGATGGACTGTGAACTGGCTGAAGGAAAGAATCCAGAGAGTCATGGTCAATGGGGCAGAGTCTAGTTGTAGGCCTGTATCTAGTGGAGTCCCTCAAAGGTCGGTGCTGGGACCAGTACTATTCAATATATTCATCAATGATTTGGATGAAGGAATAGAGTGCACTGTCAGCAAGTTTGCTGATGACACCAAATTGGGAGGAGTGGCTGACACGCCAGAAAGCTGTGCTGCCATCCAGTGAGACCTGGACAGGCTGGAGAATTGGGCAGGGAAAAATCTAATGAAATATAACAAGGGCAAGTGTAGAGTATTGCACCTGGGCAGGAACAACCCCAGGTTGCAGTATAAGTTGGGGAATGACCTATTAGAGGGCGGTGTAGGGGACAGGGACCTGGACCTTCTGGTGGACAGCAGGATGACCATGAGCCAGCACTGTGCCCTTGTGACCAAGAAGGCCAATGGCATCCTCAGGTGTATTAGAAGCGGGGTGATTAGTAGGTTGAGAGAGGTTCTCCTCCCCTTCTACTCTGCCCTGTTGAGACCACATCTGGAATATTGTGTCCAGTTCTGGGCTCCTCAGTTCCACAAGGACAGGGAACTGCTGGAGAGAGTCCAGCGCAGAGCCACAAAGATGATGAAGGGAGTGGAGCATCTCCCTTACGAGGAAAGGCTGAGGAAGCTGGGTCTCCTTACCTTGGAGAAGAGGAGATTGAGGGGCAACCTCATTAATGTTTATAAATACGTAAAGGGTGAGTGTCACAAGGATGTGATTCTGTGTGATTCTGTGATGGAGTCAGGCTCTTCTCAGTGAAAACGAATGATGAGACAAGGTGCAATGGGTACAAATTGGAACACAGGAGGTTCCATTTAAATTTGAGAAGAAACATTTTCACAGTGAGGGTGATGGAGCACTGGAACAGGCTACCAGGAAGGTTGTGGAGTCTCCTTCTCTGGAGACATTCAAAACCTGCCTGGATACATTCCTGTGTAACCTCATCTAGGTGTTCCTGCTCCGACAGGGGGATTGGACTGGATGATCTTTTGAGGTCCCTTCCAATCCCTAACATTCTGTAATTCTGTGATTCTGTGAAAATTATGAATCAGTACAAATCAAGACAAAGTAGCATATGCAGAAAAGATAACAGAACAACAGAATGGATGAGGCTGGATGAAACCCTAGGAGATCATCTAGTCTCATGCACTTCTCAGAACAGAGACACCTGAACCAGGTTGTCCAGGACCATATCCAGTCAGGTTTTGAATATCTCCACAACTTACAACCTACCTGTGTAACCGGTTCCCGTGTTTGACCACCCTCACAGTAAAACAGTTTTCTTATGGTTAAACAGAAATTCCTGCTTTTCAGTTTGTGCACATTGCCTCTTGTCTTGTCACTGAGCATCACTGAGAAGAATCTGGCTCCATCTTCTTTACTCTCCCATGGGTCATTTGCACACATTGATAAGCTCCTCCTCAGCCTTCTCCATACTGGACAGTCCCAGCTCCCTCACCCTCTTTTTATATAACAGATGCTCCAGCCCCTTCGTCATCTTCATGGGCACTTGCTGGATTGGCTTCAGTATGTCCATGTTACTTTTATACTGGGGAGTCCAGGCCTGGACCCAGCTCCCCAGGTGTGTCTTACCAGTGCTGACTCAAGGGGAAGGAAAAGGATCACCTCCCTCCACCTGCTGGTACCACTCTGCCCTGTGCAGCCCAGGATGCTGTAGGACTTCTTTGCCGTGAGGGTGCATTGCTGGCTTATGGTCAACTTGGTGTTTACCAGGACCCCTGTTCCTCCTCGGTCAAGCTGCTTTCCAGACAGTCAGCTCCCTGTGTGTGTTGGTGCATGAGCCAGATGGTATGGTCTGGTAAAATGAACAGGTATTCACAGATTAAATGTAGCTAAATATACTATTTGTATTTAATTCTAGTAACAGTTTATGCAATAAGAAAATGGTCAGCAAAATTTCTGTAGGATAAATTTGGAAAGACCTCTTGAACTGAAATTTGTGGTTGCTGCAGATAAGAGTATATAGGACATAAATAACAGCATAGAGGTCTTGGAGTTTCGGGATTTTTTTTTTTTTAATAGTAAGAAGTACTGTGTTTATTTTTTTATTATTTTTTTCTGTCTACAGGACAACAGTTCCACATAAACAGGTTCCAGCTACATTAATCTAAATAAATTTTCGTCTTCCCCTCTCTTCTCAGTTCTGTCACTCACAAAATATGATTACTTTCTCTGCACATAAAGAAATATATATGCACATGATTAAGCTTCAGTTTTTATATTTAAGAAAGTTTTTATTTCAGTACTTATGCCAAAATACGTATTTAATAAACTAAAGCCATAGAAGCTGCAGTACTTAATAGCATAGGGAATGAGTAAGATTATTTTTAACTCTTTTATTTATCATAGAGTGCATGTGTTGGTCCCTTTCCCTCATCCTTCTACATACCTTCCTGGAAAGAAAGGTCAGTAAGATTGAAGGGACAGGTCAGGCCCAATTTTTAGAAAATACTCAAGAGATATTTTTCTTGTTGCCAAGCATGGAAATCTCAGCAGCTGGGCCTCCAGCCTTCCACAGCAAAACTTCAGGAACATCTAAATTACAGCTTGGCCAGAACTCTCATTTTAAGACTTATTTTAATTTCCTTTCCTTTATGTTCAGAAATCTCAAGACTCAAGTTCAGGTCCTCAGCTGTGTTTTTCTGGGAGTGCAGAGCAAATTTTAAGACCAGAGATTTGGCATTCTGCAAATTGTCATGTGGATATAAGAGAACCATCAAAAATCAAAAAACAAAAGGAGGAACAAACTTCCTGTTCAGATAAATATCACAGGGACAACTGACCACTGCCTTTGTTTTCTAGCTTGCCGTTTAGACTATCTATAAACAATAAACTGTTGCCTGACCTCTCCCAACCAAGGATGGTAGCTGGGCACAAGCACAGACCGAAAATACAAGTAATGAAATTTCATACAGTGTTCTGCAAACTGGAACTTGTAGGCTAATATTTTTGTTGTTTATTGGATTTTTAATGCATTTGATTTCTTAGAAGATGAGCAAGTAAGTAGATGAGAGAAGGGATTATTAATATTAGCATATAGTCTGCTTTTTGATGGGCTTTCTATCCAATAAAATGTGACATCAGACAGAGTCATATGGTTCTTCATCAGAGTTTAAACTAAGTCTCTTAAAAAATAAGATAAACTAAAATATATCTGTAAACAAATATCCACTAGAGGAGAGGTCCATCTTTACTTCTTTATTTTGTATCCTGTTATTTATATAAATATGGAGAAGCTTCAGCAGTCAGAGCTGCAGAGCTCCAGAATGTGTTCTGTCTGCTAGATGCGCTTAGTCTTTTTGACTGCCAGTTGAGATGGTTGAAGGAGTACTTGTTCTAATTTTTACCTATAACTTCTGTTTCCATCTATTTCACTTAAACTTTCAGTGTAACTAGACACAGACAGGGTGCTAGATAATCTAATCTAGGCTTCCTTTCCCATGAAAAGTGAGACTAGATGATCTTTCAAGGTCCCTTCCAACCTGGGCTGTTCTGTAATTCCGTGATTCTATGACTTTTTTTCTGGGACAAGCTGAAAGACTAAAATTATGTATATTTATGTCTTGAAGTTATAGAATACAACTTTTAAGCTTTCATTTCTATTTCTTTTTTATTCTGTGTTGTAAAATTTGATTGTGTTTTTCAAGTTCCTTAGCACTCAGGCAAATTATATTCTTTTGTGTAAAGGGTATAGTATTTTTTAAGGCAGTCTTCCAATAAGGAGAAATTTAGTCATTTCAGCTTGCAATAGAAACAACTAATTTGGTTTCTGGACAGGATTTCTCATAGCTAGCGTCTGGATACTTTTGCAACTATATACTTTGGTTTAAAAGTGCTTGCAGCATCACTGGAGCAAAGACCAGCAAAAGTATTAACTTAAATGCTATCAAAGTCCGTAACAGAATCTGTGAAGGCATCTGTTATGTGATCCTACACACTGTTATAACTCATTTTGTTGGGTACCAGATTGCATTAAGATGTCTAAATAAATCAGTATTTTTTACTTTTATGATTTAGTGAAGGTCAACAGATGAAGGTCAATAGCTGTACTTTAAATATACAAGTTTCATTGGAAGTAGAGTTTTTTTAAATTAAATTAAATTAGACCTAGAATATACTAATATATGAGTGGTATACAGGGAGAAACTTTCTTGTGGAAATAAAGGGAGTAATAATTATTATTATGTGATGATTACCTGAGATAGCTGGTTTACATAAAACCTCCCTAAGACTGTCCTATAAAATACCATTAACAGTAGATTTCTTCTAAAATAGATCCCATATGCAGCACTTAACTAGGTAGGAAGTGAACACTCCTATGAAAAAACAGACTTTTAGTTCTCTCTGAGGTCTTACAGGTCTCAACAGGTTGTTATTTAAATAACTGCATGTAAGAACCTAAGGTAGGTGAGAGGGAGGCAAGGAAAGATATTGCTTCCTCCTCTCCAATACAGACTGAACTTATATGGCCATAAAGACAAAGTGCTTAAATGTGTTTCATTGCGAGAAAGATAAAGACCACTGAATTGAATTAGCTACTTCATGTCTTTCTTGCCATTGGTTTCTATCACCTGGCAGCAGTGGACTGGAGTTTTCCTGATATTCTTCTTACATGATTCAAGGTGATGTTCAGGAGCTTTCCAGAATAGCCCGCCCAGGTGGGACCATGTTCTCTGATTATTAGTTATGCACTAAGAAAATAAGTAAGTCTCACTAGGAAATCTGTGTCTGGGAAAGCCTGAAAGTAAAATGTTCTGAATATGCAAAGCGTGGTGGTGAACATTCTCCTGAAACAGGAGCCAATGTGTTCCCCATGAATGGTCCCCGTTCCAGTATTCATCAGATCTGCAAATGCCTGTGTCTGAATCTTCAGACTGATATAAAAAATCAAAGTAGGCTATTGTGGGTGAGGCTTCTCAGATCTTATTCCTTGTTCTTCTGATTTCGTTTTGTGGGAAGACAAAGATCTAAACCAAACATGAATTAACGTGGAATAACTCAAAAACATGGCTGACCAGAGTATGTGTTTTCCCTGAGCTTCCAAAATGTCAAGAACAAATACCAAAAATTAAATACAACTGAAAATTTTCAGTAATTCAGGCGAAGAAGCCTGCTGAACTATGGACAGAGCTAGATGGCAGTGAGGGATGGTTGCCACTGCCATCAACTGAGGTCTGAGAAAGAGCTATATGCTTTGTCTCCTAGTATGTGGAATCATAACTTTTGAAATTAGTGCTTGCTTTGAAGTAGGTAACATTGAAAATGTATTTGAGTTTATATACTACATAATTTTAAATCTCAAGATACAGGCTGATATCTTCTCCCTATAATTTTATATAGGAGAGGTAAAAAAAAGTCTTCTTGAATTAAATTAAATATTTTCTTTCAAATGCTTGAATACATTACTACTCTAAAAATTAACTGGTTTAGTTCTAAAAACTGAGGCTTTCTTGTGCTCCTTCATGGAACTTTTAGCAGAAAGTCTACTAAGAAACAGTGTGATCCTGAATGATTTATAGCTAACCCAGTAGTTAATGAACCATAGCTAATGGAAAACAACTGTTATTTGGTGAAGTATCTAGCATATATGCTGTACATGTTTGAATATTTGGATATCAGCTAAAGCTGGATATGATAATCTACAGCATTTCTGGTATAGTATGGAGAAAACTAACAAAGAAAATAAATAATCGTATTGCAGAATTCACACAGCTGCACTTTGCTCTTAGTAAGATGAACACATCCTGAAATAATAATTATTTCCTGATAGGAGTTTATGTTTTCTTTAATGTTATTTCCTAAAATGTCTAACATTATTTCCTAAACAGGCACAATGGATATATCTTGATATAAGTGCGCATGGCCTTGACTTGAGCTGCTTTCTGCATTCTTTATGCATCTGCAAAACTGATCCTTGAGCTCTTTGAGATATACAATGTGCAACTTTCCACATTGTGTTTGAGTGTGGCTTCCTTCTTTTATTTGCCCTTCTTGGCCCTTATTCATACCATGAGCTGCTGATGTAAAATTTATCTTCTCCTGATTTACACCAGACATTGCTTTCATTATTTTGTGAGGTTACAAGTGGATATTTTGTTTCTCCTTTTGCTCCCAATTAAGTAATTTGAAAACATGTTGTTTGCTTAAAAGACATTGAAATACAAGATTCAATTTAAGTTTGACAGCTTCTGCTTGGGTTGTTCTAGTACAATGTGCAAGAAAATTATCTGTATGGAGTATATAGTGATGCTTTCAGAAAGTACAGTGTGCTCCTTAGACTTGCTGGGTATTCTAAGTGCTTTCTTCTTTACAAAAGTTCAACCATAGAGCACAATGTTTCTGAACAGTACAGTGGAAATATTATGCAAAAAAAAAAAAAAAAGCTTCATTGCCTGACTGTTCAGGTGTCTGTCTGTCAGACTTCTCAGGTGGGATATCTCAGCTGGATCGGAACAACTGCACATCTTGAATGACCTATGAAATTAACATGTGTTTATTTTTGGAATTTCAGAACCATCTTTTATGTCATTTGCAAAGTGCATAATATTTAGTGTTAATGTTGAGATGATAAACCAAAATTAAAGTGTGTGCAGAATTCATGTGCACAGTCGTGCCTGAGCTTTCCAGGATTTGATAAAACAGCACAATTATAGGTGTAATTTATGCTGATAGTTTGACCCAGCAGTTACTTCGTGCTTCTGTGAATATTAACAAGTGTCCTATATCACAAATACATTTTAGAAGCAAACACTTTGAAGCTGGTAAAAAGAATATTTCTTGTAACAACTAATACAGCTTTATAATTGATAGGCTTTTTCCTTCAAACCTTCACTGTCCAGCCAGTATATTTAAAATATTGGGAAGCATGCATATTATACGAGTTACAGTTTTCTCCTGAGAAAATGTAATTTGATCCAATAAAGGTGGTCTAAGGCCAACTGAATGATCAAGGGAAAAGGTCTTGATGAATAACTAGGCATATTTTACTGTATCACTAAGTAATTAGCTTCCTTAATTACAGCATGGGGGAAAAAAAAAAAAAAAAAAAAAAAAAGCTGCTTCTTGTTAGAAGGATTGGAGATAAGCTTTATTCAGGATGCAAACCAAAAAGTTCTGCTGTCCAAATACAGGAAGCCAGACATCTTAACCATGTGGGTACTGAAACTGTTCTCTCTGAGGTGTGAAGACCAGATGCTCTTCTGTTAGCATCCGTTCTTTCTAAGAATGTCAAAAAGAAACATGCCTATTCACATCTTCCATAAAATAGGTCTTTATTTGTTCAAAACGGGTCTACAGCACAAATAGTTCTAGTATTAGAAACGTGAGAGTTTCTGGACAGCGAAGAACACCTTTTGTGTTTGAGGCTGTAGGTGTAGCCGTATGAGGTCTTGCTTTTCACGACAGAAATAGGAAGGAGCCCATGGAATACAGCCACGGAAGGACTGTGCTCTGCAGTCTGCTTGTGCTTTTTCCAGGTTTGAACAACCATGTGGATTTCATTGAGAAGAGTGTCTACAGCTGAACAACCTCAGATAAGAAAACCCTGTTTCCTCACCTTCAGCTGAGTTTAGTTGTGTACAATTGGCATAGTAATATTTCAATTGGACTTAAACACGATCTTTTTCCATCTTAAAGATGGTTTTATTATTGAAGAGATGTGCTTATGCAAGGCAGTATTTATTATAACCAGTTATGGCATACATGTTGGTAATGTCTTTAATCTTTATTGAAGCTAATGTTTTTTGGTGCTGGTCTTTACCCTAGTTGTCACTTGAAAGCAATTTCAGAACCAGGGCAGCAGGAAGACCAGCAAGACACAGCCATGACATGTTATTCTTGTCCCTTCTACTCTTAGGTTCTATGGCTGCAGATTACAAAACGTCTCCTATAAGTTTCTGGACCTTTCGTGAAATCTCTCTCAGAATACATTATTCTACCAAGGTGGTTTGTTCTGACTTCCTAGAGGACATCTTAAAACAAACAACCTGTGAGATATGAGGACTGGTTGCTTTAATGTATCAGGCTCAACAGCTGGGTCTTACATTATTCCCGGATATACTGAGTTAATGAACTTTGATTATTTCCATTATTCTATTCTACTACACGGAAAAGTGAAAAAAGCACATTCCCTAACATGATTTATTTCCTAAAAAAAAAAAAAAAAAAAAAAAAAGTTTTTTAAACAGCGTCAAATTTCTATTCCACTTTTATTCAATCCCAGAAAAGAATGGGCCATGACTTTGCTTTCAGTTGTGTTAATGCAAGTGTTTTAATCAGCTTGACCTATCTACAAACAAGCAAATGCTTCTTATACTTAGCATGTGTTTCAATGTGATGTTGAATGTATGTAATAAAATATCCACTGTAGGCATAATACTATTATAAGATCTAGTTTTTTCATGTGGTGGATGTGCTATCACTCTGAGAACAAAAACTAAAAATATTTTGTCACTGCGATTACTTTTCCTTCTTTGCTGCAGAGATGGGAATATTGATCAGCATAATCACTCTCTCCTGTTTTGTAATGGATTTGCTTTTAAGTTGTTTTTCTGAAATCTTGTATTCAAGGCATGATGACTAGAGAGTAGCACATTGTGAAATCAGAGAAATTACTAGTATGGTTAAAGTTCAATCTCTTCTACAACCTCTGGACATTTTTTTCCCTGAGTCAGACTCAGCTGACAGTGAATAATGTTTTTCTAAATGATTTCTTGCATTACTGATGGAACAAATTATGCCTCAATTGCATGACTGCAGGCAAGTGGCATGATCATGGCTAAGTACCAAAATAAAGGAAAAACCAGGGGGGCAGTGAAAAGGTAAGGGAAGAATGGTCTCTCAAATACCCGTACTGCATGGCTCTTTGAGAATAACTTTTCCATGTTAATACTTCAAGTAACACCCCCTTATGAGATATTGCAAATATATATGATATTTGGGGGAAATAATGTTTTTGTATCTTGAACCAGCCTATATTGTACATGATCGAAAATAATTGCAAAATAATTGTAAACCTCTCTCACCCCCTAAATCTTTAGTCATAGGATCCTGAATGTTTAATGTCAGCTCTACTCTTGAAAGGTCCACCCCCTGCTGCTAGTTCCTGTGTCTGTGCTAGCCAGAGACTTGGACTGGCACACAGCCTTAAGCAGTAAACTGTGCTACAGAGTTTTTCCGAGTTAAAACCAACCTGGCAGAACTGTTTCTCTCAGTGACTGGTCTAGCTTAAACTGATGTAAGGTATTGTCTACTACAACTACTTTACTAAGCTACAAATATGAGTTGGAATAGACTAGAAAAAATATGCAAGAATGCCTTTAATATCCAGGTCCTACAATAAGTCCTGGTTTGTAGATATTACAAAGATCCTGACTGGAATTTGTCTTTACTGATTTGCTACATAGAGAATCATAGAATAGTTTGAGTTGGAAGGGACCTTCAAAGGTCATCTAGCCCGACTCCCTGCAATGAGCAGTGGCATGCTTAACTAGATGAGGTTGCTCAGAGCCCCATCCAGCCTGGCCTTGAATGTCTTCAGGGATGGGGCATCTACCACCTCTCTGGGCAACCTGTGCCAGTTTCACCACCCTCATTATAAAAAATGTCTTCCTCACATCCAGCCTACATCTCCCCTCCTTTAGTTTAAAACCATTACCCTTTCTCCAATCGCAACAGGCCCTGCTAAAACGTCTGTCAACATCTTTCTTTACAGCCCCCTTTTAAGCACTGAAAGGCTGCAATAAGGTCTCCCTACAGCCTTCTCCAGGCTAAACAATCCCAGCTCTCTCAGCCTGTCCATGCAGCAGAGCTGTTCCAGCCCTCTGATGATCTTGGTGGGCTCCTCTGGCCTCACTCCAACAGGTCCATGTCTTTCCTGTACTGAGGGCTCCAGAGCTGGATGCAGAACTCCAGGTGGGGTCTCACCAGAGAGACAGAATCACCTCCCTCGACCTGCTAACCATGCTCCTTTTGATGCAGCCAAAGATATGATTTGCTTTCTGGGCTGCAAGCACACATTTCCAGCTCATGTCCAGTTTTTCATCAACCAGTACCCCCAAGTCCTTCTCCGCAGGACTGCTCTTAATCCCTTCATCCCCCAGCCTGTATTGACCTGGGAGGTTACCCCAACCCCTGTACAGGACCTTGCACTTGGCAGTGTTGAACCTCATGAGGTTTGCATGACCCCACTTCTCGAGCTTGTCCAGGTCCCTCTGGATGGCATCTCAGGTGCATCAACTGCACCACTCAACTTGGTGTCATCTGCAAATTTGCTGAGGGTGCACTCAATCCCACTGCCTATGTCCTTCATGAACATGTTAAACAGGACTTGTCCCAATATGGACCCCTGAGGGACACCACTTGTACGTGATCAATGTAAAAATGAAGTCTTTGCCCGGCCCCTGTCAAAATGCCAGGAGCAGGTTGGCAGGTACGACAAACAGCTCACGCATTCCACCTTTCTCTCAGCAGGTTGACAGCATTGAGGACTGTTGGGGAGGAAGTTTCTCTATGTAGTAATAATATAATAATAAAGCTCCTGATGGCTGCCCTCTCCAACACTGAAAGGTTGCTCCTTGCTCTGATTTGGTTACAGGGAAATAAAAGGGGAGAAAGAGGAGGGTCCTAGTAATCCATTTCCTGAAAATGTCACACTGATGATTAGACCATCATATGTACTTCCCTGCCCCTCATACTTATCCACCAGAGTGAAGTCTATGATGCCTCTTTCTTATTTCTTTTTTGGTCCCTTTACTGAAGAAGAACAGGACTGTGGTGTGATAGTGGTTTTTATCACTAGTATAAACTCTACATCCGTTCCTTGTATGAATGTACCTGACTATCCCTTTCTTTATTTCTTGGAAACTGTAGCTGCATACCTAACTTTTGCCTACATAGGAGGGAAGCAAGGTTTTTCCATAACTGTCCATCTGTTTTTCTTCTTGCTTGACAAACTTTGGAGAAATAGTCAAACTTAGTTTCTTTATTCTGACAGTGCACTAGTTCTTTCCATCCTTATAGGTTCATTTATGTGTACATAATTGTGTTTAACCTTCTCCCAGATGCCAGCAATAAAGGGGACCAGGTTCAAGCTCACTAGAGCTCTTCTAAAAGTATATCAAGGTGGCAGAAGAGCTTTCCCAAAATTGCCTGTGCTTACTTTTGGTACTGGGAAACTAAAACACCATCTCTTTGAATGTATTCTTGGCTTCACTTTCATTCACACAGGATTTTGAATTCATACTTGGAAAAGGTGGGGAAGGCAAGAGAAAGTGGAATATGAGGAAATATGTCAACCAAATATATAATAATAAAAGAAAAAAAGTCACCCCCATTCAGGAATCTAGCTTGCTTCATAGATGCAACAAAAGAAACCTCTTTGTCAGGTTTTGGGAAGGTCCATAGCAGTTAAAGACAGTATCCCACTGTTCCCTTCACACTCTTTATGCTCTCACACCACCAACCACTGCTGAAATGTAGAACAGGCATTTGTGAATTTTTGCAGCATTCCGTATCTGGCTCTTATATGCTTATTCCAGAAGTGGTATTAAAATGACTAGATAGAAAGAAGAGGAATTTTTTATCTGTCCTCTAGATGAAGTCTCTACTCAGTGCCCTTTGAGGCAAGTGCAGATCCCTTACCTATGCCCTCAGAAGCTTGGATCGTAGACTGGTTTGGCAGTCTGTCTTGTCCTACAGAATCCCTTCCATGGGCCAGTTTTGTTCAGTAAATGCTCTTACATGGTCTTGTTCAGCTTAAACTTGTTCAGTGATGGAGTAGACTCCTGTCATCCTTTTTTTTTTTTCCTTTGATTACTGAAAAACACAAAATAAAGCATCTCAGATCAAGCTGACCTACTTCCGTATTCATAAGTCTTGTTACGGCAGCACTTCAAAATTGCACATACTGTCAGAGCTTGAATTCCTAGTAATACTACAAAATGTTATGTGTGGAGTTCTGGGTAGCCTTAGTAACATCAAAATTAATGCCAGTGAGAAGGGGTAAACTGATTTCTTCCTCCTACAGAAGGACTGGCATTCTTTCCCCCTAAACTTTGTAGCAGCTGACCTCATGTAGATCAGAAATAATCCATATTCTGGTCTATAAACAGCATCACAAATCCAGGCCTTTCTCTGAGGCTTTTTAAGATTTTTGAAGTTCTATGAAAAATGACCCTGAGATTGAAAGAAAAGGTTTTCTATTAATGTTTCTCTTCTTGCTTCAAGGAGTTGTGGTGAGTGTGCTATGAAAAAAAATTATTGGACCTGAACACATTATGGAAGAAAATTATGCGGAAAATAGTCTGCAAACTACAGTGTGGTTTTGGCCCATAAGTAAGACTTTTCATGGGAAAAAGAGGAAAACATGCCTCACGTTTCCATGACACAAAAAGGAAAATAAACTCAGGGTCCTGTTTGCTAAATGCAAAATATTTGGCTGGAAAATCTTCCCTGAATGTGCTGGGGGTCAGATCTTTGTGTGGATTTCGAGGACTGCTTCCTGACCTGCTGCTGCTTCTGTAATTTCACGTAATTAACTGCAACATAAATAGCTTCTTCTCCTGGATGAAGTCTCACTTTTTGCACAGTTCCTTTTTCTTAACAGTTTAATCAAACTAATTGTGACAAGCAGTGTATTTGTATAAATATTTAAATGTGGAGCATGAGGATTGAATTATTTATTCTGCAAATGTAAGCTTAATGCAACTATCTTTGGAAAGCATCTCGTTCTCATATGGTTGTGCAATTTGGTCGTGCATGCTGTCTGCTGAATTCCATGTTCAATGTTGCAAATGACTCAAATAAATTATATTATTTGCATAAGCGCTAAGAAAAATGCCAGAAGAAACAAAACACAAGAGATTATCTTGGTTTAGCACATGGCAATACTAGTTATCTTTCTAAATTCAACTGCCAAAGGACCCCAGTTTCCTGAAAATGGGTTAACAAAGAAACAGATGATGTCATTCGTTGTCCAATCTTGTCTCATGCGTGAAGAGGCATATGTTCTGAGCTGGAAAGAAAAATATCATATTGATGGCAGATGCCAAGCTGCACAGGGAGATGCTGAATCTGAAATTCAGAACGATTTTTTTCTCTTGTGTGATATTGTGTGATGTCTGTTTGTGCACGGTCTCTCTCAGGAAGGGTGTGGAACTGCATGTAAAGGTACATCCCATTGTGTAGATGCGTTACTGCTCTCTCAGGAAAAATTACTGCAAACATGAAAAAAAGACCACAGCAAAAACTGTACTGCATCCCAGTAATCTGGTGACTGGTAGAGTCTCTTGCTTGACTGCATGCATCAAAGGGTGGCTTAACAGTGCCTGAAGGCTTCTTCCTCACCATTTCTGTACCCAGCTTTGGATCAGCTGGTCCCGGAAGCTGCTGTCCTGGTAGCAGAAGTTATGCTTAGTTGTTGCTGCTCCCATGGGCATCAGCCAGGAGCTGTTTCACCAACTGTGCCTCAGAGGTGAGGCGAGGAGGGGGAGACCACAGTGCAGATTTGGCAGGGGGATAGGGTTGGTGGCATTGAGATGAACTTGTATTTGGCGTATTTACTCTTATATTCATCGGACACTGCATTTCTGAGCAGCAATAGTATCTGTATCACCAGAATGTACCTTGTTGCCTCCTTATCTCTACACTTCTAATTTAGTAGGTTGGTGGCATAAAACTTGAGGAATATTAGCCAGTGAACTGGAACTCGTTACCAGCATTAAACTCCAAACTCAGCAAAAGCAATAAAGAAAGTAATTTCTGCCCCTCCATATCTATTTTTCCTTTTTAAAAAGTGTGAAAGCATCTTCTGAGATCAGGTTTCAGTTGTTCACCTCCCACTGACAGCCTCCAGTACTGATCTCACTTAGAGCATATTTGAAGAACACTTTTATTTTTCTGACTTCTTAGACATGCAACAGAGCTGCAACAAAATGCTTTTCTTCTGCTTTTGAAAACACCTTGTGATGAATATTTGCTTGTTTAAATAATTCAGCATGTCAGCACTACTTCAGACACATTTACTGGCTGACGTTAACACTG
This sequence comes from Columba livia, assembly GCF_036013475.1. Classification (NCBI taxonomy): domain Eukaryota; kingdom Metazoa; phylum Chordata; class Aves; order Columbiformes; family Columbidae; genus Columba; species Columba livia. The sequence goes on along the minus strand of NC_088602.1, from coordinate 58,375,248 downwards.
GGAGCCTTCAGTGGGAGGCGAATTATAACCCCAAGGAATATTGCTACAGAAGCAGAGGGTAGACACCAACTCTTTAATTCTATTATTATTATTATTATTATTATTATTATTATTATTATTATTATTATTATTATTATTATTATTTCTCTCAATAAAATTTGCACAGATTCTCTGCTATCCTGCTCAGACACCTGGAGAAGCCAGTTTGCCTGAGCACATCTGGTTCTGGGATTGCAGTTTTATTCACAGGCAGCCAAGTTTTGCTACATTCTTACTGTTTAAACCTCAGAAATTTGTCCTAAATTGTTGTTGCCAGATCAAGTATTCAAAAGAGGAATTATTTTTAATTAGCTCTTGCTCTTCAATATTTCACTTGCCTCTGGCAAAAACCATACAATTTATCAAAATCAAGCACATCTCCAAATGTTACTTTTGACAGGGATTTCTAGGACTTAATTTCTGTTTTAAAATGAGACAGATGTGTCTTGGAAGATGTCCTGTTTCTTGGAATAAGTAGTATTTCAGAGCTTAGGCTATTTCTTTGGAATATGAGAGACCTGGGCAAGCTTGTCTATGTTTGGTCTGCACTGGTGCGGTGCCTTTCTGGCTCACATACATTTGGTGGAGAGGTGGTTGTTCTTCCTCTTTCATGAAATGTCAAAACTCTCTAAAAAGTTGAAGAAGGAAAACAGCTTTCAAAATGTTTTTGTGGACTTCGTTTTCCATCCAGCTCTGCCTGTGTCTTTCAGATGATTTCATTATCTGAAAAGAAGTGGTGTGAGTATTTCTAGAGATGATTCTGTGCTCGATGACATCAGTTTTTCTAAGTTTAGCAGAAATGCAAGAGTCTAAATTAACAAACCACTTGACTGTGCTCTGGTGCTAGAGCTAAATCAGCGAATACTGTTTTCAGTGAAGCATTGCTACTTTTTTTTTCTCCGAGTTTTTTTTCACTGACATGATCTCAGCAGGGGACGAAGAGATGTTTAGTGAACAGATCAGGGCACAGATAGAATTTTACTATGTCACAGTTTTGGAGAGGCTTTTATTTCTCCCTGCAATAGACGCTGATCAATACAGTGAATATAGTGTTATTGAATGTGCTAAAAAAAATGCCAGTTTTAATTATGCTTCTGTCACATGTGAAAAATTCCAATTGACCAATATCAAAGGAAATGACTGTTTCAGTTGCATGTGCTGTCAGAGGACATCTCCAACAATCACAGTGACATTTATGGGGAGTATGTACTGATTATCTCATGCAGAAGGCTACAGTGAAGGGAGTGGGCACCACCAGGACAAAAGGGTTTTTTGGCTTTTCTTTTTCCTATCGTGAACAAAGACAAAATCTTCCTGACTTGGAGGAAGCAGAACATCTCTAGGATACCTTCCTTATTTATTCTCCATCTTAGTTTTTTTGTTTTGTTTTGTTTTGTTTGTTTGTTTGTTTCTTGAGCCATTAAAAATCTCTTTTACTTAATTGTGGCCAACAGGACTGGGCAAGTTACCATCCCCCTGTACTGGTGATGCTGCACCTTGAATACTGTGTTCAGTTTTGGGCCCCTCACTACAGGAAAGACACTGAGGTGCTGGAGAGTTCAGAGAAGGATAGTGAAGTTGATGAGGGGTCTGGAGCACAAGTCTGATGAGGAGCGGCTGAGGGAACTGGGGCTATTTAGCCTGGAGAAAAGGAGGCTGAGGGGAGACCTTATCACTGTCTACAACTACCTGAAAGGAGGTTGTACCACAGAGGGTGTTAGTCTTTTCTTCTGAGTAGCAAGTGATAGAACGAGAGGAAATGGCCTCAAGTTTCTCCAGGGGAGATTCAGATTGGATATAAGGAAACTTTTCTTCACAGAAAGGGTTGTCAGGCGTTGGAACAGGCTGCCTAAAGAAGTTGAGTCACCATTCTTGGAGCTGTTTAAAAGATGTGCAGATGAGGTTCTTAGGGACATGGTTTAGTGGACTTGACAGTGCTAGGTTAACAGTTGGACTCAACAATCTTAAAGGTCTTTTCAACCAGGACTATTCTATTATTCTGTGATTGTATGATTGATTGATTCTTATATATCTGATTAATATTTTCACTGGAAATGTGTAGAAATTAAAGATTTGTCTGCTATGATGGGATAAAGAAAGCACTCACAACCTTCTCAACCCAAAGCTACATAGTGAAGTGGGAAGTGTTCTGCTGAATCCTGTGCTATTTTGAATGACAGCTGGATATTGCTGCAATATTTGTCTGTGATGAGAATATTTGTGGGGTCTCACTGAGGAAATGGATTTAAGTATTAATTGTGCTTTACTATGGACACCAAAATCAATTTGTTGTAACTTCCATAAATGCGTTCTTATAGAAGGAAATTCTCTGTGTATTAAAATGATAATGTAAGTCTGTGAAGTGCTGCAGTTTGGCCATAATATTGGTAGTAGAAGTTAGTTAAAGACCTCGGTTACTTGAAAAACTTGAGGTGCTGACTGCAGTTATCTTCTGGTAAAAAAAAAAAAAATAAAAAGGCACATGTTTCTGTTTAGCTTATGCCAAAAAGTGTTTTGATACCTGATAAAGCAGCCCTTCCAAAGTAAACTTACACATTACTCCTCTTTTCAAGGATAATAAACATGGAGGAAAAAATTCATTTTGGTGGCTTACAGAGGGAGGTTTTGCCTCCTCAATTAACCTGTTTATGCACCATATTTCTCGTCTGGGCTGCAGCTCGTCTCAAGCCACTTATAGATGATGGCTGCCCAGAGAAGCAGTCTGTGGGTTTTCTCACTTCTTTTACCTCACTTCTTTTACCTCACTTCTTGAAAGCGGGGAACTGCTAACTTCAGCTGGGCCTGAATATACATGAATGACAACTGGCACACATTTTTGAATGGGAAGGAGGAGGTTAGAGAAATATGACACAAGCTTTGGAGGGCGTAGTGCTTGCGGACTGTGTGTTGCTGTCCTCATGTCTGTTTTTAGCTCAGTTCAGTGACAGCCCCTTGAGGGAAGGAAGCTTCTTACTTTTCTAAAAATGAGAATGTTATTATTTTACTTCATTTTTTTCATTTAGTTTATTCTTGTATTTTAAAGTTTTTATTTCATGTTGTATATTTATTTAATCTCTTGACAAAAAAAATATTCTTGCCTGCTAAAATCCCATCTCATAAAACCAGTTTAGCTAGAAATTTTCAATATAGATTTTCCTTTAAAACAAATAGGATTTTCAAGCTTTCTGTAGAGTAAGAAAATAAGTCCATAATACAACACACTCTGTAACATCAAAGAGGAATCTGTGACTTACCATATTACCAGAAATTAAACCCAGTGTGAAGTTGATAAGGAAAATGTGGTTGCTTTTGTAATGGATGCAGCTTATATGCCATTATATGTCATAAGACTGTATGACTGGTGAAGCTAAATGAAACTGTAATCATGGAGAAATGTTGCAGGCAGCCTTGGAAACAGGCAGAGCTTTTGGAGGTAGATGAAGGAAACAGGAAAACAAATTAAGCCTGTGTTTGGGGATTGTTAGTAAACAACAGTTGCCTTACTCAAAGCTTAATATTTTATTATTTTTTCATACCAAGAACACACCTCTTTTATTTCAAGTAGTGTAGGGACCCGTAACTGTCTTGAACGACAGCTTGCAAAATTGCAAGATTGAGTTCTTTATGCTATGTTGATATACTATGTGACTGTTTCTCACATGATAAAATTGAGAGAGTCAGAAATTAGTATCTGGTTCAGACTGTTTATCTTACAAGTGTTAAACCAACATATACCTGTCAAATCTTCCAGAATATTTAATGTTTAGCTTTTTAAAAAATCATAACTGCACTGAAGTGCTGAAAGGCTGTTTTATTTTCCTACATGTAGATGGTAAATGCCAAAGTTCTGAAATTTAAAGTGCTTATTTATATGCAGTGTTTTTAGTATACATTCCATTAATTTAATGGAATATATTCTACAGACAAGTGATAGCTGAGGTGGCTAACATTACCTAAACTCTTAGGAAATGTTAAATCATGAGAATAAATTAATTTATGAAGGAAAGGGTGAGCGACTGAAACAGTTAAACACTGTGAGACACTCCAGTTAAGATTATGTGCATAGCAAGCAGCTCAATGAATAACTGAGCTCTGACATACCAGTATTTCTGCACTGGTATTAATTTGAATTATGAAGTTATCAAGGATGATGGAGAAAAGACAGAAATAATGAACTCTTTTTCTTTAAGAAAAGCTGGGCATGTGTTAGCACACTAGTGCCATGTTACCTATTTCAGCAGAAGTCAGAGGGCAAGTTAAACATCAGCTAAAACACAGGAGCATTTTTCTATCTGCAGATTTGGTAACTTATACTAAAGATGTTCAGAAGAATTGGCCACAAAACTCTGAGTCAGTGACAAAGTTTAACAAATCTGATGCTAATGATGGATTTAAGATTGCTGGAAAATGCAATGTGTCAGTATTTTTTGTTTGCTTTAAATGTAAGTACAGGCTGATAGGGAACTCTGCAACCCAGTTAGCTCATTGCCAGAGTTTGAAGACACCACAGAAGATGCAGTCAGTAAGATATCAGAGGATGAACACTTACTTGAGTCAGTCAGTGTAGTTTTATGAAGAATGGGACCTGTCACAAAAACATCAGTGATACTGTGCCATGCAGAGATGACAACTCTGCCTGCTGACTGTATTTCTGAATTTCGTTGAGGCACTTGATTCAGTATCACTCTGTTTGGTATTTGGAGTTTGGATTTCAAAGAGTCCCATGCTGCATCAGTTTGATGCCCTTATTAAGACTTCTAATTTAACAGGCATTCTTAAAAATACAGTGGGCATTTCCTACATTTCTTAAACGCATTCTTATAATTTCAGCTAGATTTCCCTTAACAACAGAGTTTAATATTGAGGTCCCTGAGGCAGAGAAACTGAAGTTTCAAAACCTTTGAGTTTTTCTGCATTTAATCAATATTTTTGAAAGCCTGAAGCTGCTGGATTATGTTTGATATCAAAATGAAATTAAAAATTAAAGGAAAAATGTGAATATTTCTTCTTAAAGGCAGAACATTTCAATATTATGTTAGATATTAATAATATTGATATTATCTAACTGATAACAGCTATTAGAAATTTTATGGAAATCAGTGCTTAATTTCAGTTTAAAATTATTTGCATTCTGGTCAACATTTCCTATTAGATATCAAGTAAAACAGGTACTTAAGTGAATGTTTATTCAAGACTTTATTGTTTTGCCCAAAATATCTGTTGTATAGACTTATCTTTCAGTACAAACTGCAAGAATTTACATTTGGATGTACTTTGTCAAATGGACACTCTTAACATGCTTGGTGTGTTGTCATAAATGGTTTTGCCCATGAATGGAGGAAAAACAGCCGAGAGAATGTCTTCCAGTTATTTGGAAACAAACACAGCAACCAGTAAGTGGCAACAAGTGCTTGAATCTCAGTGTTGTACCACACACTGAACCATGGCTTGTGTATTGGGACAATAAGCTATTCACAAAAGCTTTACAAGTTTCCTGGTAGGAGATTGAAGGGGAGGCAATAAAATGGAAACATAGTATATATAACGCATTAGCAGGCTGAGACAAATTCCTTTTGTAGTATACTGCTCTGAGAATTTTTCTGAAAATCAATAAAACATAGATTGGCGTAGAAAAACAAATTTTTCTGAGCATTTCCTGCTAAATGCTAGCATGTTGCATTCCTTTTTCCCATGCATCAGGTATCTTAGAATACTTTCATTAAAGAGCCACGCTATAAGTGTTTAGGTACTGCATAATAACCCAACAGTATAGATTTGTGTTTATAATATACCAGCTGGTGGTATTTATAAAGGTCTCTCTGATCTGTGTTGATTCATAATACAGTGACTTTGTCATGCTGCTTAGTCTTCAAGGTGTTACTATCATATGAGAAGGGAAAAAACAGCTTTCAGGATAGTGTCATGCTTCATAAGTCTGTTATTTAAATGCTTGGTATTCTAAATAGCCTTCGTATTGAAAAGTTTTAAGAGTTAATTCAGAAACTCCCTGTGAACCAGCATAGATGCTTAAAAGTTCATAGTCCTGAAGAGGAAAACAAGGAAGATATTGGCAAAGACACTCACTCTTATTAAAACTGAGCGAGAACACCACACCAACATTTGTGTTACAAGAACCTGTTGTGTTTATCGTTTGCTCATTTAAAAAAAAAAAAAAAAAAGAAGAAAGTTTCAGCTGCTCTATCCAATATACTTCAGAGATTTCTTGAATCTGAAATGTCATCTTTGACAGTCAAACTTCAGAGAGGAAAGATTTATTAAAATGGTTCGGGTGAATCACCAAGTGAAATCTCTGATTATGCCCACGGCAGCGTAAGCACAGTCATTTGCCTCCTCGTACATTATTTTATTATTTATTTCCAATGTTTAGCAAACTTAGTGGAAATCATTTTGAAAAAATAGCAGATGAGTTGGGAAATGTCATCTTGGCTGCCCCGAAGCGTTGGCCTTATGACCTGGAGCTTCTTGCATGAGTTTGTGCACTGAAAAGAGGCAGAAAATTCTCCTAAGCTGACCCAGCTGCTCTCAGGGGGGCTTTTCTCAGATGGCTACCGGCCTCTGTCCCACTGCTTTAAAATGCCTGAGTCGGTCAGAGGGTGAGAGAAAGAATTGACTCAAGGATCTCACCTTAAGTGCAGCCCCTTGGAGAGGCTGGGGCATCCTGGTGTCATTCACAGCCCCTGAGGCTCAGACAAGCACCATTTGGCTTCTGTTCCCCAAATGTTCATGTTCTTAGATTGGCAAAGATTTCTCATGAGATGATGCTAGAAGCTATGCAGTTTGTAGACTCAGATGTGGTATGAACATACATATATTTATCTGTTTTAAAAGTATGTTGTAATAATAATTTGGATCCAATTTTGGAATGACAAATTCTTTGAAATATGTATAGTCTTTGTATGACTTGTAAACCTACTAGTTTGTAAGGAGTTTTTTTAGGCTGCAACTAATACAGGAGACAAAAGAACAATATATGTGTAAATGAAAACAAAAAAAGCTTTTAAAATTAGTGCCTTAAAAAGTAATTATAGGAAGAGTTAGCTGTAGAAGTTCTCCTGGAATTCAGTACTAATAATTAAGTTAGGAAAAATTAGGTATCTATGACTTATTATACATCTAGATATAACCTATCTGTACCACCTGTTTGGTAGAAGAGGCTAGCACAGTACAGTTCCCTCAGACTGTAATAGGTACTTAAAAACCTGAGGTTTTTTTTTCCTTCAGAAAACAACCACAGGAAAGTTGATCTGTCTTAACAAGTCTACAACTCATTTCTATTCAGGAACTCAGCTGCTCCTCTGACCAAAAATAATCTACATTTTGCCTGTGATTCCTACACTTAAAGGGGAGTGAAAATAATTCTAATTTACCTTAAGCATTACCAGAATAATTCTTTGAATAATGCCCACTATTTGTGAGTAAAAACAGTGGGATTGTGTACTTAGAGCTTGTGCTCCATCCAGTGCAAATTTCACTACTATCACAAGCTCCTCCACTGCTTTCCTTGGGTAACTGATGTACTACATCTTTGCCAAAAAAATTTAGGGCATCTTCTTACTTCCACTTCTGACATTTCTGTCAGAGAAAATTCACCTGCTCCAAAACTGTGAAATCATCCTTTGCACCCGTATTTAAGGAATTTAATGCCTGCAAGCTGGAAAGCCAATATTAGCTTGGTTACTGTGGTAACAGACTCATTTTCAGCAGCCTGTAATGAACGCTGCCAGAAGCAGGGCTGCTATTCTTGAATTTTATTTATGTAAATGTGTTTGAAACACTTTTTTCCCATGCTACATCTGCTGCTAATAATCTCCAGGTATGAAGGTACTTGTATTTGATTCTTTCTCATAAAGTTTGAATTTCAGTGGGACTGTTCATTTGGGTGAGGTTAAAGTAAACTCCGATCCTTTTGAGAACTCTGGCCTATCACCCCAATTAATACTGTACCCAAAGCCTACCCTCAAAACTGTCTGCTGCTCTGTTTTACAAAAGCTTGTCGATTAAAAGACCTTATGACTTCTTGTTTTTTACTCACATTTTTGAGACAGAGAAGGAGCCTGCTCTCCAGTGCCTTTGAAACTGGGTATATATCTCAGTTTAATAATTCTGTTGTTGAAGACAGGAACATTGTTTCCCGGATTTCTTGTAAAGTAATAAGAACTCTTAAATCACATCACAAAAACATTAAAAGGATTGTTCAACATTTATAAAACTGCCAGTACCTTTATGAGAAGCTTTGTTCCCCCTCCTCAGTGCTTGGGTCTCTTCGGAATTAAGTTTTCACAAATATATTATTTAAACACATTTATCTATTCTGAAAAGCAGTGTACCAAGGCTTGCTGGCCTGCTCTCCTTTGTCTTGTCCCTTGCCCTGGCTGCTTTGGTTGCATTAAGGGGAGACAGTCTTACTACTTCCCGCTCCCCACTGCATGAGATCATCAGATTTTTTTATTAAGTTTATTCATGCTAGAACCTAGAGACAAAATTCTCTAGGCATAATCGCTTTGAAACAAGAAACGAATATGTTCATAATCAGAAATCAAAACAGTACACAGCTTAAAACACTGGAAGAAAAAAAAAATAGTATTTGCTGACCACTAAGTCTTTCTTACAAGGACTAACTTATTTTCACTACAGAAAAGCTGAATAAGGCAAATAACATCAGCATAATTGTCAGAGCCATCGTTACTTTTCGATATAGGAACAATACGTCAGGGGATTTAGACAAACATTAGAGAAAGTTAATGGTGGGAGAACAATGAAGGAATTAAATAGAGATTAAATTAGGTCATTGCAGATGCACTCTGGAGAACACTTCCCAGCCTGAGACCAGTAGCTTCCCAGCGAACTCAGACTGACACCAGCCTTCCTTTCCGAGGGAGGGGAGGTTGGAGCTAATAAGACAGCTCACCACAATTACTCAGTCTTTCAATAACAAACCTACCAGCAGTGCCAGTACTACCACCATATAAAAATTGAATTTCAGCACGGTGGTCTCCAGGGTCAGCCGCAGCTCACCCTCTTTCACAGAGCTGTACTTCTCCCAGAGTTTGTGAGTACAGTCTCTGGAACAGACTGAAGCAGCCATGGCCGGATTGCAACATTTAAACTGTGCTTGTTGTCACAGTATGATACTGACTAAATTCAGGTTTTGTGTTCAGTACAGGGGTGCTCTTGTCTCACTCTCTTACTTCTCACCTGGAATGAATCTTTTAACCTTTTTTCCTTTGTTCTACTCCATGCAAAAGTTAACAATGTATTAATTTTACCAGAGACATGCAGGTGATTTAAAGAAAATTAAGCACCTCTTTTTTATTCTGCAATCATTGCCTATTTTACAAAGTGCTGCTACATATTTGTTAGAAACATGGATCAGACATCTTATTTCCATTTTAAGTTTTCTGTCTGAAAGGCAAAAATATTTACCAAACAGTCTTTTTCTTATCTGGGAGGAATTTTAGCAGATATTAGAGCTGCGAGTTGCCCAAAACTCCTCAGCTACTTTAGGCTGGGCTGTAGCATGTGTGGATTAAGGATGCTAAACAGCTATTATATTTAGCTTTCTTCCAGAAGGTGACGTTTGCTGGGGACAGGTACACAGGTTCAGTGATTTGGCATGGCTGGCACTGCAGCAGACGGAGGTTGATGATCTGGAGGGAGAATGACCTGTGGTAGCTCCCGTGTCCCTACAGCAGCTGATTTGATCGCACGCTTGCTCTGGAAAAATACCATTGTCTACTAGCTCAAACAGCTTTTAAAATACATAGAATAGTGTGTGGTGATCTGTTTCCTTATTTAAGGCAGAGGAATGATGGGTATCAGCCTGAGAGAGCCAGCAAAGCTCTGTAATAAATCGTTGGTGAGAAGAGAGGCCAAACAGGTATTTCATGTCCACATGGAAAACAGCAGAAGAAAATACATCAGCAGTACCTTCTCTTGGAGAGACCATGAAAAGAGCAGGGTGAACAGATGCCTCCAGCTCTTGCAGGCTTTTGCTAATTTATCTGATCACACTGTTCAGGATTAAATCTGCTCGCAGACCTTCACACGAGGCGAGTCTCTGCTCACTCTGCACACACTCCTTCACTGGCCAAGGGGACAATGTCCTGAACTGACAGGGCAATCAGGAGCTCCAGCTCCTGTATTTTTGTTTTGCTGACGATGCTATTGTCCTGCACTGCCGACACAGACCGACCGTGTAAAGCTGTGACTGAATTGCAGGAGGTAGTTTCCCATGCAGTGTCCCAGAGACGAAGAGGCTGGAGCAAGGCAGGCTCCAGGCCTGTGTTGCTGCTTCTTTATTGAGGCTAGTTTTGTTTTTTGTTCAAAATTTCAAAATTCACTAGGAGACAGTGCACAGTCTAATCTTGCTCTGTTGCTTCCACAGCCTTGCAAGTCTGCATTGTATTGCACATAAAAAGCCAAAAAACTGCATTTGGTGTGTGATTCCCCAGGCAAGCAAGCTCTCTGAAAGCTCGCTGCTGCTAGTATCAGAGGTGAATAGGTGGTGAAATTCATGTTGTAAATTATGCTGTTTTCTACTCAAAACAGAGATTTGGATTAGGTTGTGAAGAGAATAGGGAGTTGTTTTAATATTCTGAAATATTTAAAATTTGTAACAATCTGTAAATTGTTGTTCTTCAGGAAGTATAAATATCTTGGGGGGGATAATAGAAATGTTTATGGTAAATGTGTTTGAAAATTACGATTTCAATACAATCTTCTACGTAATTGTTGGAGCTTACCATGTGATTAATGCAGTCTTGATGAGGAACTGGGATAAGGGAAAGAAAATAAAGATGCTTCTCTTTACCTGTGTGCATTAATAGAATATTGATGTGTTCTTAGTAGGCTATTTCTATTTCCCTCCTGCTGCCCATAGGAAAGCACTTCAGAGAACAACTAACAACATTTGACTTTCCTTCGTATGTTGTTTTACATGTTTTGCAGTAAATTAACTGATTTTTCCAATACCTCTTGCAGTTAGCTGTTTTGACTCCACAGCTAAAGTGCAGTCAAACCAAGCATCACAGCTTCTTTTCCTTGACAGGAGAGCAAGGGAAGAGTTTGTTTCCTTGTAATAAATTAAAAACAGATTGTGCTTGTTTTCTCATTTCAAATCCCTGAGTCACTAGTGGGAATGAAAGGGTTTGATACTACTGGTAACGCTGTGATTTATATTGAGCAAGGGAAAAACTGATATTTTTGCAGTGATTTTTCTCCTTTGGGTCATTGGTAGCAAGAAAGCATGTGGTTTGTATTCTTTTTTTTTTTTCTTGTTTGTTTTTAACTGGTATTGATAGAATCCGCTCAGCACTGAAATCCATTTCTCCCACGTCACTGCTGTGGGTGTCAGGATGACCCCAATCAGAACTGGCCTGAATAAATCTGTGTCTATTACAGTCATGTCTTCAATTGCTCTGCTGTCATCATGTAAATAGACATCTACATAGGCTTCTTTCTGCTTTAGTATTTCTCATGGACACAATTTATTCCTAAACACCCTTGCTTTAAGCAAATAGTATCAGGTGTTCTCTGCATTCACCACTGGTCATGACTCCTGCCAAAAAGAAGCACCAATGCTGAATCCTGCTGGGTCATCTAGCTGGGAACATTTGATCTGTGGGGCACTGTAGCATGAGAGCCACCTCCAGGGTTTCACTGCACGTTTACAAGGCACTGGGGCGTGCTTATAGTTTCTAGACAAATGTCCAAGAGTAGGATAACTAGTCATAGAAGTACTAGTGACATATTGCAAAAACAGCACAGTGTGAAAACTACAATTACTTCTGGGTACAGGTAAGAAATTTGCATGAGTATCTGCCTCCTGCGAGGTTCAGAGCCCTCTGTCTGCGGTGACATATGAGTGTGCTCTGTTGCTCTGGCTGCCCAGCTTCACCTGAAAATTCGTCTCACGAACACCAAAGTATTTCCCTGTCCTGACAGAATGAGTTGTGCAACCAGCAGTTTCATCACAAAACCTCACTGCATTACAACAGCCTGTGATCATAACTAATACCAGCCCATAAGAAGTTTACAGGAACAGCTGTAATATTTTAATTCAAATAGGGAAGGGAAGGGAAGGGAAGGGAAGGGAAGGGAAGGGAAGGGAAGGGAAGGGAAGGGAAGGGAAGGGAAGGGAAGGGAAGGGAAGGGAAGGGAAGGGAAGGGAAGGGAAGGGAAGGGAAGGGAAGGGAAGGCAAAAGGTGGCAGTTTTTGATATTACCGATTCCTTGTATTTCTCGTTCTCCTGGATGAAGAATTCCATCATGGTGACACAGAACAGTCATGCTGTTTATTTCAAAAGCTGAGGGCGCATATTTGTAAGCAACAAGGATAAACATTTAATTGTCAGCAGTAAGGTTTCCATTACAAACAAACTATTGAAAGAAGAGAACTAATATTCCTTTATGAGTAAAGCTTTTCCTCCCTAGTTCAAGGTTTTCTGGTGATAATGCAGTATGTATTTAAAAAGCAGTAATAACTTGAAGAAAAAGATAATTTAATATTAATACATTTCCTAATGAGCTTTATGCCATAGGGAAATTGAGCCTAGAAATGGGAATGATTGATAAGAGACTGTTGTATTTTCTCTACCAAATGAGAAAAATGAAATATGTATGTAAAAGACCCTAAAACTGGGACTTAATTAAAAATAGGGTAATTTTGCTAGAAGGCATTTGCTTCCTCCCTCTGCTGTTTGTTTTATTTTAGGATGTGTTCCACAGTTTGCACCCTCACCTTCTGGAACTTGTACATCGCTTTAAACCAAATTGCTATACAGCATATTTAGTGCTTTCAGTATTAATACCAAGCTATATTAATCATCTGAATTTCTACTAGTATGCAGTAAGTAGCTTAAAGGAATACTAACTCAATCAAATCTGCTATTTTAAAAATACTATATACAAAGAAAGTAGGGTATTTTAATCAGTTTTAGTCATCTTAGTATGATTTTGGTTTTTTGTTGTGCTGTTTCTGAGAGAAGAGGATCAACTGCAGCCAACCATTCGGGAAGAGCTGCAAAGTTCTCAGTGTGCAGACCTTCCTCTCAAGCTTATTTCAGGCTTTTTTGGGTCCTTCTAGGGCTTGCGACAGATTTTGGTTCAACATGATGGCCAGTAGTATGTGCACATGGTGATGTGCATCTCATGTTTTAGTAGTGTTACTTGTAGTAGTGTTCAGGAAAGACATTGAAGTGCTGGAGCGGGTCCAGAGGAGAGCAACACGACTGGTGAAGGGACTTGAACATAAGACCTATGGGGAGAGGCTGAGGGAGCTGGGGTTGTTTAGTCTAGAGAAGAGGAGGCTTAGAGGTGACCTCATCACTCTCTATAACTACCTGAAGGGAAGTTATAGCCAGGTGGGGATTGGTCTCTTCTCCCAGGCAGTTAGCAATAGGACAAGGGGGCATGAGCTTAAACTCTGCCAGAGGAAATTTAGGCTGGATATTAGAAGGAAATTCTTTACAGAGAGAGTGGTCAGGCATTGGAATGGCCTGCCCTGGGAGGTGGTGGACTCGCCGTCCCTGGAGGTTTTTAAACTGAGATTGGACATGGCACTTAGTGCCATGATCTAGTAAATGGACTAGAGTTGGACCAAGGGTTGGACTCGATGATCTCTGAGGTCTTTTCCAACCCAGTTGATTCTGTGTGATTCTGTGTGATTCTGTGTATGCTTTGTCACTAGCTTATTTGCTTTTGATTATTTTTATTGATCTGACTTTGTATTACTAAAAGCAATGCTGACTTTTGCTATTCTAAAGCAAATACCTCTTATGAACTGGTTCAAAAATATGTTGGCATATGATCAGCTGAAGGGCAATCACCACTGGCATGCTGTGGGAGCATGATGGTTCTTCATGCACGTTCTGCATGATTCCTGGCCCAGATTCATGCTGAGAGGAGGAGGGAGATGAAGACTGAGGTCCTCTCAGCCACACGTGGCACCCAGACTTATGCCTTGCAGCACAATGATGGCTTCTGCTCTGGCCAGGGTTGGGCTCACTTTTATTCTTAGGTGGTTACCTTGGGCATTTGCTTCCTTCAGACTGATTATGGTTATCTAAAGGCAAGCATGGAGACAGTTATATGTAACTGTTAAAATTACTCGTTCAACCTAAAGGTTGGGGGATTGGACTAGATGATCTTCTGAGGTCCCTTCCAATCCCAAACATACTGTGATACTGTGAAAGGTTCATCTAACTCTGTATGCTTTCACTCAATAACAGGTATTTCGGGAACAATAAGAATGGGGTGGGCAGGGAGGGATAATTTTTCCAGCAAGTAATTTTCTGGTGACAGGCGGTTGAGAGGTTTCCAGAGTCAGAGGCAGTATATTTGGGTTTAATTTGTCTCAGATTGTTTGCCTGAGAACTGGTCAAATAATTTTTGCAGCCTGTTCACTCCTTGATACATCTACAGTATCCAGTGAGAAAGATCTTGACCACATAATTTTCTTTCTTTCATACTTGCCCTCTCCCAGCTTCATTTGGTGTCACAGTTCTTTCTCTCTTTTTACCTTCTTTATGGTGCTTTTGAGTTTACAGAGAACTCTCATGCTCCCCACCCACAGTAGTATTGTTGTATAGGCTGAAGAATCCGTGTCTGTAAGACTTTGAACTAAAACAATTAAAATGCTGAAAATTTTCCAGCATTTTCCAATACTCTACAACAGAATTTATTCTGAACTTTCCTCCAAATCTAAAACACATTGTGGGGATGGAAGCAACTAGTGGCTAAGTTTGGGGATGTTTTTTTTTTCTTTTTCCTTTCCTTTCCTTTCCTTTCCTTTCCTTTCCTTTCCTTTCCTTTCCTTTCCTTTCCTTTCCTTTCCTTTCCTTTCCTTTCCTTTCCTTTCCTTTCCTTTCCTTTCCTTTCCTTTCCTTTCCTTTCCTTTCCTTTCCTTTCCTTTCTTTTCCTTTCCTTTCCTGCCCATGCCCTGTCTTTTCCCTTTCCCTTTCCCTTTCCCTTTCCCTTTCCCTTTCCCTTTCCCTTTCCCTTTCCCTCTCCCTTTCCCCTGCCCTTTCTTCTTCCCTTTCCCCTGCCCTTTCCCCTGCCCTTTCCCCTGCCCTTTCCTATATCAACTTTTTGCTGAATGCTGAATAATGCTTTTCCTCATTTTCTTTAAATGAAATGAAAAAACACAAACACCATCCAAAACCACTCCTCTCCCCTCTGCCCCCCCCCACCAAAAAAAAAAAAAAGGAACACTAACTATTCATTTTATGTAGACCTTCTTAAATTTCATTTTGCCTGCATATAGCTTAGATTTTTGGCTACATCATTAGGAAACAATAGAGCATTAGCTTTCATTTTGTAAGTGTGCATGTATGTATGAGTGTGCATGTGTAATAATAATTTTTTTCACCAGTTGCTATGGAAAACAGTATTGTGTGGTGAATCACACTTTGACTTTTGTTGAGTAATGTCGTTCTGCTTATTTTACAGTAAATTTAATTACAACTATTTATTGCAAAATAAAAATGTTAAGGAGTAGGACATATGCCTAAGTAGAGTCTGAATACACTTTTAAGATGGTGTCTTTTAGAGTTTATTGCATGATGTGTGGCATTTTTAATGTCACTTTATAAAGGAAAAGATACAAAATTCTTTGTAGTAAAAGTGGTATGTAGGAAGAGTGGGAGGGGTAGTTTCCCTGTCCATAGGACATGTTTGAGTTTAAATGCATTCTGTTCTGATCAGGACTGAGTGTTTGGAGATGAGCTGATAGGCATGTGCATTCATCACAAAATCGCTGATCATCCAGTTAAGACATAACTGCAATTTTTTGCTGTTTTACTACATTTAGTCATTGGACCCAAAAGAGCCTGATAATCAACATTCACTGGGCTATTGACACCAAGGTTAAAAAGTATCTCCTGTAAGTTTTTCAGCAAGTGAATCTTAAATGGGGTCTCCATATTCCAAATGTTGTCCTTGCTGGCGATGTTTTTTAAATATTACTTATCTGGGCTTTCTTTTTCCTCTTTTTTTTTTTTTTTTTTTCCTTTTCCTCTTCCCACTTAAAAAAAAAAAAAAAAAAAAATCAATTCCAGTGAAAAGTGACAAATGTGTTCCAGCCAAATATTTAGATTTGGCAAATCGTTATTTTGACATTTTTTCACATCTGGTCTCTCTCTCTTTTTTTTTTTTTTTTAAGAAAGTATCTCCCCACACTGGATGGAAGAATTGCTGATGAGCTGCTCTTAGATCATTAAGTGAAATATGCAGGAAGTAGGAGAAAGCTCCTAATTTCAATCAGTATTTTGGAGAAGGAGAAAAAATAGCTTAAATAAAAATAATAAAGACGAATGGGAAGTTGTCATAGCAGTGTTTTGCAAGTCAATTTATGGTAAATAAACATTTAAGGCTTCATTTTTTTTTTTATTCCTTATCCACTCAATTTAATGACCGTAACATCAAATCTGATTTATATAAGATTTATAAAAAGGACAAAATAAAACTAGAATCTGACATAACCATCTTCATGCCTATTTCTTCTTCTGCATTTAATTTTTATTTGTTAAACTTGTTTCCTGAAAACCTCAAAATTTGTATTTGTACTAAGAGACCAGAACTGTTCAAAGAGAATCATATTAATTGTTGCCTGTTAATTCTTTTTTACTTACGTATGATATAACAAATGCAGTGAGCAATTGGTGGTTATCCAAGTAGGGAATTTAAGTTATCTTTACACTTGTGACAGAGAAGCTAGGGTCATGAAAGAGGAACATGCACGTGAATAAAACAAAAAGCCCGTGGCAGTATCAAATGTGATGCAGCAACTAGACTGCAGAAAGCCTGTGACTTAATTTCATCTAGAGGGTAAGATAAATCCAAGATGTGAGACTTTTTCCTGCCCTTCACTTAAGGTAATAACTGTTGTTCAACACCAGAAAAAACAAAACAAAACAAAGCAAAACAAAACAAAACAGCATCACATTAATTTTCATTTTAATCTTGTTTTTGTCTTAATATTTTAGTCTTTTTACATTTTCTTCAGTGTCCCGTTCCATTTTTTAATCATATGAAACAAAGAGACAACAACAACAACAAAAAGTTGCCGTCATTATTTACCACCTGTCTTTGGATCTGAACATACTTGTCTTCACCTGGATTTTCTGTACAAAGCTCCAGGCTCCCTGTCCTCCTCCTGCATTGAACCTATCAAGTCTTTCCTTTATGATTCCTTAAAAAGATACAAAATATGTAAAGGATCGCAAATAGAGACTGGAGCTCTGAGTCTCGTGCATTCTAAGTTCCTGACCTTCATATGTTCTTCACATTACAGAAACACAGAACGTTAGAGATTGGAAGGGACCTCAAAAGATCATCCAGTCCAATCCCCCTGCTGGAGCAGGAACACCTAGATGAGGTTACACAGGAATGTATCCAGGTGGGTTTTGAGTAT
The DNA here is from genome assembly GCF_036013475.1 of Columba livia. NCBI lineage: Eukaryota > Metazoa > Chordata > Aves > Columbiformes > Columbidae > Columba > Columba livia. Next base: position 58,357,779 of record NC_088602.1, on the reverse strand, counting down.
CTCCAGAGAAGGAGACTCTACAACCCATCCTGGGCAGCCTGTTCCAGTGCTCTGTCACCCTCACTGAGAAGAAGTTTCTTCTCAAATTTAAGTGGAACCTCTTGTGTTCCAGTCTGAACCCATTACCCTTTGTCCTACCGGTGGTTTCTACCGAGAAGAGCCTGGCTCCATCCTCGTGGCACTCATCCTTTACATATTTGTAAACATTAATAAGGTCACCCCTCAGTCTCCTCCAAGCTAAAGAGACCCAGATCCCTCAGCCTTTCTTCATAAGGGAGATGCTCCACTCCCTTAATCATCTTTGTAGCTCTGCACTGGACTCTCTCCAGCAGTTCTCTGTCCTTCTTGAGCTGAGGGGCCCAGAACTGGACACAATATTCCAGGTGTGGTCTCACCAGGGCAGAGTAGAGGGGGAGCTCTCAGATGGCTCTCATGTATCTGATTTGTTTTGTGATAGCTATTGATGCTTGGTTTCAAGTCTTCAAATGTGGTATGTCTCAGTGGTTTGAGAGCAATTGGATTTCTTGTATCATTATTTTGCATTATTATTCTGATTACTTGTTTTGGCACAAACTGAAGTAAAAATTAATTTGAATAAAATGAAAAGAATGAAGCATTATGGAAATAGATAATTGTGATGCACTGAATATACCTTGAAAGCTCATGAAGTAAGGCAGACACAATTACTTGCATCCAAGTTAATCCAATGATGCATTATCTAGATTAACAGAACTTGTATTAATTAATCTGTAAATACAAAGAATAAAGATGATTACACAACGTAAATTCCCTTTTACCTTTATATGTTCAAGATCTTTCTGTTTTCTTATATATTTTTAAAGGCCTTTGTTTTTATGTGGACTGCCTAGACAATAGTTTTAGCAGTAAGTGTTATGTATTACTTCAGAACCTGAAAATAGCTGATCATACAATTTACTGATTTTTATGAGCATATGGTGTGGTTCTTGTTTTTAATCTCCAATTAAATTTCTCCAACTTTAAGTGAATAAAAAGGAGTGCTGATGAGTTTTATTTCTTTTTTTCCTTTTAACAGCCCTGGTATATATTGATCAGGATTGTTTCAAGTTTATGGTAGTATCAATGATACGTCTTGTGTTCCAAGTTATTGAATTTCTCAGGGCTGTCTTGTGTATCATAACATTTTGTAAATGTAATTGGAAAGGTGCAACCATTAGCTGCCTTAGGGTATTTTGGGGGTTTGTTATTCTATTAGTGCCTTTAAAAAACAAAATAGCTTGTTGAGCATTTCTTTTAGTTTCATTTATACTTTTTATTTATAATTATCTAGAAAAATTTAAATTTTTGTTGTTAGTGATAAAACTAAATAGCACTGTTAGAGAAAATTCAGATGGGCCAATGTGTGGAAAATAGCAAAAAGATGGTGAAGCAACATAGAGGTGGTGGAGTGTGGGTGCTTTCTTTCATTGTTTTGTTGAGTACCTTCCCCCAACACACACGTCAACTGAATCATAGCAGTTTAGTGGAGATGATGCTTTGAAGAAAGTTGTATGCATGGTCAATAGATTATTATCTTAATTTTATCACTCACATTATTTCAGGAATTCTGTATGGTAAAAAGTGCTGAATGACATGATATAGAAAATAGCTGTTCTTGTGAGCCAACAGCTGATCAAAAAGTTTGCAATTTCCAAAGATACATTCAGAAACCAGCTGAAAATGCCTTTTTTTTTTTTGTTATTGTTGTTAACTTTAACTTCTGAATGCTTCTGTTTTATGTACATGTCATTAGACAAGTCAAGCAAGTCTGCTGTGCTTTTGCTCTAACAGAGCATCTGAAAGTTGTTAGCTCGTTTACTTCTTTGGGTAAATGTTTGTCTTCAATAGATAGAGTTCTTTGTTTTGTCCATTATGTCTCAGAGGATTAAAAACAATGTTTTATGTCAGAAATCTGCAGAAATCTGATTATTGTATTGATGCAATCATGTGCATACATACATCAATTAAAAAAAAAATCATTACAGTCTATCCTTCTCAAATGTTTTAAGTTTCTAATAATACTGCAGATAAATAAGTACCAGTTTCTAAAGTAGCCATGATGGGTTTTTTTCAGAGTCTAACCAGAGGTCATAGATACATTCTGCTAAACCTCTGTCTATTGAACTTGTCCAAAGACATAGGATTTAACCCAGATATCTCTCTTTCATAGTACCTTTTCTTGTTAAGGCTGCAAATTGTGTTCCAGGCATATTCAACCTTGTGAAAATATTTTAGACATTTGAAACAAATTATGGATGAAAATAATTTTTGCTTGTCGTGCTTTTTCCTCTGACTTTGCCAAAAAGCAGTTGAGCTGAGTTGTCAGAAAAGTTGGAAGTCATTTTGGGTGTAAGTAGCTATATAAACTGTCAAGAGCATGGGCTTCCAGAACAGCATGTGTTTTACTGCAGTAGAAAGGCCATTATATACTATACACCTTAAGTACACAAAGGACAATGTGCTTTCTCTTATGTGCACACTCAGAACAGCCAGTAAAATACTTCTTTTATTATTATTTTTTTTTAATAATTGCAAAATACTCATTTGTAAGTAACACCTTTGAAGTTATGTTATAAGTGGCAAAAACCTATGAAGCTTTTGAAAACACAGGAAAAATCTGGTTTTGAGGACTGCTTTCATGATGGTATTTACATGTTTTATATTTACAGAAAATACAAAAAATATGTGTAGATATTTATAGAAAATCTAAAAAAAATCTTATTTTACCACTAGTAAAATAAAAATATGGGGCTTTTTTTTAGGTGTTTTCTGGATTTTTTTATTTTAACCATGATTAACACCTTTCTGTTCTACCATCTCATCCCTTCCTGTGTTTTCTTTATACATAAATATATATATATATTTCACAGCTAGAACTGCGCAGGATTGTTTTATATTCAGTGTTGTATTTTGAGGAAAGTAATCTGGCTTTGTTCCATAGATTAGTAGATAAAGTGCTTTCTGCACCTTCTCATAGTAACTGCATTCCTGCATGACCTATAGGAGATTGGCCTCTTGATTCTTCTGTTCATGTATTGTTGTACATAGATGAGTAAATGCAAGTTTGAATTTCTGTGGGTTTTCTTCATTCAGCACTATATAGGTGTAAATGAACTGTTTAACTGCATAATACTTCCATTACATGAAAGAAAACAAGATCACATGCATTTTTTGGAAGCTTTTTATAGTTTTCCTAAAAATGTTTAATAATTTCTATTTAATAACTTTCTCTGAGGTTATTCCAAAGTTTTATTAACTGAAATTAATCCTCTTAAATATGTAGAGGATCATGTCTCAATTTTTGCTCCAGTGTTAAAGTAGATGAATCAAAACTACCCCATGTAACAATGTACCACAGATCCAGCAAGGCAAAAGTCTGAGGTGCCAAATTCCATGGATTAGTGAATAAAGAGGTAAGTATACTTACATATATAAATTTGTCTTTTGACATGCCTTGTATTTCTTTACCATCATAGCATGCAAGTCTTTTGTTGCTTGCGTGTGATTGTTTTTTCCCCATTTCTGGAGCAAAGATACCAGGCACAGGGGTGTACGAAGTTGTGTGTCTGCAGCTAAAAAAGAGGCTGGAAGAGAACACAGAGCAAACTCTGCACTTGCACAGCCTGTTGTCATTTCCAGCCTCTTGAATTTATCATTGGTACTTCCTGTTATTCCAAACTATGTTATCAACAGCACTTTTATTTTGGTGTTTCCAAGTTTATTTGATATCAGTAACCATCTCTCCATTTCTCAGAGGCAAAAACACCAGTTAACATGAAAATGCAAACATTATGCTGGCAGTGCTGAAGTTATAATATTGCTTATAGTGCTCTTCTAAACTATATCACAGTCCCCACATGAGTGGCATATAAATGACATGGTTACCGTTGAAGACAAATAGTGATTTACTGCTGCGTGCAATGGTGCTTTCACCCATTGTGGGGAGTAGTTGGATGTTGTGTTGGTTTTCTGAAATACCATAATGCACCTGAAATGTTTCAGACTGAATGCTAGAGGAATAATAATATTGAGTCACAAAACTGAAGGTGGGGAAAGCTAGAAATATAGATAAAATTGCACATGGGAATTGTTGGTATTATCCAGGAATTGACACTTGAATTTAGAATACATTATGTATCACTTCCTCCATAGATATTTCAGCTAATATGTATTTCTGGACAGGTGGTTGCGATAAATAATGGTTGCAATTCCAGAGAACCTATTACACTTACCAACGCTGTTCTCTTTAAAACATTATTTACAGAGTATAATTAACCTCCTGCCTTTTCTTGTTCCTGCTGCATGCGAGTGACTGGAACAAGTAGCTCTGTTATAATTACCTTCTTGCACTCTCTTCCCTCTCACTCATCTTAAACATTTTATCACAACTTTCACTTTTTTATATTTCCTATATTATTTGCAAAATTTTAATTTTATATTAACTTTACAAGAGTCAAAGACAATCATTTTGTTTGGACGTAGCTGTCAGAAATTTGAGGGACTGAGGGACTTATGCAGAGGTTTACCCTCTCGTTATTACAAGCAGCATAGCTATCCATTTTTTTAATCATTCCAACATCAGCAACTGATATTTTTCTTCTTCTCTACTACTCTTCTGAGAAAGATGTCCTACAAAATCACCAGGCTGATATTTGAAAGATGTTTTTTAATTCCACAATTAGTTTTCTTCTCCATAATTTGCATTCATGTTTTCTTCAGCAAATTCCATTTTAATTTCATCTTGAAGGAAAGCTTAAAAGTTACCATACTTTTGAAATATCATTTTTTTTCACAAAATTAAGTTCTTGTTTTCTGGAAGAGTAACTACACTGTTGATTTGAATTTAAAAACAGCTCCTCAGATTTATTTTTTTTTATAGAAGTGTTCAGGCTTCCCACATTCCTCACAGGGTACAATTCTTAGTGCAACACACAGTTCCAGCCCAAAACAAAGAGCATTTATGCTGTCTCTGCAAGAGAACACATCTTAAATATTTTGCTTGAAAATGAATGTCCTCTGTAAAGTCTTTTCATGTGGCAAAGGTGGCAATTCAGTGCTATTATTTTGCCTGAGATTGCTGGGCATCTTCAGATTTGTGTTCCCATCTCTGGTTTCTAAGAAAGACTGAGAGACTGAAAAAGACCACATATGTGGGAGGGGAGAAAGGCAAGAAAGAAATTGGTTCTAGAGCTTGATAAATAAGATGCAAAATCTGTAAAAGGGCAGAAGGATGAAAGGCAAGGGGGTTATGAAGACAGCAAATAGGACAACAGTCATACCCTCAACCCATCATAAAAAAAACGGTGAAAACCGAGTAAAGAGCTTGTTAACAAAAATGCTGTTCCTGCATCTCTGATAACCCTTCATCACCGTGGAGGGGGGAAATCCTGATAGTGATGTGAAGGACAGCTGTGGCCAGGACCCCAGATTTGGCTGACAATGGGTGGGTCTGACTTCTGTTGTCTTAGTGCCATTTGCTGGGTCGTTGCCTGACACTAAGCAGCATCAGGGCAAAGTGCAGCATGGGCTAAACTTTCTAATAACTGCTGGTCTATATGGAGAGTGAAGGAGAGGTATGGGCAAAAAAACACTGAAGCTCTGGAGGACAACAATGCTTTTTACCTGTGAAAGTGGTTCTAGACGATGGTCAATCCAGCTGCAAGGCAGTGGGATCATACCAGGTTTTGGAGGCGAGGCTTTTAAGGACTTTACAGGGATGCAAAATATTCCATGATTAATAGTGTTTAATAATTTTGTATTCTGGAGGATGCTCAGGAGTGGCAGATTAAGTGGTTGCTGAGCAGAAATATGTCTGACTTGTTGTACCCCTTGGATTCTTACTTTTACCCCCTCATAATGCCAGAGATGATAACTGGAAACAAGTTATTTTTTGTGTCTTTTCCCTCAAATGACATTGGACAGTGAACACTTGATATCTATTTTGGAATCTGACCAGTAGGAGGACTTTATAATATATGAAGTAAATGTTCTTATGAGATGAAGAATTTTAATGTCTCCTTTTTTCTTCTGATTGCTATTTTTCATGTGAGATGGAATACTGTAATTGTAGACGTCTTGTTTATATCACATGTTTTCACCAGAATGAATAACTAAATATTTTTTTCACTTTGTTCTGAGAACAGGAAATATTTATCATCTGTGTAGTTTTCACTCTATAGGAAATTGATTCATTCTACAGTAAAAATATATATTTTTGAAGCTTCATTAAAGAACTTGTAATTTTGCTTTTCATAGTAACAAAGCAAGAAGTACTCTTTAAGGGTCATTCAATGGGAAGAATGTTACATAAAATAAAATAATCTGCACTCTGGGTTTTGTTTAATTAGGATTTTTTTGGGGTGGGGTTGAGGTGCTTTAAATGAAAATAAAAAGAGATATCCCTTCCAGTCTGCATCCCGGTAGATTTTCTTAAAAAGGTAGGATGAATTCAAGCCCAGCAAGTGGTGGAGAGAGCAATTATGAAAGCTGAAGCTGTATGTACAGAAGAAAACATTTTGTGAATATTCCTTGGCATTGCTCTGTAAAGTGCACTTAGCATAGTGAGAAATGTGGCCAACAGTCAAATTCTTCAAATACAGAAAGTTCTCCTGGTAGCTAATAAAAATATTATCTGACAAGCTGTTGAAGTCCTACTGGCTTCAGAAATACCACATAAAAGGCTTTTTAAGGCTGAAGAGGTTGTATTCACATGCTTCAAGTGACTTAACATGTGGTGGTTTCACAGTGGGCTGTTAGTCCCATGCGGGAACACTGTGTCCAGAAGTTTTATCCTTCTTGGACATGCAGTCTCCTTCAAGTGTGGCAGCATCATCATTCTATGTCAATAACAGCTGATTTCCTCTTGTCCTGATTGAGGAACAGCCGATTTGTTACTCTTCCTGCTGCCAGCTAAGAGGGACATTTTCTCAGGAAGAGGAATATCTTATTGCTTTCTTTTTTCTATTTTTTTTTTTTTAAGTCAGCCCCTTTATCCTTAATAGTTATCAAATAACTTCCTAGCACTATGCAAAAGTGTCAATAAAGTTTGGAAAACCTAATTTGAACTAGAACTTAGTGAAAAATTACTAACTAGGTAGAATTTGGAAGCTTTCTGTTTTCCAGAGCCAAAGATACTAGATCATAACAGAATAATTTAACTATATTTTACACTGCATTATTAAAGGTGCTTAAATCAAGAGAATGTGCTGAAGCTGAGGCCTGTTATGCAAACTATTGATTAAGCTGAAATACTGGTTGGAAAAAAAACTAGTTCATTTATAATTTTAAATTTGCAGTTGAGTAAAATAATTAAATTCCTAAAATCTGGATGAACTATTTTCTGTAACTCTGTGGTCTGCTGCCTTTTGATTTTCTTAATAATTATGTGTTAACCATGATGATACATACTGAATATCCATCCCTGTGACGATTTGTAATACGAACCTACAGCAACCTTTATCTTAGTATAACTCCTTGCATATGTGTAAGTACAGAAGTTTCTTTGAATCAGCAGGAGTGGTGGTGGTGGTGAGATTTAGCATGTAAGATGTTAGTTAAAATTCTCAGCTGTTCTTCAGTGGTGATATTACTCTTCTGCTAAGTTGAAGTGTTGGATGTCGTATGCCTTCATGTTACAAAAATAAACTCCTCATTCTTAGGGATGTGTATGTAATTGGTTGACTACAGTCAGATCACTCAGAAAAGAAAAATGTTTATTTGTATTTATTTGCATAATATTTATCTTTCATGTTTTTAATCGCCTATAAAGTTGAAGACATTTGGCTTCTGATTTTTTACCTAAAATATTCAAGCTCATGTGATTGAGATGTCTATGTTATTAAATTAGGCATTTTCATTTTTGGACAGTATGATTTTTTTCCAGGTTACTTTACATCTTTTGAGATGCAAATGGTAAAACACAGCTGTTCATGTTATTTTCTAAACCAGCTAAGACTGTCAGGGGTTTCTTGAACTTGAACTCAAACAGCTAAGTTGTGAAGTACTGAGAATCCTCCAGACTTTGCAAGGAGCTCTTCAGTTTGCAGGACCTGCCTCCCTGAGCTAAGAAATGCACATCCACTTCCAGGCAGCACCCAGTGCTGCTTCCCTTGAACTGCATGACAGTTGCATTGTTCAGGGATTAATTTTCCTCTCTCGTGATTGCATAATGCTGGGTTAAATCCAATTTTGAGTCCTTACCTGTGATCAGAATATTCCAAAATGTTTCTGGGATAGCATCATAAACCTGAACGTTTGAGCAGAGTAATGGATTTTTCCCTAGTTGATTGGGCATCAGTCACTTGCAGAAATTTGAAGGAGACTGTGGGTTGTGTGGCCTGGGATTTCTCTGGTTATCAGCTTTCAGAAAGGTCAGAAACAGAGATTACAGTTGTACTTAAAAAAATCTGTCCTCTGCTCCTCTCAGGAAACTCCATTAAGAGAATAGAAGGAGACACTTCTTGCTTCAGAAACTCTTGGCAAGTGGTGACAGGTCCCGCTTGGGTGGGTTTAGGGGAGGCAGCATTACAGGGCAAAAGGATCTCATACATCTTGGGGTTCACTTATGGGCATATGTGCAGCCCGCCTTTGGGCAGCTTTGCTGCAGCAAGTGTGTGATGTAGATGATTTCTCTGTTGACTGATACGAAATAAAATTTTGTTATGTTTACCTTATTTGTCAAGAAGTTTTGAGACTCTTTGAGGTGGAAATCCATTACTTTTTTTTTTCTTAACACTAGACCTGAGACCTGTGAAAAAGTTGGATGTGAAGTCAGATTAAATTATTCTGTTTTGAAGGACAACTGGTTAGGAAATCTAAATCTTCAGTCTAAGTTAATAAATTGTTTAACCCAGATGACTCTTTTGTTGCACATCAATCATGTTTTATTCACTTGGTAAATATACTTTCATTTTTAGTAGCTCTGAGTACACAGAAGTGAGCAGATTCTTGCCTTGTATCTTAATTCTATTATGTCTTACACTGTCCTTCCTTATTATTTCACAAATGTAAAGAAGATGCATAGTAGGCTGGATCTTTTTCCACCCTATGTGTTTGCAGACCTGGAAATCATGCTAAAGAATGTATTTGAGGTTCAGCCTAACTCCAGTACCATTAAGGTATTTTAATTTGGTATGGGAGAAGATTTGGTTTCCTGAACTATATTTTTCTTTCTCTGAAACACCAGCAGGATACTTCAATCTTATCTAGCTATCAAAATAAGACATCAGCTTTTTTCGAAGATGCTAAGTATGTCAGTTGCTAGGCATTTTGGAAAATCTCTTTTAGGTACCTGAACGGAAGCTGGGCCATTAGAAAAATAATCTACAAAGCATGTGTTAATGGCCCTTCATGAGGCTTACATGTAGAGGAGATAGCTCAGTGTTCATTTATTCATTCACCCATTGGAGAGCTCTAGTAGGACTCAGTGAATGTGCACAAATCTAGTCTGTAATCACTAGTCTTACACAGCAAGTTACAACAACTCACAAAGAGTAAGTCATACTTACTGTAGAAAGAAGGGACTTTAAAAAGTACGGGAGATAGGTGGGTACTTCATTTTCTGTGGCATGTGCAGTTTATTTTTCTTTCCTTTTGAACCGATTCTTGAGATTTTTCAGTAAAAGAACCAAGACTTTTAAAAACATAAACAGATTAGGAAATAAACAAGACATTTGTCATTCCATACCGTGTGCTGGACCCATAATAGTTGCTGATGTAAGTTGGGTACCACTCAACAGCTGTCTGATATGCAGACTGGACAAAATGCCAGCCCTGAATTCAAGCTGTTACAGCCCAACATAATGTGTTCTTGTTGCTTTAGCACATAATAGTCTTTGCAGAAAAATTTAATAAGCAATGCACTGAGGGGATATAATCAACACTTCTACAGCTGATGTTAGTCAACTCAGCTCCTATTCTAATGCTTGGGGGGGTACAAGTTGTAAAAACACCCCAGTTGTTAAATGTTAAAGTGAGTTATTGTAGCATACAAAAAGTCCTCAATATTCAAACGCAATTCTACAAACATAGGCATTTAAATATTGTGCCTAAGCACATAGATATATAGTTTTTATAGTTTCTAAAATCTATTTTAAGCAGTCAAAACAGTCTGCTGTTGAGACCTTTGAGACCTACAGAAACAGTGAGATTTCTAAGAAGGTGTTGAAGTGGCTTTTGTTTACCTGCGCTTTACTTGCTACGTGGATTTTTTTTTGTTTGGTTTGGTTTGCTTTTGGTTTGGTTTGGTTTGTTTTTTTGTTTTGTTTTTAAAGATTCATCATACACTCTTAAAACCTATTTTCAGCCCTTTTTATATATGCTTTTGTCCCCTGTTAATTATCTTCTGTTTTAATTTCTTCTAGTGCTATTATCCCCCAACACACACACAAGCACATTTGCTCTTATTCTGTTGTCCAATCTACCTCCAGTTCTTTTCCATCTCTCTGTAAGGTTCCTTCTCTCTCTTCCAAGTGTGCTTCTTTACTCTGTTCATATTGGGGCTCAGCTTTTGTATTTGAAAATCACACTTGCTCCTCCAGATTAAATATCTTGTCAACAGCCATCTTGACTTTCGTGTAAAACCTACATGTAACACTTTATCCTTCTCAACACATGTTCCTGCTCTTTTCTGTTATAAAAAACTCTTGCATGTGTGTTTCCTAGAGGATTTTCTCTTCTGTCTTTCCTGATGGCCATTGTATGCCATTCACTGAAGTCCAGGGTTTTTTTTATTGTTATTGTACTGAATTCACACTTTGATTGTTGCTTTACATTACAAAGTATATCATGTGTGCTCTCAAACAAACAAACAAAAAGTATGCTTATGTGGTCAACAACTCAAAATATTACATATAGTTATCTTTATTTTGAGGCAGAATTAAGGAAGCAAGTAGTCTTTTCAAAGAAACCAACCACAACTGAATAGCTTTGCACAGAGACACTACACTTAGACCCGTTACTTAGACTGCAGTAGTACCTCAGAGGCCTAGTTGTAGACCAGAAATCCACTGTGAGCTGTAAAAACTGAAAGCAAAGGTGATTCACTTGCTCTAGCTTTCATACAACTGAGGAATGACATCCTTACTTGAGCAAGCATCTCTCTTAAATGTGTCAGTGTAGCAGGATTTTAAGAGAGCAACTATAACATGTCAGTTGTAATACGGTATTATTCTAGTATTTCTTAGGTAAGCCAAGTAGATGAATATAATTTCATTTTTTTTCCTGGCTCTCAGGTGTTCCTTGCAGTCTGCATAATCATATCCCATCAGGCCTGCATTTAACTACAGTGCTTATATCTTGTTTTCTTGTGCAAATGGCTTAAAATAATAAGCACTGTATTGTCAAACTGTAATTATTTATGAAGCAAACTTGGGATAGCAAAAGGTGCTGATTTATAAATAAAATAAACTCATTTAATTATATGAGTGCATGTAGACACATTGTGTGTCTACAGTACAGTGAGTGATTAGCTGTTGTGACAAGAGAATAATTATTAATTATATTGCAATTTGTGAGCTTTTATGTGTGTATCTAATAACTTTGGTTGTGCTGTGAAGGCTTTTGGGCCAGACGAGGTTAGTTACCTTTCTAAAAAACTGTGAAATGTCTGCAGTGCACTCTATGCTCCAACATGTGCATTTATAGTGTGCTATTATATCTAATACATGAGCCTGATTGAACCAGACAATAAACTCTCAGTCTAGAATCATTTCACCAATACTTTCACTATGAGGATAACAGTTTAAAATAAAGAGAGTCTACAGAATCAAAATTGTGTAGACTCATGAAGGTAGTTTGCATGCCCATCTGAAATATGTGAAAAATGTCTGGTTTCCTTCATATAAAAATGTTACAATTTTTGCAGATTTTTTACTTTTTCACTTTTTTGAGTAGTATCTGATTAGGATTAAGTGCTGGAAAACTGAACACTCAGCTGGTAGCCCTTCCTTCCTTCCTTTCTTCCTTCCTTCCTTCTTTGCTTCCTTCCTTCCTTCCTCTTCCGACATATAAGACACTGTTTTGTGGTGATTGCAATACTTCTATTTGTACTAATCTCTCAGAGACAGGTGACCCTCACCCAACAAAATTTTCTGTCTTATTTTTCATATTTCATCTTAATTTTATTTTCATATATAACTTCTTCTCTTGGCTCACAAATTACCTTTCCATACAACAAGCAATATAGCCCCAACTAAAAGGAGGAAATAGAAAGAAAATAGAACAATGGAAGGTATAATCAGTCCAGTTGAATGCTATCTTAATTCAGTGACTCTCTTTTAACACATGTGCTTCTGAGTCCAAGCCTTTTGCTTCCAAAGGAGGTATGAGGTATATTTCCTTTTATAAAGGTAGCTCAGAAGAAAAAAAATCACATTCAAACTTTTGTGGACTTTGTTGGCCCACATGTCACAGGTTGCCTTTATCTCTTGGAGAAGTGGGGAAAATATGTTGTACCAGCTCTGAGCACTGCATGTTGTCAGAAAAATCCAGTATCATTGACATCCTGACAGAGCACAGTCACTTAGTTATAGCTGTCTGATTTCCTAAGTGTGCTTCTCAGCCCCGCAGGGTTCATTAGTTGTTGTGTCATCTTTTGTTGTTGTTGGTTGTTGGTTTTCTGTTGGTTGGGTTTTCTGTTTGCTTGGTTTCGTTCTTTCCCACCTCACCCCTGCCCACTTCCTTTTTAAAATATTTTCTACTTTTTTGACCAAAGACTTTCAAGGAAAGCAGGAGTTCCAGTATTTTAATCTTTGTTTCAGATGTGCTAAAATGCAGGCTGCAGATACAGCTGGACATAGTCTCTCTCTTCAGAATTTTAGGACACATTTCCATATATTTTTTTTTCCTTAGTGAATCATTTAATGCTCCCTCAGTAGCCTTTTTTTAAGCCCTTGTATGTTCCTTGGCTTTTTTTCTTTTTATTTTCCCACAAAGCATTCTGGCAGATGATGTGTTCTATACAATAGATAAAGCTGTCCTTCATATCCACTGCCCAATAGGTGGTCTTTCTGTAGATGTTCTTATTATTTAGCCATTCTCTTTATAGTAGTCATTCACTCCATACTCTTTATTTTCTATATATTCATCACTTGCTAAACAGAGAGTATCCCAGCAAGAAAAGGCCATTCCTTTTGCAGAAAATAGCTTCTTTTCTTTTTGTTTCTGCACTGCTGCTTCTGATCCAGTGTTTTGGCTCTTAGAGTAGTGAGACTTGTTGTTCAAATAATGACATTTATATGGATACAAAACTTTGCCAAAAAACAACTGTTTTGCAGGTATGTAGAAGAACTCCAGGTGGGACAGCTTTTTTCTGAGAAAAAAAAAAAAAAATCCTTCCAGGAAGTTTGAGACGAATTTGCAAGAACCTTTAGGATATGATATTTAACACTAAAAAAATGGCCAATCCAGGTTTTGACAGAGTACAGTGTCTCAATGAATATTTCCAACATCCTGTATCTTTTGTATCAACCAACCACCACTCCCCATGAATATTCTACAACTTGAGTAGAGCTAGTTGTGATCAAACATTCTTTTTCTGTGGGAGCAAGAATGATAAAAAATTCTGCATTTCATTTCAGTAGAAATATATTTAACTAAAATCAATGCTTTGGTGATTTTTGCCAAAGACCAAATTTTGCACTGTAGGAATTGCTTATATAATCTTTTTGGCAAACTTTTCATTCTAAAGGATCTTTCAGGCACCACAAGTGAATAACATCTTTTACTGTGCTCTCTGTGGATTTCATGGCCATTGACGTGGTTTTGGTGAGAAAATCATATGTATTATTTGAAGTGGGGATGATTCAGTTCAGCATTTATGGGCCTAAGAGCCTTATACTCATGTTACCAGCACTGTGCACTGAGATTTGGACCTCCTTTGGTATTCTGTACTGTGCACACTGTGCGGGTTTTGCTCCAATTAATCTGGGCAGGCACTGTGTATCTGACAGCAAACTGCATTTTAAAATGATGTAATCTGACTGCTAGGTCTATTAGGATATCCCCACTGAATCAAATGTGTATGACAGAGGGGAGCCTGAACTTGTATGGGAAATCCAAACCTGCTTTCCTCTGCCTTCAGTGACTGATGTGTGTAAGCAAAGTTTCTCTGGATCTCAAGGTGGCTGTAGGGTCAAAACAGGCCATACAGCCAAAAAGTCAGGTGTTATATTCTCTGGATCTGTACTGAGATGTTGACTTTGAGCCTGCTTGAAGGCTCCAGTTCAGGTAACCCAGCCATAAATGACATATTGAGGGAACCAGAGGTTACTCGGCATTGTGGTGACTGTTATCACTTGCCTGTGTGAAGTAGCTATGGGATCCAGTTTGCCTAGTCCTCTCTAACCCAGTGGATCATCTGGTGGTGCTGCATTCTCCTGCTCCCTTGTGACTTGTGGTTTTTCAGTTTCTTTGGTTGTCTTAACATGTCATTGTCAGCAAATATATTCTCTTTGCTTTGTGGGAATAGAAGTTTATGAAGTATTTCATCCTGCAACTTGGCAAATAGGTAATTTATTTGACTTTCAGTCTATTCAGTAGCTTTGTTCTCTGGGATTGACGAAATAGTTCTATTTTCTCACAGCTTCTCCATCTTCGAGTCTATTTCTTTTAGGTATTGAGTTATTTGGTCTTCAATCTGCCTTCAAAGTTTACTTCTGCTTGGTTTACTCTTGGAAAAAAAAATGGACTATAGAAGATGAATATTTATTTTCAGTGTTTTCTTGGATTTTGCTTCTTCCATCATACTGCCGTTCCCTCTCGCACTGTCTGCTGTTTCCTCTTGCACTGTCTGCTCCCTGTGACTTAAATATATTGATCTAAAGGAGATTTCAAAAGGAGCTGAAGAATTTTAACCTTCATATTTTCAAACTTTTGCATCTAGTGGAAATATTTTTTTATAAAGATTAAAAAAAACAAAATCACTCTCTAAATTTTGCAAGCTTCCCAATACTGTAATAATTATTCCAAAATGTACAACTTAATTACATTTCAATTCCTATACCTTAGTGAATGAACTGTAGCTCCTGTGTGAACTGATATAGAGGAGTGTTTTATCTTTTTCTCACGGACAGCTCTTTTATAATCCAGAACTAACAGTTACAAGAAACACTTGCTAACGGTGTCAGAAAACTGCATTTCTAAAACTTGTCCTATTGTGACATTTGACCAGTTAATGTATGAGTATCTAACTCCCCCTGTCCTCTCCTTTTGGCTTAGTTGCCTACTTATACTTTGAGATTTAGATGTGTAGATACAGTGACATAACCTCCTGCAGCAAGGTATGTATTTCAACAAATATTCTTTCAATCTTCTTGAACTTATCCACAACCAGCTCTGATGCACCTACCTCACTCTGTTTAGTGGTAATTCTATCACATTTGTCTTATAACTGCAACATCAATTTATCTTCATATTTTTTGAGCATTGAAGCTGTTTTACATCTGTTAAGCTCTCTTATTATAGGAGAGTTTTGTTATCAAGTGATCTCTGAAGTTATTGGATGTTAATTTCCCTTTCCAGTAAGATCATCAAAAAACACTTGTTAGTGCTCAAGATGTTTCTGGACCTGGTGTAGTCAAGATACAAATTGCCAGACAATAAGGAAAAGATATTTCAAAACCTGGATATTCCAAAATTTTCTGTGTGAGTCTCTTTGAGCCCTCTAATTTGCTTCTACACAAACACCCATTGCAGTCAGACTTTGTTATTTTTCAGAACCAACTACTTCCAGATGAAATTGTTTGTGTAGTATGTGATTCTTTCCTTCAACATTATATATGGATTGATATACAACTTGGTTTTCTTAAAAGCCATCATATGTGCTTGCATCTTTCCTAACCTACACCATACTCCTGTGAAGAAGAGGTCTGTTTTATTCTATGAGAAAGGAAGTTTTCAGTGATACTTGGAATAAGCACTGCTTAGATCTGTGAAGATACTCCATTGGGTACAGAAAAACCTTAGATGTCTCCCTGTTCATGAGCAGTGTGTTGGAAGTATTTCAATCTTCTAGACCAAAGAACTGAGACAGCAAGATCTGCTATACATAAAGCTGAGATTTGATCCTTGTTACAGTTCTTGCCACTATTGTTATCAACAAGATTTATAACTTACTCTGGATGATTTTGATTGAAGAGTTCCTCAGTCTGGACATAAGAAGGGACAATCTCCTGATTTCATTTCTTACCCATTCTGCTTGTTGTATGGAATCTTGTTTTGTAGGATGGGAGGAGACAGGACATACAACAGTGTAAAATTACATACTAGTAATTGTGTTTGTCATAGTCTTGTTTTCTCCCATCCTACCTTTCTCCCTCTTTCCCCCTTTTACATCATACTGACTTTCTCTATTGTATATTTCCTAGTTCCATGAAATTTGTAACTATTTTTTTTAATGACTACAAGGGGGAGAAAGGTTGGAAGTTTACTGTATGTAATACCCCTGTGATTGACAGTCTTTTTGCCTCCTGCTCCCTAGTAGGTAGATAACGCTTGCTATATGGGATCTTTTTTTGTAGGGTGGAAGAAGAGGGTGGACTACAACAAACACAAATAGTGGTATGTAATTTTCTGTTTCTCCTTTGTCTCTCCCTGCTTACAAGTCTTAACACAGAATGTGCTCAATCATATGGTGATGCCTTGTATTGCTGTTGGCTGCTTTTTATAAAAACACATCTTCCTAGGTTTTGTTAGTTAATTGCCTGAAACATTTTAACAAAAAATAGAAATTAAATGTTATGTAGGATGCATAGGTAGTGGGTCAGATTCTGCTCACTCTTGGTCACAATGTGACTGAACTTAAACTGAGAAGGTTGTATATCCCATTGCAACATCTGAAGTCCTCTAGTCATCCACTATCTTTTAAAATATTTAACAGGCTATTGTATGTAGGAATTTGGAGAAAACAGTCATGATGGTGAAAGGGTAATCATCTTTCTATTTCAAATAAAATTGATTACATGCGTACAGCATGCTATCTTTTTGAAAAGCTGGTACTGTAGAGCTGATAGAGAACTGCTTGATTTTCTGGGTCAAGTTTCATCAAAATACTGTAAACTTAAACTCTAGCTGAAGAATTTTAATTAGTTTGAAAATTTTAATTAGTTCGAATGGAACAGGGAGATGGTACCCAGCATTGTGTAACATGTTGTCTGGAGGTTAGAGGGTTTTTTTCTCATAAAATGAAGAGGAAGACCACTGCTAGACGGAGGAGCTGTGTGATTTCTAAGGGCAGGACAGCACTTTAAAAAGTACCATGTTGGGTAGTGTCTGAACATTTCATTCAAAAGCACAGAATTTTTTTAAAAGTTGTCAGTTGTTTTTTTTGTTTGTTTGTCTTCAGTTTTTATTTTTTTATATCATAAGGCTCACACCTTTGCCTTCTTGTTAAAATGGTACAAACTGGCAGTGTTTATCAGACAGACATGTAAAGCATCATAGCTGCAGCACAAAGATTATGGAAAAAAATGCTTTATTGAGTTCAGTTATCAAGAGGAATGGGAAAAGCAAATGATGTGTCAAAAACTTGTTTCAAGAAAGATATTATCTTCATTAGACCAATTTTTCTCAGTGTTGTTCTGGGTTCTTCATTCGCTATTGACTGAGAAGGAACATGTCTGCCCAGTGAATCATTCTTAGTTTCTATGACACCCCTAAGATCTGCACAGTACAGCTACAGCAAAATCAAGTCATATTTTCAAGTTCTGAATAGCTATGATAATTATGAAACAAAAGCTGCATTTGTATTTACCATGATGATTAGAAAGCTTTTCCATTTCAGCTGAAAACAGGAACAAAACCCAGTAAATCACGATCAGAGTAGCAAATCTGTACTTTTCTTGTTAAGAGCACACTAGGGAGCAGATCCTGTACATTAACTGATCTGCACAGATTGTGTGTCAAGAAAGTAAATGGAAAAGGTAGAATAAACTTTATCTGTTTGATACTCAATAAAACAGAATACTTTTTTTTCCTTCTGTGCAGCGAAGAACCCATTTTAATGGGTTACTTCAATCCTCAGCATGATGCTGTTGATGTTTATGGACTGACATGATGCCTGTGGCCAGGATAATTCTTTTCTTTCTACTGTGAAACTAAAAACAAAGGGGTTCTAAGTGATCTCTGTGTGCTTGATCCATTTAAAAGGAAGTTCAGCCTTTTGGTGGAGAGATTCTTCCCACACTGGAGTAAAACCTAAATTCACGTTGCCAACATGGAACAAAACTACTCTATCATGGTGGAAAATGGATTCCCAAAGTGTATTTTATTCAGACAATAACGGCATGTTGTGGAAAAATACAAAGTAAGATGACAGAGAACTAACATTGAATAGACACATTGAATAGAGCTGCCTGTTTGATAGAAGGCGCACGGACTACTAAGATGTCAAGAAAAATGGCACTCTTAAAGTTTCCAAAGGGTGTGTAATTACTGTGGATTAAGTTTTACTTGAGCTGGGCGTGGAGGGGGTTTGTTTTCTTTCATTTTTTGTTTTATTATTATTATTATTATTTTGTTTGTTTTTAATGGAATCATGGTTTTCCTGCATAGCCATCACATAACTTGTGAAAGTAATAGCCACCTTCTCCCTACGCAGCCTAGAAAGTTGTTCATTTTAATTTTGAGAGGTGTTCTTGGCCTGTAGCAGAGTGGCCTGCACCTCTGGGTTATACTGGTACTTATTATCTTAATCTCAGTATTGTGAATGGAAGATACTTTAACGGGAATGGGTGTGGAAAAGCGACTCTTTTACCAGTTAGGGTGGAGAGGAGTAGTGAAACCTTGGGACTCCAGATAGCCCTCGGTATCTCTGAGGCACCGGGAAAACCTGGTTAGCAGCAAAGACCCCAGTATCTGTGTTGGCTGAGCTGTGAATGAAAAATAACGTGTTGCAGAAGGTCGGTGTTGTATTTGCTGTTTCCTGCAAACAATGTTTCCAACAACCCTCCTGATGTGATGAAGTAGATACAGCAATTTCCTAGAAATACAACAAACCTTTTTAAACAATGCTTTCCTTTGGACTAAGTAGATACTTAGTAACAGGTGTGTGGGTGTATTTTCTGCCATTTGCTAGATTTTTGTAATTTTTCTGTTACAAGTAATGAAAGGCAGCATTTAAAAATACTGAAGGGTAGATTTTGAGAATACATACTTAAGAGTAGAATGTTTAATATTTAAAAAAAAATCTGGTTCCTAAGTCACATTGAATTTTTACAATGCAAATTAGAAAGATGGCACATTTTGAATTGCTTCGGTACCTGAAAACTGCTATTCAGGTGTAACAAATCAGATTAATAGTAGTTCAGTGTTAATGGCTGTTCATTTTGAAGCTGGGGTATACTTTTGGCTGCCTTTTCATTGACCCACAGCTTATAGTTTTCTTGTTTTACATCAAATACATTATGTTTATTTTACTGTGAATATAATGATTGTTGCCTTTAAAATTGTGTTCTCTGGTTTTGATCTTTCCACCTTTAGTTATTATACCAAGCTTATAAATACTCCCATCCATTTTTTTCTGTCTGTTTTGGGGATATTGATAGTTCTCATTAGTAGCAGCAAGAGAGACTTCTCTCATTAAGCACTGAGGTGGGATTCTGGAAGTACTGTGAAGAGGAAATTGTTAATCATGGACATGATATTCAAACAAAATAGATGTCAGCCAAAGAGAAGTAGAAGCCTTCTTAGGCATCTACTTCCCGTGGAAGCGGAATTACTGAAGTATTCTCTTATCTGAGACTGAGGTGAGGCAAACATGTAGTGTGTACGCAATGAATCCCAAATCATTTTACTAAATTAATTCCAGTCTAATGCTGCTCAAAAAAACAAAACAAACAAAAATCTTATCTTCATACCATTGCTTCCTTCATGTTACAGCACTGCTGACTTTTGTCAAGCTACGTCTGACCTCCAGAGCATCACTGGAGATGAGTGATGATTCGGTCCATCTCCCTTTAGCCTCTCTAAGACATGGGCAATGACCTTGGGCTACTTACTCAGGCTTAGTAGAGAAACTGGCCACATCAGAAGCTGATACTTCTCAACCATCTGAGTAGGGTTAAATACCTGTCTTAACATCATGCTCATGGCTGGGGTGGGGTAAATTGTTACTATCACATCTCAGTTCAATAAATCTGTAGCTCTGAGGGTTCTGCTGGTTTTGTTCATGTGACTTTTTGGTAATTTCTTCTGCATCGTAAACGTGTATTACATTTTCTCTGTAAAGGAGACTGGAAGAAATAATGTTTCTCTTTTAAACAGATGACTTTTTTTCCCATGAAAATAGCTATGCACTTCATAACAGTTTATAACATGAAGAGGGATTAATGATCTCAATAAAAGTTAGATTTCTTTACCTTATAAAGAAGAAAAGGGAAACAATGAACTCTATTCTTTTTCCTAAGGAACTCTATGCCCTCATTTTATTTTCTGGTCAGGAAATTGGTAATGGTCCTCCTCAGACACTATCTAACCTTTCCAAAGTTGTTGCCTACACATGCTAACCTCCTTAAAAAAAAATAAAACTAGACAGTTAATAGAGAATTTTCTCTTTGGTCCTTTCATAAAATAATTTATCCCATATCTAATACATTTGTGATGTATTTCTTCAATTAACATAAGAAAAAATAAAGAATAGTCCCTTCTGATGGAGGGAAAGTGTTGGAACGATAAAGGACTCAGCATTCCGATTCATTGTGAATCACACAAAGCCATTTATTGCAGAAACAAGCCTCCTTATATAAGCAACTATATTCTAATCAAGCGTCCATGCTCCAAGCATGGATTCGCTAAATGAGTATCATGGGCTCTCCACATGCTGGAGTCTCACTGATGATAGGTCCGATGACTTACGCCATGTTGGGGCCCTGTACGCCCCTCTTTCTCACAGCAGATTCTGTTCTCAGCTTCTTGAAGCGGCCTTGAGATTCCTTTGAGCCTGACTAATTCAACAACAAATCTTTATCTATCAAAACCCCTCCACAGAAAGTTTTCAGTAATATTAAAAAAAAAAAAAAAAACAAACAAAGAAACAAACAAACAAAAAAAACCAAACCAGATTTTGTACAATTGCTTTTTGAGAGGTGTATTGAGACCCCAAGCCTGAGAGATGTTGAATCATCAAAGATAACTACACACTTAGTCATTTCTCTATTCTCTGAGGTAACTTAAGGAGTTCCAACTGAGAAATATGACTTATTTGAGATTGTGTAGAATAGGATTAATTATTTTTGTGGTGGATTTTGTGTTTGTTTGATTGTTTGTGGTTTTTTGGTTGGTTGGTTGGTTTGGGTTGGTTTTTTTTGTGTGTCTAGAGCAGGGGTGGGTGGGTTCTGGTTTTGTTTGGTTTTGTTTGTTTTGTTTTGTTGGGTTGGGTTGTTGTTTTTTTTCCTGTTTGTTTTATTTTTATTCCAGATTCTTTCTCAAGTGTTACATATAGTCCATTTAAAACATACCTGTTCTACAGAGTATTCAAATCCTACAGAATCATCCTCAAAATTGAAAGTCATTGCAGTCTTTCAACTCACCCATTGTGACCATCAATATGTTTCTTCCCTCAGTATCTTTATTGTCAAGCTGCATTCTGCTTTCTCCATTGTTTCCAAATGCCAGCCTAAGCTGCTACTGTCAGTTGTTTTGTTTTTTTTTTTTTTCCTCAAAACATTTACTTTCAGGGAAAAAAAAAATTCTAAGATACAGATTTTTCTGTGTCTTGACACACATAAAAAGCCTATTTTTCCATATAAAGGAGCTTGTCTTGTATGTTCACTGCACAGAGCATAACAGCACTCTCTGGTCTTATGCTCTGGACCTGTGAAGGGAGAAATCAAAAGTGGCACATGCCTGGATGCGTGATCTGGAAAGAAGTGGTCCCATGTTCATGCTTGGTCTGCCCTCTTCATGTAGACCAAAGACACAAATAAATATGTATAAAATGTATCTTAAGTTCTATAATCAGTTTTCTGGTTACTTGTATTCCCCTCAGACCCAGAAGGATTATTTGACTGTTTTTATGCAACTTTGAAGAACATAAATCATTTATCAATCAACTGACTTTTAATAACTGGATAGCAGAACCATGACCAAGCGAGTTTCATGAAAAGTTTAGTGACACTTATACTATTTTTAAACTGAAATATATATATATACATATATATACATATATATATATATATATATTTAATACTTGTGACACAATTATACTGTTTTCTGCTTTAGACCAGAGTTCAGAAGAGTTGCTGAAATGTCAAAATGCAGATGTGAGGAGGCCCATGATTGAGAAGACTCTTGCTTCTATATCTGTTCAACCTGGCTTATTGTCAGTGCATTTTTGGTATTTTGCTGTTCTTTTGAATTCTCACTGTATGTATTTGACCTAATAACTGTGATTATGTTACTTCCATCTGACCCACAGAGTACGAAATGTTAAACATGTTTATTAAGTGTATTAGAGTCAAGTGATTTACCATGGAAACCAAAGGTTTCCCAGTCTTCATGTGATATTCTTGGAACCTGCCTTATTAATAATGAAGTTTGTTTTGCCATTCTGCTTAATGCCACCTTCACCTTCTTTGAAGCATAGGAGGTGAGAATGGAGTAAGCTATTTTTAAAACATCACTTCTTGGAAAAGTTTGAAAAATAAACCTTACTTATCAAAGGCAAGACAACAGCTGAACAGTTTTGTAACTCAGTCCTTTTTTACAGTGTTGCTTGTCCCCTTCATTAAGACATCAAAATCACATGACTGGATTTACAGAGGTTCTGGCTGGGACTCTGCAAGTCAATAGGAGCTGGGGCAGTGAGACCTTAAAAAATAAGTGGCCTGATTTTTATACTTTGGAGGAATTTTCACTCAAGCAAGAAAATTGTCACTGCCAGATGGTGATGGAAGCATTACTACAGCAAGGGGACGTTAACAAAGAGGCACTCAGCAAGGCAAATTGTTACCATAGTTACAGGATGCTAAGCATTTTCAAATAAATAAATAAATAAAATTAAATTGTATTATTTAGATAGCTCAATGGGAAAAAATAATTTTGTATGACTTGCCCTTTTTGCAATGGATTTTTTTTTTTCTTTTTGCCTACACTCTGTTACAAATCTCTCTTGCTGACTTGGTGCATTTCTTTCTACCTAAATACCCTTATCAGGTGTATTTATTTTTTTCCTAGAAAAAAACCTGATACTTACTCCTTTTCCTTTCTACATTCTTCCAGTGCATCTGTACAACTGGATGGACCATTAATGGTCTGTAGGAAATGTAAATATTTTTTAGGCTTTTACAGCAGGGTATGACAAGCAGAAAGGTTAATGTTGGTGTTGTAACTGCTCTTGAGTGTCTTTAGCCAGGGACTGGCCTTCCACTGAGTTAGTTACCATACAGAGCACTTTCATGTAAGTGTGGCTAAATTAAAGAGTCTTGAATTTAGTCTTAGTCATCATAAAGTGGAACAAATGAAATCTTAGAGGAGAGAAGAGTTTGCAATATACAGGAATTTTAAAGCAAGCATACTTAAATACAAGAAGCAGTACTGATGTGTTTGTTAGACACATGGCCAAATATAACATCTTTACTGTTGGGGGTGTGCTGTGGAGGTTGTGTTTTTTCTTAACATCTTGTAGAAGTTCTTTAAGCCTGTCCTGGTTTTGAAACATTCACATTTACAATTCAACATATTTTCATGGAGCAGGGAAAGCAGGGAGGAGGGCAAAGCAAAGCAAAGGGAGAGTGCTGCTACTGCTTGGATATTTCTTCTTCTTTTGCTAGAAGCAATCGTCAGATGCTACTTATTTAAACAAAAATTGTGACCAACTAAATCAACACAGAAAAGGTTAAGGCAAATCTGACAGGAGTTGGAAGGTGAGAGAGTTCTCATCTTTACAAATGAGAGAAAATGGAGCTTCTCTTGGCTCAGTGGAGCCATTTTTCTGTGTGTTTGAAAATAGCGTCCTGACAAAGGCCTGAAAATGTGAGTTTTGGCACAGGGTGGTTCTTGAACTAGTTTGACAACTTGTTGCTTTATCTAGGAATTGTGTCAAGTCTGTTGCTGTTGGGACCAAATAATTTTCTCTTTAAAATGTTCACCACCAACCTGAACATATGGAATACTGATGTTGCTCCCATAACTGGGCTCTCCTTCCTGCAGTATCACACTGTGTGTTGTATTGGTACCATCTGTCACTATTTTAAATATTTAGATTAATGGTCTAACATTAATCCAATGTCTCAAACTATTAAGTGTCCTAGATCTGTAGAAAGAGAGACAAAGAGAAACTGATGTCCTCCAGGAAAAGTTGCTCTAATTTGATTTTTCACTTAAAATATTTTCTAGATTGGGGCCAAATACTCTAATGTGGTTCAAACAAGCAAAGTATTCAGATGTGAATAATCCATGAATATACATAACAAATCATACTTAATTACATTTTGATGTCTGGATAGAAGCCAGTATGTTTAGTCAAGCCTCATAGGGAAACTGCACAGGCTATTTCTGCATCATTTCAGAAATTGTTTTACCACCATACTTCATTCTGTTCTTCAGGCATATTTTAAAGCTGACATCACTTGCTAAGACCAGTATCACATGAAAGAGGAAATTCAAATTTCAGTATAAAAACACCAAAGAATACTTAATGAAACTTTTTCACATCTTCTTGGATTTGTCTTTCCCTCTTTCATTCAGTGTTATATATTTCATCCATTAGGAGCCTGGCAATATTGAACTTAGTTTAGTTTGTTACACTAGGTAGTCTTAGAAGCAACCTCTGACCTTCTTTATAAATTGTATAAATTTAGTAATCATTTTGCATCTGTGGAATATCAGCATCATATCTTGTGAGAATGTGGTATCTGACTGTTATAATTGTGTTAGGAGTTAATAATCATAATACATAGTTGTCCTGAAGGAACAATTTGGCATCTGTCTGCAGTGCGCACTCCCCCACACACCTTTTAGGATGTCTAACATAGTTCCTTAAGTACAAATAAATGTATTCTAGCTTTTTTACTTACTTCTCTCACTATTTGGGAGGCAACTTTTAAAAGTTTGACATTTAATTACTTTGTTACTTAACTCTTTTATTTGTCTTCATTACAACAGTAGGTACCCAATTTTCTGTGGTTCCGTAAACAAAGTTAGAGATTTCAATTACATTTCTAGCTAGGGTAAGAGCAAAATCCAGAGGAACCACTGGAAACAAACTGGTTTAAATATGTAAAAATTATGATAGATAAGCTGCATTGTTACTTTAGCCATTTACTAAATGCATTTATGTGATGTATTATAGAAACATGTGAGTGTACCTTTTTCTTTAGCTAAAAATCAGACATTCTTTCCAGACATTCATTTGCATTAATACTTGTTTCATTATGATATACATACTTAGTCTTGCTAAGATAATGCATTGGTTGATTAAAAATGCTATTTATTTAAATATGGTATTATTTTCTTGCATATCTGTATCTTAATTGACTGAAAGGGACAGCAAATTAATTTTACTTTATTTGTCTTGCAGGCTTGCAAACACAAATTAAATTAAGTAAATTTGGCTGAACCAAGCAAAATATGAGGAAGGGATTGGAAATGGGTGCTAGAACATGACAATGGTATTTTTCTTTTTGATCAATGGTAGTGAATCTACGCTAGTGAACCTTTGAAGCAAGGGAGATGTCTCCCCTGGAGTATTTAGGCATCCATGTCATAAGAAGTGCCATCTCTTAGGCCAATTACTTCCTTCTATGTGCCCATAATCTCC
The DNA here is from genome assembly GCF_036013475.1 of Columba livia. Lineage (NCBI taxonomy): Eukaryota > Metazoa > Chordata > Aves > Columbiformes > Columbidae > Columba > Columba livia. Next base: position 58,332,008 of record NC_088602.1, on the reverse strand, counting down.
AAAAATGTATGGGTTCTTGGCTGAGGCAGGGTCATGCTTTGCCTTGAGGTTCTCCTTCTGTTGCAGTTGGTGTCAGCAGAGAATTTCTAGCAACCCTGGACTGTTTATGTCACTTTCCCGCTATCAGTGTTTTTGTGTCTTTTGTGAAATAAATTACTCATCACACAGCTTGATATCAAATGTCTGGAACTTATTCTTTCTGAACCTACTTGAAGGCAGTTTCTTTAGTTGTGCTCTGGTGAAAACTGACCTGCTATTTGGATTTTTATGCATTATTATAATAGCTTGCAAGGAAAATGAAGTTTCATTCATCACAAATAACTCCAGGTGAATTGCATTATCTAAAATTATTACTCAAAAAAAAACCCCAAACATTTCTACCATTCTTATGTAAAGAAAAATTGAAACTGGAAGATGGATGATGTGTAATATATGGATATATTTGAGGGCCTTAAAAAGTATATTCTCCGTGGGATATGTGCATCAATAATACCTATGGGGTTCTTAGCTCCTTTGCTGGCAGCAAGGGGAATGATGGAGGAAGAAGGAAGGTGGGAAAACAGATTTATATTTCTTTTTTATTCTGGGAACTTAGACTCTTAAATAGTACCAATAGATGCCACAAAAATAATTTTTACATGTATTTTTAATTAGGCGATAGATTTTAATTTGTGTTTTACCAGACAGTGTTCTCATAATTTGTTTGATAAATACCAACTGTTTAATCTTCATTTGCAAAGAAGATTCAGTGAAATTTACTCGAGGAATATGGATCAGATAAATGTCTGCATTCATATTGAGTTTTTCTATTACAAAATAAGTCTGAAAGACATGATATTTTTATTAAACGTTGAAATTCATGTGACAACTTGTGATTTTTTTATTTCCCACTTCTTTAGTATTGTAAAAACAAGACATTACTTGATGTTTTTTTTAGTTCTGCTGTAACTGTAGCTGTCCAAACTTTTCACTTAACATCATCAAAACTTGCTAAGTGTTAAAGGTTTAACCTAAGATACTGGTTTAGGAAAGTAGGGCTCGCTTACTCTCAGAACACGAAACATGGGGTGGTAGCCTGACTGCACTGAATTGAAAGAACACCTGCATTTGCCTTACTGTGATGTATTTTTTTTGTCATCAAGTGATCTTGAGGGTCTTGTCTAACTAAAATGATCCTATGATTCTATGATTCATTATATGCACTTACGCTTTCACAATGTTAGAAAAGTGCTTTCTCATTCACTGAGGAGCAACACAGAGAGAGAATGACATCATCAGGAGTGACACCTCCCTGGGAACCAGGTCCAAGTTATAGTCCAAACACATCCTTCTCAGCTTTCATCTGACATTTAGAGGACTTAAATTCTATAGGGCACCTTTTCTCACACCAAATACAGAATCACAGAATAGTTAGGATTGGAACGTACCTCTGTAGTTCATGTAGACCAACCCACAAATACCTCAAATTTCACTGGGTATCAGGAAGCTCTTTCTTGTTGACAAGATGAGGCAACCTGGTAGCAGGCTTATGGCTAGGGGTGGGTGGGACATGGAATGGCAGCACCTCGTGCACCAGAGTCTTGATGTATGGGACCCACTCAGGAAGAGCTTATGTTCAAAATGCACCTGAGGCTTTCTGATGAAAGGAAGGAGAAACAAGAAGTGGACAGAGCTGTCAGTTACATCACAGAGTTTAAATAATTTTAATTCACCTGGGCAGACCTGAGCCCCAAATCCACCGGGGATGATTCCAAGGCATCATACTTGCAGTAGGTTTCTGGGAGTCCAAATGTGAATTACCTCTGACAGTGAAAAGGGGTAGTCCAGAACAGCTAATTAAAAAAGAACCATCATTTTTTAGAGATTTGTGCAAGCTGTGTGCTGCTTTTAAGAGACAGGAGTAAGCTTTGGACATTTGAGGAGATTTTTGGTAACCATCGGATGCTCTGAAGAAAATTGTCTTCTTAGAGTGGCCTGGGGGTAGGTGCCTCCATCACCATCATGCTACCGGTTCCCCACCCTCACCATGTATTTTACAGACAAACTTGCTGCCCATCTGGGAATCCTGGGGACCGTCCTGAAATTATATAGGTTTTTCAGTGTTTCTGTGAGTAAAGAAGGCATTGAACAAACCTCTCAGGAAAACAATGTATTGTTTGGCCCCACTAGTAGGTGACTTTGACCTACCGGACTTTGAGTTTATTACTCTTTGAGTTTAGGCTGCGTAAAGATCCATGGAAAACATCAGCCTGATAACCCAGGTTTCAAAAGTGAGTCACACCGTGGATTGCTGTGTTTGCCAAACTGTCTTTGTTTACAAATTGTATCTGATGGGTTTAAACATGACGCAAGATCCAAACATTTAGGCATTTTGTACGCCAGTGCCACAGAGCCTGCAGACATTGGATTAGTTGAAAATTTTAATAGCTTGTGTTTTGGACATAATCACTAGTGCTTCATGTAGGATGACAGACTTCTTCTGGTAACTGAGTTAAATATTTTCAGTTGTCTTCTCTGCCTCATGTTCCCTGATACAGCAGTTTTCCACTCACATAGTTTTATTAAAGTCAATATAGTTGCTTGTTCTAAGGCAGTAATACCTCAAAGTTGCAAACTGTTGGAAGTCTCGTGAGTTTTGAAATCCTAGAGACTGTAATTATTTTCAGTTGTGTTTTGGTTTGATTTTTGTTTGTGGGGCTTTTACTTTCCTTTTCTTTTTTTCCTTTTAATTATTTCATATTATTGGAACAGATTTTTCTTTGTTAATTTTTAAGAATTTTACTCAGAAGAAACCAAATATAAGACTGAAGATGTTTCTATTGTGCATGCACCATGCCAGCATCTTCAGTTGTCTCATGTAAGTTTTTAGACAATACAGCCTGCATTTTTTCCTACCAGTCGTTCCAGAAAAAATGCATTAGATTTAATGTATTCAATATCTAAGACTGTCAAAAATTATTATGATGTCAAGGTCCAAACTCTGTTCAAAACTTTTAAATTAATTTTCCATTTCTTGTGGAGATTTTGGATTATGATCAGCAACTAAATAGAAAAGGTGCTTCACTAACTATCAGAGAAGCAGTTTGGTGCCGATTGTTCTTTAAAATTATTATTTACATCAATCATTAAACATGGACTTTTTTCCTGCTCAATTCAATTAAGTATTTTGAGCTGAAATGATATATCTTGAGAAAAAAAAATCAAAGTAGCTCTCTTTCAAAATGCCTTTCAAATTAGTAAAATAAAAGTAAAATAAAACCATACATATATATATATAGATATATATATATTTTAGGCAATAATTAACAATTTAGAAAAGAAAAAACTACTACTTAAAAAAATCTGAGAGTTTGATGTACATTACTATATCAGAAACCTATTTGAAAACAAGTACTGCATTTACTTAGAAAAAATGGAGCTACCTTAGAATATCAGGTGTCCTGCAATGTTATCAAGTGAGTTTTGATAATCATAGAAGAAAAAGTCTGACATAATATTTTCATACCTCTTGCTGTATGGTTATATCTCAGACTGTACCTTGATTCAAGTGCACTGGGCAGCAATTTAATGTTTCATATGTAATCCTGTTTGATTACATGAATTAGGCAATTTTCTTCAAATGTCTATATGCATATGTATATAATATGCTTTTTCTAGGGAAAAGCTTCAATTATTCTATAAATAATGGTATTTAGATGCTAAGTACAAAATACTTTTCAGCTTGAGAGTTTCTATTCTGTGATTTGAAATGTCAGCAAGCACGTTTATATTGTGCCTTTTAAAGATTTTTCACTTTAAATGTATCTGCATTTAGCCTATCCTAAGCTTTTATTTTTGCTTACAGTGCCCTCACCTGTAACTTAAGGCCAATTGCAGAACTTTAGGAATAAAAAGGTCAATTTTGTCTTAGAATATTAGCCAGAGAAATAACTCCCTTAATGTCTTATTCTGATAGCTAGAAACAGCTAAGGTGTTCCAGCTGATTTCTATTAGTTCTCAAGATTATTCTGGAAACATTACTGTGTTTTTTTAGTGTACCCTGGAAACAGTTTTATGTCAAACTTCGGTTGTGTACTTTTACTCTGTAATGGAGCCTGCAAACACTAATGAAGCAACTTATTCACACTTCAATTTCAAGTGCTATCCTTGATTTAACCATTTATCAATTTGTGGAACACAACAGATCAAAATAGAAAGTAATTGGGGTGGGAGAAATAAAGTCAATGAACTGTATTTTCTGGTGTTTCTTTATTTCTCCATTCCTTACTTCTGCCCAGGTAAAATCTCTCTCCAAAGTCCACAAGAATTATAAGCACACCTTTCAGTAACAGACTTCATTTAGCAAACTTTTCAGAAACAAACAAGAAAATGGGGGAGTGTTATGAGTTTAGTCTGGATGCATTTATTTGTATATTTATTTATTTTAGCATTGCTTAAAACAATCAACCAAATAGCCATTATTTAAATCAACACAAATCTAAGTGGATAGTCCTGTAGGGTCCAAAGCAGCTGTGGTTTTCTCATTCTCAGGTCATTTTTGACATGCAGACAAATACCATACAGGCTACTTTAGCTTACACTGTGAGTCCCACTTTAGTACACAAGTACAAGGTGACCACTGGTAGCGTACAGGTATGTTTCTAATGCCAGAACAAGCGAATGAGGTGCAGTCGCTTTTCTTTGACAGGGGAATTTGAATCTGGTAGGATCTTGAAGTACTGACTTTCTGGGATTCCCTTTCTCTGAGAACTTTTCTCTCTACCGGGTCTTCGAGGCTACGGATCTTCAGGGCTCATGCTGTCAACCAGGCTACAGAAGCAACTGGTGACATAGTTGTGGAATGTCAGGTGAAAATAGAAAAAGCTGTCTTTATGCTTTTTAACTTGAAAGCTCATCACATAAAATATAAAGATTTTGATTGAATTAAAAATGGTGCAAGGTGGGAAGAGGTGTAAGGGGGACAACACCTACGTATCATTTGTTGGAATCAAAAGTTCAGATTTCTGCAGAATTTGCAGGCAACTTTCCTTAGATATGTTTTCCTGCCAGGAGTTGATTGTAATTTAGGGGTGTTCTTGACTAATTCTTTCTATAAGGATTAATCCTATATCCTGTAAATCAAAGCTTACTCCCTGGCATACCTGCATGTTCTCTTTCCCTTCTCCTCCTCCCCACAAACACACACTTCCATCCATTTCATTCATGCTAAGTATTTGTCTTACAAATCTCTGCCCTGTTAACAGTGGATTGTATAAGCTTTGCTTGTGCTCGGTTAGACACTAGTAGGTTGTGTTTTAGAACAGGTATCTGATCTTCATGCAGATACACTTCAGAGACATAAATTAGGGATGGGGATCAGTGGATATGTGGAATTTTGTATGAATTACTGCATTGTTTCCTTTCAGCTTTATAAACATGTGTGAACGTTTACACATTTACTCTTTTCCTCTAATACCTCAGTGTCTTGGGCCAGGACCCCACTGTGCTGAGGGTCACTGTTTCTCAGTTTGAAAGCCAAAATTAATGGCAAGTATGGGATCACAGCCAATCTAAATTTAGTTTTCACCATATGTATTCCACTGTCACAAAAATAATTTATTTTTCCTCTTTTTTTTGGTGGGGGTTCTGTTTTTAGTTTTGTTCACTTTCCAGTTCTCAAGCATTAGCATTATGGTACAATAGCTGGACAACGAAAGTGATGAGATAATTCTTTGAAGACAGCTGTTTTCAAAAGATGTTTATTTCATGACATTTTTACTGAGTTTAGGGTTTTCAAAAACTATCTTTACATCTTCTTTTTGAGCCAATTTACATAGGCAAATATTCTCTTCAATATCAGGTGTTATTGCTATCTTCCTCAAAACTTGTTCCAATATACATGTTTTACTGCTCCTTTTTTTTTTTTTTTTTTTTTTTTTCAAAACATGACATTATTTTAGAAATTATGTATAGGCTGCTGACTATTAACATGTGAGTTTTATTGTACTAAGCACTGAGAATCTGTGTGGGTACAACAGATGGAAAAAGGTTCAGTGATTTTTGCTGTCTTGTAATGTGCCTGATATTATAACCTTGGGCAAGGATTTTGTTTTGACCTTCCAAAAATGAAGATTATCAGCCCTTGCAAGTGTCTGGGCTGGGTGGGTTGAAATGCTAAAAGCTTTGCCTCTGGAGTTAAGAGCCAGTCTTTGAAATCATTGGCCTAGGTTGAGAGATTGAAAATTGGAGTGATAAACACATGAGCATTTGCTAGCAAAACGAGTTTCTTGTTGATACAATTGAGTTTCTTAGGAAATTTCCTTTAGAAAGTATTCACCAGAGCAAGCTGTGTATGTTTTCTGTCCAACAAAATATTTTTAAAAGGAAATTCAACTGCAAGCACCCCATTTTAAGAACAAGAGGTTCTTATAGCTGAACAGAAAAAAAAATAAATCCTATTCTTTTGGATCTAAATGTAAAATAACAGTGCTTTTTCACGTGCTCATGCATGTCTGCCATTGTAGCTACATCTTCTATGATGTATCAGCAACTGAAGCTGCTGGTTTTGATGGTATTTGAGCAGCAGCAACATTTTGTTTCTTCTGTTAATAAGAATTGTTACAACTAGCCTGATGATAACTTCCTGTAGAATATTTCTTTTAAGGGCATGACTCCTACAGTGACAAGTCTCAAACAAATAATTACTTTATTTCAGATAGTGTCAAAAAAAGTGTAGAAGTCTGATCCTGGAAACTGATGGAAACTCTTAGTATTTCTGGTTTTTAGAAGGACACTTTTTCACTTCAATAAATGAAAATGAATCTGATTTTTTAATTTTAAACTTGCTGTTAACTTAATCCTTAACTAAAACATTGTTTGATGACTAAGGCAAATCAGTTCACACATTGAAAGAAGGTCTAGCAAAGGATCCTAACTTGAAAAACATATCAGGCATAGCTGTTTTCATAGTCGTCTTAGTGTACCAAAATAATGCATTTTAGCAAAACACTGCACTAGTTAAAATTCTTTAGGAAATAATACATTCTGTGTTTTATCCCACTTCATAAACAAATTACTTTTAATTCACCTACTTCTGTGTCTGATTTCTTTGACTGTCCTTCCTTGGAAGGGTAGTTTGGGCTAGTATCCTTGTTTTGCTTATTAATATCTATAGCAAAGCTCCAAAAAATAATGAAGTGGTGTTATGTGATGACTGAATATAGTGATCAACTAACATTTGTCAAGGACATGTAGGTTTTTTCATCCTACTTTTTAGGATTTAATTCTATTTATTTTGAAGTTGCAGGAAAATTTATTTTTCCAGCATATTTGTTTAGGGTATATTAAGTAAGGTAGACCTGGAAATTACAACATATTCTTTTATTTTACCCTCCTCTAATTTCTTATAGAATACAGGATATTGTGTATTTTCCTATGCATTTTTTAATGTTTAACTTACCATAAAGCATTCTCAGCTATCATTTCTTACAGAAGGAAACATTTTTTTTCCTCACTATAACTTCTAACTTTTATTTCAGTGTTGTGTGCTTCAGGCAACTAAGAATCATAAATTTATTTGACTTACATAAACACAGTTATTTTGTAAGCAATTCTTAATAGGAATCATTCATTAATAACAAGCCCAAACTATTCAGATATTAAAAAGCATTCTGAAAAGAAGTATTATAAAATTTCAAACGTGGATATTAAACTTCCGGTGATTAAAAAAAAAACCCAAAAAACAAACAAACAAAAAAAACAACAAAAAACCCACAAAACAAAACAAAACAAACAAACAAACAAAAACAAAGAAAACAAAAAAAAAACACAACAACCAAACAAAAACCATGTAAAATAAGAAGTAGTATTGCTGATTGCTTATTCACTAGTGCAAAACCTTTGAGCCAAACGTGTTTCTCACCAGCTCAATTTCTACATCTATAACTGTGACCATATTTCTCTCTGCTTCACAGTGGAAATAAGAAGTGCTCACTTTGTGGTCAACTTCATTGTCATCTGGGTATTTGGGTGCATAATTTATTTTCATGTTCTCTGCATACAGGTTTAATGAAACCTGTCTGATATGATCTACTTCATGTTATCCACAATAATGGATAAACCACATGTTCTTGCTCTCTGTGTACACCTGTATATCATACAATGTAAAATCTTGATGTAACTGTATAACAAAAGTCTCTGGCTTTTCTTTCAGTTCCTAGTATGGTTATTGAGAGTGAACTCAAAGGTCAGATATTCTCACACAATCACCAGTGTGTGTGAAGCCATCAATTAACTGCTAATTATTTTGATCTTACAGAATGCAGAGCTCAGCGGTGTTTTTCTGAATCTTTAGTGAAATAAGATAGTTCTTCTAGAAGTTATTGTAAGTTTATTTTTAATTATTTTTGAGAAAACAACCTCCAAATGAAAATTTAGTTCAATTGTCAGACTGTTATAATTATATGTAAGGAAATCCTTCTTAACACTGGTTTTAATCTACATCTTGCCCCCTCACATTCATTTTATGTAAAGCAGACTTTAACTGATATTAGAAAGTTCCGACACTTTCAAGTATGCTTCAACCTGAGTAGGCATTTCTTTGACCAATAGTTGGACTTAAGCTACTAAAAAAACCCTATCAAATATCTTACAAAGAAAAACATATTTTTCTATATAAATGCTATACCAAGTTAAGAAGCTTTGGTATTATTTGAAAGGAATAACATAACAAAAAACCTTCTTCTTGAGGAAAATACTGTAAAAACAGTTATATAACTTATATTTGCAAACCTCCTTTATGAATTATTCTATATACTTGTTATCAATCACTGGGAAACGATTTTATTTATGTTTTTGTGTAGCTATTACTTACTTCTTATTTCTTCCTTAGGTTTCCCCCCCTACCTTCCTTTTTTCCCCCTGCTTTTATCCATACAGCTTAAGACAAACTCAGTATTATTACTTCAAATAAAGTTGGGGTTAAGGGTCTGGGGTTTTAAACACACACTCTCTTTTGGAGGAAAATAGAACAAAGCTTCTCATCTTCAAAATAATTTTAGATTTAGGACAGTTATTTCAGCATAGGTAATTTTGGGATTTAAATTTCTAATAGTTTTCATTAAACTTACTACATAATGTGCTCTGATGCATCACAACAGAAAAGCAGAAACTATGTATAATACATAGTTTCATTATGCTTTTCTCGTATTTCTTGTTGCATGAATAGATTTGCAGGGTGAAATAATACGTAGCTCTCCCCCCACTGCCCCAACAGGGATAAACAGTTCTAAATGCATCTGAAATAGATTTTAAGCACTGTATTTGACAGCTATTTTGGGTCTAACCTATCAAAATCGTTTACATTTTGCCACTGACTTCCATGAGAAGTCACTTCATCAGTGATATCACTGTAATGAAAATAAGTACTTGTGATGAAGTGGGCTGGCATGAAAGAGGTTTTCAAGATCATAACAAATGTAAATATGCAGTTTCTATGTTGTCTTACACAACCTAATCATTGAACCTGTATGTTTGAAATGATTGGAAAAAAAGGTTAGTGAATAACTCAAAACAATGTTCATGTGCAAACATTTTTTCTAGTTTATAAACAAGGTTTTCTTCTATACGTTGTTTAGATGGATTCACTGAATCTGTCATTCATACTTACTTGTCCAATGTTATCTTCTTCATAGAAACAGTGCAAAGATAATTCAGTCTGATTATTGTTTCTGTTTCCAAGACTAATTAGCTCTTGAGTACTTTATGGCTTCTTCTAGGCATTACTTTTACTTGGCAGTGGGAGAAGACATATTCTGATTAGAACTAGAGGTCACTGGCCCCTGTAGTTCTTGATGACTTTAATTCACTGCTTATAGTCTTTTTCCCTTTCCAGGACTGGGATAGTTCTTCACAGATGCCTGCTGCTAGAAGTCATAAAATAAGCTGAAAAGAAGCATTCTAGAGGAAACTGTATATGGTCTGGATGCATTACTACCTTACCATAGTCACTCAGTTGCAACTCAGAGAGCCAAGATAGAGTCACAGTACCACAGATTTTCATAGGACTTGTCTTGTGAAATTATGATAGTTCTTGTGTCAAGTACCACTGAACCCCAGAGCGGAGGTCATACCATTACAAGCCTTGTGCTGCAGAAGTCGTAACTGAGGCCTGAGTCAGATTACTCTGTATCTTCTTAGAAAGATGAGAGCACATACTGGGTGAATCAAGAACATTAACTTGTATTTTTCAGCTTTACTTTCAGCAAAGTAGCTGTTCTAGAAATGTACATAATGTTGAACAACAGAAGAGCATTTGTGAACATGTTACAATAGTCTGAAAATTCCTTGAGTCCATTGCATCTTCTTCCTATCAATGCAAAATTCTTCAAGTTGTCTTATGTCCATGGCATTGCCTTTGAAATAGCCTCACTATTTGCATGAGATATTATCACTTCACAAAGACTCTCTGTAACTTTCATTAAAGTACATTTCCATTGATTTTTAAAATGTAACTTAATTTTTTAAAGTGTCTATGAAGTCTTCGTGATAGGATATTATACTTACAGACTTCCAGTAGCAAGGACATCTTCTGTGCTAACAGATCCCAGACTAATGTACAAACCTCAGAACTTAAGTATGCATGGCAATCATCTCCTGCAGAGCACTAAACATTATAATAAAATATATCAAGCTTTTACAGAGTCATTCATCTGGGATGACTTGTGTCTTCGTGGCCTCACATTCTTCTCTGCCTTCCATCACTGTGGGTATGGGGCGAATAGGATCAGCATGATGATCCAGCATATTAATCTGCTAGCACCATTTTTTCTATCAGATCCATGAGCAGCTCTGACTCCCCCTAAAGCTGCTGGTCATTGGAGGAGAGAAACAGTGCTCAGATGAGGGAGCTGGAGACTAGTGGTTAGATCAGCATTAAAAACAAAAACAACAAACCAACCAACCAACAACAACAACAACAAAAAGAAAACCAGACAAAAAAACAAAACTCCACAAACAAACAAAACCAAATCTTGGTCAGGACCTGAATATCTATCTAAACAGACATAAAGCAAATGCAAGAAGAAGAAACATGCTCTTGTCTAAGACCTGTCATCTCCACATAAAAGTGAAATCATGTCTTCTGTGACCAGCAAATTGCATTGCTATACCTCTAATTGCTTTCAAAACTATAGATGGATTCTTATTCCTGGCTTTTAATTACTGAACGATACTTATTGTCCCATTCAGACTTTCAAAGCTGAGGAAAAGCTGAACAAGGGGGGAGATGTTGTCTGCACATATTGAATGCCTTTGTGGGAGCATTAACTGACTAATAATCGACATTTCTTTTGTGCATTGTACTGACATGGACATGGCAATTCATTTTGCTTCTACTACACCATTATATGTAAGAAGTGGAGAATGACTAGACATTTCTAAATTGCTTGTCAAGCTTTTAATTTGTAGCTGTTGTTTTTTTAATGGCTAAGCAACCTGCTGAGAACTTTTCTCATTAAAATGGGTTGTAACACAAGCATCTAACAGTATTACTTGAATTTACACCTTTCATTTCAAGGCTATGTCAGCAAAAAGGATTTGCTTGTTTTCTGCTAACTAGGATATTACCCTTTGTGTGCTAACATATTAAGCCCTGCATTCCGATACAATTTTATTTGAACCTAAGAAATATCATCTTTCAGCAGCAATGGGAGAATAATGCTGAAAGTCAGTTTCTTCTCTGGCCAAAAATCTTGTTGGTAGATACTTTATGATATTCAGAATAATGGCTGACATTGCTAACTTTTTAGAGACAGCATGGAGAATTAACATTTTCAGAAATGATCACCAAATGTGATGCCTTGATTTTTTTTTATAATGACTTCAAATTGAATTTTAAAGCAGTGTCAACCACACCTCTAAAATATTCCAATGTTGCCACCCATGAACATTAGTCACATCATTTTTCCACCTACTGCTTTTGTTTGATTCTTCACGAGGATGAAAATACTTGTATCTTCAACATGTGACTTCTAAATGTGAAAATTTTCATATTTTATGACTGCAAAGTCATTTTCCTTGTCAAGCAGAACTGTGCATTCTGTGAATAAAATTTGTTTTGTCTGTAGTTCCTTGTTCTTACTAACAAAAAGCAATTGTAGTTCTTTTCTGCAATTGTGCTATAAACTCCTCTGGAATTGTATTAATCTGACTGATATTTACAACCAAAGCCTTCTCCTGAGGTTCGGCCAGAACCCTCTTCATTACCTTAAATATTAGAGCTTAATTAATGGCTTCTCTCATAATGCACAACTGGCACAGAATTAAATGATGCTCATTTTTTAATATAGTCTCTGTAGTTATACTCTTACTTGCTACAGACTGTATATATAATGAGAAATCTTAGCTACACACCCTTTGCAGACAGGAGGGGCTTGGGAATTGCAGTTTACAGACTAGGTAGTGAGTTGGGACACACTGTTCCTTCTGTTCAGGCTGTAGCCTTGTGCAGCAAACACTGAGAGGGGTGAGTAAGGGGCATTTCAGCAGCCTTGTAACAAAATTTTTCCTATGAAAGAAAGATTTCCTGTCTTTCAGTTCCTATTGCTAGGGTAGTTCTTTTCCCTGCCCAGTGACTGTTTAATGTAAAATCACTTAGAGAATGGGTGAATAATTTACAGGATTTAGAACATGGAAGGGAAAGGCAAGTGTTGTGGGTGGAGGGGAAATAAGAGAGAGCAAAAGGTTGGAGGCAAAAGGCAGTGAGACAGAAAGTATATTAGATACTTTCTGTTGCTGTTGAATTTGAGTATGTCTGATGGCATGTGATTAACAAAGATTATTAGCTCAGGAGATTTAATAAAGTATTATCTAATCAAATTAGTGCATAATAATCCTCAAAGGTTGTATATCATTCGTACTGCTCAAGACAGTAAAAAAAAAAAAAAATCAAAACCCCACACTAATATTAGCCCTTAATCCCCAAGATCTTCTTATAATGAATCTAGCATCTCTAGATGTTCTACTGAAAGTGGCTCTTGCAAGACTTGAATGTATTTTTTGCCACAAGAAATTATTTAGCTGAAATAATGCAGCTAGTGAATTTTAATTACTTTCTTTACTTTTCATTTGAATAGCTTTGTAATGTATCTCCAGAAAGTTATGAGATTTATGACCATTTAAACACAAAGACAAGTAGACTCTCTGATTTCATCTCAACGCAAAAAACCCACCATTCTAACTGCAGTTTGGCCCAACATGGGTGCTCAGAGGCAAAGCGGCTTCACCCTGTCTTGTGACCTCTCTGATTCTGGTCTGAACCTGCCCTTCAGCAGAGTGAGAACAGCTTCTGTTGTACCTCTCTCACACACAGAGGGGAGCACAGAAAGATCCAAAGAAGAAGAAAAGGGTGGGTTAGCAAAATACAGAATAGAAAGAGTGAAAGTAACCTATCTGCAGGTTGTACAAAATAAGTTTGTAAATCTTGACCTTCATTTTGGAGAAGACACAGCTACTGAACCTAAACTTGGCAGACAGGAAGGAACCTGTTATGCCAGATCTGTTATGCCAGTTTCTGTTATGCCAGATCTGTTGAATAGTTCTGTTGTGTCTCACCTGATTCTTAGGACCATGGATTTCTTTATGGTTAGTAGAAGGTGGTGAGCATTTTCCAAAGGCTGGGTGGGTGTTTGTTTCCTTTGGACAGGTTGGTCCACGACAGAAGGAGCCAAAAATTCTAGTCTCCTAGCGATGAAATTTAGGTGAGCTTAATCTAGTTCTTTGCATATTTTGTCTTTATAGATCCTTATCAATATCTTATCTGAGGCTTTAAAGAGCTCTTATTGCTTGTGTATAATAACTATATATTCCTGCACGATCTCCCACTCCAGATTCACAGTGTTTTGTTAGTAATGTTTCTTTGATTACCTGAAGGGGTCATAATAAACACTTGATTTTTTTTTCCAAAATTTGAGTAATGTTAACATTGTTTAGACCTTGAGTTGATCAGTAGTACACAGAGCATAAAAGAATTGTCTTTGATCCTATTTTGAGGAAACTGTAGTGCGTAATAGTATGTTTTGGGTGAGTGTAAGCATTATTGTTGTTCTTTGTACCACCAGCTGGCTGGAGAGTACAGAAAAGGGGAATAAGGTAACATTTCACACACCCTAATGTTCAATTTTTGAGTGAGATTGTATTACCTTGGCTTTTGTTTTTAATGTTTGTCATAAAATAGCAACTAGTTTCAATTGGAAAGTATTCACTTAAGACAGAATTAATAGTGAGTCCTGAGTTTCTCTAATATTTGCTTTAAAAAATATGTCCTGATTTATTTTTCATACCCATTTTTTTTTTTTATGTCTGTTTTAGAGTTTTTGTTCTTTCATTTGGCATGCAGTAGGAGGAGAGGGTAAGCAAGGAAATTACCTATAATTGACAATAATAATGAGTATGTCAGAAATAAAACTGTACTTTGTCTCTTAACATCTACCTACTGTTCTTCAGATTTGTCTTCCTTTCCTGTATTAGGAATTGTGATTTCCACTATACTAAAAGAGAACATAGACACCAGTGAAAATATGGCCCTATACTAAAGTTAGCTATTCTATATAGTGCAATTTATATTAAAGGAAGGAAACCTTTGTGCTATCTATGAGAATTTTCCAAATGCTCTGATGCTTGCAACAGCATCGATTTCCTCCTGTACTTTTGTATTATGGGAGGAAGCTGTTACTGGGTTGGATAGGTGATGAAATCATAAATGTTTAACAAGTGGGGATCACCAGTGGGCTGGAGGTTTCTTCTTGGCATATCTGTCACAAAGGTTCAGCCCTTACACTAGATACCAGAGATACAGAGAAGTCTGAGACCCTCCTCTGAAGAGCTCAACCGAGAGACATCAGGTTATAACACTGGGATGGAATTTCAGTGGTGTACAAAGGAAAGCCCCACCACAAAAAACCAGCATAGGATTTGGTTACAAAGAATCTAAAATAAATGAATTAATAATTCAAAAATAACTCAGGCTGGATTTTGATGATGTGCAATAACTGATTTTTTTGGTAGCATGTAAAAGTGAATGAAGCCAATTGGATGGAGTGGAGTAACAGGGGGGTTAATGGCACACAGAAAATATATTTTAGGAAAAGCCAGTTTCTTGTCATTAATATCTATTTGAAAGGTGAGTGTCCACAAGGAGATCTTGCAAAAACATAAGGGATTTTTTGCTTGCATTTCTGTGCTCATCTGGAGCAGAGCAACAGAGAGCAGGGGAGTAGCTTCAGCTTGCCTTTAAATTGAAATAAAATTAAAATTAATTTTCTCAAGGAAATATCCAAGTGTCCTGTTGTTTAGAAAGAACGATATTGTCTCAACAAAATAAGGTATAACCTTTAATTTTGTGACAGAACTGTATCAAGTAGGTTTTTTAGTTGACTTAATTCAGTGAACATGACTGACATTAGGTACATATAAAAGACCAATAAACTAAATAGTATTTTAATACAAATATTTACCTCAACAAGGAAATAGATTCTAAAATGGAAATGTTCTTTCAGATTCAGACTGTGTGAAGGGGGCTGATGTTTCTCTTCCTTTTCAGAAAATGTCTTTCAAACTAGAAAGGCTTTACAGCAAAGAACATGTCAGATTTATATGTAACACTTTCACTTCACTTTCCCCCTCCTACCCAAAACCTCCACAATTAACACAATATTTTGCCACTTAACTGCAGAGAAATAATGGAAGGGATAGCCAGCTCTTAACGTGAAGAGAATAGATGCCAACACAACTATTAATTTCTATTAACTAGATAATAAAGCTCATATTTTTTCATTTCTATGATGAGGCCACAATGGGAGCCCCTGTATATAACAAAGTACATGCATAGTAGATATTGGTGATATGTCAGAATATTAATTAAGTGTAGTGAGAAGAGAGGGGAAATCTGTCTTGAGATGTATTCAGGCATCACCAACTAACCAGGAAAAATGAATAAAGATGCAATACAAATTTCTGAAGTTTCAGCAGATATAACTAAATGTGTGAAACTCAGTAATCTTTGATAATTTATAGTGTTTCAGTGCCTCACACTAGAACTGTTTTACATAATCTTTTAATTAGCATTCCTATTGCCTTTAGTGAGAAAATTTAAATTGCCTAGAGATTTCTGATGAACATGAGCATTATAAACACGAAAAAAAGAAAATCCAGGATATTTCAGCTGATACTGGAATACAGAAAGCCTAGTTCAAACAGTGTTTTATTAACTACTGAAAATTAATAACTTTTTAAAATACCTTTGAAAATTTCCTTTTTAAAAATCTGTCTCAAATTTTTGTTGTTGGCATAAATCCCTGCAGGAACCTAAATAATTTAGACTGTTTTAAGCATTAAAGGTGCATTTCAGAAAAGCAGAATTAGGCTTCTGAATCTAAATCTAAAGCCTACATTCAGAGTTAGTAGAAGAAAAGTGGGGTCTTGCATGCAGAGGCTCAGAATACCTGTTGGCCAAATGCCTTTACATACAGGCTGTTGAATACATGTGTGAAGGTTCCTGTTAACCCAAACTGTGATAATTAGTGTTAGGTCGACTTTGTCGTGAATGGGATTTGCCCATCAAATCCACTGATCTTTCTTTGGAGCAGATCAAAGAAGCACAGATCAAGTCTTCTCCTTCCAAAGTCTCCATATCTTTCATTAGAATGATACCATTCCTTCTGTTTCAGTCTTAAAGTTGCTAGTGATGACGGAAATTACTAAAATATTTACTCTAACTCTGTTGTATATGATGTGCTGTGACACAGGTTTCCATTTCATTAAGATCAGATTTACTGATTGGTAGCAGTATGGCACCCTTACGTAGAAAATTGTTTTGCTTCTAAAAATAAATAAGTATGATTTTGTTGGCATTTCCTGCCATATGCTTTTATTTCTATAGACAAAAAAGGCAATTTATTTTTCAGTCTGCAAAAGACATTTGCTCTTTCAGTTCAGAAAGTTTTCTTTATAGCCTCATTGTTTTCCTGAATATTTGGAATAAAGAAATCAAACCTCCTTCAGTATTAACTAGATTAGAAATTTGCTTGGATCACTAAATTGACCACTGGTTTCTTTGAAGAACATCTTCAGTTATATTATTGTCCAGTCTCTCTAATATTTGTATGTTTTCTGTTTGAGTGGACATATAACCTACATGTAATTTCATTATCCTCATAGTAAAAAGTTCTGAGGACTGTTAAAGAAACATTTTATCTTATGTCCATCCATCTTGTAGCCTTCTTTTTCTCTACATCCACTCTTGATAAACTATGAAGTTTATTTTTCTAGAGTCAAGTTTTGCATTTCATTTTTAGCAAAAAATATCAGATTTAGAATGTTCTATATGCTGTTGAGTTAATGGTCTGTGTACAGAGATTTTTGATCTGCGGAATCTTTTGCAAAGGGACTGCCAGAGGTCCCATTCAACCTAAGCTATTCTACAGTTAAAAAAGCCAGGTTTCACTAAATTTATTGGTGATTGATATGCTTTTGATTAAGAAAATCCACATTTTAATAGAGAGTATTTTCACAATTTTACACTTCTAAACTCCTATTTTTTATATGTTTGCAAAACCTTGCATAAAACTGTAAAGGGATCTGCAGATCACGATAACAGATAATGGATATCTCATATTTCAGATCATTGTGCTTTTTCTTTGTTTTCCTCTAAGTCTTCAGCAACGTTAAGTTGGTAAATTTCTCTATGTGAGGGTCAGGTTTTGAAATAATGAGAAACCTGGTCTGCAAAGTGCTGATATTTCTCAGAAGAAATTCTATGCAAGATTGATCGCACTTACACAGTATACTGAGAGAGAGCTGTTAGGTTTTGGTTGGTTCGTTGGTTTTGTTTGTTCATTTGTTTGTTTTAAATTAGGAGATTTAAAATAATACAAATTCATTTCTATGGGAAGTTGACCTACTTGTATCCAAGGTTATAGCAGGCAATTTGGAAAATGTAAGGGACATCAAAGCACTATTATTTGGTATAACACAATCATAAAAAAAAAAAACACATTAAACACCTACTTATATGAGTGATACTTACAGCATGGTACAGTACCCTATTCCACATGTGTAAAGCTGAAATGGTAAGCAGATTTTTTCTTTTTCACAAGAAATGATATGTAGATTGGTTATATTTGAGTCGTTAAGGCACAGAAAGGATTGCTTTGTCTCTGGAGAGAGAATATTATTCAAGGAACTATGGTTCAAAGCAATTTGGCTGCCAGCATGTTCCATTTCTAATGACTTCTGTTCTTCCTTATCAGTCTAGCATAGCCGGAACCGTTCACTTATTATTTACAGAGCACAGTTTGGATTGCATCAAAGAGAGCTTCCACTCATCAAGCTGTTTCCTGGTATTAATTTAGCTCTTCCTCCCTACATCTGTAGCTAAAACAAGTTTCTGTAGTGTTCAAACTAAGGCTGGAAATAAGTAAAAAAGGCTTTGAGACATGGTGAGAAATTTTATTTTATTTTTATTTTATTTTATTTTATTTTATTTTATTTTATTTTATTTTATTTTATTTTATTTTATTTTATTCTATTCTATTCTATTCTATTCTATTAAACACAAGGCTTACCCGGACACTGAAGGGCAGTACAAGGGATTCTTGGAGACTTCTGGCAGCAAATAGAGTCCCAAAGGCTTAAGTCTGAAGAGTGACCTTGTACACCAGTAGCAAGTTTGATTTCAAGGTGGATGGCTTGGGAAAAGCAGGCTTTGGGACGGGACCTGTTTTCAAGGCTGAGCAGGTTTAAGAGCTGATATAGCTGAGGGATGATTTCAGCAGGCTGCAGTCCAGTGCAACCGCTCTGTTTTGACTGGATTCATGCACTACTTGATGGCTTCTAAGTCACTTTTATCTAGATAGTAAAAGTCTGTGAACAGAGAGTCATTGACCCAGCTCAAGGTTCTCAAATATTGAAATGCAGCCAGCTCAAAGCTAGACCTCACACCAACCTTTCTGAGCTGCCCAGGTTTCTGGGAGGCGATTTCACAACCACCTGAGGCTGATCTGAGACTATCCCACCACTGATGAAGGCATGTCCATCTCCTTGCTTCATGTGTGACTTTGCCAGCTCTGCATGGTGAGACT
The DNA here is from genome assembly GCF_036013475.1 of Columba livia. Taxonomy (NCBI): domain Eukaryota; kingdom Metazoa; phylum Chordata; class Aves; order Columbiformes; family Columbidae; genus Columba; species Columba livia. The sequence continues at coordinate 58,312,893 of NC_088602.1, read as the reverse complement.
GCATGGTAAACCATAGCAATTTACTAATTGAGGTGAACCTGGAAAACAAAACAAAACAAACAAACAAAACCAAAACAAAAAACAAACAAGCAAAAGGAAAAAACCTAGGCTGAGTCTGCAACTGACTTTTCATACAACAAAAAGGATGGCTCTTGTAGACTTTTTGGATGTCCTGTGTACACATACAGGTGACAGACTGTTAGGCCCTATTTGCAAGTTTTCAGCTGCATTAGCCAGACAATGAGCATTATGCTATTAAGATACTACAAACTCTTACATGAAAAGTGCATTTATATAATAGTGTTAGACTGATGGGAATTTTAGAGGGAGCTTAATGAGTCCTTTGAATACTGAGATTAGAAGGTGATTGCTGATTAAACCTGCGCATCGCTTTTCTTAAATGCTTAGATTTTCTTTCTGTCTCTAAGATGAATGGAGGAAACTCTCTTCCAACTAGCTAGGCTGATTCCTAGCTAATCCTTCTGCAACTCTCTTTATTGGTCTGATAACTATATGTTCTTTCTTCCTAGTCAAAAATAACACTGCAACTTCAAAATGCCTGTAAAAGTATCAGTGGGTCAAACATTTCCTTTGCAGATTTTGAACAATTGTATCATTCAACAAATGGTACAGGCTGCTGAAGTAAAAATCTTGTTTAGAATTTTTTAGCTTGCTGATTTCATTACTTGTAGCAATTATAAAGAAGCAAGGCAAAAGATATACAGATTTATTGTGAGAACTGTCATTCTGGGTAAAAGAGGAACGAAGAAATTATCACTTTTTGTATCAGAACACCTATGACTTGAAAATATTATGTTAAAAAAAGCAACCCCGTGTGAATAAATCAGTGTTTATTTTTCTTAAAGACCTGTTAAAATAGCAGTTTTTTAAAGAAAGAGATAATATATCTGCTATCACACAGATGTTGAAAAATACTCCTACTGTACAATTTTTATTCAGCTGTTACCTGGTACAGAAAACTCTAAATATTTACAGCAGTGAAAGTAATATAATAAAAAATTACCAGTATGTATTCCAAGTTATTCCCCAGTTAACATTTCTGTGGATAACTAGAGTAACAGTGTCCACTGCTGGCAAATCAGATAATTGCACTGTACATTAGAGCAATACACTGTTGAAAGGTTTCAATAAATTTAGTCTTGATTGTGAGATATTTCATAATTTAGATTTGTAGAACTGTGTTGTAAAATCAGGTAGCTACTTTAGGAGTATTTATGCTACTACTGCCAATAACAAATGCTAAGATATTTGAACTAATAACCAGGAATGCCAGCATGGTAACGTGAGCAGCATTGTGATATGTTTTTCAAGACTTAAAAATAATTGTAGTATTCATTATATTCTAACTGCCACATTATGAAAATTAAGGAAAAGATAACAAAAGTTGATGAACTCTGTCTTGATGTTCTAATCTATGTGAATAAAAAAAAACAGGCAAGCATAAGTTGAATTTTAGGATTTGAGTGGGTTTTTTTTTTTAGTTTTGGTGTTGTTTGTTTGGTTTGGTTGGTGGTGGAGGTTCAGTTTGGTTTTGTTTTTTGTGTTGTTGGTTTTAGGTCAAAGAATTCAGTACTGGTTTTGTTATATTTTTCTTAAACATATAAATGAAGTAGAGAAGATATTTATGTGTCTATTTAGGAAGAAGTAAAATGGAAGCATGCAGTTTGATATAGCAACTACCATTTTTAATGTTGAAACTAGCACTGAAGTAGACTGATTATCAAAGAGAGGAGGAAAAAAGCCTGGTATCTAAAAAGTGATTTTAATCAATATTCTCCTGGTATTTTTTGTAGTAGATAATATTTGTTTGCATCTGTTGCTTAACAATGGTATGTCAGTACAAAGAACATCTTTCAGTCAAGGAAAATAATACAGAGTGAAAGAAACATTAAGGGGAAAAAACCTACATTATCACGTCAGATACTCCCGAATATCTAGATTAACTAGAAAGTAAGGCATGCTTGTTCTCAAAGACCTAAATCTGTCATTTATTTACTCCATTCAACAGAAATAGTAGACAATGCACTGAATTTTCTGTTTGTTTGGAAAGATGGAAACACAGCATGTGGCTTTTTTAGAAAACATTAGTTTTGTCTAAACCCCAAAGGAATGGAGGGCAAAACCTCAGAGGAGATCAAGGCTTACCTATGGATCAATGTGGCATTAGCCTGTGCTGTTCTACATCTACTTTTTCTCCCTTCAGAGACTTACCTTCTCCTGGTTAGCAGTACCCAGAGAAATACTTTATTACCTCATGTCTGGAATAAGACAAGAACAGGATTTTAGGTTTCAGAGCTTTTTTTCCTTGCCGATGTTTTCAAAACAATATCAAATAGATTGTGAAACAACAATTATTTGAAAATAACTGGTACAAGAATTGTAAAAAAAGACAGATAACTATAAAAAAATTGTTTTCCTAAATTAATGACGCTGCCAATTATAGGTTAGATAATAGAATATATATATATATATTTCTAAATTATTTGCCAGGAAGTGTCCTTCACATTTTCTTACACTATAAAGTGGTATTTTGTGTGTATGCATGCGAGTGCACAGGCAGCCAGGTTCCAGTCCTTCCTGTCAGTGGTGAAAACCACTTTCTCTACTTATAGAATTATTTAATGCATTTCGGAGTCACCCTTCTGCTTCTCAAGCTGGTAATATATGTATGCCGCAGCTCACCCTGTCGCTTTCTGTTCAGCATTTTATTGCAATGAATATGATGTTCTTTTTCTCCTGGGTCTCTGTGAGATAACCAAATCCAACACCTGTCTTGTTCATAAAGTCAGAAATAGAGCACTTTTTTTTTTTTCTCACATGATCAAATGTTTTCATATCCATTCTGAAGAAAGAAACCCTTACGTAAAGATTTAAAATTGATAATTTGGAGGCCTGTAGAAAAATACTGTCAGTAAGCTTGGGATATACAGGTTTATAGGTTTATACACACACACACACACACACACACACACATACACATATATATATAAATTGAATTGTTTGGATGGGATGTTGGGTTTACTAATAGTTTAAGACAGAAGATATATATTCAGTGTCTAAGTTGGTATTTACACAGCATATCATGTCGAGGTAAGGTATTAACTTTTAAACGCTATTCAGATAAGGCATCTGAATAAAAATATCTCCTTATCAATTGCTGTAAGTTCTCATACATCCAAAAATACTCTCCCTATGTCTGAAATTTTTGTGTAAAATTTTCCCCATATTGATGTATTTTATACTTGTATATGTGGTGTGTTGTAAGTATACACTGATATTATTTATTTCATCAGCAAAAGGACTAAAGGATTTGACCCCTCTATGAAGTTATCAGTTGAAACGTAATAATCTAGTTAGCCTATAAATACTTTTATTGTGATGTAGGACAAAGTCCATGAAAGGGATGTTCCCCTATGTCTATGCTATCGATGGCTACTTTTTTACAGGCTGTGTTTATTTCTAGCATTTGTGCAGTGTTTATTTGTGATTATTCCAATCAAGAGACTACGAGTAGGTTCGTTGCAATCTCCTTAGCTTTTTTGCTGTTTTAGGAGTAGGAAATGCTCACAGGACAGTATTGTCAGGCAGTTATAATAGCTGACACATTGTCATTCTCTGACAGTTGTACTGATTCAAGGGGAAGTTCACTGTAGACACCAAATTTTTCAGTAATGGCATTCCTTTTGTTTCTGTAGAACAAAATTAAGCAGACTCACATTACAGGAACTTCCAGTTACTTGGGAGAGTAATAGCAAAATGTGTTGCATGTTTCAGAAGTCAGGAAAAAAAAAGAAACTCCTGCTGTGGCTAGATAAGGAAACTCAACAGATGTTGTTTTAAGCTGTGTGTATAGGAAATTAATGAAGAAGCTCTCCATGCTGTTTTTAGGTCTCTAAATCTTAAACTGCTCTGTGCATCTGTGTGGAGTTTTTTTTGTTTTTCTTTAATGAAAGTCACTGTTCTGGCTGGTGTCATAGGAGCCTTTTCTGAAGCACTCTGGTGGCAGATTTTCTGCTGTTATCTTCAGTGAGAACAAAATAAATGGTAATGTGTTTCTGTTGTTAGTATTTAAGAATCTCTCTTTAAGGGGGTTATTTAATATTTAAAGTTAAATTCATATATGGATGTCACTATAGAAACCACAATGTATTTTGGTTTTAATTACTTTCACAGATTTGTCCCTGAAAGTAATCTTATTTCTTTTTTTTTTTTTTGTCATTGGTGTTAAATGTTGTTCAGAAGAGATATGTTGGAGAGAAGTTTTGGGTCTGAGTGAGCTATCCTGGAGAGCCTCGTATGATCTGTGTGCTGTTCAGATTCTACTGTCAATCCAGCTGATGTCTTTTGTTCACCTAGTCTCAAAAGAACTGGTATCAGAAGCAGAGAACAGACAGAATGAGAACTAGGAAGACTCATGAAGGATTTCACAGGAGATGTGCTAATAGTCAGGATCTGTAACTGTGCGTCTTATCTTGCTGAAAGATCAATTGTTAAAAATAGCACAAGAATCTCCATTCATTTTACTTTTCCCTGTTAAGAATGAAGAGTTAGCCAATGGAATTGAAAATGAAACTAGAAGTAATTAGAGCATGTATTTTCCTTGTCACAGCACTATTTGTGAGACCCATTACTATAGTATAATCGGTGCTAAATTTAAGAGAAGTAGAAAAGAAAAAGCAAAGCCAAAAAGAAAAAGCAAAACGACACAATTTGAGAATTATACTTTTTCTAAAGAATAAGTGAATATCTATTAAGTTCTGTCATATTGGTCACCTACAAGACAGTTTTCTTCAGTATCCTAAATGAAATTGAATCCTTATCAGCATAGGGGTATTCAGTCCTTGAAGTTGCAGACATATCTGACATATCCCAGATGATGTGTAAAAGAAATATCACCGGTCAGTGCAGAAAAAATATTGCAATAGCAAATCCATTGGCTCTGAGCTAACATAGTCATTCTTGCTTCCTTAGATGTTATGTATATTGGTGTTTATGTTTTCACAGTTCTCTGCATAATCAGTCATCTAGTGTAGGACTTCCTTGCATGGTGGATTAGTTTATTCTAGTATGTACATTAATTATTTTTTAACGGTTCTTCCAGTAATGTAGATACAAAGCCTGTGAAGAAGCTGGATAAATATGTGTGGTACTTTAAAGAACATACTGGAAGCTTTCTTCTCTCTTATTTAAAGGGATTCACTTGGCCTGTTTAAACAGTTGACTACATACGGCCTCCTACGTATTCAGTGAATTTTAATAGGTATGAGTTTGGTTCCTTGAGTGCCTTGTGAATGCTGAGACTGAAAGCTGAGTTATTTTGACATAGAACAGTGTAAAAACATAGATATCCAAATTCTCTCAAGTATATTAGCATGTTTAAGAAACTTTGTTCTTAATACTCTTAAAAGTCTAACCACCCAGCATCAAGTGTTGAAGGTGTTAAGGATTTTAAATTGCAGTGCTTCACAGTTCATTGTCTTCTAAGAAGTTGCAGTAACTTATGAGAATTATACCCAGATTAACATACCAGAATATGTAAACTGAACTATTTTAAATTGCTTAAAGCTCATCACATAGTCATACTAGTTTTATTATGAGCATGGAATGAACTGAAACTATCTGAAAAGGGATTCCTTATCTATGACTTATTATGTTCATACTGATATCGTCATGACAAATATGACCTTTTATGTAGACAAACATTTTTCTAGGTTGTTAATATTTTAAATAAATAAATACCTACCAATCTAAGAGTAAGCCCTAGACCATATTTCTTCCATTTGTTCAAGTAATTAAGTAGAACTCTTGTTCTACCTTTGCTCCCCAAGAAAAAAAAATCAGGAACTGGAAGCTGCTGTTGCTTCCCAACACCCACCCTCTCTCCTATACATACACATTGCACACTCTGGGCACCTATCAGTTTGTAGTTAAATGAATAATACTCTTTGTAGAACTGTATCACACTTTCTTGTGATACCATTATGTGGGAGTGAAGGAATCTTAGTATGCAAATTGAATTCTGACACTTGAATTATGGTCCACCAAAATTACCAGCAACTTTCAGTGAATTTTGGATCAGTATCAACAAGTGTTCAGAATCACAACATTAGCCATAAACAGCACTTTGGTAATCAGCCTGCTGTCTTATCAAAAATACTGCAAAGTTGTTGGATTAATCCATTAGAATTTATTAAAAAAATATTTTTTCACTGCTGAGATATCTCTTCTTGGGATGACATTAAATTTTACCAATGGCTCAGATGTACTCTTATGCAATTGTTATGCCTAAATTGGTACTTTTATGCCTAGAGTAGCCTTTCCAGTCTGAATGGAAGTTTAAGGAGTAAGGTATTAATCTTGTTTGCAAGTACAGAGCACACCATCTTCCAAAAAAAAAAAAAAAGAAAAAGAAAAAACCTTTTTAGGAACACAGAATGATCTTCAGCTCTTCAGAGTCTGGAAGAACATCTAGATTCACAATACTTTACTAATAATTTCTAGGATATAAAATAGGTTGACTTTACAGTATCATATTCTAGAGTATTTACCTGGACAAGTGAGCTGTCTGTGCCTACTGTTGGCAAGCAAGTGCAATAAAAACACTACTAAAGCACATGAAACTATAACATGTTCAGTAGAAATGTAATAATGTGGCATTTTACACTTCTAGAAAATCTATGTATAAAGGACTTCAGGGTATTTTTTTAGGGTTTGATTTTGTTTGGTTTAGTTTGGTTTCTTTTTGATATGAGGAATGGTTTCAGGATATCTAGGAGGAGAAAATGTGGGTGGAGTGTGTGTATGTGGGAACATACCTGTAGAAAGACATTTTTGTTTGCATTGAAATGGTTTATGAAAGGAAGAACTCTGTAGAGTTTTCATGTTTGCACTGATCAAAAATTACTCTGTAGCTTGTAACTCTAGCCAACCTAATGCAAAACAAAACAAAGTGAAACCACAAACTTTAAACCATAAGAATGACATTTCTGATTCTGTAAACTTTGTAGCCTATGGATCTAGGTTATGACAGAATATAAAGCATGGAATCTTATTTTTCCAAATGGAAGCTCATACGAAAGCATTTAATGTATCAGTAGTAAATGTATATACACAAATTATTATTGAAATGTATATTTCAATATCAAACTTTGCTGCCTGAAAACAACAGCACATTGTAATTTACATTTTGAATTAGATGAGATGAAATATGGTTTGATCCTCAGTAATAAAGAAAACAAAAAGGAATAATCATGTTTCATAGCCTAGAATATAATAAATCAAGTATTTTATGCACACTTTATATCTGTTGAATGTTGCCATGTAAAATTATCATAGAATGGTTTAGGTTGGAAGGACTTCAAAGATCACCTAGTTCCAATCCCACCCTGCTGTGGCAGGGACGCCTTCCATTAGACCAGGTCGCTCAAAACCCCATCCAACCTGTCCTTGAGTACTCCCAGGGGTGGGGCATCCATAACTTCTCTGGGCAATCTGTTCCAGTGTCTCAGCACACTCAGAGTGAATAAATTCATTCAAGCAAGTAATTTTAAAGGTACTAAAACATTTTTGCTTCAGAAAACTCCCAAGATCCATGATAAATTAGTAGATAGAAATGAACAGATGGGGAAAAAAGAATCAATCCCTTCACCCACTCTTTTGCTTTTAATCACTTGTTTTCATATCCAGAGTTTTGTTAACCAGAAATAAAATTCTATTTTAATGTAGCAGATGTTATAACTAAGGTATTTCCATTTTTCCTAAATGTGTAAACTTATGCAGTTACTAGTCTTTAAGGTAGCAGATATGTTAATACTTCTACAATCCGTTAGCAAAACCTTCACTTTTACTAGAACTGCACACATTTTATCACAGGTTAAGACAGCAGATGGCTCTCTTGAGTTTTCTTTGTGAAACCTCAAGCTGTAAACAACTGCTCTGCATTTCTGAGATGCAAGTAGAAAGCTATTGTTTTTGATCTCTGGAGTAAGAAGCACGTTTTTTCTTGTCTATAGCCATACTGCTCATTTTCACTTTCATTCTTTCCTTTCTTTGCCATCACCCCAAGCATCATACCATTGAGAAATGTCAGTGTGTTTTGGCAAAGGCACAGTATTTGAACGAAACTGTGGGAAAGGAAGTAGAGTAGTAGATAGAATACAGTGAATAGTGTCACTGGATAATGTAAAGAGGTCCTACCAGCAAAAGAAAACGTGGAATCTACCTCTTTTTGAAGAGAGTTTCTCATGCAAAAATTAGGGCTCTATGTGTTCCACTCGTAAATTCCCCCCAGAATCAAAGATAGTGGAGGGCTGGCATTTGATTCACTTTACTCCCTCTCATTCATTCCTTTGTTTGGAGCCAGGTGGAACAGGACACTTTGGGCTGTCTCCTGTCACCTCCTGCTCCGGCGGCGCAGGGGATGCCCCAGGGATGCGCGAGTCGCGTCTCTCTGCCGCTGTCCATGGTGCTGACAGAGACGGGCTGGGGCTCATGCGGAACCGGGACAAGGGAGGTCTCACTGGGGTGGCATTTGAAGGAGCTCTTCTGTCTTGAGGAGCCTTAAGGAAGGCAACATCTTGTCTTGTGATTTGCTGAGAAGTATGGAAAAGGGAAGCACTGTGCAAAACTACTACAGTGAAACAAACCCTCTCTGTCTAATTGCATTAGCTAAGGTAATTGTGACCGCTGTAAGGAAATTGGTGCTTTGTAAAAAATTGCCAGACAGAAAATCCAAGGCGAATGTTTTAGTTGAATCTCTTTAGAGACACTTTTAAATAGAATTAAAATGTATTATCCAGATCCGATTGTGCACGTTCTGCTCCTCGTTGGTCTAGTATTTAATACAAAATCCCTGTACAAGGGAGTTCCTACCATACATTTTGCCCTCTATATAAAAATAGCCCTTTGTAGATTAAAGGATTTAGGGAAATAATGGTCAGTATTAGAGATGCTGAAGCCTCTGCTGAAACAAGAACCTATTCTTACCTGTGATGATCTGTATTGCAAAGCAGAGAATTATTCTGGATGGATATTTACACTTCAAAGCTTGTTTTTGTGAAGAACCATCTAACAAGACATCAGAATACTCTGAAAACAGTATAAGTACATCTACTGAAAATTTACTGTAAAAGAGTAAATATATATTTGTTACATGATATTTCCCTGTGTGCAGATCTGTCCCTCCTTATAGGATAACTCAGCATTCTTTTCTGTGTTGCTGCTAGCTTCCTCTTTCTGCTTTCCTCTGTTTAGTTATAACTTCAAGAAGTTTCACCATCAGGCTGGCCGAAGGTAAATCTGGAAAACATTGAGCCTTATTTGAAAAGGGAAAAGACCCAACAGAAAAAGATGAAATAAATGAGACATATTTTACATAGTATATATTATCTGCAGTGTATTGTGAGCTCCTCGGGGCAGAGACTCCTTAGGAATTCTCCGTCTAACATGCTTGGCTGGTGCTTGCTCAAGTGCTCCAAGACGTATACAATGAAAAAAAAAAAGAAAGAAGTAATTTTACATAGTGCTGATGATCAATAAATCTACCTACTGCAGCTTATTTGTGAGAGCCCTGTGGATTTCCTTTGGTGTTTCTGAAACCTCAGAAATCAGTTCACGTTCCGACCTAAAAGTCTATTTGTGCTATAGTCCTTTCTCCCAAAGAGTGTGTCTTGCTTTGGGTGGAAGGTCTCTTCAGCCTCGTAGGTGTGTTTCCAGCTTCCCCGTCCTGGGAAAGGGGACAGGAACCGGTGTCACCACTGGGTGCGGCGGCGGGGACCGCCCGCTGGCAGCCGGTGCGAGGGAGGTGGCAAGAAGGTGGGTGCGAGGGTGGCTCGGTGTGCCGGGGTGGACGGCAGAAGGTCGGGAGGGCCATGAGCCCGTCCGACAGAGACCCGCGCCCTCCTCTCCCGAAGGGAGGGAGCGCCGCACGAAGCCATCCTGAAAGATAAGGGGGAGAAGAGGCACCTGGTGGCCGATCGGCCGGGAACCCGCTTGTTCCCACCAGAAAACCGCATCGGCAACACCCCTTCCCTCCGCCCTTCGCCCCCTTTTGCTTTATTCTCCTGCCTTTCCGCCGTCCCTCCTCCACTCTCTGCACCCTCGCCGCCCCTCGCCTTGGGAAGGACAGAAAAAGCTCCAGCTGTGCGTGCCTCTGTGTGTGTGTGTGTGCATGCGTGCGTGTGTGTGTGTGTAGGGAAGGCTGGAGCGGGGTGGGACTGAAGAGCCGTGATTACAGCTCTCCCCGGAGAAGAAGATTGCTCTCTCCAGATGCTGATTTCTGAAAGCACTTGGCAATCATCAGGCGGGAGCCTGCAAAAGGCGGTGGTAGCCACCTCGGCCGCGGCGATGGCAGCGGCGGGCGAGCGGGCGGCGGCGCGGGGCTGAGGGGCAGCCCAGGGAGGAGGCGCTGCCGGCGGGACCCGACCCGACCGAGCGCGGCTCTGCCCCGAGTCCCGCTTGCTCCGCTCCGCGCCGCCAGCCCTCACGCAGACACCCGCGGCCCGAGCAGGTGCCCCTGCACCGGGGCAGGGAGGGAAGGGCGGCGAGGCACCCATGCGGTGACCCGCGGCGGCAGCAGCTCCCGCGGGGCGCAGGGCGGGGGTGCCCCGCTGCAGCCGCGCTTGGGGCCAGAGGAGGCTCCCGCTTGCCCGCACCTCCGGGGATGGGTCCTCGCCGGGGCTGAGAGCCCCGCCGCCGCCCTCCCTGCTGTCCGTCGCGGCGCCGGCCGACGTGGGCGAGCTGGTGAGCAGCCATGGCAGCGGCCATCGCCAGCGGCTTGATCCGCCAGAAGCGTCAAGCGAGGGAGCAGCACTGGGACCGGCCCTCGGCCAGCAGGAGGCGGAACAGCCCCAGCAAGAACCGTGGGCTCTGCAACGGCAACCTGGTGGACATTTTCTCCAAGGTCCGCATCTTCGGGCTCAAGAAGAGGCGGTTGCGGCGCCAAGGTGCGTCCCTGTGTCCGGGTCCGCCCGTGGGGATTCCCGGGGGGGCGGGAGGGAAGGGGGCAACCTGTGGCCAGAAACTTCCCGGGCCGGGCGCCGTCGTGGCGGGAGTCGACAAACGCCGTCCCCGCTCCTGTCAGCGGGAGGCTCCAGGCTCCGTGTTAGAGGGCGATGGGCTCCGCGGGATGAGGGGCGCGGCGGCCCCGTGGCCCCTCGGTTGGGACCCCAGTCTTGCCGGCTGGGCAAGGCAGCTGCCTGCCTGCCTGCTTCGCCGCCCCGCCCGAAGTGTCGCGGCAGGCGGGTCCCAGCCGCCCAGGGGCTCAGGTGTCGGTCACGGCAGGTGAGCTCCGGGGCAGGAAGCCCCTCTGGGAAGGCGGCCCGCATGTCGAGGAGTGAGCCCTGCCCGTCTCCCCACGTGTCCCTATCTCACTCGTGTTTTTGTTTAAAGGACAAACAGCACACAGCGGGAAAGCCTTTTCATTGTCTAGTGTCTTTTGCCAGTCCCTTCTTGAGCCGCTGGCTTGGCTTTGGTAGGCGTAGCCTGGCCATAATGCAGAGGTCCTGCTCCCAGCTTCCCGGTGACTTCCCAGTCACCAAAGTAAGAGGTAACAGCATTGACTGTCAACTGTGGGAGTGTTGGTCTGCGTCCCAGTGCGTGCCCAGTGACAGGTCCGTCTGCTCCTGCCCATCTGCATCAGGGCCGCTTCATATATACCAGCAAGTTTTGCAGGCAGTTCTTCTTTGGGGTCGATGGCCAGTAGTCAACAGAGAAGAATAAAGCTAGCACCATGGTGATTGCATTTGATCAGTGCTTTGTATTAAAAACAGAGAAATAAAATAAGTTAACTGATATACTGATATTGCAATGACTTTTTTTTTTTTTTTTTTTTTTTTTTAATTCTGTGGTATTTAACTCAATATTCAACAGTGTTCAGAAATTATGATGACTTACTTTGTACTGGTCCCCAGGAAACACATAGTTCTGGAACAAAGGGATTGCATAGTAAACAGTGAAAACATTAAGTATCACTCAAAAAGTAGCTAATATCTACCAGTCAATAGTAAAGTACAAGCCACACTCTGTTACATTAGAGAATGCCACCATGTGTTGTAGCTTGTTGTGTATACTATAGCTCCTCTTTAGGTTGGGTCAGAAGATAATTTTAAGAAACAAAATCAGTGATCTGTCTTGCTTGATCTTTTCTGCTTTTTTTCATGCTTTGTACTTGAAATAGCATGAATTAACAAAATCCATACCATTTTATTTTTACATGTTTTTATTACTGTAAGGATTATTTCTTGTGATTCTTAATGGAAGCTAAATCTTGCAATTTTTATATAGTACAGTGACACAGGGAAGATGAGCGAGAACATGTCAGTGGCAAAATCTATGGTCCTTTATTTTTAGGCAGTCTGCATGTGTGCTTAAGAAGAAGACTAGAGTAGCTGATTTCTGATGGTGCATTCATATGTGTGATAGTTGTTCATGAAAACAAGTTTAGGGGTATTTGGTAACTGAGCAATTGTTCTTGACCACCTGTGAAGTCTTATCTGGGGAAAGCTCTGTATTTGACTATATTATGGTTTGAGGAGAAGATGACTGTCTCACAGCACCGAGATGCCAAATATTTTCTTAGGTTGGAAGGGGCTTTAAAGAGACTTCTGAACTCATTCTTTTTCATTCATTCATTTTTTGTAAGGGACTTTGTGACATTCTTGAATAAAAGAACTCCATTAGAATATAACTTAACTGTAACCCACACCATTGTTACAGGTTATTTCAGGAAGAATAATCAGAACAAGGGATACTGAGTTTATATTCTCTAAGAATCCTTCAAATTGAGACACGGTGCTATTTATCCATTGATTTACATTAAGGTCTCAAAATTACTGTTCACCTGCAAGAATTCCTGCTGAAAAAAATACTGTCATGCCTTTTACTGTGTATGTTCATGATGCATAAAGTGATACAAGGAGTACCTGTGGATTCAAAGTTGCATGCTATTTAGGAGGGAAACCGAAGAAGCAATAAAGCAGAAGTCATTATTTAAACATCTTATGCGGAGTAATTTATAATTAATAATAATTTGGAAAAAAACACATTTTATAAGAGTGTTTTACTTAAAAGTACCTTATATGAGTTACAAAAGGAACATTTATCAGAGTCTCTTTTTAGGTTTCCTAAACTGAGTTAAACGACCACTGACTTCTTCACTGAAATCACACTGTCAAACCCATTAAAATAAGTCTTGGGCAAGCAAAATAGCATGCATTTCAAAACATCTTTTGTCAGAAAGGTGCTATGGGATTTTGACAAATAAATCTTGTGTAAATGATATACAGAGTGTCATGAGAACATTGTGAAAAATGAGCTCATTGAGATTTGATAAACCATCCATAGCATTTCTGTACAATACAATGGAAGAGTAGAAGTATCTTTAAAATATTTGTTATGTAGAGCAGTAAAAGCTAGACTGTATTGCTCAAAGAATAAAGAAGTGTTTTGCCTTGTACTTACATATGAAAAATAAGTTTCTTTCAATCTTTGAAACAGGCAGGCAGCAAAAACTAATGATGATGTTTTTTAAATTAAAATATGCATTTACTCTTGTACATATGTGTGTATGTGAATTAGATAGATGTACGTAATGTATGAACACTTACCAAAAGGTTAGAAAACTTGAAAATATTATTTATTTTTCAGTTCTTCTTAAAAAATGCCTTTTAGTGCTGTTCTTGTTCAGTGGGATTTATTTGTGAAAAATGAAGTTACTGCAAATACATAACATGATAAAATCATATGTATCCTCAAGTGAATATAATTTTTTCTGTCATTGTGACTGATTTTCTGTTCATGGTCCTTCCTTTAGGGCCATACTAAAATATCAACAGAAGTGTGTTTTGGGAGATTAACGTTTTAGGAAGGACAGCATTAAAGATACATCCAGGAGTTCACTCAGGGTAGAGGGTAGTATTTGTATTTGCTTATATATTGGCTGTAATGGCAGACACAATGGCAATTTAAACCAGCTTTTCTAAAACTTTGATTAATGAATTAAACTGACAAAGTGATTTCTGTGGAAATCTGTCTGATAATCTACTGAGTGGATGAAACTATTTTCATCTACCAGACAGCTTTGATTCATATTGTTTAGTATTATGATATTTCAAATTTATTTCATCTTTATTTTATTTTATTCTACCTGTCATCTGATGAAGAAATCACTGTCATTAATTTCTGAATAGCCACAAAGCCAAGATCTTGCCTGACACTGATGCCAGATATCAATCAATTATGAATCATCCTCTCCTGGAACAGAGGTTGTTCAGTTATAATGGCTTAATGTATGTTAATATAATCACTAATGGGACAATCAACAGACAAGGTTTTGAATCTTTTTATGAAATAACCTTACATAACCTGGGGCTACCCAATAAAAAGAAGAAAATAAATGTCAGTTCTTCACCTTGTGCAACTACAATGCAGAGAGATTAAAAACATATGCTTGTCACTAGTGCAAATTCAAACTTCTTAGCCTATATTTTCATTTACATATCTAGCTTCTTTCCTAATCTGAATAATCGTCATTTGGTTAATTAGGTCCTTTGAGAGTATTCCACTGGAAAATACTCAACATTTAAATGTATTAAAAACCAAGTGTGATGTTTACTGTTTCTATGTGCTAATGCCACATTAAGACTTCAAAATTCATACACAGAGTGTATGAATTTTAGAATGATTTGGCCTCTGATTTTCTACATTAATATTTATGAGAGAGACCTAGGGAACATGTTCAGAAAATGCCCTGATTAGATTTTCTTGCCTCTACAAAGGTAATTTAATTCTCCAAAGAAACCATTTTTGGAAAATTCCTCAGTATATCAGCTAATGTTTTGCAGCAGACATGGAAGTGGCCCACAATCTCAGACGTAAGTTAATTCCCCATATACATAGTGCCTTAAGTAGTTCTTAGTTCTCCTACTTGTGGAATGATGTAAAAGGAACCAAAATGGAGATCTGTGCACACAGGTGTGCATGCCTTCTTTCACAAAACTTAAGAAATCCCATTGAAACCCAGTCATTTAGCACTAGCCTCAAATAACTGGGCTTCCTTAAAGTTTCAGTGGGCCAAAACCTGTAGCTTTGCTTTCCTGTGTGACTGTCCTCAGAATTAATTCTTCTTGGAAGTTCACTAAAGCCCGCAGCTACTGCATTGTATAGAAGCAAGACTATTTTTTTGGGTGTTGAACTGATGTTGCTTATTCTTCACTACTTTTCTTCATGTGAAACAGATTAACCCCCAACCCCTTTGGAACTACAAACCCAGTGTTAACAATATATATAAAAAACCTAAATTTTCATTTATTTTTTCTTTCATTGCTGCTAATCTGTTCAAAGAACTGATCATCACAAATTAAAAAACGTGTTAGTATGCTACTTATCATGGTAAAATACTCTATACATACTTAAAAATCATTTTTAAGTATGTGGTTTGCTAGACACAGTGTCAAGATTTCCTTGCTTTCAATATTTCACATAGACCCTATACTTGCTAAGGGAATCTTTAAGAAGAAATGTAGTAATGTCTGGACTGTAATTCTCTTATTCTGAGCTGGTCTTGGCAGCTCTACAAGTGATGAATGAAAAGGTTTTAAGAGGAAATGGGGAAAAAGAACTTTAAGTTGATAACATAATTGTAGGGACTATTGATTTTTAGAAAGATCTTAAATATGGGTGATAGAATACTGGACATTTAACATACATGTAGTGCTCTACTACAGTTATTTCAGAATATCTCTTATTATGTAAACTGAGTAGAAAAACTTAACTACACCCAAGTTTGGTACTGGTTGCAAGTTAAGATTTATTGAAATTTCTTGGAGGCTTCACAGCTGTTTTGGCTTGAATTCCTTGCTTGTTTTGTCTACAAAGTGCTATGTTGTTTGGGGCAGTGTTTGTTCAATTCTTTCTTCCCGATAAGCATTGGTTTGCATTGATTTGCCTCAGGAAGTTTGCATATGTGGAGGACACGTGAAACTGGAGGAACCCAAATTTCACTTTTCTTTTATACAAATATTGCTTTTCACTACCTTCACTTGACAACTGGACATTTAACTCTTCATTAGCAAGTGAACTCTTCTTTCTTGAGTGATTGTGCTGGATCTCCAAAGTTCAGGAAATTTCTGTCCATATACAATGATTTTTTTTGGTAGGATATATCAGTTATTGTATCTATCAAATGCATTGTAGAACTAGTATAGTTAATAGAGATATTAAGGGAAATTTCAGTATAGGTGGTTTCTGATCCATGGTGCTGTAGCAATTGAAATGTTATAGGCAAGGCCAAGTGTCTATGCTCTATTTAAAGACAGTATTGTGACTATTAATATATGATCTATTACTGGATATCATTTTTTCATGGAATTTCAGTCTGTTTATTTGAATGAAACAAAAACTCTGTGCTTAAAACTCATTTTCAACAATGAATTTTCAAGTCAGTAGCTTACAAACAACAGTAATTAATTTTAATATAGAGAGGACACTCAAAATGTATATTACAGGAAACTTTGCTGTTAAAGTCTTGATTTAGACTCTAAACATAAATTAGAAATTTGAAGATACAATAAACTGTGAGGTTGGATACCCATTTTTCGTAATGAGTAAACAGAAGCCTATCTTGCTTGCTCATATATGAGCTTTTTTTACCTTTTGCAAGCATTAGAGTTAGTGATACTATGGATGAAATATCCCAATGGTATGTATTCTTACTGTGCTATCATCTTTTTCTGAAACCTTTTGGAACTGGTATGGTTTTGCTCTCAAGAGTTCTTAGTGCTAATTCAGATCTTATGCTCTGCCATACAAGGAGTGGTGTGCACACAGAGAGAATATATGATACTACATTCCATGATAGAAGATGCTGAGAAAATTACTAAAGCTCTGATTTTCTCTATTGTGATGTAAAATCAGCAACCACTTTCATTGTATTTTAGACCATAACATTTCTGTATGGGACTGGAAATGAGGGAATGTACTCTTTCCTGGTGCCAAGAAGGAAACTCACTGCTTTTAGTGCCAGGATTTAGGAATGTATAATTGGATCAAGTCAGAGACAGGCAGGAGTTGATTCCAGGACTCTCAAGTTCTGATTGTATGTTACAAACTGTAGATGATTTCATCATATTCTGAAATAGGTGACATTACTTAAGTTTACATTACTGTAAATAAGTAAATAAATCAATAACTCAATAAATAAATAAATAAATAACCAAAGAAGATGGATAATTTTGGTATTTCAAAGGAAAGCTAATATATGATGTAAAGAAATAAGTAGTAAAAGGTTGATATAAAATTTAAACAGATAGACTATGTTAAAAAACATTACAAAAACCTTGTTCCCTCAAGGTTTTCAGGATTCCAGGTTGTTTTGTGTGCTGTTTCATAAAATGCTGAGTAAAAGCTAATAAACATGATATGGCTTGTTCATAAGATTTTCGTAAATGAAGCAGAGAAAATGGACTGAAATAGGAATACGAAGTATATCCTTTCTCTAGGATACCAAGTATAATCTCTAGGATGTAACTAAATTAAACAATTTGATTAAATTTGTGGTCTTGATTTAGGTGTAGAACTTCTGAAAGGCATTAGAGTTACCGTGCTATAAAACTGCTGTATATTGAAGCAAGATTGGACTGCTGATTGACAGTAATCAGCATAAATAAATGATAGGACTCAGCATTTGTTTAAAATATTAAATCAAGTATTTTATGTCATGTATGAATCCTTCAGTATTCTGAAACAGAAGCACACAGTCTTTTTCTCTCTAAGTTAATTTTTAAAAAGGTAAAAAGTCCTACTTAATTAACTATCATTTCCATTGCAAAAGCTGCCTTTTCTGCTTCATTTTGCAAACTCCAAGATGTATTTGATACACTAAGTGTAGCTGCTGCTGCTCCTGTGTTGGTACTGTGAAGACTGGCTCCAGAAGTCATCTAGTTTTGGTTGCTAGACTATTTCTAATGTTTGTTTTGTTTTGTTTTAATGCAAATGAGAGAAAGGAAGCAATATTTTTTTAAATTAGTCTCAATTTTGTAATGGTCCATTGTACAGGTAAACCTGAGTTGAATTTCACGTCCTAATGAAAACGGACTTTACAAGCCTCAAGGCATTTTTGTTACTGAATTTCAAAGTCACTTAGCAAACAACAGACATGTCAGGCTTAAGGAAAGGTCAGCAAGTTTCTTTACAGTGGAGATTCTTGTGAAACTATGAGCCTAGAGATGGGAGATGGTACCAAGGTCTCCCTTACAGTAGGAATGTATTAGAGGTATTTCTAGTTTGGTTTTGATGACAGTTTGCAGTCTCTGAGTGTTATAGAGATGCTCAGTGTATAAAACTAGAACAATGACATTTTTGTACTAAAATTGCTATGCTTTTATTGTAGCGTTTTCCTTAGTGCAAATTTAAGATGTCTTTGAAAGGCAACTATTTTCATCAGACTTCTGTGATCATAAGTACTGAGTTTATTGTTTATATATACCCTTTTATATGAAAACATTACATACCTATAATGCCTAGATTATGTTAATGCTCTTCTTTAAAAGGTATATTCTGTAGTGAAATAGTGAGTATTTCACCAACAAGAAGTCTATTTCAGTATGATACTTACATTTTCTGTCCAAAGCTCTAACAGAGCTTTTCATATAACAGCAGACTTAATTTTTGTGATTAATGTGTGCAAATTTTATTGACAATTCATAAATAATGATCTGTTTGCTGGAGTATAATTACAACAGGTATTTAGGTTTTTATTTGTTTTGGTTTTAAACCATGATAGTTTCTTCTTTGTTTTGTCTTTAAGAATGGTCTTTTAACAAATTTGTGTGTTCATAAATGTGATGAGTAAGGTTTTTCACCAGTCACTCTCACTTGCAACCTAATCTCTGTAGTTCTTGGATTATAGTTCATAACTGTTTCAAAATCTTGCAACATTTACTGGGTGTTTAGTTGTTTGTACTCTTACTGCATTATGCGTTGTGAATACCCCAGATTAAACAGGTGCTCCTCTCATTTTCATCTATGTAGTTTAGGTATAACTGAAACTTAAATCCCTCTGCCTTAATTAGTGGTTTGCATCTCTTCATAAGAAATTCTGATGAGTTGAACAATTTGCCACTGTAATCTATATACCAGTGAACTACGAAATAAACAAACTTTTCTTCACTTTTCTTGCTGTGTAATCAGAACAAATACACATGAAATGTGTAATATTTTATTCCCAATAGCATTTTGAACTGTGTTATTTAAGCCAACGAAAATAAGATTCCACCAATTATGGAATATCTTTCTGTGACACTAGAAAGAGACTTACATGGCAGAATGGCTTCACCACAGTCTTTTGGATTTTAGCAAGGCTCCTCTTGTGTCCTCTGCAAGCCTTTTCTTATCAAGGCTCTGGTAAGGTGATCTGTGATTGCCATCAAGCAAGTAAAGGTATGATGACAGGATGAAGATCTAAGTATGGCCATCTTCTCCTTTTCTTGTGTAGGAACAGACAAAAAAAAATTACTAATGGATTCCTCCTGCTATTAGTTCATTTTCTTTATCTTATAATTTATCTGGGATCACAATTATGCCAGGAAGTAGAACTAATTGTAAAATGACATAGGATGCTTTAGAATTTTTTAATAGAAAATTATTCCTGAGGTTGACAAATTGAGAGAGATTGATCCCCACTGATGCAGGTAGTCTGAAGAAATGCAAACCTTTGTTGTTTCTAGTAAATATTATTGAAATTAGAATGTGCATTTTTTAGGGATTTGAAAATATGTATGTTCCTCCTAAGAAACTCATTAGAAAATTACTAATAGTGAAAAATATACATTATCATCATTTCTTACAACAAAGCAAGTTATTTTTTTCCTCTAAATAGCTTAATTTGAGTAGTCAAATTTTGTGTTTATCACATGCTCCTAAGAGTCTGGTGCACAGATCATTTATACCTTTTTAATAAATATTAACAAATGAAGGGCATGGTCTTAATTCCTTGCTAGCATAGTTTTGGTTTCCTTAAAATAACACCCTTGATTTGGAGAACCGTTTCTATACTAACCTTATTATTTTTTCCCCTCTGAATTTGCTTTTATGCAGAGATTAGTTTATGATTGAACTCTTCCAGGCATTAGGTTGCTAAATCCCACATCATTATTGCTTCTAGTTATATTTTAGTTTTCCGACAAAGTAGAAATAACTGCCATTCTAGTTCCTGTGTCCGTAGACTTTTGCTAAAGCAAATGAGAGACCTGCTTCCACAGGCCCTCAGTAATGATTTTTTGTGACAAAATTTAAGGAAAAAAATTAGCATTTAATACTTTTCTAGATGTAAATGTATAACTTAAATTTTGTTGTCTAAGTAGCCTATATGAGCTAAACAACTGTGAGTTTGTGATGTTACTACCTTAAAATCAGATCTTTTGATATAATGCACATGATTCTGGAAATTTTAATAACACCGATTTATAATGCTCTGTATAAAAAGTATTCTGTTGTAACTTCTGTGTAAAATGGGCAAAAAAGTTATGCATGTAAATAAATTGAAATGAATGAATGGCTCAGATTTATATGAATTATGGCATTTAGAAAACATAGAATGTTACAAGTAAACAGCCATCTTTATTTGGAAACAGTGAATATCACTGTAGAGATAAGATAATTTACTCCAAACCACAGGAAGAAAGAAAAAGTGAGTCGTTCTCATTACCCATACTCTGTAGTTCTCTACTTACAGATAGGTATATCAAAACTGAAATGTTTTTGTCTCGCAAGTTTGTTTTTGTTAACAACAGAGACACAAAGACTCATCAGGTTTTCCACACAGTTAAAAAACTACTAAAATCAGTGTAGGTTAAGCCCAAATAATCTAGTTGTAGTTAAATTAAGGTATGAATAGTCACCTGTATCTTGTTGTTGTGATGACAAAATGGCAGGATCAAGCCAATAGCCATCTCAGGGCTGCCTGTCATATTCTGTACAATTCAATCCATCAATCAATTAATCATCACCCTGTTTACCAGGGTTTTATGTTGCAAATGTAAGGGTTGAAATGAACTGGTGGCATAAAGAAACATTTCTGTTGCATTGGTGTGGTGGTTTTCAGGGTCAATGGATGTCACTGGGCAGGTCTTATTCGAAGTTTGTTATGGATAAACAGTCAAAAATTCAGGATCTGACTTACTAAAACTCTCCACTTCAATAGTTCCAATAACAGTAGCTAAAAAAAAACCCATGGTTTAAGCAGCCCTAGTAGCACAAGTATGAGGAACATAGTGAATCTTATCTTAAAAAATATTGAAGCTTAGAGGTTCTTAACTGTTACATTGTCAGCTTGTTACCAACTTCACACAGTGTTGGTATTTTGGTTTTCACAGTTGGCATTTGTTTTAAATATAGAGAGGCATGTAAGGAAGATAAGCCTGTTTTCTACTCTTTGTGTTTAGATATAAGTAAGACTTTAGATGTAAGTCTTTGTGTTTTGATGTAAATATTATAAGGGTGGGGTCTAGGCAGTTAAGGGGGGAATGCATTGCTGGTAAATTGTTGATACTGTTATTCCAAAAGCATTCACAACAAATTTTGGCTAGACTTTAAGAAAATTCAATCATGTTAACATGTGGAAAGGGTCAGCTGAATCCACCTGAGCAACCTGACTAGAGGTGTAAGAACTAGATTAAACTGGCTTGTAAAGACAATGTAATTTTTAATTTTTTAAATTATTTCTGTCCTGATATTAGGACCCATCTAGGACATAATTAGGGTTGTTTGGAGCAGTAGCTTTGAATTCAGGCTTCTTATTTATCTAAGTGGTGTGACTAACTTTCATTCCTAATTACAGCAGGGAACCAGTCACATTTGGAGCTTGAAGCAGCAAAAAGGTTTTGCTTCTTTTTAGGTATATTTTGCCATTAATTGTATCAGGGATAGCACAGACTACTACAGGCAAGACGTCATATAGAAACAGTCTTTAACTATTTGGTTGTTGTTTGGTTGTTTGTTTGTTTCTATTTATTGATATGAGACACATAGTTTTTGATTGTGTCATATTTTCATGTATAATGGTGTTAGTTCCAGTTGATTTCCAGATAGAAGTGTGTTATTACATAGGATCAATTTGAGTCTATGCTGTTTATTTTCCAAAGTAGTTCAGATGTGACATTAGGGGACTAATGGCACAACTCTCATCCTGAGTCCAATAGATTGTGGCATACTGAGTTCTTTTTTAGGGATATGTCATAGCTGTGTAGGAGGTGAAAAAATGTTTCTTCACTTATGCCATAGTATCAGCAATGTCTCGCACAGTGGCTCTAATATGTTGACAACTTGGTGAGTCCTGAATGCCTCCATTTGGTTATTGAGTTGAATTTTTATCTCTGCAAAGGCTTTTTAAAATTATTATTATTATTATTATTTTTAAGTAACATGAAAACTACACAGTTTTGCACTCTACTGTCTACTGCTATGGAAACATAAACTATTGAAATAACAGTATTATTGCTTTGAGGGGTCTTGTTTCCCTTCCTGAGCTTTGAGAAAACATTTTCATGATGAATTAGACCTTGGTCTTTCTGCACACTGAATGCAATTGGGCTTACTGTACTCGGAGTGTGTGGCTAGTTAGGTTTATTTTTCTGTCTTTGTAGGGAGGCACTGAATCAGTGGGGTTTTTTAAATTGTGAGGCAGTTGATCTGTGAGCTAATTCTGAATATTTTCAATTTGTCTATTTGCTGGTATCTAAGCTCCTATTTCAGGCAAAGATGAAAAGATTTAATAGATTGTCTTTATTGGGGTCATTCAGACTCTATATTTGGAGCAAGACAGAAATTTTCCTATTTGCATTCCCACAGGAGAAGGAGAAATATGAATTTCTATAGCTCTGAAAGCCTTTTGCTGCCACCTTTGCCTGTAAACCTCAGCAGAGTTACTTTTGAAATGAAAGAGAATTGTTCTCCAGCCATCACGACACACAGTTGCTTGGTCCTGTCATTCGGAGTCACCGGGCTTTGTGCTGCCATCCTTCTGTATTGCAAAAGTAAGGCTTGAGGGAAGGTTAGCCATGAGGCTGATGCTCAATTATTACAGTAAGATCAACCAATGCTAGATCTCACCTCTTTCTCCAGTGGGAGCAGCGAAACTTGCTGCTTTTCTAACTATTTGTCTGCAAATTAAATTAGGAAAAACAGTTGAATGGAGGAAAGTGGTTTTGACTATCCTGGCAACAGGGTTCAGCCATAGATACATAACATATGTAGATCAGTTATGGCACTAGATGTTAAGGTTGCTCTGGATATTTTTGTGACTACTGTGGCAAGTATGTATAGTGGTGGTGTTGCTTCCGTGAACACCTGGACTCTCGAGGAGAACCATATGACTTTTTGATATAGGTGAGGGCATAGTTATCATTGGCTGTGCTGTGACAAAGCTTGGAGCACTGGAGGGCATGTTGTCTTCGGCCCACACCTTGCGACCACTCAAATTCCAAAATAAAGCCTAAGTGGCTTTTTGTCTGCTTAACAAGCAACTCCTAACAGAAGGATGAACCAGTGCATTGGAAACTGCTCTGGCTGCTTAAAAGCTTCATCTTAGAAGTCCAATAGTAGTAATACCAACAACTTATTAAACAAAGCAGTTCAGAAAATGACTGTACTGACATCTGGGAAAACAAAGCAACATTTAGTTTTTTTTGAGTTTTTCGCTGCAAAGCATGCTGTATTTTCTGTTTTTTTTTCAGAACAGCATTTCCAGTCAGAGCCCGTTTTGACTCGCACATCCTGACTGTACAGTACTGTATAGGCATATTGGTAACACAGCCGATTATCTGAGGAAACAAATAAAATAAGCCAGACAATTGAGCTACACCTGTTTTGTTCCCTCTAAAAAATTACAGCAGGTATACAAGACTTATTTTAAAAGTACTGTAATATGAATTATTCAGGCTTTAACTTTGATTTTATTAGTTCTGTAGTGCCTCTTACTGCCATGATCCTGCAGTTTCATGTATTAAAATACAACCAAGGGGAATAACAGTTGGTTTGTGACAACCAGCTACCTGACAGCAATTATGTAATTTTCATCAGTGGAGTGGAGCTGGCAGCAAAGTCAGGCTTTGCTATGGGTAGAGAGACTATTTAAAAATAACAATATAGAAATGCAGCAAAAAAACGCCGAATGTCAGATCTGTCCCTGTGTTCCCAGTGTATTTCAGTGAGTTTATTTTTCTTACAGCTTTCTGTTGCTAAAACAGAGTGATAGTCGGAAGTAGTTTCAGTTCAGTAAAGGGAAAATAAAATATAGCCTGTTGGTTCTGGAATTGCAAGTTTGGAACCTGCTTATGAGCATAACCAAGTTTTGTAAAGGTTTTGGTGAAACAAATCAAGGACTTTGAATCAATTTCACTATTTTTTTGTATGAAGAGAAATTACATATCTCTTTCAAGACTGAGATTTTAATTTTATCAAGAGAAGCTGCAGAACTTGCTCCTCATTCTGAGTTCACCACTAGAACAGGCAAGCAGGGCTGTGAGAACAGCTCTTACACCATATTAAAAGCAGCCCTGGCAGCAGTAGATATATGATAAGATATATTGATAAGAAAGTGCATTTAGCACTGTGCAAAACAAAAGCATATTTCCATGCATAAACTGTTGATTCTGGTGTCCCTTTGGCCTTGTTTACATTTGTAGGCTTTAATAGTATAGTTTTAACTAAGGAAACTTCAGAGTCACTAACACTCAGGGC
Source organism: Columba livia (assembly GCF_036013475.1). Taxonomy (NCBI): domain Eukaryota; kingdom Metazoa; phylum Chordata; class Aves; order Columbiformes; family Columbidae; genus Columba; species Columba livia. The sequence continues at coordinate 58,288,140 of NC_088602.1, read as the reverse complement.
TTTCACCAACCTGTCCTTTATACCTGCGCCTGACCTCTTTCTATACTACTGCTGCAATGGACCAGTGAGGAATGAACTGGTAAAAATTACTAATAGATCCTTAATACAGCCCCTGCTGCTAATTTGTGTTCAGTTTGTCTAGGCCGTATAGAGTGAGCCTAGTAGAATCTTACATAAAATATGTGGAAGGTCCTAAAATCCCCTCATACCTGTAATGGCTTGCCTTTCTTTTTTCATCACATCTTTCCATTTCCAAACTTTTGTCATCCCTTATTTCTTCTTTCCAAACACACCTGGCTGATGATGAAAGTGCACTGCATTTCACTCCTGATGTTCCTCTGTAGATTCATGAAGATCAGCTATTGCAAAAGAGGTTAAGCTGAGGGAGGATGAATAGAGCCATGCGAGCTATGGGACATGAAGTGAGGGGAAGAGAAACATGTACGCTGCATCATGTATTTTCTGTATGTCATATATTTCAAAGGAAGGTTATGTTTTTTGTACTTAGGGGTTCTAGGGGGAAAAATAATATTAATGGGAAAGTTTGTGTTCTTCTGTTTCAGAAACCAGGATAATTTTAGGAACTTTTAGATAGAGGGGAAAAAAAAATGTATCTTTCCAAGGAGTCTTGCAAATACAAGGTTACTTATTTCACAGTTTCAAAAGAAGATGACAAATACCTTCTGCTGCAATTAAACACAGAGGTAGTTCTGCCTTTGCAAAGGATAAAACTACCTTGGCAAATACTTGTCTTTCTGTACTTTAATGTTGAACCAAAAATATGTCTTCCTTTAAGTTCAGATTCACTTTGAATATAAGGAAAGATACTTACAGATTCATTAAACTGCTATGGCCTATCAGCAATAAATGCTGGAAGCTTTTGTTTGAATGGAAGCTTTTAAAAATCAAAACAAACAAACACAACCAACCAACCAAACCCACAAACAAACAGTGATCAAGCTCTGATTTGTCTCATAGAGGATCAGACTTGATTTGAAATATAACTAAAATCATTCTATAGATGGAAGTTTTACTGGATGCTTACTAAAAGGCGTCATGTTTGGCATTCAGAGTTCAGTACCTTGCATTGGTCTTCTTGCTTACATTTTTACAGGAGTTGTACTATCAAATATATGCACACATGCCAAACTAGATACAGAAATGCAGCAACATATTAGGTTTAATGTCAGGAGCTATGTAGATTAGAAAGTTCCAGTCACCAATACAAGGAAGCAGAGAGAGAGAGTACACAGTTTAGTGGAATGAGTTAAGAGTATATTTTAACAAATTAAATAGCTTCATTTATCTAGAATTTATTTTTAGCAGCTCTAATGAACATACATTTTGCAAGGGTTTATGTCACTTTGTGTTTTCACATAATGACAAAGGAGTGATGACAGCGGTAAGAGGGCTTCACCTCCGCTAGAACGGGTGGAACAGGGTACATGTATTTGTGTGCACTAAATTTGAGATTGTCTACTGCTGTTGTAGCAGTGGTGAAACTCTGCCCTAATGAATAAGTTCTTTAGAAGACTTGGGTAATTTGTTTTCTGACTTGTTCAAGTGGCCTTCTGTTGTGCTGCCTTCGATTGCATTTTGCTTTGTTCTTTATGCTTGTAACTAGAATTGCAGTTTGTTATCAGGAGAAGGAGAAAGGAATTAAACAAATATTTCATGGTGAGCAAATAAAGTGAAATTGTCACATGACTGTGGTAATCCTTTCATCAGAAAAAGACAGTTTTGTTAAAATATCTGCTGCAAAAGTGTCTTGAGACTGGATAACTTTGTTTGTTTGTTTGGTTTGGTTTTTGTTTGCTTGTTTTTTTTTTTTTTTTTTGTTAACCCCCAACAAGCAGCTCTGTGGCTCAGGCACTCTCCTACCATGTGGACATTTCAAGTCTCAGTTCCTGCTTGCTTTGATTCAGACAAAAAGGCTTCAACCTGAATCTCCAGTGGGTGCTGATTGCCAGGCTACTAGTAGTTCATGTGTGAATAACTCTGGTGGTGTTTTCCCTTATTAATTTTTCTTGGAGAAAGCTTTGTTCTGGGCTTTATTCTGAGAAAGTATTTCATGACAGGAACATTATTTTCTGCTTAATTCCGGCTGGAAATCTTTTGAAAATACATTGCTGTAGTCAGATAAGAGGTGACTGATATTTGTTACCAATGCCAGGACATTGTCGGAGAGTGTTTGGTGGTGCAGAGTGATGGTAGTTGTAGGACAGTTGCAGAGCTGGAAACTCCGTTGATGGGGTGAAAAGAGATCACTGCAGAGCACAGGACAATCTGGTATTTTGTCAGCTGTTTTTGAGTATTTGCTAGGCAGATAATCAAAACAAAAGAGATCACTTCGGTGTCTTAGAAGCATTTTCTGCTAGACAATAGCATAAACTTCATCTCCTTGAGGTTTACTTGACACATTTTCTCACACTCATATGCACATTTGGAGGTAAATTGGGCTAGCTGAATATCTCTGGCACTCGTATACTAGTGTTACCAGTACACTGTGATAGGGAGTTAGATCGGTATGCAATCTGCTTGTTGGTGTTGAAGAATCTCATAATCTTGTTTCTTCAAGGTACTGCATAAGGCAGATATCGGGTACAACAGGGAAATAGTTACTTTCCTGGAACGCTACAGCTGAGTGTCACAGAAGCAGAGTGTCTGTTCCCTTTCAGGTGTGTCTTTCAGGAAAGGTTTAAATATTTCCCTGTGTTTCTTTAGATTTCTAACTTTAACATAGTCATCTTAAGCTCTTTGGAAAGAAGCAGAGTTGCTGAGCACAGGCATTTTCCTGTTCTCTCTAGAAGGAAATAACTTTCTGTTAAGGCCAGCTTTGAAAAAGTTCCCCCTTCACAATGTCTTTTAAAAGGGTTTTAACATTCACTAGTTCAGATGACTCACAACATTTCTCAAAGAGGTTTCATTGCAATCATCTGTAACATCATTGGTTATTTGTTGTGGTCGTTTACCATTGAACCAGAATATTTTTCTGGATATGTTGATTCTTCTGAAGTTCAGGAAAAACAAAGTATGTTTTCCTTCCAACAAACTGGTGGCCATGGAATTTGTCTAGACTCTAGGGAAGAGATTCACCCAGCTGAATGCAAATCCTTGCTATGTAGACACCAAAGTTGGAGGAACTTCTAGATTCATACTTAGCCTGTCATACAGTTAGTAAAAAACATTTATCTCTAGGGGGTAATTCATGGCATCCTAAAATAGATGGCTCCACAAGCTGTGAAGGAAGCCTATGAGGACTACATCAGATATACGCTCTATAAATCTTAATGACTAGTCGTAGAGTCTACTCTAGAAGTAGGCTATTTCTGGTTCCTGAGATGCTGCATTAAAGGTGTGAGGAGAGCTGAACCCCACAATAGTACTGTGGATCCCAAACCCAACCTTTCTGCCTCTTGAAAGCCTCCCAGTCTCCAGTGCCTAGACAGGCAACAGGCTGCTTAGTGGAGTTGTGAGCCTTGAACCTTTGGGAGGCTTCCTTTGCACTGTGGTGGCAGCTCAGCTTCCCAGAGTCTCCAGCTCTCAGCAAAGCTGAGAAGAAAACCTGATTCTTCTCTCATGGAGAAGGTGGATTTCCACGGAAGGAGGATTGTGTTATGGTGGAATAAGTGGGTTTCGAAGTTGGAAATTCCCTAACATTTACCTCCCTTTTTTCCCCTTTTACTTGTACTGATCAGAAAAATTCTGATTAATTTTAGCTCTCATCACTAACATTTTTCTTCTTTCAACATGGCTGGAGTACAGATGTTTCTGTGGAAAAAACCTGAAGCATTTACTAATGTTTAGTTACTTAGGAGATTATGAGAACTTCAACATTTTAGACATTTGCTGGTGTCCCAACACTATGTAAGATAATCTTCATACTAATTTACAGTTTACTTAGCTTTAAATGTCTCGGGAGTCTAAGAAAAGTCTTAAAGCTATTTACAGTCTACAAGCACTGCCATTAAAATGCTTTGTGACTTTTCAAAGGAGGTAATTCCACTGAGAAATTATTTATTCTGAACAACATATATCCAGTAGTTCTCATGAATTGTCCAAAATTGAATAATATCATATAATAATATAGAATAGACTAGACTAGAATAGAATAGAATAAAAAATAAAAGCAGATTATTTTATTTTGAATTGTTTTGAAACAGTTGGCAAGGGTTTATTTTACTTTTTATTGTTTGTTTTGTTTGTTTGTTTGTTTGTTTTGGTTTTGTTGTTATTGTTTTGGCTTCTTTGTTCCTTTCAGTTACATTCATCACTAGATATTAAAGCACTGGAGAAAGTTTTTACAAGCCATCATTCTGTTACATGTATAGAAAGCTTCTAATAAGTGATGTCTATTTGTGCTGACATCTATGTATTTTATTAACAGTGACAAGCCTTTTCCTCTTGCCTTCACTTTCCCCACTTTAAATTCCTCTATTAAAATCCTTCCATTTGCCTCAACAGTGGAATTAATACTGTCTTACACAAATAAACACACTCAACGTAATGTAAAACTCAGGGTAGTAATTGGCCTCTGACATGCTTGTAAATAGCAGTTTCTGTCTATCCAGTTGTTAATTGTGTCTTTTCCAGTCTCATTAAGTGCTTTTGCATAGCATGGTAGGAGTACCTACATCCTGGACTAGGATGCAGTAAATCTCAATTTTTGTTGCCAGTTTGGACAAACCATCCCTCCTCTCTGTGCTTTTGTTTTGCTGTCTGTAAAGTGACAATGATGCTGATCTCCTCAGTCTAGACTCTGCCTGGAAATCTGCAGGCAGCAGGGTCTTTTTGCTGTGACTTTGCAATATGAGGACAGTGCTCATCCTCCTTCAGGAACATGCCTCAGTGCTCTGAACCAGCCCAGTCCACCCCAAAGTGGAACCTGACCCACACTCCCAGCTGAAACCTCTGGGCTTTGCCCCTGGGGACATCTTGACCTTCTTCACACTGCGAGTGTCCTGATGTAACATTTTATTCATTAGACTCTACAGAATGTTGTAGTCAACAGGACACATACAAAATCTACATACTACAGGTTTTTTTAACCTAGGTATAAGCTAGAAGCAGCCTATCTTCAAACTTGAATAATAATTTCAATGAATAACTGTATGGTCTTCAAAATATTTATGTCAAAATATTCAAACTAACTATGTTCTAAAAATAAAAAATGCCAAGCAGAAATACAGAGGCAACTTGTGATGCAGTTTGAGGCAGAAAATGAAAACTGACTCTGGCTTTTTTTGCATTAGAGTTGGGCATTTGGAGACTTCAAGGAAATTCAATAGAGGACAGTTGTCTTCTCTGAGTGCACGACACTTTCCCAGAGGGAAGGGTGTAGATTCTGCTCTTATGAGAATTTGAATCCGGTAGTAAGACTGCTTTCTCACTGCGTCTGTGTTTCCAAATGGGGCATGTACCTGTGACAAAGTCTTTATGTTTTGAGTCCTTTCATATGTATCAGAACTATTCTGGTGGGTTTTGAATTGATCTTTTTAGCTCAGGTGGAAAGGATTTGTCTGCCTATTCTTTATATGGGATATTTGGTAGGACAGGGCTATTTTTAAAGGTGCTTTTCTTCAAAAGCTTGTTGATTTTAAAATGTAAAACTCAAAGCAGCAAAAGAGTCTTCACAGACATGTTAGTTTAACCGTGTTGCTGTTGTTGTAGGAAAAAGTAGTGAGTATGGAAGCAGTCTGGTATAAGCTTTTTATTTTCAGATAGGCATATTACAGTTTTTGTTAGTATTATTTTTCCAGTTTTGAAGCAGGTCTTTATTTCAAGTCATCAGTCAATTTAATTTTAAAATTATAAAATTGCACTCATCTTTCTAATGAAATATTTACTTTTTGACTGAATTAAGTATTTAGTTTGTCAGGAAATCAAGGATTTAAACTCTGAGTTGCTGATGATTTTGTTTGTTTTGGTGTGACTCAATGTTTTGTTTTGGTTTGTTTTTTCACACTATGCTGAGTCAATATGGGATTTTGAAGTTCGTGTGCCAGCCTGATGACCAGCCCGTGGCCAGGAGGCATCTGCCTGGCCAAGGCCTGCACTGTGGGTGTGGGGCTGCACTGCTGATCTGGAGCTGTCAGCCTGGCCCTGGCCTTGGAAAACTCAGACGTGGGTTGTAAAGCTAAAGAAAGCTGAAACATTCAGTGGAAGGCTGTTGTTAGGACATTATTACAGAGCCAAATTCGCACCACTTGTTGCAGCTGCTCAGTGATATGGGCTAACAGCAGTGCTGTCACTGCAGCATCAACAGAACAGGCAAAAGTTGCTGTTGGATGTCCCTGGGACAAATTTCCTGCTTTTCAATCTCTAACCTTCCAGCTTCAAATAACATATAAGTTCTCGGTATAATAAATGTGCAGAAAACTTAGGAGATGTAAAGAGAGGTTAATATTAATACTCAGAAAAGGCTGTAATACCTGTTGGCTCACATGGTAGCACCTCAGTCTTCACTGGGGTGAACAAGATACCCATGCAGTACAAGCAAACACATCTGGAGAATGAAATTGCTTTTGATGTCTCTTTGAAACATGCTAGTTGAATGCGTATGTTCTGTAAAGCAATTTTCAGGACAAATTTCAAAGTAAAGGATGGAGTGGAAACCCTGGTGTGAGAAAAGTCAGCAGCTGGTAGATGAGGCTGCTCAACAAACGAGTTTCAATTTATTTGTGCCCATACGACTTTATTTTTTTGTATAGGTGGATCTCCCAACACAATGTAATAATGAATAAGCGGTTCTCTGGGTCAGACCACAGGTCTAGTCCAAACAGAATAGTCTGACAGGGACTGGAGTTGAGTCTTGGGTAGGAAAGGCTCATCCAAAGGGTAGAGAGTGTTAGTGTCTCCAGGGGGTGAACAGGCCTGAAGAGCACATGTTAGATGTTTTGGGTGGGTAAGCTCTCGTGTGTAATTAATTCAGTGTATTTTTCACCTGTCCTTCAGAATGAGGGAAGTAATACCTAGAGCTGCCTGTTTCTTCCCACTGCTTCTTGAAGGAGTTCAAAATCACTAGCTCAGGGGCAGATGTCCATATCTGGTCAGAAGAATGGCACGTGATATGTCATTGGAAGACACCAATGACAGGTCTGCAATCTACCTCATTTAGTATCTTCACACACATAACTGGGCATCTGTTATAAATTAAGAGATGATGCTAGACTTGACAAGGAATAACACTAGTATCATAGAATCACAGAATGTCCTGAGCTGGAAGGGACCCACAAGGATCATTGAGTCCAACTCCTGTCCCTGAATGTGACAAATGTCACCTGAACAGGCTAAAAAAAGTACAATGGTGAATGTGTAGCCAGTTCTCCATGATGAGAGGGCTGGACTGCAGGCAAAACAGAATAAAGAAGCATATCACAAAATCACTGCAAAAATGCACTAGATAGGATGAGAGATTCCTTACAAAACTCTTATTTTTATTTCACTTTCAGGTTATGTATGCTTAAAAGCTATTTGTTCTGATTTGTGTTCTAATAAAATTGAAACTTAGAGACTGAAAGCCTTTTCAGTGTTTTGAGGTATTTTTGAGAAGGTTCCATCAAGGTATGGACCAACTTTGAACTCCTCAAAAACTTCACAGACATTTGCAATCTTGTGAGACTTCATAGAATACTTTTGGGTTTTTTTGTAGATGAACAACAGGTTTAGTTCATGGTGCCAGTGAGAAGCTGGGGTAGTCTCTGCTGACTGGGTCTGCACCGTGTCATCAGAAGACTCAGAATTCGAAGATTTACTCCTTTTTAGTAACTGAGTTGACCTGAAATGTTTCTGCTTCTTTTCTCATAGATGCTATCAGTATAGTTCTGCTTAGTTTTGGGTTAGTAGGTAAATATTTGTACTAAATAGCCTTTCCAAGAGAGCCAGAGTAATCTAGGTGGCATAAATGAGTTTGGTGTTTTCTTTTGTTTGTTTTGTAGCTTTTGATTGTTTGTTTCTTTTGTTGGTGTGGTGCATTGGTTTTGTTTTGGTTTGATGTTTTTTTCCCTCTAGAAGCATTAGGTGGCATAAAAGGAGTTTGCCACTTACAGCCTTTTTGGGTTTTTTTTGCTAGAGTCAGTCTGGAAGCAAGTGCAGTTCCAGCGAAGCAAGGCTATTTGTGCTGAGGTCCTTCAAAGAAGACTTGTCTAGTGACTGCCTGTCACAGTTTTCTGTGATCTGTCCTGCGTTGTTAGTGTCAAAATCTACTGATTTCCTTAAAGCCCAGCTCCTGGGGTAGTGTAACTTCATAACAGTTTGTTTTCTTTCTGTGTATTCCAAGCACAGATGGGGAGAAGAAAAACAAAAATCTTGAAGTTGTTGCCCAAGATAACCTTATATTCAAAAAAAAGCAGAGAGGACCTCCAGTAGAGAGGCACAGCTTTGTCAAACCAGTGACAGAAGAAATAAGTCTGCAATTCTGAATTAGAAATAGCACAGACTGTGTTCTCCAAATACAGGGGATTATTTTCTTGTCACACTGGATGAAGATCAGTTTCCAAGCTCATTCTCTTAAAATTCCTGAACTGTGTTTAATAACCCAGATTATGAGGCCTTGCAGTCTGTAAACTGAACTGGAATCTTGTCTTTCTCACAGGAAGGATTTGGGGAAAATGTGATTTCAGAAAACCAAAGCAACCATGCATTGCTTTTCTTTCTGTCTCTCCACCTCACTGCATTCTTGCAAATGAAATACACAAGTGCTTGTACGTACAGTAGAATAAATTATAGGAAAATGTCTGCTATTTCTCCAGTGGGTCCCTGGTTAAATGGCATTCCAGAGTAACACTTAGTTACACTGAAAAAATGAAAGAACAACTGAAATATTTAGTATGACTTGCTATTTTCTGGTTCAAATAGTTCTTAATAATCCACTTCCTATAACTCATTATATTTCTTGGGTATATCATTTGGTTTTGGTTGTTTTTTCTTTTTTTTAAATAAAGGATCCCTGATTATACTTTTATATATATATATATATTGCCATGCTTTCACTTCTGTTACTGTTAGAGATTTTGGAGATTAAACTGAAAATAGCAACCCTTTGTGAAAGAGCAATAGAATGTTATTAGAAATGTTAAATAATTATTAATGGTACTGTATTCGTAATAATATTTAAAATTCTTTTGTATAGTTTCCATATGAATGAATGCCGGTGCATTCATGCTCTCCTACACAAATAAATATTTTTCTAAATAAGTAAGGTATTTTATTCATATCAGTAGTACAAACTTCAGCTTGTCTGATGGGACCTCTGTAATCTTGCTTTATAAAGAAACAATAAATATTGTTCCTAACTAATAAGAAATATGGAAATACATTTATTTCCTTTTCACAGTGGGATTATCCATTTCTCAATCAATTTTCCTTTCATCCTGGCCACATATCTTTGCAGTCCTGTATCTCAGTAATATTACTTGTTCATGAAGAGGACTGAAATGTAATTTGCATTTAACAGTTCTCATTTTGCTGTAATTTTATGTCTTTGTAAACAAAACTGTTCAGACAGTGCTGGTGAACTATGTGGTTTGACAATGAGGATTTATGTTAAACCATAAGGATTAAGTAATAATATATAGAAATACATACTGTTCAACTAAATAAAAACGCATGCTGTTCAACTAAGGAAAATTTTGACTTTTTTACATTTTGAAGGTTGAAAGTCAGTTTACTGATCCATACTTTTCATAGTAAATCCTTTCTGTCAGATATAAAGAAAACAAGCAATTCCTGTGTTATATCATCAAACACTAAATTAAAATGTCGTTAATTTATCAGCTTCCTGGTACCTTTTTATTTCCTTTTCAGTGATTTTTTTTTTTTCCGTATCAAACAGATTTATTTGGTTTTGTTCACAACTTAATGCTTTTATTGTTAATCAGAACTTTATAATTAAGTACGAAATTATTAGCACTGATCAAAAAGAGCAAATCATGTTTCTATTGGCTTTCTGAAATATATGTTTAAGCCTGCAAAAATCTTAACTTGGTCCACTCAACACAGCTAACATAGAAATGACAATTTGTGATTTTCTATAATTTTGTAAAATGTAGTAATGTATCTGTTCATGGTGGTGGCAGTAAAAACTGATACTGCATTGGGGTATATTTGGAATCTGCTGCACCTGAAACAAGGAAAATCTTTTATGTTCTTGAGGTATCAAAGAAAACTGAGTGTCTTTTCTCTGCAACAAGTCTGTGACTCATCATACGAAAACAAATCTTATGAGGAGTAGCTGAGGGAACTGGGGCTGTTTAGCCTTGGAGAAAAGGAGGCTGAGGGGAGACCTTATTGCTGTCTACAACTACCTGAAAGGAGGTTGTAGCATGGAGGGGGTTGGGCTCTTGTCCCAAGCAGCAAGAGATAGAACAAGAGGAAATGGCCTCGAGTTGCACCAGGGGAGGTTTAGATTGGATATTAGGAAACATTTCTTCACAGAAGGGGTTGTTAGGCATTGGAACAGGCTGCCCAAGGAAGTGGTGGAGTCACCATCCCTGGAGGTGTTTAAAAGTCTCATAGATTAAGTCCTCAGGGACATGGTTTAGTGCTGGACTTGACAGTGCTAAGTTAACAGTTGGACCTGATGATTTTCAAGGTCTTTTCCAACCTAAATGATTCTGTGATTTTATGATTCTATATATTGCAATTCCGAGTTATCACTTCATAAGTAGGTAAAATCTCCTTTGTCCCAGTGCATGGGCAGTGTGATTCATCTGAGCCTCTAGTTTTGAGGCTAGTCCGTAGACAAAAATGAAAAACTTGAAAGTAATGCAAATGGCTTCTTTCAATATTTTGTGCCATTGGCAAGAAGGTAGAAGTAAATATAACACACTATGTTCTTGAGGTGCACATTTCAGAAGTGATGCTGTTGCATATCTAAACAGAGGGAATATACTACTTGATTTTGTGGGCTTTTATATATTCTGGCAAGAATTAAATGAAGTTAATAACAAGTTAAGGATCCCTGCCACTTGGTATTATGAATGCTTCCTGTATGTAACAATAGAAGATGCAGTGTGGTTTAGAATTTAACACTTAGCATTGCAAATTATCCTGCTATCCTTTCTCCATTGAGCATTGCCATGATAGTTTGAAATACTTTTAAAATTGATTGTTTAGCTGCTTTCCAAATTTAATTCTAAGATGGCTTGTGAAAGAAATAGAAGCTGACTTCAAATATCCCATTGTTTTGTGATGCAGCATGCAAGGAGACAAATAGTGAAGACTAAAATAAACTTAATGCTTAAACATTTAGTTCTAAAAATATGAATTATCTAGGAAAGGAAGAATCAAATTAAATCTTTGGTAAGTTAGGTATTATGTGAGGTATATTCAGCTACATTTGGAAAGCACATCAATGCCCATCCTTTTGTGCTTTCAGCATTCAGTGACAAGTTCAGAGAAATCCCATTCTTAAAACACATTTATTTACTGATTCAAAGGGCAATGCTTCAGTCAGATTTTGAATCAGTAAATAAATGTGTTTTAAGAATGATTGAAGTTAAATGGTAATAATGTGGTTCCTTGACATTTTTTGAATGTGACTAAAATAAAGTTTCGTCTTTCACAGGGCTTTTTTATGGGAAGTTAACACAGTGGAGATTATTGGAAAAGTGAAGACACTGAAATTACTTAACCCTGGAATGTATTGTTAAATGTCGTTGTTTTAAAGAGAAATGCTAAGCAGTGTTAAGCAATATTTTGTATGTTGTTTTACTGTTAGAATTCAGAAGCAAGAAAATACCAGGTGGAACTAAGAGGTTCAGGTATAGGAAGGAGTCCTGAACAAAATTCTAGAAAATCTTTTTATCTAAGTCAAGAAGGCTCAGTAACACAGTTCAATTTTTAGGCCTATGTGAAGTGAAAAGAACAAATAAAAACTGGAATAGTAAGACTGCTGTAACACGGAACTTTGGACAATAGAATTTTTAGCATTTTGAATTAAACTTTGAGAAAGTTAATATAGTTGCAAAGATGATTTTTGTGTGTTGGTGAAAGATGATGCTTTTCAGATAACAGTTAAATGCATTAAACTCTGACTAGTGCTGTCAAAGTAAGCCTGGAAATAGAGACCAGCTTCTTAATTTTCCTATATATAACATCAGCTATTTTATAGATTTAGAAATTAGAGATCATTTAATTTTAGCACATTGGAAGGAACATGGGTCAATAGTAGAAGCCAGTAATTAGGGGGAAATCTCCCAACTCATCTGTGTGTTGCAAGATCAGAAATATCAGAGATGTACAATATAGTCTAGTAGGAACAGAAATGCAAATTATTAAATGAAGTTACTAAAATGAAACTCCCATATCCTTGTAGAATTGTGGTTTTGGAAAAATGTATTTTCTTAACAACCTATGTCTCTCCCCTTTACAACAAATACCCTCCAAAAATAATATGGATGGTAAGGGAGACAAGTCTATTATATCCAATCATCTTGTGAATCTGAACAGGTATAAATTACCCTAGCTAGAAGCCAAGTTGCTGTAATTCTATTGATGATCACATTTGTTCAAGTAAAACCACGTAGCGAGAAGCAAACCTCATGTAGTTTGAAATCTATTGTAAAACCTAGAGACAAAATGTCAGTGCACACAAATGGAAGGGAGCACATTTTGCAGTTACCATAAAAACATTTCCAATACAAAGGCAAGGATGCCATCACAAAGGGTACGATGCTGTGCTTTCAAGAAAAGCAACCATTTTGCAGAACTCTGACCCTCTTTCATAGTTTACCAAGAAATTTCATAAACGCTGTGAATGTGCCGATGACAATGGCAGCGCAGGAACGTAGGAGGACTCTGTGTCTCTTGAATGTGCTCTCAAAGTGAGATTCTGCAGGAGAGGAGCTTGTGATGTGAGGCGTGAACGGACAAAAAGTAGAGTTAAAAATAAACGCCGAAGTTTAGTGCCCTGTAATCATGGTGAGGACAGAAAAACAAGTGAGCACAGAGAAATAGGCTCTCAAAGCCACCACGCTTCAGAATAAGTACTGTTATTACTTATGAGAACAGGGAATAATGGAAGCTATTGCTTTCCTGAATTCACATTATATCCTTTTCCCCTCTGTCCTGAATACAGCAAAACTTTGTTTTAAAAATACTTTCCTTTCAAGCTTTTAATTAAATTTTAGTTTTCTGGTGCGTATAATGATATTGAAAATATTTATATTAAAATCAGAGTGCACTAGCACATAAATGTCCGTATTTTATCACTTCCTATTAAAGAGGAGAGAAAGTAAAACCAACACAATCACAAACTTTGAAACACTGAGACACCAGGTGACAGAGAAGTCAAAATAATAAAGAAGTTAAGAATGTATAAAGCTTTTGAATGCAAGAGTTACATCATAACAGCTGAAGAGGTTAATAATGAAGGAACATTATGGTTTTAGATGCTTATTTAAGATTTCGTCACCTCTAAAAAAAGTACAAAATTCTGCATTTGGAATTCCCCATTGGCTTTGCACTTGTTTTAGGCAATTTGCTTTTGTGGTTGTGTAATACACCTATCAGAGGATCCTGCACTTTTATGTACTGGAATGATGATGCAAAACTTGCCAAAAACAAAGCAAAAGGAGTGTGATGGGTTCACCTTTACCAACTGTACCTCTTAGAGTACTGTTGCAATTAAACATATGCAGTGTGCTGGAGAAGAAGACAACTTTTGGAAACTGGGAAAAGTGTTACAGCAGGAATTGAAATACTTGAACAGCAAATCCAAAAAGGAAATGTCATTTTACATGGGATTTAGTCCTTCCTTTTGGAGCTGAATTGCATAGTGGAAAATGTTTCTAAAACACTAAGTAGTGGTGTCACATGTTTAAAGTTATGAATGCTATCCTGACATAAATCTGAAGAATCAATGGGCTTCTGTGCAGAAGACAGTGAAGGGCTGGGGGCTGCCTTGAGCTGTGGTCTGGGTGATGGGGTCTAATCCCACTTGTGGTGGGTTGGTAGCTGATTATTATACAAAGCAGAGTGGCTTCAGCTGGAGTTACTGCAATAATCCCAGTCCAAAACTCCACATAACACTATTGTCAGGGTAGTCTTGTGTGAGAAGTCAAGCAAAGTGGCCTTTCACACATCCCAGGCCTTACGAACTAACTGGGAGATGGGTCTGGAGTGGGTAAGACACTCTGCATTGGAGGGGTATTTTGCTTCTCAGCTTCACATGAAATCCAGGGGTTGCAGGTTTGTGGGGGTTTGACTTTTTGTAATCCTAATAGGGGTTATAAATGTTTTTGATATTTCAGATAAACTTTATTAGATGAGAAATAAGATTCCTAAAAAATGCTGATAATGACATCAGTGATCAAGAACTGACAGCCAAGTCATGGTGACTTAAAAAAGAAAAGATGACTGATTTATTCTGGATGAGCATGAGTGGTATGTTTAGGACTGAAATATCCAAAAGCAAAAACTGCATGAAGGAAATGCAAAGAATGAAGGGCAAGTAAAACATGAAGGATCTGGAGTTACCTGTTGTTAGCATGAGTTTGATACTATGCTATCTGAGCAGAATGTACCTTTAAATCCTGACTTCCATTTAGTTGCTGAGCAACTTACTTTGTGACAGAATGGTAATTGACTGGATAGTGCAGTTTATTCTCCATGAGAATGTGAGTATATATGAGACTAACCCACCATTAAGCATTTGCTTGTCAGCTCAAACAGGCTTTTATTTAGTAAGCAAATAATGACAGGCAAAGTAGCCCTCCTACAGTAAAAACTAAAAATTAAAACTCCAGTGGTTGCTAAAGGATTCATTTTTCATTATGTCAAAATACAATGGGTACACTCACTATTGTTCTTTCAGCATTGGAAATTCATCTATGTCTGAAGACAAAGGTAAAATCCTTAACCCCCCTATTGAATGAGTTTTTCCCCTTGTTTATTTTAAACCTATAATATTTCTAAAGAGATCTGTTCTGGCAGCCTGTGCAGGTGGGGAAGGAGATGCTAAAACCATTTTGTTTGTGAACAGAAAATATTTTAAATTTGTAACATAAAGTGTCATAGTTGTCCTAAAGCAGGACCTGCACGTAGCCTGTCATGAGTTAATGCCAAAGCCATTTTTGTAGCCGCTATTCGTGGGAGAAGAGAAGACATCTTAATTAAACTCTGCCTTTGTTGAGGACATCAGAAAAGCTATTGACAGAGTGTGTATGCCAACTGCAATCATGCATCCTGTTGTCGCCACTGACGAGGAAAAAAAAAACAATAAAAGCAGCTGCAAGTGGCTGCTGTCACACAGGTTACTGTGGATAAGAGGCTTGAGAAATGTTGCTTCATCCATTCAATACAGCCTCTTTTAATATTCAGTGACAACCTTTAATAACAAGTCAGAGTAGTTCTTCCCATGGTGGGGTGTTGCAGACTTGTCATGCTGAACTATTCAACACCACAAGTCAAGGCGCAAAATAACATCAATAAAAATCATTATAAGATGTTGAAGTGACCTTTGATTTTGATCCATGGTGAAGTTTGCTGGTTTGTCGGGTTTTTTTGTTTTTCTTTTTTCTCCCTGAAGTCAAAGTGTTTAAAATTAAATAGAAACAGTATTTTTCACATAACCACCTCACTGTGACAGCTAGGACTTTAAGAGAACTACTAGCAAAATATCTATAATAAAATCATGAGTGTTGGGAACTCTTTGGTGAGGTCATCTACTCTCATTCTGTCCATTTGTGCTTTATTAATTTGCTGTATTCTCTTGCCATTCCCTTTTTCTTTCATGTGGGAAGAAAAAGGTGTGTGTGGGGTGTAAGGGCTGAGGGTAATTGTTGGTATACCTGTATCATTGCAGTGGGAGGCATAAAACATATTGTATCCAAGGCTCTTGTGGACAGGCAGCATGAGTCTTCTGCTGGTGTTTCTGGGCATTGCTGGTTGCTCCTGTGTGTGATAAAGAAGGATTTTAGAAACTTGTTTTTAAAACATCCGAAGCTGAGACTGTTCCTGTGATATTATTAAGTAACAATGAGTAGATAAAACACTAGTAATACAGAGACTAGAGGATTTCTCTTTTCTGCTTGCTGCCTAAGTGTCTCAAAAAGGACCTGAAGGAGTCATTTATCTTTCTGCAAGGAGAAGAGATCAATTCATTGCCTGACAGGATTGTCTGCTTCATTGTGGAGATATTTACCTTGAGGCTGTACGTAGTAGTCTTTTTGACTGTTGCATATTGTGACTTGCATTGCAACTGAGTCATTTTGTGCAACTCCATTACTAGATGTGGGTTGCTTTTTGGCTAAGATCAAAGAAATACCATGTCTCATTGTCCAGTTGCCCCAGTTTTTTGAGCTCTGTTCAGCTAAAACTTTTTTTTGTTATTTACTTTGATTTGTAGGTCTGAAGTGCTGTGGTATAAATATTACAATTGATATCAAGTAAAAAATGCATTATTAAATTACTTGTCAGATATAAAAGTTTTAATCTTGCTATGGGCAGGTAGGAACTTCAAGCAGAAAAGATGTTCTTAGGAGGGTGGGTAAAAAGTTTTCTAATAATACACAGGAAAAAAAAGAAAAAGGAAGTTTCAGTTGCTACAATTCATGGGAAAAAGACTTTTTGACATTTATTGATCTACAGAGATCTACTTTACACAAAGTATTGTTTAATATCACATTTTTAGGAGTAAATTCCAGGATTCAATGAAACGTTCAAGGGAAAGAGCCATGTTCTGGGACAATATTGTTCAGTTCTCTGACAAATGAAACCATTAAAACTGTGTAGAAGTGAGATATAACACATGACTAAGACCCTCTGGTCTCATGCTGTAATAGTTACTACTTTGCTGTGTTTGAACTTGAGTAAACAAATAAATGGGTAATCCATATCCTGTCTCAACACACACAGCCTGAAACGCTAGCTGAAATGCATAGCTATCCACAGAATTATTTTCATTCAGATACAGTTTTGAATAGGTGGTAAAGCAGTGTTAACTTTAAATAACACTTTTAGTGGAAACATAGACAAATGATGGTGCAATTTCTTGTTAAGAAGTAGATTTTATTTGTGAATTTAGGAAAATTGAAAGAACAAGTATAAAGACCAACTTTGAAAGTCACTTTTACATTTCACATTTTTCCCTTGAAGTAGTAGCTGGTGATAGTGAGTTGACTGTACTTTGCCTTCCTGCGATACTTTCTTGAGCTAGAAGTGATAATAAAGAATGATTTGTTCATGATTCTTTGGGTGTAGAAACTGTTTTTCAAAATACTGATATTTTTTCTCTAAATACTTTTTAAAGCTCTACTTTTAATAATACTTGGTGGGTTTTTTTGTTTTGTTTGTAATAAATTATTTTAATATGTGTAAAGAAAGTCTGTTTAAAATTGTCAGTTTGGAAGTGCACATTGAAAACATGAGTTGACAGGAATAGTGCCTAAATTTATTTTTTTAAATTATGAAAATACTTTTGAGTTGCCTGATGAAGTTGATTGAGACAGTACATTCGAAGAACATACTGTTTATTCTGTTTATAAATTTAAAAAACTTTTGTTTCTGAATATTCTTATATATAGAGAAAATTTTGCTAATGTAAAAATTCACAGAAAAAAAATTCCAGTTAAAAGAAAAAAAGTCATAATGTACTTACATGTTGATAATCAAATGTTTATTTATCTCCCTGCCTCAAAAGTCTTACAGTGTCAATATTTATAGTAACAGTTTTTATTATATTTACAGTTTAATCTTATGGTTTTAATATAGATGGGTTTATTGATTAATATGACTTTGTAATTTAGATATTCAAGAAAAACTTTTCATAATAATTCCATGGAACTGACCCTCTATAGAAGACTTCAGAGCATTTCATTCACAGGCAGGTTTTTTTTTATTAGTGTTTATTTTCACCTCCCCTTAGGATACTGTAAGTAACTCAGCATGATTGATTGTGAGAGCAATTACACACGAATTCAAGGAGGATTTTATATTGTGGCCACAAGGTTGCATGGAAATAATTTATGCCTTCCTTAGAGGTTCACTGGTTCCTTTTATTAATATCTAACTCGAAGTTTTTATGGTCTTAGTTCATTATTGCAGAGCTACGCTTGATACAACATAGATGCTTTTAATGCCAGCATCCCCACAAGTCTATGTAGTGGCTGCCTGGAGCTGGGCCTAATAGTTGATGTTTAACAATATTAATACCAATATCACACAGAGGTAGTGCTGTTGATATTTTTTAAGATGGATTGTCCACTTCCTCAGCACTGAACCAGTTCTGCAGCAGCTTAAGTTGTGATTTGGTAAGGCACAGTCCTTTGAAAGAATCATAATGTTGTGGCTTGGCAGGCCCTGCCCAATTCCTGGCAATTTTCATAAATGCAGAGTATTAAACAGAGTACCTTAACTGTTCGACTACCTGAATTTCCCATTTACTTTTACCTTCCTAAGTTTTTTTGGGGTATTTTTCTCTGTTGAGGGAGGTATGTCTTTCCCTGACTGTGGATGTTATTCCCTGGGGGGTGGGGGAGGACAGGTGAATTGTATCTGTTTCTAGGTTGGTAAAATACTTTGGGAACTCTTCATGTGGGATTGATACAAAATATTACACCAGAGAGTGAAAGGAGATAGACCTTTTCCTCCAAGTGTCCTTAAAAGTTATGTGAAGTATAGTAAGTTACTAACATGTATGAAATGAGTAAGGTTTTTTAGAAGTTTGTCAGTTTCTGTAAGGCTCTTTACTTGTTGCTGAAGTCTAGAATATCTTGCAGGGCTTAATCTGGTTTAAATCTTACAACTATGGGTGTTTGGGATGTTCTTTTTTTCTGTGTTTTACCTGTGTTAATTGTAATGAAGGATGTTGGAAGCAGAGAACAGGACATGTAACCGGCCTAATAATACTCTGTGGTGAGATTTTACTCCATTAGGACCCATCCTGTCGTAGTACTTACTTTTAAGACAGCAATGCTACTTCACCAAACTTCCTCCTACAGTGAGAGAAGTAGGGATAACTCTTGGAAAAAGTTTTGAGGCTAGTGACAAAATATGTTTGTCTTTCAGATCCCCAGCTCAAGGGTATAGTGACCAGGTTATATTGCAGGCAAGGCTACTACTTGCAAATGCACCCCGATGGAAGTCTCGATGGAACCAAGGATGACAGCAGTAATTCTAGTAAGTGACTGCCCCAGGGGAATGTCTTAATTGCACATGCAGATTGCATCGCGCAGACACAGTGTTAATGCCTTTGGAGGGTTTCTGAATGTGTTTGGTTGAAAGGAGGAGGGTTCTGTCTATTCGAAGCCTAATGACCGACAGCACGGCTCATGCAGGACATTGGCCTAAATGTATTCCCTCTTGAAGGTGAAGGCGTAAGTGCCAATGGACCTCAGGGGTGAGATATTTAGGCCAATGGTTGTCTTCTGGTAATTTTATAAAAATGGTAAAAGTATATTAAATTTTTTTTATAAAAGCTATTTATTTAACATAAAATTTCTAATATTCAAGTAAAAAAAGAATAGGTAGAAAAAAAAATTCCTTGAAAAATCTGATCATATAGGCCCTGATTCAGCAAAGCAAATAAGTGTATGTCTAACTGTCAAAGTCCTGCTTAAAACACACGCTGAAATACCTTGCTGAATTGGGGCTAAAGATCCTACAGTCCCTATACCAGCAAGAGTTCCAATGGTTTTAAGAGAATCTCTGCCAGTGTAGGGACTGCAACAGTGGCAGTTTTCAAAAATACTTCGAATAAAAGTGGTCTTGAAAGGCTGTGTGGGTTGCTGCTTTGGTGTTCTTTTCCTATGATACTGCCACATATTTTCATTCAGTGAGCATATATATATTCAATAACCTCAGCTGCAAATGTTAACTAAACAAACCTATTCTCACTCTAGAGAGAGCTGATTTTTAATTTTCTGTTTAGCAGAGAACATTTATGGTTTGTTTATTTTAATGATAATGACATATTTAAGTAATGTATTTCTATGTGATCCTGAGGTCTATTTTAAGCATTTTTAATACAAAAGACTTATTATTATGCATATATAAATGAGCCTTTAGTTTCCTCAACAGTGTTGGAATTAGGTTATAGAAATTAAGGGACTTGAGGTTTCTGCTTTACTTTGGTTAGGTCGCTGTTTTATCTCTTAGTGCATGACTGTATTTTTTAACACATTTCATCAACAGGTAGCATGGTCAACTTTTATTCTATTTTTTTTAGAATTGAGAAAAAAAAAAATTATTAATCCATTTTGATGTGTATTTCTCTGCTTGTTTTCAAAGTGTTTTTCTTCTTCCCCCATTCCTTGTTTCTTTCCTTCCCTCAGTGTGTCCATCTCTCATGCCCACTTCTGTACTGGACTAGATACTAAGACCTTGTACAGACAAGATGGTTATTGCTTTTTATAGAAGCTTTGCCAATATGAAGTCCAAGAAATGTGTCTTAGCGTGCAAGTGTAAATCTCTCTCACCTCTCCTCCTCTCTCTGCCCATGTGTCTCTTATTTTCAGCTTCAGTGAGGAAGTGTGTATGACTGCAACAATTTTGGAATGTTTTAGTGTTATTTCTGGGGTTGTTTTGCTTGTTTTGTTGTTGTTGGTTGGTTGGTTGGTTTGTATGTTTTAATCTTAGAACTCTATGGATTTTGAATCTGCAAAACTAGACTATAGTGCCTTATTTTCCCCTTATTTTCCTCTTTTTGCTGTTGTCAGCTTTATATTTTTTTTTAATTTTCCTGCTTACTATGCCATTTTCCCTTTTTCTCCCTTCTTCGCTGCCTTTCTGGATTTCCATCTGTCTACCCATCTCTCTTATTCCTGTTGCTCCAAAATGCAGAATAAATATTCAGTATTATAAATGTTTTGAAATATAGAACTTGTCCAAGCTCAAACAAATACCAGACAGCAGTATTGCATTTTTTGGATAAATATTGTTAGATAATGTTATGGTTTATTTCAACATGATTTTTAGGCTAAAATGAGTTCTTGCCATAAAAGGCTTTTTCTTTAACTGGTGTGATTCACTATTTATTTGTTCACTTGTCCAATTTTACAATATTGTTTAGTAAAGACAGTTTAGACCATAAAGATATAAAATTAATGTGTTTGCCAGGAAAGCATAAAATCTCCACCTTAAATTTTGCTAGTGTATATGTATCGACACTATATTAAGAGATGAAAAGATTGAACCATTTGGTATATTCATGAATATATAAATATGAGTCTATTTCTTTTGTTCTGTCAGTGTATCTCCTCAATTCTTTTCCCTTTCCACTCTGTTTCTTTTCATTTCCTGATGAACTTTTTGTTTCCTGTTGCTTTCTTTATTGCAACATATTTTGTTTTTCCTTTTCTCCTTTACTTTAAAACAATAATTTTCTCATGGATAGAATTCTAAGTACTTTGATCTTTTATTCTGTGAGCTCCTTATCAGGATAATTTCTGTCTGAGGCTTACCCGTAAATAAGTTTTTGCAGCTGTCAGAGGGGTAAAATTCTGCTTCTGACGATGGAGCTTCCAGGCTGCCTATTTAAGGTGCCCAGTGGGTGAAGGGATGGATATATATTAGCTGTCAATAGAACAGGTATACTTACCTGGACAGTGAGGATGACTTCCCTTTGAAGTGTGTTTCATAAAAATGGAGGAAATGCAGACTGCCAAAGGGCGTGCATCTCTGCCAGCGTTCCAGCTGTTTCTCCACTATTCACTGTCCCTGAAACCTGTGAGTGTCCTCCTCATGCACTGACCATCTGAGTAGCTGGGTGTTGGAGAAGCCAGAGTGAGCTTGTAGCAAAGGACAGAAAAGAGGCTTCATTTGTGTCTCCAGCAAGGAAACTATTTGAAGCTTAGTTATGCTGGTACTTTTGTGTGGTTGCAATTTATTCTGTATCAAACAGTTAGAGGAGTGTTTGAAGTTAAAATTCCCTCAAAATGCAGGTATCATTTTGCACTCACATGTGTGTCAGTGAACATGTTACACACCATT
Source organism: Columba livia (assembly GCF_036013475.1). Classification (NCBI taxonomy): domain Eukaryota; kingdom Metazoa; phylum Chordata; class Aves; order Columbiformes; family Columbidae; genus Columba; species Columba livia. The sequence goes on along the minus strand of NC_088602.1, from coordinate 58,266,210 downwards.
GAAGTCACAGTGTTACAGAAAGGTAACGCAAATTGAGACTAAGATGTAGCCTGTTCGAATTGAGTGGTTCTGTTCACATCCATTTTTTGTCTTTGAAGTTTATCTGTAGTCTCTTTAATGTGACTTCTTGCTTTTATCTGAAGTCAAAATAAATTTTACCAGTAGTTTGGGTCAGCTGCTATTGTGCAAGACGTTGTCCTGGCTTGCCTTCAGTTTGAGGGAAGACTAGAGTCTGCAGAGAGAGATGGCAGGATTTTTAATGTATTGTTGTGCACAAGCCCTTGAATGAAAAAGGAAGAAAGATGTGACTGCTTGTAATTGCATCCCTGAACATACATTCATCCGCTCATTTTGGTGGCCATGCTATTAGAATCCAATCTAAATAGACTGATGGATTTCAGTTCATTGTTGTGATTTCTTTTTCTATCTTTTCTTAGTCAGTGATGTTTTGTGACGGAGTATGACAATGCACCTGTTGGTTAATGGTGCTGAGTTTCCTTAAATCACACCACCAGACTAAGGTGTTTAGCTTAAACCATCTTGTATGTGCAGTGTATATTTTTGCCAAACTTTCAATGACATGTGGAAAGATATTTTATTACATTGTACTTCTTCTTTTAGCTGGTTTTCTCTTTTTCCTTCCTCTAATGCCTTACAGTTTCTGGTTTGTTTTTGTAGTGAAAGCAGGAATGACTGTAGTTAAAGCTGTAGGCTTGGTTGATGAGGTCCTGCTCAGTGTAGTTGTCCCTCTCCAGCTCAAATGTTACAGCAGTTTTCAGCATTATTTGACGTGAATGGAACTTGCCTCAGTGTTGTCCATGGGCCTCATCACTATGAATTACGAAAAACAAGCTACTGCACAGAAACTATAAAGAAATAGAAGAGATTTCCATGTTGTGCTTGTAATAACAAGCCTTACATTCCCCTTCTGTCCTCCTCCCCACCCAAAACGACTAATTTTCAGGCTTTGGTCTGTCTTCAGACTTTTGGCTCATGAATGCAGGGTAGGTTTAGTCAGAAGACTAATCAATTTGGAAAAGAGGCAATTCTGATTGTAGCCTTACTTCATAAACCAATAAATGCCAAAGTTAACATTACCCAAGCAAGTTCGATTTGGCTGTGCAATGCACATCTCTAGCTTAATTATGCAGCATCACGCTTTACTTCCTTCATGGCACTTGATACCTGGTAGAGTTGCTGTTCAAGAAACCATGCAACCATTTAACATTCCTTTATTTTAATATTTTAATGCATGCTCCTAATGTTCTCTTTATATCTTCCAAGTTGAATATGGAAGTATTAGCTTTTTAATGTCTTTCTAAAGCACCTACCACTATCATATTTTGGTTTGAAGATATTAATAAAATAATCTTCACAGTGCCCTTGTAAGGTAAAGGAGATAATTAGACAGAAATAAAGCACATGAAGATCAAAAAACTACACCTGCAATGCTGTTAAATTTGGATTACTGAATGTTAAATTTGGATTACAGAACTGAAATACTTGCAGTCAAATTTTTGCACTGGTTTTTATTGCAGTTTGTCTTTAAAGAATTACACAGCCATTTAGTCATCTATTTACATCACTTTTGGGAGTCAGGTAAGCCTGTTCCTCCCATCAGTATAATCTTAGGTAGTGTGACAGAATCAATGGAGGCCATGTTCAGCCACACTAAAAAGTACATTTTAATTAAGTCTTGTGTAACATCAGGCAGGTAGAATGGGTTTTCTTTGTAAGAAATGGATGGATAGATCTCTGAATACCAACCTCCCTGTACTCATTGCCAATCTAAAACATGTTCTGATGGAGTAATCATTTTTGCCTGTAGGCCTGCAGATGGAAATAAATTAAATAGTTGCCTCGATCTGATTGCAGATTTTGTGCTGTGGGAACTTCTGTCAGCTGCCACCAGGGCAGTGCACAGGCAGAACAGACATCAAGTTTATAAGCCTTAAGCAATTGGTCTCTAGCAAGCTTCTTGAGAAAAACAGTGATCTGTAATGGCAATTTTCTTGTAGCTGCAAGTTAGTCATACCTAAATAGACTTTCACAAGGACAGGAAAATATCTGATTTCAGGCTTTTCAGATTTCAAGTTAATAGACTGTGATGGTATTACATTAAAAAAAAAAAAGGGGGGGGGGGGGGAAGAAAAAAAGAAACGTTGTGCCTTTGTGTTTTGCTCAAGGAAGGAGTTATTACTTATCAAAAATTGAACTTTAACTTTCGCTAAAACTTTTGGAGGATTACAATCCAACTCCCATTTGTTCCTACAAATCCCCTCCATGACACCTAAAACAATAACTTTTTCATGCCAGTTCTTCCTGTTAAGTGCCTCCCACCCCCATTTTCTGATCTTTTGTGTGATGGGAGTAGGCTTTCAGGCTTAGGAGAAAGAAGATAAACCATTTGCTTTGCAGTCATGGTTTAGCCAGCACACAAAGCAGTGCAAAGGGAGCGTGCACAAGCTCAGCGCTGACAAGGAGAAAGGGTTTTACTCACAACAGTTTTGCCTATTGGGTCACTTGATTTCCCTCATGTTCCCACGTCTTATTTACATTTGGGTTTGCCAGGTTTTATACTTAAGTGGACAGCATGGGAGCACCGAACATCAGGCAAAATTATATTTCCTGGGCTGCTCTAGGGTGCTCCCTCTCTTAACTCATCTGTGGACTCACTGGGCTGGGTTTAGGTACATAAAGATGTTCAGGGACCTCACTGCCCACTTGGTTTTGGATCAGTGTCTTAAAGATAGCGGGAATCTGGAAGCGTGGTTCTTTTTCACATGCCCCTTGAGTACAGGCATAGCTTTGGCTGTGCACTCCTGAAATGCCAGAAAACTCTGGAAGGCTTTCTGCTTTTCTCAAGGCAGGTTCTTGCTAGAGTGGGGGATAGGACAGGTGACACCTAGCAAGGTTTGAAATGTGCAATTGGGCACAGAAATCTTGCTCAGTGGAGTACTGCACAGCCAGGTTTGGAAAAATTGCATTTCCTTTGTCCAGCTTCAGGACACATAAAAACCACATGCAGTGCCTTACTGGTGCACGTTTTGCTGACCTTAATATGAAGCACATTGCTGAACATTTATCAATCAATAACTGAGCGTAGACTGGCCTCCCTAGTTGCACTCAAGTTTGGAAGATTTTTGTGGAAGTTACTGAATATTCTGTATGTGCAGAATTACAGCATTTCAGATCACACTCTAAAATTTTATGATCTTAGACTAATTACAGGAGCTCTGACAATCTCCAATTAAAACTTGGTGGCAGTAAAAGATGCTTTCTAAATTCACCAGCAACTATAAGCTGCTCTAGTAATTTTATAGGTTGAGTAAAACACTGCCATGTTACAAGCCTCTGATTCTTCTTCAGTTTAGGTTGGTTTTTTTTTCCTATATTTGCTGCTTTATTTTTATTGGTAATAGAGCAAATGATAACTGTTCCAGAAATTTTGACCAAACCACTATGATTTGGAGTTTTCATTAGCAGTTTTCCATGGCTGAATTTTCTATTGTGTTCACTTCTTTTCTTTATACAAGTATTGTTTGTTTTTCCTTCCCAGTGTCTTCTCAATTGTTACTGCCCTCCCTCCAGCAGGGTGTTCATATCCAGTTTTCCTCCTGGAATTTCTTCTAGAAGAAAAAACACTTAACTGCCATTTGAAACAGAGTTTTGCTATGACAGTCTCCTCCTCTACCACCCACAATAGTGGTTTTGCTGGATTTCACTTGAGGTTAATGGCTGACATTTTTTTTTTTAAACTTTCGAATTATATTGCACATTTGAAAGCCCTCAAGTCATGCAGTGCTTATCCTATATACTCTTGGGATATCTTGTCCATGAGTGCGACATTTCACTGATTTACACTGATCTTGTATAGATTAGAGAGGGAACCTTGTCTATACCCACTGTTTTTCTAGTGAACAGCCCAGTAAGATTCTAGCATGATGGAGACTTTTGGAAACCACAGAAATGAAAATGCTATATATTTGTGCTAATTCTTGTCTGATGTCATTTCTTCTATTCTAACTTGTAAGCCCATACATTTGTTTTCTGTTCTTCCAGAGCTCTTTTGAATGTATTTTTCTTTCTACAGCTGTAGGAAATGCTCTGCTACAACAATTCCCAGCTTTCTATTGACTTTGTATGTTCCTAAAAAGACCTTACGTTACATATTCTTTTTCTGCGTTACAATGTTGAAGGAAAGGTTTGTTTGGGTTTTTTTCCATACACTTCTGTCTTGAAGCTGTAGTAGTCAACCTATTTTTTTCTCAGTTGTAAAGATTTTATCATCTTTATCATTAATTATCTGTGGCTTTGTGTCTTTTGACCAACCAGGAGTTTTCACACCTTGAGAAAGTGTATTTATCCACTGCAATTACATTACCTTTCTTCTCTTGATTTGGACTTTACCCCTGGCATTCTAATTACACATAAACTCGTAGGGCACACATCCCAATCATACCTGTGAACGTACTTCCTAAATTTTGAGGAACTCACTGTAGGTGTTACTGTGTTCCTGAGACTTGGCTTGGTGGAACCATAGTTCTCCATGCACATATCAAATAAATAGTCTGCGCTTTTGGTTTTCATCCAAGGACCTGTGAATCCTTCAATCATCCACAGTGGAAATACACTTAGCATGAACTCTGGCTCATCCAGGTCTTTTGTTCCAAGACCACCTGATATGTGCTTTGCATCTGATTTCCTAGTATGAGTCAGTAAACTTAGTATAGGTGTGTGCTGGCATAATTTTAGAAGAAGAACTGATCTGTGTCTCCTACTTATATCATATTTTCTTTTGTTGTTCTGCTGTCAGGCTGGTAAACTCCCACTCTTCACACTGGTCTTTTTCAGACACTAATCAAAGCTGTGGCTGTTTTTATTATTACAAATGTATATACCAGTACTAGGATATCTATCTGCTATTATCTGTTTTTGTTTGTTTGTTTCCCAGAATTTCAGTCTTTAAATATACTCTATATTCAGCTTAATAGGATTTATGTACATTTAAAGTCAAGCACATATTTTGGTGCTTTTCTGAACTAGGATAAACCTCTGCCATTACCTGAGGCCTGTGTATTACTTCTTGTATCAAATATATCATTCACAAAAGCAAATATATATATATATATATAATTTTAAATCACAGACCCCTTGAAAGCAATTTTTAGTTAGAGCACATCTTAATCCAAAACCATAAAAATGCCTAAGAAAATAAAAAGCTACTTGTCAGAATCAGAGTACTATGTCTTCTCTAGAATGTTTCATGAATATTACCATTATGACCAGTCTACATTGATGTAGGAACTGTTGAGCTCTTTAATTCTTTTCAGATTGCCTGAGATACTCATGTCTGCAGTGCTGCATAAATGATTACAGTCCAGTCTCCTGTGCTTTGTGTTTGCTAGTTAGCACTTGTGCCAAATATTACACTGTCGCAGGACTTATTGCTTTCACTTTAATTTTAAGGATTAACTGTAACAGAAGCAAGATTTTATGAATTAATTTAATTTTAAAATTAAAAAAAAATAGACCGGGTGTAGTTTTCTTTCTTTTTTATTAATGATGTTTATTAGATAACTGCAATAACCACAACATATTCATATCTGTTCATGTTTTTTATTCACAGCGTTATTCAACCTTATACCAGTGGGTCTTCGAGTTGTTGCTATCCAGGGTGTAAAGACTGGGTTGTATATAGCCCTAAATGGAGAAGGTTTCCTCTACACATCAGTAAGTACCTTTCTGAACTCTGTTTCAGAGGCACAGCTGAGGTTGAAATCTACAGAGGAATGAGATAAATATTCACTTTTAAGAAGTTCTATAATGTCTATATATGTATATACATATATTACACCTATGTACCCATGTATTTGTGTGGCATATCTATAAATGGGATACAGTAGAAATTACTGTGTATTATGTTTGAAAGTCTGCATGTTAGCAGTCCTAACAAAAAACATTCTGGAGAGCTCTTTTTCTGGTACACTATAGTGGTAAAGTGCAATACACCACAAAGATTATTATTTTCAATTAAATTATCCAGAATTTTTACATGAAAACCAGTTTTCTTAGTGACTTGTTGATTAGAATCCAAAAGCTGCCCCAGCAGTTACTTTTATTGACAAGACTTACAAGTGTAACTTCCACCTAGAAAGTCATTAACAGCCTTAGAATTTATCACCATAGTCTTGCAATTGTATGCTTAGCATCATTGATTTTTTTTATTTCAGATATCAGGAAAATAAAGAGTCCTGTGAGGGACTATATCTTTGTAGAATGATCAAAGTTTAAGAAAAAATACTTTGAGTCACAAAGAAGACTGCTGGATAAAGTGATTGGAAAGTCCTCAGATTGTTTAAAGTATTCAAAATGATTTAATGCTAATTGCTCAATGTGTTGTTGTGAATATAAAAGTTCTCAGTTTTGTGTGAATTCAATGTCTTAACCTTCTTTGAAAGGCAAACAGACTTTAATATGAACAGACAGTTCTGTCAGGTATTAACAAGGTGGCTTAAAGGATTTTTTATTACTGTATTTTTATTGCTGTCTATGTTGAATTTATTTATATAGTGCTTTTTTTCCATTTTTACGTCACATAGATCTTAATTCCCTATTGAGTTAGAATGCACTGCTTTGTTTTCTGTGTCCATTGAAAAGAAATTGGACAGATTAAGTTTCTGATGCCCTGAGGGAAAGTACTCTGTTTGTTTCAAATATACAATTGTCTTGGAAAAGATAATTAGGAAGAAAAAATGGAACTAATCTTGAATGTCAATGTCAAGACAAAGAGAAAATTCTTCCTCATAAGCTCCAGCAGTGTGATCTAAAATATTTTTCTGTTTAAAATAAAATAAAAAAAAATCTATCACAGGAAAAAATGCAATATTTGCTGTCAGAAGGAAGAAAACTAGAAGAAAAAATCTATATCTGTTAGAGAAAATTTATTCCTGACTTCCTAGTTCCATCACTTCATGTGGGGAGTTCATTTCAATATGATGACACGAACAGTATGTGTTGGTACAGTTAAGAGTACATTGTTGCCCAGAGCTGCTTCTGAAGTGAGTTCTCAGTCCTTCAGAAAGCACTACAAATTTCAGAAAAGGTACCAGCTTCCTGCCAAGAGATTCTGCACAGGGAGGGACTCTGCATGAGCCAATTCTGGCAGCCACTGTTTTTATGTATTCTTCTGCAAATGGTCCAAGTTGAATGAATGTTGTCATCTGGGGAAGGGAAAGGAGTAGAAAGTACAAGGCAAGATAAGAAGAGCTGGCTGGATCCCAACTTTGAAACGATGTGAAGCCGACCCTTAGAACATCCTCAGGTATAACAAGATATTTCTGCCATGCCAGTGGGAATACGAATTGCTTTGTTCTTGCATCTTCTTTTTGGGCAACACAGATAACTTAGGTTGTGATCAGTCTCATGGATATAAATAAAAGATTATGTAAAAGTAAAATGTAATCCACATGTTTAATGTTTTGCAGGATTGCGTATTCTTCATTGCCATTAATAGCAAGCTTTTTGGACTTCATATATTTCTGTAGTTCCTGGTGACTTGTTAAGCACTTATTAATTTTGTTCTGTGAATGTTGTTATGTTTTGAGGGTATTTCAGTTAAAATTTTCTTTGGAGAGTGTCTTAATCTATCACTGGTAAGGAAACAAATATCTTTGGAATGTGTTCCTTACTCTTCCTCGTGTGGAAAGTGAAAGATGAGTGGTCCATTGAGTGATAAAGTGGCACATTAGAAAACTGAGTGGAAGCTTTTAGTTTTGATATGTCTATGAAATGATTTTAAACTTACACTTTTGTCAAGTTGAACAGTTGCAATATTTGGTAATCTAATGCAAATTTAAAGGTAGTGATTTCAAAACATTGGTGCTGCAATACAGCTCCTATTATTTCATATTAATATATTGAAAACATTGACAATATATTTTTGTCTTAGCAATATCCTGCTTTCAGCTTAAAGACTAATGCATTTGAAAATAAGAAGACAAAGCATCAGAGAGAAGTCTGTCTTCTCCCTGAGGATCAAGATGAAGAAACACTGCGTGTACAATATTTTAAATACTGTCATTTCTAGAAAAAAAGTATTTTTAACCAATCACTTTCTATTACTGTCTTGTTGGTGGATTTCTTTGACTCTCTGTCACTGTTGTGTATCTGCTGCACCTGCAATGCAGAAGTTGTATATTACATGTCATATATGTTTTTTCTTTGTGTATTCAGGGGTGGATGGGACAAAAAAGATTTCTAAGTTTTGTGCACCAGCTGTCATCCTCAAAAAAAGTGCCACACAATGGGAATGTTAGTTAAAATTCAGATATATTTAGATATGTTACCAATTTTTATAAATATTTTTTTTAAAAATGGAAGCATGCACTATTGACTAAGTAAGATTTAGTCTTAGTTGAGAATGAAGTCCTGTATAGTCCTTCTCTGCACAATACCACAGTGATCCTTTTCCCATTCACAGTATATGAAACCATAGCTTGTGAGAATATCCTGCATGTTGATGCCTCTCTTCAGAGACTGAAGGCCTCAATTCAATTATTTTTATCATAAGTTTCACATGATGTTGACTAATTAAGCAACAGCACTGACAGGAAAGGTATTATGTATGAACCTGCTTTCTCTGATATGAACTATTTGGTGAGAGAAAAATGAAGATACAGTGACAGACCAGTTTTACATATAGGTTATCAAATGCAGATTTGCAATATTTTCTTGCTTTGTTGTTTTGTTGTTTTTTAAAACAACTTTTTAAAATGGTTGGTTGTGTCAATTTGAGAGTCTCTTGGATTTTTTACTTATTTTTTATGCCATATTTAGGGTTTTTTCAGCTAATTCACAAAATTAGAACTATGAAAAAAAGTGCAGAAATATGATAGAGGAGTGTTATAGAAGTATTTCTTTCTTGGAACACAAATAGAAAGACAGCAAATAATGTAGAAAAGTCAGTCTTATGAGCTTTTCATACCTATTTTGCCTGCTGCAGCAATTGAGGTTTGTATTCTGTTCTTCGGGGTCAGTCACATCAGGGTCCCTAATACATACATCAAAGCCTTTTCAAATAAAGGGGAAGCAAAATCTTTTGAGTTTGATACAGCTTTGCAGAATTCCTGAGAGAAAATACCTTTTCAAAATTGTAACCTTATTTTTCAATGTATTTAAAGTAATTATTGAAATACCAAGATTTGTTATTTTCTATCATATGAAATAGGAGAACAAGAACCTTTTTGTGTTCAGTTTTTTTCCTTGCATCTTTAAGGGTTAGCCCACTTAAAAGTTATCCATGAAGCTCACCCTCTTTTTATGTTTTGGTTTATTGCACCAGACTCTCTCTGTGTGTGTATGTATACCCATACTTATGTATGTATATCCATATATATCCAGCCATGATTGGGATATATTTATTTAGCTACAGCTTCCCAATTTTACATGTGTGTTAGTAAGCAATGATAACTATAAAACTGAGTTGAAATTTATTTTAGATGGATTAATGAACTGTAAATAATTCAGTATTTAGGACCGACTTCATCACTGTGAAAGCTGGTTGGAGGAGCTAGATTTTTCCGTAAAGAACCATCTCAGTTACCAGCAAGATTTTTTATGTAATGGTTATGGACTTTATATGCTGAAGTCCAAAAATATGCCCTACTCCTATCTTGTCTTTGTAAAGGGTGGGTAAGATAAGGTTTTACTTCCAGGGCTGATCTTGTCGAAATCAAAAGGAGTGAAACTGGCTCCATGTACTGGAAAAACTAGCACAGCCACAGGGATTCTCCATGGGGAACAGGTATTGCCTGCAGCAGGAGTATGGCAATGCAGGACATGGCAGAGGCTTTTGTTGGTTTTGATGCTAATTTGAGTCAGCTCACTTTGTGAAGGGTTCATTAGTTCAACTTTCAGGGCAGCTGCAGCTTCTTGTTTTGCTTCTACAGTTTTCTATTAGCATAACAGGATGAACTCAGAGGTAAAACTTATTCTAGTCCATTTTATGATTCTCATTTTCCTATGAGAGTCTTCTTGGATTATATCAATTAATTTCTCTCAAGAGTTAGTTGCTATATCTGGGCTACTAGGTTGGGTTTTTTATCTTAGGAGCAGTTTAGCAGGATGGCTATTGGAATAAGAAAAAAAGAGAAAAACTAAAATGTGGAAAAGAAAAAATTCCTCACTCTAAAGCATCTTTACCTACTTGTGCTTTCTTCTTTGTATTTCCTTCTTAACCATTTCTTCTGTCAGTTTTCACTGAGAGCTAAGGTGTGGACAAAACCAGAAGGAGAAGCCTACACCGGTGGTATCGACAGCAGCAGATATGAAAGTCATAGCAACCCACTACACGGTTTCTTAGTAAAGCTGTTGAGCTACAGTGATGCTTTAAAAAATGATTGAGCTTGCAGGACCAGGTTTAAACTGTCTGGTCACCTCAGCATGGTGCATGACTGGAGTTGTGTGCTGCAGCTCCAGAGCTCCTTGTCTGGGGATGGGGCAGCGAGAACCTCTTTGGGAGTGCATAGAGAGTAATGGAGAGACATGACTGCATTTATGGGAGGTCTTATGAGCTTTTTAGAAGAGTATTTCAGAATTAGAGATGGCACGTTACCATTTACAGAATAATCTTCTTGTAAGATGTGGGTTTGTGTTTGATCTGCCATTGTACACAGCGTCGAGGGTGTTGGAAGGGTGTTGATCGGGTTGTGTTTCTGCGGCAGTGTCAGTCTGTGTCACAGCCTTCATGAATGAGAAAGAACATCAACATCTGTGACTGGGAAGTGTATTTGTTATACTGCTCTGGCAACTCTCACCTGACAGAAAAGCCTTTGAGGGTTTCTCCTGACATTTCAGCAGCTTCCCAGTGCTGGTATTTCCTTCACTTCTTAAAGCCCACATAATTGACCTGTCTGAGGAAAACAAAATTCAGCCTCAAGGAAGAACATAGGAGCACAGACAGTACAGCCTGCATAAGAGTCAGAAGTATACTGAATATGGTAAAGCTTGTTGCTCTTGCGGTATCTGTGGTTTTGTGAATATAAGCACAACACAGTGTCTCCTTTAATAACATTGTGATCTATAGGAGACATTATTTTCTTCGTTATATCAGATTTATGCCTTAGGGTCTTCACTTGGTCCCATGCTCTTATCTCCCAGCATAGACTTTACTGAGACAGGGGTAGGGCCTTAGTTCACTTGTCATTATCTGTGCCTTGGAACTGCTCTGGCACACTTTAGAGAGAGAAAAATGGGTGAAATTAATTATTTGAAAATCATAGCTTCCAATAAAGTCTTTTGAAAACTAGTTAACAGTGATATTTTTAAGAGTGTAAATGCACAGACCTTATGCAATTTTCATCAGCTAATTCAAAGAGCTTACCACTGAAGTGCTTTCTTATGTATTAATACCTTCTTTGCATAAGCTGTTATCTTTTATTCAATTTGGTATTGGTTGGAAGGTGACCAATATTTGCTTCATATAACAACAGTTTATTTGAGAGGGAAGTAAATCGCACATTTCAGGGCTGTGTTCCTCTGTAAGTTGGACTGCATTGCTCAAAAGGTAAACAAGTTCAGTATGTTCCAGAAGTAGTTGAAATACACTGACAGGCAGGAGGAAAACATCTGCATGGTTTATACTCATTTATATCTGTGTTTGGAGGTAGATTATTTGTCTCTCAAGTTGCTTGCCAAAAATAAATACAGAAAATTGCAAATGTATTTATTTATTCTGTGGTGACACTTAAGGAACAACTGATAACATAGCCCTGCTGTATTGTACAAAATAGTGCCAGATGTCCCTGCTACAGAGTATAGCAGAAAAGGGGTATAAAAATTTACTAAGTCCATGAGTTTTTCAGTGGGTTAGGTTTTTAGTACATTTTTGATTGGATGTGCTGAAGCCAGTGTTTTCACACACAAGATAAGGGAGAAAGAAGGCACGAACAGACACATGAGAATTTGATAGGGTAGGACAGAAGTGTGAAGGAAAGAGGTGAATGGAATGAGGCTGACATGAGAAGATTCTGATAAGCAGGGACTGAAGAAAGTGGGAAAATAGCACAGATGAGCAGAATATAATTGTCGAAAACTCTATGATGATATCATTGTAGAAATGTTTATTATGACATCACCATTGTTTGAGTCTGATGTTTGCAGTTGCTACTACCTCTGAGTCTTTCACATGCAGAAATAGCTACTATTTGAATTATAGTTCATAAACGATACTAGTTAAAGAAATACACTACCTTGAATATACAAAAAGATAATGAATACTACACAGTATTTTAGCATGGTTTCTTCACCTGTGACAGCTGATTCACCCTCCTGCCATCTAAATGGTATACTGGAGTTAATAACAGAATTTGACTCAAAACTTTCAGTGATGTTTCTTGCCACTTAAACCAAATATGAGTGTCCTGTTTGGTTCACTAATGTCCACATTATCCTTGACAAGATTTAGTTCAAATTTTTTTTCTGTAAGAAACACTTTCATATTTGCTCAAAATATTTATTTTCCTTTCTGATGCTTATCTCTCATATGTACATGGAAAATATCTCTTGATTTTTTGTGTTCTCTCCCCCTAAGATTACAGAAATGTACATAAATGCATCAGGGTTAGAAAACTACTCTTCCAAACTTCTCATCAAAGCATGAAAGATCACAGAGTCAGCAGCTGCAGTTGGATATTTTTTCAACTAATAATTGTATGACAAGGACGAGTAACTGTAGGTAGGTGTGCTAAAATGAGGTGATCTAATCTCATGCTTCAGGAAGTAAGATGATTGCCACGGGGATCAAGAGGAAAGCTTTTCTCAATGTACGGCATCGCTTACTCTAGATGTGCTGAAGGAGGTTTGCCTCTGAACTGTTGGACGATGGTCACAGCCAAAGGCTGAGCACAGGCTTGATGCACCAGCAGCTTAATCTAGTCTGTCAAATCTCTGCTTCTGGCATTTCTGTCTCTCATGGTAACCTCCCTGTATTTTTGGCCAGTGTTTGTTTCGTTGCATAAATACAACTATGCTTTTCTGGAAGTTTCTTTATTCCCAACTTTCTTGTTCTTAGATATTTGGTGTTCTCTGTTATCCTAAATGTTTAATGCTGTCTCACTATGTATTGTAAAGTCTTCCAATACCCCTCTTGTTTCTACTCTTTTACTTTCCTGGTAATTGTCATTTCACAAGCGAAAGGATCATGCTTGAAAGTTCTAATTTTCATTACTATTCAATCTTACTCATCCATTGAATCAAAGTATGAAAAGTAGCTACCAAAGTTTTATAATCTCTCAAATTTTAGACAGTTATCAAAAACACCTTTCCAAAACAAATTCCTACTGATTCTTTCCATTACTGGTTAATGGATATTCAAAATATTGAAGACAATTATAGATGGATTTTATCCTAAATTTTAATCCCATTCATAATAAATTTGTTTCTTATGATGTAAAGAAGACTTTTCACTCTGTTTTCAAGTTTTCTAGGTAAGAAACAAAAATTAACCATGTGTGGACTAGAACAACAACAATTAGACACATGGTACTGTCTATCGATGCTGTAGTTGCATAGCAGCTTCTGTTATTCAGGGTATTTCCAAAAGAAATATGGTTAGATACCAAGACAGATGAGCAGAAATGAACTATTTAAATATAAAGTTTGTTTTCAAAAATAATTGCTGGTGAGCTGAAGAATGGCTTTAGTCAGGCAAAAATCTGCTTTCATTATGCAAGTAAAGTTAAGTATTATCTTGCAGAAATGAAATAGCAAAATAGATATTTTGTTAATTTTTAATAATTTCTCTCAAACTTTTAACTAACTGTATCAGAATACTCAATTAATATCCCATAATGCTAAGACCAAAAAGAAAAATGTTTTATTTACATATTTACTTAAAGAAAATTATGCAAGCATCCTATAACTTCAGGGAGCTTGGTAAGGCACTCAACCTATCCTATAATAAAATGTTGTGGACTCAAATATATGAGTTTTTATCATTTTGCCATTGAAACACAATTCTGTAGAATGTTTGGTCCTTAAGATTGAGCTGCAAAAGAAGGATGGTATATTTAACAGGTTATTGTATTGTGCAACCTCACACAATAGGGCTTTGTATAAAAGATTTGTCTCTATAAATACCAGGTGTTGAAAAAAGCCATAACAGTCTTCACTACTGCTGTAAAATGAAAATGTAATTCACAATACAACAGACATAGATGCCTTCTGTATCAGTGTTATATATGTTAATGGCTGATTTATACATAATATCCATTACATTTTTGGAACAAAACAGGTTTTGTATTATTCTTGATTTTTTTTTTTTTTGGTCTTTTTTACATTACTATTATACATACTTATTTTCTTGTTGTAGCACATTCATTTTTTCACTTGAATAGGCAAGTGTGTAGTTAAGATTAGTGAATTATAGTCAGTGATAAATTTACATTGCCTGTAATCTTCCCATATGCCAAGTGCCCCTGTGGAAAAATTTAGAAGCTTTCAGTTTCTTCCTCCTTGGTGAAGCATCTTTAGCCGTGGGCTGGATCCTGCATGGAAGCTTGACCATCTGGGCAGACCCATAGGAATGCTGATTCTGCATGTCCTGACTAACGACCCCTTACCCTGGTCTCTTGCTTGTTGGCAGAGCCTCTGAATCTGGGAGCTGCACTGCAGTGTTCAGGGAACTCTGTCTTATGTGTGTGTAGTGCGGGGGATGGGGACTGTTTCCACCACTTTCTGTCATGGATCTTCTGTGGCCAAAGGCAAGATGCAGTGTGCATCTTTGCAGAGCTGTGTCAGACTGTGTGTGAATACATCCACATAAACAGCTAGGATCATCTCTGAAGTCTTCTTATTCCTGTGGGATAAAACCTCTGAAAGAGTAACTCAAGATTACTTTTTTACCCTTTAGCTAAATTTGTAGTTAATTATTTGCTGATCAGAGTTCACATACAATATAAATTAATGTGTTAGGACTGATTTTTAGGTGTCTGTTTCTACAAAACTATCTATGAAAGCAAGCATCCAGTAACTTCTTGTACATAGTTTTAGCAAACATCAAGTCTTCATTTGCCTCTTGGTTTCTCATGTTGAATTCCTCAATCCTTCACTTTCTCTGCTGGCAACTTTCCCTTACAGTGATCCCTAGGATATTTCTATGGCTAACCTGTGATCACATGTACTAATTTAGACAAATATCATAGACCTCACAACCTGCTTTTGACATTTTTCTTTGTTGAGTGTGACTCCTTCCTGCTTTGTTGTCTTTCCCTCTTTCAATAAACTATTCAGCTCCCTGAGAGGTCGTAAGTGGAGAAAGGCAGATACAGATGTCTGTGAGGAATGTATGAGGTTCATCTGTCTTGTTACTTGCCCAAGCATGAGCTATTGTGTGGCATCAGGACATCACCTAGCAATGGTGAGGCCTTTTCTGCCCATAGCTTAGTGTGGTCACATGCACTGTTAATCAGACAAGAGTTCCCGTGTCAAATTAGTGAGATGCTATCTGGATATTGGTGTGCTCGTAAGTTTTCAAAAATAACAAGTGTTGGCCTGATTCAGTTGCTAGTTACAATTGCAGATCTCATAGGTATCAGGGTTGGCATAACCGAACACTTTCAAAAATCCCTCTTGCAAGGGTTAAAATACAAGGTTTATCCTGCAATGTTTATTCAACATATCCTATTCACTGTCAGATGAGCAGCTCTCTTGACTGATTCCTGTTGACTTGACAAGGATTCTTGTTTTTTAGCAGACTACAAACACAGCCTTGGGGGCATACTGTCTCTCCCTGAGGGTGTCTCAAAAGGAATCATAAATCTGTAGAAAATCAGCAGTCAAATTTGAATCCTGCACTAAGAGCACTGGAGTAGGGGTGAGCAGACGACTCACTCCATTGTGTTTGAATTCAGTAGTGGCTGTTCCTTACATTCTGTTCTGCTATTTTGTTGCTAAACATTTTATAATAAAAAGTGACATGATGCCACTACCTAGAAAAACAGGAACCCCTGGGCTTAATATGCAGGATCTGCAGGAAAACCCTATATTTTGAGAAAGTGAAACAAAAAGCTGAATACTTAATTCCTCCTGTGCACGTGTGGATTTCTTTTTCTAATAGCAACTTGCATGGTGGATAACTTTGACTTATTGACAAGATAATAAAAATTTTTCAGCATTGTCAGACATTTATATTATATTATTTAATCTTTAGTGTCATTGCAACTGCAAAGATGAAAACAAAGTGTTTCAACATGACAATGTAACACCAGTATTTTGTGATTCCACAGAACATAGCTAAAGACCTAGAGTTTTCCACAAAAGAGATGTGATTGCCTAATTCACCATGGAATTGTTTGCTTATTACAGAATTGCCTAACAGCTGGTGAATTTTTAATAGATAGTGAAAAGGTTTTATACCACAGGCACAGAACAAAATATAGCCAACATTTCAAAAGCATGATATGTTCCCTTTTTCATGTCCCTCTTGGCCAGCGTCTGACTTCCGTGTTGTGACTGATGTCCCCTAAGCAGTTGTACCCTGTCACATTGCCATTCAGGCTACAGGCCAAAACAGGCACAGCCCAGATTACCAGGAAAGAGAATAATATTATGAAAAGATCTACTCCTAAAAGTACCTTAAAAGGTGTTAAGAAAAAGTAGAAATATAAGGTTTTGGGTTTTTTGGTCTATTTGCTGATTATTGCTATTTTTTGTCCCACCATTTTTATATTATTGGCCAAGTATGGCTTTATATAAAATACTAAGGGTTTCATTCTTATAAAATTTTAATTAAAAAATAGGCTTGTCTATGTCAGACAAAAAAGTAAAGTGTAATTGAGAAGCACTGACGACTGTATTCTCTCAGAACTCAGCTGCAGTTGTAATATCCTACTTTCACAATAATTACTTTTCTTTTTATAATGTCATAAAATAATTTTTTATTTTGGTGTGAATTTTTTCATTCATTCCAGTGGGATCTGGATCTATTGAGCTATACTTTAGTAGGCACCAGGATTTGGGTAAGTGTAAGCGACATTCTCTCCTTAAGTATGTAGCTTCTTAAACAAAGAATAGCAGGGAGAATCCCTCTGTTTAATTCAACATCTGAATGCTGTTAGTGAAAAGTATGTTTAATTTCAACCTGCATATCTTGTGCTTTTTTTTCCCCTTCTGTTTTCTGAAGAGCTTATTTTAAGGCTTAGGGTAAGATAGTAAGAAGCAGCATTTAATATTCTTTTTCAACACTTATGTTGTTTGTGAGGGGGACTGAGCTGACTATTTTCTTCTTGACATTTGAAGATCAGCAGTGTGCCCTTGTCTCTTCATTTTTGAGTATCTATTGGCACCAGCAGCAAAGGAGATGAAGGAATCGGCCTTTCAGGCATTGGAAGTGACAACTTCAGAATCTTCGGCTGAGGCAATTCTATCACCCACTTAGCATTCATTTGAGCATTGAAGGTGGCTGAAGAATAGCCTTTGAAAACAGAATGAGAGAAAAAATTGATATTCTCCCTTAATACTTACACAAATTTCACTGGATCTTTGACAGCTGACAGCATCCTGCCCTGTGCTATCATATTCAGACCTGTGAAAGCCACTTTTCTTCAACTGACATAATTAGAGTATAAGATAGATCAGTTGATTTTTGATTTTCAAAGATTATTGTGTGGAGATGACAGCTATATAGATGGCATGTGAGGAACAGTGAGATAGTGTCTAACCTTCTGTGTTCAATTCAAGGCTTTGGATGTGTAAGTATGGCATTGAGAAAGAAGGGGGCAGAAGAAAGGATAAGGATTAGATGATTCACAGGTAGATCGTCATAGGTTAACTTCAAACTCTACTAATCATACAGAAACAGTCTCACTAGTAAATTTTTCCTGAAACTACTGAAGGTAAAAAAAACCTCACTTGAAATTGTTGGAATTACCCTGATAGGAAAGGGGGTTGCACTGGCCATGTCAGATGCAGACAAAGTGCAAAGTTCACATGATGTGTCCTTCTCTTTCGACAGATCACAGATTTTGTTAGCCATTAAGAGAAATGTTCAGTTTTGATGGTCTGTAGATACACCAAACTCAGATATACAGCATGGAGTTCTGCAGACCTGGTCTTAAAAACAGATGCACTATAACCTTGTTATCCTCATGAGTTCGGTAGACGTATTTTTGTGTGAGCCTACAGCGGTAGAAGTTTCTTGGTCAGGTTTGTGGAATGAATCATAAGTCATGGAAATATGAAGAAAATGTTGATGGGTTGTTTAACTGAACAGTCACAAAGGAAGTCCAGGAGTGTAATTGTGTTAACTTACACTATTACTGAATAAAGGAATGACGTATAACAGCTGTGATACTGTTGCTGTTCATGACACCAGTTCCTGGGTGTTAATGGGAGCAGAGGAAAGTTGACTGTGCTCAAACATCACCCAAGTCAGTAAAATAAGTGGGGTTTTTTTAAAACATTTTATTGCACCATATACAAGGTAAAATGAAAAACATTACTTAACCTAATAAATATTGTTTGTTGTTAACATTAATGGAATTTAACTAGAGTATTGCAAAATTAGTAGTAAATACTAGAAAATCTCGTTGCTGGCTAACAGTTTCGCTGGACAAAAATGTGAAGAGTAAAATATTTTCATTTAAGATATGAACTAAAAATTTAAAATATTTTGAAATAAATACTTTAAAATTATCCAGGTTAAAAATTGACTTTTTTTTCAAGAAATAGTTCTTCAGCAATATTTTCATGATCTTGAATTGAGTTCTTATTTAGGCTTGGGGAAAATGCTAAAATATTCCTGGAAGTTTTAGTCAAAATTCTAGAAAATCACAAAATAACATAAATACAAAGTAATTTAATACTGCTGCTGTTGCTTATATGTGTAAAAGGGTGTTACTATATGCCACCCTCCACATGAATAAAAGTAATGTAAATTATACATAAAGATGCAAATCAATCCCAGACATTAAAGTAGAAAAACCCAAAACAAAAAACTATTTCGAGAACCAATGTATTCTCTTTTAACACATTATCTGTTCTTACAAGAGCTGAACCTGTGTATTTTGCAGATTCAAGGTACTTCTTTTTTCCTTTGATCAATAAAAGGAAAGTGTTGATATTCATATCAGGAAGGACTGCATTCAAAAGTATATAACAGTAACTTTATAAAAAATCAGAGAAAATTAGACAGTTGTTTTGCCTTCTTAGTTATTACCATCTGTTGGTAGTTTCTAATCAGTCTGGGTGGTATTTTTGTAAAAGAAAAGGGCTTCATAAGTTCAGTAAATATGTTTCTGCGTATGTGATGGTTTTTTTCTCCAAAAAGACAAAACAACCATTTTTCTTCTTCACATTATTCCATTCAGCAAAGCAACAAATGCTGAAAAATGCCCACATCTATTTTCTCTCTTTTTTTGTCAAGTCCTATTTGTTAAAGTAGTGCTGAACTCTTTTCCTTTATCTCTGGATGGAAGAAGGAATTTTATTTGGCTTTTCATGGCCTGCTGCTTTTTCTAAAGGTTTCCACCTCAATTCCCTTCACTGGTAGACAGCGGGGGGTTCTCTAGCTCATGCTTAAGATTGTTAGAAGTATCTTTCTGTTAATGTCAAATTGATATCGCTCTGTGATTGGAGTGACCTGGAAAGCAAGCTCTGCTGGATAAGCCCTTATTAAGGTGACATGTTGTTCCT
Organism: Columba livia; assembly: GCF_036013475.1. NCBI lineage: Eukaryota > Metazoa > Chordata > Aves > Columbiformes > Columbidae > Columba > Columba livia. The sequence goes on along the minus strand of NC_088602.1, from coordinate 58,246,518 downwards.
TTATTCTGAAGTAAATATCTACTTCCAGCTGTAAAATATATATATATCTAAACATATATACATAAATAAAAACACACCTTCGTTTATTCTATAGTATGAATACGTAAAACAAGTAAACATAAAAATAAGCAAATATTTTCATTAACACATTTTTCTTTGGCATATGCATTCCAAACATCAGAGTTGAAACATTGACAGGAAGGCAGGATTTTTTAGGAGAGGTTGTTAAAATGTTAATCTTATATTATGCTAAAAAACGAATATGCTGAGAATTTCTCACACACATCAGCAGTTTCCTACTTTTGAGTAGCCTCAGTGAGGGAGGAGCTCTGCTGTTCCAATGAAAAGAAACTTTGTGAAACCAGAGTCTAAGTGCCAACAATTACCCACAATTTGGTTACAGAAACTTCTTATTTTGTTAACGGCTTCCGCTGGGGATTCCAAATGACTCAATATGCAGGAATGAATGTAACTTTTCTAACTTCCATGTGTGCTGTGCAAAAATGCCAGTAAGTATTCTTGCTTTCTTTTAAAAAGATAATTAAAAAAAAATAGTAAGCTGTTAAATTTAGAAGAATTTAGCTGACCATGGTAACAGCAGTGTATGTCAAGTGTTAAGAATATAGCAAAGATTTGAGTTACATGAACATGTAACAGAAGAAGCTTGTATGTACAGAGCCCCTTTCTTTGGACTGTTTTTAAGCTGGGCTCTGATAGGGTCAGAAAGCAGGTGCCCGAATTTCTCATTGTTTTCCTGAATTTAAAAGTCATAATAAATTCATCATAGCACCATAATGTGTGGTTTGAATGTAGTCACAATGCTGCCTGTTGCCTCGAAAATATCTACTAAAATGATTGACCTAGATTAAAATGATTTGAGATAAACTTATGGCAGGATGAACTCAACAAAACTTTGAATTCTTTTTGCAGCAAGCCTGCATGTAGATTGCAGTGTGGAATATCCTAATTTCTACCACTAAACTATGGCATACTTGCATTGTTCATCCACGTGTTGTCTCCGGAAACGTCTCTTAAGTGAATTCTGTAAAAGTCCTCTCTTTATAATTTTTTAAAAAATATTAACACAGTGGCAGAACAGTGAGAAAATAAGTATGGTTTTTTTTTCATACAGTTTGTTTGTCATGGGCTAAAACCTCATGTTCAAAGCAACAGTCTACAATGAGCTCTTTTGCTCTTTTTTTTTTTTTCCCCTTCTATTTCTGGTGACTGTTTCTTACCTGAAAGCCTGTTTTGTTAACTAACTGGATTACCTGAATGCTGGTACTAATATGTAATTTCTCCCAGGAGAATTTTTAACAAAGCCACCTTAACGCTACACACATAAAACCTCACTTTCACAACCTGATCTGGCTACTTTGGTCCTGACAGTAGAAATCTCCCAGCTGTGCCACAGTAAGTTAAAGCAGCGGTACCAGGAGCTAAGATAGAACTTTTAGTATGTTTTACTGCTTCTTGGAAAAATGTTGCTGAATATGACTCTGTTCTCTTCTAGGTTTAACTTCTGGAGTGGAGAATAGTAAAATAAAAGTAATATTGATAAGATTAAACAATAGTAATCATTTCAGATGACGGACTGAGCTTATAAATCAAACAATCCATAATTATTCTAAAATCCCACAGTTTAAATCTATAAAGTGCACGGTTTTTGGGTAACAATTAAGTGAAATGCAATGAAATGATAAGCACTGGAGGCCACAGTCCTGTTAATGCTGCTATTAGATCGGGCCCCTTCTTTATAATAGCATCATATGTGATTTGAAATGTAACACTACTTAGAAAAATACCTATACAGCCCTATATTTAACTAAATGATATTGCTTGTAAAGTTCTCACTTGAAAGGAGTTATGTCAATAAAATTGGAAAAGGTTCTTTCTTTTTTGATGAGATATACTGGGTGTTTCTCTTCTTAAAAGTATCACAGTAATGAAAGATCCTAGGTTGAAACTGAAAGTACTCCTTTGTTTCCATTTATTTATATTAAAATGGTTTTATATCTAATTTGTACAATGAAGCTAAGATAACACTAAAGCATTACCTTAGCATTAAACTACTATTTTTATTTTTAAGATGGTAACAAATTAAGTAACATCTAAAGCTAATTGTTAGTATGAAAGCTCAAGAGACCTGTTTTCTCACTTGTCAGAGCTTCTGGTCCTGGGGAGCTTAATACGGCTCCTTGGATGTGTTTAAGTGTAGCACGCCATGTATAGAATGTATTATATGATTGTACTTACTTTGGGCTTAAAGAATCTTCTCGACATCATTATTTGAAGCCCTGTATAATTAATCTATTTGGGTTATTTTTCCTGCTTTCTATATTTTCAAAGGCTGCATGCCAGGGAATGCAATATATGAAAATATATTTTGCATCTGCTACCCTTTTCACTTTGAAGACCAGCTTCAGATGTTTTGTGGATTGTCTTTTCAAAGTTAATGGTCCAGAGGTCTAGAAGGCAGGATGAACATTTGTTCTAAAATAGACCTGCTAGTCATGCCAGTACTAAGAAATTCAAAGAGAAGTTATGTCTTTTGAAAACAAAACAAAACAAAACCAAAACGTGAACACAAACAAACAAACAACACCCAAACCAAACAACCAAGCTAAACCCCAAACATCAAAAAACCCCAAACATTCAAAGAGGAGTACAGCACCTATCTTATATGTGTGTTTTATTTTTTCTTCCCTACTTAACACATTGCTAACAAGGTAATGAAACATCAGAAACATAACCTACATTTGTCAGAAAAAGTCAACTGTAGAATCTAATTAACAGCACCCTCTATTGTGAAGAAAAGATGGGGATAATCCACCCTGCCGTATTACTACAGTTAAAATTACAGGTACCTAATATAATACAAACGTTATGCCCGAGGGGGTCTAAATCAGTATTATGCAAGTAGTTTATGCAAAACCCAGATACAAATGATTTTCCAAGAAAAGTGCATGCGTAACAGATTCTAGCATCCAATTTTCTGATTACATTCATTAAGATCATTGCTTCCTTTCCTGAAGGATATGAAGGATCATAGAATCACAGAATGTCCTGAGTTGGAAGGGACCTACAAGGATCATTGAGTTCAACTCCTGTCCCTGCACAGGACAACCCCACAGTTCACACCATGTGTCTGAGGGTGTTGTCCAGTCTCTTCTTGAACACTGTCAGGCTTGGGGCCATTACGTCTCCCTGGGGAGCCTGTTCCAGTGCTCCATCACCCTCTGGGGGAAGAACCTTTTCCTCATGTCCAACCTAAACCTCCCCTGGCACATCTTCCTGCCATTCCCTCGGGTTCTGTTACTGGTCACTAAAGAGAAGAGTTTGGCACCTGCCATTCCTCCTCCTGTTATGAGGAAGCTGTAGAGTGTGATTAGGTCTCCTCTCAGTCTCCTTCAAGCTGAACAAACCAAGTGACTTTAGCTGTTCCTTCTCTCGAAACCCTTCACCAACTTTGTAGCCCTGGATTCATGAGGGGTTTCTATATTTTAATTCTGTATAACCCTAAGAGTGACAGAGCCAAAGATAAATGCATGCTTCTGTTAGAGAATTAGCTAAAGGTATATGCATGGAGTTAGCAAACTCCTAAGAAAAGGTATTTTGATAAGTTTTTCCCCTTTTCCATTATGTATAATCATCTGCATTGCTGTTCAGAGGAAGGCTTTTGTATCAGTTTTCAGGGAAAAGAAAAAGACTTCTCAAAATTAATGCAGCAGGATATACTGTACTACCTAGACAGTAGTGCAAAGTATGATGATGGCTACCTTAATAAAAAAAAAATAGTATAACAAAATTTCCAGATAACTTAGAAATGTAAGATGGTAATGTTAATGCACTTTTCTAATGCCTATCTCTGAGTGGCTCAACAGGACAATTACCAGGAGGAGGTAGGAAGCAGACAAGTGCACCTGAAACCCCATATACACGAAATAGAAATTACTGCTGAGAGTGGCTTGATATGAGAAATACTTGCATGAGTAAAAGGATAGCGAATCAAATGTGTTACTGGAGGTAAATGTTGTGTAAACCTGTGAATAAATATATCATACTCTCTACTGTTGAGATCTGAATGGTAATTTGTGATTTTAAACTACAGAATAGATGTTTATTATGTAAACCTGAATGCTATCTATAGCATAAATAGAAGCTTTGCCCTTGTTTCTCCCTTCCTCTTTACATACTATTACTACGACTTCTTGCATTCAGGAGGCTGTGTTACTTTTCCGTTACCAAAAAGGTAGAACATTTTTTGAGGACCTTTTGTTGATGAGACATTTTGGAATTTATGTGTTTGTGATTTTGTTCTTCTGTGTTTTCTTGATTGTTTGGGGTTTTTTTGTTTGTTTGGGGTTTTTTTTGTTTGTTTGGGGTTTTCTGTTTGGTTGGCTTGGGGTTTTTTTGTTTGTTTTCCTTATATGGGAAACTTCTAGTAAACTTACTTAACTCTAAATGTAAGAAATGTATTGTTATTTAGCAAAGGTAAAAGCCTGAATTTGAAAAAAAGTAGTAAGTAATTGCTTTTATTTCTGCTAAGAGCTGCACAGTTCTGAATGCTAGGTCTCATTTCACAAGCTTGATGAATTTCAGTCTGTATTTGGTGTATTTCCCAGAGAAGAGTTCTTTGCTTGGCTTGTATGCTCAGACTAGTTCAATGTGGTTGATATAGCTTCTGAATAATTTTGGAGTCCCTTGGATATTTCCCACTTAGAAATATATAGAAATAGCAATCTAAAAGTATGCTTTGATTGCATACTTTACATTAAATTCAGCCTGATGGAGACTGTGAGAGCTCCATGGAATTCAGACTGAGAAGACTGAAATCTGGAACTACCTGTTTGGTTTTTTTTTATAGTGAGAAGTACTTTTCCAGGGTCAATGACATCTTGCAGTACCATGAGAATTTGGTTTTGTTTGAGAATTTCCCACAGATGCTACATTTGTTCTAGGAGGTTTAAAGTATACCAGTGAACTTAATAACTGGGGATGCTTCAGAAGCTGAGATTATTTCTGAGGCTGCTCAGTTCCATGTGTGTGACTCACTAGACAGAGTTTTCAGAGAAAAACTGTGTCTTCTTGTAAAGAACTAATGCTGTACTAACATAGCACTATCTTGTACAGGGTAAAAGCAGATTGTTGTTTGTGTATAATATACTTTTATCTTTTACATATGGGCTAGTGGTGGACTGATCTATTGGAAAGTTAACTCATGCTTCAAAAAGTGGCACAACCCCCTGTTGTACTCCTTTTGGCATCCTGGTCTGCAAAGTTCATCTCCTTCCCTCCTTCCATCCCTCCCTCCTTCTCTCTCCCACAGTGTCCTAAAATGTCATCACAGTCCAAGATATTGTCCTGGTTTTCTTTCATATTGTGTCCTATATGTGAACAGCTTGCTTTGTTTCATTTGGAAATATCTATACTGTACGAATCACAGCTAATTGTCAGAGCAAGGACTGCACTGCGTCTGGTCTCCCTTGAGAGGCTGTTTGTAATGTCCCCACAGCAATTAGTGAAAAAAGAAAGTACATGGCAATGTTATAGTTTATTGTGGAGGTAAGTTTGTATTCCTGTAAGTCATGGCATATACCCTTTTCTGCATGTGTTTTTCATGTTTAACATGTAATGAAGTTCTATATTAATCAGTGGAATATGAGAAGTAACAGTGTTTTTCATTAATTCTGAAAGGTGTACATTAAAATCTGCTCTACTTCATTTGGGTTTTAAATCAACTTTAAGGGAAACTGTGCACATATGAATATATAGGAGGCTAAATTTAGTCTGATAGTAAGGTGCAATTGCTTCATTTGTGTGATATTATTTCAGGAAAAAAAATAAATCACTGTAATTGGTAGCTGTCATCATATCATATAATATGGATTTAACATATAAAATTCAGAGGCAATATTTATACACTCCATTTTAAAAAGGACACATTTGTTATGTGACAGGGAAGCTGTTGAATTCAGTGACAGTCAATAAACAAAACCTGGTGCTGTGGACATCTGTAGTGAGATAGTTACATCACTAGTATCAGTCCCCAAATATCATGTTCTGATCCTTCTTTACAAAACACAGCTAGAATTTTACTTTGAGATGTAATACAGAAAAAAAGAATATAGAAAGGGAACTGGGAATGGTTCAAAAAACAATTTAGATCCAATTAGTTCCACAGAACATAGAAAATCCTTGCATTATTATTTTGTCCACTTCCATTCTTTTTTTATTTTTTATTATTTGCTTTTTTATCAGTAGTTATTTTGCTAGTTTCTTGCCCACTGTTAGTGCTGTAGTAGAGGTACATTTTTGAGTGTGCAAAACTAAAGATGAGTAAAGAAAAATCTTTATTCTCAAATACCTTAAATTTGAGGTTGAACAGTCTGGTCTTCACTGCTGTCATCTTTTACATGGAAATTATGCTTTCATTTTTATTTTAGGGCAACAAAGTGAAACAAAAAGATGTAGTACAAACTATTTATCAAAAAACAATGCATGCAGTCATCTCCATTTGATCTCCAACAGAGCCCAAAGAAGAAGTAAATGTGTGGCACAGTATTGTAGCTGTAATGTAGGTAACACCTAATCTTCTTCAGCAGCTCCAGTGGCCCAAGCATAAAAATGTCCATTTCAGCATGAAACTTGCACTAAATTCAGCTGGAGGAAAACCCAGATAAGAGTGAATACTTCTGGAAACTCCACTTCCTTTTTCATTAAAAATAATGTAGAAACAGTAGCCTGTTTTTTGGTGTAATGATGTTAACAGAGAAAATTAGATCACATTTAAAGGACTCACAAGCAGTTAAACTGCTGACACTTTGAAAAAAAAAAAAAAACAAACATTTATTTCTGTGATTTACATTTCAGTTTTCCTGGCATTAGTTTCCTTGTGAGGTCTGAGCATCGTTGGTGTATTCATGAGACATGATATTTTTATTAAGTGAGAGACAATAATACCAACTCTTAATTGGTTTAGCAAGTTGTTTAAGAATAAATTTATACTTTAGTTTACCTTTCTGTATTTTGGGATGGCTCATATTTTCCTCAAGTTTTTCAGTAGTTTTGCTATATGTTGTGCTGTGTGCATTTTAGTTTGGTTGCTTTTCACTGTGAAGAGCAAATAATGTTCAAGGAGGGAATGGCATGATGACCAAATGACAGTTCAGAAATAGCATAATAATCATATTACTAATAAAATATCTAATGTTATTAAGAGAGGAGAAAAGTTAGGAAACCATAGGAAAATAGTTTTGATAAGCTATGTTAAGAGTAGAGAAGTATTTTATGCAAGTCATGGATGCAATTTAAGTGCTGCATACCCTTCCATTTATCCATTTCTTCAAAAAACAGAAGTAACCATTAGTATTCAATAAATTAATTTCTATCACAAGTAAAAAGTAAGCTAACTTCCAGGATGTTCTATTAACATACTATGTAACAGTAATATTGGAAGCTTATATTATTTGAGGAATTATTCTGTAAACTTTAATGTGACTTTTTATTACATTCCAAAATGTGCCTTCATAAGAAACTTCAGTTTAAGCTTGTAGGGTGCACCACTTCCTCGTTCCCCTCTTACTTACTTCCCAGCAAAAACTAGAAATAGTTTTAATGCTTATAAATTCTTCTTGAAAGCAGTTTAAAATGACATGGATGTGCAGTAGGGCGCAACCTTTGGGTTTGCTGTGAAGGTAAAGTATACTTTAGAAATATTACAGACATTAGGAAGCATTCTGGGAGATGGTTACAACTCCAAGACTTAAAAAGCTTCCACAACACACAAAAATAAAACTTCAGTATTTGGCATTTTTTTAAGTTGGCTAAAATGTTTCAGGAAAAAATAGTATTGTGTCAAGCTACTTGAATTGTGGATGTATGCAGTAAAAGATAAATACATAAAGTTCATGTTCAGTCACATAAACCCACTGCACCAACCTGTTAATTTTCTTTGCTTGTCACAAGTAGATCAGAAAATATTTGAGGTAAACCATTATACTGCTGTGATTTCTCTAGATTTTTTAGATTTCTTTAGTAGTACATACGTATTAAATATTCAAGAAGTAACATTATATAGGCATTGGCATGGAACTTCTACTATTATGGAAAGAAGTCTGCAACCTTTTTTGGTTCAATAAGCTAATAGGTACTGGTGATGAAAACACCCATCTAACCTTATTTCCTTCCAAATATAGGAATATTGTTCCGTAGTTTTCAGGGACCAGGTCCAAGAATTTATGACTGAAAGCGTATATAAATGAGTGTGGTGGCTTCCATGCAACTTACATATAGAATACAAGAGTAACTTGATTTGGTTTGTTTAAGGAAAATATCTAAACCCCTGAATTTCTGGTGTGCAAAATGATTACTGACCTGATTGTTCTCTAATGCAGACATATATTAGGAGATATGTTACTGAAAATAAATAAATTAATGCTGTAATCAGAGGCTATAGTCCAGTTAATCAAACCCTCTTTGAAATTTGAATGAAGTCTCCTAAGTAGTTCTTACTACACTGTAATTGTGTCTCGCATCAAGAGATGCACCTAGTGTCATTTTTGGTTTTGTTCAGAATACAAATTCTCCTTATATGATAGAGTTTTTTTCTTGACACATAAATTACACTCAATGTCATGGTGGCATTGCTTTCTTGGTTGGCTTGTAAAGACAGTTCATGAGGACTGAGTGTTCAGTGAATTAAATGATAAACATACAGTTTTAATTAAGCTACATAGTACAGCACTAGCTAAATGTTTTGAAGATTTTTTTTTTTTTTTGGCAGAGAACTATATTGTAATTCAAGTAATCACAAAATAAATAAATTATATAGAGATTGTAGCTGTCTATGTGCAATTCAGCACACTGAATTCCAAAACCTCCTTCTCTATTGGTGTATAGCAAATTCATTTAAATATTTGAAAACACGAAAATTCTATAACTAAAAGTTACAAAACCAAATTATAATAGCACTGTATGCTTTATCCAGAACTAATCTACTCATTTATGCAAGTCACAAATAAACATGGTGTCTGGTATCTTCGAAGACCTCTGTAAAGTAAGGCATTCATATTTGAACATTATTCATCTTCACTGAAACAGGACTGCCTCCACCCTACTCCATCTCCCTTGTACTACATGCAGCTCTCTTCTTAGAAGAGAAGAGGTGATAGAGTGTGCATAAGCAGCTTCCATTTAATGTAGGCCACCAGCATGCTAGGAACACACCTGAATATGGCTTAAGGGGTTTTTGTTTGGTTTTCTTTTTCCTTATTTAAATAAAGTAGTCATTCTAATTCTCCATTTATCATATGCTTTCTATGTTCATTTCTTTTTTTTTTTTTTTTTCTCTTTCTATATGAATCTATTTTTGACCACTGCCCTGGGTTATAGGGCTAGATGGACTTTGTTCTGATGTGGCTCTTCTCTGTGGAGTCTTACACTCAGGAGGATTACAGTTGGGTTTATTGTGCTGCAACTCTGCTATGTGCTGCACTGTTACTACCTACGCAGTGTGAAGCAGGTGGAGTAAAGGCAGTATTTAAAGATTTTCGGAGACAACATCTAAATCTGCTGTACCTCTCTGCATTTCCTTTGATTTATGCCAAAGAACATATATTTTTCCTGTTTTTTTGTTTCCCCAAATCGTATACTTGTTATTCTCAGCAACAGCAGTATTCCACCAGATTAGTGGTGATAAATCTCTGGTAACAGCCAGCCACTGGCATCATGCTACATATTACTCCCTGATGGTGCAAAGATATTCATCATATTTTATAGGTACAGAATTCAATTTGAAGACTTCAATTGTAGCTTCAAGAGGTGGGTTTTTTAAAATACAGGTTCTCAACTGAATAACAGCCACCCAAGTTTTTTGCTCTCGGATGGAAATGTCACTGCTGTTATTTATTTATTTTGCAATAATTAGCCGAGAGCTGTATTGGTGTGTAATTTACAAGCGCTTGTGTCAAGGTGCTGCCATCTCGGCTGTTTCCCGAGCTTTCTGAACCTGGCGTCGTTCCTGGTCAGAGTGGTCCCAGGAGATGGGGTTGGATGCCTGGGAGATTTCTGCCTCTTATTAGGATCTGCCAATATCATTATTCTTGCAAAATGAAGTCGGTTTGTGACGGCCTAGCTGTGGGCGCAGGGGGTAATGTAATCAGCCTGCAAAGAAGCTGTTCTCGCTTCTGCCGAGCATTTATTTTGATGAAACCATGATCCAGAAGGCAATGCAAGAAAGGAGACAGAGGGTGATGGGCAGACAGGTTACTGCTGCCTCTGCGCTGTCCTGTGGGGAACCTGTGGGGTACCCGTGGGGTACAACGGTTCGTTCCTAGGCAAGGATTGCAAAGCTGAACCTTGAGGTCACAGGTGTATAGGTCCTTGTTGCAAAACCTGTTTCTGAGAGGACGGGTGTGCAAGTCACTGCTGTCTGGAACCAGCCACAGATGGCTGCAAACAGCTCATTTTTCTTTTTACTCCCCCTTCAGAGAAGTCATTACACTACTGCCAGGCCTGACAGTGCAACATTAAGATAGATGAAGCATGTCAGGTATTTAGTTGTAGTTCTGTGCATTAGCTCTAGGAAATTCTACTAATAATATGAAATTTTCATGTGTATGTTTTTATTAGGACCATTTTAAAAGCGACATAACTGGCTTTGTACGTGCACTCGTGCAACGGAAACACAGTAATTCAGTCTATTTCTGCACGGAAAGGGTTGTGAAACACTAGAGCAGGCTGCCCGGGGAAGAGGTTGAGTCACCATCCCTGAAGGTGTTTAAATGACATGTTGATGTGGATCTTAGGGACATGGTTTAGAGGTGAACTCGGCAGTGTTAGGTTAGACCCAATGATCTTAAGGGTCTTTTCCTATCTTAATGATTCTGTGATTCTATGATCCTAAGAGTGTTGTTTTAGCTCAAAATCTAACTGTAAAGTGCTACTGATGTAGCACTGACAGTGGCTGTGATTTTATTTTTACTTCTTTTTAACTAGAGCTACTTGTTACAATTCAGTCCATAAAGGAGACCAGACACATGTGAAATACGTATTGTTAAGCTTTGTTCAGTTCTTAATCACTGATTTGTATAATGCTTTCTGACACAGATCTTTGGCTAGAAACGTGAAAAGGATAAAATAATCGAGGTAGAACTTCAGATGTATTTCGCGCCCTCCCCGAAGAAGAAGAAAATGCTGTGCAGTTAAATATGTAATCCTAAAATATATTCTCTTTCATTAGTATAAAATATTCTCTTAAACTGGCAAACGCAATTGGAATAACATTTGGTGTATATAACATACATAACAATATGTAAAGCAATAAAGAAAAGGAAGTCATTAGCTCACAGAACAAGCAACAACACAGTTCTTATAATGGAACTAATAAAAATCAATATTTGCCTTTTGTACATATGAAAAATCAATTTTTGCTTTTTTATACAAACCAAGATCAATGTATTATAGTGAGTCCTTCAGATAAGGAAAAGTCCTTTTGACTCTCAGTTTGGGATTTTCATTATATTGTTGATTACTAAGCAGATGCGGTGAACTTTGATGGGAGTCAAGAATATTTTATTTCTAATAAAAGGACAGATTTATTTTATTGAATCTGGAACAGTTTTCTGATTTGCTTGTGGTTTAATGAGGGTGCTGCGTTGGTGAAGGAAACCATTATTACTGGTAGTGATCACATTCATTTGAAATGGCTGAAGCAATGCAATTCAGTGAGCAAAATTTGCAAATCAATGCTATAAAAGTGATTTGTTGTGCTTGAGTTGAACAGCTGATGTGCCTGTTGCCTATAAAACTGAAATACAGCGCATAGTGCAGTGATGTGTAAGCGGATATATAGTAAGTACAGATAGTTGTTTCTTGCCTATATTTATTTTCAGCGCCCATCAAGGACGCATCTGTGTTTTATGTAATAAAGACAGTGCTTTCAAGGGTATGTTTTTATTAATGACTAAAGCAACAGATTAATGTGACATTTCAACAACAGTTACTATTAGGCAGTCGTGACATAACTAATTTTACATGTTCTAGAAATGAACGTAGGTGTAAAATTTATGCCCTGAATTATTTTGTGTATTTGAGGACACTGAACTCAGTTGTTTTGCATTATGTTCATACTTTGCCTTGGCTTTTGATTTAAATCTCTCGTTTTCACATATGGTGAGATTAGGTACCCTTTTTCTTTTCCTTTTTTTCTCTTGAGTTTCAGAAGGAAGACTGGTTATTTTGATAAAGTTTTGGGGTTTGATTTTGCAGACTCTGTCGTGGTTCAGATTTGGCTTTACAAAGCTGCCAGATAGGATCTTTTTCACTGCTGCCTGTACAAAAGAAAGTTTTAGAGTTTGCTTTTTTTCTTGAGAAGCATTTGTCCATCTCATGACTGACATTTAAATCAAATTGTATTTGTAATGGTTTGTTTATTTATTTCATGAACACATAAATTTGAAGATTAGAAGAAGCAAGAAGAAACACTTCTTTTATTAATTTTTTTTTAAACAAACCTGTTCAAAGCAGTTATTTTCTTTCCACTTGGCTTATTATTCAGACCTCTATAAATCTACGGATTTGTGGGTTTTCAAAGAACCTGGTTTTGTCATCAGCTGTGGTGTTGCATATCCTTCAGAATTCAAAGCTAAACTAATATTTTCCTTCTGCAGTGTGCTTTGCAAACATGAACTGCTCAGTTCTAGCAGTGGTATTACCATCTTAATCATTCAGCAAATACTGTTTATATTATCCTTCCAGTTTAAGTCTCCAAACCTGGTGAGACTCCAGATTCTGGAGCTGTCACACTGGAGCTGCTGGAGAAGCAGGAGGTCTCCATGCAGCCCCCAGTGCGCTGCTGTAGGATGCACTCTGCTCTTCTATATTGCACAGCTGTATAAGATGTAGTTTGGCCAAAATATTGCATTACTCCTTGTGAACAGACTGCAAAATAAATTCATCTGAGAGATGGTTTTGGGCTGGAGGAGAAAGAGGGTTGGTTCTCATTCATGTGGTCAAAGTTGATCCAAAATTAAGTAATCTGAAATAGTGATGACATCATGGCATTTGACTTACACATCTCAGTCTGTGTGGTTTTACACTTTTCATCTCTGACTTCCGATTTGATCTTATTCCACTCCTTGGCAAACTAGAAGAGATATAATTTCTCTTATGGTTTTACTCCTTCTATAGTTAAAATATAATTCTAGCCCAGCCATACTGCCCATATATCACTAAAAAGGGTTGCATTTTTAAGAATTAAAAATAGATGAAATGAAGAATGGTTACACCAGTATAGTTCTTAATAGTTCATGTAGTTTTAGACATAGCTACAGTGACACTTCCTATGTATCCTTTTGTGTACGGCTCTTCAATACAGTAAGAAGACTAACACATTTGCAATAGTTCCGATTCCACATACATCTTAAATGAGTAAACAAGGCAGAACATTATTGACTTAATGGTGTGCAAATTTCTGTGGTGTGTTTAAGTGTATAATTTATAAGCAATTTTTAGGGCTTCTGTGCACAAATTTTGAAAGGAACTAGAAAAAGTCACACTTAGGATCTTTCATATAAAATTTCACAGTCTAGTTTATAAATCTCTTGTAAAAAGGTCTTCTTAAACATCTGTTAATCTTTTTTATCAAGAAAAGTATTATAGAGAACTCCTGTGTTTGATAGGACAACTAATACGCTGAGACAGCACAGTTGTATTCTGTAGAAGAATACACTGAATTTCACAATTGCTCTTTTGTGCATGAGAAGTATTTCAAATCTAATTAAAATATTCTTCTTTGTAGCTCTTAGGGAGACATTTTGCCTCAAGTAGCTGGATTCAGCACCAGGATATTTTTAGTCACCAAATCTGCAGACCTAGTGGTCATCCTCAGAACTTTAACTGAGTCAAATGTTCAGGGCTGTATCCAAACCATAATATGGATAAATTTGAGTTCATCTCCTTGCCCATGGGATTAAGCGCATTGCATAGTTTATGAAAGGACTGAATGTGAGTAGAGAAATGTGAATGGAAGAAATATGTTTTCCCAGCGATCTGTTAAACTACTATTTTGTGACCTGAATTTCTGTTTAGTTAGTAACATGCACCTAACAGTGCTGCAGCTACAAGAAGCAGATTGAACTTCTAAAGCCTAAGCCACTTGGCCTACCCTACTAATTGCTTAGTCAGAGCAAGTGGTACGAAATATCAGCTTATAGCATGGTCATGCCTGACTGTAAAGCTTCCTTCCCCAGGTCATAATTATCATTCTCTCACAGTGTCCTTTCTCACGTTTCATATTCAGTTCACCTTACATTTTCAGTACGCTCTTCGGATGTGTTCAAGCCTGGTCCTTAAGCCATGTCTTATGACTTTCTTGTAAACCAAAAAGTTTAAAACTGTAACAATTTCAAGGAATGGAATTGAGGAGAGGCCAAGTAATTTTCTTTAAATAACTTGATGCAACTGTATATTTTTGCCATGTGTTTAGTTAAAATCTCCCATGCCATACAGTATTGTACATGTCATAACACAGCTTGCTTCAGTAGAGGTAGTCAGCTGCTATAAAACAGTAATTTTTTACAATTTGCCACACATTGTACTGTGTTTATTAGTTGGCATTTTTACCCTTCAGACATAAGAAATAACAGATCTGTTGAGCCTTAGTGTACCAGACTACTGTGCTGATTGACTGTGCTACACTGCTGTGAACGAGGAAAGTGGTTGAATCACTATCCCTGGAGGTGTTTAAAAGATGTGTAGATGAGGTTCTTAGGGACATTGTTTAGTAGGAGTGTTAGGTTAGTGGTTGGGCTCAACGACCTTGAGGGTCTCTTCCAACTAAAATGATCCTATGAAAAGTCAGCACAGCCAACATCAGCAGGAGCGGCCTAGCCACAGTGGTGAGGGGACTGCAGTAAGCTAGGTGTGGTGTGGGATCTCTTCATAAAACATGTTTTGTAGCCCTTTTTCTGATTTCTGTTCTTCCTCAGTTGGACTCTCAATAGTTCGGTGCTAGGTCATGTAAAACCAGCCATTGCAGAAGAATAGACACACTGGAATTTAGGGATTGGGGGGCTTCAGCAGACACATTTACTGCCTGCAGCAACAAGGGCTGCGTGTTGCTTCTCCTTCACAGCTGAGACTGTGAGGAAGCCATAGACCTGTTTTAACCTTGGCATTTCTCAACTGTCACCTCCTTACCTCTCTCCTACATCCACATCAAGTGATCAATGCACACAGTTCTAACCCATATATCTGATTGTATTGTTTTTACATGACCAGACAGGTTAATGAAAAATATCACCATAAGAGATTCTGTGATATGAAAGCATGAAATGCTTCTCTCATACAATTTTCTTCTTTTTCTAATACTTTCCTAAGGTTTCTAGTTTGGTTTTGATGTTTAAAAAAAAAAAAAAAAAACAACAAAAAAAAAAAAAAAAACAAAAAAAAACAAACAAAAAAATAAATAAAAAAAACCCAAACAAACAAACAAAAAAAACTCCAGTGTTACAGATCATTGCTAAGTGACAGGGATTAAAGAAATCGTATTTGATCTTTTATGAAAAACAAAACCTCACAATTTCTTAGTTTAAAATAGCAGCCACTAAAAAGTATTTTCCTTAGCAACTCATGCACATGATACAAATGGAAGGACATAACATTTTATCCATGCTGGCAAAAGGGGAATAAATTTTATTTTCCCTGTTCTTTAGTCCCTGAGCCTGGAAGAATCCAACACATTTTGTGCTAAATACATGTATCGCAAAGGCAAACTGATAACACATCTGTTTGCTTAAATGCCAGTTTTAAAGTTATTTTACATTTCTAATAATTTCAAGCACTGCTCTTTTTATAGGTTTGGGACGTGGTGGGCTGGAAGCTGTTATCAGAACCCAGTAATGACAACTAGAGGCAAAAATCTGAGGCAGGGTAGGCAAGTGAGCAAAATTAAAACAGAAGTTAAGAATGGTTCTTGTTTCAGCTATTCCCTGCATACTGAAGGAGATTCAAATAGATTTTTCTGTTGACATCTAGGCCAAAACAGACAATCTGAAGTTGAGATTGTCACCACTAACCTACAGTTTTCCTGCTTAGCACAGGTGATGTTTACAGTCTTAAAGCTTTTTAAACATGTCCATCTTCTGCACAGATTTTTAAATGTGCAAGAGAAATGTGTACAGAAGACAAAACTACAACAGTATCTTATTATCCACAAACATAACTGTGCTTTCATATAAACCTCTCTGTAAAGCAATATGATTTTGCCATTGCATTGTGATTGTATTAAAGTTTAATATCTTTCATTCCTGTAATGTGCTGTGTCAAGTTTCAGAAACATTAGATTACGTGACATGTTGTTGCTACTTTCTTTTTGACATATTATCGCATGAGGCAAATGAACAATCTGCACAGGTGTATTCCTTGGTGGTTTTGTATCAGCATGATTAATTCTCATCTTAAATTCCTTCACATGCTCTTTTGCATAGAAGTTAGTTGGAGCAGGTATGCCAAAGGGCTGAGTAAATTCTTGAAGGCAAAATGATGAGTGAAAAGGTTAAGGTACAAGAATTAGCTTTGTTTCTAATTGTACTCAACTGCAAGCATCGCTATCAGGAACAGGACATGCCCTGAAGTAACGAGCAGTCAAGCGGACTCAGCAAGTCCACGAAACCTGCAGTAATCAACCTCTCTACCAAGCTTTAAAAGTCCTGTGAGCTTTTCTTTAATGGTTGCCTACACATCTGACTAGGATCTGTGTGACAGGATCCCAGGAATAAGAAGGGAGATTCCCCAGGAAGTGCTGTGGCATTCCAGTCCAGATTAGAGACCACTCTTAACATCTCCTATGCATCAAAGCCCACAGTTATGTCCACTATTTTATAGATGTAATATAGGACAATATCTAGTCTGTTCATGTGTTCCACAATACAAAACGGGAGAAAAAAAAAACCAACAAGGTTAATGGTTCAACATATATATTACTTGAAAAAAACCACATCACCTCCTGCTTTTTATCTTTATTCCCCAGCCTGCCTGCAGGTGTTGTTTTTTGCAAACATGCATCAGCATTTTTGCAAACAGCTTTGCTGCAGCACTGCCTGGCGGTGGTGGTGGAGGCCAGGCAGTGAATTTCCTCACCTCCTGGTTCTGCTCACCCTAAGCAGAGCCGCATCTGTTTGGTGGCAGCTAACACACAGACACTGGCTACGATGATGCTCTCTGCAAATGCACATCTGAATTCTCAGCTGTGAAGTTTCATCCAAACGATTATTTGGCAGTTCCCTGATGCCCACCTTTTTGTAATTGAGCCATCACACTCTGTTCTGTATTGTCTCCAAACCAGCAGTACAGAAACACTTGTTTTAGGAATCCAGTTTGGGCTGATAAAAAAAGTTCAAATTTTGAGATGAGTGTAAGGAAGAATTATTTTAGCACACATAAATATATCCATATTTGGGTGTGGTTGCCTAGTCTTGATGAATTTTTGTTACATAATTTTTCTCATACACAGATCTCCAGCATGAAAGCCCTCTGAAATGAGTTCTGTTAGATGTTAGCTTAGGTACTAAAGCTATATAGAGAATGATGATTAATAGAGTTTCCTCCTCTTTTTCCTCCCTCCATCCATCTGGAACAAAACTGTGGCAGACTAGAGAGGTACACATCACTTATTTTCTGTCATTATGATCTGGGTGGACTTATTGAGAATCCCTGAGAGGCTGCAAAACAAGCACATTTTGATTTTTTGTTTTGATTCTGTCAGAGAAGCATATTCTTCTCATAACCTTTAGGTTTCCTTCTGACCTAGGGCAAGCAGCAATCACTTTAGGGTTGATAGCAGCTTTTTTTGCGTGTGTTAAAATGTCATTGCTTCTAGGTATCATATCTTACTACCTTCAAGGAGTGGGATCTGAGGGTTTCCAGGTTCTCACTGGATAACAGCACTGAATTTAGCCCTTAGAGACATTTAATGTGCCTTTAAAAGCAAAAGAGTGTTGGTGTTCCTGCTCAGAGACCTTTTACTGCTGATAATTTAGGCATCTTTCAGATGGATGAGAAGCACACTTCTAATACTTTCGTTTTACAATCTGTAGGATATTCTTGACATATTTTTCCTCCCAACAAGATTTATGCGTGCCAGCTCACACAATTGAAAAGTGTAAATATTTTGATTAATACTTGTGTAAAGTGACATATACAATTGACATTTTCCTGTCAGTTTTGAATTTGATATGGATATATGACTGAATCATAGTGATCATTGAATTTCATTTTTTTACCTCACAGTTTTCTATCCCTTCATTTTTTAGAATAGAGTTGACTTATGCCCAAGGCAATGAGAAGGTTAATGAAACACGAAAGGAGCATATTTTCCATCATTAAATTATCCATGAACCATAAAGCAATGAGATAAATATTTGTACTACAGCTTAATATACTGCTATTTATTTTGTACAGGTGTATAGGAGGAATCTTGTAACCCCAGTGAGTTCCCTGTACACAAAATAACTGGGTGAAAGCTGTGATCCAGAATCACTTCTCACTGGCTTTAAATTTGGGAATTGTACAGTGTCTCGAGCGACAATTACAACAATGTGTTTAGAAACTACCGTTGCATATCTAGGAATTACCTTCATTTGTTAATGGCACTGCGATATCTTAGTAAACTCAGTAAAATATATCATAGTATTCCCTAGCAATTACACTATACTGAAGTCTGGATTCGTATTCCTGAACAGTCAATAAGTCAATGGACTTCAGAATGAGTAGGAGTCAAACATGCTAAGGTACCTTTAAAAAGTATTTTATTTTGTGATAAACATTTTTTATGCTACTTCAGGTTCTATATTGCACCATGTTGCATAATACCTGAATACCTCACATTTATTCTTCCAGGATTTCAAAAGATACAGTCTGCATTATTTATTATTAATCCAGTGTGGGTACAAAGTCCAAGCACCTGCAAGTACTCATCAGTGCACCAAAATATTGCACTAGTAAAATAGTAAAATTTCTGGTAGTGCACAACTTCTAACGTTGTTTTGATTCTGGATTTCTTTTATATTTGAATCTTTTTCTATGGCAACTCTTTCTCACAACAACATTTTGCAGTGTGCTGCCACCCTACTCTCCTAATATTACCTTTGGGTATACAGCATTGTGCCATGCTGTAACAGGGCTGCTCCCAGGGTATGGTAGGTTATGAGGATCAAATTCCCTAAAATTTCATTTTTCTATCCTCTCCTTTATGTGTTTTGATTAAGTATTCAGCCACTATCTCTAGCTTGTTTCCTAACTGCTGGTTCTCAAATTGGCTTTCATTCTCTTAGCCACTTTCTTGACAAAATTTTATATTTTGGAAAAATTATCTGAGATACTTTGTTTTACAGTATGTGCGACCAATCCTTTATATTCCTGCATTCAAAGCAGCTACAAGAGCAGCCAAGAGTGTCACACTGAAAATGAGATTGTTTGAGGGATGCTTGGTGAAAACAGTAAATTAAAGTCACCAGACTTAGAGGCATTACACACCAACTGCTTACAGTGGGCTAGCGTTAATACTTATGAGCCCATTCAGTGGCAGGTGTGGGAAAGTCCAGCTACTTGTTGGCTGTTGCAGAACTTTTGTATCGGGGAATATAATTCCTGCAATAGTGTGCCGTGCTCTTCCTACCCCGGCAATACAGTCAGCTGTGAGCTGGTTTGATGATGGAAATACAGCTTGTTGTCCTGCCTGGGACTCAACAAGGGTAATTAGTTTTGCATCAGAAAATCCAGAGTAAGCATAGTTATCATACACTGAGAAGCTGCAAGGCTGAACAGGAGGATTCAGTGCCATTACTATCCCAATGGAAGCTTGTGGGCCCTAACTGATATTTGTCTCATGAAACAGAAAAAGAGACTACAAATAATGATTTATTCTTTGGGCAGGCACAAGTTAGCGTGGAGACACTGAATAGAACTATATATAGGCAGCAGGATATATCACAAAACTAAGCCAGATCTTAACTCACCAAACATTGCAGCTGTTCTTGCAAGTCACCTCAGAGCTACTAATGTTCACATGTTCCACTTGCTTCTTCACAAAGGTGACC
Source organism: Columba livia (assembly GCF_036013475.1). Classification (NCBI taxonomy): domain Eukaryota; kingdom Metazoa; phylum Chordata; class Aves; order Columbiformes; family Columbidae; genus Columba; species Columba livia. Next base: position 58,226,419 of record NC_088602.1, on the reverse strand, counting down.
TGCTGGAGCACAGGAGCAAAAAAGGCAGGTACATACTGACTGTGGAACATCTTTCCTCGCTAGAGCACAACCACACTGCATGGCACAAAAGTTTGAGCCAATACCTACTCTACTGCCACCTGAACGAGAGGAGTCTTTGCTTTACTTCCTCCTAATGTTAAGATAAAACTTATTTTCTTGAAAAAAAAAAACAACATATGTATATATATATATATATATATGAGAGAACAAAAGAATCATTACTCCTTGAAAATTTAAATAAATGTACAGTCTTACACAAAGGCTAAAATTAATCTCATTCCCTAGAGGGGAATGCTGTTGATGCTGTTTTGTTCTTACAATATTCAGTAATTTCTACCTGATTGTTGAACTCAAGTACAGCATTCAAGCAGTTTCCTTTGTACTTGAACTTTTGATCTTGAATACAAAAAAAATGTATCTTTGAGCAGCACCACTACTTTTGATGGCTCTTTATTAGTATGTTTGCAATGTGGCATAATCCAAGTATCAGTTGCTGAATTTTTTCTGGATGTGCTTTGATATTTTCACTAGATTTAAACTAACTTGAATTGGTACTGTTCCATATACATTTTTGTTTGTTTCCTTTATTTGTGAGCATTTTTTTTACTTTTGACTATATGAGACACCTCTGATAAAGTGTTTTCTCTGGGATTCCAGAGTTTTTGGTTGACCTTACTGATTTTTTTTTTTTTTTTTTTTAATTTAAGAAAAAAACCAACCCGCTACAAAAAGCACCACCACACACTGGATTTCAGGGACAGACTTGCTGGGGACATGATGTTTTTGGCACGCTCCTCTCTGTAGGTTGTGATTGATTAACAATTTGTCACCCTGGGTACCTTTTTTTACCATGTCCATGACCTAGAAACAAACTGGCTACCTTGAAATAGAGTCTTTTTTCCCTGGCATTTACAGGAGGGAGAGAAGTGTTTAGAGATCATGATGGGACATCAGGAGCAAAATGCTGAGGTAATAAAGAATGATGGATTTTTTTCCCATATTTCTTAATTCTTGTGGTACAGACAGTTGTAAATCACTGGTTTCCTTTTCCATCTTTCTCCATCATTTTGCTGAGGCTGAAGGAGCTCCTGGGTCTTGTAGGCTCTGTATCTTTTGTGTTGCCTTTGCCTATGAACAATTCTATGCCATGCAGTATCTGGGAGCCTTCCACTGGGCATTGAAAGAGTCTTCTGCATTCCTGGCATGGTACTGAGTCCTTGTGCAAAATGGCTTTAAGCTCTACATAGTACCCACATGTGGCAGTGCTGTCTTTTGTTTATGTCCTTTGTCTTCTTGCTTCAGACCTGTGCTTTCCCCATGTGATAAAGAACATCTTCCACAAGACTATGTGTCTTTTTTTGAATGTCTGAAGGAAATCTGTATTCCCTCTGATTTCTGGTAGCTGGACTGCTGTACTGGTTTTTTTTTAATACCCTCAGGCTGAAAAAAAATCCAGGATCCCGTTCCTTATCTAGGGCACTAAAACCCACTTGTGCTGATAACCTAGCAAAGTAGGGACATTTCCAAGCACACAGTGACATCTTAAAGCTTATGAATGTATAGTCTTGTAATCGTTGGGCAGCAGAGGTAGAAAATCTGTCCAGCAGAGCCAGTGCTGCACAGACAATGGAACTGTCAAATTAATGTTAGAGCTGTTTGTGCTGACAGACACCTACGCAGACTGCCACAGTGGAGAAGTGTCAATCAAAGGCTCACATAACTCCAAGGATTGATATTACTTTACTTGCAGAAGGTCAGGGTTCGGCTGTCGGGACTGAAACTAGACTAGAATGCATGTATGCCCTGGACCGCGGTGATAGAAGATGCTTTATAGTGTAAATCATGTCCGATACATTTAATGGAAGAATTCTCTCTCAAGATAATTCCTCAAATATTTCTCAGCCTAGATTTCTCTCTTTAGATGTCCTTGGTTGCTTTATAATCTTTCTTTTGGGGGACTGTTTGATACCAGACCCTAGGCTGCTTGAGTTCCTATCCCACTGATGGGAACTCCTGTTCAAAGGACATTTGTAGCAGCTATTTAATTCTGTGTGGGGAGCAGAAGCCTTTGAAATGGATATAGTTGTGGTGAACTGTCAGAAAAGAGCATTAAAGAAGTAGCTTTCCTGTATTTAGAATATTGTTAACATTTTACATAGTTTAAACAGCTGGGAAGTAATATTTTACTATTTGAATGCCTCTTCCTGTGACAAGTCTTACAGAAGAGCTATGAAGGGAGTGGAAATATTTCAAAGTAACCCAGCTTATTTGGGCAATACCAAATCCTGTGAAAAGGTCATCTGAGGGGACTGGGTTGTGCTCATATATCCCTAAAAGCATTAGAGAACAGCGGTAATCAAAAAATGTTAATTTAAGGAAGATCTCCTGTTTTTCTTTCTTTGCTGTTTCTGCTAGACAGATCTTCCCTCACACTACTGTGAGGGAAGTGAAGGTTGTCATGATTTGGAGGATATTCAGTGGTTTTGAAAACTGCAGGGGAAATTAGGAAGAAGGAAAGAGTCTCAGGAATTTCAGTGGTGGATGATTTTGCTAGAATTAAGGGGAAACATAACTAATCATAGAAGGACTGGACATTTTCATAAATGTAGCTGTGTATTCTGCAGAGTTTGTTTAGGACTATTCAGAGTCTGACATCCTAGGGCCCTCAGCTATTACTTGTGACTCAGCATGCTAAAGATATTTATATATGGACTGATAGGCAAATTCTTGCCATTTCACTGTTGAAAATTATTTTCTAATAATTAAAGAACAAAAAAAAAGTTGCCAAAAGAACCCCTACCATTATGTTGATTTATTACCAATCCTGCAGATAAAATTAGGGAACCTTTTCCTTGGTTTCTGATTGTCTGGTTTTGTGCTTCTTGGAGAACCTGGGATTCCGGAGGAAAAAGGTGACTGCTTTTATTGTGCTTTTGGAGAAAGCTTCTGAACGAGCTTCCTGATCCTAGATTTTTGAAAGTACAGTTTAGTTTAATTGAGCCTGAAGCAATGGATGGAGAATGGGTTTAAAGAGAAAACCTGAAGCATTTCTACAAGTTTGAATTAAGGAAGGATCAGGAGCTCAATTTACCAACATGGTAGTATAAGAGCAGTAGAGGGCCAATGCCAACCATCTACATCTCTTCATCTGATTATTTACTAAGATGTTAAATCTGGGCACTTACTGTGCAAAAGCAAAACAGGATAACCTCATGTGTGGGAACTGGAGAGAAGAACAGGGAGGGCCTAGTTATGTGATAATACCCTGTAGAGCATCATCTGAATTCAAATCTGACATGCCAAATGGCTTGTTTGCCATTACATCTGATTTCAGATTAAAGCTAATAGTGAACAAAGTGTGTTATTTTTTCCTTTGATTATGCAAAGTATGATTGTCATGTCATGTCTTGTACACCATGAAACAGTTGTGATAATGCCCAGGTTCACTGCAGACTTTGGGTGTCTAATCAGCACGCATAACTCTTGAATTCTTCTATTACCCTCTGTAGGCCATGGGACAGAGGAGTCATCAGATAGTCACTTAATTCGGCTGAATTTGGTTTCTGGAGGCCCTTGTCTCTATTGACTCATTTTCAACTACAGCTTCAACTTGGACATCCTTGGTAGGATGAATTCTGGCATAATAAAACTTTTTGCTGGGACAGGCCATAAGTGCTGAGATGTTGAGGTACACACGCTCAGCCTCCTTATTTTTTTCACTATCCGTTTGGATAATAACGCTTTTTAATAATAATGCTTGATTAATTTGTTAATTTAAAAGTAAAAATGTGGTTTATTGAATCAAAATTTAAAATATTATTTTGACAGAAAAAAAATCTGTCAAAAATTTAGAATGAATTGTATTTTGTTTCCAAAAATAATAATAAAAATCAAGTTAAGTTGCAAACACATGTTTTTTTTCTTTTATTCAGTCATCCGTTCCAGAAAGTTATACATAGAAAATAGATATACAGTCAGCTTCTAGTGCTTCATCTTTGACACTCTTGTACCTCTTCATGTACTGGAAAAAATTGCAGTCAGTCCTTTGTGTGCCATTTGGTTTGACAGGGTCAGAAGCTTCTGAATAGCTGAAGCCAGGGGCTGCCATCTCTCTATTACTTCCCTTTGTAATGGCACCCACCAAGTGACTGGGCATTGCTGCTCAGTTACTCGTACCTTGGTGCTCATTCTTTCTCCACTTGTTCAGATGGTGTCAAGATGAGGAACTTGTAAATTAATAAAAATGTCATTGGCAGGAAGTGAATCATCTTAACAAAATACCACATCCCTCACTGTGGAGAGCTGAGTTACCTGACAAGGACGTGTGTTTTGTGTTGGTTTTAGCATGGCACAGGTTACATCATGGCACAGTTTTCAGATGGGAATCAAGTCAAGACCCTGCCATCCTTAGCAGTGGGCTAGGTCTAACTATGTCTGTCTGTATGTGACCAATGCTGGGTCTAAATGAGCCTGTTTCCTTCCCCGCTTTCGTCAAGTGATAACCCCCAAGTGATTGTAGCAACAAATGCTACAGATTTATAGCTGATTTTTCTGGAGCAGAAACATTGAATCTATGGGTGCTTCATATTGTTTTACTGTTGTCAAGAGTTCTATGGTGAAGTGAAGAATCAGACTATTACATTGTTTTCTTTTTTTTCAATTTATTTTGATTACAGCTCAGTGTCATTACTGCAGTTTCAACATAAGCATGAGGCTGAAGTTATGACAAGATATCAAGTCAACGGCAAAACTATTTTTCTTCAAGTCATCAGGCAGAACATATGAAGTAATTTTCAAAAAATATAACAAAAATTGATTAACAACATAACAATTCATACTTCTTAGAAACTAATACAAATTTTGTGAGAAAGCTTATGTTAAAATAGCAAGATCTACGTTGTCTTCTAGCTAGTTGTTGTAGTCTCATTTCAAATACCTACCTATAATAACAACTCAGTCTTGCCATCACTGCAACAAGTCTTTCTGATATAAACATTGAAGGGTCTAGTGGAATATGGGGCACATCTTAAACTTTATCCTTTAAAGCCACTTAAAAGATAAATCATTTAAAAATGGATTTAGCATAATCTCAGTTTGATAGATATTTATTTTATGCAAGATCTATCCCACCTGCTTTTGTCTTTTTTCAAAGTGGTATTATTCTTAGTTACTTGCTAATACTTTATTAAATGGATTGTATTCATTTAGATATTTAAACTCAGTTTTCCTTCCTCTAGTTCTTTCCTTTTGTTTGTGTTTGGCAGCAGTGAACAGATTAAATACATTCAGTATACAAAATATAAATAAAATAGGAATGGCAGCTGTCCAATAAGCAATGTAGCTTAGCATAATGAGCACTAATAAAGAAGATAACAAGTCTATTAGCTAATGTTAATTCTTAGACAATGAGTGCAATTAAATGTAGCACAACACAGAGGATTTTAATGGTTGGAAAGACATTAGTCTGGCTAGTTTAGCAATAACTGATTTTAGTTTTAGAAATTTGAATCCTGTTATTTTTAATTACGTCTGTTTCTGTCTTCTTGGGTACCCCTTTTGTACATGCACATTTGGTTGTGGAATTTTGGATTTTGTCTTCATCAACCTTTCTATTTTTTTTCTTTTTTCTTAAATGAATGAATGAATTAACCTTTTCAACCCCTTCTGTGCATTTCCTCCAAAATTGCTCACATTCAGCAGCATGGAGGACTTTCAAACTGCATATGATATTCCAAGTGTAGTATCAGCAAATTCATATGGATTAAGAAATCAGTTCTGTGAACACAGCAGCATATAACCAAAATCTCAGGTTCCTAATAAAGAATTGTACTACACATGCCTCTCTAAGACAGAACTTTCGCTATGTCTTCAGGACTTACATTGGGAAAAGTATCATAAAAATCTTCTGTGTGTGTGTGTGTGTGTGTGTGTGTTCCAAGATGCTTTCTCCAAATATTTTTATTTCACATTTACTGTATGTGAGACAGACTTTCTTATTACATCAGAGTAAGCTCTTTTTAATAAAATATAGTGGGTGATGTTGAGAACTTAAAATCTTAACTTTTCAATTGACTGTTAATAGAGCATATCAATATACAATGATCCCCAGTTCAGGGAAGGAGTTCCTCTTAGTAAGTTGCCACTCCTTATTATTATAACCACCGCCCCATTACTGCTTACAGCAACTTTCAATTTAGTATTATCCATTAATTTAATTAATGTTGTTATCCCATCAATTTACTTATGAAATTGTTAATTAAAATTGGAATGAACATCATGGTCTATACTTTCCTACTAAAAAACTAGTTCTAACTTGGAAGGTGTGAATTCACTGACGTCTTAAAACAAATATACTATTATATTTTACTAGCTTGCATGACCCATATGAACGACCTAGACTACCACTTTTTCTTTTAAAACTTCTTGAGTAATGACAGGCAAATTATTTTTTACATTTTTTCCCTTGAATATTTTTTTTTAATTTTCTCTGTGGTGATACAAAGGAAACCCTGAAGGACATTTTCAATGAAAAACTAGAGTTATGATGATATAAGTTCTGAAATACTAGAAAATTCATGAATGAATTTATAGAAGAAAGTAAAGGAAATAAATCCAGATGATAAGGACATTGTAAGATTTGGGGAGTTTGATGATTGATTGCTTTAGGATGGAAACAGGTTGGGGAGCCTGAGTTTTTCACTTTGTGAAGTTAGAGTTGTTTTTTTCCCCTGAATTTGTTTTACACCCTTTCGGAATTTAATAAACTGAAAGCATTTTGTTGAATTTTTGCAGAGGTATATTTTTATAGCATAGTCTGTCATATCAGGTTATTTACTGAAAAGCTGTGATGTGCACTGTTTCACTGCTTGAGTAGATATTGCATGCCTGCTTGAATACAGTTTTATTCAGAGGGTATTTCTCAGTGGGCATGAAGTCAATTGTAGAAGCACTTCCTGGTTTCATAGTATAACGTATGATGATAAGTCATGTTATTATAAGTTCTAAAAAATATTTTTTCACATTTAAATGCTTTACAGTCTTACACTAAAAGCCCAAGGTTAGCATTCATAGCTTCATAACTCTACATTAGAGATTTAGCAACAATGGAATAGAAATATTTTTACTATAAATATATTTATATTATATAAAATGATAATAATATAAATAAGGTAGAATTGATTTTAAAGTTAAGGTTGTTCAGTGGTTTTGCTAGGAATACTTCTTTCCCACATACAGCAAGTCGACTTTTATATAGCTTGTTTTGAAAAAAGTATATTTTTACTAAGATAAGCTCATTGAAAGATGCAATAAATGAATTCTAAGCTCTTCTGTACAAGGAGTATTAGTTTTATCTTGGTGTGGAACAGCAAATAATGAATGTCTGTTCCTGGTAACACTGGTATGTTGTGCGCTTGTCTGTATTGTAGATGGTGACTTGTCAGATGACCTGTATCTTGACAAAATAGATTATTAGCTGTATCTAATTAAAAATTTGTATATCTGCATTAGCACTGTGGCATGTGCAGCCAATATACTCTATTTCTCAACCAACCTTTGAGCCTGAGTTCAGAATTCTGTTGTCGCAGAGCTTATGGACTGGAGCTGTCTTGTACCCCAGAGCACAAGGCAAAACTTGCTCAAAATTACTCAGTCTGTCCTGTAGGCATCCCCTTAACATTCACCAGTTATCTCAATTAATTTTGTATTAGTTCCCCCTTTTCATAATACGGTAATAATGCTCCTGTAATCACCATGAATATTAAAGGGAAAATCAATAACATGTCCTCTAAGTGTAGGGTACAGCCTGTAACACATAGTATAAAACCATTCAGATATCCATTCTAATTAATTTCTCATGAGAGTAATTAGTATGGACACAAAAGCATGCTCATTGGGCTAGAAGTTACCTTGGTTATGCCTCTTTACATGGCAATACATTTATAGGATCTTCCCAAGTGTCCCAGAGGAAGGAGCATTTGTATGACTGCCTTCAGTAGATATTGTAGTGGCAAAATACATTATTCATGCGAACTAAATTTTCATTCCAGTCTCCCTTGGAAACCTTCCTGTAAATTTAATGATGGACATAGTACACTAGAAGATATTTCAGAAGGAGCTTTTCTGCACAGGCAGTCCAGTAGACACTAAGATAAAAAAGCAGCCCATTTAGGATGACTGATTTGCTTACCAGCTTTCAAGATTTATACATTTTAAGACTAGACATCCCACCATTTTGAACAGTCAACTTTGCATCATTCCTCAAAAATATGTAATATGCATCTTCCAAACAGAACTATGATGAAATAATAGATAAATGCAACACCAGCCAGCTTCACAGCTGTTTATTCCCATGTCTCCAAATTTAGAAGAATGGGCATCACAAATGTAAGCACTCTTCCACCACTGACCTGATTCTGCTGTATAGAGAGGTAACGCCACCTTCTCTGAATATTAGCTGGTCTTTGGTATACCAAGTCCAGGCTACTGTAAGCCCTGTTTGCCAAAGCACTGTGCTCTGAGAATTCATGTTAAGTCACTTGTCTTTGCTTGTCTTTCCTGACCTTCTGTCTTTTTAAAGTTAGCATTTTCCATAATTCTTCCTCTTTGATTTAGAAGTATCACTTGCATCTTGTCCCTAAGTGCCAGAATCTCCATGTGGCCATATTAATATGTGTTTTGTCTAAATTTGCCCCTCTTACCAAGCAGTCCACCTAGTACATGTCTTTCTCATCAGCTATCACCTCACAGAATTGTTGATGACTATGGCACAGCACCAATCTAGGATGATTTCTTAGAAGAGTATGGTTGAGACGTCTTCATTTTTTTAGTCAAAATGCTGTAAAGTATCAAGTAAGTTACTTTACCAAGTTGAAATATGGTGTATAGAAACACCGTTTCCTTTGTCAGCTACCAAATTTGAAGTCATCTTAGAGAATGAAACAGTATTTCTCTGAAAAACTACATTTTCTTTAGTATAATGTTGAACTGACTAACTAAATTCCTAACTTTTAATTCTTTACTAATTAAATACATTTTGGTTTTTTTTATTTCTGGTTAGTTGTTTTGCTGCCTGGGCTTGATGCTGTATTAACTGACATGCAGTCTGTCCATTTGCCCTCTTCACATATTGTCACAGCATTAAAGCAGAGTTTCCCCACTAATTCCTGTTTGTATTGAAAATGAACATTATCATTAGAGATTCTTCTTAGACAGCTCTTTCACAAAAAAAGAATACATGTTCAGTTCTTTTCTGCAGTACCAAAAAAGTTGTTAGCTGTTTGTTATAGAACTTTGACACTGCAAAATAGTGCAAAACATAGAAGATGTGAGTCTTACCTTGAAGAATCAACAATGTACATTACTTGTCAGTCATTCATATTCACACATACCATGTATGCCATACCGCCAAATAAACTTTTCTCACATATGGGCAGAAATTGTGAAGTTACACTATCTCTCTCACAAGAAATAGAAAGTGGACTGACAATAGAAGTCTTCTGCCCCTAAAGTAAATGGCATGGTAAACACTATTTCAACGATCCTGGACTGATCCCCATGTCTTAGTGGCTTGAGAAAACAGGCAGGTTTTTTAGTATTTTTTAGTCTAATGGCTGGCTTAGTTTCCAGAGTTGTTTGTTGGTTTCTGTGCCACTGGAGTCAGGACTTCAATGGGCCCACACTTTCTCCCAAGCTGCAGGTCAACTGAGACTCAGCAACCCATTGGGACCGTGTATATTTTATGCCTAGATGAAAGCAGGCTTCTTATGCATTTATTATGCACTTAATTTGGTGTGACTGGTTGCATTCATTTTGCAGTTGTGATTTTTGAGAAGAGGATTATTTCAGTAATTGCCAGTAAGCTTTGCATTCACATTCTACTGTGTGGAGTTTGCCTCTATTACTCCAACCAAAGATTGGTCTGGCATACATTACAGTAACCAGTGGAAAATTTGGATTCAAAGTGAATCCAACATCAGTTTTAAGATGTAACAATATATTGTGACTAATATAAGATCAGAATGAAATATCCAATAAACAATAGGCACGGTAATTAGCTTTTCCAGGTGGTTAAATATTAACAGATCAAATATGGCATGCAATCTTCAAAGTAGTTCTAATTTAATTGATAGCATGAAAATTTCCTGAAATAAATGGGTACAAAATGATTAAGCAAATACAGTATCTGTAATAATTTCTATTGCAGTTAATCAGAAGAATATAATATGGTCAGTTTTTAGGGGTGCTTTAATGATGGAACTGAGTCTAAGAAACAGTATTTGAAGTATTCTTCATTTGTCATCTTCTAGTAACTCTGAAAACAGCAAAACAGGAACTAGCACCTTCTCATCTCTCCGAGCTTTTGTATGTTTTGTTATTTTGAAACTTCTACAAGCTTTGTTTAAATCCTGAAAGACGAGGAAGGCAGAGGAAGGGCAGGGACATGTGCATGAAACAGTGTCATGTTGAGACACCAGTATGAATTTTGTGGTCTTTAGTCTTTGGATTCTTGGTCTCTGTATAAAGTGGAAGTTGAGGTACAAATATTTGGTGAGAGTGACTGTCAACAGGTCTAAAAGACTGTGCAGATTCCAAATGAAAGGCAGAAAAACACTTATAAATTAAATATATTTGCAGATTTTAGTTGAGGATTTTATGACCTTTTAAAAGTAGAGTTTCCTCATGGTCACAAAAAAAAATTCTGGAAGGTGGTTGTATTCACATTTCTGTCAAACTTAATTATATTTTGGCGCTGACATTCTATCTTTATGTCAGTTTCTTCTGATCTGTATGAACAAGAAGCAAATAATTTCTTGTTGAAGTTCAGGAAAATTATCTGTTATGTTATTCCACAAACTGCATCTCTAATCTTTAAAAAAAGAACAGAGTGGGCAGATTATTTCACCTAAATAGAGGTTTTTTTGGGAAGTCAGGGGACTCCATGTGGGCGTAATGATCTACATTTATGCACCTGTGAACCTCAAGATTCAGGCAATTTAAGGCACTAAAAGCTATATTTGCTTGAGTACTCCCCTTGATTTTAGTAAGGGTATTCATGATACTAAGCACCAAGCTCAGAAGCGTTTGCAAAATCAACCCCAACAGTATTTAAATTATTGTGCAGTTCTATCACCTTTGCCACTGAACTTTTTTTTTTCTTGTGTAAACAAATGATGAAGCTGCAAATGTGTCTGAAAATAGCAGTCATGTCTGCTTTATCAATATTTGTTGAACGTACCAGGCTGCAGGTACTGTATGTGATTCTATAATTATTCAGTTTTCTCCCCTGCTTCAGGAAAAGCCCAACAATAGTGACAGCAATACCTGTTGGTAAACAAGCAATCTCCAAATGCTGATAGCTGTACTGTAAAATCCCTATTACACATAACCTTGCCATGCTATTTGACTTTGTAAGGAACGTCTGTCCTTTTTCTAAATTGAATGATTGGATGGAAATTGTGGTTCCTAATATGTTTACCTTCCATTTAATGAGCAATCCCATTATGAAGGCTGAAGACAATGCAGCCTCGCACTCGGGGTTCGTTACAGTTCATCAAAGAAAATACCCTTGCAATGTCAGAGCTCCTCTGCAGCAGGCAGCACCAGGAGCCGCTTCGCAACCCACAGTGAAAAAGGGAATCGTTTAAAGTCAGTGCGAAAACATTAAAGGGAAAACATTTCAAACTAGGACTTATCTAAGGCCAGGAAATGCCTCAAGGTACCATCTGTGGAATTTTGTACTGACTGGTAATATACTGCGTGAGGTCTTCCCTTAATCAGAGCTTTTCTTCCCCCAGCGCCCCCATCCCCCTGTTCCTATTGCCCAGGCTTCATTGTTGTAGCAGCCTAAAGACAATAGAAAGACATTCTGAGGGATTTTTTTTTGCTTTCATGAAACTTCTTTGACTAATTTCTGCCTTTCTATTGAAGTTTAAAGCGCCATTCATGGCAGAATCTGTGTTGCTGACTACAGCTTTGAATGACCCACATTTTATTTGGCTAGTCAATAAGTGCAAAGAGAAGTCAAACAAGCGTAAACTATAGACAAAAACCTAACATAAAATGGCCAGAGTACATGTGACATGCCATGTTGTTGCCTGTCTTTACAATCTGTGTTCTGGCAGATGATTTGCACTGATACAAATGCTTCCACCAAATTCAATATCATTAGTCAGCTGTGCCCAATATCGTGGTCACAAAAAGGGGCTGGCAGAATTTGTAGCCATCACAAGAGAAGATCCATATGAAATGCTGGGTCGCTGTGTCCTGCAGCAGTAAAGGCCAACTCTGTGATTATTTTTCATCTTTATCACCTGGAGTTAGCAAGATGGTTAAAAACACATGTTCGGTTTAAATATTTTCACTATGGCTGTTTATTCTCTGTCTCTGACTTTCAAAGAATAAACATGATTGTTCAATCTGATTTAATTCCTGACTCATACTTGTTTTGTTTTTTCCTGTCATGTGAAAATTTGAAATTAGTGCTACATTTTACAGTGAAAAAGCTGTATGGACTCTGTTTTTTTAATTCTCTGGAAATCCCTCAATTTGTATCATTAAAATGGTATTTTCCACAGCATTTTAAGAAATGGATAGATCAGCTTTAAGGCATTCTAAATGCTTTTTTTTGTCTTTGAGTCCCAGACATTCTCATATTACTGATTATACAGATTATATGTTTCTAAGCTTTCCTACAGCTTTAAGTTTAATTAGAAGCATAACAAATTATAGTACATGAGCAGCAAAACCATAAAATCTTATAACATCTAACTAGAGTAACAGATTCACATATTGACTGCAAATAAAAGGCACTGTGCTGAATTTTAATCTATATCTCAGTGAAATTAGAGTTTCTGCATAGTTTATGTTGATAATATAGAGATCCTCTTTCAACAGGGGTAAACAAATTCAGTAATATTGTATATATTTAGCTGCAAAGAAAAACTGAAAAATGTGCAGGTGACTTTAAAGACATATTTTCTGCTGTGTTATCACATACACAAAGTGAAAATATGCACTATAATTAAGCATGCTGTTATTTATGCTTGCATATTTTAGACACTTTTCAAACACTTATTATGAACTTCTGATTTTATTTTAATTCTTAACACTTTTAATTTGAAAGAAAGAAGAGTCTCAGAAATCATCAGGTGAAGTTTGAAAGGGAAGTAGAGATGATTGTAGAGAAGTACAATGAATCTATTGAGAATAACTCATCATCAATTTACAAGTGAGGACTGCTTTTGCTTTTGAAGTAGAGACTTTTAGTAGGAGCATACATTTTAGTTAGGCACAACTAGTTATATGTTAAATTGAAATAATATCTTTTTTCAGATTCTATGGAAATCCCCATGTTGTTTCTTGGAGGTGATGTTGGAAAAAGCAAGCTAAGTTATTTCTGTATTTTCCAGGGCTACTGGAAGTAGTAGAGACCGCCAGGTGAGGAGGTTAAAATAAGGATAAAACCATTGCTTGGTGAAGCATGATACGCAAAAGGAAAAAGAAATAGATTTTTGCCTTATCCAGTAAGTCGAAGCAGTTTCATGTTCAGGGCTGGTGCAGAGGAAATCAGCTGGGGTCAATAAGGTTTTTTTGTGTGTGTGTGTTCTAGGGAGAAGATGAACTCATTTGTTTGTTTGTTTAAGAATACTGCAATTTCCATTTACAATGCAATGTGAAGCAGCTTAGATTAGCTTACAACCTTCACACCAGAAAACCAATTTTCTCAAGGGAAAACTAACAGAACTGAAAGCCATTCACTGTTAGGATACCCAGGTGGGGACTGATGGAAATTTTTTCAGTGTGTGCTTGTGGGTTTTTGTGAGTCGTGTCAGTCAGTCTTCTTCCAGCTGCAAAAGTGCATGCAGAACAATCGCTACATGTGATGGGCATCAACTGGAAACAGTCTGCAGCTCCAGAGCTCAGAAACATAAAGGACTAAAGAAGGACCTGTGCTCCCATTCTCCCATTCTGAAGGAGAAACCATTTTCCTTCGTTTTCTTTTGAAGCCAAAGTTTGGCACAGTAACATGGGCTGTCATTGACCAGCCTTTGCACTGCGGACTCCCAAAGACTTTGTTTTCCAAGCATGGTTTTCCCTTGCACTTCTCCTGAATTTTAAGTCCACTGTACTTTTCAGAGTTTCTTTCTTTTTTTCTGAAGAACTTAGCAGTAGACAGATACTCAATGATGGTGGTGGTCTTCTGGGTGTATTTGCCTACCTCTTGTGGAGTAACAGTGACATCCAGTGGTTGGTTATTTCAGCCAGATGTATAAATCTCTGTACCAAGCAGTAAATGTGCTACTGCCAGTGCTTTGGTTAAAGCCCTTTCCAAGGTTCCCTTGGGTGGGAGGTGAGGGGAAACACAAATAAACTTTATAGGAAAAGAGATTTGCTCCGGGACTTTGAGCAGGTGTTGTGCTAAAGTGGAAGAAAATTCTTTATGATTTTAAATCCAAAAAGCTTTTTTTGTTTTTTGTTTTCATTTTTGTGGTTTAAAATCTGTTCATGCAGCAGTGAAAGGTTGTTACTTATTGTATCATGACTTTTTGTGTTTTATTTTGTATTGGAAGTTCACCACATAACTATGCAGCTGTGCACATAAAAGAAGACATTTTCCTTTGCCATCTGCAATTAATATTCTTGTAGTTGAATAGGAGAGAGAGAGAGAGAAGATAATGGGAAGAGTTTTTCATTTCTTTTCTATGTGGTATGTCATATGTTTATTCCAGTGACTTGTTAAACTAAAGGCTCTGTTATTATACTTTTAAAAAAACATCCCAGTGACTGCATTCATTCTATATTGTGGAACTTGTTGGGTAATTTTTCGGCTGTCAAAGCTTGAATGAAGCTCTCAAGCATTAAAAGAAACTTTTATTATTGTTCATCTGAACCACTCACGTTGGAAGGCATCTCAGACACAAATTCTTCCCAGTGTGTTACTGTGCAATTTTTCATGTAGGCTTATTGCCTTCCATTGTCGAAGGGCGATCTGTCAGCAAGTAATCTAAACCTAAATAGCTTTTATTATGTTAAAAAAATCACTTATTTTCAGTGTTACATCAAGTTCTGTAGTAATCTTTCAATAGTAATGATTCCCCTGGTCAGTAAGGAGAAACAACAGAGGAGGTAACTTTTTGCGCCTTCCTTGTTGAATGGTAAAGATTTTTTTAGTCCACTCAGTAAGGAATCTTGGTTTTGTAATGCAAAAGCATTTGAAATAGAGTCTAAACTTTGAAAAGGTCGAAGTGTTGGTGCATTGCTTCCGAGTTATAGTAATGGTCTTTCCTGAAATAGTACTCAAACTGATTAAGATAGATGGCAATGCCTACAGAGCAATAAAGAAGTGTTGCTTTATGATCCCCTCTCAGTGATGTAACTGAAGAAGTCAACATGTTGCAAATCAAAACAGGCAATGTCCCATAATTTCAAGCCAAATACTGGGAAGACTATGAATTTTATTACCAGTTAAGGAAGCAAGAAACATTGATTTCATTTTCAGAAAGAAGCAGTATGCTTCTGTTCTCTCATTCTTGTTTTTTTTCTGCTTCTCTATGTAACCTTGTGCTAGTAGCTCTTGAGGAAGTTTCTCACTATAGGTTAGAGATAAAAGCTTTGAGCACAGAAAGCTCTTGTTGACCTTTTAAAATTTGGTGATTTGTCACCAACCTGTTCCAGGGTTCGTGTGAACGATACCTTTCAGTTAAAGGCTGAGAACTGTAAGATTTACTCTGAAGTCTCCCTAGGCTGGAAATAGTGGTTTCAGCTGTGTGAGCAGTGAAGCATTTACCATGGAAGTGTCTGAGAAGACATGTCAGCACTTGTTTTGGGGCAAATCTTGTGTCTGCCCAAGCCTTTGTACAAGTGCAAGCTGTTTTTATTTTTAAAGGAGTTTATTTTAGCCCTCAGGTTTGTGCAGTTTGATGTTTAGTTGAATTTCATAGCTACTTCTCAATTCAAAATTTAAGTAAAAAACTGGTGTTCCCTGCCTTTGGCTTCAGTTGTCATCAGCATGTAAATCATCCAGTGCAATCAGGCAGGTGAGCTTCTGGGGACACACGCTTTCACGGCTGACTTCTGATGTCTGAAAGAAAGGTGTTTGGCTTGCTCCGGTACTTCAGCTGTAGATGGAGACATCTGTCTAATAAAATGCTTTTAACATGAAGTACGTAATTTTTTTTTTTTTTTAAAGTGCTTCACGGTATATAATGCATACAAGGTATGTAATGGAAAAATGCTTTTCTCAATTACTGTTAAACTAGTACTTTGAATAAAAGTGCTTTTCCACTTGCATTTCATGTACTGCTAGTTAAGATTATGTTCTGCTCAAAATATTGTTATTACTTTTCTTCTGATTTGGAAATCAATTGCAACAGTCCAATGCAACTGTTTCCTTCAAAGGCATTTAATTTAGGTAATGTAGAAAGAAATTCCCTCTCAATACTTGAAAAACAAATTAGGCCAGGCATCTATCAACAAAATAAAAATTATATACAAGACAAAAACTGGCTAAAAATAGTCTGGTTTCTGATAGCTTTAGTGTAACAGCTACAGTCATACATTTTCTTCAAACCTGTAAAACAAATCCTTTATCTTTTGAAGCATGGAAATCTTGGATAAAGTTTTTATGTGAAGAACTTGTTAACAAAAGGCTAGAATGATTTTGGCCTTAGAATCATAGAATGATTTAGGACCTGTAAGATCATTGAGTCCAACCGTTAACCTAATACTGTCAAGTCCACCACTAAACCATGTCCCTAAGAACATCATCTATGTGTCTTTTAACACGTCCAGGGATGGTGACTCGACCACTTCCCTGGGCAGCCTGTTCCTTGCAAAGGCTAGAACGATGATCTGCACATGGGGAACAGTATCACAAATTACTCTGAGGGCAAATAATTTCATCCATCATCCCTGCACAATGAGGAGATCATTCTAGCAGTGCCCTATGAAATGGTTTATTGTATTTTCACTCTTGAAGGAGCATCAAAACACAAAGCAGCCCCATGTCTGTTGTAACATTTCTGAAACCTATATCCTTAGTACTCCTAAAAGGTGTTCTTCTCTTTTGGTCCCCATAATCCTGTCCATAATCCCTTCTCCAGGGGCTGGGGTGGCATTGGCTTCCCTGATGGAGTCAGGACTGCACCCTGACTGTCATGGATGTGGTTTTGTCTGTTTGTTTTGGTTTTCGGTTTTGTTTTTTTTTTTTTTTTTTGTTTTTTTTAATGCAGCCAGACATTTCACCCGAATCTTTCCTCTACTTGCTTAGTAAAAAGATAAAGCAGAGAAGTGCAAAAGACTGTTCATGCACCAAGAAATTTTCTTGTGAATTGTCTTTGGTTAAGGATGACTGTGAAAACAGTCACTGGATTTCAGTGTATCTATACAACTCTGATTTGGTAAGCAGGAGCTCTTGCTATTCTGTTTCATAACAAAACTCTCCTTTTCAAATCTACAGCAGATTCAACTAGCATTCCTAGCACAAATGATAGCTTAAGAAGCATATTTTGTGGCAGGGGCATTTTTCGGTGTTTACCTCAGTCTGTTTAACTGTGTTTTCCTGCCTTCTTTACATCTCTGCAGCCCACAGCCTGTTATTGATTCAATCTGTTTCAAAGTTGGCACAACTTAAACACAGTTCTGCATGAACCCTTTTTTTGCTTGTCATACGAAAAACTTCATATATATGTTTCTTTCTTATTTTTAACCTTGAGGTTTGATCTTTAGTGACAGTTTAGATTTAAAATCACTTCCTACTGTATCACATCAATAGAGTGATTGAAGGGAACTGGAATCCAAGCTGTTTACTCACTTAGCTGTCAGAAAGTTTCCCTTCAAGGGAAGCATTTCAATTAGTGTTATACAAACCACAATGGCAGTGGAGACTGGCCTGAAGCCATATATATGGGTGTCAGTTAAATTCACATGTCAAACATGGCTTTTAATTACAGACCTACAATTGCAAATTACTGATGTTTAAAGCATGCTGGAGATTTTGGCTTCACTTTGGTAACCCACGATATCTGAAAGAGAAACAAGATCCTAAAGGTGAAGGTGCATGCACAGGCTCCATGTGCTTCGAACTGTGAATACAAAGAGTCAAACTCGGGGGAGATATGTGTTCATTTGCTCATCAGATGGAAAGTCTAACAAATAAACAGACTTCTGTTCCCTTCACTGTGTCTTCAAATGATGGAAATGGCATTCTGTAGAGGGTAAACGTGGGGTAAAGGTACCTAAGAGGTCTTCCAGCTCCTCCAGCCATAACCTCTGTATATCCTGCTTCAGATCAAAAACTTGCCCTTTGGGCAGTCATTTTGGAGAGCATGTTAACGTTTGTATGTATCTTTTAAACTTATTTTTGTAATTTACCTCCTGTCTCTTCATAGATTTTAGTTCCACCTGTAGAGCCCCTCAATTCATCAATAAAAAGCATTTTTCAGATTTCTTATAGTATTTTTGAGGCACTTTTGAGCCAGTGTTGATAGAAAGGATGACCATCATGATTTCCAAACATTCATGGAAAAAAATATCAAGTTGGTGTTAATACGATGGTGCAGAATCCTCCAAAATTATTTATTTGAAAAATCTGAATATGATAAAAGAATACCAGTTCACCATTCAATTCAGTCAGAAATAATATTATTCCAGGCAGAAAAAAGTTTCCTTTTTTTCTTACTTATCAAGTGTTGTGTTCACTCTTCTTCTTAGCAAGCACCACAGTAGCACACCACTCAGCTTAGTAATGTGCACTTTCTAGCAGTATTCTTAGTACTTGATAGTTTTCCTTTTACTTTGGACGGCAGAAGAAAAGTTATGGTTCAATAGCATAAATTTACAAATGTAAATCTGTCATTTTCAATTATAGGCAATTTTCAATTTTTGAATTCACAGCCAAGAGGCAATTAGACATTCTACATTTTCTAGATTTGTCCCCTTCACTTGTTCAAGACAAAAAAAAACTTTTTCCTTTGAGTTCTTGCTGCAGTTGTGGGATCATGACAGCAATGGACCTTAAATATTTTAAACCCACCATTGCTGAAGCAAACTATGGCTGAAAGCACAGAGTAAAATCATCCTGACATGTGACCCTGAAACTGCGCCTTCAGAAACAAGGGTACCTGTGAGATGCTATTGCAAAATTCAAAGTGAGATAACAAAGACTTTAAAGTAAAGGGTGTTAGCTACATAACATCTAGATCTCTGGTTCAAGAAATATCTAAAGATGTTTTTTTTTTTTTCCCTAACTTATACAAAGATAGTGAAGTCTTCTTAAGCCCTCACGAGAAACCCCTTTTTCTTGCAGCCCCCATTGTCACTGCACAACGTATTGGGTGGGCAGCAGCCTGGGTGCCCCCGGGGTCCTGGAGCCCTCTTTACCCAGAGAGGCAGTCAGGCCCTGTTTCTGTCTTTTGGACAATGGAATAAATTCAAGTAATCAAATGTCCTCAAAAAATACATTGTCGTTCTAACCCAATGATGAGACCTGGACAATCAAACATGGCAGTCAAGGTCCCTGAAAACTGCCTAGAAATTTTCACTAAAGGAAAAAGGAAAAAAGTCTCCCTTAAAAAAAAAAAAAAAAAAGAAAAAAAAAGAAGGATTAGAGGTAATTTTCTTGAAATGGAACAGAACTTAAAACTGACCGTTATTAAGGGCTTTTGATTCATAGAGTGAGAAACACAGTGCCTGTCAGAAATGTGGATGTGCTTAAAACCCTTGGACAGCAAAGAGCAAATCCAGATTTTAAGTAGTTTTTTTTAGTTCAGTAAGCAAAGGAAAATTCCTCTGGAGTACTAGTCCAGAACATTTAAATGAAACATCTCTCTCCACTGACACTAAATGAAAGTAATAATTTAAACATATCCATGGTATATGTGGCCTCTTGAGATCTGGTCTGTCTTCTGTTTGAGGACAGAACCCAGCACAGTCAGGCTTGTTCTTTACAAGCGTGTGGGCAGGGTCACTGGCATCCCACATCACTTGCACGTGGGCAGGTGGCTGGAAGACTTGTCCACAAGTATGGGTATGGCTTTTTGGTCCTTTGGGCTTGAGCCCACCTCTTCCTTGGTAGCATAGTGTGTTCAGAAGACAAGGGTACCTCTGCATCCACAGGGTGGGTCCTGCTTGATATACATGGTTGCCAACTGAAACTTTTCAATTAAGCAGTTGAGTTCAGTATGACTTTTAGGATGCACAAAGAAAACTACTGGGAAGTAACTGCAATAGATTTCATTTCTGGTGATAAGATACTTCTAAGCACAAAATTAATGATTTTGATAAAATTTTGGTAGTCTTGTTTCCCTGCATTGCATACTTCATTCATTTCTAAGGCTTAAAATAGCAGAACTTTGGATAGTATTAATAGCAGTCAAACTTCATCCCAAAGGCCTCATTTCTAGACAGTGTTTGATAATTCTAACATATAGCTAACTTTTTTGTGGTTTTTGTGTGCTTGTTTGTTTGTGGTGTGTTTTTTTGTGTTTGTTTGTGGTTTTATTTTTGTTTTTAATTTTTTGTGGGCATGTTCTTCGGGGCACCTAGAAATTAAGTGAAGATCATTATGCCTATATTTAAAAATATAGTATGTTCTTTCATGCAGAGTAGCCCATGAGAACCATTTTTCTATTTGTGTAGAGATGGGCATATATATGTTTACACAAATGTTTCTAATCAATGAATGTACCTGCATGTATCTGGACAGAAATAATCTCTTTAACCTATCAGTTATTTCCCAGTAATAATAGAAAAATACTCTGTACTAATTAACTTCCTCATTATACACAGCTGAACATGTTTCCTCATTTCCTATTCAGAACTCATTTGAAGAAGGTGCTGATAAGGGTTAGATACAGTGTTAATTGGGTTACATTGTATTTGTGAGAGAGATTAAGAAGACAAAGTCCTTGCTCTGATGAAAAGAGTGGAAGTGACCATATGTCCCAGACTTCTCACTGCTATGATAATGTCATTTATTCCAAATAGTTACAGGACATTTGACTTTTTGGAAAAGTATTATTGGCTCCTACTCCAACTCCTTTGCCTTGTTCTAATGACAAACAGCTTCTGCAAATGAAGTTTCTCCATATCTGACTGGGTGTTTCTCCCCTTAAGAGCAATCCTTACTGGTATTCTTACGAGGAAAGGCTGAGGGAGCTGGGTCTCTTTAGCTTGGAGAAGACTGTGGGGTGACCTCATTATTGTTTATAAATATGTAAAGGGTAAGTGTCACGAGGATGGAGCCAGGTTCTTCTCGGTGACAACCAGTGGTAAAACAAGAGGCAATGGGTACAAGCTGAAACACAGGAGGTTCCACTTAAATATGAGAAAAAACTTCTTCACAGAGCACTAGAACAGGCTGCCCAGGGAGGCTGCGGAGTCTCCTTCTCTGGACATTCAAAACCCACCTGGACACATTCCTGTGTGACCTCATCTAGGTGTTCCGGCTCTGGTACGGGGATTGGACTAGATGATCTTTTGAGGTCCCTTCGAATTCCATACAATCTTTGATTCTGTGACCATACTGGGATTCAGCTGCCTGCCACTCATTTTTGTCACTGGTCCATCATGGCTTTGGGAGAAGCTACATGACGTACAGTGGGCCCAAGGGTTGCTGGACAATAGTTATGTTAGTTTAAGTTAAACTGTTCTTTAGCAAATCTCCAAATTCAGGCACCTGAAGTCATCATTCCGGTCTTCTGTTGAGTGAGGGGTTTGTAGCGGCACAGGACCTGCAAGCTTTTCCTGTCTCTCTTCTGAATTGCCAGTGAGCTATGGGAATTTTCAATTATTTTTCTTTTTTCTTTTTTTTTTTTTTTTTTTAAGTAGATGTGCCAAATTATCAAACTATTTAAAAAGTAGTTTACTTTGACAGTGCTGTACTGAAATGAAAATTACTGCAAGAAAAACGTAACTATTTTTTCGTTCAGAGGTATATTTACTAAGGAAGTATTTCTGAAAAGCTTATATGCTATATAATACTTAAGAGATTTGCAAAGTGGAAATGCTTCTAATTCATAAACAAAAATTACTTTCTTCCTGCTGTTTCCATTTACTGACACTGTTTTCTGTTTGCTGATTATACTGTGAAGCCCCATTCTGCTTTCCACAGGCAACACTCAGATGATCTAACAAAACCAGCTTTAGCTGATGGCTATTAAATACAGAGATCTTCAGCTGGAAGTCTGAACTAAGGAGGGGGAAGAGAGCCCTGTCCATGCATCTTTTAAAGTGTGTGCCCATGGTTATGCACTGCAGTCTATCACGATGTGCTCGGCTCTGGCAGGTGAAACAGTGCTCCACAGAAAGCAGAAATAACCCACTCCTGCTGCTGCAATTTCTGCTGGCAAAAATGATATGCCCTTTGCAGCACATTCTTACAGAAAACTTAGTTATTCCTCCCTGGCTGCATCTTTAGATTAATGTATAATACACACACTCCCGTTGCTGTAGGCTGGAGGTGGACACCAAACCTATCTAAAACAGTCTGCCCAGAGATCACTGCAGACATGTCCCTGTATGCATTGTCCACTATAGGTGCCAAGACACATCAGAGCCCACATTGTGTCTAAATTTAAGGAGAATAATGAAGAGTGTGTACTACACCAGCCCACCACACCCTGTCTGCTGCTGTATTCACAGGAGAGAAGGACAGGTGGTGTTCAGATTGCCAGTTACAGATGGTTCGCCAAAGCATCACAGCCAAGTCTGGATGTTTGTATTTCTAGTCACTGGTGAGAATCTTGGCCATATATTTTTATCCTCACCCTGGTTTCCGCTATCATCAATAACTATATACTTTTGCACTATAATGATTGCCTAAAATGATATTGCTCCCATTTTTTTTCTGTTTGCTTTTTTTCTGAAAATATGGACTATTTTTACACAATTAGCCATCAGATAAATTATAAAGTGTAATGCAGAAACATTATTGAAAAAGAATAATGAAGTATTCAAAATTCTGTGTGGCTTGGCTGCTCTTAAAATACATCACTATAACGGCACTAAATAAATCATTCTGTTACTCACCATAGTTTATGATAATCCTTATTATAACTCATGCTTTCAAGAAGTACCTTCCCAATCTGTTTCAAACAGTGTTCTGCAGCTCCGTCATAGGAATGTCTGTTGCTGTCTGGCCATATCACCAAAAGAGGCTTCCCTTTTTGATAAAGGAGTGTTTTGGCACTGTAGTTTGGGAATCTGTGAGTTTACTTCTCCATCAAGGGAAGACCCAGTCATTTTTGTTTGGTATGGATTAATCCTTCTTAGGCAGTTAAACTGGATGCTGTCTGACAATTGATTAAAAGAGAGAATTATATAGCCTGTCTGCTGGAAATGGATGGCATGAACACAGCCACTCTGTTTTACAGATTGAGAGGTTTCTTCAACAAAAAAGGTGTTGGTTCACATTTGGACTGGTCTAACTCATGAACTTCCTATCATAAGTGACATCCAAAAGAAAAAAAAAACAGCATGGACACACACACATGCAAAATTTTATATGTAGGCAGAGGCAACTTGCACATTATATGAAGTTGCACTCTGTACATTTAGTAAGCTAGCTAAAAATGAAGTGGATTATTTCATCCCCTTTCAAAAAATGTTTGGACTTGCAGTGTAAGCAAGCAGAGGATCAGTGTGTTTTTATGTGTTTAACTGTGTGTGCAAATGTTGCCAGTCCTCCTCTGTGTAACCCACAGATTAAGTGAGCTGCTTTAATTCCCATCCCCCTTGTACATAGTTCCCTAGGTTTTGCTTTAAGACACATGAATAAACTGAAAGCAAATGGTCTCTCAAGTTCACCTTCATCTTTGTTCATCAGCCATCTGGAGGTCACTTGGTTTACGTGGCCTGGGGGTGTTGCCCCAGCATCCCCGGTCAGAAGTAGCAAAGCTTGTGGCCGATATGTCAAATCTGTAAATTACTTAAATCACAATAAATTACTTTGTGTTTTGATGTTGTACCACTGTATGAAGAGTCCATTCTCCCTTGACTGTCAATATGTATGGACAGTAGATATGGGTGCATCCAAACCAGATGCGATTTATCTAGTATCAATGTAGAGTGCACCCTATCCATTGATCCTGGGTCACTGGGGCATTCTCAGCTCCTGTGCAAATCTCTTGAATGGATTAATCAAAGACGCACTCCTTAAATTTCCAGAGGGGGAATACAGTTTCCAGCTAAACCCATGCTGAGATTAGCATGTAATTTGTCAGGTGAAGCTGTGACAGTTTTGCACTGTGACCAGGAGGACTTTTGCTGGCTCAGGAGTCAGATGGTTTTCTTTAGATTCATGTTCAAAACTTTTATCTAACTTCATCCCTCCTTAATAAAAGGCTGATATTAATAGGAATATTTTTCAGATATAAGTAGTCAATTGAAGTGGGCTTCTTCATTGCCACTTCAGTGTAGCCCGACCAGTCTGCTTCTTGCACTTGCTATTACTGTGACCTTTGCAATATTTTCACATTTATAAGTAACAGTTAAGAAAAGATTGATGGTAGTGGTAAAGTAGTAAGTATGTGGTGATAACTGCCTGCCTGAAGAGATTAAAAGGATAAATCAATACCGACTGAGGGACTAGGACTAGCAAAACACCACAATAAATTTAGGACCAGATTACCAGGGTCTGTGAAGAGGAAACTACAAGCCAGGAAGGGAGAGGAGTTGCTAGTAGTGCAAGTAATGAAATAAGTTTACTAATGATGATATGTCAGGTGTAATAGCACTTGCAGGAAGACTGAAGTCAGATTAGGGACAGTAAGAGGCAGTTTGAGGAAAAGCAGCAGTTATTTCTGTTGATGTCTGCTCAGGTGATACCAAGACTGTTCAGTGCCACAGTCTTTAGGAGCTGCCCTTCTTCTAGTATATGAGTGACTTTATGTATGTTGCCAGTTCTCTCTGTATTTTACTGCAGGAAATGCACACTTCAGAAGTACAATGTTCTGCCTGGAGTTTCCCTGGTAGCACTGGTTTCTGAGTTAGGTGGCTGTGAGCAAGGAACAAGGTGGAGATGAGGAACATGCATTTTTTAATAAAAATCTTAAGCACCCCAGAGAGCACCATAATGATGAGGAGCTGATGAGGAGGAGGAAGGTTCCTTCACAGTTGGATTTTCTTGAGATATTTGGATTGGTCACTACATCTTAGTTTCTAGAAAGACACATGTACTTTAGAATGTGCTTACTAAAATTAATTCATGACCATTGTGTTATTCACCCTTCTATCTAGAAGATAAACTCTCTGTCCGGAAAGAAGCTGTCTTCCGATGAAGTCACAGCATCCTACAGCTCTCTCAATGGATGCACTTCTGTGTGTTGGTTTCCAAAACATGGTGCAGCATGGGGTGATGATTAACAGGATGTCCTAGGAAGTAAATCCTGTTGGTGCACTCCATCTAACTCCTTTACAGAAGATCAGGGATACTGTTTTACATTTCCTGGAAAAGTAATTTCTCTTATAGTCTTGGAAACACCTCCCATGCTGCAGTTACTATGGTGATAGATGTAGTATAGAGATGTAGATAGATTGTCTGAGCAATACTAGCCAATCATTTTTTAAACTTCTCTTTTTTACAACCAAACAAGTGTCATTTGTTGCCTTCCCCGCCTCCCCCCCCCCCCCCCCCCCTTTTACAAACTGTATTAGCCCTGATGCTATAACTGAAGCTGCATTGGCTGTATCCAGGTGGTTTGAAAGCAAACCCCATGGTCATGAACCCTAAGATCCTTCTATATGAACACATTTTGGAGCATGAGCTGATGATTGTTAGTTAAATATGGTGGGGTGTTGATAAATAATTTATTCCAACTTATAGGAATTGTTCTCAAACATGCATGCCATTTTGGTAAGTCATGCTAGCTTAAGAAATGTCCTTGACAGTTATGATAAAATAATCAGTTTTTAGTGTTATTTATGTACACATCACTGAAGATTCCTGAAAGCAAGTAATTCTCTCTTAAAACCATATTTTTCCTGAGATACTTTCCTCCGCCTTTTCAGGCAAGCAGGAACATGTGTTGGATTTTCCATTTGCTATTTTTTCGTTACTTTTTGTTTTTTAAGTAAAAAGCACTCACCCTTCCTGTTCCCCTAGTCTACATACTTAAACTGGAAAGTGGGTTGCAAGTCCTGTAGCAGTTTCTGAGAGGTCAGGGCAGAACCAGCTTCTAATTACCTCTGCATTTTGTTTTCCTGTAAGATGAGAAACAAGCAGACTCAGGCATGAAACAGTGCTCTGGTTTTGCCTCTGTTTCAGTGTTCCCTTGGTGAAGCTGGGTAGTAAAGACCAGCACTCTTCCAACCCTGAGTTTCCCTAATGATAATTTTGTTCTGTTGTTCATGTAGCATTTTTTTTAGAGAAGTATCTCTGCTAGGTACTGTTGGGATACTGGCATCATATATACCTGTGGTACTAAACACAAAATAACAGAAGTTAAGTATTCATTTGTATAATTTATTAAAGGACATGCTGTTTACAATCATAACACTTGGCCACATGATTACTATTCAGTACTTTTTCTGCACCCAGTGACTTTGAGGTTGTTTTTGTTTCGGGTTAGTTTTTTTCCCAGACTTCAGCAATTAGCATGGGACCAGTCTCCTAGATGTTCTTTATGATCAGCGTAAGAGAAGAAATGCACTAAGAGGGCAATTAATCCTACTTATTTTCAACACCATAGGTTGCAAGGGATCACCCTGTGAAGATACATCTTTCTCTCAACTGGCTACACAAGAAGACTTGATAACTAAAGTTATGTGGAAGAGATCCTATATATCCATTGCTACTGGATATATATACTGTAGCATAGAGTATATGTCCTGAGTTCCAGGAGTGTGTACTCATAGTAGTTATACCCTAAACAGAGATGTACATATATTAGTGTATGTACCCTTGCCTGGGTTTTTGTCTCTCTGGCATGAGTGGAGCATTTTTCAGTGACAACTAGTATAAAGTAATTAATTCCTTCCTGAATAATTCCTGATTTATTATTTTTTTTTTACTTTGTTTTTTAAAGCTTGAGTTTTTTCCTGGAAGACTAGAGGGGTGCAAGAGACTTTGCATGAGACACAGCAGAGTTGGAGCTCAGCAAATGGGGAGGCAGGCAGGGTTTTAAAAGGTGCTCCCAGCAGCTGCAGCAGCCAGCCTACCCTAATGTAGGTCACTGCCAGGGATGAAACTCTTCCTCAGGGCATCTGTGTAAAAAAAAAAGCAGGAAAACTTGGCTGATGCAGTTGTAGTCTGAGGAAACATGACATTTAGAACCACTGTTCTTGAATAGCACCAGCCAGGGCCACCAAACAGCTGTCTATTATTGTGGTATAAGCAGAATACTAAGTGAATAGATATCCTGTGACAATTGTCGTTACCACTACATGGATAAATATCCCACGAAGAATGCAGTTAACAGTACATAGAGGCAAAAAGATCATTTGGAGCAAGGACCCAGAGTGAAAGCTGTGCAGTCATAATATGTTTCTGATGTCTTTGCTGCCAAAAGCTTCAGTCAGCTGCATAATGACTCATCGGAAAGCCTCTTGGAGCAATTCCACAGTCCTGCAAACCTCCAGATTTATTTTCTTTTGGTTTGTTTTCTTTCACAAAAAAAATGCCATCAGCTATTCAGTTTCACACTGGTTGGCCAAGTAACATGGATTAGCACAGGAAAAAGTCAAACAATGAGATGTTTTTATTTTGTCACCGCTCTTGAGAATATAGGGCAGCTTGCAAAATGTGTCAGTGTGCGATGCTTTGCTCCAGGAGTTCCACGAAAGTATCGCTGGGCGCACAGCCACACAGGCACACGGCATCCTGTCTCATCTGAGGGTGGGACTCATCTGCACCGTGGTGGAGGTTTCAGGGAGAGGATGATGATCCTTTCCAAAATCTGTGTTTTCAATATGTGAAATTGTATGACTTAAACCAGCAGGAAGTACCTGCTGGATACTGCAGTGGTTCGTTTGCAACTCTTAGGGTTTGAACAACAATTGTCACTTCAATTATTTACCCTAGTCTGCTGAGATGGAGATCTGAATGAACTTCAGCATGATGAACCAGAGTCAGGACTGTTATTCTTGCAGAACGCACTTTGAAACTGTCTAAAAGCCCCAGAAAGAGACCAGTTGTATGTCTTCATGGAGTTAGCAGAGTATTATTCACTCACATTCATCATAGGCAGAGGGTAAGAGAGCTCAGAAATTTCCAGGACAAAGACCTCGTTGTGCTGCTTAAGTACTTTGGCTAAGAGTGGCTCTGTTTTTACAATAGCCTGCTGTTCTTTTATTTCCTTAACTGTAAATTATATACATCTGCACCCTGGTTTGCTTCTGACCTGAGAATTTTCTCCTTATGCGCTCCACAAAAAGATGCTCATTTGCTCCCTCCTACACTTTCAGAAAAAAATCTTCACCACTTCATCTCATTTTTGGGTGGGTTGTTTTTTTTTTTTTTGGTAGCTAAATCTGCTCTCAAGAGTTGTAGGGTGATTGTCTCAAAAAAGTCATTTTTCCACACTGAAAAATTGTAATAAAGATCAGCAACAGTCCTAGTCTCTGGCTGCAAGTCATTACAAAGCTTATTTCTCTATGTACTGGAAATACTGCACATATGCTGCAAAATCCTTGACAGGCTTCATATCCCAGGCCCAAAAATTATCACAGTAAACATTTAGGTTTTTGGCTGTGGAAGAAATGTCAGGAAAGGTCCCACACCTTTCTGTCCTGTTTTTCCATTTATTTGATGAGATCTGGACAAAATGATGGATAGGGAAGAAGTCTGTGTTTTCACATCCATTTTATTCTTGAGTATTTCTATGGGTAAAAAACTGTTATCTAATAATAAGGACATTTTTTTGAAAACCTGGGAAATCTGCAATACAGCTAAGGCTATGTTTACACTGCTGACTAGAAGTGGGCGAAGGCTGATCCTCCCCACAAGGTGCAGAGGGTCTGCAGGTGGCTGATGAAACCAGGAGTGCCCATGAGGCGCAAGCAGTTTTGGAGGCTGCATATCACCCCCAGCTCTGATGCCCTCACCCAGACATGGAGCAATGCAGAAATAGTATCAGAAATTGTACCAGAAATTGTATCAGAAGTAGTGTGGCCAACAGGACTAGGGAAGTGATTGTCCCCCTGCACTCAGCACTGGTGAGGCCCCACCTCAAGTCCTGTGTTCAGTTTTGTGCCTCTCACTGCAAGAAAGACATTGAGGTGCTGGAGAGAGTTCAGAGAAGGACAGTGAAGCTGATGAGGGGTCTGTAGCACAAGTCTGATGAGGAGCAGCTGAGGGAACTGGGGCTGTTTAGCCTGGAGAAAAGGAGGCTGAGGGGAGACTTTATCACTCTCTACAACTACCTGAAAGGAAGTTGTAGCATGGAGGGGGTTGGTCTCTTGTCCCAAGTAATAAGTAGTAGGATGAGAGGAAATGGCCTGAAGTTTCACCAGGGAGGTCCAGATTGGATATTAGGAAAAAAATCTTCATGGAAAGAGATGGCAGGCATTGGAACAAGCTGCCCATGGAAGTGGTGGAGTCACTCACCATCCCTGGAGGTGTTTAAAAGACATGTAACTGCTCCTACATTCATACAGTCCTAAAATTACAATCAGCCTTTGAAGGCAACCATGAAGTGGATGTGGGCCCCGGTGAAAATTAGTTTGAAACCCCTGGTGTAGAGAAAAGAGTAATACAAGAAGGTAAGTATAGAGTGTTAGGTAGACATAGAATGCTTTTTTCTGAGCAGGTATTTTGGAAGATGCAAATATGCCTTTATTTTTGCTTATCATGGGGTTGTTAATCTCAAGATCTACTTTTGCTTGTGTTCCAGCAGCGTTTGCTCAGTTCTGCAAAGCAGCTAATAACTTACAGCACAAAAACCCTGCTTTAGCGTTGAGCAGTTTTGATTGAAATATGTTAGAATACTACTGATACATTTAAGTGCAATCTTGATAGAATGTAAAGGACAGATTAATTTAAGATGGTATTAAATTTTGCTAAATAAACAGAATTTTCAAAAAATATTCAGTCTCAGCCATATGTTGTTTTAAAAGTGGTAAGTCATTAGAAGTGGAACATTAGGTTTATTCTGTCTCTATTTCTTATGGTACTAAAAAGGGTATTAACAATATGGTGAGTGGGAGTCTTAAGGCTGATATACTGCAAAAGTTCATTGCAAATCACAAATAAGTGCAATGTACAAAAAAATGAGTTATTTACTATTCTTTCGACTAATTAAATGGTTTTTAAATAATAATTTATTTCTGAAGCTATAAAATTAATCTGGAAAACAATGTGAACAAAAAGTGGTGGCATATCTATTTCTGGCTGAGAATTCGGTTTCTGATTTTGTTCAGAAGTAGACTGGAGACATGTCTACAGATATGTAGAGTGTATGGATTTCCACTAAAACAAGTAATTTTCAGTGTCTTGGTTAACTTTAGTATTGTTTGACATTGGTTTCACTGAGCATTGTTACTTTTTTTAGTAAATTGGATCTCTGTGATTTTTAGTTTTTGCTTGATGGTCTTTCTAGATTTTCCTTTTTTTTTTTTTTCTTGTTAACTCAATTAAGAGGGGATGCTTACTTAATGTGAGCAAATTTCACATTTTTAATGGGAATGCTTAGAATTTAAAGAGCCTGAGTTTGCAGTACAATAATTATCATTGGATAAAAGCTCATTTAAATATGGCCTGAGTTGGAAATGCCTTAGTAAGTTGTTAATGCATAACCACTTTGTTGCTGGTACAATATTGCACTATTCCTCTGAAGTCACTGGAAACCATTGATTTAAAAAATACAAGATCTGAAAACAAATAAAAAAATATCAAGTTTAATTTAATTTTCTCTTGCCTTCCAGGTATTATGTATCTGCCTTTTCAGAGTCTTTTTAACAGCTGTGGAAACTAAAACTTTTCATTACAGTAGAGTTGAAATTCTCCAGTAATTGCTTGCAACAACAAAAAGTTTTGTGGGTTGGGTGGGTTAGTTACTACCTGTTCCACTTCAGGAGTTTCATATTATCTTTCAACAAGGGCTGGTAAATCAGCTGGTAAATGATTTCTTAAGGTTGATGCCTGGTATCCTGTAGTTTTGGTCTCATTCAGTATCTCATACATTTAGATTTGTATAATAATAAACTGTGTCCTAACCCAAAAATATCTCTTGGTGGGTTTGTAAGGAAGATGCACAAGAAGCAAAGCACATCAGTATCACTGGAGGAAGACTCTTGTCTAGTTCAGATTTCAGAGGAGCTCAGAAAGTCAGAGCAGTGATGCTGAAGCTGGTATCAACAATGTGTAGAGAAGGGAGAGGCAGCAGAAGGAAATGTTTTAGCAAGGGATTGTATTTGAGGAGACATGTAACTTTTAGTACGCAAAATGTGCTCTTTACTTTGCCAGAACAGTCATTTAAACGTATTGACCTATTCAATCAGATAATAACGCTTGTTGTGTAAAAAATCAAAAGTGAGAATTCTTGCCACTGAGGAAATGGGGATCTAGCTTTGCACGAGAAAAAACTTGTTATCAACTCGTAGTATGAAGAAAACAGAAACACAGAATAAAATGTAATGCAACAATAGGAAGAGACTTTTAAAACTGTAGAACAATCCAAGACCTTTTAAAATCTTTATTATTTGTGTTCTGGTTTTAGAACAGTTGCTTTATGTTATTTTAACAGCACAGCTGACCTATTTCCCTTCAGTGTCACTCAGATCATGTGCAGCAAACTTAGTCATGCAGAGCAGTGTTTTGTGAAAGCAGTTATCACTTTGGAATAAATGTCTCAGCTAGAAAGCATAGGAGACCAATGTAACCCAATCCAGACGCTTTGGTTTAGATTAAGTTTCAAATCTCTCTATTAAAAATATATATGTTTTGTCAGTTTTCAACTCTGATTTTATTAGTGGCAGGTAGAGATGAGGTCATCTCCTTATGTGTTTATAGGAATTTTTGTTGATAAATACCTGGAATACTTCACAGGGTATCTGTCTTCAAAGAATTATGTTATTAAATGCAGTTATTTATATGTTTTAGTTTAAATATATGAGTGTCCTCCTAATGCCAGGTATACTCATCAAGGTTATTAATATTTATAAGTGTTTGCAGGTTAGGGCTTTGTTATCCAAGACAGCGGAGAGTTTTTAAGACTGATGTTTTATTCCATGTAAAATAAATATATCAAGCACTCTTCTGAGTGCAGTAGGGCCTCTCTATTCTTCACGAAGAACAGTTGTTCTGTAAGTAATATATCTGCAGCTTCTGAGCCTTAGAAATAATTAGTGAGTGCCCAACAACAGACATTTAATTCAGATGAGATTATCCATATCAGTAATTGAATGCTTCTGATTTTTGTTTTAAGAAAATAAATTATAGCTCATAGTATTTTATGTTTCATTAAGTAATTTCACAAATGAGAGTCATAAATATTATATTTAGACAAATAAAACATTGATGATTATAAATTATTCAAGGATACTTTCACTCAGCTTTGAAATATCCTCTGTCTATTTGCAAATCTGCTCATTGGCCCTGAGGACTGACTCCTGGTAGAGGTTTCAGCAAGTCAGAAAAATGTTCATGACATTAAAATAGAGAAGATTATGCTAATATTGTAATTTTTGCAACATGTTTGGCTTTTCATTTAAAAGTACATAAACCAGAATATCATTAAAGAATAATTTCCCCATTCCTACTACTCAGAAGTAGTGAATTACCAGTAAAGAAAAATATGTTTCATAAAATATAAACAACAATTTACTTACTTTTAGCTGTGGCAATACCTACACAAGGTCTTTACCCTGAGATATAAACAAGGAGTGATATATGAGCAAAAATATTCCCCATAAATTAAAAAGATGTAAAAATTCAGTTGCTCAGGGACATGATTTTCAGAGCGAAATCTAATAAAAGCATAATAAAGAAATGGCCAAGATAATGAAAGCCTGCATATCCCCAGAGTTTTGGTAAAGACAGTCTATTTTTACATTCATAAATTGAGCCATAGCCCAGCCAGGACCAGCTTCCCTCAGTCCCCGCCGAGGCTGAGGGGCTTCCCTGCAAAAATAAAAAAGCAGATGTTTGGGAGGCCACGGTCATGACTTAACCCTGCTACACGCTGTGGCAACTTCCAAGCAGACCACAAAAACAGGGTCTGGGTGTGCACCACCCAAAACCTGGGGTCTGTCTATGCATCCCCTGGGTGGGTACCAGGGAAAGAAAGGGCTACCCACCACAGCACCAGCCCCGCTTCCCCTGTGCCAGACACCTGCATCCCCAGCAGGGGCCAGAGAAATTATCTGTAATGACATCCCTGCAGTGGCCTTCACAGTGTGACTTGTTTATGTTTGAACTCAGGGATTTAACTGTCTGAAGGGCCTTCGATGTCCATGGTCTGGGGCCCCTTAAAAAGTCCAGGGAATCGGGTGTAGAGTGAATCAGGCAAAGTTTATATTTTCACTACCTATTTGTCTTCACTTTCTTATTTTCTTTCTTTATCTTACGTAAAGAAATCCCCCTGCATTTGGACATGGTGTTTGCTTTTTCCTGCCTCGCTCCCTCTTACTGATTCCCCGCAAAGGTTGATGAAAGCCAAGGAGGTGGCTCAGCCTACATGGTGGCAATTGCTTTCGGGGATGGTGGGCATGGAGTTGTGCTGATGTGAACACCCTGAGAGCCACATCAAGTATTCACTCATTGGTGAAATCTCTGGCTGGGGGAAGCTGTGTTGTTCACCCCTTAATCTGGATGTGAAATTTAGAGTTTAACCAAAGAAAATTACTCATCTTCAGTTTTAAAAGCCTTTATTAGACACATAGAGTGATCAAAACACTAATGCTTCTCCTTCAATGAGAACCCCAGGTATTTTTATATCAGTTTTCCAAGCAGTGTAGTATTTCAAAATTTTACCTCTACTTTGTAACCCACTGTAAATTAGGTTTGCATTAGTCTTATGTTTATTAGATACACAAGCTGAGGCCCCAAATAACTCATCGGTAAAAGGTATGCAGACTGTGGGTGTTGAGCCTGACAAGTGCCAGGCAAGAGACAGACTGTGTGGGTAGAGAAGGGATAATTTTTTTCTCAAATATTGCACCTCTTTGTTATTATTGGTAAAAGCAAATAATTAAATACCTGCAGTACTGATCTGGAGGCACTGATAGGTTAGAAAAACAAAACTGAGGGTTTTTTTCCTCCACTTTCTTTGTGAGTATAGCTCTCTTTACTTAATTTCAGTTTCTAAAATATTAGCTTTGCTGACACAAATCGATTGGCTGAGGCTGGAGGCGGATGACACTCCTCTGAATATCATCGTGAGCAAATATGCTGCTCACTTCAATGTGTTTTTTACAGAACTCTGCTTACTTTTATAGTCACAGGCTGCAAAACTTCTCTGCTAATTTAGCTGCCCTGTGAACAGACCCTGTCACTTTCCAGACTTAGCTACGTGTCCTGCATGGGTCTGAAGGTCCACAGTTTGAGAAGACAGCTGGCAAAGCAGGGAGATTTATATTATCCTGGGCAATATTTGTGGGCTCAGTGTTTCTACTGGCATCACCTAGAGCACACAGGCAGAGTGACATTTTTAAAAAGGGAGGCATGGCAGGAAGATTCAGCAGCTAAAACGTTCCTCTCCTGCTGAAGAAATGAGGCAGGGTTGCAGCAGGTCCAGACTTAAGAAGCAGGATGCCCTCAGGCCCACTGATCCCAAGAACTTTTTTAATAAGGAAAAATGCCATTCTGCAGTGACAAAAATTTACAAGTAGCTCTGGAAAGAAACCCTAGCATTTCACTGGTTATAGATGGAGAGAGCTTTCATAGAATCTTGTAATAGTTTGCATTGGAAGGGACCTCCAAAGGTCATCTAGTTCAACCCCCTGCAATGAGCAGGGACATCTGCAACTAGATGAAGTTGCTCAGAGCCCTGTCCAGCCTGGTCTGGGATGGGGCATCTACACCTCTGGGCAACCTGTGCCAGTGTTTCAACACACTCATCATAAAAAATGTCTTGCTCATGTCTAGCCTGAATCTCCCGTCCTTCGGTTTCAAATGACTACCCCTTATCCTTTCTCAACAGGCCCTGATAAAAAGTCTGTCCCCATCTTTCTTAAAGGCCCCTTTTAAATACCAAAAGGCCGCAATAAGGTCTCCCTGGAGCCTTCTTTTCTCCAGGCTGAACAACCCCAACTCTCTCAGCCTGTCCTCACAGCAGAGCTGTTCCAGCCCCTCTGATCATCTTGGTGGCCTCCTTTGGGCCCTCTCCAACAGGTCCATGTCTTTCCTGTGCTGACAGCTCCAGAGCTGGACACAGGACTCCGGGTGAGGTCTCACCAGAGTGGAGAAGAGGGGCAGAGTCACCTCCTTCAACCTGCTGACCATGCTGCTTTTGATGTAGCCCAGGATACGATTGGCCTTCTGGGCTGCAAGTGCACATTGCCAGCTCATGCCCAGTCTTTCATCCACCAGTACTGCCAAGTCCTTTTCTGCAGAGCTGCTCTCAATCCCGTCTCCAATCTGTATTGACCTGAGGGGTTGCCCTGACCCCTGTGCAGGACCTTGCACTTGGCTTTGTTGAACCTCATGAGGTCTGCATGGACCCACTTCTCAAGCTTGCCCAGCTCCCTCTGGATGGCATCACATCGCTCAGGCATGTCAACAGAACCACTCAGCTTGGTGTAATCTGCAAATTTGCTGAGGGTGCACTGGATCCCACTATGTCTTTGATGAAGATATTAAACAGTACTGGTCCAAATATTAAGCCTTGGGGGAAATATTGTTTATACAAATAATATTTCTGGACCCATTTTTTTATCCACAGTGTCCCAGTCTGTATGAACTTTCCTTTCAATTCATATGACTGAGCTCCCTGAATACTTGTACTGTTTTTTTCTCTGAATTCCCCTAGTCTCATCAGACAATTTTGCCCCATGTCCACTCCTTCTATTTGTCTAGGTCTTCTCAGAGTGAGTGCTAACCATTTTTTTCCTGTTTTCTACTTCTCCACATATTCTCCTGCTTGCAAATTTTGTCCTCCAAACTCGTTTACTGGATTCCCTTTCTCTTAAAGAGTTACACTCCCGAAACACCAGAAGAAAATAATTTTCTCTCCACACTAATTAGGTCTGCAACCACAAAATCCCTGCATTTGATCTTCATATGTGTTTAAGTGTGATCTGGTTTAAGTTAGACAGCAAAATACCTAACTTTGCA
The DNA here is from genome assembly GCF_036013475.1 of Columba livia. NCBI lineage: Eukaryota > Metazoa > Chordata > Aves > Columbiformes > Columbidae > Columba > Columba livia. Next base: position 58,190,190 of record NC_088602.1, on the reverse strand, counting down.
TTGAGTGTTTTGCAGCAGATACAGACAGGACAGCATGGGGATAACAGTGATAACCTGTGATGAAACAGCCCCTGCCCTCTCCTGGAGCTTCCTGAGGAGGCATAAAATTGGCAAACAGGGCATTTTAGCTAACTTGAAAAATTGACTGATTTTTTGAGTTTAGGGAAGATTGTTTATGAGCTGAGGCTGCTGAGAGCAGGGTAGGGGCTGCCCCGCACAGTGCAGCTGAATGTCTGAGCTCCAGTTATCACTGCTAAAACAATAATCTCAAAATCAGAGGCCACCTTTGAGAACACAGGTTGTAATCTCAATTTTCCAGGTTTTCCTAGCTATAACATATTCCAAAGCCTTTTTTTCAAACCCGTTTGATGACAAGGGTGGGTGGAATTACTAGTACAGACCTTTGAAGATATAAAGCTTAACAGAAATTAAAATTAAAAAAAATGTTTTCTATTTGTCTTTTTATGAAATACTAGTCTTGCTATTGATGTAAATCATGCACAATGTAAACACCATTTTCTTCTGAAATTCCGAACGCAATTCATGGTAGCTCCCTGTTTTCTGGTTATTGATCTCATACAAGTTTATTCTCTGAAAGTAGTGACTGGTGTAGGCAGATATATCCAACGCCTCTGATTTTTTTTTTTCTAGCAGCATTGTTTTAATTGCTGCTTTTTTTCCACAAGAGAGTTCAAGTCACAGTCTGATGGTTCTCCAGAAGCTACAGAAGTGACCAACCTGCCCACACACATGCAGGGGCAGCTCCCAGCACCAGCACTCGTCTTTAACCACTGACAGAGCATCCCATCTATGCACAATCTGTAGAAGAGGGTTTCTTCTTCCTCTGAGCAGTCTCATTTGTAACTTCACAACCAAGCTACCTGCTCTACACCCTGAGATTTCCCAAATATCATGGTGCTTCTCACTGGTACCTCTGAATGTTTGGTGAAATACTGAATCTCAAGGTGATGTATCAGTGAAGATGACCAGGTCTTAAATGCCAAAGAGATGTTACATTTTCAAGAACCCACACAAGTTGTACCGCAAACTGATCTCCATTTAAATGTGGATTTTAAAAGAAATATTTATTTCTTTACTTAATAGCAAGAGTGTGTGATTGTTTGCAAAACTACCCAACACAATTGCTGCTGTCATATTGTTTTAAGCACTAGTAGGTCTGATAGATGATCATTAGTTAACAAGGGTATAGAAGAATTTTCTTTGTTTCCAGCTGTTTGAGACCTTCAGCGTATAAAGAATTAACCCTGGTATAGCCAAGTGATATATCTACACTAAAATATTGTAAATTATGTAGTAGAAAGTTGCTCACATTCCCAAAATATCTAGATGTTTTAGTTTTTTGTTTTTTTTTTTTCTTGTTTCTTTGCTTTTAGTTAGTTCAAAAGTACAAACAATTTAAAAGAGCTGACAGGCAAACAGAGGAGGCAGAAGAAGCAGTTGTGCCGCTTGCTATAAGTTTACTACTCTCAGCTGCATGTTCTGTTGGTTGATTTCTCCTATAATGTCTCTGCAATTTCAATTTTGATATTTGAGATACAGTAGCTCCAACACTCTATAAGCAGACTTGGTCTCCTTACTGTTTTTCTCCCATATCTCTATACTCAGCCTATTGTAGAAATCTGATATTTGAACAGATTAATAGGTAACAGTCCTGAAACTCAGTGCTTTTTTTCAATAGCTGTCTAAAGTCTTTGTAAAGGAAAGGAAGTGGAATGAACAAAGTCCTGAGGAAATACCGCTGATGACAAATTAAAACTCAGAGCCAAATTTATCTTTAAAAAAAAAAAAAAAAAAAAAAAAAGAAAGAAGAAAGAAGAAGAAAGAAAACAAGGCAAGGCAACATTACACAGAAAATAGCTTGGAAAATCTTCCATTTATTGCAGTTGAAGCACCCTTTCTTTGTTCATTCTTCATTTACTCTTCAACAAAGCATTGGGTTTACATATTTTACAATGTCTCTGTGTTCTGTCCTTACCTTGGCCCTTGGAGACAAAGAAAGCGTGTTTCCCACTTTGTTCCACTGGGGAAACAGGCATTTCTGCAGAGATGCCCTGTGTTGTGAGGGGTACACTGGAGCGGCAGAGGGCACAGTCAGAGATGGGGTGGTCTGGGCACCCCTGAGATCAGCCCTGACCTTTCTTGAGTCAAATCAGCTGCTTCGGTCCCAGTCAGAAGGTTGTATTTGTTTGCTCGTGTATCAAAATCTGTGAGTTAAAATCTACCACAATATTTATTGTATTCTGGTTCCATATGGAAGAAATGTTGTGTTGTTGTTGTGGGTTTTTTTAATACAAATACACAGAACTGATTTCTACATTCCCATTATCCTGTACAATATTATTTAGGTATTGATTGATATCCTGAGTTGCCATATTTGCTTGCAAATGAGAGATGTATTTCAACTCTATTGAAAGAAATTTTAAAATACTGTAGAACAGGAAAAATAAGTCCCCTTTTCTCTGGTCCATTTTTCCTTCCATATGGTAAAACATATTTGCGAATCATATGCATGGTGTTTATCTTTCACCCCCTGCCCCTTTAAACAGGTGCAAAAAAAAAAAGAAAGAAAGAAAAAATCCTGCACATCTGATGTCTCCTTTTTAGGCTGCCTGTTTCAAGTCTACTTGTTTTATCTTTCCTTTTGATGAGATTACAGTTGAAAATAATGTTTTGTAAGGAATTAGGTGCAGCAAGGAAAAAAAAATCACCTGATGACTATACAAAGGCAGCAGTACTGGGAATTTTTGGGGAAAAGAGAAAAAGAGAACACACTCATCTCTATTTATGTCTTTATATAAGCCTGAGGACCAAATTCAGTTGTGATGGGTAAATCATTGAAAAATAGGCTCTTACACAGAGGCTTACATGGGACTGTGTGTATCTTTCCAGACCAATGTGAAAGGTAGAAGCTAAAACAAATGGAACAGGAATTGAATTCTAAGTATATGTCTAAGTCTAAGCATCTTTGCTTTATATTAATAACTTAGTGCACCAATTCAATAGGAATAAGAGCAAAACATATACGCAGTTTTGATACACTTGACAAATGCACGTCATACAATGCCTTTGGGACACAGCAGGAGAAACTGGAATTCCAGATAAAGCTTAGAATAAGTGAGTTGTGTGTTTACAGCTCAAAAGATGAAGCAGGGAGTCAGTTCTTTGCCCTATTTGATGTCAGTTTAAGGTCAAGGTAAATGGATACATTCCTCAGCATTTACAGGCACAGAAACAGACGTGCAATCAATGTGACATTCTGAGAAAAAAGGAGTTCATATGGCCTGTAGCAACACTTCGAATATGCTGATGGTTTGATTACTTGTGGGAGTAAAAAAGAGAAAATAGAGTTCAAAAGGCTCTTAAAAGACTTGAAGGAAACGGACAAGAAAAACAGAATGTTGATCAACAAATGCAAAAAGACAAAAAATCCCACAATCTTGTAAGCAAGGAGACACAATCTTATAAAAGCATAGCCAGTGCTTGTCAATGTGACAGTAGTCAATAAATTAGTTTGCATATCTAGAAAAGGTAACTACAATGAACTCTACTCTGGAGGAATTAAGGCATGGTGTAGTGGTGGAACACCTTTTTCTTGCCCTTGCTGAGAGTTGTTTGTTTGATTTTCTGCTTCAAGCTTCTCTCAAAATAGTAAACTTACTAGCTCTTTTTTTTGATCCTGCTGTTTTGGTCTTTGTTTTGGATGTTCTGGTTTTTTTTTGCTTTGTTTTGGTGGGTTTTCTTTAAGTCTGTGAGAGACCAGCACATAGAGAAGAGGGCCATGTAACTACATATTAACAACAAAGGATATGAAAGAACCAGTGTGGAGGAATGACAGGATGTCATATGAAAACCAAGTACAGAAATTTTGGTGAACTTCTTCCATGGGTAGACAATCTAGGGATATGTCTCTATTACCTTTGGATGCAATGCTGAAGTTCAGAATTAAGTTTGCAGGATGAGAGGGTGTGAGTGGGAGTGTGCACATGGTCTTTTCTGAATTTCCCTGCTGGGAAAAAAGCCCCTGGCTGGAGCTGGAGCCACCAGGAGGGCATGAAGGTTGAGAAGGACATTTTGGCTACAAGAAATAACATCTCACCATAGGCACAGTCTTAAGCATAGGCTCAGCACCACAGCTAAGGAAAACACAGGAGTTTTATTATAGGAAACAACCCCAGAGCTCTTCAGGTAAACCACAAGCAGTTAAAAGAAGGTGTAAGAGGAAAGTTATGTGAGATATCAAGGACCAGTGGGGTCTACAGAGCGAGAGACTGTGTGATAAGTTATTGCATATAATCTGCAGATAAAGCAGTTGCTTTCTGAAAGGACAACTGAGACCAAGGTGACTTCAGAGGCATCTCCAGGCATCAGCTGGGGCTATCCAGGCACTGGCTGAAGTTCAGCCGGTTTCCAGCCTTTCCGAGTGATCCTTTGCAGTTCAGCATGTCTGTGCAGGGGTGGCTTGATGCACACATTTCTTGCGAAAGAAAGATCTAAAAAACTGTCCTCAGCTTCAGCGAACCGATGAAGAGTTGTGTTACAAATGGACTTGGAAATCAAAATATCTGATATTTTTATCTCCATGCTTTTTACTTTATAAAGCAGTAAGTTGTTTCTAAGACCTTAAAACAGTCCTTTCTTTGTGTTCAGCAGTTTGTTTCTACTTCTTACACGTGATGTAGTAGGGAATGCCTTAATCACAGAATCACAGAATGTTAGGGATTGGAAGGGACCTCAAAAGATCAAACGTGCATTAATTGTGCATTTAATACGTGCATTAATTGTGTTTCATTTGACAGCTGAAGGTGAGTTACAGATTGACTAGCTCATTTGAGTAGGCTGCAGTTTTGACCCTGATCCTAAGTCTCCAATTGTTTTTATACACAGTTCGATAGTAATATATGGTTTCTAGTTCAGTTTATATTTGCAATTAGCCACTCAAGTCAACAGATAATGCATTTTTAATACAATATCTGCAAAGAGGAAGATCCTGAATTTCTCAGGAACATGGGTGATGTAAATTCACTTCTAAGCAGCAGTAAAAGCAACCATAATCTTGAGTAAAACCTCATCACTCTCTTGGAAACATATTCACCACAGCTGAGCCTCTTTACAAAAACTGTTGTGTATTTGGTATGGTATAATTAATTCAGCTGGAAAGCAGTGGGATACAGAGAAATTAGTCCTCCCATTAGAGTACTGTGGATGTCAAAAAAAAAACAATTTTTTTTCTTTTGCAGTCTGCACTCCTCAGGTGCAGATTAGAAGGGTTAAAAGTTGGGTATTTGTACATCTCATTATTCATCAGGACTGTTCATGAATAGATTGAAGCTGCTCTAGGAGTAATATACTGTTACCTGTGCAACATTCATATTTTCGTTTCCACAGGACAGCTATAGGAATATATTGTAACAAACAAGTTAGGTAGCATTTTGAGAATAAGAGGCTAACTGATTTTATGGGAAACTGTCAGATTTTTAACACCTCAAGCAAGTAGTGGCATTGATTATCTCTCAGTTACTGGCAGCTATGGACAAAAATCTTGCTTAGATTGTTGTTGTTATTAATATCTCCAAACGTTTGTTTTGTTTTGATTTGTTTTTTTTCAGTTCTGCAATGCACATTGTAACACTGAGGCAAATAAAAACCCCTAATCCTTTTCTACCACTCTGATTTTAATACATTTATAGGTTTTGCCAGATATCTATATATTCACATTGTTCATAATCAACCTTTATAAGCTGGTTGCTAAAAGAAGAATTTTATCTGAACATCAGGATGTATCTATAATGACCTTGCTGTTACCCATCCGTAACAAAAACAAGCATTGCTGCTGAGTGTGTGTTAGGAATTGCATGTAATTATCTCCTATTTAATGAGATACATTAAGTTTCTGCCTTTTTAACATATAATGATATACGCAGAAGTGTCTGACTTGTTTTCTTTCACCACTTCTGACTGGTTAACAGTGTGATGCCGTTCCAAAAATACCTTTTAGTGGCTGACATTTTATTTCCCATTAATTGTTCAGTTAAAAAAGGAGACAGAATGGATTATCTTCTGTCTTTGATATCGATTCACTATTCAGCTTTTGAATGTTTGGATGTGAATCATCATACTTTAAGGTTCTTCTGATAATGGATATTTGAAGTAACAGTTATATAGATACTGTGAAAATTACATAATAAAAAAAAAAATTTTAGATCACCAGATTAACTGAAATATATGAAGTGAAAAGGGACTTGTAAGTGAAAATTACTACTTGCATGAGATATATATGTATAAATATTTTCTGAACTTGTATATCAAAATACTAGCAAGAAATTTAGTATTTTTTTTAATTAATGACTGAAATAATTTCAGCCCAGCAACTTTGTTCTTGTGTTACATTTTCTGGACAGATATTATGTGGTGGACAGGACTCTGTTGGGTGTCCCATCATATGTGCCTTGACCTTTTATGTTTAAGTTAAACAATGCTGTAGACATCTGTCTCTATGAAAGAACCACAGAATGGTTGGGGAGATCATGTAGTCCAACCCCTCTGCTAAAGCAGGTTCACCCAGAGCAGATCACACAGGAATGTGTCCAGGTGGGTTTTGAATGTCTCCAGAGAAGGAGACTCCACAGCTTCTCTGTGCAGCCTGTTCCAGTGCTCTGGCACCAAATGAAAATGCATAATAGAAAACAGTGCAAAACATTTAAGAGCCTGTCAGCCTGTCAGGTCTTGGCCATCTTTCAGATTTTGCTTCCATAATTTTCTACCTTCTCACTGGAAAAGGAGAGAAGGAAGGAGAACTGAGAATGGATTTGGGGCCTTTTGCCTTCATATGTGAAAGCTGTTTTGGAAGGAAACAGGGAAAAACTGTTGAATACTTGTGGCTGTGCTTCCACAGCTGAAGAACAAAGCTGGACAAGAAGATGCACAGTGAAAACAGCCAAGAATTTATCATTTTTTCCTAAAATATGTATTTACTGTATAACAAGGGTTAAGTAACAAGTATCTGAGAGTGGCCTCTGTTCCCTTTGCTTCCCAGCCTTCAGTGATCCACTGCAGCTCATTTCTGTCATTAAACTAAGAGAAGACTTAACTAAGGCATTTTCTCAGAGAACTGAATACATTCATCACAGAATGGTTCTGCTTTGCACTAGTCTTCTCAAAATGAGGTTCCATTGGGCTTGCATCTCATGTTCTTCTTTTGAACACCCAGCATAAAGCAGCAAAAGGATGATGACGAGACAAAAGCAAGAAGTTCATATAATTGACCTACCCTAATTGACTTTTATTCATTCCAGCACCTGTTTTGTATAACAGCTGATTCTTTAGGCAGTATAATTCATGCACTGAGAGGTCATGAAAGAGGGCTACATGGAAAAAAACAAGCTCACAACTGTAAAGAAAAAGAGAAATAAAAAAGGGTACACTAAAGTAGGCCACTTCTTATAAGTTGAGTGTTCTTGCAACTTTTTCTAGCTTCTCAGCTTGTAAATGACACCCATTTAAAACTTTCAGAAATTCACACATCTTCTGGAAGGAACATGTAGAACTGAAAGAGTCTAAAGTATACCTTAAAAAACACCTCTGAATTTCCATCTATTTATGTTTACTTTTGCATTTGTAGGTAGTTATGGATATGTCATACTATCATATTCAAGAAGGTCTACAAATACCATGTAACAATTTATGAAAACATACCATCCCATTTGACACTGCACAATAGTAGCTAATTAATGCTAATATACCAGTCACGCAGTGACAAAAAAAAACCAGACTCAGTTTTCTTTATCCAACATTTCAGTGTATTGCAGAGGAGCAGAAATTTTGTGAGTGGCGTATGGTAAGAAAAAGTCAGCGTCCGTGGGTTTTTTGGGGTTACTTGGTCATTTTAATAACTATTTGTTTCTTTTCATTATAGTCTGTATTATTAGAGGCATTTAGATTACAGAAGGTTATCTATAGTAATGGCTGAAAGTGTCTGGATAAAATTTTGTCTAAAAATTCCACTGTCATTTGGAAAGGTTGGGTCTGTATCTGAGAGTACTCTGTATTTCTTCTGCATTATTCATTCAGGGACAGAACAGTGGATTGATGGGCCATGGGATGAGAATTTCTTCCCCAGACCATCGTGGTTTGTTTCTACAGTTCTGTTGTTAAATCCTTCCTTTCAGTCACTTAATTTAATGCTGTCCCATTTTTCCCTGGGCACTGAGTTTTTCCAGCTGAGAACCTGATGCTGTCTACAAGATGATGAATTATGGCTGTTCTGAGTTGAACCAACCAGGAAAGACAAGCTGGTTTACTCACATTCTTCTCCAAAACGTCCCATAACAGTAGCAGAAGAAAATATTCCCTGCAATGTACACAATTTCTCTTAGTCACGCCTTGGGATGTATGCCCTTCCTACTGATACTGGTTTCTTTATTCCCAGATGATGTACAGGAGATAAAAGATGCCTTTCTGTGTTGATACAACATGGAATTATAGTTGGTGTTTAAGCTGACGACTGAAAGCAGATTTTTTACTGCAAATTTAGATCTTAAGGAAAGCTGGGTGCTGAGGATTAGGTGGGGAAGAGATTGTGTTCTTGGAGAAAAAATATCTCATTTCACTGGTGTGAGGATTTTGGCTGCATTTCCTTTAAAGCCAAGGATGTACTCAACCCAAAAAATACACATTTCTGTGAAAGTTCAGAGCTGGACTGAAGCAGAAAAATAACTTCACCTTCCTTTATATGTCTGGGGATAAAGGAGGATATTATACTTGACCATATGCTGTAACATACGATGGCTGTCCATGGGCTGCAGCCCATTCTAAACCCATAGTTACCAATTTGGCTTATTGCTAATGTTTCCAAAAATAATTTTCCTTCTTTTATTTGGGTGAGGCAACACTTTTTAGCAGGTCTTCTCTTGAACTTTTGTTGAAGTATTCTAGTTTTGGCACACAAATGCCATGAAGACAGTTTTAAAAATTAGTAACCTTTTCCAGACTGCTGCCTCAGTTGAATTTAAACACCGTTAACTCACTCCTAATGAGAGAGTCATGATTGAGATCCGCATGATGGGCTTAATTTCAAAAACATGAGTGCACTTTTGGAATGAATCTGTACAACCTTAAGCAACATCTATCAGAAACACTTATATGAAGGAATATTTTTTCTATTTCAGCCATGTCCCACTGAGTTGATGACTCTGAATTGTAGGTATCCATCAAAAGAACATAAATACCTGAGCACTGCTTGTGATATAATATAAACTTCTATGTGTATGAGGAGAGAGATATCTAAGACTTCTCCTGGCTAGTGTTTATAAGTAGCAATTTGGGCTCATTCATGGAGTTATTACCAAAACTATGATTTTATCTGACATCACTGTTTAGTCTTGCTAATGGGAAGTTTATGGAAGTGGTGAACATTTGCTCTGCCTTCCATACAAAATATTATTGCCTTTAATCAATTATAGTCTAACATGAGCATAGCTGCTAGCTGTAAGCAAAGCAACCTTTCTGTTATGAAACAAGGAAGTTTTTGTAATCCAAGCTGGTTTATTTTCTGTTTCAATCTGGGCAGAAAATGAAGCCAAATTCAGGCTGTGATCAATACCATCTTAAACACACAGAAATCTGTTCAAGCTATTTTTTGTTAGTTTATCTTTGTGTGTGCTGTGTGACTTTTATTTATGACCTGTTTAGGTGCTCATGAATGCACATGAATAAAAGAATTGCTACGTTATCAACGTTTCCTGTCGTGTCCCTGCTAATTAAAATCCCAGTTGAGTAAGTGTTAATACTTGCAAAAGCATTGATTTAGATTTACTTTTGCCTAAATTTAGTCAAAACTTGTGTATTGTTCCTTTAGAAGCAATGATATTCACATCTTTGGGTCTTTTAAAAATAAAAAATGGGACAGCAGTTATAGCTAAAAGTTTTGCTTTTACATGTTGGCATCCTTACTGCACTCTCAGTGATTCTCTTTCTGGCAAGAATCATGTCTGGTTTTTACCTGTATGATCCCAAGGTCTATTTTTTTTGTTTGTTTTTTAAGTCCATGTGCTTAGGAATATTCCAGAGACCATAAGTAATGGTATTCCCTGACTGTTTTAATCTATTCAGAAAATTTTCGGTCCGAAGACTGTGGAATGTGTGTGAACAAACTTCTGAGCATTTGCTGCTTTCACGGGGTGTCTGTAGGATTGGCAGGTTCAGCTATTCCTGCTTTTTATTTTGAAGCTTTGTTAGTAAAGTCATTGCAAGATTTGCAGTATGGCAGCTAAAGCCTCCTTTTCCTTGGTATCTTACTTGGCTGATTTGCATGCAGAAAATCCTGCCAACATTGCTTGTTCTTGTTTTTATGTTTAAAAACTGTGTTTGTATTAGGGGTCTTTTAGGCCCAGGTCAGCTAAAGGTTTTCTGAATTTACGAGGAATGTAATATCAATTTATCTTTTAATCCATAAGTACCTAAGGATGTGTTGCTGGGTTTTCTGCCATTTGAAGAGGGACTCTTGAACGAGATTATTCTGAACTGTAGCCTTTTGGCCAGCTTAAGAGTTGAGAAAAAAATAGTGGCAGGGATGAGAAATCTTCAGTAACTCTTGTTTTCTTTTACACCAGCATTTGTCAAATATACATTACAGGTATACTGTAAGAAGGGAGTCTAACTCGCCTAATTCAATGTGCAGCAAGTTAGAGGAATATCAACTTAGGTATTTTGCAGTTCTCATGTGTAGGTGAAGCCACCAGCTCTTACATGTCTTGCTCCATAAATATGTTATGTTGTGGCCTTTTGCTCTTCTAGAACACTGCAGCTGTTTTCTGGGGTCTCATCATCTCACACCTCGAGTACTCCGGCATCCTCCCCTCCTGCACCAGGAAATATGGTGGCACCCCCATGATCTCCATTTGGAAGTCTGCTAAAAAGTTTTTCTCTGCTTCATTATTTTAACTGTATTTCTCTCCTCATTAAGCATGGACTGCTTCTCGTCAAGTCTAAGACCTTTCTTCATGAGTCATTCTCAACCTTTCTATCCACTGTTAAAATGTCACTTACTTCTTTTGTTGCCTGTGACACTAGCCTTTGACCACCAAAATACCTTTGTGCTGATTCTGCTGCTTTTCTCACTCTGTATAAGTTTCCCACGAGCCTCCACAGAGCTAGTGCTGTCCTTTCTCTTTAAAACTCCTTTGTCATCATTCCTACAAAAAATGCTGGATAACCAGCTACTAGCATAGCTTGGGTGTTTTGTTTTTTTTTTTTATACCCTATATCAATCGCTATTTGGATTGACAGGTATTCACATCAGACAGACTCCACTTGGCCTGTACTTTCAAAGCACTGAGGTTCTGTTCCATGACCTGGACTTGTAAGCACAAATACTAAATATAATTAAATAAATAATTTCGGGTTTTCAACTGATCTTGAGTTCTGAAAAGGATCAGTAATAAGGTTTTGGGTTTTTTTTACTGTGCTAGATTAGATTGGCCATTCCTTGCCTGGCAATCTCTTTGAGTTTGTCCTGTGGTTGTGTTTTCTGCTTTGTACCAAGGAGAAGCTGCAGCTAGTTGAGCCTGCAGCTGCACTTTTCCTGCCTGGTGTGATGAACGAGTCCCCTTGTGCCCATGAATCCGCTGACTCCTTAGATGCTGTTGGCTACAATTTAAGAGGCTGACTGCAAGCTGTACCACTTCTGTGAACTGTAACTAGAACAATACACTTCTTTCCTATATTTCAGAATAAAAAACAAATTTATAGAAGCTTTAAGGGTCAGGAGTAGGTAGGCAAATTTTTTAGGAGCAGTTTTCCTTGTCACTGCCTGTTTTGATGATGGTGGTGGAGCTGTGGACCTACGCTGTCCCTCCTGGTGTGAAGTGGAAGGTTAATTTTTGTTCAAACCTGACAGTTTGTCATTGGTTGACATACTGGACAGAGTTATAGTGTAAAACTGCAGTATTTAAACAGTATCTAGAAGCTACATGGCTAGCTGTGTTGTCATGTTAGGCTTTACTTTGTGCAGGGTGTTTCAAAAAGATGGACCCAATATGTTACAATTACACAAAAATTTGCAAAAAGTGTAATGAGTTATCAAGTTTTACTAACCTTTTTATAAATTCTCTATGTTTCCTCCACCTGCTGTATGGGCAACATCAAGACTGATAATTGATAGTTCATGGTTGCAGAGATATTGTGATTGTAGACTGGGTCCATCTTTTTGAAACAGCCTGTAACTCTTTGGTTCACAGCGTTGGTGTCTTGTCCATAGCGGCATAATTCTTTCTTCTTTCTGAGTGCTCTAACAGGAAAAGTCCATGCTTTGTGGGGATTATTTTAAGTGAAAGACCATGGCTATAAATGGATATGTGCAACTTCACTAAAGCAAGCTAAATTGAACAGGCTAAATTGTGAAAACCCAGCCATTGGAAGTTACACTGATATTAAAAAATATTTTCATTTACTCAATGCTTGTGGGACAGTGAAGTTTGCTGTACTTTGGTTTTGAACTACAGCTGTTTGCTACTGTGCCATATTACTGATCACCCTGTTTCCCCGTAAATAAGACCTACCCCAAAAATAAGCTCGAGCATGATTTTTCAGGATTTTTGAGGATGCTCAAAATATAAGCCATACTACAAAAATGAGCCCTAGTTACAGTTCATAAAAAAGTCAATTTAAATAGTGTCCAGGCAGCTATACATGTAAAAAAGGAAGCATCTTTGGAGCAAAAATTAATATAAGACCCTGTCTTATTTTCAGGAAAACAGGAGCATGGAGGCTTAGCTTCATCATGTCAGATTTCAGCCTCTGATTGACAGAAAAGTGTTACTTGGTAGGGAATTCATCTCAGCTGTCATCCAAATTGCTTTCCAGCAATCCCTATATCTCCATGTTGACAACACAGGTAACCTGAGCTCCTTGATTCAGGCACTCTGAAGTCTGAGAGTGGATAATGGCTCTTTTTTTCTTTATTTTGTGTGTGCTTTGTTCTTAAACAAAAGTAGATTCTGACACCACTACATGACTCAATGAGCTAAGGCTCCGCTATAATAATACTACAACGTTGAGTTTTGGCAACCCTGGTGAGGACCCCAAAACTAAGAACTCCTGATTGACAGAACTTCTTGATTCCAAGAGGCTGAAACACAACCTGCGTGTTGTGATACTTATTAATGCTAGAGCAACCAGGAGAATTAAAACATCTCCAAACAGGACTCACATCAAGCAAAAGCTTGATGGGAAGCTGGCAAAAATATCCAAGTGAAAATTCTTCTCAGCAAGGCGCAATTTAATATACCCTTCACTTCTCTAGGACCCAGGAAGCTGTATCAGATTGCAGTTCACAGCCAAAACCCACTCCTGGGGTTTTGGAAATTGTCAGCTAGCACATCCTTTATTTTTCAAATGTTGCTTTGACAGGAGAAAGCCACCTTTTATATAAGACTACAGGTTGAATCTGGGCATTGACCTTGGAAGAGAAATTCTGAGCACAGGTTCTTGTTTGTAAGTTATGTGTGCTTTTGCAATTTTTTAATTCATTTCCTAACGCAAAATGTAAAATTTGTACTGGAATCACACCCCAAAAAGTCATTCTTGCAGGGAATATCTAAATGATTCATGTCAGCCAGATGCAGATTTGTGTTCTTTCAGATCAGATACAGACAGGCAGGTAGCCTAGGGGAGTCCCCTCGCCACTTCTAAAATGCTGTTTTACTGCGTTTCCCTTCAGCAATGGATTTGAATAGGGTCAGCTGTGGCTGTTTTGTTGTTTTTGTTTTTTAAAGTTGGTCCTGTTAGCACATTAGTAATTTTCTGTGAATTCTTACTGGGTTGAGCCTTAGGTGTACAGATATAGAGTTGGCCAAGGTTGCTGCAAAAACAGCATTTTAGGTGTCACGGCTGCTTTACTGAAGAAAATATAGATGCTTACAACTTTTCAGCCAGCTGAGATGGTGTCCGAAGCAAGGCTTTAGATGTCACTCATAACTTAAAAGTATTCACTTTCCACCTGAGCCCCAGGAAAGGTGCCGATTTCAGAAGTCTCTTTCTGAGTGATTCTTTCCTTAGAGAAATTGGTGGTTGCAGTTCAGCATAGTCATCATCAGGTGCCTAATTTTCATTCATGAATACTCTCCAGATCAGGGGATCTATTACCCCGCTTTAATGTAACATATGTGACTTTTGACTGAGAGTTTATCCCAGGTAGAACTGTATCCTAGTATACTGTGTGAATGCAAAGCTATCCAAAGCTGTTACGCTGCACAGACCTCTGGAGTAGGTTAGCTGCAATACATTTGGGCAGAATACGGTATTCAGGTTTTGCTCTTCCTCATATGCCCCCCCAAAAAATTGGCAGACTATTACTGTGCTTGTCATAACTGAGAAGTAGTAATGACACCAGTTTATCCAGTCTATCAGTCCGCATCCAGGAGTAGCCAAGTAAGTATGTTGACATCATCCATTTTTTTTGAGTTGGTATAGTAAATACCTACAGCTTCATATGCTGTGCACTGTCAGAAACACCACTATGTACCAAAGAAATGAGGGAGGAAAGAGCCAGGTCTGATTCAGAGCAGGGGCTATGATTTAAAGGAGTCTTGTTTCAGTGTCCTAATGGATATTGTTTGTGAAAACACACAAATAACATTTACAGGGAGCCAATCCTCTCTAGTACGGAGGAGCATGGAATGACAAACTGCTTTTGTTTATAGCAAAACGTGAGTCTTGGCTAAGAAGTAGTGTTTATGGTAATTGAGCTTTACAAGGAAGTACAACTCAGTGGGGAACACAGGGGACAGGATTTGCTGTGAAGCAGGTAATGAGAAGAGCTGTGCAGGCACTTCCTGATGAGCATCTGCTGCTCCAACAGCCGAGGAACATGACTCGCATGCAAACACTTGCACAAGGCTTTAGCAGGCATTCCCTCCAGCGTGCCACCCACCTTCTGGTGTCATTTGGAGTCTCCTTGAGCCCTTCTGTGATTTGAAATCAGTGGAGGAGAAAAGAGAGTAACACAAACACCAGATGTCTTAAAGCCTTGGAGCAGAGACAGAAAAAGCCCCATGGCAAAGGAGAAGGTGCAGTTAAGGTGTTTCCCATCGTTAGCTTTTGATGCCTCCAGTACAGACTCTATGCATTTCTGCATGTGTATATAATAAATACAGCTGTGTGCATAGATGGTGAAGATATAGTAGTGCATACAGATGGCCACCACACACATCAGGGAATATTTTTGCATCCTGTAAATGAGTGTGACCTATAGGCACTAAGTGTACTTGCTCACACAAAGCAACCTGTTTTAGGGCAGGTTCACCAGTTATTTCCCAGCTGCTGCAGTAACAGCTTTTAGTCTGTGGTTGGATAAAACACATTATTTCTTTTTATTTGAGCTTAAATGCTGTTCCATAATTTAGAAAGTTAATAGCACTCATCAAGACAGCTTTGCTGACAGGTGGTAACTTGAGCCATGGCAATACAAATACTGTGCATCCCATAAACTCAGGAGAACTTGGTTGTGCACTGCGTGACATTGAGCGCAGATTCAGACAAGGACTTCATCTGTGCTTTGCGGCATGGGGAACTGTCTCTTTAAGTGCTTTGATTTCCAGAAAGAAAAACTGTGATGGAAACAAATGTGATTTTTTTGCAATTTATAGGCAGCTGGGGATGGCATAGAGACCCTGAAAATACATGACCTGCTGAGTGTTGACTCAGGACTACATGGGACCAGGAGAAAAAACTAACTAAATAAATAAATACTGTGAATGGAGAAATGAAATTTCCAGATTATTACTTCTTGTGCAAGATAACTGAAAGAGCTATAAATGTATAAAAAAAGGGGGGGATTCAGGGCTGAGAACTTTGTGCTCCGAAAGCTTATCAAGTCACCTCCAATTTTCCCACATCTACGTTCTCCTTTCATGATGGGACGGTCTTCCACAGGTTTCAGCACACAGGTCTAAGGACTGAAAAATCACATTCACACACAATCTCATTTTCTTGTGATATTTTAAATGTGATTTTATTTGCTTGTTAACTTTCTGGTTTTTTTTCAAAGGATTTTGGTAAAATCTGTCTCAATATATGTTCACAACATTTATTTTGTTACTGTTAGTTGTGTTATTTTTTAAAAAATGTAATTTGGCTACTTGGTTGCAGGAGTTAGGACAACTGCTCTGTTACTGAATGTGACTACTGAAAGCATTCTACTTTTGGGATGAATGCTGAGAATATCAATAGAAATTATTTTTCTTGACATAGAAATTTGTACATTAAAATAGTGTCTTCTTGTGTTGTTTTAGGTCGTGCATATTATAGGAAATGAAATATATTTTGATATTAGTAGCAGCGTTTTTTAAACATCAAATATTAGTTACTATAAACCATAGAGGGAGTTTGTTGCATTTAGTATGTTAAAATGCAAAACCTGTTTTCTCATTAATGCTATCTTAGCACAGACTTTCTTAATCTATACAAGGGTATCCTATTAGAAAAATAAGCACAAGAATAATTATGCCTGTATTTTAAATAATGTTTTTATGCCTGTGTTGCTTCCTCTCTACTTTGAAAATATACAATCGCTGTTGCACAGATGGGAAAACAAGAGACATCCATAAGAGGTGAAATAACTTCACCTGGAGGTCTTCTAGAGGAAGACAGATCTCCTGGTTTCAAAGCAGAACCTTATTATAAGTCATATATTAAGCTTATCAACAGGTATTTGTAAGATAACCAAACAGAAGACACACTTTAGAGATATTATTTAACATTTACTTTTCCCTCCACAGGAACTTTTTACACCGGAGTGCAAATTCAAGGAGTCTGTTTTTGAAAATTATTATGTAATCTACTCATCCATGCTCTACAGACAACAGGAGTCCGGGAGAGCCTGGTTCTTGGGGCTGAACAAAGAAGGGCAGGTCATGAAAGGAAACAGAGTGAAGAAAACAAAACCAGCAGCTCATTTTCTACCCAAGCCATTAGAAGGTGAGGTTCAGTCCATCACTGGCAGATCCTCCTATAAATGTGACAAGAAGAAGAGGGAATGGTTTCTAAAATACCTTTTGTGAATGTGCGTGCCCCGCACAGGGGCCATTCCAAATGACAGTCCCCAGGATTCATGGAGCAGTTCCATGCTTCAGCATAGTAATGCTAGAAAGGGCATATGTAAAAA
Organism: Columba livia; assembly: GCF_036013475.1. NCBI lineage: Eukaryota > Metazoa > Chordata > Aves > Columbiformes > Columbidae > Columba > Columba livia. Next base: position 58,173,011 of record NC_088602.1, on the reverse strand, counting down.
CATTTTTTTTCAGGAATTAAGAGGTCATTTTTGAAGAAAATAAATACTTTGTGGAAGTGCATTGGGCTGGTTTTAAAATATTCTCTCGGTAGGGACAAAAGCTGTTGTGAGTCTTGCAGTGAGAAAACAGTCCTTTCATTAAGCAGAATGAAATAATGGATATTGTAGGATAATTGGGAGTTATAAAAGGGAATGGATGAAATGTCAGCATTTCAAAGTAAAAGCTTTCTAATACAAAACACAAAGGTCTCCCTGTAAAATAAATCATACTGTATCACTTAGACAGTTGATGTAATTCACAGAACTTGTGTAAGTTGGCCTTTAAACCAAGACAGAAGCAAATAAAACTCATACTAACCTTGTACACTAATATGATGTCACATGTTCTCTGAAAAATACGTTCACTTATATATCGGAACTTTTTAGTTTCCCTATGTGTTCTACAGGCCTTTATAAACCTATACTGCTTTTTGATTCTTGTCCTAATGGCATTCCAAGTTTCACTGATATTATTGCTATACACAGCCTCAGTCATTCTGAAAATTATATTGTTACTTAACATATGAAAACATATATCTGAGCAATGCTTTAGTTAGCAGGCCCATTTCTTCTAACATTTTAACTTGAAATTTTTGACTAAAGGATCAGTTTTTTAAATGCTTCAGGGTTTCGTCATAAGGAAAGAATCTGCATAATCCTGTGTTTTAACTTCATGTTTGAACTCAGGTTGATGCCTTTGTGCTTTCATCATCTTTCAAAAGCTTACAGTATTTTCATCAGCTGTCAACAATGTTGATATTTTATATGTCAATCCCTTTATATTGAATTCTAAGAAATGCAGGGAGGGAAAGCCAATGCATTTTTAAAAGCAACAACAATTCATATGGATTAGGAAAGAAGTTACTGTTTTCATTGATGTTTGGATGGTCAGACTCTATCAAAATGGCTTTGGCAAGGCTTAGAAATAACTTGCTTTACATTGCCTATGTGAGTCATCAAATATGAGGGCTCTCCTATATAATCACTTACTTTGTAGTTTGATCTTATGCTATTTGACTTAATATTTCTGTAGGTCATGGTGTTATTTAATCAAGCTCTTTTAATTAACCAGCAAAAGTGTCCTAAACACAGTTATAGGGGCGTTCTGAAGACATAGATCATCACCAGCTTTATGTACTGTAGGGACGACGATCAATTTGGATACAAGGGTGTCATGTGGGATAGTGCAAAGCTTTTGACACTGTCCCGTATGACATCCTTGTCTCTAAATTGGAGAGTGATGGATTTGACAGATGGACCACTGGGTAGATAAGGAATTGGCCAGGTAGTCACACTCATAGAGCTGCAGTCAATGGCTCAATTTCCAAGGGGAGACCAGTGACCGGTATTGGGACCGGTGCTGTTTAACATCTTTATCAGCGACATGGACAGTGGGACCGAGTGCGCACTCAGGAAGTTTGCCAATGACATGAAACTGTGTGGTGCAGTCAACACTCTGGAGGGAAGGGATGTCATCCTGAGGGACCTTGACAGGTTTGAGAGGTGGGCCCATGTGAACCTCATGAAGTTCAACAAGGCCAGGTGCAAGGTCCTGCACATGAGTTGGGGCAATCCCAAGCACAAATACAGGCTGGGTGGAGAATGTATTGAGAGCAGCCCTGAGGAGAAGGACTTCGGGGTGTTGGTTGATGAGAAGCTTGACATGACCCAGCAATGTGCACTTGCAGCCCAGAAAGCCGAACGTAACCCAGGCTGCATCAAAAGAAGTGTGACCAGTAGGTTGAGGGAGTTGATTCTCCCCCTCTACTCCACTGCTGTGAGACCCCACCTGGAGTCCTGCGTCCAGCTCTTTCACCCCAATATAAGAAGGACACGGACCTGTTGGGGCGAGTCCAGAGGAGGACCATGAAGATGATCAGAGAGCTGGAATGCCTCTCCTATGAAGACAGGCTGAGAGAGTTGGGCTTGTTCAGCCTGGAGAAGAGAAGGCTCCACGGAGACCTTATAGCAGCCTTCCAGTACCTAAAGGAGACCTACAAGAAAGCTGGAGAGGGACTTTTTACAAGGGCATGTAGTGATAGTACAAGGTGTAATGGCTTTAAACTGAAAAAAAGGTTAGTTTTAGATTAGATAGAAGAAATTCTTCACCGTGAGAGTGGTGAGGCACTGAAACAGGCTGCCCAGAGAAGCTGTGGATATTCCAACCCTGGAATTGTTTAAGGCCAGACTGAACAGAGCTTTGAGTAACTTGGTCTAGTGAAAGGTGTCCCTGTCCATGGCAGAGGGGTTGGGACTGGATGATCTTTAAGGTTTCTACCAACCCAAACCGTCGTATGATTCTATAAACTTCAGACTTTCAGAAGCCATAAAAGGATTTAGATTATATTATTGAAAATATTAGAACAAGTATTTGATTAGCTAATGATGCTATCGGGCCCTTCATATTTATTATGAAACTTCACACTATTGAAGATCAAGGTCAGTACTTCGATGCTTCTGCCTCCTACCCTAATTAGCCAAGGGATGAAGGGATTGTGCTCTCTATGGCGGCACACAGCCAGTCCTGAAATCATAGTGTGATGATTAATTCCTTTGACTGCTTTGACATCTCTTTTAATGTTGCTCTGATATAAATAAATGCTACTGCAGTTAGGTATAAGTGGAAATATTACCTGATTCGGTGACATGGAAAATGAAATTGAATTATCCAAGAGCATTAATCATTAAGGCAGCTTAATGCTGGTGCTGGGTAATTGAACACATGTATTTTCCTCAAAGGATTTAATGTGGTTAGAAAGGGACCGATACCCAGAGGCAAACTTTGAATTCACTTGATAGTTTAATTTGGAGTTTTCTGCAATTTCACATTCAGCAGATATCAGTGGCTACTACATATGTTTTTGAAAGGAGGAAGAAAAAGCCCCAAACCTCTTGTGTACTCTCTGCAGCCATGTCCTGGGCATTTCTTCAGTACACACCTGAAGAGATAACGGCCAGGCTCCTCAGATTTGGAAGAGAGACGTGCAAACTTTCTAGAACTGGTCCCAAGTGTAGTCTTGCAACATAGGACTGAAAAAGAACTCTTAAGTCTAGACAACTGTATCATATAATCCCATTTGTCAAACACCATCTGTCTTACCTCATCATATTTTACTTCTAAAAACTGCAGAATATTTGTTTAAGGGGTGTGTGTATATATATACACATATGTTTGTATATATATATATATATGTATATATAAATATGAACATTTTTGTGTGTCTGTCTCACGCAAAGACAGAAGAGTAGATTTTCATTTCCAAGGCTTCTACGGTTTCCATTAAATAAGCATGCATACCGTTTCCTACTGTGTTTGTAAGTCAGATGTGGAAGAAGTGAGAAATTTGGAGGGTCAAGCAAAGCTATCAGTCATGCGAAACAAGTGTCTGTCAAAATAGTTTCCCTCATGTGCAAGACATACATGGCTAATATTACAACATCGGTTATTGTAGAAAATTAATCCTATTTGAGATGAGCTCTTAAATGAGATACTTTCTTAAAAATGTCTCTCCTTTTTGTTTTTCTTTTTTTTTTTTTTTTTCCCCCTCAGTTGCCATGTATCGAGAACCATCTTTGCATGATATTGGAGAAACGGTGCCAAAGGCTGGGGTAACTCCAAGTAAAAGCACAAGTGCATCTGCAATAATGAATGGCGGCAAACCAGTTAACAAGAGTAAGACAACATAGCCAGATCGTCGCAGGTGTTATGACTTACTGAGTCCCGAGTACAGTTGAGCAATTTATCCTTGCCAGACTTCCCCTCTGCAGTGTCTGTGGAGCAGCTTGTGGCCAGTCGCAGACTTGCCTGTTTCTGTTTCTGAACTGAGTTGTTGCAAGCAGATAAATCTCAACATGTAGCTCCACCCACAGCGAGAAGACACCTGGATGAACCAGCTAAACTCAGACCATGGAATGCCCTACCAGATATTGGAATGCCTTTTTAATATCTTTTCTGTGACTGTGACACTTCATGTGAATGACATACTTCACAAGTACACTTGATACCTTGCCTGCTGACAATTGCCCATAATCCCTTTTTGAGTCCAGTTTCAGCAAAATCCATGTGTTTAAGTTCTATTTTGTAGCACACAAATAATCAAGTAATTTCTAGTTAGATGCTGTAAACCTGTGCTATTATGGATTTCTCTTCTTCCCTTTTTTATAAGGCTGCTCGCTCCACTGTCTGTGACCTTTTGCAGGGATTGTGTTTCTCTAGAACTTAAGTGTTGCCAGTGGCATAGATTTGAAAGCAATCAGGGAATCAGGAAGCCTTCAAAATCTCTTATTACAAATTATATCTATAAAGAATAGGATTATTGTTTCTGGCTTACAATATTGATTAAATGTGAATACTCTTTAGTAACAGATACTGTGCTTCTGAGGTTGGCATTATAGTGGAGGGAAGAGTGTCAAACACAACCACCAGGAAGTTTTCTGAACCAAGTGTTTGGCATCCCCCTATAGTTTCTTTTTGTGCGTGTGTTTTATACATATCACAGGCTTACTGGTAATGGTAACATTTGCCTTGCCCAGCGAGCAAGACCCGCTCATTTTTGGAAAAGTGGGTCCAAATAATTTTATAGGCCTTGTAGGCCTGAATTAAGGCTCATTTTTCATCTACTGAATCTTCATGGTTTGAAAAAGAAAACCACACACCACCAATTTAAAAAAAAAAAAAAGAAAAAAAAAGACTAGCCGGAATTGCGCTACCTAAATCCATTTCAAATATAATCCTTTCCTGTTTTTAAGGAACTGAACTTAATGCCATTGTTATTTTTGGCTGAAACCCACACGTACTTAGCAAAGCATGGGCAAGGATGTTGTTGTGTTCTTTTTTGCAGCACCAATGCAAAGGGTAGTTACAAATTATAGTTTAATATTTCTGGTGTTTTAAAAAAAAAAAAAAAAGTTTTAAAACTGGATATATTACAAAACTTTATTTTTATTTTTAGCTAAGCATGCGAAGTCCGGTCCTATGTATCTCACTGATATCCCAGTACATACCTCCACCCAGCTTCCTTGGATAATATGCCCACCAAATTGCTAGATTGAAGGTGCCTTGCCTTGATCTCTGTACACTGTACTTTCTCCTACATGAACCTAGAAGAAATCAAAAACATCATGAAATTGAAGCCTTGGATCATGTTACCGGGAACAACACCAACCCTTTGAGTTTGCCACTTGTGAACAATTAAACCAATGTTAGGAGTAGTGAGGAAGATTTAGAGAATGCCACAGAGATGCCACTGAAGTGTTGCACACTTAGTCACAGGCTTTCAGAAGACTAACATTGTGGATACACTCTCTGTGCTTAAGAAGGTATTTGTTTCTCAGAAAGGGCAACAAGAACCAAACTGCACCTCAGTTTGGAAAACTGTGTGGCGAGGCTCTCTTGGCCCCTTGCTGTTACCTTGATATTCGAAGACAAAAAAAGGAAATAATGCATTCCTTTTTTAGCACTGTATTTCTGGCAATTTGTTTTATCACATCTTTGTGCTGAAGTCCCTAGCAGAGACCACTGGTTATTTCGACACCCTGTCTGCTCAGCTAAACAACTGATTCAGTCTGAATGAACTCTTCATGGTAGTTTTCCAATGTGTTCAGTTTTTATATGCAACATTTAGTGCACTCTTTAAGGGGGTTACTGTAAAGCTGCTAAATTCTAGATTTTTTTTTTCATAGGCCAGACTTCCTTGTTTATAAATGTAATATGAGAACAGGAAGCTAATACTTGATGTTGGGTCTTTCTAGGGAGGGAGTAAGTTAAGCATGAAGCCCACTCTCCATGTAGAGAAAAAAATACAAACCTGCTTTAATACTGTGATAAAAACACAAGGAAACTTTGACTTAGACTGTGCCCTTGCCCACAAGCACTCAATATGTGTGCATGGGGAAAATACTTCATAGAAACTTCGGTGCACCCTTTTCACCCCACCTGGTCCAGGGGGATTTGTGCACCATTCCTGAGAAAAAAAAAAAAAACAAAACCAAAGCAACTCACATGGTGACTGGGAGCTTGCCCTGCATCTGGAGGACCCATGAGAGGCAGCAGCCTCAACATTGTGCTATCTGCTGGCCATAGAGGAGGTCCCAGGCCTTCCTACAATTAGAAGAGGAGCACTTCACAAAATTTTGAGTAAAATAATACAGCTGAAGGTGGCATTCTCTCTCTCACCTGAACCTCATAAGAGTTCATGAGGAGGGAAAACGTGTTCTTGTCCCATCCAGCCATCTTTTTCCCTCCTAGTGTAAGAGTCTGGGGAGAAATGGGGCTGAAGATCTGGCTGAGCCATGCAAGGAGGTTCTGGTTCATGGCCCAATGCTACATAAGTAATGTTTTCAACATTAAACTTTTTATCCCAAGTAATTACAATCTGTGAACCTGTTGGGGGGGCTATAATTAAGGCCAGATATCATTTTTGTAAGCAGTTAGTATATATGGGAAATACAGTATTTTAAAAATTATTTTCTGTTTTTGTTTCTATGGGCTAAATCCATATGTGCATTTAATCCAATGACTAGGTGTCCTAAAAATATTTTTTCTACAATCTGTTTCAACACAGCAAAGGGGTCTTTGTGGTTTTTTCTTTTCTTCTGTTAATTTTGTCACTTGTCTCACTTGTTGCATGGGAAGAGGATGGCAAGGATCAACTGCATGTAGTAGGTTTTGTCTGTCAAAGAACTGTTGGTCTGTATTACTAAATTTACATACATATATGCAAAGAGGTTGTCTGCATTGTACAGTTTGTGTTTATTCTTATTTGTTGTATACACAGATTCCACATGAATAAAACATTTATATGAAGGCATACTGGAAAACAACAAAAAAAGTTTATGTGAGAAGTAGACTGTGCAAAACACCATTGCACTGGCCACAGGATGGTGAAACTTCATGTAAATAGTTTGGCAAACTCAGTTCTCCCCTTTTACCATGCCAAAGAAAATTTTAGCTCCTTAATATAATACCTCTCTTGCTGTTCTCCAGGATGAGACTTCACCATTTTCTTCCCTCTAAAACTAACATTGCTGTTAAGTGAAAGCTGTTTTTAACTGTCTGTTACTACTAAAGTACTGTACAGTAAACCTGATGGAATCAATTTGTATTTACAGATTGGGTTTTTTGTACTTATATGTCCAGCTGTCTGTGAATCTGCAGCATTCCAGATCTTTTGCATGCTTGCTTTGTGTTTCGTTCTTCTTCAAGGTTTTATCTAATCTCTGAGAGACTGTTTGCACAGCAATCCAACCTCATTTTACCATTTCATATGTTAACACTGCACATAGTAATTTTCTCTTTCCTTTCCTTTTTTTAATCTGTAGTTCAGCTACAGTTCTATTTAACGAAATCAGTCACACCTGCACAGTTTTAGAAATCCAGTTTTACGTAGATATGAACTACTTCAACAAAGCATCATTTTGTTGTACTTCAAAACTTTTATAAATGCACAAGAATCCTTATGAGATTGCTCATGTGAAGAGCCTATAGAAAGGTGTCTATAGCTTTTAAGTGCTTTGTAGTTCACATAACACAGCTTTTGCTTAATTTGCTGCATTTTTTAGCCAGTCTCCAATAATTTTTAATATACTTTCATTTTCATAAACTTTAACTTGTGTAGAGTCAGGCTGGTTCTTAGCAAACCCCCTCCTATCCAAATATAAATTAAAGTAATTCACTTGGACTATGGCGTATACCTGAAACAACACTAAGAACTCTTTTTCTTATATATATAGGGAAACTCTTTCTCTTGGTTTAAAACCACCATGAGCAATGAGGTATGAAAGGAGGTGGTTTGGTCCATGCATTATAAATGTGTCTTGCCAATCCATCTCTTTATCAGTATGAAGAAGAAATTATCCAACTCCATTCAAATTGGAATGCAAGTAAAGTTAGGCTAAGTAAGGAGGTTATCTTTCTTTTAAATGCCCTTTTAGATAAACGCATATTCCATGCAATGCATTTTAAATGTCTAATAACAGGGTGTTTTTTGTGATGACTAACGCAAATGCTATGACTTATTTTTAAAGATGTTATAAAATTTTTGTCCTATTACCTAGTCACAGAAACATTCAACTTAGCTTTCTTCATCCCAGTATCATTTAGCTACAAAATAAGATGTCATTCTGTAAAGATGCAGGGGCAGTGCATCAGAAATGTCAGAGCAGCTATATGATTAAACTTACTTCTACATGTTTCTAAAAGAGAGTATGGCCAGGAAAAAAAAGATCATAAGTAAATTAATAATATATAGAAGGATCTCAATCCACAGCTGCTTTATAGGTGATATTACAGATATACGATATACAATTCGCATAATCCTGCAAGTCTATTGTCGAAGCATTTAGCACACTTCTGGATTTTGTTCTTTCTCTCCTAAGAAGAAAGCAAGGCTAAAGTATCTTTTGTTTATCAATCTAGCCAGTACAAAATCCCCATTAATCCAATTTGGTTTTGCCACCTAGAACTGCCTTTTGCCACAGGCCAGGAAGCAAGTTTCTACAGTCACTAGATATGGAGAATCAAGCAGGATGTTTCACTCCCTTACACCTCTTCCTACTTTTATAGTTTACGTATCTGGAATTCCCATCACAGAGAATGAGGTGTAAAATCACAATTTATTAATACAGCTATTATTTTTACATATGTGAAATAATAACCTTATTCCTTCTGATCTCATTTTTTTTGGTGAGGAACTGAGCCACAAAACATCTGCTGGGAGTTACATCACCAGTTACTTCAGCATGAAGAGTGAGGGGAATGTTCAAGCAACATTATAAGACAGAGAAAAAAATTGGAAAGGGATTTATGTATACATTATATTTTTAGAACTCTTAGTTAATGCTTTAAGGTTTGTAGTGATAGCACAATTTTGTTCAATAATTTATATCCTAATGAACCACTGACAGCAGCAGTCTTAGAGTATTCTAATGTTTTTCCATATGTACGTAAACAAACAACTTGGATAACACTTTTTGAAATACTATGGCTATGTGACCCATGCAGTAGCCAAAATGTTGCAATTGATTTTTTTTTTTTTAATTCTAAATAGAGATAAGAATCATCTTACACTCTTTCAGTAGATAAATTTAAAATGAAAGCAAATTACAAAGTTAAATACATCAAATATGACATTGCAACCCTCTAAAGAATCATTCTTTTGTCTGTGAATGAGTACCTGAAATATTACAGCTGATCTACAGTATATATAAATCTGCTTATCATGCCATGAAGAGAGTTAAAAGCATCTACGGAACCTAGATAAGAGTTTTGATTAGTATTTTCTTATTACAGTACTAAATGTAAATGGAAGGAAATTAAGGAAAACTTTGTATCTTTCATTGTTTACACTCTGATTCAGCAGACAAATGTATATGCAGAAAAAAACCCCAAGAACAATGCATAAGATGATTCAGGCCAGCGGTATTCATAAATATAAATAAAACCAACAGTGTGTGCTCTGCAGGCACCAGGGTTGACAAAATGCATATATATCAAAATTTAAGAAAATATTCCTGTTAAGGTCTACAGAGTTTAAGGGTTATAAGTATAAAATACAAACTATAATTTGAAGATGAGTTTTACTTTGAAGATTCTTTATACTGTATCAATACCTTTTAGAACTCTGCCTGATATTTTGTTTATCTAAAAAGGGAGCAGCTAGCAGCCTTGGGATGTATGTCTCATTACTTATCTGCATAACTTCTGTGGAAGATATGCATGAATGTTTGGTGATTACACTCCCTGAGAACACGGGTTTCACAAGCTTCATTTTGAGGAAGAAAGAATCCAGGTTAAGGAAAAACAAAAAAGTAAGAGAAAGAGAAAGCTACATAAGAATTGGGGATAATAAAAGTGATTAAATAAATTCATTCATTTCTTTTGCATTCTATTACATCTTCTGTACCACTGTATTTTCCTATTTCAAAGTTTTCCTTTCTAAAATAAAACTAATTTCTAGACTAATAATGAAAATACCTTTTTCGTTGAGATATAGTTCCCTTATTTCTTAGTCATGTACCTCTTCAAAAATCAGGACCTTGGCACCCAAACCACAATGTTAGAGTTTGGTATTAAAAAGAAATCTTTTCCAACCATTTAAGCAATTTCTCGCTCAGCCATGGTTTCACAAAATGTAAACATTTTGAAACTAAAATGTATGTATTTTTTTTGCTCTAAAGAATTCAAGGGCTGCCAAATCTACATGTATTAACAAAAAAAAAAAAAAAAAAAAAAAAGAGACATATGTAAATAAGTTAGGGAAGTCCCAATAGTTGTGCATTGTTCATAACTCAATGTGAATTTCACACTGAGCAGCATTTCACCATTGGAAAATAAAAATAAACTTTTTGTTCATACCACTGCTTTGTTTGTATTTAGTGTATTAAAACTTTAATTACTTTGTTGCCATTGTCTGAACATCTTTGGCTGAGACCAGGCTACTGCACAGCATAGCTGATTTTTAAAGTCAGTTGACCTTCAGGCTCCCCACTTCTATAAAAGCAGTTACCTGCAATTAATATCATGTGTGACAGTGCAATCTGTTCCAAAAAGTGATTTCTAACGGCATACAGAATTGTCACCCTAAAAGTTGCTGGTATAACAAATTTTCATTTGCTTTACTTTAAAGAGGACTAGGCAACTGTACATACATAGAGCAATATGATAACAGTACATATGAATTGCAGGATATATATTCAGAATACTTAATCATACATTCATATCTTTATTAGTTTCATTCCTTATATTCCTATAGGTTATGTATTTTAAAGTATCATACTACGTAGACTAGATAACCAAATTGCTGACACATTAACCATAGAAACCAAGTTCTCTTGTGGACAAGGGTCTGTTCAAACATTTTGGGTCTTCAGCCTATGGCTGTCAGGTAATTGGATCTCACTTGTACAAATACATACAATTATTTGGCCAGATTAAAAATCATTAATGTTTCCATAAACTTCTTTACAGCTTCTCTCAGTTTATGAGCTGGTGCATAATCAGGATTGTCAGAAAGAAAAAAGGACCAAATACTGTATTTGTCAAACACCGTAAAATGAATCAAATGAATTATTTGACAAATATTCAACCAGCGCTACTCCTCTACAGAAATACTGATGCATAGTGATATAGAGAGGTGACAACCAAGTAAATGATGTTAAAAAAAAAAAAAAAAAAAGGGTTTTCTAACACATTTTTCTATAGGTTGCTTAAGAAGCAGGCATTACAGGTATGATCGCAGTCCCACTGAATTCACCAAAAAACTCTGGAGAACTTCCACACGGGCAGTATTATATGACTTCATCTTTCAAAGCCTGGACTGTCCCACTCCAAAGGAATTGTTAACTTTTTTCTTTTCTTTTAGTATTGCCACACATTTCTTTAAGGAGCAGACCCTCCAGGGAGTGTTCTAGAGTATTTACACCCATGTACATGTGTGTGAATGCACACCCACACCTACACTCTGAATACTTCTGAAAATAAATGTTCTAGCAGCCTAAAGAAAAACAACAACAGCAACAACAAAACCCCAAACAACTCAGTCTTTGATGTCCTTTGTTAAGGGTATTCTCTCCCCAGCCAGATTTCACAAGCGTTTCCATTCCATCCTTCCCAGCACTCACAGTTTCCACAGTTACAAACACCATTGCCTAGAACAGAATGAATAAAGGGCAATTATCATAATTGAAATGTACTACACTAAAATGTGTTTTATCGAAAGTAAAAAGCCACGCCAAAGTAATTGCATTGTTCCTTTATTGTTCCCACCACCACCCTATTTTTTTTTTTCCTTTGGAAGGAAGCAATTACTGTAGCATTGCATTAAGAAGCCACCCCAAACCCACACTTACAAAGCATTAATGGCATTCCCACCAGTAATCCCACCAGCAGAATTGCAAATATTGTAATTATGTCACCACTATTTTTACCTAGCTGTTGAGGCACACTGCACCTCAAGGTTCAAGGAAAAACAAGATTACTTTTAACAATTGTGCAGAAAGTAAAAGACATAAAAAGTTACAAACAGAACAGCAATAAAAACATCGCTTTGAACGTGAAAAGTTTTAAACCTAAATTCTCAGAAGTGCTATACAAATAAATATCTCAAACTCTTTATTAGATGAAAACTGTGTTAGCCCTATTTCGCCCTGGTGAAACGTTAAGTACTGAGACACATATTTTAATTTTATTTCAATGTTGTTCACAACTCTTGGATGCTCAGCATGACACCTCTACAGCCTGGGTCTACAGTGTGAGCTCCTCTTCCTACTGACTTTATGAAGATCTATGAACAGCTGCTGCAGCTGAAGATAAGGCTCCTGTTGCTTCTCTGCTGGCTACTTGCCCCTGGAAAAGGACCCTTGCTAGCAGGCCTAGCTGGAAGACACCATTTACCACTATCAGCCCTCCCACTCTCACTCTAACCAGCTTGCAGATTTCCTCCGTAATTTCTCAGCAATAATTTTTCTAAAATAAAGATTTGTAACAGGAAGCAGCCAGTGAGTTATTTTGGCAATTCCCACTTTGCTTCTTGTCACTCGATTTGTCATGAGGGTCTGTTGGCAGCCTGCCCATTTCTAGCCACATCTGCCACCGGAACTCTCAGCCAATGTTAAGGTGAAGCCACTTTAATCACTAGCCATCACATCACAGGAAATACTGTCAGGTATTTCAGCCTCCCACTGAGAATTGTCTGATTGCCACACAGCTATGCCTCTCACCTACCAAATATCATCTGACAAGTGCATTTTGTCTATGGCTTAAGTGCACTATACACATAGAAAGTCCAGTAAGAGAAGAAAAGTTGAAGAAATCTCACAATCACAATGCTGACACTGTACATCCTTTACCAAAAAGCAGTAACTTGTAGCCTATTACAGTAAAAATTGTTGATGAATTTCATGGCTGGCTTACTTATTTAAATTCATACTCATAGTTCAACTGTTGTTTTGAAACCTTAAGTTGATTATCACGCTGCACAAAGAAAAAATTGTAGCAGGTTTGAATAACCAGCAAATGCACTTCCTCCGTCTATGGAGAAAGATGAAGTTGGGCTTTGTCTAACATAATTCCCATCAACACAGTTTGTTTCTCAGAGCAATTAAGTGTTAGCCTGTACTGCACCTGTGCAAATGAGACCATCGTGTTTGTCACAGTCTCTGTCATCGCATTCACAGAAATCGCCCGAAATGTACCATTCCTGTGGTGAACAGATGCACTTTCCACAGTGGCAGGAACCTGAAATCACAAAAATCATTACTCGCAGTCAAAAAGCACTGGCATTTTCAGACTAGAAAATAACATCCCCAGACACACACGTGCACACAGACACATGCGCTTATGCACAAAATTGCTGCCTAAGAAGCTATTGTATAAAAGAAAATAATCAAGCTAAAAGCTTTTTGAATAAAAGGGTTCTTTTTGGGTGAGCTACAGTATGGCAGGACATTACTACTAAAGCTTTGATTTTGTTATTTCACTTAATCAGGACTCACATTTTGAAGTTTCTTTTGGTTCCAGAGACCTGCAATCAGAGCTACTCTTGTCAGTAACTGTTCCTTTTTTTTTACTAGAAAAGCTCAAATTGTCACTGACCCACTGTTAGTGAAGGCAATAAAATCATCCCCAGGACGAAAATGTCTCCCCTCATCTAAAACCTTTAGGGAAGAGTCCACAAAAGACCAGAGGTGCCTAAGACTAACATTTAGATCCCCAAAATCCTCATCACCACAAATGAAGCTGCTCCACCTCCCATGGAGTTACTAAATATTTGCTCTAGGTCAGAGGGAGCTTGTGCACATAATGGGGGTTCAGCAGTTTGCTCATTCCCAAAGAGTACCCCAATGCCCTTGTTGGGATAAGCCACTCTCCTTCTCCTCAGGACCGTCAAGTGACAACCCCATAGGCAAAGAAGGGACTTCATGGTGACATTTGGATGATGCCATAATCCACTGAGCATGAGAAACCTCCCTTTAAGGGAAGATTCAGAGACATCCCTACCTTCAGGAGAAGATTCATGGCTCCGAATCCTGGAGAGGGACAGTTGCCCCCAGGCACTGATGTGTCTGGAAGCATGAGTAGGGTGTGAGAGAGGCTTTCCTGCCTCTAGAAATGCCACTAGGAGATGGCACTTGCTCCTGGCTCAAGGGAGCTGGTGTGTACATAGAATCAGAATCATTTAGGCTGGAAGAGACCGTTCAGATCATCAAGTCCAACCATAGTCTAACTCTGGCACTAAACCATGTCCCTAAGAACCTCATCTACATGTCTTTTAAACACCTCCAGGGATGGTGACTCCACCACTTCCCTGGGCAGCCTGTTCCAATGCCTGACAACCCTTTCTGTGATAAATTGTTCCTCATATTGAATCCAAACCTCCCCTGGTGCAACTTGAGGCCATTTCCTCTCATCCTATCACTTGTTACTTGAGAGAAGAGATCAACCTCCTCCATGCTACAACCTCCTTTCAGGTAGTTGTAGACAGCAATAAGGTCTCCCCTCAGCCTCCTTTTCTCCAGGTTAAACAGCCCCAGTTCCCTCAGCTCATCCTCAGCTGCCTGACCCTGTACAGAGTTCAGAGAGTAAAACAACAAAGTGCGGTGCTTAGTAACTGTTGAGCAAAGATCCTTTTGTGGACTTGGGCCTAAGAACTGGTTACAGCACAAATCAATCCAAACATCTCAAAAAACAAATAAATTATAGCAAAGAATACACATATAGTTTCCAACTATGTGAGGCGGAGTTTAAAAAAAGAGTCACCAAAGAAGCTGTTAAACTTTAACAGAATATGCTTACAAATGTTAGTTATAACATGTATAGTTAAATGCTGTTGAAAATCCCACCCTCCAGCAATATTTCCAGAATGATTCCAGTACAAAGTCATCAATGTGTTTAACGCAATATAAAAGAAAAATACATAGACAGAAGCTTGGCTTGTATCAGAATATAGGCTAAACAGAATTCATGGGTTACTTAACAGGCATGATCCAAAGTGTATAAAATGATGCCATCCATCTATCCATTCCTTTCAGTGACCTCTGAATAAAATCCATAGTAAAAATCCAACGTCTGTCAATAGCAACCATTCTTCCCCTGTTTTTTTCCCATAAATACTGAAACTAAATTCTTTAAAACTTGAGAATAGCCTCAGCAGAGCATCTTTTTTTTTTAATCAATAATGTAAGTAATTTAGTCTTTATCGTAAGCTGACAAAAATTAGCTCATTGCTTAAGAGAAATGTTTTTTTTCTTGTAACATATGGAATCTGTAAATATATACAGGGAGAGCTAGTGACATTTGGGGATGGGAGTATTTGGTTAAGCATCTACTTTTTCCATGAGTTCTGAGTATCGCTTACTGGGCCCAGAAAATACTGACATTCCCTACAAGGATAAAAAATGTCATTGTATGAAGTGGCGGTGGAGGATAGCACACATATTGCATGGTTGCTGTATAAGAGATACACTGAAACATACTTGGTGGTAATTTAAACCTAATGTCTCTGTTTATAGGAACTAGCTGAAAAGAATGATGAACAGTATGAGAATTTTAGTGAAATTAAAGCAGTTAATAAGACCATGACATTATAAGAAACCTGAACTGATTCTGCATAAGCAAGCACTGATGCTGCTACTGATGCTACTGGTAGATGCTCACGACGTTTAAAACTATTTTGCAGAAGATACAGCAAATTTAACACCAAGTCAACCAAGGAAGATCAGGCTCCATAATGTAAAATCTGTTAGGAAGAATGAATGTATCAAGCCTTTTCCCTGAACAGACCATGCTGCTCTGGGAGGCTCCTCAGTTTAATTAAAATGAGTCTAATGAGTTGCAGGGTGTTCCCTGGGATCCTGGCCAGATCCTCTCAGATGGGATTTGGCTCATTACCCAGCCTGCGTCCTGCGCCATTACAGTAGCCATCTGCAGCCCTGCATTTACTGCCAGGGAGGCAGCAGCATGGTGGGTGTTGCTGTTTTCCTTCGGAAGAGTTTTTGCTACAGGTGGCATAGTCAGCGAGCCAAGATTTTGAAAACAGCCCAGGAATGCGGATGTCCAACTTGGCTTATATTAACAGAGTGTAATTTTCTGAAAGTGTTCAGCAGTTACCTGCTGAAAACCAGGACTCCTTAGGGTCTATTAAATCAAACATACAGAAACTCAAAGTCCCTCAATCCATTATAGTGCTTGCATATCTTGGCAGGGTTTCCAGCAAAGACGGAAAACCTAGCATTAGTCCTCAGGCTTGAAATTCCCTTTTATTTGATCAATAATGGTTAATGGTTACTTATTGCTCAATATAGTAAAACAGAAAGAACAATGTGTCAGTTTGGCCTCTGGATAGTGCTGGTCACAATAGCTACAAGCAACATTTTAAAGCATGGGTACCCAGTAAAGTCATGATTTCCAGATACTAATCTAAGCATCAAGAAAATATTTGGATTAAAAAAAAAAAAAAAAAGCTAGGCATAGAAACAAAAGATACAAAAGCTACAAGCAATTTGACTGTCTTTTTGTCTTTTCCTGTGATTCAAATCCTGCTCAGAGAAGCAGCAGGAGATAGTAGCCTCCTTGGATGTTCACTCACCACACACTTCTGGAAGTTATCCTACGTATGTATTTCTCTGCTGAGACAAGTACCTATATGTGACCAGCTGTTGCAATGACGAGGCTGCTATAGCATCAAATTTGACAGACCATTATTATATTGACTGTCCTCAGGGTAAGCTTCCATCACAGGGGAAGCTTACTTGCGCTGGTAGGCCAAAGAATCTTTAAAAAAATAAATCCCACCAGTGTTACTGAATATGGATTTAGGTTCAGGTTTGTAACTCACATAGAACATAAATGCTGTTCCACAGTGCACTACTTAGAAAATGTGGACGTTTGAAGCTTCTGTTCATGCAGCCAGGTTTAAAAGCGCTACTTGCCTGCAGCTGGTTACAACCTGGGGCAAATTTCAGGTGGCTCCAGCCCATGTCAGTGATCAGATCCAAAACCACCCCCCAAGGGGGCACAGCCAACAGAGGGGAAAAAGTCCTCCCGGTCTCTGCAAATTCCTGCCAGATTATCTTGTCCCAAAGCCTCAAAGTAAATTGTTGTCTTGATATACGTGCTCAAAGCTAATTGTTCTCAGAGTAAAACCCACTGGTGGGAATAAATGGCTCTCAGCCATCCTTACAAAAAGGTAGCAGATTATACAAATATCTTTAAATTCAACATAATTTTTGATGTTTATATTTATTTGGAATACTATATAGTGCATTTTATTGATTTTAAGCATATTTGCTCGCCTTCAAGGTTTACAGGAAAAAATCACAGGGGGATCAAGATGTGAGAAGAAAAATTAACTTCTGCAGTAAAACACAGTAACGCCATTTTTCCAGTAACTCAGTATCCTCTTAAACATACAGTAACTTAAAGATAGCCACATCTTTTGGAAACAATAGAGAAACAGCGCAACTTCCTTATTTTCTATGACATCGAGATGACTGGGTGGAAAAAAAAAATAAAACTGTGCAGTGGGGAAGAATTATAAAATGTGATCATACAGGTGGAAGAAGGCCAGGCTGGAATTCCCATTTAAATTTCCTTTGCACTGAAATTAAGATTACCAAATGAACAATGGGAAATCTGCCTGATGTAGAAGGTGCCTAACTGTGTTTTTTTCTAGCTAGAAGATTTCTCCCCTGTCTGTGTAAGGGATATGCAAGCAGAGGAAATGGCACATCCACTCCAGAGTGGATGCATTCTATAATAACCTCCAGCCAGTCCCACCACCCACTTTTTTGTCTGTTCTCTTTCAGACATATTATATACAAAAACAGGCAGTTTGCACTATGAGGAAGCTAAAAAGCCCTCTTTCCAGTAATGTAATTTCCTAGCCTGAAAGGCTACAAGGTAAGAACCTTAGAGAACAATTTCAGATAATCATCAAGACTTTCTAAATTTTATTCCTCCCTGTGGCAATTTTTTTATAGCTGGACTGAAGCTGATGTAACCACCTGAATAAAAATTAGTAAATGACACAGTCTGTGGGATTTGGGGGTGTGGGGGGTGGGTTGCAGATGTCTACCTTTCCTTTTGTTGGGGGAAGGACAATTAAGCATACCAAATGTTGCGGTTAAACACTCTCCTCCACTTACAGTTGTCTGAGACATTACATTTGCCAACTTGCCCACTGCAGTGATGCTGCAAGTAGTGCCCCTGTCCTTCAAATTGGACGAAGCACTAATGGTTAGTTTAGAATGTACAGCTGTTCAATGCAGACCATCAGATAAACACATGCAGGAAATTATATACTATTAACAAATTGCATAGGAGAGCGATGCTGCTGTGGTGGGTGTTTGACAAAATGGATGTAAGTGCATTAAACAGACAAATATAACATCCTTTTAATAATAGGTGCCTTTGTAAGAAAGGGTTTCTGAACAACAACCCACTGCCATGCACATTAATCTTCCAGAACATGACCATTTTCCTCTGCCAGGGCACTGACATGAGGCAGCTCAGCTGCCAGTTCTTACCCTTCCCCGAGCATAATATGCCATCCGCTGACTCGCAGAGACTCCTGCTCTCCTCCTCCGTCATGTTGCACTTCCTTGAATGTTGGCACATCTTTCCAAACCACCCGTCCTGGCAAATGCATCGGCCACATGAGCAGATACCATGGCCTGTAATGACAACAAGGTTTCTTATGAGCAAAACAAAGCAGAAAGCAGTGGCTGCGGTCGCAACTGAGAGCATCTCCAGACCTCTGCAGTGTGAAGTGCACACCATGGGATAGACAGACAAATAGATGGACAGCACAGTGTCCAGGCAGGGTTGCCTTCTTCAGTTCTCTCATTCTTGTGTTAAACAGGGTACCCTAGTGATGTGCAGAAAAGTGTAGGTATGGCTCCCCTCATTTGAAAAGCTCAGCATCAACTCAACTCTATGGGATGTGCCCTAATCCACAGTGCATTGAGGACAGACACAACACTTTCCTTCCCAAGTCTTTAATCCTGCAGCCTCGTGCTGAAGTCTCACCTACATATCCCATACTGTCGCCTGAAGAAGCAGACCCCGGCACAGGGCAGGGAGCAGCACAGTACACAGCTGAACAGGGAAGGGAGATAAAGGCCCATTACTGCTGGTTGTCTGCTGCAGTGCATGGAGCAGCTGACGTGCAAAAACTGTACTTAGCATACTCTGCAATTACTGCAGACTAATTCATAGAGTAAAGGATGAAGATAATTCCTCCAGGGTCTCATGCAACTGATAAACTAGTTGTACATAAAACCAACTGGCAACCTGCAAAGAGTTCCTCTCCTGACTGTAACAACACCCTGTTTCTGTTCTACATCTCTTCTCCAGACAAAGCCATCCCAGCTCAGCGGTTTAACTGGTTTGGCACTTTCATTCCTGTTACTGTAGTGAAATGCTCCGGGAGGAGCAGGAAGAAGGAAGAGACCAAAGAATTCTCCAGAGCAAACGCTTGTATGAGTCCAAGGCAGGACTTCTCAGAAGAGTGGTCAGGGTACCATGGAGGGTTCTCTCCACAGGGACACAGACTTGTCAGTTCTGAGATCAAGACAAGAAGCCTGAATGAGAGGGAAGGTGGACAGGCAAAGGAAGAATAAAGTAGCAAGGACATAGCTATCAAAAGGTAATTAATAATAAGAGAGGGAAATGGGGAGAAATGAAAGAAAGAGGAATGAGAAAAAACAAAATGGAGGAAAAGTAGAAAAGAATACACTCCGAAATGTTAGAGAAAGAAGGACGGATAATGACAAGTGAGGGTAAGGTCAAGGAAACCATAAAACAGTGGTCAAAGACAGAGTTTAGATGCTATAATCAATGTTTAAGAAAAAAGGGTGCAAAAAAGAGAGGCGAAATAAAATTTTTGATAATTATTTGTCCAAAGACTAATAAAAAAGGAAAATATGTTGAACAGAAAACTGATGGGCAAATCTGGCCTGGAAGAAGGGAAAAGTACCAACAAATGCAGACAAGAATACAGAAATGTTAAGGAGAAGAATAATAGATGTTTCCCAGTCAGAATTTCACTTTTCAACCTTGAATAACATTTCCACAGCAGAGAAGATCATTCCTTAGCTAATTAGTTGACTGGGCTTAAAAGAAGCAAATTATACATACCAGTGACTTTTGTCCTATCTTACCTGCTACGTAGAGCCAGAGAGTGGAAGAGAATGAGATAATATGGGAGGATGGACTGGGATGAAGGGAACAAGCAGTAGGAGTATCTGGCAAAGCACTGAGCTGTAGGATGCAGAAAAGCAAAGCAGCAATTTTACTGTTCTAATTTGTGGACTTCTTATGATGCAACAGTGCAGCTTGACATTGGAAACTGGGAGGCAGCACTGACAGAAGACGAAAGGAGAAACAAAACTTGTAGAATGCTATAAGTGGAATTCCTTGTTTTACTGATGGCCAAATACTCTACTAATAATTTAAATTAGAAAGTACTGGAAGCTCCAAAGTCTTGGAGCCATCATTTCCAGCAATCTAAATGTCCAGAATAATTTTGTACCCCAGATTGTGCATTTTTTTAAAAAAAAATATTATTACCTATACAAATTAAAATGCTCAGTAACAATGACGCAGGCTTATTATGAGAGTATTCATCCCCACTTCTGCAAGCGATATTCAGCAATTACAAATTTACATATATGCATTTGACATATATAAAATATTAAAAATTAATAACTTGCAACTACAGAGGTTTGATTCTACTTTAACTTCTGTGTTAGACTGGGAAACAATAACAGCTATACCACAAACCAAAATAAAAGAGGAAGAAAACAAGCATATATACTTTCCCATATACTCCTTCCAGGTAGGTGGAATGCATTGTTTACATTTACTTACTATAGCTAAGCTTGTGTCAGATCATTTTTATTTGCATTATCTATTTTTTATTAGTAACATATAGATTAGATTTGAGAATAGCTCAACCATTGAAAAGCAAAATATACAACTGGATATTGGTGTTGGAAAATTATTTGTGGAGATACAAATACTTGTATTCATTTTAGCAGAGAATAGTAAGCAATCTGTGCTGATTTCACTGAGAAAATAATTCTGTATAATCTTTCTTCTATAGTCATTGTGATTTATAGAATGCAGAGACTGGTCATGCCTGTAAAGCCTTTACACAAGTCAAATAAAAAGGTAATGAATAATCTATTAATATAGAGTAAACAGAGTTTACCACATAGAATTTTTACATACATCTTTCTGAGATGACCATTCCTCTCCTTTTTTATGCCATATAGATCCTCAAAATATAAATTATTTGTTTGTCTCAAGTAATCCATTGTACCCAAATAATATTGACTTGTATCTGACACCAGATTGGACAGCTGCAGTTCTTCGCATGCAAGTACTCAGCCCAATGGCTGTTAACTCCTATAATATCTATCTTCTCTTTGTGCTAGCCTGTGAAAAACTGCTTTACAATGTTTCATTACATTCTTCCTTCTTGCAAAGGTTCTTTGCATTTGTCTGAAGGCGTCCAAACAAAAGGAAAGGCCAAAACATTATAAGCAACAGCGTTCTGTTGAATGTAATATTCAAATTGCCTTCAAAGTGTCTTAGTTTCATTCCAATGAATCCCAGATTCTCAAAGTTATGTGCAAGAGCAGCAACAAAATGTGCTGCTCTTGCTTGTAGGCCCTTTTAGATCTGAATATAATTGCCTCCATAGAGGAGAATAAAATTCAAGAATATAGCAATCATAGAGCAAAGGGAAAAAGGAAAATCTCTAATCAAAGAAGTCCAGCCCAACTGAATTGGCCAACATGATAAAATATTGATTTAACTATCCAGATTAAGCAGATTCACTGGAAAGTGTTGGTCATCAATTCAGATTTAACAGAAAACACTAAATTACAAAAAAAAAAAAAAAATCACATGTTGCAATGGCTCTGACACTATAGATCTTCATTCATCACAATCTGTGTTAATGAACATTTAA
Source organism: Columba livia (assembly GCF_036013475.1). Taxonomy (NCBI): domain Eukaryota; kingdom Metazoa; phylum Chordata; class Aves; order Columbiformes; family Columbidae; genus Columba; species Columba livia. Next base: position 58,150,998 of record NC_088602.1, on the reverse strand, counting down.
ATATATTACAGAATGTTTTAAACATTAATCTCCTGTGAAGAAAAAAAACTGTGATGAAGGAGAGGCAAAGGAGAGAAAAAGATAATGTTGTGGATACTGTTTCTTTGTTTAGAATTATCAATAAATCAAATAACTGTAAGATTTAATGTGAAATATGAATGCAGCAATAAAGTAAACTGTGACCAATTACTAGTGCGGGTCCATTATAACTCAAATGAACCCAAATCAAACTGGACACCAGGATGAATTATTTCTTACCATGCCTGGAAATAAAACTGTGTGGTTGTAAGAACTTCAGTTTAGGACTACTCATGGAACTGTTGTCAGAGTTCCCAAAAAACCTACAAGATCCTTTTCTAACAAAAAAGGCACTACTACATGGAAATGTCTCTGTGATGAAAAAGGGTAAGTAATCATTGCAGAGGAGGCTGGTTCATATTTGTAGACTAATTGAATATCATCAGATGATGTTCACAAAGGGAAAACTGAGTTAAGCCCTAAACAAAATTTGGCACATCAGAAGAAGTTTCTCAAATGAATATAATAAATATATCATAAAGTCAGTATTAATCAGAAATGGTGAAACAAAATTTCAGATATAAAAATATGAATTTGAATGTCCTGTATGAAGAACTGATCTGATAGTCAAACAACATTTCTCCACAGTAAGAGAGAAGTCCCTCCAGGTCTAATGGTGGAGAGATGCTACGAGACAGGAATGAGAAGGCTGCACAGCCAAAGAAAGTAAAATGAAATAGATAGCAACCAATATAAATGAGAAACTTTGCTGTGAATAAAATGGACATAAAATGAAAGAAAAAAACCTGTAACAGGATGAAAAATAAGAAGTTTTAAAAGTGTACTAGAAATATGAAAAATCTCAGCATAATGCAGGATCTCTGAGTTAGAGCAATACAGCAAATGAAACAAATATTTCTCTCTGTATTTAAATAGAAACAGAATTTTCTTTCTTTATTACAGGACTATGATAAAGAATTTGCTATTATATTATTAACATAAGAGAATATTAAACAACATCTATCTGGGAGAAATATTCCTAAGTCAACAGGCTTCATTAGCCTTCCCCAATATGCTAAAAAATGTTAGTAAAAGTATTATTGGATCACTGATTTTTATTTTTTAATTTTTATTTTTATTGAATATGAGAATGTCATAAGACTGGGACAGTTGTGACAACTGCAGTTAGAGAAACCTAATATAAATGTGAAGCAAAACACTGATTGTCTACTATATTTTCATAATAGGTTGCTTATTATTGTCCAAATCTAATAAAAGTGGACTGTGGCTCCAATTAGAGCAAGACAACAGGCAGGGAACTCACTAAAAATTTCAAATGAAACACTGCAGTGAGAAGGGCTAATACCATCCTCATATGCATATAACAGTAGAGAAGCAAGTAGGAACAGAAATGAGTAGGAATGTTTAGAGAAATGATGAGGTGGACATTAAAGTCCTGCAGCTTCCTGTGATATCCATGTTTAAAGAGATTTTTAAAAACTTGGAAGAGTCCCAAAAAGTTACAAAGAGAGAATTCAAAGGGCAGAGAAAGGGCATGTGGAAAGAACTGGAAAGATCTCTGCTCAGTCTATTGGAAGAAAAACAACAACAAAACAACAAAGAAACAAACAAAAACAAACAAAAAACCCAAACCAAACAAACAAAACCAAACAACAACAACAAAACACACACACAAAAACAAAACGAAGAAGTATTTCAATTTCAACAGGATCTGAACTACCTCCTCTCAATGAGGGTTCTCAAACTACCGGAGAAATACAAAGCAAGAACCATGGAGAAAAGCTGATACTGCCACATTCATCTGAGAAACGAAACAGCGTTTCCAACAAGGAAGATGAATATTGGAACAAACTTTCTAGTGATGTTGGCATGGGCTGCTCATGTCTTGGAGTCTTCAGAGCAGAGCATGGTCTTGTCTGAGACAGGTTTTAGTTGCACACAGACTTTAGTACAAGGGAATCCTGAGTATAGTGTGATGACTATTTATGCCTAATATACGAAGTTCAACACATAAGCCCTTTTTGGCTTTGCAAATTAATATCTATTTATCAACTTAAATGTTGATGCATTGGCAACTGCTGCTCATTTCAACAGAAAGATTCAATTCAAATGCTTTTTACAAACCTAAGTCATATTTTATGCTGTCTGAGAAGCTAAACAAAGTAGGTTCTCTGTGCATCTAGGTGAAGCGTCAGCTTTTCATACACCTGTACAAATGTCTGGGTGACCAGGATAGAGATCTGTAGTGCATTTAAAAGAAAAAATAGGAAAGTAAAATTAGCTAAGTAAAACCAAAGTAATGTAACACAGAATATACCATACACATTAATGCCTGTACTGGCTACATTGGTCACCCTCATATTTAATTCAACACCTACTGATCCTTTTGAATTTATCTGTTGCTGCCCCTGGATGTACCTCAGAGCCAGGATGAAGTAGTTAAGTGCAAGCATACAGGCACTGAATCATTAACTCTTCACTTAGTGTTGTCAAAATAAAACCCTAAATCACAATAGCTTTGTGCCAGGTAGGCTCACTTCTCCACTAGTTAATACGGTAATTTTCACTTATTTTAGCACCAGTTTTACTCATGTTGTTTGTTTGGTTGGTTTTTTTCCCCAAGAGAACCAATTGCATTTTCCAGTAACAATTACCATAATAAAAATTCTCTATTAAAAAGTATAAAACTGTCTAGTGAATTCTGTAACAATTATTCAGTATTTCAGATTCTTCAGTCAAAAGAAGATTCTTCAACAGAAAAGACGGAAAACCTAGGAAATAAAGTAATACTTGAACAGGAAACAGAGTGAAATTATGGGTTCAATCCAGATGTCTGGTGCCATTTGGCATACCCTAAGATACCAAGGACAACCTCCTAATAGCAGCAGTTATGCAGGCAGCCCTGTGTCCTTGTGGAGTTGAGCTGGGGACAGGCAGGGTAGCCCTGGGCATCAGAAATCCTACAAAGTGCCTAAGTTTAGGCAACTGCAGTCTTTGAAATGATGTCCCATGTAGTCTCAGAAGCCATGGTAGAGTCAGGAATTGAATTCATATTTCCGAATCTTCAGACCAGGCAGTGCCAAAAGCTGTCATCAGCTGGGAGGATGGCTGGGTTTATTTTTATCTCTTAATCTGAATTTTAGATATATTAGAAAGTTCTGTAAATGTCTTATATACTTCTGTTATGTGAAGAAACATTAGTGAAAGAAATGAAGAAATCATCTGACTGCAACTGCACCATAACATTAATACTTAGCTTTACTTAATGAAGCATATAATTAATCATATTTCTCTCATTTTTATGGTTATGATCTTATTGATCCTCATAAGAACATGCTATCTGAAAATATTTGTGCTTCACTGAGCAGATGACTAGAACAAATGTCATTCATTATTTCTGCAGTATGGACCTGTAACTTTCACCAAAAATAGTTCACAGTTTATGTTATATATCTCTAACATAAAATAACATATATTTATATTTAAAGGAAAAGAAAAAAAAAAAAGTATATAAAGGCAGTACTTCTGCTGAATCAAATTACTCAGCCCAGCTGGATAGTAGTGAAAATTTTATATTAAAGGGAGATGGCAATTAGGGGAAAGTTATACCACTCTTTTAAGAGGGAGTACTTCCATCCTTGTGGTGACTGTGTGATCCTAGAATACTTCATTAATTGTAAGAATATGATGTGGAAGCTTCTGTCTCTATTGTAAAAGTATAAAACATTGGAAAACTTGGAATTGTAGCTTTAAGTGTATGTACGCCTCATAAAACACAGCTTTTCCCTTGTTCTCTGCCAATACATAGAGTCTTAAGGCTGGTGTGAATGATCTATGAATGGAAATGTGTAGGTAAGCACAAGAAGAAACACCAGAATGAGGTTAAAAATATGATCTGGATTGATAACCAACAATACATTCACAGCAGTAAAACTGAATTGTCAAATTGTCAAAATTGTCAAAACCAGAAGGTCTGCACTCTGGTGAAACAATGGTATGATGACTTGGCAGCAGAAGACCATGTGCTCAACAACAAAGGATGTCAACACAGACACAGTGCATAACACGTCATTCCTTTCCCTGTGAGCCCAAGAATGGCATTGTCCTAAGAACGTAAAAAATGAGTAAGCAGAGACAACAGGCACCAAACTTGCCTAAAACTTGCAGAGAAGAAAGTAAACAAAATTATGAATCATGAATCATAAGGATCATCCTACCTTTTGGGTCCTAAATGATTAAAAGATGTGTCTAAAAAACAGTTTGTTGTTGTCAGCCAAGATGAAGCAAAAAAACGTACTGAGAACTTGGTGGGTGGCATCTTTTGTCCATCTTCTATGTCACACACAAGTGACTCTGACCAAACTACTTAAATACAGACACTTTGATGCTTGTATGTGGGTATGAGAATGCATGTGAATGAAATTGGGAAGAGAATGTGTCTGAGTGGTGAAAATTAACTTACTTGGGAATTTTATTAAAAAGAATGTTAACTCCACCTCCCATAAAATCTCATGTAGAGTTTCGCTGCACTGGTTTCCCACAGTCAGAGGACAGGGAGGTGTGAAGGCAGATCAGAGTTAGGAGGGAAATATTAATTACCTCGGCATTTCCTCTAATAATAAATCAGCTCCTCCAGCTTCTATGAGCCTTTATATTACAACCAGTATCTCAAAGCAATGAAAACTAATGCCTTTTACCAAAAGGCATTGGTATAAGCAAAAAAGTATAGCTGCATTTACTCTTTGATGTAACAGGATATGACATGTCATAACACAACTGGATTCCCTGCAGTGTTAGGATTATATTTTGATGTGCCATGACCAAAACAAATAGATAAAAACTCATCAAATTTAATTTGCTCACTTGAAAATAAACAAATCAGACTTCTGAAAATATTCTATTATTACCAAAGAACTGGCTTAATGGGATGACCAGAGGCTTAGTTGTTTCTTAGTGTTGAGAACAGTGCAGACTTTAATTACTAAATATTAAAAGGTCTTATCAAAGTTTATTATCTAATTGGTGGCCCACTATATGAAGCACAGACTGAAATACTTGCATAAACCAAAACGGGAGCATCCCTAGAAATATGTAAGGGCTTTGCTTATGAGTTGCCTATTATGAAGTTCAACCTTGCTAGTAACTCAAGTCAAGAACTTGTGTGGAGATACAACCACTTTTTTACTATTTCTGTTGGGTTTATTTTTATTGTAGTGTTTTCAAACAACATAATCCTGCACCAGCCAGTAGCATGCAGAGGACCCAAAAGGGCTTCTGTTCTATTCCTTCAATATTGCTACTTTTCTATGACAAGAACTCACAGTTAAGAGAATAATGGTCCAGAGAACAAATCAAAATGTGTGGAGTTAAGAGCATTATGGAATCAATTTCAAATTGATCTTTCCTGTTGTCCTGAATTCTAGTTGCCTGTCTGCCCTGAATCCTGAAAGGGAACGGAACATAATGGACAACAGTCAACACAGTGATGACTGGACACAGTAGGGGAACAAATAACACTTGAAATCTCAGGACACTTCTGTGGCTAGCAGTACAGCCATAACGTCAGAGGAGAGAGAGAAATATTTCTCACCAGGATACAAGATAAGTAAATATCAAACCTGGTGTACATCGGTGACATAGCTGTGCCAAGAAAGAACTTTTGCTGGCAAACCTGGCAAATAGGTCAAGGGAGGTGATTCTACTCTGCTCCCATGAGACCCTACCTGGAGTACTGCGTCCAGTTCTAGGGTTCCCCGTAGAAGAAAGACATTGCCCTGTTGAAACGGGTCAAGAGGAGGGCTGCAAAAAATGGTCAGAGGGCTGGAACACCTCTCCTGTAAAGAAGGGCTGAGAAAGTTAGGATTGTTCAGCCTGGAGAAGAGAAGGCTCCAGGGAGACCTTATTAAAGCCTTTCAGTACTTAAAGGGGGCTTATAAGAAATATGGAAAAAGATTTTTTCCAAGTCCTGTAGTGACAGGACAAGGGGTGCTGGTTGAAAATGAAATAGGGTAGGGTTTAGATTGGACATTAGGGAGAAATTGTTTACTATAAGGGTGTTGTGACATCAGAACATGTTGCCCAGAGTAGTTGTGGAGCGCCCATCATTGAAAGTGTCCAAGGTTCAGTTGGGCGGGGCTTTGAGCAACCTGACCTAGTGAAAGATGTCTCTGCCCATGGCAGGAGGGTTGAGCTAGATGATCTTTAAAGGTCCCTTCCAATACAAGCCATTCTATGATTCTGCGATTCTATAATTCTATGAATCCATTTCTAATAGCAGAGTGCCATGAAATAGATATCGAGTCCTCCTGCAACCTCTGTCTCTGTGGGGACGTAATGTCTCTATTCCTGATACTGCAATGATGGACAGCTGAATTTATAAGGGAATGACTCACTACAATCATGCAGAAACATGGTAATAGGGTCTCACTCAGTTGTACCCTAATTTGTCATATCTTTCGCCTCATGTCTTTCCACTACTGCATAAACAGCTGGTCTGGAAAGTAAGCTATTAATCAATCTCTGCTGGTCAGAGAAGGCCAGTAACAATTCTTATTCAAATCATTTAGGCTGTCATTCACATTTCTCATTTCAGCATGCATTTAATCTGAAAATGCTGGTCTTCCTTCCTTCTGCTTTACAGGCACTAAGTGCTCACTGTCAGACCCTGCACATTCACAGAGTCCAGCTTAAAATTCTCTGAAGCCAAAGGTACTAGCAAGGGTTTATGTCTTGACAATGACTGCCTAGGTAGCAATAATGGTAGAAAAGAGGAACAAAAAGAGGAGAAGGAGCAAGGAAGGAATAAGAAGGATTGCAAACTGGCTTAAGGAGAAAAGCCAGAGAGTGGTAGTCAATGGTGCAGAGTCTAGTTGGAGGCCAGTATCTAGTGGAGTGCCTCAGGGGTCAGTACTGGGGCCAATATTATTCAATATATTCATTCACGATTTAGACGAGGGAATTGAGTGTACTATCAGCAAGTTTGCTGATGACACTAAGCTGGGAGGAGTGGCTGACACACCAGAAGGCTGTGCTGCCATCCAGCGGGACCTGGACGGGCTGGAGAGTTGGGCGGGGAATAACCTGATGAAATTTAACAAGGGAAAGTGTAGAGTCCTGCATCTGGGCAGGAACAACCCCAGGTTCCAGTATAGGTTGGGAAATTACATATTAGAGAGCAGTGTAGGGGAAAGGGACCTGGGGGTCCTGGTGGACAACAGGATGACCGTGAGCCAGCACTGTGCCCTTGTGGCCAGGAAGGCCAATGGCATCCTTGGGTATTTTACAAGGGGGGTGGTTAGTAGATAGAGAGAGGTTCTCCTTCCCCTCTACTCCATTCTGGTGAGACCCCATCTGGAGTATTGTGTCCATTTCTGGACCCTTCAGTTCAAGAAGGACAGGGAACTGCTGGAGAGAGTCCAGCATAGGGCAACAAAGATGATTAAGGGAGTGGAGCACCTCCCTTATGAAGAAAGGCTGAGGGAGCTGGGTCTCTTTAATTTGGAGAAGAGGAGACTAAGAGGGGACCTTATTAATGTCTATAAGTATATAAAAGGTGAGTGCCATGAGGATGGAGCCAGGTTCTTCTCGGTGGCAAACAATAATAGGACAAGGGGTAATGGGATCAAGCTGGAACACAAGAGGTTCCACTTAAATTTGAGAAGAAACTTCTTCTCAGTGAGGGTGACAGAGCACTGGAAAAGGCTGCCCAGGGAGGCTGTGAAGTCTCCTTCCCTGGAGACATTCAAAACCCACCTGGACATGTTCCTGTGTGACCTCATCTAGGCATTCCTGCTCTGGCAGGGGGATTGGGCTAGATGATCTTCTGAGGTCCCTTCCAATCCGAAACATACTGTGATACTGTGATAAGCAGTTCAGCAAGAGGTGTCAAGAGGTTCAGGCTGAGATGGACAAACCCAAAAGGAGAAGAGATGTGTACCACTAGTGCAAAATTAATGAGAGACGTTCTGTGATTAGGTAAGTTGCAAAATGGAAAATAAAATTTGTAGAATTTCCTAAAAAGGGAGATATGGGAAATACTATATCTCAAAGGAAACATTCAAATGTTATCAGGATAGAAAGTGGTAGCCAAGCAAAACATCTGACAGTTACTAAAGAGGAGGGTTGAAGCTATCAATAACATCACAGTCTACTGAGGATCTGAAGAGGATAACTTGTTAAATGGTGAGCAAACAGCAAGCTACAATTGATGAGGGATTCTTTGAAGAGAAACATTCCTGTACTTAGCACTTACACCTAGATAGCTGCTGTCTTAAGTTACTGGGGGTGGGGGGGTGACCTCTTGAGGCAGGTGGATCAGAAGCACAGATGGACACCAGATGATCAAAGAAAATAAGATTTCAGGATTTGCCAGCAATTAAAAAAAAAAAAGGAGAGAGACGGGAAAAGAGAGGATGTACTCCAGAGCTCCAGCAGCCAAGAGAAGGAAAAGTGGTGTAAGAAAGAGAACTGAATGATTAGTAAGACATCTATGCTTGTTAATTTTAATTTCAGTGCACTTCATATGCAAGAACTAGAGAAGTGTAAACAAGGAAACACTTGTGTGGCATAAGACCAGAAACAGAGCAAAGGAAAACCAGTTCTTAACTGTAAAAGAATGAAAGTGAATGGAATAATGCAATAAAAATAGTATAGGAGCATGCTTCAAGCAGTAAATGACAACCACATCTAGAATAATAATAATAAAAAAAAAAAATCTCAACTTATACTTAGAAATATAACAGACAGAACAAGAAACACAATATCAAGAATATGAAAAAGTAAACAGCCAATGATTTACCACCAGAATCCAAACAGATGTACTACAGAAATCCAGCAAATTTTACAGGATGGTATTAGCAGTGGCATGACTTCTGACTGGCAAGACCAAAACTCTAGAGACCAGCTTCACCCCACCAAGTTCAGAGAACTGTGAATGTGCAGAGATGTTCTAGTCTCCCTTGAGGCACTTCAGAGTTCAGCTCAGATCCTGGTGGATTTAATCATCACCTTGTGCCATGCTTCCTCCTCTCCCTTTTCTTACAAGAAAGACCAGGACAATAGGATTCTTGATTTGGCGCTTATTCTACAGGTTTGGGGAAAGAACTAGGAATAAACTCAGCTCTCTGGAAGAGCAAAAATCACAGGGTGGGGCTTTTGAAGTCCTGTTAAGAGATGCTGTGCAGTGCAATTTCAAACAGGGCACAGTCACTTGAATTGTGTTTTCCCATATAACTCCTTTTCCCTGCAGAGAATCATTCACAACTAAACTGGCAGCTGGAATGGAAGCGGAGAAGTTGAGCTTGCTTGAGACTGCAACTGATTCATAAGTTCATGAGCTGGGTTTCCTTTCCAAATTTTGAAATAAAAATAGAAAATAAACTTAAAGAATATGAGTTCTAAAGTAATCAATTATTTTCTGCCCTTCTCTTTGGACAAGGCTATTAAGATTAAAGGGTGGAAATTATTCAGGTGGAGTGTCTCTTCCACAGTAAAAAATGGGACACTGGCTCAGGTGTTGAGGTGATTATTCATTTGAGTCTGAGGTGCTCTAGCCAGCAACGAAAATTAATATTATCACTGTATCCTTCCTAATAAGAAAAAACTGACGTTTTTTTCTACAATTTTTAAAAATGTGCAATAAAATTAGCAGTATTAACATTGAAGCATTGTCATCAAATAATGTAAAATATGAATGACACAAAGGGAAGAGATATTGGTTCCCGACTACTTAATTTGTAATAAATATGGCCCAGCTTCTCAGTGCTTTTATCTGCTTTCATGTCCTTCAAACAAAATTAAATTCCAAATCTTTCTTTATCTACACATTCATATTATTGGATTACACTGAATGTTATCAACTATTACTATGGCCAGTTAGACATTTGAATTAGAATTTTCCATGTGTGCCTATATTCTGCACACAGAGACTTTGAAGAAATATTCCCTGTAGTCAGATTTTTCATGTACACAAAGATTATGAAGCAATAGGGTTTTTTTCTTACAAAGAAATAAGGAATATCATTAAATGTGTCATTGTTCATATAAACTGCTTTGTTAGTATTAAGAATCAAAGAGTAAATTTAAAAATAAAGTGAATAAAATCTAGAAAGAGAGCATTTGAGTTGAATGCTACTCACCTGTTTTTAAAATACCATATGCTGTGTATGCATTTACATATCTAAAAACTAACCTGACATACTGCTTAACACCAGCACACATGACTGAAAAATCGACAAGTGAGGTTTTCACTGTCAACATTAAAATAAAAAGTCTACATGTAAAATGACTATGATAATGTAGCTCAAGTATTTTTGATTCTTTTGTAATATATTTTTACTACTTTTTTAGAAAACAGACATACCATTGTCAGAGAACATGAAATATTCAAAAACATTGCTGGTCATTATTAACTTTAGGTAAAAAAACATTCTCAGTAAAACATCAACCAAACACCAGTGCAAAATTACTAAACCCAAAGTAAAATAACCTAATTTTTCAGGTTTTCCTTCAAATGTTTGTATTTTTCTCTAATTAACACTGGTGGAATTTGGGATATAGTCAATCACTTAGGTTTATTCTATTAGGTATATTTAATCTACTTCATTGTTACTGTTTCTGAAGCTTGAAAATAAATATTCACTAACATTCAATATTTATATAGATTATTTCTAACAAAAATCTATAATCTATTGTAACTAATCTAGAGTGACACCATGTTATAAAATGAGAGGGAACAGAAAGTTATGAACTGTCAAGATTTATATTAATTATACTACGTTAAGTGAAGGCATACCCCCACAGACATCGCCGTCTGCATTTTCACACTGTCGATCATCACATTCACAGTTTTTGCCATGGACTCTGTTGTCTCCTGGAGGGAAACAAGTGCATTGGCCACATTCACACCTCCCTGTAAGAAATAAACAATTGTTACAGTCATGATTTCAGTAAAGCAAAATAAAGGAAATTAAATAATCACACTTATTCTACGCCCTAACCTCTAAAGACAAACTACAAGTCACTCTGTATGAATTAAAGTATGCACAAAAACACTATTAAAACAAATCAAACCAAAACAAAACTATCCCTCTTCCATGAACACCAGAAGCAAAGTATACTTCTGTTGTGTCTTGGTGGAAACAAGAACAATAAGCAAATATTGGCATTGTATGTTTTTTTATCTCAACTTTGCACATGTTTAACCACATAATCGACCTCTCCAATTGATCTAAAATATTTAGCACATACCTCAGAAACTCCAAAATTAATGTGAATAGAATTAAACAGTCTCTGCACAGGACTACCTAAGATGCCCTCTATTCATGTACAAACATTATTCTTCAAACACCCTGTCAGGCATTTGGAAAGCAAAAATCCCCATAATTTTTCTAGTCTAGACCTGAGGAAACAGAATTTGAAAGCACAACCTCTCTCAGAGTCTTGACTTTCACCAACCCTTTAACAGGAGAACTCCCCAGAGCTTAACGGGGGAATACACTCAGCCGAATTCCCATAGATCTTCCACTCCAAAACCCTCAGAGCAGTGAGCATTAAAGGGTCATATGTGAAAAAAAATAAGATCAAGGACAGCTTTACATTGTACATATGAGACAGACTCAGTTTGGGGTAACCTTGGTTTTCCTGTTTCCTAACTTCTGAGTGTTTGACTCCATATTTTTTTAAATTGTTTTAATGCAATGCTGCTGTGAGAATGCTCTAAGACTGACACAAACTGTGGATCAAAATGATTAATTTGATAGTCTTGAGAAAATATACTGTGTGTAAAAAATGGCCACCAGAGACATGGATTAGGATGCAGAAAAGCCTGTTCCTCTCAATCTAAATGGGCCACAGCAGCAGTGAGACCCAACCTGGTCCTGGACACTGTTCTGCTGACCGTAGAACCCAAATTTGCAGTTAGAGCAACTATAGCTACAAAGAAAAGGAAATCCTCCAAGTGCAGCCTTTCAGTTCAAACAGTTCAGCACGCACAATAATTTTTCAGCATTTACTGAAAGTTTTTGCAGAATGGGAAAGGACTGTTAAGGAGAACCTTAGTGGGGCTTTTCTAACTGTAGGTTTTGTGACAATAAAACCTTTTAGACCAACATACTGCCAGATCATTGTTAATCTATCTTTCAACTTCTAACCTGAATTTGTTGCATTTGTTTTTTTTAAAAAAAAAAAAACAGTCTAATTAAGTTGCAATAGGCAAGGATCTTATTACTTGTGGAAAAATTCCCAGCTCATTTTACAGCTGCCATAGTCTTCATCTTCCCAGCCATCAATGTACACTGTGGTTTCAAGCTGACATTCTGTGTGCCAGTATTCAATCTAGGAGGACATTTTATTATCAACTTAAAGTGAAAGAATCACAAAAAAAGATATGCTGAGAGAATTAACAGCAAATACTTCATTATTTTAAAACAATTTTGCATTGGCAGTTATAGGAGGATATTCATTCCAGGAAAGAAACTTATACAAAGTACATCTATCACATCACAAACTACGGTTTTATGTGGTAATCCTGTCAATATTTAAGATATTATTATTAGAGAATGATTGATGTTACTTGCCTGCATTTTCTAAGCTATAATTATTTGCCAAGGACAGTTACAGTAGAAATTGGAACAAAATCATTTCTTAGTACTTAAATATACAGAGACCTTTCATGAGTCCAAGTTGTCACTATTTGTGCCTCTCACAGTCTCTTTCTATGCATCTACCTCAGACAACCTTGCTACTTTTACAAAAATGTCACATAGTGTTGCAAAGCACTGTCACTTGTAGATAGACAGGTACCTCATGAACAGGACCCACCTGTTGTGAAGACTCTATATAATAAATGAAAGAAAAATCTTTAACGGTGGTATTCTGGCCAGCTAATGCTATAATAAGGAGGATGCCTGAAGGACAATAAAATCAGTTTAAGCAAGTTACTTGGAAGAAACGAGTCAGCAGAGATGGAAAATCCTCCAGAGGGACAGGCAAAGGAAGGTTCTGTAATGAGGCTCCTGCATGTTCTGTAATTAAGCATTATCTTCTGTAAGGCTTAATTTAATAAGTCTGAATGACCAGAGAGCCCAGGGGCTGGGCACTTGCACTGGAATGGGAGCAGGTTCCCACCGGTCCCTGCTGCAATTATTATTTATTCATTTTAGTTAATGTGCAACAGTTTGACTGGCAAAACAACTGAGGAAAACCCATCCCTTGGCAGACAGGGCACATTTTTGTCATATGAGAGATACAAGCTCAGGTTTTCTTCTCAGAATCAAGCACAAAGGGGATTTAGGCCCTACTGTTCTCAGTCTTCTCGTCTTAGCTAGTGAATAAAACAACAACACATACATTCAAAAAGCCCAAATCCCCTGTTTATACCTCTGCCTCGTATTTTATTTTGGCTGGTTCCCACCTCAGATCAGGGTATGATTTAGATCATTTAACTGCAGACTTCAGAAGAACTGGAAGTGCATTGAAAATGGAGAGAACACTCAGTAAGCATGAATTCTCTGTGCTATTTCTTTACTTTTCAATATTCAAAGATATATTTCTAGAAGTTTAGTACACTGCTGCTGAAACTGATACTCAAATTATTAGTTCATTAGTTGTTTTACAAATGTGACAAAATCAGCACTAGAAACATGAAAAGTGAATTTAGTGGTGGCACTAAATAATTGCAACTTTGTACTGGTTTAAAGAGCATATTTTACCTCCAAAAGCACTGAGATTTTGGTTACATTATGTAAACTGGGCTCACTCTATGGAGGTAATTTAACACAGAATTAAAGTCCTTTTTGCTTTTGAATAGCTAACTGCATAAGGTATAGCAAATGTAAACGTCAAAGTCTCATTTTATCACCATAGAGATAAACACAAAATTAACAACGTTCTGTAAACCGGGATATATGCAGGGTGAGCTTGCTTCGGCCATTCTCCTACTTTGTCAGATGCATCTGCTACTGAAGTAACAGAAGCCACAACTTATTCTGTGACCTTCTACTGTTAGTTATTGTGATAAAAGACTTACTATACAAATTCAGTCATTCAAAAGTAATTTGAAGTTCACATTATACTGAAAAGGGATCAGCACTTTACTAAACATACCCTTTCTTTGTCTAGAATAATAGGTTTACCATAGCAACCTGATTATAGAGGGAAAGCTGCTGCCAAACACATCCTAAATTCTCTTTAAATTCCAGGGCATAGAGAAACAATTAAACACAGAAGAACTATAATATTTTCTACCTTCTCAACCATCTGTGCAAGAGGTACACTTCATGAGTAAAAAGAAACAAGTTCACCTCAGACATTTTATAGCAAGTGGCTTTCTCTCCTCGCCGCTAAACAGGGACAGTAAATTTCATCGTCTGATGACTTCAGATGAAGGAAGCTTTATGATGCACGTTCTATTAGCTATTAGCATTGAAAAGCTTAACCTACTTATTATAATGCAAAATCCCCAAAATAAAATAATTATACAAGACATTTATTTGTCTGCAGTCTTAATATTTCCTTGCACTGTTTCTTCCCATTGATATCAATAGGAGTATTAGCTTACTATTGATAAGTGTTACTTGAAGACTGAAAAAAGAGAACATTTTTTTTGTTTTTAAAGGGAATTGAAGTGTCACATCTAATTAAAACATATAAGTTTGTTAGATAACTAATTCTAGAATTCTAAAAATCCATGCCTTAAGCATTCAGCTTTTGATTTTACTCACCTTTTACTATAGCATTTTTTCTTTCCGCTTGTCCAACATTTATGAAAGCCTAACTAAAGTAAACAGTGCCTAGACTTACATTAAACCTATTCCCATGCAAATTGCTGTGACCATTAGCTGCATGCATTCAAACCAATTTCCAGCTGCCTATACAGACTGTCTGAAAGTCTCTTTATACAGGTAATTTTTTAAAACACTGTGCTAGAAGTATATAATTTGCATAATAAAACATTTTTACCTTGTTATTGCTGGCAAAAATATCAGAAAGAAATAGCAATAGCTTTCGATGTAAAAATAAACACTGAATATAATAAAATGTACTTAATTGTGTTTTCCTGTCTATAACTCTACAACATAAGGGATTTTTCTGTGCATGGTGCTGAATTTTTATCTTCCAAGTGAAAGCAAACAATTGTTTTGTTGTGGGTTTCTTTGTTGTTTTGTTTGTTTGTTTTTTAATCTGTAAGGAATATTGTGCGAAATTGCACTGAGATTATGGTAAAAGCAAACCAAGTTCATGAGTACCTGGGAGAGATGATGTTTCAGGCTAGTGATAAATAGAAGGAAATCTGCCTTTAGGAAGGACTTTTTCTGCCCCGGGTTTAACATGTGAAAGCATTACCTATCAGAATTGGCAGTTTCTTTGTTATCAAGCAATCATCTCAGGCAACCTGAGCACATTCAGCAAAGCTTCTGTGTCTTTCTGCCAGCAGAACCCATTTCATGCTGGATGGGAAAGATGATCTAAAATAACTTTCAGAAATGGCAAATTACAGAAGCAGGATGGGAAGACTTGTACAGAAGATCACAAAGTTTCAAGTGACATAGTAGGTGGGGTGAAGCAGCTGTGACTTAAAGAAGTAATAAATAGGATGCAGCAGCTTCAGGTAAAGAAAAGGAAAATTCACTGACTGAGTAGTAGAGGGAAAAAGTAACAGTTAAAGGGAATAAACAGTACCACAAAATGGGCAACCAAAGTGCAGCGCTTGCCAAAAATAGGATGGACAATCTCACCATGCCTTGCTCAGTCTGAGGCATTCAGAGCAGTGTAATCCAGCTGAGCTTGATCAATGTGGAGAAATTTATAAACACAAACAGAAAACAGATATTGACTCCTCAGTGGGCACACACGGTTTATTTTGTGTGTCTTCTTATCCAAATGGCTCGGAATGGCTTCCCACAGCTAGAATGGATATTCATAAATAAAAATATTTTTTTCATATAAAAATACTGTGCTGGCTAAACAAAAAATAACTCTGTCTTATATGTGGAGGAATCTTTGGCTTTTAAAATGCTGGTAAATCTTGGATCTGGTTGGTTGGATGGTTTACAAGGTGCTGGAAAAAGAGAAGAACCTTTGCAAGTATTTTAGCATGTGCAAAAATATCCTTAGAACCTCTTTACACACCTGAATATCTGGCTGATCTCACAGAAACCATGCAAATCTGAGGATTAGTTTACAAGGATTTGGGGCAATCATGAGCAATGTTCTAGTTGTAATATATAAATAATGTCATCTGCATCCTCTAGTTATATTGAGAAAAAAAGTTTTTCTCTTCTAAAAAAGCTATATGAACTTGTGACAGTACAGTTCTGTTTGTCTCCAGTGCTCCAATGTTTCTGAAGATTTGTGACATAACAGCTGGTTGGGCTAGCATAATGCCAGTGCTAAATCTTCAGCAAAAGCAGTTCAACACCACATGAAAAAAATCAGTTCTCCTGCTGGACTTCAACACTCTTTTCTGCACTGAAGTGATATTTTACCATCTCAGAGAAATGTAGAACACTAGAGCCCTTAAATGTGTTTTTTCCTCTGTACAGGGCACTTTGCTGTAGCTGCAGAGTGAGGAAAGAGCATGATGCTGCTCATCGCAACACACTGACCTCTATCGCAGGTACCAACGTTGGTCCATTCCTGGTGAGCAGTAGAGCGGTAGGAGCAGAGGCTGCATGAGATGCATCAGCAGTGTGTTGTCCTGGCTCTGCTGTGCTCTGCGCCTCATGAGGCTTTGCAGGAAAGACAGAAAGCCACCAGCCCAGGAGAGGACATCTTGTACACAACCTCCTCACATTTGAAACATTAGATGGGCATATTGATGATG
The DNA here is from genome assembly GCF_036013475.1 of Columba livia. Classification (NCBI taxonomy): domain Eukaryota; kingdom Metazoa; phylum Chordata; class Aves; order Columbiformes; family Columbidae; genus Columba; species Columba livia. The sequence goes on along the minus strand of NC_088602.1, from coordinate 58,134,137 downwards.
TTGTGGTTTAACTGAAGCTACAAGAACCATGAACTACTTATTTTCTTAGTATGTGCAGGATCGCTCTATTGTTTTTGTGGAAATCTTCTGGTGAAAATCAGGTTTTCCTCACAAGATTCAAGCAACAAGGAATTTTTTTTCTTCAGTACACCATGAAAAATAAAATTGTGCATTTATCCCCTCATACAAAAGAAAAAGTATGCTGCAACCACTACAAGGAGAACTACTTGTTTGGATTGGGTTGGGAACTAACTTTCTGTCTCTAAATCAATACAGAGAAAACAAACATGCCTTAAGTCTATTCATAAAAAGAGATTATTTGAAGCATGACTGACCCAAGACCTAAAATAAAAATATAAAAGCTCCAGAGAAGAGCATAGCTGAATCACACAGACATAAAATGAAATTAAAATTGCTTTAATAAGTCTAAAGTAACTTCCAAACTTGAGATTTTTGAACCCCTTTTTTTTTTTCAATAATTTTGTACACCGAACTGACCTTTCAGCAGCAAGCTCTGAGATTTTTGTTTAAATAGCAACAACAGTAGCTAAAGCACATAATTGAGTTACATATCTGTATTTTCCTTAGTCTTACTAGGTACTTCTCAACAGCAATAACTGCATCATCTCTATAAACAGGCTTGAAATAACTGTAATCAATTAACTATCATCATAGAACTACAAATATTACACACATAGAAGATTTGTATCTATAGCTGTTGACTTTTTCTTCCAGGTTGCATTATCTCAGCTTAGGTCCACATGTGGCTTCGAAGACCAGGATACTTTCACTAATTGCTTATGTTGCCACACCTGTTTTTATTTTCATTTCCATATTGTGTTTGAAAAACCTACTCCAAATCCGTGTGAAGTACTCAGTGACACTGGGCCATCCCTTGCTACACGGAACATCACAGCCACATGTGAAAGGGCTGGGAACAGGTTGAAAGGCTTTACAAGGTGAGTACCTGGTGGAAACTTAAGGGCAGATGCTAGGAGGAGGTAGAGAACAAGTGGTGTCAGTCTCTTCTCCCAAGTAGCAAGTGATAGGAAGAGAGGAAAAGGCCTCAGGTTGCCCCAGGTAAGGTTCAAATTGGATATCAGTAAAAAATTATTCGTAGAAAGGCTTATGAAGCATTGGAACAGGCTGCCCAGGGCAGTGGTGGAGTCACCATCACTGGAAAGGTTGAACATACAGGGAGATGAGGTTCTCAGGGACATGGGTTAGTGCCAGGGTTGGTTTAATGGTTGGACTCGGTGATCTTGAGGGGCTCTTCCAACCAAGATGACAATGTGATTCTGTGCTACACAAGGAGTGTCACAGTGGCTCTGGGGACTTTGCTGTGTACAGCTTCTCTTACCCTGTTCCTTCAGGAAAAGATAAAGTCCCATGTCTGCTCATCACCTACACTCAGTGTCTTGCAATGGCTGGTGGTATAAAAGTTTGGCCTAAGAAAAACATCAGAAATTCACAAAATAAGAAATTCTTTCGTTAAAGCTGCCTGAGATTTTCCATCGTATATTTTATGAAGTTGCTCACTAGTACAAAGCACCAAGCTGTCCCTGATATAATAATTTGTGTAGGTTTTTTCTCAGGCAGGAAATGTATGTTTCTTTTAATCCTTTTTAAAATGGAAATGCTTTGTCATATGAAAGACTATTAAAAAGGTCTGACAAATTAGTTTTTCCTTAAGGAAGAAAAAACAAACAAACAAACAACAACAAAAACAAACACACAAAATAACCCTACAATAAAAACCCTGGAGAAATAATCTGTAAGTATGTTATTCCAAACAACAGAACTTTCACCACAGCACAAGCAACTGAATATCCAGGATTGTAAAAGCAAGCGTTACGCAACAGTAATTGCAAATGGCTCAGACTTGCCCCCCGCTTTAGTACACATGGCATGTATGACTGGAAGCCTAATTGCACAGTTGGCATATGGCATCTGAAGTAAATGCTCTTCCTTTGTGACAACCTAATAGCAAAATACTTCTTTAGATAAATCTACTCAACAGCACCACTTTACAGATTTAGCATCAGATAGTCTTTTACAGCTCTTGCAGATCAGAGCTACTGATTTGTATCTTCTTTTCTAGGTTGCTTTTCATTTTTTTTTTTTTTTTTATTTTTTTTCCTCCTCCCTCTCTTTAAACATTTGGGTAAGAAGCATTACTGTGCTACTTGTTGGCTTTTCAGATTGTTAACTTGTTGACATCTGCTATCATCACCAAGCCGGCATGTCTCCTCCATCTGCCTCCTCTCAGCAGCAGTGCTTTGAGGATGCGCTCCTTGAAGGCTGCTATTGTGTTCTGCACAGCCAAGAGGGAATTTCTAGAGGAGCTCCAGAAGAGGAGTCATCGAGAACACCCCTGCCTACTTTGCAAGAGCCAGATTTTAACCATATGCCTCACTTTTCCTGGTGATATCTTCCTCAGGTCCCCCCTTGGGGGCACACCCTTGACAATTCACTCACTATATTAAGGGGACAAGTAGGACTATGAAGGCAATTACTTCTGCGTTCGAAAGAAATGTGATAGTCAATGTCACCATACAGAGGAGAGATGTGTGAAGAAGACATAAAAGAAGGTGGCAAAATACTTTCTAAAGAAATGTGTTGTTAAGGCAGAAAACAGTAGAAATGGAAGAGGGGGAGGAGAAAGAATCTGTTGAGGAAAAAAAGACAAAGTAGACACCATGGCAAATGTCACTCTGAAGATGTAAAAATCCTAGTATTCAGCAAGCCATCATCTGCTTTCTTTTACTACCCTTCCTCCCCTCCCCTCTTCTCTCACCCCAATAAAAATAGTTCCTCTTTTTTCCCTCAGCTTCTTTCTTTTCTGCTTTTCTCTCTACTTTTTTTTTTCTTTTTCATATTTCAACTTTGACCATCGGGCCCTCCCCTCCTTTAAAATGTTTCACTGTGGGGTACAGAACATTTTGTACTTCTGCAAATCATCTTATCTTTCAGATCACTCCATGCTTTTAGATCACCCTCTAGCTTCCACAGAGCTCCATCTTTTCATCTCTTTTTCTTTCTTTCCCTCCAAAATTATTTCAATAACTCAAACTATCAAGAAAAACTGCTGTAAAGAGATGACAATAAATTAAGCAAAGGATACATGGCATTCTACTAAAACTAACATCTTCGCCACAGAATATGAAACATTAAGTATTGTGTTTGATTTAAAGGACCTGCCTTGAGAATGATTTTCCTTCACCTTGACAGCTATCAGGAAAAATAAGTCTCGTTTCCCTTTCAGTCTGTCCAGCAGAAGCTCCTATAAAACATTTGATAGCAAAACCCAAACACAATAAAGAAGCAAAATCCAACAACGAAAAATACAGGAAACATAAGGACATTGTTCAAGAAGCTGTGATGGCTTTTGAGCCATTTAAAGCTTTATACATTTGACTGCCTTATCATCCAGAGGATTGACTGCTTACCCTTTTTTACATGATCTGCCATGTAATGAGTCATAGCACTAATTCCACAGAGATATTTAATTTGCAGATTAATTTAGTAGAAAATGTCAACTGCTTTGTGGAAGTTTAATCACCAAAATGTTAACCTTGTTCACTTCCTGCTGATGCCTGTTGTTTATTAGGTAGTAAATTTCAAGATATTTTAGGGTTGCAATACAAGCCTATCTATTGCAACATTTAAACTCCTAGACACTCTGCTCGTTGAAGCTTTAGCCAAGATTAAAGAGCTTTATAATGGAAAAACAACAATATGAAAAGGTTCAACTGCATAGCAACCATCAATATTATTTGCAGATAACAGACTGCAAAATTCAGAAACCATGGCAACAAATGACATCACACTGTGTCTACCTTATTGATTAGCTTTCACCTCAAGACTTTTACCAGAAATGAAAGACATTACCTAGCAACTGCATCATCTGCTGAGTTGTTGTAAGTTAAAATGCTCTTACCATACACTTGTAAACAAATTTTTCCTTTATGTTGCCAACTGTCCAGATTGTGCACAAGCCTCTCGATACAAGGTTCTCTATTTAATCTGTTGTAAAGACACTGCCTTATGGCTCCTAAATCTTTGCCCCGAATGTAGTTGCATCTGTGAAATAATGCTTCTTCTCAGCAACCAAAAATGCAGGCTCTGAGGATTAGTATGTAATGTGTAATGAGGAAATTAAAGGCATGATTGTATCAGCTTTTTAAATGCAAACATTATCTTTAGAAAACAACAGTCCTTTATTTTCCCACTTTCTGATTTCAAGTATTAGTAGCAAACTCTTCGTTGCAGGTAACTCTGAATTTACAGATTTCAGGAAAATATTAATAATAAGCAATAATAAAACAGCAACCCAAGAGTTATCAAAGGAGACATATCACCCTAAATGTGTACTTGTTTTAACTTCCTGAAAGTAATACCCTCTTTGCTCCTCTGGCTTGATAGGACCCTATGAGCAGGCAAGGTTGCTGTCTGTTAAGACTGAGTTAGACAAAACAGGTATAATTATGAGCTTCACTTATTTATACTCAGCCTCTTGTTCAGAAGACCTAAATAAAACCCAGCAATTAAAGAAGGTTAGCAGTTTTCAAGCTAGTCAAAACACACGCAACAAGTAATTAAAGCCTACCAGCGTGGCCACACTATTCCTGCAATGTCTGCCACAGAAAAGATGGATTTCTGATCAGTCTCCAAATCTTCCCGACACATACAACCGTACTCTGAAACACTAAAATTAAGTGATTTTATTTTAATTAGTTAACTCAAGCAACTGCTATGAAAAGCCTAAGACTGAAACAATTGCTATGAAAAGCCTAAGACTGAAACAATTGCCTCTGCATTAATATTGATGCTAGTTGTGAGAGCAAGAAATCATGTTTGTAGTGTGCATTAGGCCCAAAATTTCTAGAAGGATCACTGATAAATGAGACATATGCTCCTGCCAAGATTTCTGCTTTGACTTGAACTGACCTACATTTTGCCACTCAGTCATAAGCAACACATATAATTGTGTGCTTAAGTTGGAGCTGCAAAACACTACAGCTTAACCATGCAGCCACCCCTTCTCTACCACCTGCTTTCAGTCCTGATCCACATCACCATCAGCTACCCCATGTCTGATCTCAGTGGCACAGCCCACTGAAAACACTGACAGCTGGGAAACACGACTGGAGGAGCCTCAGCCCTTGGTTGGTGTCACCCACTGGACAGGAGAAGAAGAAATTCCAGTGATGAGCAAAAGAGATGCCTGAAAGTGAATGGAAACTAAGGACCAAGAAAGCACTTTTCAAAACAGTCCAGGGACTGTTATACTACTGCTCAACAAGAACTTCTGGAGTGCCAGTGAAGGTTTATAAAATTCATAATTCTTCCTATAATTCCTCTTCAAAAGAGGGAGGGAGAGAGAACAGAAAGTTCAATGTTTCTCAGAAAGCATTAAAGTTCTCCAGCAGATGGAGAATTCAAAACACATGACCAGTCCCTGGAAAATTTCAGTCAATATGATTTTGAGGAAAGAGGGTCACATTAAATGTCAGTAATATGCTTGATATTAAATACTGTGTCTCTTTTGTTCTAAGGATTTGGCTAATCTTTTTTGTCTTTAAAATTTTATCCACTCTGATATATGGCAAAATTTAAGATGAAAATAAGAATTAACAAAATGTCATTTTTTTTTTATAGCATCAGAAATATTCTGAAGTCAAATGAAGCAAAAATAGAAAAGCTAAGGTCTATTATATAAATCACAGAGTAAGAGGATCTTTTACAACTGATTAAAAATGTTAAGACTGTAAAGCCTGATAAGTGCTGTGGGGAATGCTATGCTAAATTGAAAACCTCTATCCTTTTCTGCTTTGGAAATAAGTATAGGTATTACACAAAGTACTGCTTTGTCAATGTCCTCAGTCATCATGTAAGAATACAAAGACAATCCAAACAGTGCTTTCTACAGACCAACTGTTTTATTAAATATTTAAAAATTCATCAGAAGCAAGATTGCTGTCTGAAAAAAGAGAGTCCTTTCAAGGAAAAAGCAATATTCACTGCAATGGTTCCTAGCAAAAAACATCTCCAAGAGGAGAAATCTGGACCTAGCCAGTGGACTGAGTGGTTTTACCTTCCAGAGAGGAGAAAGAATATATCAAAGCCATCAGCTGTACCATTTTGTGTGCCTGTTCTCCTCCAAAATACTTTGTCTAAGCAGGTTCACTAAACTGTAAACTAAAGCTGCTTATTCACCACCAATGAATATATGGAGAACATAGTAGTCAGTATTACAGAAATCTGAAGGCAGATGCAACTCCCTGCCCACTCCAGCTATTTAGGAGCAGTTCTTTGCAGCTTCTGAGCAAGGTTACTCCAGTGGAAACAAAGAACTCAGCCCTTCAGATAAACCAGGCTTGTGAAAGAAGTCCTACAAAAGTAAATTTAGGTACTTTGTTAGCCTTAACAAAAGCTCATTGATAAAATAGCCAGTGACAAAGTCAACAAAGCAGAAACACAGTAGAGATTTCACATTAATTTAAAGGTGGAAGAGGTTGCTGGGAGTATTTTCTTTCTTTTTTTTTGTGCATTTGTATTTACGGGCAGCAGTAGGAAAAGTTATCTAAGTGGTTGCCAAGGCAGCAGAAGATGGGACATGGAGAGAAGACCATTACTATGACTAGTAACACTTTAGTAAGCATGCTCTGGAATATGTATGTGTAAAAAATATAATCTAATAGATTTCACTAAAGAAAAGATTCCAAGACTAAAGCTATAGCTGAAGATGAAGGAAAAATTTAGATGAGGAATGAAAAGGTATGAGACGAGAGGGAAGGCTGGATATACTGAAACTTGCAAATCTGACAAGCAAGAAAATTTTGACAGCAGATTCCTGGATGTGAAGAACGGGAAACATCTTGCCATGAAGTTAGGATACGAAAGGAAAACAAGTAACAGAGAAGAATCAGGCTTGAAGGATAAGTCTGGAGTACTCCAAAGACCCTGAAAAGTTAAGAAAAGAAGATGTGAAATGGAAGGAGAAAAAAAAGTGAAGACGCCTACAAATCACAGAATCATTTAGGTTGGAAAAGACCCCCAAGATCATCAAGTCTAACCATTAACCTAACACTACTAAGTCCACCACTAAACCTTGTCCCTAGGTGCCACGTCCACACATCTTTGAAACACCTCCAGGGATGGTGACTCAACCACTTCCCTGGGCAGCCTGTTGCAGTGCTTAAGAACCCTTTCAGTGAAGACATTTTTCCTAATATCCAATCTAAACCTCCCCTGGTGCAACCTGAGGCCATTTCCTCTCATCCTATTCCTTGTTACTTGAGAGAAGAGACAAACACCCACCTCGCAACAATCTCCTTTCAGGTTTTTGAAAAGAGTGATAAGGTCTCCCCTTATTGCTGAGGAACAGACAAAGGAGGCAAGTAAGTATCAGAGCTCACAGAAGAATAAGTGGATGACAGTGAGAAAACAGAAGGTGAGGTGATCTGCCAAAAGAAAGAACAAAGGAAGAAGAACAAGTTCTCCAATATACAAGGGTAGGAAAAAGCAGTAAAGATGAGTAGTTCTGAGGAAGATGCTCCCGCAAGTGGAAACCCAGGTGTCCTCAGGAAAACTTTTCCAATTTGCAGAAAAGAAGTGTAATTAAAAGAGAAATAAAGCCAACAGCTAGCTCAAGCGCTCATGTGGAGAGAGAGAAGATATGTCATCTCTCTAGAAGCAGGATAATATAGCTTTCTGTCCAAACTCAAAATAACTTTAACTATGGAAAGCACCAACACATTTTCCATAATAATAAATAATCAAATCCCATTTCCATAGGAAGACTGCTCTGATTAATCAAGATATTCGCCTTGCTGGACTATGAAGTGATGTATCATTTTAAAGACTGCTGAGTCTACACAAAGCAGCACTGTTTCCTGAAGCACCATGGTTCAAAACTTTGCCAACTGATTTTTATTGTCCAAGAATAATGTTTTCTGTCACTCCTATGGCCACCTTTACTCTTACAGAGTAGCACCAAACCACCCCTGAACCACCATGGATCCTAAGAATTGAATGGTGACTCTCACACATGGGAAGCATGGTGGCATAGTTAGAGAGCATGTGCCAGCCCGAGGAAAAGCAGTGTTCCCACTTGGCTGTTCAGTCAGGCTAGATCTTTCAGTAAAAACAACCATTCCTATATACTTGTTATAATTAGAGAGGGCATCAGCGATCACAGTGCATGGTTGCACCTTCCAAGTTTCACTGTGGATCTAAATTCAGGCAAATCATTAGCAAACCACCTCCTTGTCTACAAGAATGAAGCAGAACTACAGCACCCCAGAACAGAGCACCAGCAACCAGTGTATTAAAAGCAGTCAGTGTGCAAAGTGCTGTTATGAAAAAAAAAACAACAAACCACACCCCACAACCTATGCTGTGCAAGAATGGGAAATTTGCAAAGAGCATCTCCAGGAGATGAAAGACAACCTGCTGGAAACTGCCCCTTAGAGCTGCAAGATACAGTTTAGCAACTGACAGGAGATCTTGTGATGTTGTGAAAGTCAGGCCCTCTGGGCCTCGGCTCCTGTTGCACTCAAAGGAGCCAAGAGCTTGCAGCTCTTGCTTTCCATGAGAGGTGACAGCTCACAGGAGCTTGATGGTTATAAGTCCATCAGCTCTGCTGCTCGTGGAGGTGTTGGAGAAGGCACTCGTGGCTCCTGCTGAGCCCTGAGCTCCAGGACATCTTTTGGCAGCAGCGTGATCCAACCCTGCTGAAACACAGCTGCTCCCAGAGCCCAACTCAGCTGTTGAGCTTGGACCTGTATATCTACAACAAGCACTGGAGATGAACCAGGCAGCTTTGCAGCAAGTGCAAAATAGTGTTTGTTTATCATGGCTTTCACTGAGAGGGATTAAACTGGTATGAGAGAACAGACAGGAGGCAAATCCCAACAGTGAGAAACATCATTCCAGCACTTTGATGCCGTCTCTGATTTTAGCATGGGATGAGTTAATACTAAAACCATGTTTGCTCATATGGATTTTTACAGACTCTCAAAAGTCCATCCCACTCTCTTCCCAGGAAATGTCAGAGTTCTGTTTAGCAAATAAGAAAAAAAAATAAAAACAATTACTGCTAACCAGATAGAACACAATGAGTATGGGAAGCTCTGTCATACCTGATTTCAGCTGGAAATCAGGCTTAGATGGAGCATTCCAGATTTATAATAAACATCTTATTAGAGAAACGAAATAGGCCTGGTATTACCAGTTTAAATTTGTCAAAGTTGCTTTAAACACAGCATGAACGTGGGATTTACTTTTATTACTGTTTTAGAGAAAAGCACCCCAAATTACTCAGACAAATAAAAACAACAGTTTAATGCTATGCTTCAAAAGCAATTAATTCTGCAGATCTATTTTTTAAGCTAATAAAGGTTTTGGTTTGCTTCTTTTGTTTTTAACAACAGGAAATAAAGAAATAAACAGTATTTATTTCATAAAAAAGTGAATTAGCTCCTCTTTGCTAATGCAGTCATAAGAAAATTGTATTTAGGCCTCCTCTAAATACTTCCATGCAACTGAAAAACTGGTGTGTTATTAAATTCTCATGCAGGAAGATGTAATGTCCCAGCAACTGGTTGGGTTTGAACCCCTCTCCCCAGGAACCTGAGTCATGGCAGAGCACTAATATCAGCAAATAAGAGGGTGCCACAGAAGAATTAGTAATTTTGTTGCTATTTTCATTTCCCCCTCCTGGAGTGGGGAGGCTAGCAAGGCTTGGTGCTGAGGGAGTGGGAAGAAATAAGGAAAATAATCAGTAGAACTCATTATTTTTCTGTGAGAAAAAGTGGGAGGCATAAGTTATAGGGGGTGGTGATTGTAGATCAGACAAGGGCAGAAAGTGATACTCAGTCGTCAGAGGAAAAAGAGCAGTGGAGACATGAGCTGAAAATAAGCAGCAACCGCACGTACTACAACATCCGCAGCATGCAAAACACGCCAAAATTCTTGTAGTGCACACATACGCACACTCACAGAAATGAAGCATTTGTTCTAAACAGCCAGTCACTCTCTGCTTCCTTCCCAAGATCAGCAGTCCTGCCTCCTCCCCAGCAGTGAGACTGCACGCATCTCAGCATCGCTGCCAGAAACGTCGGGTCTCTCCACCTTGCACAATAAAGAGTTTGGCTTTCAGAAGTTATGACAGGAGCAGGGGCTGGGAGGCAGAACAGCAGCAGGTGACTGCTGGAGCGGGATGGCTTGCAGCAGACCTGGACAGCCTGGGATTGTCACCCTCGGGACAAGGAGCCTGAGCAGAGGCAGAACGCAATGACAAGATTTAATGTTACTTGAAGCTTTCATTATGAGCTCTGCTACTTAAATGAATGACTCATTCATCTATCCTGTCTCAAAGATCACAACAGGAAACATTACACTCATCTCTATCTGCTTCTCCACTACTTTATTTATAGCTGCAATTAGTGAAAGAAGAAATGCATTTTCCCAAGAAGTTTCACCACACAAGTAAAAACTATCGTCTACGAAACAGTTTATACAGTGTATGAAATACACATAAAACAGTACGCAGAAACCCCCCTTGCTTTTAGTATCTATCTGAAAGACAATCTAGGCCTACCCTAAAAAACCATCACTGCTAAGCAGAGGTTCAGTGTTCAGCAAACCAATAAAATCAGCATACAACACCAAACAAACCCCACCCCAAATGGCAAGAGACATGTCAAGTGCAACATTGCTGTGTTGCAAATGCAATTATTTTCATCAATATTTTTTCCCCAAAAGATCTTTATATGAAAAACTGTAGTACAGGTTGACACAGATATCTTCTATACAACACTTGCAAGACCACATGCATGCAAGCGTTTCTTAAAGGCAAAAAGTAACAAATGCTGAGCTTTCACAGCAAGCTACACCAAAATCATATCATCATATGACTTATCATTACATTGAAGATCAATATAATTCTAGGGAAAACACCCCCCACCCCACCATCCCAAAATGTCAGATTAAAATGACTTCCAGATGTAGGAAAATTTGGAATGACAGGTACAGTACAGTTTGCAACATGCACACACACCTGCAACAGTGTAAAAGGCACTCGTGGGTCAAATGGCACAATTTTGTGCTTCATGTCATTTTCAACAAGTACATCCAAAAAAACCCTGAACATATTACAAGACTCTGGTTGCTTCAGTATTAAAGGTAAGAGATTACCTGTCAGCTTTCACCCCCCTCTTCTGCTAGGACGAAGATAAAACCTTTAAAGACCAGTCTGTACAGGCTTTCCAAACAATGCTGGATCCAAAACTCAGTTACCAGAGTGAAAACAGATTCTTAGCAGAGTTTAACAACTCAATGTGCTGCTGAGCTAGTGTAGTTTCGCACCTAGAGCTAGTTCTCGTATGGCTAGTGTACTATGAAACACAAACTCAGGATTTTCTGTAGAAGATCCTATGGACAAACTCTTAGCAATGGTGAAGAGTTTTGAGTTGATCCATGGCCTGTGTTCCAAATGAAACTAGGTTTGTTTGAAGAATCTTATTAAATCCTAGACAGCTGTATATACCATACAGAGCCCTTGATTAGATATGATTCATGGTAACTAGGGAGCTGTAGCTGGAACATAGGCTGCGTGGAAGCTTGTATATTTGTCTTTTGCAGATAGATTTTTAACTAAAATAAGCTCAATTTTAACAATAACTGTATCTCCAAATATCTCAGTAAAGGAGACCCCCACTAGTTAACACAAAGGCTGAAGTGAACCCTAAACTAGGCAACTAAGAATGAATTTTTGCAGAATCTGAAATCCATAAGGAGCAGCTCTCCAAACTCCCTCCTTCAGCTCTTCTCTTGCTGTCAATACTCTTTCCAGGTGTTGTGGTTTAGCCCCAGCCAGCAATTAGGACTACAGTTACTCACTCACTACCCCCCAAAGTGGGATAGGAAGATAATTGGAAAGGGAGAAAAAAAATCATGGCTTGAGATACGAACAGTTTAATAGCACAGCAAAGGAAGAGAAACTAACAATAATCATTATTATAGAATATACAGAACAAGTGATGCACAATGCAGTTGTTCACTGTCTGCAGCGCTGATGACACATTTGTTCCCGAGCAGCGGTATGTTTCCCCTGGTGAGTCCCAGTTTATATGCTGAGCATGATGCCATACGGTAAGGAACACCCCTTTGGCCAGTTGGGGTGTCAACTGTCCTGGCTTTGCTCCCTCCCAGTTTCTTGTGCAAGCTGGTAGAGCATGGGATGCTGAAAAGTCCTTGACTACCCGGCAACAGTCAAAACATCAGTTTATTATCAACATTCTTCTCATACGAAATCCAAAACACAGCTACTAGGAAGAAATTTAACTCTATCCTAGCTGAAATCAAGACACCATGAAAGCCCAGGGAGTCACAGGGATTGCCTGCTGGAAGGGAACAAGTTAGTGAGTAGTTAAGTGATAAGTGACCATCCAATTCTCATGTGTTTGTCACACTAGGAAAAAAGAACACAGTACAACATAAATTAACAGCAATATCTTCACAGATATACAAAGAGAGATACACACATTCAGGATTGTCTTAGTGTCATCCATTAAACCAGAAAGAACTACTCTACTTTTCACTCTTGGACTATCAAAACTAGGCTTCACATTTATTAGCTTATTTAAATGTATTTACTAAGGAAGATGAATGTTCACAAGACATCCCATCAGAAATGAGCCCATTTTTTAAATGAAAATAAGAGAGGATTAATCTTCCTAAACGTTCTATCAAGAAATTTCAACTTATTTACCCTTTTTTTTTTTTTTTTTTAGTAAAATAATCAAATAGCTTCTAAAAAAATACTCAGGGTTCTTATTTTTCAGTCAGTCAGTAGTACTGACTATCATATCTGATGGTTTTTCCTAAGCTCTAGTACAAGATCTACAGTAAAATCTCAAATCCAGATTAGACACAAAGGTATTTATATCCAAACCAAACCAAATTAAAAAATATTATTTACACTGCAGTAAGAGATTCTCAGGAGCAGGTCTGCAACTGAAAAACAAAACTTTACGCAGCATGGCAGCATGAAGACTGCCACAAACATTACCATTCTTTTCTCTGAGGACAAGCTGTAGTTTCTTTTCAACATCTCTTAACAAAAATCGGCAATTCACTCCCTCAAATCAAAACACTCTTCCTTTGGGAAACAGTAAGAAAAAGAGAAAATCTGAAGTGGTGGCACTCTCCCTTAGCAGGCAACTGAAAGCACTTGGATGTGGTTGAGGTGTTGTGTAAGACACAAATTCCAATCACAATAAAATGTTATTAAAAGAAATTCAAGAGGACAAACCACCTCTTGGTGTTTAACAAAGCAAGGTATGAAGCCTGAAAAGCAGATCATCAACCTGAATGCAAAGCTAAGCCAATAATAGGGGAATTCGAATACAATATGGTCATAAACAAGGCAGTCTGCAAGTAAAATATGTTAAACCAAAACAAATGACATGGATTGAAAAGAGGTGTGAAACAACCTCAAGCTCATGAGATTTTTGGAGTTTTAAAAACAGATTGCTCTATATCTTTTAAATAATGCATTTTTCTGTTCTTTGTTGAGAGTAACTCTGATGTACAACAAAGTTCTCAGAATAGCACCATTTCAAATCTACAACTGTGAAGTAACGTTAGAAGGCAGTATAAGTCTATGAGGGACACCTGTTTTGTACAGGACAGGTTCAAAATACATGAATGCACACTTTCTCCAAAAATAAAATGAAATTAAATAAAAATAATGAAGTGTATTCTAGGAAGCACTAATACAATTTCTGGCAAAACAAGTCTGACAGTAGGACAAAGCCTCTAAAAGTACAAAAGCTTGGCAATTCCAAATTACACAACACAGATCCCCTTACCTGGGCTCCTTTTGTACAGCAGGATATATTATGGTCTGCCAGGATAAATTATGCAACACTGCCAAGAGTCACTGGTATTGTGTTCATTCACTTACACACATGTCTGCAGATAACTGTAAATGCTTTGTTAATGTCATATGCAATATACAGAAAAAAACTAAGCTTACTAGAAATGCTATATTTATGATCTGAAACCACAGGGGCTCTAGTCTACAGAGTTTAGCATGACATTCTGTGGGTTAAAGACAATACCATCTCTCAAACTGCACTAAATTCACTTCATACCCAGGCCACGTTTTCTGAAAAAAGGGCTGTGGGAAGCTTCATGTCCAAATGTCACTTGAATGAAAATAATTGCTCAGTATGCCTCCATTTTTCAATCTGTGAAATATTATTCAAGATCACAGGTTAACTTCTGCCAAACGTTGTTTCTACGTTACGGTGTGTAGAGGAAAGGGCAATGGAAGCGGTTTTCTCTTTTTTTTTTTTGAACAAAGCCTTTCAGTAAATTATTCCTATATAATACAAGGAAGAATTATGAGTGCTAGCATCAAAAAAAGCACTGATAGTCTAAGAATGAGGTTAGGGGCTTCCAAAATACAGCTAGTTGAATTACTTGGAGTTAGTAGTATGAGCCACCAACAGACACGAACAAAGAAAGGGGCCACCTCAGCTCCATTTGGTGTATTGAGATGGGTGCAGCGATTAATTAAGGCAAACAAGAAGGGAGAAGGAGGTACTAGAAGCCCTCCATTCACACTGCATGGTCTGGGCAAGACAACCAGCTGGTTCCATCTTCCTTCCTAGAAGAAAGTAGTAAACCAAAGTGTCGGAAGTTATAGGGTTATGGCCCTGCTGACTACGTGCAGCATGCTGTGAAACACAGCTGAATCACTGAGAGATGGATCTCATTACACCACCTGTAATAGGCACCAATCAGGCATTGCCCAAACCCATTAAGGAGCCCAACCAACAGCTGTCTCTCCTGCTGTTCACTTCTGTTCTTCCTTAGGGACTTTTCATACTACAGATATTCTAGCCTGAAACTTAGATAAGGGATAGAGGAGGACAGGAAATTATCTGTTGTTATTCAAACCCCAGGATTTTTGCCCTTGAGCTTTTTATCTTTTCTTCAAATCACAGTATTTCTGTGCATTGTCTTTCATGAAGTTATGGTCTTCCTGATATCTGACTCAATAATTAATGTGTAAAGTTATTGCTTGCATGCATAATCTTCCTCTCTCATGAATATGTGAAGGAGGAAAGATTATAAGTTGTCAAATGCTTCCAGAGCCTCTCTCCATGACAGAATGATAGATCCCAATGCTGTATTTAAAACACAGCTGAATAGATAAAAATAGTATTTAACTTTTACAGTCATTATGAACCACAGTAATTTATTGAACCCTTCAATCAGCTGAGGAAACAAAAGATTGGGAACGGGTGAATGACTCATTTCTTTTGATGCCGTGTGCACTGATGCTCCAATAACTTGATGATCTGAAGGCTAAATAAGACTGCACACATGTATCACAGAAATGAAGCAAACAAAACACATAACAAACAAAAACAAATCAGTGGAAAGCACTGAGGGAAACTCCAACCAATGGTTGACTCTTAATTAGCTGTATCTGCAGGATGTGTCTGAAACAGTTGGGAAACAAATGTAGATTTCACAGTGACTCGGAAAAACAAGAGTAATTTCAATAGGAACAAGAAGTCTAAGTAAATAGGCTCAGATATTTGAGCTCTCAACAACTTGACTATGGAATGCATGCATGTTTTGCACACTGTTTTTTTCTTTTCCCAGAAGTTAGGACCTATCCACAGAAGGAATTTGGATGCCACATTAACATTAGACAGTTTGACTATAACCTTATAATGTATATTAAGGGAAAGCATTCACCTATTTAGAATCACAGACATTTCTGAAAATAGTTTTGCCCTACCCTGTTTATGAACTGGAAGCTAAGAGGCACCACATGTCATGGAACATCCATTAAGGTTATAGCTTGAATAAATCTGCCTAAACACAAAAAACCATCCTGATTTAGCCTAGAACAGTGTATGAATTGCTATATTGAAGTAAAACTATAGAATATCTGATTCTGTAGCCCTTCACTGACCATGAAAAGCTTTGGACGATTCAGATTCGATATGCCTGACTCTGTGTTACAAAGCTCAGGTCCTTTCTGTGCATCCCTCACAGAGGAGCAGGGATCCCTTCAAGATTGCCTATGAATCCACAAGCAGACAGAATAATCTATAAAATGTCAGATGAAAAAAGGCTTATAGCATTCATGAATTCTAACCATTCTTGTTTAACTCAGAGTACAGAGAAGCCCATTTGTTTCCAGATGTCAAAGGGGTAAATTTTAGGAGTGGACGATGAAACAAGGGGAAAAAAAAATCACTCCTTGTCTTGTTCCATTCTCAAAATAAGTTGTTGGGGTTTTTTTTTACCCAAAAGGAAATCAAACAACAATCAGAAAGATCATTTCAGCACCTTCAAGTGAAGGTCAAATATTTGAAACAGGTGTAGGCAGTTCTCATTGACTCCTGAGAATGAAAATACAGCTGTAAATACGGGCAATGATATGAATGCAGCCATGAATACATAACCCTCTATATAATTTTGCTGTGAGTTGAATAGTAAATGTCATTGCTATTGATGCATTTGCACTTTGCACTTGTGAAATGAAGACAGTCCTTTCAGCTGTTATCAAACAGCATTTAAAAATATAATTCTGCAAGAGTTTGCATTTTGTTTTGAAATTTTTCTTGTTTCTTACAGTATTGCAAAATCCTCTTTGAAGCATCCGACAGAAGCTTTCAAGGTGTGAATAAAAAACTCAGGTAGATAACAGTGCTGAAATTTCTCATCCAGGTACCAAGTCTGGCCTAATTAGTAGAACTGCCCAATATTTCTCCTTGTCAAAAGTCTTCACAACACTAAATACAACCCCAAATCATACTAAATAGAAAGCAGTGCAAAGAGTTCCCTGACAGAGTAAATATGAAGGCAGCAATAAACGTATGGTGCAATCTAATTAATCTGTGTTGTTTGGAAATATTATATAACATCTGTAATTACTCTCATTGTTCCGGTAAGGTGGTAGGCAATTACGAGGGTATTCAAGCAGGGCTAAATAACCAGTGAAAGCAGGTGTTACTCATTATTTCAGACTACAAGTTCAAAATATGCTTTCATGCTGTATTTAAGTATGCGATTATATATTTCTTACTGGTGAATATCAGGCTTTGCAATAAAACATACAGTTGGTTGAAAGCCAGAGCAGAGAAAGCGACATTATAATTGATAACACGGAAGACAAGAACAATTAAAATTTCAGCTAACGCTAAGCTTGAGAAGGCAATGTTCCTTTCCATCTCCCATATGCCATTATTCATTGTCAACAGAACAGAATGGTCCCTCCTTAAACACGAAACCTCTTCAGACAAGAGCCACCACCTGTTGCCAGATAGGCGTACAGTGCTTGCAGAAATACTGCTGTCAGCTCCTGGGTGGAGAGCAAAGGCACTAAAAGAATACAACTGATCACAGAGTAGTTGAAACTAAACCTTGGATAGCTGGTGACTAATTGCAGAGCCCAAATAGAAACCTCAGTATGGTTTATTAAATGTGCAGACACAGTAGAATCATTAGCTTGCCATTATGCATCTACTCTCACACAAATAGTGCCATTTAAAAGACTCACCATGCAGTATTTTATGCTTCCTTAACACACATGTGGTGTTTTTGAAGGCAAACACTAAGCAGGATCTGAGCTATCTCAGACTGAAGCAAGAGGTTATCTTGAAGTTACCTGTAAAACTAGAAAAATATTCTGTGATGTATTTCTCTGTGAAATTCACAGCACTTTACACAGATGTAAGAATTGTAAAATTCGTGTAATACACTTTGCTACAGGCCTAATTAGAAACACAATTATTTGGGGCATTTTGGAATGAAAAGGTCCCACTCGTCACATCATTACCATACAGAATTTTATCTCAGTGTTTTGGTCTTTTATTAATGGGGTAGATGGTGCTGGGGAAAAAATAGGTTTTTAAGTCTCAATCGTTCAGCTTTTTTCTCCATTAATAAATCATTGCTTGATCTTAAGAAACCTGGTTTTACATGTGAGAACAGTAAAACTAGTCTTGGCCTATGCTTTGATGTTTTTTTCTAGGATAGACATTTTACTTAATTCTGTTGTCATGCCTTAAAATAGAAAAGCTCAATAAAGGGAACATATACTTCTACGTACTGTGGGGTTTTTTTTAATAATATGTAGTAGGAAAAAAAAAAAAAGAAAAAGGAGAAAGAATTTAAAATAATCTTCCTTGCTACTGGTTTTTTTCATGACTCTGTAAGTTTATAGAAATGTATATATTTATGCTTAGCATAGCACCATATTTTAGAATTGCTAGAGAAGATGACCTTCATTTTCTTTTCTACCACTCTTTCCTATCCTGGTAGCTATTTAGTGTCAATTGTAAAGAAATTCCAAACTCTGTACTACTTGACCTTGGCCAAAACTTACCATGCAGAACTTAGTTATAAAGAAATTTTGATAAAGTATCGGCAGTGGATCATGCAGACCAAGTATTACTAGTCACCCTCCACTCCTAGTACATGTCTCCCAACGCCACCATTACACAAAATTTCAGGTAATGATTTTTGGGCTTCATTTCATCTTGACTAAGGATAACTGCCATTTGACAAATGAATTATTAAAGCAGCATATGTATAGATCAGTATGGTAGTATGCCATTCCCCAAGGGAATGGCAGGAAGATGTGCCAGAGGAGGTTTAGGTTGGACATTAGGAGAAGGTTCTTCCCCCAGAGGGTGGTGCAGCACTGGAACAGGCTCCCCAGGGAGGTGTCACGGCCCCAAGCCTGACAGTGTTCAAGAAGAGACTGGACAAGCCCTCAGACACATGGTGTGAACTGTGGGGTTGTCCTGTGCAGGGACAGGACTTGGACTCGATGATCCTTGTGGGTCCCTTCCAACTCATTGCATTCTATGATTCTATGAATGAAGCTTATTTTTCCTGAAACTGGAATGTGATAACCATGAACTTTTGATTTTGTGGAAGCAGGGAACCACTTATCTCTTTCAAAGTGGGCCAGAATCTATGCTTATTTATTTTTCAAATTCTTGTAGAAATGAGAGAAGATAGTATCAATGACTTGCTGGGTATTTATGTTGCAAATTGTTACAGTAATTAAGGTGTTTAATCACCAAAATTCCATCAGACAAAGTGCTGTGTTCACCTTCGAATCAGGGTGACACACCTTTCTAGAAAATACAGTTTTGTTCTTAAACAGAAACTAATGACCTCAGTATGTAAGTGTCTGTATGGAATCAAAACATCAGAATTGTAAATTGTCTTTTCAAATTTCAATTCAGTGGGCAAAACAGACCTGACTTGAGGAAAAATAATTTTAATTAGTATAATATTATTTAATGAGTCATAAATATTTAATGTTACATTATTTGGAATTTATCCTATTTATTTTAATTGCTCCACTAATGAGCTGCACATATTCAGATATAGCAGGAACATTTCATCTGACAGAAAGGTTTCTACATCCAGTCCCCACTGTCCAACAGGAGTTTTAAAAAGCTGAGTGAAGATTTACATGATACATTGATTATGTGATTTTTTTGTCATCGGCTTACACTGAAACTTTTCTGCCGTTATTGGGCAAAGGACATTATAGAAACATATAATTACTGTGGCAATTCAGGAAAAACTTGAAGAAATATAGATTAAATTATCTCCCCGCAAGTAATTATTTCAGCGAATGAAGAACCCCCTGAAGTTTGCTTATATGTAAAACTATACAGAAAATACTCAGCAGAACTCAAAGGTGTTAACCATGCTGAAATTGCTGAAATTGCAAAGTTGTCTGCATGAGGCACAAGCTATTTGGGATTTTGACAAAGGGGGTTAGAAACAGTAACATGTTCTCTGGAAAATATACAGAGCACATTGCCTTTAGTACCGCACAATCTTTACCAACATAAAGTAATTCCATGTAAAGATTGTAATTGGGTCCCTGTCTGGCTTATTTAATTGCCTCTGGAAGGGGACTGAAAAATTCTGCCAGTCTGCTGAGCCAAGTTTTGCCCTAAGTTCAAACAAAAAAAGCGTACCAATTGGGGTGAAAATTTTTAAGCTTATAAATTTGAGATTCACTTTCTGTGAGTGCCTGTGCAAGTAAATCTTGCCCACCTGTTCACAGATAAGAATTCCTAAAGAGATACAGCAAGATACAAGAAAATTAGGTTTTAAATTTGAATATTCAAAAATTATGGTGCCCATAGTCATCCACCTTAAATAGGGCTAAAGGGTCCACCACTGGAAATCTGAACAAGTCAGTCCCCAAATAAAACTTGCTTGTTATTTCCTAGCTCAGAAGAGATAGTTGTCAAAAACTCACCCCTCTGTGAGGGGAGAAATTTCCTTTTTACAAGTTTTTAAGCAGAACTCCATTATCTAAAGGATCTATTGCTCCACAATCCTTTTAAATGAATCTAGACAAGATTCTGTCACCTTGCTGACTCAGTTCAATCAACGTATAACACTCTGAATCTGCATAGATAAGATGAACAAAAACTGCAAATGTCACAATATCAAATTTGTGATTATATGAGTCATTCCCATTGAGAAAGAACCACATTTGTAACCTCAGAAAGAGCTCTTCAGAAACACAGCTGCACTTGTCAAACTACTAAATAACAGTCAATATACAATTCCATATCAGTAAGCACTATTTATAAGGCCAGTTAGTGTGAATATCATTTACAGCTAAACCAGCCTCAGATTTAATTTAAATATTACTTACCACTGGTTATGTTTGCATGTCCTATTTGTATTGCAGCTAAGACAAGCAGACCCAAACCCATCATGTCAAGTTTCATGACTGCTGGCTATAAAGAAAATAAACTCTAAGTTTAAGAATTTACAGGTTAACCATAGAAGCAAGAAAAACTACCGAGCAGGAGAATAAACTCTAGTAGAGCACTTTTTCCTTTCTATAGGGTATCTGCTTATTAGATCATCCTTGAAAGTTTGTCATCTGAAAAGAGATCTACCTGATCTCAATAGAAACTGATACAACTTGCAAATTTACAGAAGTGCAACTTCCTGCCCAAAAGACTGATGATGCCTTCAAGATGCTCATAAACCTCATTGTGCTCAACATTCAGAATGAGAAGTTTTCTCTGAAATTCCTATGACCTCTTCTTGGTGTACTCATTGAGATGACCTAAGTACAGAACTGTAATTAATGTCTGAAGTTTAGAATGCTAGATAATTCTACAAGTGATAGATTCTTGTGCATCTTGTTTTGATTTAGATACAGCTGCTCATCATTATGCACTTCGTTTCAGACCTCAGGAATACCTGTATAAATGTTGATTAATGCATTTATATTTATACTCATAATACTCTTCCTTCTGTCTCTTCAGAGCTTTATTTTATTTTCTCTTTTCTTTTGTTTGATTGCTATTGCCACCAAAGAAATACTAAGGCTTAGGAAATTATAAAGCCATACTTACACTTCTTATGTTTTACCTCTATTCATCATTACGTGTTTCTTTTTTGCTGTGTTAAGTAATTGAAATGCTTATAAAACAATCATTGGATGTTCAATTACTATTCATCTGCATCGTCACAAAATCTGGACAAATATATTCTTGACCATAACGTTACTGTGATATCTCCAGTCAAAAATCAGTCACCTATGACTAATGAGTGTAAGATGCCAATAATGAATTTCAATACATCATTATATGAGACCAAGAGGCCTCTGAGTTGATTATTTCTTGCAAATATCTATATTTGATGATAATCAATGGTGCATCACATTCAGATTGCTCACAGATCAGTAGCAAAGGTCATAGAGAGGTATCTAGAAATATTTTTGAGTCTGTGAGGTGTTACAAAATAAAAAGATAGCTACTACAAAATTAAGTGCAGGCTGTTCAGAACAACTACCCAATTCTTTCTACATCCAGAACACTGAAAAAAGATCAGTATATTTCTTGCTTGTGGTAACTGCTTTTAAGTAGTAAAACATGCTGAAAGTAATAGAACTATTGCTCATTTGGGTACAAGCCCAAAACATCTAATTAGAGGTAAAAATTTGAATGAAAAGATCCAGAATTTATAACATTTGCATGCCAGCTCAAGGTAATTATCATTTCAATAACAGTAAAACAGATTTGTAGCCTGTGCTTTTTGATAAAGGCATGGATTAAGGATAACAAAATCAAATTTACCAGTCACGACAATGGTAACAGTGCACCTCTACTTTAATGTAACATAGAAGCAGCGAACACAAGTCCGATATGTCTTTATGTACACAAAAATACATAAGTTTGCATAGGTTTGTGACATTTGTGGTTTCTACTAATTCCTTTTAATTTCAGAGTCCACTTAAAGCTTATATGAAACTTTAAAGGGTGGGAGACACTTTGAGCTGCCCTTCAAAAATGCTCCAGTGTGTGTTCCGCATAAAAACCTGAACATCTGTGCAGCAAGGGATAAATATCTAACTCCTCAAGCTGCATAAAATTAATGCAATTCCTTGTGTGGTAAGGTAGTATTTGGCACAAATTAATGTGGCAGCATCTTCCCTAAGTAAGCAGCATTTGTGAAGAACATTTCCAAGGAAGACTGGGTAAATGGAATAACCTCTGGGTAGCAGAGCGTTACTGATGACCTGCATATTCCTTCTACAGGCATTTTGCCCATAATCATAAACATAATTTAAATGCCTTTGTTCTTCTTTGGCACTCAACTTGGTCTTCTAACTACAGTGTCATGACAAGAATCACCACTGTGACTAATTCCTTTGTACCCACTGACACTGCAACCAGGTCACTGCATGCAAGACTTCTGATGGCCCTGGAAATAATAGAAGTAAGGTAAAATTCTGTTTTGTTTGTTCTGTGCTACAGGGTGTAAACCTACACAGGTCAGTTGATCTACTGGGACAGAGTGTCTTCCAAATTAGTTCTTCAGTTTGACACTGCTGTACACTATTAAAGGCTGAAAATCACTGCCATTCAAAGGCTAGGTTTAGAAACAAAGCAATTGCTGACATGAATCCATTACTTAGTAGATATATATTTATCATCACCAGTAGTTTTATCTGGAAAATGTCCCACATCTAGCAGTACCTCCTCCAAACAGAGGAGGCTTATTTGCCCAGAATCAGATAGGCTGCTGCTCACACCTCAACCTCACATCTGGGTAAGCAGGGGCTCTACAGGCATAAAGTGATGGAGTCAGTTTGCATGTGATACCAAATTGAACCAAGTGTACAGTACTCTAGGATCCCAGCTGAGGACATGAGACTTCTGGTGCACACACCCCCAGGGATGTCCACCTCCTACCTACTGGTTGGTGCTTGTGAAATAAATATTCAGCATCAGACAAAAGCCACCAGGCTCAATATCTAGATTATGCAGTGGAATATGCAATACATTTTGAAATGCAATAGATCTTGAAATATCTTCTACATTTCAGTTGCTCATTTATTATTGCAAAGGTCGTGGATTCCAATATGATTGATGGACCAAAAACTTTCTGGTTAGCTTCCATCAAAATATTTTAATTCATGAGCAGCCCTCTCATTTCAGTATCCACTGAAACAGGTCTAAAAAGTTCCATTGCCAGTATACATCTCCTTGTGAACTTTAGTGGGCTTTCAGTTAAACATTCAAAGGGAAAAAATAATTTTTAAAAGTGATCTATAAATTATTTGAACTCAGGTTGCTGGGGTTTTCCCTCAGCTCTGCCATTACAGATCTGCTAGAGAAAAAATGGTTGAGTCTATAGTCCATAGATGCTGCAGACAATAGGCAATGGGGCAACAGAAATATCTCTTAAAGTTTTCTCGAATGAAAGCAGCAATATTTGACTCCAAGCTCTCCATTAAATTTTATCTTCCAAAAGAGGAACAGAAAAATCCTTTCCTCTTCCTTATTCCAAATAAAAGTAAAAATTACTATCTCAGTTGAATTGTATCATTACATGAATCTGAAATAACTGTTTGATTTGGAAAAAAAAAAAAAAATAAAAAAGATGATGTGTTGAATTGAAATAAGGATTTTTGACAAAACATTTCAAAATAACAGGTACGTATGATTTCCATGAATACTCTGGGAAGAAAATATCTATCAACCAAACCCTTGGGGGGGGCGGGGGGTGGAAAGTGACAAAATACTTTCAAACTCTTATGTAGTTAGTTAATATAAAGAACGCCATCTACTGGCAATAACAATAAGTAGCACTGTTGTGAGTTGGTAGGTGTGGTAAGGTTGCTGGTTTCATGCACTGCAGATGAGTCCAAAGGTCATTTAAAAAAAGAAATCTCTAAATTTGAAATCAGGGATTACGCTCCAGGATTCTCTTCAATGTCTGTTCTTAATCATTGCTTTATGTTTGGAAACAAATCCCTGGTAGGCAATAATAGTCTGGGTTCATGACTCACTTAGAAAGAAGGAATTTTTTGTATGCCTGTGTTCCACAGCCTTATAAGTATACACAGTACTGGCACCGTTACACAATGGACACCTCTCACAATGAGAAGAAAGGTATGTACGGCAAGCAAACAACAGCATAAACTAACTCCAAAGACACAGTTCCAAAGCTGGCCTGCATAAAGGAGGCAGAAGATGCAGTTAAAAGATTTATGAGTAAACTGGCAGAGAAAGGGACCCCATTCACACATAGATGTTGATGTTCAGTTCCCTGCCATACAACTTCCCAAAAACATTCATTGAATAAAGTGATGTCATTTTCAAATAGGTATTTAGGCAACAAGTGATTTATAATGAGCAGTCAAAGTAGATATTAATTATTTAGTAATATATTTATACCAGAAAGGGTGTACGTACTGCACTTTATAAAAAATAACACCATGTCTTCAAATACTTGCACTTTAAACCATTACTATGACACATGAGGAAAAAACAAACAAACAATCAAAACAAACACACACAAAAAAAACCAAACAACAACAAAATTAAGGTTGAAATAAATAAATAATGTTTAGGATCTCATTTGTCTGTCCTTCTCTGCCTCCATGTCTTGGAGTGAACAGATTCAAGAAGTACTAATATCTTTGTGATAGCGGTTTCTTGTATCTAGTATTTATCTGTCTTTATGAAAAACTCCATAATTGTAAAATAGTCGGGGTGTTTTGGTTTTGCCCAAAATTAAGCTTTCTTTTTACAACTGCAGAGCTGAAATTCCAGTAGATTTCATAGAAACCATAATTTAATCAGAAGTACTTAGTTTTTGGGTCATGTCTTCCTTTATTGGCTTTCTGAAGTATGATTTAGATGATGAACTAAAGAGAACACAGACAAAGACAAATATCAGACTTCAAGTATGCCATAAAATAATTTTCCTAACAGAACTGACAAAGCTGTTTGCTGAAAGTATTTTGAGCTCTGGTCAAATGAAGATGGCAAGGAAAGGGCAGAACATTTGAACCCATGGGCCTGTTACTTAGAAAAATTGCAGCAATTCTTGTAAAAGAAATGCATTAACAGTACTCAGGAAACAAAAATGACATAATTTTTTAGAGCAATTTCTAGTTCCTATTTGTGAAACACTATCTCAGAAAGAGATCTGCAACTTCTGGGACAAAAAATTTGACTTGGAAGAAGACTTTGTCAGGAATTTCTCGGTATGAAGACCAGCTTTCAGCCTGATTTTTCTGGACTTTGAACTGCCATTGAACAGGAAAGACATCGAGATGCTGGAGAGAGTTCAGAGAATAGTGATAAAGTTGGTGAGGGGTCTGGAGCGCAAGTCTGATGAGGAGCAGCTGAGGGAACTGGGGCTGTTCAGCCTGGAGAAAAGGAGGCTGAGGGGAGACCTTATTGCTGTCTACAACTACCTGAAAGGAGGTTGTAGCATGGAGGGGGTTGGTCTCTTCTCCCAGGTAACAAGTGATAGGATGAGAGAAAATGGCCTCAAGTTGCACCAGGGGAGGTTCAGATTTGATATGAGGAACAACTGATCACAGAAAGGGTTGTCAGGTGTTGGAACTGCCCAGGGAAGTGGTCGAGCCACCACTCCTGGAGGTGTTTGAAACACATGTAGATGAGGTTCTTAGGGACATGGTTTAGTGTCAGAGGTAGGTTAATGGTTGTACTCCATGATCTTGAGGGTCTCTTCCAACCTAAATTATTCTATGATTCCAACTAGGCATCAGTTTTCTCCAAAAATAAATTGCAGAAAACAATTATTTTCCCAAGGTTTCATATCAGTATTTAGACTTACATCCAACAAAGATTTCAGAAAGTATTTAGGCTCTTAGTTGCTAACTAAACTTCCCACTTTCCATTGATAGCTGCAAATATTCTCAATGAGAGATCAAAAGCCTAGATATTTCCCCCCAGTCTCACTTTTCCCCAGGTTGCTTGCTTCCAGTTAAAATATTTAGTCCAGTCTGTACTCAGTTCTCACAGTACACTTATTTTTCTAGAAGCACTTAAAAGTAGGGAAAGAATTCCACATCTTTCTCTCTCATGGAGCTTACCCTACCATTTCAGTTTCCCATGCAAAGCAAGGATGCAACTGTTTATACACTGACTGGGAACAAAATACTTTAATAGCACTATCAACATAATAAAATGTTGCTGAGTTTTGTCAATAGGTGTTTGATAGACCTTTAAAACACTAAACAACTATCTAGCATCTTTTAAAAGAGAGACATTCTTACTTCACAAGCAACTCATAATATTTCATTTTTGGTTTCCCCTGAAAAAAAAAAATAGCCTAATGTTACACATTTTTGCCAGACAGTCTGCTTTTTTCCTTATAAATCATATCATTGATCACTGTGCACCTTCACACCAAATAAGTACCCTCAAAAAGTAGTACAGTAAAAGTTCAGTTTAAATATCAAGATCTTGTTTATTTTAATTCAGAATTTGCTAAATGTATTTAAAGTTACTTTGCCTAAAAAAGATGGACTTTTGTTCCTGATAGGAAAGCCTACTTACTTTGAAAATTACATTTACTGACTTTATAAATTACCTTCATAATGTTCTGACTCTTACAAATATCTGCATCTCTAATGTATCAGTCATCCAAAGCTGGCAAACTGCACTTTGGAATTTAAAACAGAATGTAACTATTGATATAAACATGCAAGATTATTTTTGCCTATCAGAAAAATACAGTTTGTCTAACTTTCTAGTAACTTTCTCCCTTACAGAATTTAAAGAAGTTTTTAATCTTGGTACACTGTACTGACTCACAGCTACTGTGGGAGTGGAATAACTCATTCTGTACCATAAGCATGACATAGCAAAATACTTGAAGAGAAATAGTGAACTCCTCAAACAAGAAACTACGAGACAGATGAGCAAGTAAGTATCAATTAAACTAGAACGTGCTCAGGTCTAAACCCAGTTAAGATAAAGGGTGTGGTGTCATTTTTGTACCATGGAAAGTTGGACTTCCAAAATTGTGCCATGAAGTCCAGGCTTGCTTTCCAAAAAAGCAAATTCTGTAAAACAATGTGCCATGGTGTTCACCAACAGTCTGAACACTTTCAATTCTTAACAGTTTTCAGCTTAAATAATTGCTTCCATTTGAATTGTCAGGGCCTTTAAGGTATTTTTAAGCAAAAAAAATCTTAAAAGAAGCACAAAAAAATGAAGAAATAAAACTATGAGTCAACATGGAAATCTATTCATCTTCTGTCACACCATACAAAATCGATTTTGGGACAGCACTGACCCATTTATTTTGCACAAGCTGCTGTCTTGGTGAAGGTACAGAGCAGGTTAAACAGTTTCAGAGTAGACAATGGGTCCTTGGCAAGGAGTGCTGGAAACTCTTTTATTTCTTTCATCTTTTCCTGTGAGCTATATAGATACCATACCAACCACAGTGCAGAAAGAAGGTCAATCTGCATTACTACAACAACAGTACAGTATTTGATAGATGTTTCTTTAATAGTCAATTAAATGAGTTTGGAACTGTTCCCTGTGACCGGGGCCAATTGGTGCAGAAGAACTGGCATGTGTACCACCAAGCTGTCTTTCATGAAAGTGGCCTCATCCATACTGCCTGCTGGGACCAGTAACCAGACTGTGCTGATCCCTGAACTATACACAGGAATAGTTTGGAAGGAATACGGGCTGGCACAGGGCAAATGTAGGCCAGTGAATGTTCAGTGAATCTGACATTACAGAACAAGCTGCAGTGCTGGGGGATGATCCATGGCACTCTTTAATTTACTAGTCTAGATGTCACTGCTAAGGCAGCTCAAAACACTCTGTAAACTACAAGACATTCTGAAAAAGTACTCATAGCTGAGTATGAACAGCAGAGGTTCTTTGTTCCAGTCCATGCAGAATTCTATTAATTTTATTGCTAGTGTAGTAAAACATTACAGTTGGGGTAAATAATTTCATAAACCAGTGGGATTCATACAGCCCAAATGAGGGCATCTAAACGCTAGCCTGATAGTCATTCTCTTTACAGTAGGGAAAAGTATGAGAGATGACAATTCATCTTACAGTAACACAGAAATACAGAAGAAATGGGCAAATTCCATGTAAAGGTCCTATCATTACACTGAAAACGAAGGCTGAAGTATCTCACATTTTGATGTCTAGATGAATTTGAGAGATGAAGCTCACCCAGAATATTCAACTGTGTTTATAATAGCTGGTGTTTATTTAATGTGATGACGTGACTTTTTTTTCACATCTCCCCCCCATGTTGTGCACACACCACCCAGTACTGCATTTTTAAATGCAAGCTGACTCATGCCGTAATGTTTGAATATACATACATTTATTATGGAGATTAGTAAGTAAAAATTTTGGACAATACAGGCCTTCATCTCACTTTTTGCTGCAATTTATGCTTTCATGACTTTATATCAGGTATTTGTTCTAGTCAACAAGCTGTGAAATATAATCAGCTCTCACACATAAACACATACACACATACCTCAATTGCTTTTCTTCTCCCAGCAAATACTTGATATACCAAAGTTATGAGAGAGAAGGTACTTAAAGGTACTTTCATATTAAATAGCTGCTATACTTCTACAAATGTGAAATGACCGTGCACCTATCTCTCATGTTATATGCATTGCATAAACATTCCTTCATACAATTACCCTTGCACATTTCAATGAGTAATTTTTTCGGCAGTGTGAATCATTTCCGTATCTCTGCAAGTACTTAAGACACTGATAAATCCTGACTTCAGGTCAGACATCATGTTTGAAGTTAAGCAAAATAGGATGACAACTTGGAGCAGCAAAAATTGAATTTACTTTTGAAATTATTAATAATTTTAATTGGTTATATCTTCCCTGTCTGGAACAAATATTTTAAGTTGTATCTCCTTATGAATTATTTTGGCATATCAAAACACAAGTATATTTAATCTTTGTTAGGCATCCTTCAGCAGAAGCTAAAGAAATTTACCACAAACCTCCAACTGCCAGGATTTACTGCTTAAGTATATGCAGTTTCCCCATCTAGCATTCACAACAGTATATTCCCTTTCTAGATTCAACAAGCACATACCATCCATCAAAGGTGTTGATGTGTTGCGGGTCTATATGCAGCTCACTATCCAAGCAAATGAAAGAGGCAGCCTAGACAAAAGATTCAGAGGAAGTCGAGCACAAATGAGTGTCAGCCCATTCTTTGATTAGGTAATGGCAATTATGATAATTACAGCAATCCACTGCAGGGAAATGTTTCAAAATTGCCAGTCTGCTGCAAAGTGTAGCACTTGCAGTGTCCACTTATGCAAAGCTTTTCCTGAACTTTTGGAATGCTAATTATGTTCTTTTGGTTGTCAACAGCATAAATTAGTGATAACTTAAGACTGTGATCTATTTCATCTTATTCATATATGGTGAATTCATCTAAGATATATGCATTATTTACAGATATACAGCTCACTGGAATGTAAAGAGAACAGGCACTATGTGAAGCTTAGTCCAAATTCACACAACACTATGGCAAAACTATTATTTCTCACATACTCTTTTCTGGATAACATTTCCAATGCTGAGATTTTTGCATTATGTAGACATAAGGTAAATACTTTTTTTTTTTTTTTTTAAGTTTGTCATCTATATTATGTTCCCTGCTCTGCTAAACAAGAAGCCAAGCTGAGACAACTTTAAAAAAACGGGTGCCCAAAGAAAAAGGCCAACTATGCCAAAAGACGCACTAACAATCACTGACTATTGACATTTAGAAAACAGCAAGAGAGACTCCCATCAACTGAAAATGGGAAGACACAGGCTAAGAACAATTAAGCAAGACAGGGATATAGAAGATAACTAGCTGTCAGAGACAAGGCAGTTGTGGCCTTCAAGTTCTTCCCAGATGTCTTTCACAGATGAAAGAGGTCTTTGTCTTGTGGGGGAATAATTACAATCAAGGGAAGGAAAACAAGGAAGACCACATCACATACAGAAGGAAATTTGCAATGTGTCCAGAGATGGTAGCATTTCAGAAGCACTGACTGCTAGAAGAGGGATCTTTCCTGTGGTTAATGCTTACAGCCATGAGAAAAACATGTCCGTCCCTGAGCTGTGACATGCATAAGTCCAATTTTTTACAGATTTATGCCTTTTGTACCCTACCCATTATTATCCATCAGATTAACCCTACCTAAATCCATGCTTCCAAATACACACCAAAGGGCATATGGCTCATTGGAAACAAAACCACACAAGCTGGTGGCCTTGTAGGTTTGTGCAGCTTGGCTCGCTGAGTAGAAATAATGTATTACAGCGTTTTGTCTCCCTGTTCACCAGTGGAGGCACAACGTAGAACCTCATCTCTTAACAGCAGCCCATAAAGCATTTGCACACTGATTTATTTTTTCTGGAGATAGCAGAGAGAAAAGCTAAAGCTGAGCTGAATGATTGAAGAAGGCAAGGAAACACACTCCATTACTTTCCTAACCAGGAAGCACAAAGAATGCAAAGCTGAACTGTAACACATATGTCAAGTTTCAAAATTCTGAAACAAAATGGCTGACACTAATCTGTGCATGGATCATTTATTTTTCTCATATTTCCTAACAGGTGAAGCTACATGCTATGATTTAATAGCCATTAATATGATTAAGAGAACTGACATATGACAAAGCCAACTGGTTGCATTTCAAATTTTGCAGCTGTAGTTGATCTACAGTCACACTAGGTGTTCCAGTTACCTTACAGAATTGTTTTTATTCTCTGAAGCATGTAAGCTTTAAATACAGCAAAGACATGTATGTTTTATTTCTATAAAATATTCCACAGAATGGACAGTTATGTGGTTGTATCCCAGCCTCTTCAAAACTGCACAAGAAATCAGAGCTGATTGACTACAAGATATCTTATATCTGGGTTGTATCATAGACTCATAGAATCATGTATGCTGGAAGGGTTTCCAGAGGTCATCTAATCCAAAGTTGTGCCCAGAACAGTCCTATTACAGAAGGTTGCTCAGTTTTTAAAATCTCCAAGAATGGAGATATCTAATTTTTCATCCACCAGTATCCCCAAGTCCTTTTCCAAAGGGCTGCTCGCACTCCATTCATCCTTTGTGCCTGTACTGATTGGAGGATTTCCTCAACCCAGGTGCAGGATCTTGCATGTGGCCTTATTGAGCTTTATGAGGTTCACACAGGCCTGCTCCTCAAAACTCTCAAGGTCCCTCTGGATGGCATCCCTTCCCTCAAATGTATCAACTGCACCACTCAGCCTGGTGTCATATACAAACTTGCTGAGGGTGTACTCAATCCCACTGTATACATTGTTGATGAAGACATTAAATAGCTTTGGTCCCAGTACAGATCCTTGAGGGGCACCACTTGTTACTGGTTTCAACTTTGACATTGGGCCATTGACTATAATTCTTTGGACGTGGCCATCCAGCCAATTCCTCTTCCATCTATCAGTCCATCTATCAAACCCATCTGCCTCCAATTTAGTGGCAAGAACCTTGGGGCTGACAATACCAAAGGCCTTATAGAAGTCCAGGTAGATGACATCCATAGCTCTTCCACTGATGCAATCACTCACCACTAGATTAATCAAGCACAATTTTCCCTTGGTGAGGTCATGCCTCTCTCACCTCCCAGTCTTCCATATGTTTTGACCTATCTTCCAAGAGAATCTGTTCCATGATCTTACCAGGCACAGAGGCAAGGCTGACCAGTTGGTAGTTCCCAGGGTCCTTTTTCTGACCCTTTTAAAAAATGGCTGTGATGTTTCCCTTCTTCCAGTCACTGGGGACTTCACCTGACTGCCATGACTTTTCAAACACGATTGAAAGTGGCTTGGTAATTACATTTGCCAATTCCCTTGGGACCCTGGGATGTATCTCATCATGTCCCATGGACTTATGTATGTTCAGGTTCCTCAGGTGATCTCAAACCTGATCTTCTCCTACAATGGGAAGGATTTCATTCCCTCAGTCCCTGCCATAATGTTCAGGGGTTTGAGAGATGTGGAAGAATCTGCTAGAGTGCTTGCATTGAGCTATCCTGATCTTCCAGCAGATACCAAGGTGACTGAAATTACCTCTGATTAGCAAAGCCTCCAATCTTGAGGCTTCCTTCAGCTGTGTAAGGAAGGCTTTATTTACATCTTTTTTTGATCAGGTGGTCTGTAGCAGACACCTACCACACTCATAATAAATAATTATATATTAGTATATAATGTATGAATAATTATAAAAATATATACTATATAAATAATCGTGCCTGCCTCTGGAATATCCCTTTAAACATCAGAATTTGTTTTGTATTACATTGTCTTTCTTACTGGCAAGAATAAAACATATTTGAATCAAAAAATGCCATACTGAAAAAGGGCATGTCATGTTATTCTCATTGCGAAGTGGCATCCATGGTTGTTACTCTGTCAGCCACAGATGCCATTGTTTAAAGATTCCTTTGTTATACTGGCATTTTATTCCACAGCCCTCATTCCTAAGTATCATCCTAAACCAGATATTATCTTTTTCCTCTCCTCTTTACCTCTTCTCAAACTTTTCACTACGGAAACAAGTGGGAAACTTCAGAAGATTAGCAAATTATATTACATAAATTTTTGTGAACCAATTCACTCTTGTGGTATCACCAACATCTCAGAAACAGCCAACTTCCAACACACCCTGTTTCTACCAGAACAGATTAAAGAAGCACTTACGCAGAAACAAAGTAGTGCTTCCTGAACCATTTATTAATTACTGAGTTAGAAGCACTGCAAATATAGGTTCATTGCAGAAATGAAATGTTCTCTTGATTTGCAGTCCTTCCTTGGTTCCTCTGTCCCCACTTGTCATGTCCCCAAAAAGACAAAAATAAAAGGCAAAAAAGATGGCCAAGAATGCTGTAGGTGGGTCATTGACAAATAAGCAGTATTCCCTAGAAGAGAAACACTGAAATATTCAGCTTCTGAACTGTCTGATAAAAAAAAAAATAAATAAAACATTTGTTTTCCTAACAAAAGTCAGCTTCCAGAGGATTCTGCTTCAATTAACAAAGTCTGAATCAGAGAAGCATTTTAAGTCAGTGATCTAAACTATTGATCGACAAATCTAGGAGGATTGTGATGCAACTATTTCTCCATATATTTTGTCTTTCACAGACTACAAGTGGAGTCCAGAGTGCCAGTCCTGCATAGGAGGTTATACTGAATTGTATTACAAATAACTGGCAAGCCAGCTCATTCAGCATTAACGTACCAGTATAGCGAGTGCCACTCTGCTTGAAGCCACAGATGTATAAGGGAGCTCAGACTCAAGCTGATAAGGTGAAAGCTGGAGACATGACACATGACTTGCATTTATGTTCTGTTCTTGTTACACCAGTTAAAAACGTTCCTTGCTACCAGGCTGCCTACTGTAGTGCGTTAATTAAGCTCTCCTTCAGAATGCAGGGGTCATGCCAAAAGAATGAAAACAGCAGGCCAAACTCAAAGATGATGTACATTAGAGTAATATACTCTTCAATTAAACAGTGCAATTTGCACAATAAGAGGTTGCAATAGAGAGGTGGTAACAGGGATAGTAACCTAGATTTTACCTCAGGACTGTTTACACATTTCTGCTCTAACCTCATCCTGTCATATTTAAAGTATGGTGAATTATTTAAATGGCAACTTCTACTATCACCTTTCTTGACTAAGTCAATAAGCAATAGGCTTTCAAGACAATGTTTTCCTATAGGTATCTAATAGAAACAGGACATTTTTTTGGTTGATTGATTTTGGCAATATTATATTAGAGGAGGACCCCAAAGTCCTTAATGAATAACTGCATTTAGAACAAAAGAACGAGAACTGTGAGGACATAAACTTAGAGTAAATAAGACTTCAGTAGTAATAACACAGAACTAGTTCTCACAAGCTGGCACACACCAGCAGCAGCCCTTCTGCCCTTTTAAAGCATCATACCTATCTTTCAAGACTTACCCATTGCAGAGGTGATCAGATTGGCATTGCTATATTACAGTTTGTATAGAGTTAAAAATCTTGAAGATACACCAAATGAAGTTTATATGAAGCTATAGTAGTTGATGATCTAACCCCAGAAATTATTTAGAAGTTGATTATGTCATCTTTCTGATCAGTCATGTAAGACTTCACAAAGGTCAGAAGAGAACTGCATAGTTACACCTGCATATAGACATCTATTTAACACATGGCTTTTTATCTAGTTCCCATCCCCTCTTGTCAATACACAGGTATGGTTTATTGCCTATTTCTTTTGCCTTCTGTATACCATGGTGCATTGTATCAACAGGAATTTACAGCACTTCCAGTATCACCCAAAGCTTTGATGAGTTACATTTCCGAGCAGCATAAAGTATATATTACACAGCAGTATAGCCAAGAGATCCCCAAAAGGATTAGAACCTTACAGGATCCACTGCACTTTGGGAATGTCATTGACCCTTATCCCTAGGCTCAGTTTTCAGACTCCAGGAGACATTATCCTGCAGCATTACAGAATCCAGCACCAAACACAAGGGTCTGATTTACTGACTCAGTTCACCACAAGGAATCTCTAATAATGCACAGTTGCTCTACCACTAAATCAGTCAACACCTGACAATTTCAAATAGAGAAGAAACAGCGAAGTTACTATAAAGTAAGTATGTCAGTAAACCTTCAAAATGCCATATAACCTTTAAACTCACTAGTTTAATATTTTGAAAACAGGATTTAGGAGAGTTTGCAAAAACAACAAAAATCTTTTTTCAGTACAGAATAAAAAAAAAACGTCTTACTATTTCAGACAGATAATGCTAGAGAACGAGTGTAAGGGGAAATATCAAACATAAAGAAACACTCTCATTTTCTCCATATGACAAATATATGAAATCAGTTGTAGAAAAGAGATTAAAATGGTAAAAGACACTACCAATAAGAAAATTTGTCATATCTATCTTGGATCACCACCATAGGAAGGCTGCCTTCACTCAGGGTAAATCTCTCACTCACTGTGATATTTTTCCTATATCTGTTTTTCTCCTACTGAGGTTACATGACTTATAGTTAAGGGAATGAAAATTTAATAGTACAATCATATTGGGTCACTGAATCATTTAAAAAAGGGTAAAATTAGGCTAACAGTCACCTTCCTTTTTCATTCATCATTACCTGTAAAAACAAAGTATAAGGTATAAAATAAGCACCTTCCCAAAATTAAGTGTTTGGTCCCTCAGACTGATAGACAATTTTTGAAGAGTACCATTTTGCCATCACTTTTACGTTAATATTATAAAATTTTATAAAAAGAAAAAAAGGATTTTTTTTTTAATTTAGGCCCCCACGATTTCAGATCTCTGACACAAAAATATACAAATCCCAAACCTCTTTTTATTTGGAATTTTGTGGATTTGTGGGCTTGTTTTGGGTTTTTTTTTGGCCTTTTTTTTGTTGTTGTTCACTGGTTCAAAACTGAAGCTGAATCATTGGGAGTTTTACGGTCTTCCATGTCAGAAAGCTTTACAAAATGCACAAGACAAGTCTTTGAAGGACGATTTTCTCAATGATTCCTCAGGCAGCATGGATTTTTCTTATACTACTGTTTAAGGGAAGGATAATCACATTGTAAAATCATAATTAATATTTCAACAAGAAAATATCATCTAGGAAATACAGTTTTTGTTAATCTTGGGAACAGAATATCACAAATGAAATTACAAAATCATCCACCTGAAAATCTGAGTGTATGTCAGCATTTAGACAGACACTATAGAAACAGACTATGAATTGTAACATTTCTACGGTTTTATCCCTACAGAGTTTGGACATCCACATGGCATTAAAAATCCTAAAAATGCTTTGTCTTTCAATGTCTTTATCCAATAGCATAAAAGTGACCACAGAAGAGCATGTTAGTTGTAACAGCTGTTGTTGACTAACCTGGAAATGAAAGATACAGGAGAATGGAAAATATTTTTCAAGAAAACACAATACATTGCAAAGTCATAAAGTCATAGAATGATAGAATCATGAAATATCTTGGGTTGCAAGCGACCTTCAAAGGTTATCTAGTCCAACCCCCTGCAATGAGCAGGGACATCTTCAACTAGATCAGGTTGCTCAGAGCCCCATCCTGCCTGGCCTGGAATGTCTCCAGGGATGGGGCATTTACCACCTCTCTGGGCAACCTGGGCCAGTGTTTCACTACCCTCACAGTAAAAAATTTCTTCCTTATGTCTAGCTTGAATCTCCACTCCTTTAGTTTAAAACTGTTACCCCTTGTCCTGTTGCAACAGGCCCTTCTAAACAGACCATGCCATCTTTCTTATAGGCCACTTTTAAGTACTGAAAGGCCACAATAAGGTCTCCCCAGATCCTTCTCTTCTCCAGGCTGAACAACCCCAACTCTCCCAGCCTGTCCTCACAGCAGAGCTGTTCCAGCCCTCTGATCATTTTTGTGGCTTTCTCTGGCCCCTCTCCAACAGGTCCATGTCTTTCCTGTACTGCAGGCTCCAGAGCTGGACACACAACTCCAGGAGGGTTCTCACCAGACCAGAATGGAGGGGCAGAAACACCTTCCTCGACCTACTGGTCACACTTCTTTTGATGCAGCCCAGGACAAAGGTGGCTTTCTGGGCTGAAAGCTCACACTGCCAGCTCATGTCCAGTTTTTCATCCACCAGTACTCCCAAGTCCATCTCTACAGGGCTGCTCTCAACTCCTTCATCCCCCAGCCTGTATTGATACTGGGGATTGCCCTGTATCAAGTCATGCACTGGCATCTGTGGGATCTCCATTCTGCATCCTATTCCATACATCCTTACTAAAGGATCCCACTAAATAAGGATGTTAAGTACTCAACTTCTCCATCAGTGTAGTGGATTACTGACCTGTACAAAAACTTACTGTCCTTGTACCATAGCTAGGAGACAAATATTACGAGGAGGTGACCAAAACACTAATGTTAAAATGCGATAGGAAACACTTTCATTTCCTTTGGAACTTTCCCTTCCTTGTATCGCTATCTTCCCTCCAACTTCAGAGAAACTGGGGCTGATGTTACCAACCCATGGTCTTTCCTACTCCCAGAAGACTTGAAAGAGGTTGCATTTAACTGGAAATCCTTATTTTCTTTCATTTCCTTGTGTAACATTCCTGTCTGTTACAAGCTATAGTGACAAGTAGTAGGATTTTCAAAGGGGACCAAACAATTTAACCATGCAAACCCAATGACAATTTTTCACAGGAACTAAACACCTATATCCCTTCAGCAGAACAAGAACTTTCTCATACTTTTATTATATCCAAAATATCACAGAATCACAGAATCGTTGGGGTTGGAAGTGACCTCTGGAGATCATCTAGTCCAACCCACCTGCTATAGCAGTTTCACGGAGAGCAGATCACACAGGAATGTGTCCAGGTGGGTTTTGAATGTCTCCAGAGAAGGAGACTCCACAACCTCTCTGGGCAGCCTGTTCCAGTGCTCTGGCACCTTCAAAATAAGGAAATTTCTCCTCATGTTTAGATGGAACCCCCTGTGCTTCATTCTATGCCTGTCGCCCCTCACTCTATCATTGGGCATCACTGAAAGGAGTCTGGTCCCATGCTCTTGACACCCATCCTTGAAATAATTCTAAGAATTAATAAAATCCCATCTCAGCCTCCTGTTCTCCAAGCTGAACAAACCCAGGTCTCTCAATCTCTCCTCATAAGAAAGATGCTCCAGGCCCTTTCTTTGTAGAAAGGGAAATCCATGGAGTCCAGGACAAAAAACAAAACAAAACACTACCCAGTAAATTACGGATGATTAGGCTAAATTATATTTTCTCTTTTTCTCTCTAATATCCTAAACAAAATTATTAACAGAACTAAAACAAGATACTACATTCCATTTTAAAATGACAGTTTTCATGTGAATATTTTTCAAGCATGTAATGCGGAATCATTTTTTCCTTCATTACAGCAGCTGCCTATCATACTAAGTCCTAGATACACATCTGTGCCACTTGCACACCTCACAAACACTGGTGAACATGTCTTGTTTGGAAGTCAAAGGAAGTTCAGTTGAATCAATTGAGCCTTTTGTTTCAATAGATAGTGCTTGGTATTTTATTTGAAAATTTTTACCAACAGATCATTCAGCCAAATGGATTCACCTGGAAGGGGCTTATTTCACTGCTAGTATCTCAACAGGAGAACACTGCTAGCATTAATACTCAGGTTTGGTGTTTTGGTTTGGTTTGGTTTGATTTTCCAGAAAGCCAAGAGGACAGGTAGAATTACTGCTGCTAATATTGAAATCTTCAAACGCGCTCTTCCCACTATAATTAATAAAATCTTTCAAAATTTAAAATATAAATAGAACAATATGGAACCATATAATACAGAACAATAGAACTTAAGACTTTATTCAAATTTAAGCTGGTTTTATGGCTATCAGTCTTTTCTCTTGGCCATTTGACTCTCATAGTTCACAATGCAATTAAATCATAGAACTGACTCCAAATGCTCAACATACACAACTCCTAGTGAAGTAGATGAGAGAAGAGCCATTCAGTATCCAATACAAACAGGAAAAGGGTAAGCCAGAATTAAAAATAAATACATATTTTTAAAAAATCAAGTGTCAATGCGCCTTTCTTTTAGTTGTAATTCTTGCAGTTGTGAGCAATGAAATGCAGTTAATTCTCTACAGATGCCCATGTTTCACCTAATTTGTAGCTAAAAATTCCTTTAAGATTTTTTAGCAAGAAAAAAGAGATGTAATTCACTGGAAAACTGTAGCCTAACTAAGGAAAAAGCAAGTAACCTTATTTTAATATATAGTTCTTTTAAGAACTAAGCTATGAGCTGCTACACAATTTGGGGGGGGGGGGGGGGGGGGGCGGAAATGAAATTATCACAGTGCTCACTTGGGTGGACAGCCTACAATTTTTGACTGTGTTACATATTAGTAGTGAAAGACGGAATTGCAAATGCAATTACATTTAGGGTCAAATGCAAAAATTCAAGAGCAGCTTTAGACCTTTCCCAGAAAATATTTAAGTGGGAAGAATTCATAACAACTTCAATTACCAGTTCTAGCAAAAGTCTGTATCATATTTTCTTCCTTCTCTCTGCAGAAAAAAACATTTCAAACAGTGACAGATGAAAATTAGCAGGTCTTTTTGCTTCTGAGAATTTTTCTTCCTTTTGCCTGCCATGTGTATTACCATTCTATGTACGACAGTATCTTTTATTAGCCAAAGTTTTGAAAAGGCCATGGTGTCACAAAGAAAGGCTTTCAAATTAAAAGCCAGGGGCTAACTAGCAAACTGCACTGAAGAACAACTGCACTTTGGAAGTCAGTCCTACACTCATTGCTGCAGGTTCTTATGCAATGTAAATCTGAACAACTCTTATCACAGGGGGCCACAACATTTTACATAGGCTGAAAATCTCATGCTGGTTTTGTCAAAGAATGCAGATAATAGTTTCATATTTTTCATGTTTAGCAAAGACTTAATTGCATCAATCTTCAAAGCAGCTTTGAAAACCTCCAAAACAAATGCTGAGATATGTAAAATAAAATACAAAGCAGTAGATGACAGGAAAATTAGGTGACCTTCGTATTCATCTCCTCCCTTCTCATAACTCTCAAGCTATGCAGGTGTGATTCATACAAAGTAAGCCAAGAAAGTTCACATTTTTCAGCACTAGCAATGCTGGACCTCTGTAAAAATTCTTTTAATAGGAGTACATTTCAAGGGCATGAAAATTCTTCCAGAAATTGACTTACCTCTTCCAGAGCAAGGTAAATTAGAATTTCCTTGGCATTTCTTAGCACTTTCCTCAACTGACAATGGACAAGAACGTGGATGTTCACACTTCTTCCCAGTCCATCCTTCTTTACAGTCACACCTTCCACAATTACACTGTCCATGACCTTCACAATGAACATAATTAAAGATCAGCTTCCATACTGATGATAGGTTTTAAAACCTCATGATTAGATGAACTTTATCAAATTCGTGGTTTCATTAAACAGTCAGACTGGCGAAAAATACAATCAACTCACTATATCTACTTTTTTCTGAGAACAGCTCTGGTTTATCATTTCATTTGAACCATATTTCCTTTCAATTTTTTTTTTTCTTAAGGTATGCTTTGCCACCCCCCACACACACCTCAAGAGAAAGGGTGGAAGAGAGCTTACAAATACACATTTCCTCGCTGTCTAGAGAAGTGAGGCTGTCATAAGGCAATATTTCTTTTACCTTTATGTTTTTCTTTTTCTAGCACATGCGCAACATATTCTCTAAGTAATACATCTTTTATCTACTTATCATCAATGTGAGCCACTAGAGATGAGCAATGCTACACCAATTCCAAGTCTCAAACCAGGGCCTTCTGCTAAATAGTCATGTATAAATAATAAAATATTGGACATAACCAATTTTCATTTCCATAGGGCAATCAGATGTGGTTTTGACATCTCATTAGCTAATTTGACTCTTCCTGACCATGTCTGAACATATCAACATAAATGCAGCTTTCATTGTGCAAGTCAAGGTGAGGAAAAGCAACTGAACTCCATAGCAGCTTTTTTGGAAAGTTTCTTTAAAAAAAAATTGACAGCTAAGAAGTTAAGGGAGAACCCCTCCTTAGAACTTAACCCGGAAAGCCAACCAAACAACCTATTTCCTCCTTTACATGAATGCTAACACATCCAGACCAAGAAAATCCAAGCTAATTGCCCAGCTCCCTTCATCATAAGCCTAATGCTCTTTGCATAAGGCAGTGGGATTCTGGCAACACAAAATATTCCTTGCACTGGATGAGGAAAGCTTGAGCATCAGCAAAAACTTTCCTTGCCACAAAATCAAATATTTTCATGAGCTCTGACAGGGGGTTAGATCTTCTCTTACAGTTTTCACATAGTCATCACTCACTGGACACAGGACCCCAAAGCATCTCTCTGATTTCTATTTGTCCATTCAGATTCTTCTTGAAAATCATAGCAACACAGAATTTGTATCTTTCTAACTGTACTTGCATTTTAAGACTGGATTATATTATATTTCTAAACCATATACATTTATTTGTTCACAAGGAGAAAGATGGAAACAAGAGCAGTTCCCAGACCACATCTTATTAATTTCATAATAATAACAACTTTTCTTTAAATTAGTTACTTGTTTTAATTTAAAAGCATTAGAGATCTCCTCTTCTGTCTCTTGCTTTCATGCATGCCTGTGGACAGGTTGCGAATTGGACATATGTTCCCTGATCCAGATAGATACTCTTGTGAGATGATGATGTTGTTCTTTCATATAATATTTTATTGTCTAGAGCCACAGCAAAGCAGATGATGAGATGTGGGAATGTAGGAATTTTCTTACAGAAGCCTGTTTTCTTTCTATGTCAAGTCATGAAAGCTATTCTCTCTTTAAAGGAAGAAAATCACTTTAATGTTGTGAACACCTCTGAAAGAAAATAATTCAGTAATATACTGGACAGCACTTCAGACTTTAAAAGAAGGCATCCAGTTGCCAATATGAGGTACTACAAATTGACAGTCACCCCAAGCCATATGAAGCTTCTGGAGGGAGCTGCTGTTGTGTGATGTTAAATTCTTGTGGCAGGGCTGCCACTTTCTGTCATTTGTAGTTTATGAAATAAACATAGCATTTCACTCACTTACAGTAAAACTCTTTACATGTAAACATGATTTCCTAATATTTCAATCTGCTACTCAGGACTCATGTCTCTACCTATTAGGTAGGCAGAACAAGACAGGATCGGTTTTGTATCAGCTCTATTTAATGTAGGTTTTAAGAAAGCTGTATTATTTTCCCTAATCTGACTAATCCATCTTGAATTCATTCTAAATCAATGTACAAATAATTGTGAGACAGACTTAACACTTGCAGACTTTGTGCACTAATTTATTTCACATAAACAAATAAAAAAGCTGCCCAATGACAATTCTGCTAGTAAATCTTTTATTCCATTGCAGATTCTGTCTACCACAATAAACCAAAATCAATACTTTGCATTTTATCCATTTCTGAAGAAGTACTAAACAGCAGGTCTATAAGATGTTGTTCATACTGCTTCATGCAAAAACGAAGTTTTGCACAATCTATTTGAGAAATGCACACTTGCATGGGCAGCTAAGGCTAAATTAGGCTTTTCTAAAGCATAAGGGAAAGGGAAGGGATAAGAATAAGAAGCAATACTAAAATTTTTGCTGATTAGATAGAAAAACTAAGCTATACTTCAACATGAGTTTTAGTTACATGAAGCAAGCCATGTGAGTACCTCCTTTTGTATCTCTGGTAAGGTTTGCTCATTTACAATTATGTCTGTGTAATAAAGAAGACTGTATCAGTCCTTAATCTACTGTCACATGGCAGTATCTTCTCCCTAACTCTTTTGCAACTGTCTGTATTTTCTTACTCTCTGCTTTCTTACAACCATTACCACCCTGAGCAGCAGAAGCAGTGATGGCAATAATGTCTGGGACAGAGAGAGTTTAAGACCCGTTTAAGTGATGCAGCTTGAGCTGCAGATGTGACAGGTTTGCTTTAATCTAATCAGGTTTGAAACTCTTGTGTTCACCCTTAACAACAGAACACATTTACCATGTTGTTTTTTAGCTTTATATTCCTTAGCTAATGCTGACATTTTGATCTGTCCTTGAGTCTAAAAACATACTCAGCAACGCAATAATACATTGAAAAATTGATAACAGCCCAAACTCAATCCTCCTGCTGCTCTCATGATGGCAGTTGCACATCCTTCCAGCTTATTAATTAAATAAACTTATAGAACATTTGTAGGCGGCTGAAACAGCAGCAAGCAAACGAATTCACTGAAGGTTTTTAGAAATGCTTCTTTTTTTTCCTTTTCTTTTCTTCCTCCAGTTTTGTTAGATAGTGATTCATCAATATTTATTAAAAAACAAAACAAAACCAAAAACAAAACAAAACAAAAACAAAACAAAACAAAAACAAAAAAAAAACCCAGGTGAGAAACCTTTCGTGTTTATAAAAGGCAAAGAAGAGGCTAACAATTTTATGTATTGTGTTTGTTTCAGCCTTTTGTACCAATTACAGACAACTCCTATGATCTTTCCATGAGGGATCTCTCATTCTAGCAACAGTAGGAAAATACACCACATTATTATTTTCCTTGATGTGACTGCATTCTTCCTATTATTAATTAGGCCAGATCAGATTTCTACAGGATGCATTAGAGCTGACAACCTGTAATCTGTC
Source organism: Columba livia (assembly GCF_036013475.1). Lineage (NCBI taxonomy): Eukaryota > Metazoa > Chordata > Aves > Columbiformes > Columbidae > Columba > Columba livia. The sequence goes on along the minus strand of NC_088602.1, from coordinate 58,090,472 downwards.
GATTCCATTTGAAACCACCCTCACTTGTTTTTGCAAAGTTCCCATGTGCACAAATTGCATGCTGTGTATTGCTCAAAGTCACTCTCTCCTGCCCTATATTAGCCTCTGTAGCAGTTACCATGCCAAATTGTATGCGATGTCTTGCTCAGAATTATCAGTGTCTGTCAGTTGATACATGGAGCATCAATCTAAATATACCATGAACCTTGGATGGACTTGATCGACTTCAACTAACTTGAAAATAATGCTCTGAAGTACAAGTAGAAAATAAAAGGAAGGTGGAAGTGTCTAATAAGTTCAGCCAGCTGGACCTCACATTTGGTTTTCCACATATTGATGCTCTACTTGTTCTCAGGCCAGTTGGTATTCTCAGGGTACTGTTTTCCATTATTTCACTTTTCCTCAATTTTCTTCCTCTTGTTTGTCCTCTCCCTGCCATATACCATAACATAATAAATAAAATTTGATCTAAAAAAAATTCAAAATTAAATTTCTTCAAGGAAGGATATCTAAGTTTCAATCATTCTCCAATTTCTGTTAGGCTACTTTGAAGACAGGAGTATTAGAGGGGAGATAGGCACATAAAAATATTTCATATTTGGTAAAAGGACAATCAAAAAAAGACATGTTTTAAGGAAGCTTTGGAACCAGAAATGTATTTTTTCTTTACAGAATTATATCTTTTAATTTGAAAAGTCCACACTGAAAAAAAAAAAAAAAATAAAAAATAAAGCTTGGTATATTTTAAGCTAGGAAAATGAAAATTGGAGCACAAAGGAAGAACAAGATCAGACTAATTGGATGCCTTTGTTAGAAAACTATACATAAATTCCTTTTGAATATATTCCTTACCTGAACAGAAGTCATCAGAATATCTATCATACACCGCTTTGCAGTTTCTTTCATCACACTCACAAGTATCTCCATGAATATCGCCCCAGTCACCAGTTGGGTCCACATCATGGCATGTGCATTCCCCACATACACATGTGCCTAGGAAAGAGAGAAAAAAAAAAGACGAAGATGATAGAAGATTAACTGAGCAATTTAGAGTAATAGTAGTTTGACTACAGAAATTTACACTTATGAATTTTCTGCTCTCACAGGAATGCAATGTCAAAGCTGCAAGTGTTAATCATGAGCGTATGCTCATCTCCTGTGACTTAAAGCTTCTATAATGATTTAGTAGTAATACTTTATACAAACAAGTTGGCTTACTTATCAAGTTTCTTTTTGCTGTTGAGCCTTGTTAGGAAACAAAAGAATAATGCAGTGCATAAAACAGTCACAGATCTTTGATGTCAACAGTAATTTGCTCTGACACTAATGACAGTAAAAATCAATGCTGTTTAAATTACTTGGGCTTGGGCAGAGTTGATAATTAATGATTGTAAAAGCATAAACATTTAAACTGGAAGGAAATCCAAATTCCAATCCAGTTGAAAATGCCTAGGAGGTCGCTCTTTACCTAAGAAGAACATCAGCACAAATGTACATGAAAATGATACTTTTTCACTTCTCCCAAGTCAATTTTCAGGGCTACGCCCTGATGTTTACAATAAGAAGGGAAATGTGATATATGACAGTGAGAGTAATTGGGCACAACCTTACCAATATAAAGATAATATGCATACTATTTACTTAGGGAAAGTCAGAACAAAGTCCTTATTCAGAAGTCCAAATATGCCTCAGGACCGTACACTCACTACTTTTTCTGGGATGCCAAAGGGCACAATGCAGCAGCCAAACCGTACAGATGCATGCAGTTCATTTCCTGGAGAGCAGCTTCACCTGCTGCTGCTCCACCAAAGCCTCTGTCTTCTTATTCAGATTACTCTGATCAACATAATGCATTTGAGGACAAGAAGACAGGGTGACTAAAGAGTACATATAGATGTGGGCACATTCTCTGGAAAGAGAAGGTCTGCACAATTGTGCATGCGTGACAGTTACATAAAGCAGGAAGAGATGCTGCCATGTTTGATTTGTGCTAAAGCCTTTAAGACAGCCCTCAAGAAATTTGCACCTGATTATTGATACTTTCACAATACGGTGACATTACTGAAGGAGAAGATCCTAACAACAAACAAACAGCAACAACAAAATAAAACATGCAGATGCCTCTGGAGAGTGATTAATCCTCCCAGAAACAAATTCAAAGTGAATTTGGATCAGCTGTCCTGGATACTGCACTGCAAAATACCATCTCACCAAAGTTTACAAAAATCAAAAGCTTGCTGGTCTCAGCTGGTTGACTGGACAGTTGGTGGAAAGATAGAAACAATTTACCCATCTTAGCACTGAAGGAGACTGCACAGCAAGGTTGGCCTCAATATTTAATTTTTAGAAGGTTCCAGACTGACAAGATGAACTACTCCTCTATCACAAGATGTAAACCACAGAAAACTGGATAAATAGGACTAAGGAGAGTAGAGATACTGTGTTGGAAAGCAACTTTAGGTAGATGAAAGAATATATAATTTTAATGTGGATAAACACAGAAATACAGTAAAGGTAAAAAAAATATAAGTATCCCATTAATGTATCTTTGTTTAGGAGTTTGTAGTTATTCAGAATATCAGATATACTATTTATACTAATTTCCTTCCATTACAATGTAAATTTAAAGAAATACATTAAAAATTCTAATTTGAACAAGAAATGGCTTTGACAATTAATTATTTGACAAGAAATCACTTTCTCCATGCAACCAAAGCATCTAATCTGAAGCCACTTCCATATTTATTCTGTTCGGAATTACAGAAAATTTTTTACTGTTGAGGTCCCAAGACTAAATGAGCCTACATGATCTCTGTATTTGACCGAATCTTTCAATTTCCTCATAATTAAGATAAGAGAATTTTCAAAATGCTCTCGGGATAATTAGATGTTCACACTATAGCAGGTTTGTCATAGAGATATTTTTTAAGAGAGATATCTATGTGACTTGCATTTATGTTCTACTGAATTATTCTGTATTATTGCCAAAAAAACCCTATTTTTTTAACTCTTTGTTCAGTGAAGCCAAACATAGAAGCTAGTGAAAAGGAATTTTATTTTGTGGGGTTTTTTTCTTTTTTAATGCTAAAATTATACACAAGTATAAGGTAAAATTTGAGTTCTGAGACTTTGTGCAAATAAAACCTCATGTAGTTAGAAATATTGTGTGAAATCTATCTTTCCAGTTCCATATGCATTCCATGGCATTGATACTGAACACTTCTTAATGTTTTTTACAAGTTGCAGTGGAAACTAAAAGCTTTGTGTTTTCATTTTCCCTATCAAATTGTGGGTCCTCGGTCTTCTTTAAGAATAAACTGGTGTATGGTCCTGTTGGCCTGAGAGCACCAATCCGTTCAAAGTCAAAAATCTGCTAATACTTTTATTTTGTGGTATAGGTCTCTCACCAAACATGCACTGACACATTATCCCGCTCAGTCTTACCACAAAAATGAAGGATGAGAACAACTTGGGTCAGATTAATCCAAACCCAGGAGTGGATACATGTAAGGTTACACCTAAACACAAGTATCTACCCACTCACTTGGAAATAAATATCCATATTTGAAATAAATGAGAACTAGAAACTATCAGTAAACACAACCTATGTCCTAGTGCAGAAAGTGCATATTGTAAAAGAAAAGCAAGATACATAAAGATGTGTAGAAGGAACGTGTGAATGACACACCTCTGTTGCTGCAGATTTTGCCATCTGGAGATGTGCATCTTTTCTTGATCTCCCAGGGGGTGATGTCACACTGGAATTCACATTTATCTCCATGCCAACCAGCCTCACAGTAACAGTTTCCACAGTAACACTTTCCATGGCCTTAACCCAAAACAAATTTTATACAGTGAGAAAGTGGCAAGTTTTTAAAAGGCATTAACAATTTAACTGTTTTGATCTTTACTTTTAAAAACTTCTAGTGTTAGACTCAGAATAGAAAAAATGTATAGGCCTACATAAAGACAAAGGCTATTTGAACTATACTTTTCCCTGAGTCTGTTTTAGAACACATTTTCCTTTAACTGCAGATTAAATTTATTCAGTAAACACCAAGAAAATAACATCAATATTTTTATATTTGTCAGCTTAAATTTTGAAACTTTATAGGTAAATTTCAAAGATGGTAAATGCAATAGCTTTAAATGCTACAGTAGGACACACTTGCCCACCATACTCAGCATGTCTAATAAAGCATTGTGTGCTCTTGACACCACAGATAATCCCAGCAGAGGACAGTTGAGTCATCTGAGGCTTGATGAAACCAGCTCCTGAACATTTTGATTCACTAAGGTACTTCCGCCATGTGCTTCAATGGCACAAAGCATTTAAATTAAGTAGCTGCAGCTCTTACTAATCTTAAAGCCAAAAGCTAATTCCTTACTAGAAGGATCACAAGGAGGGTAAGGGAAGACTTTATGACTCTCTACAGCTACCTAAAAGGAGGTTATAGCAAGGAGGCTGTTGGTCTCTTTTCCCAGGTAACAAGTGATAGGATGAAAGGAAATGGCCTCAAGTTGTGCAAGGAGAGGTTTAGATTGGATATTAGGAAAAATTTCTTCACCAAAAGGGTTGTCAGGCATTGGAACAGGCTGCCCAGGGAAGTGGTGGAGTCACCATCCCTGGAGGTGTTTGAAAGACGTGTAAATGGAGGACATGGTTTTAGTGGTGGACTTGGCAGTGTTAGGTTAAGAGTTGGACTCGATCTTAAAGGTCTCTTCCAACCTAAACAATTTTATGATTCTATGACCTCCTCCGTGTTTCCCTCTAGGTATGTTAAGCTTAGTAGACCTGATTGATTATCAGAGTCTACTCGTATCCCTAACTACCAAGAGTGTGAATTTAGACCTGTGGAATATTTTTTTTTCCTGTTTTTACAATTCCATTTGGAATTTTCATTATAGTTGTTTGGTTACATGTGAAAAAAATAACAGAAGGTAAAAATACAGTCTTACTAAACAATAAAACCAGTCTGAAATATTGCTTTTTACCAGAAGGTTGTTACTGAACAGTGGACAAGAAATAAAAGGGACAATGGTGAAGGAGTAAAGAAATTTAGTCTACTGGCAACTTTTGCAGATTAAAACATCACTACCTCATTCTTCACTCACACTTGTATAGTTCCAAAACAAATATTAATTAAACTACACAATTTGCCACTACCTCTTGTCCATGACTGAAGACAAAATCACTTCATTAGAGCAAAAAAAAGCCTTAGATGAAAAATAACAGGATCAGAATTTAATTTGCTAGAAGCCATGATGTTTATTAAAAATAAGCTGTAACTCAATTCCAAAGTTTATGTAAGCCCAAATAAAAAGTGATACAGTAAACTGACTGATAAAAATCCAACTGAGGCTTGAAAAGCTTGATACATCTTTGTAACTCTGCCCTACCTAGGAAGTGAATTGCTTAAAAAAATGCAGTGCCTTTGTGAAAAGATTAAAATGTGTGATATCCATATCTTAGCACAACATCGTATGCTTTTCCAGGATAAAATCCCAGCTCACAGCTGCAGGCTTTAGAAACACGTGCATAAAAGGAATATTTTGTTTTTTCACTAGTTTCATCCTCCTGAGTTGGCTTTCTCTGCAGACAAAGAAAATCTTCAAAATCTGTCTATACCTTCATGGGCAATAAAGTGTATGTAGCAACCAAGCTGGTGCCACACAAACTGGGAAAATACACCAAGCACTGTTTAGGTTCACTGTGTCTGCGGAGAGCATCCAGGGGCCATTGCTATTAATAGCTTTCTTGCTTCATAAATCAACCTATACTTCATAAATAAACCTAAAGGATTCCTGTGGTGGGAAACATGTGGAAGGAAAGATAGAGGAGTATCAGAGGAGACATCGAGATGGGAGAAGGAAGTCATAACCAGACAGGAGCATAGAATCTGCTTTTTCTGTGATTAAATTATGTACCTTCCACCTTCAGGTCATATGCTGTCCATTTTTTCTGCATAAGGCCTGGTTCAACATATGGTTATGTACTGCAGAGGTCTCTTGGAAAGTAAAGCAACGTCTAACACTGAAAAACTACGTGCATAAGCTTTTTAGATTACAACAACCTAACCAAGTCAAGCTCACCATTAGTTTATATTTACTGCAGAAGGCTGCAAACTTTACATAAGGTATCAGAGCTTTTTATACTGGTTTATCACAGACCTCAGAGACTGGAAAATATTATCCTTTGTGTCCCTTTCTTTCAGCATCCTTTGATTTCTGCATTCACATAAACCTAGTTTCTTTACAGAGATGCATCTGGTCTGTTTTGGAATATGGCACCATTGGATGAAACAAGGGGAAATAAAAGCTAAGAAAAAGATAATGATAAAAATCAGCAGTAACACAAGTGAGGGAAAAATCTGAAAATAGCAGAAGGATAATTTACTGGAGCTAAACGAATGTTAAATTTTTATCATATTTGGTACCATTTGTAAGAAAATTTTGCAAGAAAATTAATATAAATTGGATCATTGGTACATACAAATTATTGCCCTCCACTAATTTTATTTTAGGCAATTACTGGAAATATTATAGTCTACTCCTGGATTTGGACTCAGAGGACCATTTGTTTACTCTAATTTAAAATCCCTGTCTATTCCTGTAAAAAATAATGTTATTTTTTCCTTCAAAGCATCTTAAATAAACAGAATTTATTTTGTTCTCTGTGTAAGGACAAAGATAAAGCTATTTTACACAAGTACTCTCTTAATACACATACACATGCAGACTACACACTATTATACACACTAATCAGAGTATGAATAGTTTAAGAGCGGTTCTGAATCCTCCTGTATGCATGCAGACACAGTATGTACGTGTACAGCTTGAAAAATATTTGTAGCACCTTCTAACTGAAGAATTTGCCTCCCTAGTAATATAGGCAAGAACATTTATAATGCCATGAAGGGTGTGTATTACACAGTATCTAATTGTCAAATTCCTTTCTTATAATGAAATGAAAGCACAGATTGAACTTTGGTTGCTTTTCTGTCTATCAGCAGAGTTCACTCCATCATATTCTTTTGCCTTTCTTACCACAGATGAATTTTTTCTTCATTCATTCCTTTCCCTTTTTATCTCCTGAATTGCTTCAGAGTTCTCACCCTGCATTTACTCTTGTTGTCTTTAATTTTTGCTTCTTTGCCAAAATTCTTAAGAATCTATTTTTCTTTTTTCTTCTTTTTTTTTTCCTATGTCCTCCATTTGTGCCAAAACATTTGCATTCCTTATATCCCACCAAAGACAGACACACTAAGCTATGAATTGCCTTAGTGAATTACCTTGTATAATCCTGTTTGCAATTCTCCCAAAAAGAGAAGGATGTCACAGGATTTGTTCATTCTTTAACTTTCTGCTTAGCTCATTTTTTTATCTGAAATTCCCACTTCCAATTTGCAAGCTAATTTCTCACAGATATAGTTACCTATATTTCAAGTCATACATTCAGTAAAGAGATTTTGTAGGTCCATACAAGTAAATGATCTTACAACACCCTGTATTCATCTTCACAATTCTTCTTGTACTCACTAAAATACATACCTGAACAAATCTCTTCAGTCTCATCATCTATGCATTCTCTGTCATCACATTCACAAAATTTACCATAGACCAGTCCATTTCCTTCTGAGACTGCACATTTACACCTGCCACACTGACATGTGCCTGTAAACATTTAAGACAGCACTCAATGACTGCAGTTTATGGAAACAGTTTCACTAGTTCATCAGAGATGGTAGATGGTACATATTTTATTTCTGAAAAGTCTGAAATCTAATAATCATCCAGCCAAATAAAGACAGACACAGAAACAATCCATATCAAAAAAATGCCTAATCTTAACTGTAAACAGATGCAACATTCAGGTGGTTGTTTCTTAATCAGCAGCATCATCTTTTCCTAAGAAAAATTCACTCCTACAGTTGTCTGACTTCATACAGCTGAGGTATGACTCCAGCTTTGGAAATTATATCTTCTGCCTACTGAAACAAGAAAACTTCATCATCTTCTCAAGAATGAAGCCTAGTTTTGTCCAGTTCTGCCTGTTACAGGAGAGTAACAGGACATGGCTACCAATAACCAGAAAATCTGTCCACCTAACTTTGTTCCTTTGCACTCTGGTCTCCAGTTCCTTTTCTACAGTTATCATCTGACGATTAAGATTTTGAAAGTACAGCCTTGGAGAAAAAGCCAGGTATCAAAGCAAGGAAACACTGATGAGGAACATCTGCATGAAGAACTTATGATCAGATGTCAGGAAAAAACAATCTAGAAAGCAATTACCACAGCAATACATTAATAATACAAAAAAAAAAAAAAAAAAAAAAGCTAATTGTGGAGAAATACATTCATAGCATTATTAAACAAACCATAAGTATTATAATAGCATACATCAATAATTCTATAGCATGTTAAAGCATTTAACAACAAATGTTGTGGTATTTACTAAAACTCTTGGTAGTACACTTTATTCACACTTTGATATTGTTTTCACCAGCTTCTTGCTGCTTGCCCACAAATAGCTTCTTTTTTTCCAGTCATATTGATGTCCACATTACAAGTTATTTCATTCATTTGAAGACTTGTAGGCACCTCTGTAATAATATTTTGTTATTTCAGGACTTTGACCCAATCTAAGTTTTTCCTCAGTTTGTGGGTGATGTCTCAGGAAAGATTATATCTTTTAAGAAAGATAAGAGATTTAATAAAGACACTTGCTGATTTGTCACAAGTAGGACGGGTTTTTCCCATGTTGGACTGGCAAGCGATTTGATGGCAGGGATCTGCCTGAAATTCTTCCTCAACATAAGTACTCCCAGGACTTTCACAACATAAACCACAACAGAAAAGTTTCTGACGTGAGGAAAAGAGAGACATGCAAAGGATGGAAATGGGTTTGTAACCCAGTTTCTCTTCTGCCACCTCTGCTCTGGTGGCACATTTGCTTCTTAGTTTTTTTGAGTAGGGTTGCCCCCTCACCTCAGGGCTACCTCTCTCCATCACCCACCCTCCCAAACAAAAAAAAGCTGGTTTTGTTGCTCCCAGGATAGGAAGAATTCTCTCTTTTCCCTCAGAGAGTCTATCTGGCCTGGAGTGCAGTTGCCAGGGGAAAGCAAACAACTGCCTTGTGCCTCATTCTTCTCCTTTTGAGTATTTTCTAGTTTGGAAAATAATGCATGATAACATATAACAGCCATAAACAAATATATTAAGGAGTTACACAGTCAAAAAACCAAAAATACTATAAAATCTATTAGAAATAAATGTATTACCATGCCAGTGTATAAAGCATCCATTTTCCCTACTTCTATCACTTATTAAAATTGTAAGGGTAGAAACTTTTGCAATACCGTGTTAACTGGGTCCCTGTGATCATAGGGCTCGAACAAGCTGTTTTAGCAGCCACTGGCGTCAATATGACAGCAAGTATAGATTTAAAAAAAAAAAAAAGGGGAACTTAATTCACAAGACTCAAACTCTTCATTTTACATCCATACATATTCTAGCAAACATTGTTATTGACATGAAAGTCCTCCAAAATAGAAGGTTTATGAGGATATTACACAACTAGTTTGCAGGAACCATTTTACATTTCACCATTACAAGTGAAAATGGAAGTACCCCATTAAAATGATTCAGCAGATCTTCCACAACTCTCTTTAATAATCATTGTTACAACTCCAAAGCATCTCAAAAATTATACAGTTTATAAATGTCCTGGAAATATATTTGCAAATGTCATTTCTGCATGCTATAAACACACAAGCAAAAAAAATACATTGCTTTCTGTGCTAATGCCATTACCACAACCTTTTGATAGGCAAAATAAATTACACAGCTGCAGCTTCATCAACCTAAAATAGCTATGGTTAGAGTACTAAAGTAGACATTCTGAATCAGTGTACATCATATGCACAGGAAGAGGCCTATAGGAAAATTAAGCCTTTTGGTACACATACAGTTCTTTCTCAGTCTCTTTAAGCATACTCTAAAAAATTCCTAATTAGAAAAGAAACTACAGTGATTCTCAAGATAACACAGGAAGAGCATCAAGCCATCAAAAGCAATAAAAAACATCTTACCTGCACCAGAACAGATGATATCTTGAGAATTCTTACACATTTCATTGCTTTTCTTCCGCGTAAGATTGCAAGTAGTTGGATACTGACAAGCTTCACCATACCAGCCTTCATCACATTTGCACTTCCCACAGTCACACTTGCCATGGCCTAGCAATGGAAGGGAAGAGTGTGTCAAGTCCTTTTTTTTTCATTCAGAAAGTGGTATTTTTCTAATCCAGTTTTTAAAATAGATTCAATCAATTACAGTTTTAAATTAATATGATTAACAGATTCACCTAATATAGCTCATATGCAGTTAAAAATATAAATTAATAAATATGACCGTAAATATGAGGAGACACAAAATCACAGAATGGTTGGGGTTGGAAGGGATCTCTGGAGATCAACTAGTCCAAACCGCCTGCTAAAGCAGGTTCACACAGAGCAGGTCACACAGGAATGTGTCCAGGCAGGTCTTGAATGCCTCCAGAGAAGGAGACTCCACAGCCTCTCTGGGCAGCCTGTTCCAGTGCTCTGGCACCCTCAAAGTAGAGAAGTTTCTCCTCATGTTTAGATGGAACCTCCTGTGCTTCAGTCTGTGCCTGTTGCCCCTCACCCTATCATTGGGCACCAATGAAAGGAGTCTGGTCCCATCCTCCTGACATCCACCCTTGAGATATTTATAAACATTGATAAGATCCCCTCTCAACCTTCTCTTCTCCAGGCTAAACAGAGCCAGCCCTCTCACCATGGCTTTGAAATCTAATCTGTGTGATTTTGGTAGGTCTACATACGAATGCTTATTTTAAGAAGGAATAAAGAACCAAAACATCCTGTATGAACAACGGGCTTTCTTCTTTCATGTCTTTCTCATTCCCATATTTGTCTACCATTAACTATTATTAACACAAAAAAACTCCAACTGCAGCCCAAGGATCCAGGATTAGCTGTTATGATACACGCCCTGTGAAGAAACATGGAGAGATCAAACTACAGCACAAGCAGCAAGTTACTCATGCAACAGCCCCTACTGAAAGATGCAAGTTCTTTTTCTCGAAGCCTCCTCTGGCTACTGGTTCCTCCAGCCCTCTCCCACACGCTTAGATTCTGCTTGACTGATGCTGCAAAACTGAATTTTCTCTTTACATATTGACAAAATATTGGCACTGTAGCATGTCTTTATACTCATAGAACTGTATTTACTTATGATTATTTGCCAAGTGTGAAGTATCTTAAAGAACCAATGTGACTGCTCAGCCTATTAGGACATGGTATGCTAGGCTTCTATCAGTTGAATAATACGTTGTTTAAAATCTGTAATATATTTAATATCATGAAGAATTACAAAAGTAAGGAAAATTTGTTTTTAAAAGTTCTTTAGTTTCCTTTTAAAATACCCAAATATGCAGATGAATTGGCAATTTACACTATTTGTGTTGTACGTTAAATATCCTGTTCCGAATTAAATTGCAGGTGCAAATTTCTCTCACTTAATTCTTTAAAATTCCTTTACAATTTTAGGTCATAAATGTGAAAGAAATTGCAAATATTTTAAACTAAAATATTCAATTTTAAGATAAGTACCATTCGAATGTATATCTGATTGACAGAATAAGATTCTCTTCTAATCACTACGTCTCAAAAATAGAATCTTATTGCAGTCTATTTTAAATGCATGTGTTGCCTGCAGTTAGAGTCAACTGTCTGAAAACACGAACCCAGTCTGCTGCCAATAAGAAGGAATTTAAATAACTATTGTAATAAAAAAATTTTAATGAGAAAGAGGAGTATCTTTTGTTGCTCAATAAAATTTTGTTTGAATCCCAGTACGGTCCTAAGACAATATACATTTCAATAGCTGAAAAAAACATGGTTCAAAAACATATGGGAGATTTGGGTTAGTTCTTGCTTTAAAATAGGAGTTGCTACCTTTAAAATTGCTGAATAAAGGGAAAGGGAAAGGGAAAGGGAAAGGGAAAGGAAAAGGAGAAAAAAAAGTAGGGTATAAAATATATAATAAAAACCTGCTCTTGTGATTACTTTGCTCCACTGACAAACAGTATAAGCTCTTCCAGAAAATGGTGATAAGTCATAGGGTAGCTCAAAAAACTAAAGACAAACCATAACCAATTCCCTATATTTTCCTTCCTTTCAAGGATATGTATCACAATGACTGCATTTTCCATGATGGGCACTATAATGATTCAACAGTTTGATGTCTGCTGGTGAAGAAAAGATGCTCTAATAATAGGAGGACTGATTTTCCTGTTCTCGTGTTGAAATGACAGAGGAAGGCAGAAGCCACTGCTGGTTAGTACTGACGGTCCAGCAGAGCCAACCTCTCTGTTAGAGATGCATTAATCTAAGTTATGGTGCATAAAGGAAAAAAACAACTTTGTTTGAAATTCATACAGCCTGCTTAAAGAAAATGAATAGACGACTTCCATGAGACTAGTCATACAGAGCAGTTTCTTGGCTTTGTTTAACAAGAAAATACAAAAAACTGCTATTAGTGAAATTAAACTGAGACAAACAATGGAAGACCTCTTGCATGCAAATAAAAGTGACTATAAGGAATTCGACTATAAGGAATTTAACTAATATGAACTTGTAAGATTGTATTAATGATTTTCAAATTGATCACCCCCTTAAAATATCCTAAATTTGCCGATATATTTTAATTTGTAAAGCAATGGCAATAATGCACCCCAGCATTGGGTGAGAGGACTATATTGAAGAGTAAAAAAGCTGCCTGCAATAGCTTATACAATTCACTGTATCTTCCCTGTCACATAGATGATGCAGTAGATCTGCAAGTCAGTTTGACATAGTAATCCTCTTCTTGCTTATTTCCTACATCCACATGTACCAATCTTATGGTCTTCCTCATGGCAAAACTAGTGATGTGATGAACTATAAATGAAGTATGTGATAGGCTGTAAGAAAATTAGAGAGGGTACAAAAAAATTTCTAATTAGTATAAAATTCCTTTCAGAAAGGTTTTTGTAGGATCCCTTTTTTGCATATAAATTTCTGTATTATTTAGAAAGCAAATAATATTGTGAAAGAGTAAACAAGGAGGAAATATCACTGTGAAAGCTGTGAGGTGATGCTGTAACTTTCTAGAAAATATATTCTTCTAAGTTGTATGTCCAGGTATCAGAAGATGTGACACAAGAAAATGGAGCTACAAGACCTGCTAAATAGTTGGTCAATAGTTGGTCAATAAAGGTATATCTTAGAGTAAGTGAAAATACATTCATTCCATTTTTTTAAAAAATGGGTGTAACATCAATAAATGCTAAACATAAATCAGAATTTCACTCTAAAAAATCAGAAAAATAAGAGAAAAAATGAAGACGCAAGGAAGTGCTAGAATTCCTTTAAGAAAAGGACTGTGGCTGTGGGCTGTGAAAAGCTTGCAACATCAAACATGTGGAAAAACCTTTTATAAGAAAGGGCTCAATTTCTAACTAGACGAGCGGTCACCTCAGAGGGTATATCTGTAGTATGCAGAAATCTTGTAGGGTGTAAAATGAAACTAATATGCAAGAAAAACTGTCAGATGTCAGAAAATATATGGAGAAAGTGAGAACAGAAAATGTTAGGCAGGGTCAGAGCTTACAAAATGTACTGAATGTACTAAAATGTGCTTTCATCATCCAAATAAAAAGAAAATGAGGAAAAAAGTGATTTCACCAAGCAGCAAAAAGCAGTTAAGATTAAAGATAGTTTACAGACAGTCCAAAACAAAATTAATATGGGGATGTTGACTACAGTAGCAAATGCAGTGTGGCTAATGATACAGACTGAGGAAATGAAAATTACTCATCTAAGATGAGAACAAAACAAAGACATAACACTGTTTTTAAGGAAGTGTCTAGACCAGGAGGGTGAGACCCCATCATCTTCACTTGAGAGTACTTAAAATACTTGCACATGAAAGGACAGCTTAATAACAAAGTCTTTTAATGAATCTATCAGTCTGGCAATCAAATGTCTGAAAAATGAAAAGCCTAACCTTTTTTTCTTTTAAGAAAAAGGGATGTGCATGATCCAGGCATCATAAAAATAAGTGGCTCTGACCTCATGAGCTGTGCAAGGATTTGAAACAAATTATGAAGCACTGCATAGCTAGAGACACTGAGGTAATGAAAAATGGGATATAATGAATAACAGGTTTATCTCGAAATAGAGTGCCAAATTAACCTGGCATCCCTCTTCGTAAGATAACTGGTATTTTAAGAAAAGGAACACCGGAAGTCTAGCTGATATGATCATGTATATTGAGTACAATGCTACTTAGGAAAAAATGCTCTGGATAAGGTACTGTAGAAATGTAAAAGAGTCGCAATTCAGTTTAAGGGTACAAAACAACATTAGGACCAAAAGGGATATTAATGGGATCAGGAGCATTACTGCTGATGTTTCAAATGATATTTTTGGCACCAAATGTGGTTTATCTATATCGATATAAAAATTCAGAGTATGCTAACAACATTTTCCAGTGACACAAATGCGTAAGCACTCAGTAGAAAGGTGAAAATGGAAAATCATAAAAAATGAACTGGGATGACAGTCTGAAGGACTGAAGTAATAAAAGTGGATTGAAACCAGAAAAAAAAAGAGCACAGGGTCACACACTGGGGAGAGGGAGAGGATGGCTTAGGGTAAGGACTCCCCAGTTGGAAGCAACAAGAAGGGCCTGAGCCTATAGTCATGTCAGCCATGGAAAGATGGTGTAACTAAGTCTTTAGCTGAAGAGATTCTGAGATGTACCTGTCGAAGACATGTCAGTAGGGACTGAAAGTGGTAATAAACCTGCATTTGATGTGCTACACACAATGTATGTATAATGGACATGGGTCCAGTTTATGCTGGAAAATTACCATTAGGTTGCTAAACCTCAGAAAAATGAGTCAAGTTTTCCAGGGAAAACACTTGTTGAATTTTAGCCACTTGCAAAGTTGCAATAGGCTAGGAATTAAAATATCTCAGTTGAAAGATGGCAATTTAAACCACAATCATTTGGATCTGACCACATGCTTTTGCCCTTAGACTCATAACTTCATTCTAAGTCCACTCTAAAAATGTTTTTCTACTACATCTTTGCATATCTATAGGCCCAAGAGCAAAGACACAAAGGTAAAATCTCTGACAAGAAGTTCTGAATCCGCATCTGAACTGTATGTATTCAAGGCACCAATTTGGAAGCCTGATTTTGCTGGGATCCATCTGTGATCCATCATGTGAGACAGGCACCTCTGCAGAGTGACTCAGGTCCTGTGTGGGCTGAAGAGTCCTCTGAGGTTGGCTGCCTTTCTTCACTAAACTACTCAGAACCGTACAATGATTGAACAGGATACAAAACCTAACCGGTGGGACTTTGGAGTTTGGTGCATCGATAGATATGTGTGCGTGTTTGTTTTTTATTTTTTTTCCTTCTTCACTTATCTGTACAAAAATCTATGCCAGGTTTGAAATATTTGACACATTTTGAATAAAAAAGGAGAAGGATATCACCTTGCTTGTAAATTGAACTCTATCACTTTATGAAAACAAATGTATTATGTAATTATTGGGTAAAGCAGAAACTGAGTTTGAGCATTGCTTCCATTTCTCTGTGCCTGCAGAAATCGTAGCATACAGCAGTATTGTTGCTATTTCTGTGCCTCCCACCGGAAAAGATACTCTCCACATATGCACCAGTTTTAGGTTTAGATTGTTTTTATTTCCTACTAATGTTCACTATGGCTGAAAGATCTGCCACATCCTGGTGGTTAACTTTCCATAGGCAACGCAAAGAGTCAAAACAGATGACTTTTGTTACCTACCAGGCTCTTGCCACCTAAGAGCATGTTTGAACGTATGCATGTCTATGTGTTGTGATTATCTTGTCTACTGAGCAATGATGGGGCACAAAAACACGGAGTCCTTAGAAACACTTAGCAGAAAAGAAAAATAAGAAAAGACTGATCTTGAGGTTAAGTCCTCAAATTGAAAGAAAGGTGACTGGGTTCAACATTGGATCTGTCATTTTGGATAACCTCTGGCAGAGGACAACTTCTTCAGGCCTCCAAGAGATGAGCTTAAATTCTCTTCTTTATAAAGCTGATGCTGATAATCAACTTTCTCATAGAAATTTTCGCAAGGACAAATTTATTGGTGTTTGAGAGACTTCAGATATTATGTATGATTAGAGATAGTTTCAAAAACAAACAAAAAACAAAGGCAACATGATATCTTTGAAATCACACTCACCACTTTTCTTGATAAGGTGAAAAATTACCCTGTCTCTGGGCAATTGTAAAACTATAATCATGTGCTTGTTAAACTGCAAGGACCAAGCTCTTAAATAAATCCTTGGTTCATTAAGCCAAGACTACTGGAGATACTGCCTTTGTGTGGTTGTGCGGCATTAGTTATAGCACAGTAACTCTTCCTACAGAAGTCTCTTAATGGAGTACAAAGATCCAGGCTGTTTGACCAGACATAAAAATACACTCAGATGTCCTCACTGGCACTTATTTTTAATAACTTAAGTCCAATTACTCTATGTAAGAACATAATTGGGGGTAGTTCTCATTTTAAAATTGTAATGGAATGAATTTCCTGCAGGCAGGTGAGATTTAGCATAAGGATTCCTCTCTATAGCATAGAGCCAGCCATCAGAAGGAAATCAGCAGCTGGCATGGTAATTGAATCAGGTTCATTATTATTCATTTTTAGCAACCACTGAGTGATTCACGAAGTGCTTTTCAAATCTAAAAAACACTTCATGAAATAGCTGAAGAAATATGAAGAACTGGTTGTTATGGATTCCCACTTTAAATTAGGATGTTAGGTAGGAAGGATGATTGAGTTTTAAGAGTTGAAAAATTTGTGAAAGTAATAAATTAAAACATTTTTCTGCACTCTCAACCTAGACCAGCACAGTGAAGATGTTTTTAATAGCTCTTTCCAACTGGATGGCTTTCTTTCCTGCAGTTAGTGAAGCAGATTCTTCTACTTTACATCAATGTAAAACTAGTGAAAATAGTTCAGGTTACACTAGGATAAGATGAGCAAATGGCCAAAATAGTTGCATTTGGCAATCTCAATAACTATGCCTTGCGTTCAGCTGAAGCATATCTTTTCAGAATTGTTGGAGCTGCAGTTTCTGAAAAACTTGTTGTGTTTTTTTGAAAAAAAAAAAGTTCTTATCAGTACCTTTTATTTTTTTTTCCTATGTCAATATGCTTGAAATGAATCTCTGTATAAGGCTGGGGTCTTAGTTGTTCATGTACCTCTGATAAAAGCCAGCCATCTTCTAGAGCTTTGCAGTATAGCCTAGAGACTCTATCCCTACTGAAATTAGGTTCAGCAATGTGTGGGTTTTCACAAAAGTACTGGCTCCTCATTCACAACCCAATCACTTGTTTCTCTTCCTATGCTGAAACCATGAGGCTAGAGGTTAAGGGGCTAAGGGGACTGATTTGACTTTAGAAATAACTCAGAAAGAGACAGGGGCAAATTTGATGGAAAAGAACTGCCTAATGACAGTAGACCATTTCAAGTGGATTGTGCCACTCAGGCCTCTTTATCACCAAACCACAGCCCTGATAAGAACTGCAGCAAAGATTTTCAAAGCAACACAGTAAGCCCAGAGGGCTTTAAGGAGGAAAAGAAACTTATTTCGCAAAAGGCTATTAAAATTGAAACAAACAAACAAACACAAACCACCTTTGAACTTAGATGTTCTTACATTAAGCAAATGTAAGTGTTTTTTTAGGATGTCCAGACCTTGAAGTAACCCAGAATAATGGATACGAACATTCAGCATCAGCTTTTGGGCAGCCTGGGAGGGCGACTGAGTCACTGTGACAAGAGTGCACAGGGCCTGTAACACAATTTGCCTCTCAGCTCTCTTCAGTGTTTAGATTCTGCCCCCACTCTCCAGCCCTTTAAGTCCATCTGAAATGGGTTTTTAGAGTTAAAACACAAAGTGGTGACAAATCATCTTGACTTAGTTCTTACTGGATGCACTTTAACAACAAACACATCCAAAGGGTGTTAAACTGTCACTCCAATGGACATATAGATAAAAAAAAAACAGACTGCTGCATACACTTGTTAAAGGAAAAGCCCTCTGGTAGATAAAGAGAATAAATAAATAAATAGTCCTATTTAACTTGTGCTACATTTTCAAGGAATTGCTTAATGCAATGTTTTAGTAAACAAACATTCAATAGTGTTCTAAAGCAAAAAAATCAATCGGAACCCACATTACAATACAAAATATATGCCAGAGGTGGGTGTGTGGGCATGACTACTAATGTTTAACTTTCTGGTTATAAATCAACTATCTGTAACAAATATTTCTATTACATGCACTCTTCAATATTATCTCTAGCAATACCCTTTTTGTTCCATGTTGACATAAGTATATTAATACTTCAGTGTATTCTCCATCACTTGAGTTAATGTGCATACTGTAGTTTTAAAATCTTCTACCAATATCCCAAAACAAATTGTACAAACAAGTTAATTTTAAAGTACTATTGCTAAATTAGGAGATGAAAAGTATTACTGTTTGCAGACGAATATTTGAAGAAAGCACTTAAGGTTCACATCAGCAGCACACATGACCTGTAAGTAATATACTCTCATTAGATAAAAACTTATTTATTACAGTAATAGAAACAGGAAACTATGGATCAGATCAAACAATACTTGAAAATCATTGTATTTAGAAATGGAAATAGGTTAGAAAATTAAGCTGGAATATAAAAAAATAAATCGAAATGTTGCCTCTTGGGGGGTATTTTAGACACTAAATTAATTGTGCGATATCAGTAGGAAACCTTTTCTAGAAGTAGAAAACACCAGACTGTTTGAAGATATCAGACATCTACTTAATTTCTGCAAGACAGAGGATAAAAATAATAACAATTAAAAAAAAAATATATATATATGTATATAATGCTCTCCCCTACTGTGACTACAGTTATCTTTCTCTGTCCAAAGAGGTCATCATGCACAATTTTGCTTAGTCTTGAAATTGAAAACTACACTTACTGTCAATTGCAATTCCACTGCCAAGATTAGAATTTATTTTACAATAATACTTATATAAGACTTTAACTGCACACACTGGTCATAGGTTGTTTTTAATATGTACAATTTCTGAAAGAGGCCAAGAACAATTTTTACTCCTTTACATGGTTCATTATTTGGTTCAATTTTTTCATTTTTTTCTCTCTCACTGTTCTGTTAAGTACTACCAGTCACAGCAAGAGACACATCTTGGAGAGATGGTCTCCTATGCTCTTAAAATTTCTCTGCACACAACCTTGTTTAGAGCTCTTTCTACATCTCCATCTACCTTCTTCTGCTTAACCCCCCCAAAAAAGGCATTAGAAAACAAGTTTTCAGCAAATGTGTATTAAAGCAGTATAATATGGAGGATCTAATCCTACAGCGCTTAATGGAGATGTTTCATTAATCACAGAATTTTTAACCAGAATAGCCTACCGTGGGTGTCCAGACCTGTCTCTTTTATCTTTTTTGCCCATTCCAGTCAAAGGAGTTATTTCAGTTTTAAATTACATAACTTTCTACTTAGTCAATACCAATTATTCTGCTAAAGACTAGCCTTTTTTTAGTTAATAGTGTCAAGTTGCACAAGACCATATAATATTCGGCGAGTTCAGTTATTGGTAAGGCAAGTGATTTTCGTTTTACAACCATTTTACAGAATAAACTAGCTAATTGCAATCTTCATACTTTACATTTCATATTACAGTCTCTGAAATATTCATTGACATATGGTATCAATGACACCCATTGCTGTGTGTCACAACTCGAGAAAGTAAAAAAATGACATAATCACAGAGTGGTGGAGGTCAGGAGGGACCTCTGGAACTCCACTGGTCAAACCCCTGCTCAAGCAGGGTCACCTAGAGATGGTTTCCCAGGACAATGTCCAGGCAGCTTTTGAATATGTCCAAGGACAGAGACTCCACCACCTCCCTGGGCAACTTGTGCCTGTGCTCAGTCAACCTCACAGTGAAAAAGTGTTTCCTGATGTTCAGAGGGAACCTTCTGTGTATCAGTTTGTGCCCATTGTCTCTGGTCCTGTCCCTGGGCACCGAGCAGAGCCTGGGTCCCTCCTCTTTGCACCCTCCCTTCAGGTATTTATATACATTGATGAGATCCTCCAAAGCCTTTGTTTCTCCAGGCTGAACAGCCCCAGCTCTCTCAGCCTCTGCTCACAGGAGAAATGCTCCAGTCCCCTCATCGTCTTTGTGGCCCTTTGCTGGATTCTCTGTGGCAGCTCCGTATTTCTCATGTACCAGGGAGCCCAGAACTGAGCACAGTCAGTTAAAACACTCCAATAGGCCATTTACTAAAATGGAAGTATTTAAATAAAATTTTCATAATATAAAATTTATTAAAAGTAAACCTCAAGGGCTTGAAAATACCATTTTAGTTAGTGGGGAAGAGAAGAGAATGGCAGGAATAAGAAAAAAATTGAAGACAATAAAACATTTTTATTTCAGCTACTTGATTTAAATGTACTGTGTTCTTTTTTGTTAGATTGCTTGCAAAATTACAAAATAAAATAACATTTCTTTTTTAATATTAAAAAGTCTCGATTTAAAAGGATTTTTGAGGGGGAAGTATATTTCATGGCAAATTCTGAATTTTTTTATTATTGTTTAAAAAAAATAGTGTGCAAGACATGAAAATTTCCAAAACTTTCCTACTCCAATTTTGGTGTTTCCAGCTGCCACACATGGCAAGGGTAACACATGGTTTTAGCACCTCTATGTACTGGACAGTGCTCTGAGACAAAATTGTCTTTCATAGCTTGAGTCTTTTACTTGAAGATTATATAGAACCTACATTTATATATGTAAAAATCTATGTGTTTTATTACTGGTGTATGTGTAATTAGTACAAATAAATTTGTGTCTATGTATACATACACATACTTCAAGAACCGAAGACAGTATGCATTTTTCCTCTACCTGTACTAAAAAGGTAAAAATTCCCCAGTATTGACAATTAGTGGCACTTCCTTTCCCCCTGCCTTTGGCTATGAATTCAAATTCCATGTAAAGTGAACAGACTCAGTTGTAATAAAAATCAACTGGATATTGTGAATGATTAAAATGAAGGAAAGCAACACTCAGTTGAATTGGCTCTAGTTTGTTACCCTGGAGGTGGCACAAGTTGATATAATTTTAAATGTGATTCATGCTGTTTAGACAGATGATATAAATATCTCAGAGAGACAGAGATAAATTAGTTTTATCTATCAAAACAGTCTAGAGTCAAGGGTTCCGTTAATAATTCAATGGTTCTATGAAGATTCCTTACTTATTTTTAACCAAATGGTTTCTCATTTTTTTGAAGAACAAAAATAATAAACTTTTAAGTAGGAAGATCTTTTAATAGGCAGAGTGAGTATTCTTTGGCTCCTCTAGAAGATTGCTTTTCCATATGTTCCTTTTTACCAGTGTAGACTTTTGTACAGACACTGTAGATATCAAACAAAATTATACTTGAAACATGAACAATTCCTTTCCATGAAATTACTTGCAGCGAAGGGAAAAAAATACAAAGAAGCTTCACATATTCAGCTATGCAGACACTAAAACTTGTAGACACTAAAATCTACATTATTGTGGGAAAGAAAAATTTACAAACCCAGCAGGTTGATGTTTGTGTTACTGTGCTCCAGAGCTGAAATAGCTGAGTTAAATAAACCCCATTTCCTGAGTCTGAGCTGGTTTGTTGGGTGCTCTGGGTTCACTAACACTGGCTCCTTCCATAGCCCATGACTGCACATGACCTTTGTGCTCCATAAGCCCAAAAACAAGGATCCAAAACTGACTGAAGGAGAATTCCTTATTCTCTGTGAGACTAAACAATTGGTGTTTGGTTTCACTACCAATACCACCCCTAATACCCCACAAATCCTGCAGGGTTTTTATCTTCAGAAATAGTGGCAGATGAATTATTAACAACCGTCCCCTGAAAGGCCTGCCCAGCAGCTACTCAATTTAAGCCAAACCATCAAAGGACTTCTAGAGTCCCATCGGCACAAGAGAAGAATCCATGGAAACCTGAAGGCCGCCACAGTTTCACCTCTTTGGCTGTCTTCCAGTAAGTCTGGAAACCTTGGAAACCACATTTGTATCAGAGTTCTTGAAGTTTCCAGCTGTGGGATCTTAGTCCCAAAGAGAGACAAAAGACTCCTAATGCTTCCAGTCTCAGACACCTATGGTACTGACCTGAAAATCTAACACTCGGTGGCTATTGCTTGAGAAAAGCTCTTTGAAAAGTAACTTGAGGAAAGCTCTTTTCCTTCTGGATTCAAAAATTGTGAATTTTCCAGTGAAATCCTGTTTCACCCACAAATTCCCTGCTATCCCTACTGCCTCCAGCACCAATGCTCTGGTCTACAGAGATACAGCTAGGTGGTGATGCCACGGCTATTTCCTCTACCTAGTCAAACACCGTGCTTCCCATGCCAGTGTCCCTTGCAGCTTTGAGAGTCAGCTCTGATCAAGCATTAGTGACCATACATATAGTAAAAAGCTCTGGGCTATCCTCCCTTGCAATGTTTTTATTTCCTGCCGCGGTTTTGTGAGCCCCTCAGGGTGCTGTTATTTATGGGTAAAGTTATGTTATACACAATGCGCATTCAAAATGAATGCATTTGGTACTGCAGACTAAGTAGAGCACAGGTTGACACAGCAGACTTTAAGGACTGGGTTAGCTCAGATGAGCACTAGTAACATTTGATTTGCTACACATGAAATATGTGGCCAGGCTCACAGGTAATACCTTGTGAGGATGCCACCTGTGTGTTTTTGCCTTTGTCTTAAAGTTCTCATGTGAACATCCTTTTGCCTGAGAGTCAAATTGACACATAATGTTTAGTTCTAACAAAATCCTGTAAGAGGTGTGAAGGTCATAACGCTGGTGAACCTCAGCATGGACAGGATCCAGGCAGCCTTCTACGCCTTGATTAGAGGTCCATCTGATGCTGCACAACTCAAGGTTGCCAGCATCTGAAGAGATGTAAGATTATCTGTGTTATTGCCTGTTTCTTTCTTGTGTTATCTCCAATAAAAGATGTTTTAAACAATACCTTATGGAGTCTGAGTGCCTTTCTTACTGGGATCCATAACAAACTCTAGCATAGGTGGTTTACAAGTCTCCGTAGCATTCTCCAAAAATAATCAGACCTTCTGCACTTTGCTGGTTAGCAGCTGGTCAAACAAGCTCACAGTAAACATACCAGTTACATAAATATTACATAGAACAAGCCAGCTGGGTAAGACAGCTCCACAGAACACAAAAAGGAATCTTAAATATTATTCACTGCATGGTAAACCCAATGACCAAAAAGTCAAAATAACAAGCTTGGCACAATCTGTACATGAGATGCACACATGAGAATCTACACCTAACTCAAGTCAACTCACTGCACAAGGCCTGTTTGATGACTATGTAGTCACCGTTGAGTCAGAAGCTAATAAATTTATGCTACCTCTCCTTTGCATAGTGAGCTGGAGGGGTGAAAGGGGACATATACTCATAAAACAACTGCAGATCTCCCACAATGACTAAACTTAAGTGAAATTCAGTATCATCATAAAAAGTTATCATTACTCAGTAATTGTGCTTGAGCAATGACTGACTGGTTATTCAAAGACTTTTTTAAAATCAAGAATCTCCTAGAAGATGTATTTCCTTCCTTCCTGAAATAATTTTACTTAGTGCTATCTCCTAATGATAGATTAATTTTTAATATTTGTTATGAAAGTCATGTTTATGCTTTACGAAATATAATTTCTCCATAAGTTTATTATAAGTATAGTTAGCTAATTGGAATGGTAACAATTCTATTTAATGGTGGTTTTACATATGTAGTGAATTAAGGAATGTACTTGCACATTCTTCCTACAGATTTTGTTAAAAAGCTTAGTTTAAAATAAATTCTTTGTGGGTGCACTTTACATAGTAGCATCTCAACAAGCAACTATAAAGTTAACAAGTTTCCTCAGATGTAAAAGAAAAACATATTTTTTCATTTTTAAACAGGGAAGTTCTCTACTAATTTATGAATCCCTAAGCCAAGACCACAAATATCATTAACCATCTCCTTTAGACTTATGTCTGGCAGGAAGTCTGGTTCCTCTCTCTCCAAAACAGTGCAGATGCACACTTGAAATAGAAGATATAAGTGGGAAACAACAGGTCCATGGCTTTTCACAGTTTGGATTTAAATTGTTAAATACCAGCTAGTAATTCCTCAAACCGAGTCACTAACATCTCCAAAACTTTTGTTAGCATATGGGGAAAATTCATTACAAAAAGAAGTGTATAAAACTGGAGTATTCAAGCATGTGCTAACTTGCAGTAACGTTTAAAAACAGAGTTTTGGATATAATTTAAATATTCATTATTGGAGGGAAAAACACAGGTGCATTAAAATCTCATTTTAGAAAGTTTTGAAAATAACTGACCACCAAGGACACATAAGAGGGACATACCCTGGCATTCCAATGAAGAGCATGGGTCAAAAGTGAAATATAATTCTGAGTACATTAAGTTGTGCCCACATTCATCCATTCTTTTCAGCAGTGCCAAATGTTAAACAAAGGCTTCTCAAGATTTACTTTGGCTATAGTCTTCCCCCACAGTACTGCTAAGTATTAGGTTTTTCTTCCCTTGCTTTTTGAACATTAATCATCTCTTAATACTGTTTAATTTTTTCCCTATGCTTTTAGAAAAGATAAACATTTCCAAACTTTTAACCTGTTCAGAAATTTTGGGCTTCTTTACAAGCTTTAGGAAGAATCTAAAGTTCAGCAAAATAAAGATGAATCCTGTTTCCTAGGACATGACTCAGGTTGACAGCTTCTTCTATAGTCCAGTCAAAACTCCTGCAGCACCTTCTGTTGTTAGCAAAGTCTCCAAAGTACAGACTTGTTAATTTACTAAGTTGTGCACTTACTCCTTGGTGAAACTAAAATACATTTCTCTTTTCAAATCATGCTATATGGTATTTAGAAAATTTTAACCTAACAGATACAGAAGGCTAAAATGTTTTGCAATTGCAGTCAGTCTTCAAAAAAGGTCAGGTCTGGATCAATAGCATCCTGACTTCTAAGAATTTTCTAAATGCAGTGACTTGATTCAGTCAGAAGGAAGGAATAATGAAAGGAATAACAGGAAAATCAGCGAAGAGAACATAACAGAAATAAGGTATTCAAAACAGGATTCCTCAACAAATCATTGCACTTTCTTTGCGAATAAGAAGACTGGCAGAAAGAATGAAAGGAAGGGGATGAAATAAAAATTACATTTTTCCAGATATTCATTTAGAGAGGATTATGAAAGCACTCCAGATTACCCTGGTATCTGAGTATTATTAATTCTTAGAAGGGCCTTCAGTTCTTCCCATGGAAAAGAATGCACTTGAGCTCCTTGGTTAAGTTAAAAGCTGGATCGCCCTAAGCTTGTCTATTCTCAAAGGGAGAGAGATAGGTGGCTTCAGTAAGAGGTTTGGTTTGAGCCAAATCTTAAGTAGGCCTGCTTATTTCCTGAAGGAAAAAAAAAAGTCTATACCAGGATGTACGTTATTCTTGCTTTACAGACCTCTAAACATTTTCCACCTGACATGTTATCCTTTTCAGAAAACTCAACAATTTTGTCAAATATATATTAGAACCTGAGTTCTTCAGTTGCCTTTTGTGAAAACTTTAGACATAGTTCATGACCCCTCGCAGGTCTGAACAGCGCAGTCTGAAAACCAGTATAAGCATTTTAGCATGATACACAGGTGCCTAAATGAGGTGCCTCAGGTACATCATCAAAATTGGGTGGGTGACTATGCTCAGATCTTTCTATAAAAGACATGGTCAGACAATGTATGGAGACACAAAGTAATCTACAGCTTTTGCAGAGTGGGCACTTTAATATTATTTATTCTTTACCTCGGATAACTTAAAGAGCAAAATTAAAAACTACTTGCCCAGAGACAGACTGAAAAAATAACTGGCAGGTGGGAACATGGCTCCAACTGCGACAGTATGCGCAGATTACCATGCTTTTAAACAAAGAGCAATCAGCACAGTATTATACATTTTTAAAATACCAGAGACTGCAATTCATGCAAACTGAAATTAGCTCTATTTTTATTGCTTGGTTTGAAATAAGTCAGAGAAATCCCTTAAACTAGAAGAATGTAATGGATAAAAGGTGAACAGGTTGTTTTATTTGCTCTTGAAACATTATGTTTCAGATTCCTACTGTAAAAAGATTATTTTAAGGTGTAGGTGGTATAATTGAACTAATCAGTCCCTTTATGTTGTTATTCTTCTTGATGCGCAGTTAAACGTAGTGCTAACAAGAAATGAATTTAGAAAAGAAAAATCAATCCAAATAATTGAACATTTTCCATTTCTGAAAAAGTATGAAGCACAGGGAAAAATATACCTCAAAGCTCTGAAGTAATTTTGGGCAGAGTCCTACATCCTTTTAACTTCAGATATTTATATAATTCCATTGCCATATCATTTTAGCATATCATAATCTACTATTAGGTGTTTGTGCGGCCATTTACATCCACAATGCGCCAAAATTGTGGGGGAAAAAAAAATCTATTCTTTACAGACAGGGAATAAAACATACTGGAAGAGATGTAAGACAAGTTTAAGTTCCCAAGGTATTCATATGGCAGAGTGAGACAGGCTCTGTCTCCAGACCCAGCTCATGTAAGTCAGTGGTCTTGTCCCTGCACTTTGTACTGTGCACTTCCTTCTTCAATTAGAGGGAATGGAGGAGAACATACAGAATGAATCCTGAAAGCAGAGAAGGAAACAGAAGAGTCTGAACCTGCTGAAGTCAATGGCAAAACTCACATCATTGATTTTCACATGTCTGTTTTCAATCTCAAGTCTAATCATCCCGCTCACGACATGGAAGTCCTCTCGTCTCATGAAATGATCAGGGGATCTTCAAAACCTCAATCACAGCAGCAGAAAGGAAGGCTGTTCTAACAAAGGATGTTGCGTAGCTTTTGTTAACACATCTTTCACATAGACAGATGAAAAGATAAACTCTCTGTCAGCTTTCAAAAGAGAAAATTCCTAAGAACTTTGTGGCAATAAGTGGAAAAAGAAGAGCAAAAAAACCTCACTTACATTAGAGATCCAGTAAACAAGCCTCTTATTGTTCTTCTAAGTCTGATTTTGAGATGAAGATGAGTCTTTTAAAGGAGTTTTAAACGAGAGAATAGAAAAAAAGGAGACAAAAAGAGAATTTTCACCAAGCTGCCTTGATAACAGAAGAGTATTTTTTTTTCTTTTTTTTTTTTTTTCTTTTTTTTTTCCCCTAGGCCTTCTCTTATTTATACATTTTAGAAACATTTTGAGGGGAAGGTGAGGGTGGAAGGTCTAGAAAAACTAAAAGGAGACAATAGGGAAAGTTCAGAAATCAAGGAGTAAAACAAGGCATTTCTGCTTCTGACTGAGGCACACTAATAGGAACTCTAACACAAAATGTATTGCACTTATAATTCTTCTGTTCATGCTGCTTATTCATGCGTTTTCAAGCGTGACATAATCAGAAACCCATCTAGTTTCAACAAGACCTTGGCTAGTCAGAGAATTACATGGTTATTAATAGAATTTTAAATAAAAGACAAAAAGAAACAAGTTAACTCGGAAAAAGTATCTACTAGAGTCACAGAAAATAAGAATAATGCAATTAATCATTGTTAAAATAGCACCTTGAAACACAAAACCAACTCCAAGTTCCCCTGTTCCCCCTTTTAGCTGCATATCTTTGTCTCACAAAGTTTCTCCAGCGTGTAACCCTGGCTAGCTTTCATATTCTGTGGAAAATCAATTAACACAGAAATTAATAATGTCTGTTCATTATGGATATGGTAGTTGTTCTAAGAAGCAGATCAATTTGAAAGATAGATTACACAAGGTCAACAAATTCGTGCCAGCACTCTGGAACTTATGAATATAGATAAATGTAAGACTAACTATGATGGCTTAGATCAACAAATGTAAATGAATGATAGATCAACACAACTACTTTGCAAATGGTACTGAAAATATTAAAATCTAAGAGGGACATATTTCTCCTTAAATAAATATCCTCAGTCAATGTTCTCCATGGGAAAGAAAAAGGAAAAAAAGAGAAGTATTGGAGAGGGGAGGGAGGGAGAGGAACCAGGTATACATGTCAGAGTTGCTTTAAGTGCACAAGGACTATGGCTGTAGGAGTAACCAGAGGTGAGTATTAAATACAGCATGTGTTAGGAACCTAAAAGCAAATGAAGAAGAAATGACAGAGTCTGAGGGAGTGAACAAATAAAAAAAGGCAAGAAAAAGAGCCAGGCACAGATTAGTAGAAAGGACTGGGATACAATGTGGAGCACAGGGATCAAAGCCACAGGACTGCAGAGAGGATTCAGAATAAAGGACAGAAAATGAAAAGGGAAGATGAGAAAATATAGACAATTGCCAAAACATATACTCAAAATGGAGATGGAAATGAAAGAGAAAGATGACATGGGAAGGAAAATGCAAAGAAGGAAAAAAAAAAACAAACATTAAAAGAGTAGCTTGCCAGAAAAAATCAACCTTGTCAGTCAAAAGGATGAGATGCAATCACATCAGGAATCAATTCTGGCCTTGCAGAAGATATTCCCAAAAAGAATGCAATTTCCCTAAAGGAAATGCCTTTATAATAATAAGAATTAACGAATCAATAGAAGAACTGTTTAATTTTCTTGCCATTAGTCCAGATTCATGTTCTTTGCAAAGAATGTCTGAATGACAATCATTGAGCAAAGCAGAATCTCATTTATATTACAGTTGCCAATCAAAGCTACAAAACTACAAAATGCATCCAACTGGGATCTTTGTTAGATATGTACACTATAGCAGTCCACAAGAGAAAAATTATTTAGGTCATAGTGGAATAAAGGAAGTTTCATTCTTTAATTGAATACAAATTAGTCAAACAGTCTCTGTTACAAACATTTTAAAGTAAAGGTACGTGTAATAAAGTGTGATGATCCTGAAAAAGGTCTGTCTTAATGAATTCAGCAATAACACTGCTTGGTTTAATCCTAGTTAGACAGTGAATATTTTTTTTAAATCTTGGAAAGGCTTTAAAATTAGATAAACACAACATATCACATGTGTTTCTAGTTTCTCTGTGTAGCCCACCCAAATGCACATATAATATTCAAACGCATTCTTATCTCATCTAAAATGACTGATTACTTGCTGGTTTGTCTACATTGTTTTGGGAATACCCTGAAGAATGTCTTCCTGTGACCTCTCCAATTCTCAAAACCCATAGTCATTTCCCTTTCATTTCAGTGTTCATAGCATGGAATGCAGGAGAAGCAAACACTGAACCCACTCAAAATGCTACTTGAATCCCTTTGCCACATCCACACCCCTCCCAGTGTCATAGCCCTTGAATATGGGTGTTGATTTTCAAAAGCCTAATTGTGCCCATTACAGAGTAATTGTGAGTTTCATTAATTCACATAGAAATCAACAGTCTTGAGAGGTGCTCAGTACATCCCAGTAAAAAACTCCCCTAAAACGTTTATTTTTTTCCCATGTGCAACTGACAGCCTACAGAAGCAGCAGGGTTTACATTTTGTGGGCATGAATTATTGGTTAGGAAAAGAAGTTTACATTCATTTTAGAAATACAACACAGGCAAACTGCATTGGAAGCAATTTCACATTCTTACTAGTTAAACTGGCAAACTTTAGATATATTACTTGTAAGTGCTGTGTTGGTAGGCACTCCTTGCCTAGCAACAAGTGCTAGATTTCCTTCCATTTCCTGCACACACAATGGAGGTCCGCAAATTTCTTCAGGCTTTAAGTATTTAAGATGTATAGCTGCTGCTCAGAATTTATCTAGTCATAAAATTTCTTGCACATAAATATGTCATATAAACTCTTTGCATAGATGAACATGACTAAAGATAAATATAAGAGGTTGTTTGTTTAGAGTTGTTGGGGTTTTTTTCCTCCTTATGTCTGTGGTTTTCCAAAGGAAAAGTTACGTTGCATATTAGCAAGGATATTTTTATAAACACATATGTAGAATGAGAAGACAATATACTGACATACCTAGAAGCCAAAGAGACTGGAACAAACAGAAATTATTTAAAGGTCAGGCTGTAATACAGAATCGTCATAGGGAGCTAACCAAGTACAAATGTTTAATGGAAGACTGAGAGTTAGAAGATAAATCTAGGTGAAAAACACTGTCTGCTAGCACATACCAAAAAAAATGGACTATTAAAAGCACCAGCAGAAAGAGTAGTCACTAATAAAGACAGGGTCTATTGAGCATGAAAAGAGAATGTGAAAATATTTTAGGATGTATATTCCAATATTTTGAAAGAATGTAGATCTGGAAAATACTTGTAATCAACGAGAAACTAAAACAATATTTAGAAAATATCACTTAGGTGGACCAGGTGGTCTCGATAACATTAACCCATGCATTAGGTAGGTAAGTAAGTCTTTCATTGTCCAGGGATAGGAGTGCAAGATCACAATGGAAAGGGTACCATGATATTTGTGTGAAGTGAAAACGAAGCTGGAGAAGGAAGGTGGAGAATAAGGTAGGAAAAGGATTGGGGAAAGAAATCATGAAGTTCAAACCAGAAGAGTGATGCTGCAGGACTGTGGTCTTGCCTGTTACTAGGTTAGCAGAAATGTTGTAATTTTGGCTTCCATACACAACTTTTTACCAGGAATATCATGTGGAATCAAAGGTAATAAAGCACACATCCTAAAAAAATTTAAATTCATTTTACTATCCCACATAACACTGTGACATTTCTCTTGCATTTAAGAGCTGATACCTCCAATGTGACCTAGAACAGAGCAGGATCACAATTTTAAACAGAGTCCTGTTCAGTTATTGGTTTGGAATTTCCTGTCACCAGACAAATAACTTCATTATTCTGAAGTTTAAAAATTGCAAAGCAGCAAATAAGCTACACTCCCCATCCCGCTCCCCCCGCCAATATTTAGCATTAACTTCATTGTTTATCTCTTTTCAGGTAAAATCTGTTTCATGATAATTTTTATAACAGAAATAAAAATAATAGTTGCTATTTTTCTAAAGATGGCTATGTAAAATAAAAAACAAAACAAAACAACAACAACAACAACAACAACAAGAAACACTATTAGGGAGACTGCACTATTTCTCACTTAGAACTTAAATATATTTGTCTGCTGCTCATTTTCCCCATGGAAGTTTAAAAGAAATAACAGTATATACGCACCTTAAAGAAAGAGCTAAATATTGGTTTTTCCAATGCTTTTTCAGACAACTTTCCACATATAGTTATGTACACACACATCCACACATATATAAGATATAGCTACATAAATACCCATAACAGTAGAAATACCTTAATTAGCACAAAAATGTATACACCATTTGGGAAGGGTGTTGCAAGAGGGATAGTACAAGATCATAACTAAAACGGAAGATGAAGAAAAGGTATTTACTGTTGTACATGCTGCCATGAAATGTCAAAATAATTTTTGAAAAAAAAAATCAGTAAAAATATATTAGGGAACTAAGCATCAACCTCATATCAATAATGGGGAAAGCAGAGAAAAGCAGTAGGCCTGTTTAAATTCATTTTGCAGTAGGAGGTAGGCATTTTTTCAGTACAAATCAGCAAATTCTAGGAACTACATTTCAAGGAAGGCAATTAGATCAAACTGGTTTTTGTTCTTTTTCTTTGCACACTCTCTTTTTCAATCTTTCGCTTCTACAGTGTTGTTTCTTAAACCAGCTTTTCTTCTGAGGGAAACTGAGAGATCAAGAACCAATGGCAACAGTCTCCTATTATGCATACTTTTTTAGTTGTTAATTGAATATAAGAAGAATGTATCCTCTTTTCCTTTTTCACACAGAATGGCAGCCTTGGAAGAGCCCTGCAATTTTTCTAACTTGGGTTTTATACTGATTTTTCTGCCTCTACACCCTTCAAAACAGAGCTGCATCGAAACCTCAAGAATTTCTGATCCTGGGGTTAGGCCTCACAGTTAGCAGGACTCTGCACATCAACGATAATTTCCCAAATTGGAAATGTTCCCTATGTTTCAGGGACACACACGTAGCCAAGACATGAAACAGGGAACAATTTCTGCCTTGCCCTTTGCTCCTGTTTTGTCTGAGGACTGTACACCAATGCTATTCAGTACAAGAGAGGAAAAGAAGGCCAAATTGAAAGAGATTTGGGTACCCAGGAATACAATACTGCAGAATGGAACAGATATTGTCTCGGTAGTCTTCCATAAGTCATATATTTTTCTTCCTAGTTCTTCCAGTTTCCATCTGTCCTTCTGAAACATAGCTTGCTCTCCTCATCATTTGTCAAATTTGCTGCTTTCAAATGGAGTACACAGGTGTCTTGAGTGACAATTCAACACTACTATTCTGATTAATGAAATGACATAAAATTCTTAAAAATCTATCCTACCTTTATTGCTCTGTGAACTATACTGGCACAATTGCCTCCGAAATACATGAAGTATATGTCAACAAATATGACATGTCCCTAATGCATCATTGATAAGCATAATGCAAGTTATAGTATGCACTTTATCCTCATGTGACTAGTGGTTTTATACAGAAATTTTTAAATATATGAATAGGACAATTTTTTCATTTAAATACCTACCAATTTATTTCTTTTACTCTAGCAGGAGTTGGACCAAACTGTAAACAGCTGCTAGACTCTTACATACTTTGCTTCTTTGGAATTGTATTTCCTCTATGTTAGTATGAACAGTCTTGCGAAATACCTATAGTAACATATAGCAGATTGGGATGTTTTAGGTTGGATTACACATATGAATATGTGCCGGGTATGAAATACAGAACAACTTGTTTTGTTTTGTTTTCCTAATAACAGTAATACCATTATATTTATCAGACTGTAAATTGCAGAATGCTGAATACTCAGTTGGCTTCAAATTCAATTCAAGGGGAGACTAACGTGCAGCAACCAAATACTTCCTGGAAAAGCCATGCACTATATCTACGGCAGCTATAATAATTGAGACTTAGTGCTTAGTTGAGTTATATCTTTTTCTGCATGCTTTAAGTTGTTTCAGTCCGTGTTTTTTCCTCCCCTGCTTCACAGCCAGAATCTCTCCCTTCCACTATTTCTGGCAAAAAATAGATCAGTGAGAAGGTTCTTCTAAACATATTAACACACTTTGTAGGAAGGGAACACCAGGACTTGAGTAAAGCTGAAAAGCCAGATCTCTGCGTGATCTTGAGCTGACCCGAACACAGAAGACTTCCCACATGCTATTAATCTACAAAGCCAAGGGGCAGACATACTTCTAATACCAGGGCTTTAATTTGCAGTGAAAACGATCAAAATGAAAAATAGCCTTGGTGAACTCAGATTTCATCCTCAAGATCTTGTGTCACCCATGGTACCAGCGCATTCTGCACTGGTACTCAAACTCAGGCTCTCTGAAGCAGACAGAAAGGAAGAAGCACCAAGGAACAAAATTAATGCTACTTTTGGTAGTAGTTTCCACCAGTGCAGGATAGAAACATCTCACACAATCTTAGCTTCCCACCTCTGTTTCAAGAATTGACTTATCTGGTGGTCTGAAACTGCCCTGGGTGTTAATTAGTGCATAGTAACTCTACAGGCTTCTATAAGAAAGAGAAGACAGGGCATTCGGCAGAGTCTCTTCTTCTGCTAAAGATTTTGTCTCAAATCATAACATGTGAGGTCAATGTGATCTTACATCAGTAAGAAAAGCTAGAGGGGCTGTACACACTGATTCGACCCCTCATCTGTATTTGGGACTTTCTATGCATAATTTGTTTTTAATGTAGGTATTTATTGTAGGATAAGTCATGGGTTCTTGTACCTGTATAAGAAGCTGCAGCTATAAGTCACTTTCTGTCGTTGCAAACTTTTGCAGCCACATGTGCAGATATAAGGCTTGCCATGACTCTTCATTGTTTTTCTCAGCTTTTTAGTAACAATTCACAATTTTACAGAATGTTTAATTTTCCAAGTGTTGAACAAACAAAATCATTCCATTAAAACATGCCACAATAATCAGGTAAATACTACATTATGCATGTGTTCTAGAGAGGTCACTTGCTCCTAGTAAAGTGAGTTTCAATTTCTGCGTAGCTGGATTTTTATTCGACTTTGCTAACCTTCCTGTTATTTTTGTTTGTTGGTACTGGTTTTATCATCATTTTGTCTTTTTTTTTTTTTTCCTACTAAACTTTTAACATAAAGATTTATTACAGAATTATTGTTTTTAGATAGCTTACTTAAAATAATTTATTATTTATTTATTTTGCAGAACCATCTGAAATGCTCCTGTTGGTATCCTGATATCCTTTGTAATTGGTTTTGTGGAAAATGCCCATGCAACGTTGTTGATATATTCATTGCTAGCCCCTGCCTGCACTCCCATTAACTCCGGTTGGACTAGGTTTTCACACATAAATTAACGATATTTCCTGTTTGAGAGGCAGAAAACAAAAGATTTCACAGTTCTTAAAGGTATTATCAGTTTTAAGTGAAAGCACTTGGATTCAACAAAGACAGTTGCATCAGATATAAATCATTATGCAAATGCTCACTGATGGAACCCAGTGGATGATGACAGTGAGCGCTGAGAAGCTGCCTGCTGGAAACAGCACAATGGATTTGTGTACAATCACAAGTTTGTTCAGATGGACATTTGTCAGCAGTTTGCTGCACAGGTGCATCTTTCTGAATGTATAATCAGTCAGCTTGAGCACACAAAACTGAATTTCATTCCTGTGTTTGTTTTATCACTAGTAAAATTGCTCCTAAAGCAGGAGTTTTAGAAGAATGACTTCAAACCCTATTGCCCACCTTAGAAAGAGTGGAGGCCTAATAGAGCCCAGACCATTCAGCCAATTTGTCGAATCATCCATTTGTTAAGAGGGTAGGTGCTATACAGATGTTAGCAAAATGGGAATGAGAAGTTGCTTAGGGCAAAATGTATGTCCTAACCAACAGTGGCTGGCAACCAATGGATATAGCAATTTTGTTTCTGTAGTTAATAAAACATGAGTCTGTCAATTATCATGACTAGTAGCGTGACAAAATGGAAAAACAAAGTCTCTTTCACGCTTCCATGTCTAAATAGGTAACACCAGGATTTTCTAAAACTGACCATGTCAGCATCAGAGAGATGGGAGCAGAGAAGGGCAACAGAGACTACATGCATTCCCATAACTTTTGTAACTCTCTTCTGGTTGTCTTTGTCCAGAAGGATACAAGTACACAACTAATTAATATTTTAAACAGTAATTACGACAGATCTTAGAAGACACAAAGCTCAAAGTGCCCTGAGAAAGAAGGCAGTATCATTACCCTGTTTTTCTGGAAGCAGAATCGCTGAATGAACATGATGGAGCGAATCACTGGCAAAGGCAGGACTCAAAAGCAGGTCTCAATCCCTTCTCCAGTTCTCTGTCCCCTAAGCATAATATTCTGACTTGGTCTCTCTCTCTACCTAAAACCAGCCCTCATATATGAACAACGATAAGAGTAGTAAACTAGAAACCTGGTTCTTTGCATGTCTCATCAGTGGGCATGTCTGCTTGCACACAATTTCTAGTTTTTGAGTGCCAGAACTCTCCAGGTGGCATTGTTTTAATACGATCCCGGTGAGAATAAAATGGAAAAAGGGCTAACAAATGAAAAATTTCTAACACTAGATGCGCAAAAATGTGCTAATCCAAACGATCCTCTTAAAAAAAAATGCAACTCTAACATCCAAATAAACCTTTCTTGTTTGCTTTACTTTTTTTTTTTTTCCCTCTGGGAGGGTTTTCTATATACCTCTGCTTTGTTATTTTTCCTATAGGGGTTAAAACAGATCTCCCAGGTTGCTATGGAATTGCAGTGTATTGCTTCTTGCTGACACTGAATTGAAATGTACAGAATTCTTCCCTGCAGTCTTCATGATATAATAATCTACCATGGCATGCCTCCATCTCAGCAGTCTAATATACGTGGATATTCCTCTAATAGTCTAAAAATTAGCATTTAAAATGTTAATTGCTTCCTGACTAATGATGAAAATGATAACTTAAATGTGCAAGAATTATTTATAAAGTGCAGTGGCACACTAATTTTCTCTTCATATTTTAAAAATACAGCAGCCAATGAGGAATTTTAGAGCAACCAGTAGTGAGGTTAGACTATACAAGACTGCATGTCAAGATTTTGTAGTTTGTACTCCGTGCTTTTTTGGTCCCTGAGGGTAAAGAATGTCACATTTCTTCACCTAAGATCTATTCTTGTGCCTGTCTCACTTCACCTGAAGTGTAAAAATTTCCTGGGCAGAACACACTATACTTATCAGTTGAATTCTGCTCCCATTGTAGTCAATGTATGAGCTCTGTATTAAATGCAGCAGTGGAAACATGACAGAATTAAAATACAGTTATTCACGATAGGACAAAAATCTTCAAGCACATAGTTTCTCCTTAAAACAGAGATTAAATGTGGCCACATGACGAGAAAAACTACTAGATGAATTCACCTTCAGTGTTTTTTAAACTTCCAAACTGTATAATTCACTTCTGTAGGGACTCAGTGGGGAAAAAAGTGATAGTTACAGTGCCATCGAGTTTAACAAACAGCTACCCAGTTTAGCAATAGAGACTTCTTTTTTTTTCCATTGCTTCTTCTAACACTTAGAATTTTCTTAGGTTCACACACCATAAAAGGATGAATGAAGTCCCTAAATCTCTATATGATACAGCTCATGCAAGACAGTTTCCTGCAAGTTAAAATATACACATACCTATATAATTTTACTGCATGGTACAGAAAAATGTATGTGTACATTTTCTGCACAAGAAACAGAAAAATGTGGTTTATAAGAAGTAGCCACTTAAACTGGCTTCTCTGGATTTCCAAAATACTGCAGGCTCCATGGTCATGGTTCTGTCTCCCTATTCATTGTCTTGAAAGCCATGAAAACTTATCATTTTCTTCAACTTTCAATCTGATTCATTGAGTTTTTCAATCTGATCGTCGTCTGATTGCAAGATTTCCGTGGCTTTATTTGGTGGCCTGTTGAAGAAAATAAATGTGTCCAAAAACCCAAGAATTCCTTCCCAACAATAACAGACATAACCTAAACATGACAGCCTTCTTTTACATGTCTGTGCTAGCTTATTTTTTGTGTGGGGGAAGGGGAGAGGAGGGGAGGGGAGGGGAGGGGAGGGGAGGGGAGGGGAGGGGAGGGGAGGGGAGGGGAGGGGAGGGGAGGGGAGGGGAGGGGAGGGGAGGGGAGGGGAGGGGAGGGGGAAATAAAACACCATGCACAGTTGTGGGCACCCCTTCAGCTAGAGTGCAAAAGGCCCTGACTGCAATTCTAGTAGGATGTAACAGAAAATCACAGCTGACCCAAAATCCAAAAATGGGGGATTAAAAAACCACACAATTTATTTCAAAAGAAGAAAATTAAACCAAAGTCAATACCTGTAAAGAGCAATATTGAGGTTAGAGAATAAGATAATTACTGAAAGCATGTAAACAAGATAGTGATACACAATTAGGAAATAAAAGTAGAACGCTACAGTGACATTTTATAGTCAGCTTTAAAAAGTCAGCTTCATATTTGGTGTCCTACCCTTCATTTGAGGAAAAAAAAAAAATAGATGGGTGAAATAATTCACTCTTACGTACCTCTGCTGACCTCAAATCATGACTTCAGCAAGAAACTGAAGCTTTGTACCATAACCTACTTTTAGCCTATGGAGATCTAGTGTGGACTGAATTAATTCATCATCAGTATTCATTTATACTGAAGTGCCTATGCCTAGAAGTGGAACAGGAATTTTAAAAAAGAAGAAAATTAGGCTGAAAAGAAAGAAATATAACACAAAGGTATTTGTCTACTGTTTCTTTTAAAAGAGAGAAAAGTAAATTAAAGCTGCATTTGCTTGTTTGGCCATCACTTTTTGCAGTAGTTATGTTAAGGCTGCAGTTATTTTGATATTACCACAGGGAACGTATTTTCACATAGGTGACATGTTCTTGAATGACTGCTCCAGTGTATTATGAATTAAAGCACTCAAAAGTGGATACATAGGGTTACTTTCATCTTTCCCAAATCTGAGTATGTCAGTCCATACTCCAGCACTGCTTTTCATTCATAGTTCACTAATACAGCAGCATTGCACATGCTTGCATACATAAGAAGATGGGACTGCTGCCAAATACAATACCATTCAGACAATTTATCTTTAAATTATTAATCTAGATTAATATCAAAGGCTGATCAGCTTTAAAACACTAAACTGAGCTTCATTTTAAAAGGCTGGAACAATTCTTTAGGTCCTCACAAAATCTTTCCCAGCTTTTCTTCTTTTTAATTACATAGCATTTACTTATCAGTTATTGGAGTTTAGAAATTGTTTCTTATTCAACAGTTTTATCCACAGGCAAAACATGATTTGGGGATCTCAGATGACACAGGCTGGCAGCCTGTGCTCCACACAACTCTGATACACATAGGAATTCTCCATGCACTACACAGCAAAGTTAGCAGGAAATAGCAGGTAGAGTCATGAAGACTGACATCTGATGTTCAGCAGATGCAACCGGATGAATGGTCCAGTTGTAATAAAACAGGATAAAGAATTACACACTGAAGAAACTGGCTAAACCCCTTCCAGTCCCATTAATACCTAGCCTTACCAGCTGGTCTTGGCATATGAAGCAGAATTTGCATCAAAAAGGATTAACATTGCCTTTGGGGTTAGTCAAATTTATTCTAGCAAACTAATGTGCAGCAAATAACCCTCCCTAATAGCATTTATATGAATGAGACAAAAGAGATAAAAAATCAAATATCCAACAGGATCATGTTGCTCATCTATTGTCTAGGGAAATAAAAACTCGCTATAGAAAAGGTAGTAATAAAAAAAGTGTGAAAGTAAGCACAACCTAAAATGCCATAATCATCTCTCACTATAAACAGACCGAATTTGTAAAAGCAAATGTGGGTATAAGGCATCCAGCTCGCAGTGTTTTTCCAAGAGCAGCCATGTAGCAGAACAGAGTAGGTGCACGGAAAAAATAAAAAAGTAGAGGATACTGTCAATTGGTAAATGATCTATTGATACAGCAGTTGGTTGGAAGACATTGGCAAATTTTAATTGCCTGCAATGTCAAAAATGCACAAACATATCCATTATTCCTTGTCAGCGTGCACAGAGCAGGTAATGTTATTGACAGAGCTTGGTATATTTTACAGGCATTGTATATTACCGTGATGTTTGTTTTTGATAAGCCTTGTTCAAAGTTTAACTCTCAAGACTTAATTTATTTTTCCTGAAATCCTATTTTACTTTTTCAGCATACAGGATGCCTTGAGAAATGCTGCCAGGTATCTTGGGCCTTCGTCAGGGACTTTGCAAATGCAATTGCAAAAATTTACATACAGTATGCTGAGATATATTTCATGCAAATACTGTCAAAGCATAATGCTCTCTGGGGCAGTAAGTATCATGGTTATCAGTGTTAGAATAGCACACATTATTGTCCTGGCTAGGATTTTCAGCTATTTAATGTGCTGCATGAAAACATAAAGAAGTTATTTTTATTTTTACTTTAAGTGAACAATTTAAACTCCTTTTTTCCTGTCACCCATGCTCTTTTAGTAATATTCCAAGCAGAACATCTGGCATATAAACATTCACCAATAAACTTAAAGCCTTTTAATTATTGCCTTTATCATAAAAAGAAAATCAGAAAAAAAAATGGCATTAACAAATTTGAGACAATCTGCCAAAAAAAGCTAAATCATGAGGTAAATGAGGAGACAGCTCTGAAGCTGGCAACACATTTGTCTGCAGAATTTGCCAAATAACCAGAAGGTTCTGCTACCCAGAGGTCTGCACACAAATGCTACCACAGATAACTACAGTACAAAGTTAATGACTAAAGCTCAGTTTAGGGGAAAATGTTCATTTCAGACCAAGCATTCACCAATTGTTTTCAAGGAAGTTTATAATAATCACAGGAGAAAGAAATTCACCAAACAACTAATTGATAAATGAATCTCTAATTCATTTTAACCGCTGCCACCCTGTACCATGTAATTGAAACAGAACTCCATTTATGCAATATTTTAATGGACTACTGACGTGAGTCATAAAAATAACTAAAGCAAGTTCACCAGTGTCCCTGTAGAGTAACAGGATGTTTGAATGAACTCTCATTCACAATGTGTGGGTATTAAAAGCAGAAAAGTAGTTAAGAGGCTGATGACAGAGTATGACGTTATAGCCTGTACAAAACCACAGGATTTAATGATATAAATGACAAAATTGCAAGATGCCCTCCTACAGCCACCCCAATGGAGCAAAAGTAAGTACGGCCCTTAATTTTCATTCTTCTTTTTCTCTGCACTGAAATAGCAGAGCCATTAAAAAATTAAAACTTCTAGTGGTCATTGATGTGATGCTTGCATCGCTCTCTGCAGCACTACATGCTGAATATCTTTTGTTGACAAAATATAACTAATAATCCTAAGGCAGCCTAGAGCCTAGCTTGAGTTCCTATGTCTCTAATTACCAAACACCAATTATGAGGTTTTCCTTTCTTTAATGCTTGAACTTGTTACTGTTTTCCAAGGGAGAAGAGACAAAACTTAAATGGTAGCAAGTACAACAGAAGTGAGTTAACATAAACATTCATTCGGATCCTCAATGACCATACAAAAAATCAAAACTTAACCTTTGGCAGAAACTCTGATGGCCTACACAAATAAAATCTCTCATAGTACTGAAAGGAATGTATGGGTTTTCAAGGTTCACAGACCAGGACTTTGCTCTTATAAGGAGTGCAGTACTTTTGCAGATGAGATGTACACATTAAACTTAAGTTTAAAAGATGTTTAAAACTTACTGAAGTTCATTCAGTTTACTAGGATTCTACCAGTTACAGAAATATTCCCCGATATTGAAAGTTGTGATTCATATCAAAGCAAATAAAAGGATTACTGAAAGGCATTTCCACATATTCTGGAAACCTAAAGCAGAATATTACTGATACTAATACCATTTCAAAATGTAAACTCTCTTATTTTCAAAAGCACTTTTAGGTATTTTACTTCATTTCTAAAGAGGTTCACAAAAACGAGAGGAACAACCAGATCTGTCCTTAAAATAAATTGAGACCTTCATTTA
This sequence comes from Columba livia, assembly GCF_036013475.1. Lineage (NCBI taxonomy): Eukaryota > Metazoa > Chordata > Aves > Columbiformes > Columbidae > Columba > Columba livia. The sequence goes on along the minus strand of NC_088602.1, from coordinate 58,049,083 downwards.
AAAGTAAAAGCCCTTCCTTCTCCACCAGTAAGATCAAGAAGAAAACCACCTGGGCAACCAGGGTCTTGACGCTCATCCCCAGTCATGTAGTCACACTTGATATGCTGCAGATCTCCCCTGTCTGGATCACATGGAAGAGCAGCAGGGTTAATAGTCTGAGGGCTGAACCAGGCTCAGCAGTCTCTCCCTGTCTCTGGTCCAAGCCCCTGGCCAACAACAAACCACCCTAGACAGCAGGTTAGGACACCAGACCATGAACTCCATTCTCTGCCACAGTGATCTCTTGTCGCTTCCTCCTGGTGCTGCTGTGTGATTCAGCATGAGCCAGCTCTGGTTCTTTGTTAAAGATATCCCCTGGCCTCTCATCTGCTACCCAGGCACTGACCAGGGCACTGATCCTCTTCTGTGAGTACCAAAAGTCACAAGCTTCTAGCCTGTGTCATTATTTTCCAGCCTGAAAAACACATTCTGTCTGCCTCTCCTTCAGTACAGCTGGGCACTCAGGCTCCCGTAAGCTGCATGGTCCCGGAGAAGATCTGGCCAATTTCCTTTTAATCATCTCTGATGCACAGCCTGCTGACCTCCTCCTGCAGCTCCTTTACTTGCTGTCATAAACCCTCCACTTGTAGGCAAGGACACCATCTCCCCAGCCCCGGCCTCAGCGAGAAGCTCTGGGCACCCCCTGCACCCCCAGGCCTGGACAGCTGCATCTTCTCTTGGGTGCATCATCTGACTTGAGGCTCCTGATGTTCCAGAAATAATTGTTCCAGTTGGTACTGAGGATGATCATACCCTGTGGTACATCATCACCAGTGCTCAGCACATGGACAGTTTTCAGCAAAAGTTCTGCCTCTCCTTCCTTCTACTGCTTGTTTTTCATTACAGTTTGCTGATGGCTCATTATCATGAAGACATGTGCTTACCATTCTCTGCAAGCTTGCAGCAAAAGGAGTCCTATTACCATCATTCACCTTGGGGTTGATAACTGAATCAATAGATTCATGACTTGCATTGAAAACACTGAGTATATCCTGTCTATTCATTAGTAGAATGCCTGTGAGCACCTTGAAGAAAGTCACGATTCTTCGCCTGTTCTTTTAAATGGTGTCCCTAGTTCATTTTCCAGTCTTGCTGCCATCATAGCGTCTACTACTGCAGATTGTCTTCCCAGCTTATGTGAAAAGTTCATTTGCATATCCATTTTCACATAAGCCCTAATTCAAAATAACATAAAGGTCTATTGCAAGGCTGGTAGTGATAAACATAAAAATATACACAGCATCTAAAAACATGTTTGTGAAAACCTTGTTTCCTATTTAACTTGTGACTTCCTCAAATTTGTGCCTTCTGACGTCATCAACTTGTTTGACTAAGAGCGATTCTAAATTGTACATTTAGAGACAGCATGAAGACACACATTCTTTCCTTCAGTAACTTAAAAGCTATTTCTTGTTTCGTCACCCATACAATGATGCTCTCAGGTAACAGTATTCCAACAATGCCTGTTGTCAGAAATCCAAAAAGCCTGCAGAACTGTGAAAGGTGCAATCACCTCCAGAGGACGCAGAGGTCCTTCCTGCCCTTCATTCTCCAGGACACATCATTTCTTCTGCCTGCGTCAAGCAGAGGACTATGGCCAAATTCGGGCTTAAAAAAAAAAACAAAACAAAAACAAACAAACAAATAAGCAAAAAACCCCACATCAGAACTCTTGACAGGACTTTAAGCAAAATTCATTCTTGATCCAACTCCCCTGGAAATACTACTCCTTACAACAAAAATCCAGTTAAATAGCCAGATTTCTCCAGTTATCTGCATGGACTTGAGTATAATACTTGCCCCCTCAATGCCATGGATTGGACTTTGTTCAGGTCTGAAGTCCAACAGCCAGCAACCATCTGGCTAAACCATTGTCTGGGCAATCATTCACATGTATTGTTTAAACAGCTACTCTTTTGCATTGGCCGCCTCAAAGGTTTTCTGGTTGAACTCCCCCACAAGACAGTCTCAAGCTGTTTCCCAGATGGAACGAAATAGGGACAACCCACAAAAAGCCTCTTGCCACCACCATCTTGTTGCATCTCACTTTTTCACGCCCCCCAGGAATTCAGAGGCTGAAGCAAAAAGTATTTGCCCTGTGCTGCCTGGCACTACACCTCACAATCCTCCCTGGAAAAATGCTGACAAATGGCCTGAGCATCACCACAGAAACATTTTACCTAATACCATGTTTTCTTGTAAATCTGCTTGTCCGGTGAGACATGCTAAGCACTAACTAACTTTAATCTCCTGAAGAACCAGCACATATTTTCTCCAAGCAACATACTTTTGCCACTGTTTTTAAGCCAATGCCACAAGCTTTTTTTCCTAGGAACTGGAAGTGCTGCTTGGACCAGCAACTCCAATTTACACAAGTAGCACTTCATTTCCTTGTCACCTCCTCAATCAGAAACATCAAATTCTCAGGGAGGTGAGGCTGTAACACCAGCTATTGGTGACAATGCCACTGGTTGTGACACTTACAATACACCTGCTTTTCTTATCGCAGAGGACAAACCTCCAGGATCATTTAAGGCTCATGCTGCATGGGAGAAAGTACGATGATGATGATAATGATACAGTGAACCTTCCTGACAGTCTGTAAATTCCCTCCCTGTGGCTGGTCTACCCGTTGTCCTTCCCTTGGCCAGGAAGGGAAGCAATGGCTTTCTACCATGGCAGCAAGTATCTCCCCAGGCAGCGTTTGCTACTGCCCCTCTTCCACCACTCCTGTTAACTGCATTTACAACTTAATGGTTTGTTTTTATAGTACATTACTTGTATTCTCCCTCCTGGCCTCTGCTCTTAAACAGGCTTCCTACAAACAGATACTACCAAGTTTTACTCCATGTTCTTACATATTCATTCACATCTACATGGACTGAATAACATTTGCCATCTATTAATCCATCCAACTAATTTATTTAAATCCATCTATAATCTGACAGATTGCTTGGTTTTTCATTATTTGCTACTAAATCTAATTGGATAGTGTCTCAAAAATTTGAAAGTTTATCCATTAGCCTTGTCAAACTAATTAAAGTACATAACAAAACCATGAAGGAATAAACAATAACCTCGTTCATAAATTATAAATTCTATTGCCTCAGTATTACTTTTCTAATCTCATACATTTAATTTAAGGCTAATCTTTGTTCATTTTTATTCAGTGTTATATTCACATCCAATTTTCATATTCAGCAATTCATTGTATTCATAATTGATTTCCAATGTGAGACCTTTCTAGATACACACAGACTATCTACTGTGAATGGTCAGTGCCAGTTTCAATCAGTATTTTTGTATCTGCTCATACAACGAGTAACTTTCTCAAAGAATCCATAGACAGCACATCAGTAAGATGCAATCATCTCCTTTTGTTACAACAATAATTGTGGTTAAATGCTATTTTTTTAGAGATTCTTTTATTACTTAATCAAAGTAATATCCATGTCCTGGCCACATTCCATGACAGCCTTGAGAGATACGGCCTTTATTATATGCATTTATCTGAAAAGAGAGGTCTGGGTGCAAATAGCTGGACATGGCCTCCTCCCTACCCTAAATTAATATTACAAATGTTGTGATGAAAAGAAAATTCTGGTGCTTTTCCCACTTATTTTCTTGAGCTTTGCTGGCCTCTTGGACCTATTTCACCTAATCATCAAACACCAGAGCCATTAGCAGGAGACAGACCACATAGGCATTACTGGTGTCATTTTAGATATATCACTGTTCTAGTGTTAAATGCCCTGATTATCATCCTAATGTTGACTCACAAAACTCAGGTATCCCATGACAGAAAACAAAGTAAAAAGAACCCTGTCTGTCTCCAGGCCGATTACTCCTTGTAAAAGGAGTGCATTTAGTTGATTCATAGAATTATAGTGAAGAAACCCAAACTGCAGAAGCCACGTGCAGTTGTCCATGCACTGAGCCCAAGGACTTATTATTGACGCAAGAGTCAGTTCATCTGAGCCATAACATTATTATTATTATTGTTATTATTATTATTATTAATCATCATCATTGTCATTATTAAATAATAGAATAAATAATAATATGAAGTATTATTATATTAAATAATAGAATAAATATTGATGTGAGGTAATAATAATAATAATAATAATAATAATAATAATAATAATAATAATAATAATAATAATAATATAAAGCTGTTGGCTTGAACTCCTGGTTCTGGACTGGCAAAATTCTGCCACTGTGCCCCAAAATATACCTTTGCTAAAGACATTGAAAAATTAAAAAAAAAAACAACGTAATTTCCACAGGCGACTTATTTAAGTTGCTACACCTCCTTGAAATACAGTCTTTTGAGCCTAAGTGCAGATAGAAGGATGCCTAATCAAACACAGAGGTAAGGAAGCAGGAACTCTCATTTCAGGTATTTCAGCCACAAGACTGAAAATGCAAGGAGAGCAACTGCAAATAATAAATCTAGATAAGGGTAGACAGAGCAGTGCAGCCAAGATCTGGAATTGTGAACTCTTGTCCCAGGTAGCTCCATACTCATTTCCAGATGCTGCCTTAAATGCCAGCTCAGTCCTGGGGTCTATGACTGGAGCCAATTAAAGCTAGAAAAGTGATGTTCCTCTGAAAGAGAAAACTCTCTCAGTTCCTCAAAGGGCAAACAATTTTTGAACTATGTGACACTGTTTTTATTCAAAAGCATGTACTTATTTTCCAGTATTCAACTGTAGTCATCTCTCACAGTGGAAAGGTTTTCATAAAAAAAGGTATGGCTATACTTTAACATAAACAAGTAATATCCTGATCATTGAAACAAATTTGTGTTTCTCCAGTGAATCAGTCTTCATCCTCTACCACGTGCCTCATTCTTGGTCCTTATACTCAGCCTTTACTGCACATTCTGTTTGAATTATGAATCCCTATAGTTGTATTTATTGCTTTCCTGATTGTGTATTAATACTAATGTTAACTAATACCTTTACTGACCATTCTGTCAGTCTCTGTGTCTTGTAAAATATAATCAATGTCCAATGCCTTTTTAAATCATCAAGTCACTATGAGAAAACCATTTGAACAGTGACTGTTACTAGATGTTCAGTTAGCAGCAGCAATTTATAAGAATTTTTTAAACCCACCAAAAAATGTAAATCCATTAAAAAATTCAGTGCCTGGTTCTGAGACTGCTTAATGTAGACATGAATGATGGTATGATTTTCTTTTCAATTGGAAGAGTTTCAGTAACAAAATGAATACCACACAAAAAAAAAAACTAGTTGTCCCAGATAAGTAACCACTTTTCAAAAACAAACTTGTAATCTCTTCAAAGAATAAATCCAAGTTAGTTTGAAGAAAAGTAATTTTAAAAGAGTGATTTCCTTAAAACAGGTTGAGTGTTAAAAATTATATTCTTATTCTTTATTAACCCAATCCCATATTAGTCATCCTATTATTTCACCCCAAGCTTAGAATACCTTATAGATCACCTGGATCATTTGACTTGGAGTTTTTTTAATAGTACTATTATACAGCACTCTTTAGGTCTCATAAAATAATGTATAAAGTGAACATTATCTCACAATTCTGCTGTGCAAGGTGTTCATGCTGAAATTTAAAATATTTTAATATTAATTTTAAAATGTTTTTAGTAAAGAATGTTTTGCTTTGTCCTTGATAATAAAGGGTTGAAATGGTATTTTGTAATTCTCACATGATATCAGTACGTCATTCTTTCCAAACACAGGAAATTAATACCCATTGAACAAATTTGCCTTTTCTGCCAAAGTACTCAGCAGTGCTAAGAACTGCCACTGTGTTCTTAATAAGATAATTTTTTAAATACCACAGTCCAATAACTGGGCACAATACTTGAAAGATGTCTTATTTTCAGATGGTTTCCCAAGGTGGTAGTCACACTGGTGATGTTTTGTTTAATTATATGTTAGACTCTGTTAGTGTGGCAGACACACTGTATGGAATGCATATAAAATGGCATAGGAAGGAGTAGGTGTTACGTGTCTTTCCTTTGGACATTTCTTAGCATCAAAGAGTTTAAAACAAAACAAAACAAAACAAAATCTTACAAATTATACTGCCTAAATTTGTAGTCTTGTATACTATTAACCTGCTTCACTTTTTACTTCAGGTATTTTGATATAGTGTTAATGGACAATTTAATACCTAAAGCTATTTAAGCTTGCAGGTAGTAAGTCTTTCACCATTTATGTTTAATCTTTTCCTCTCCTGACTAAATTCTGTAAGAATATCTTCTCATTAAGGGGAAAGAAGTGGATGAGGGAAAAAGGAAACAGCAGTGAAGAGTCTGAAAATGTCTTTCATTCCTAAGGTACTGTTTCACCCTTTAACTCATTTTTCTCCTACTTGCCAACCATTTTGTATTCGATTTTTTAATATTAATAACATTGTACACTACATCCATTTTAATTAGATTGTTGATCAGTTTTCCTTTTTCCGTTCCTTTCTATTGGCATCTAACACTGACTGAAAACAGAGAATATTATTTTAGAGCAACTTCTCTACACAGCACTACATTTCACTTCAGATTACAGAAACAGCCAAGGAGATGATAAATGGATGAAAGCTTTAACCAATATAAGCAACCTGGACTTAAACAGCAATAGAAGTCAATCTTAAGTCAATAAACTAAAAATAATTGTGGAGGGGGTTTTGGTAGATAAAGACTTTGTTGATGAATTAGTCTGGCTCAAAGGAATCTCAAGGCCGCTTCGGGAAGCTGAAAACAGAGTCTGCTTTGGGAAAGAGGGGCGTTCCACAATCACCGGGGTCCTGGTGTGGCCTGAATCATCGGACGTATCATCAGTGAGACTCCAGCGTATGGACAGCCCATGATACTCATTTAGCGAATCCATGCTTGGAGCGTGGACGCGTGATTAGAATATAGTTACGTATATAAGGAGGCTGGTTTCTGTAATAAATGGCTTTAGCGTGATTCACATTGAATCGACTTGTTTTGCTGAGTCCCTATTTCGTTCCTACAAATAATTACTAATGTAACTTAAAAAAAACACCACACACAAGAACACAAACACAAAACAACATCAACAAAATAAAAATAAACACTTTGCAAAATAAAAGACTAAACTGGACACATTTTTAGTGGTCTTTATTTGAGTAATCCAGTAAAAAGAGGAATATTATGTAATAACTTGCATTATCCTATCCATAATAATGCAAAGTATGTTCACAGTTAAAAGGACAGCTCCCAAACAAGTAAGGCAACAAACCTCATTAGGATGGAAAATATCTTTTTCTAAGAACACAGGGTGAGTGATAACTGGCAAGAGTCAGAATTTTAATTTAAGCATGCTTCGTGAGAATAGACTTGAAGCAGGGAGGACAACAAAATGCTCCTTAAAAGTCAGTGCTTATTAAAATAAAGCTTCATCCAAGGAAAATATGTTACTTAAAGGAAAGTAAAACCACACTTTTTCCTAACAGTTTTAAATGCTATTGTAGTCCTTTAAAAAGTTGTTAATGTTTATTTGTACTTTTCAGTCTGATGCATTTTCCAAAACTGTGATAAGCAGCTCACACCTGCATATAGTTTCATTGCCCTTCATTCAAGAGCCTGTGGTGATAATTTTGTAAAGCATATTGTTGACTTGATCATTGCTGCATGTATAGAAAGTGTCACTGAACTACTTACCTCTTAGCAGGACAAAAAGCATGGGGAATCCAAAGACTTGCTGACTATTAAAATGTTTACCAGGGTAGTGTATTAGGCCAAAACTCTTGATGTGTTGTGCTCTTCTCTTCTTGTGGAAAGCCTAGACACTGTCTCTCCAGGTCTTGGTACAGATATGGAAAAACACCTGTGTTTCTTCTGGCAGCAGAGACTCCTTGCTGCAGGTTGCTACGCCCAGAAACCATCGTTTGGAGAGCAGCTCTGCAGAGAGGGATCTGGGTGTTCTGGTTGATGGCAAGTTGAACATGAGCCAGCAGTGTGCCCTGGCAGCCAAGAGGGCCACCCGTGTCCTGGATGCATCAAGCACAGCATTGCCAGCCAGGCAGGGAGGTGATTGTCCCGCTCTGCTCTGCACTGGTGTGGCCTCACCTGGAGCACTGTGTGCAGTTCTGGGCACCACAGGATAAAAAGGATATAAAGCTACTGGAGAGTGTCTAGGCGAGGGCTACAAAGTTGGTGAAGGGTTTGGAGGGGAAGCTGTATGAGGAGCGGCTAAAATCACTGCATTTGTTCAGCCTGGAGGAGACTGAGAGGAGACCTCATGGCGGCTGCAGCTTCCACACCAGGGGAGAAGGAGGGGCAGGCGCTGATCTCTTCTCTTTAGTGACCAATGACAAAACCTGAGGAAATGGCAGGAAGATGTGCCAGGGGAGGTTTAGGTTGGACATGAGGAAAAGGTTCTTCCCCCAGAGGGTGGTGGAGCACTGGAACAGGCTCCCCAGGGAGGTGTCATGGCCCCAAGCCTGACAGTGTTCAAGAAGAGACTGGACAAGCCCTCAGACACATGGTGTGAACTGTGGGGCTGTCCTGTGCAGGGACAGGAGTTGGACTCGATGATCCTTGTGAGTCTGTTCCAACTCAGGACATCCTATTACTCTGATTTGTCACCTGCCATTTGGGGATGCGGAGTTAAACTGTCCGGTCACACAAACAAGTTTGACGTACACCCAGGAAAACTCTAGACAGCAGAGACAGTTGCTCCATGCCCCAGGGTGGGCTGCATTCACATGTTCACCACCTTCACTTCAGAGTATGTGATGCAGCCAGGCAACCAGCCACCTTTTTGGGTCACCTCCATGAACTTCCTTGAAGAAGAAGTTTATTCATGGTCTTAAAGTCTGGACCACTTGGGGCTGCCAGCTAGGTCTCCCTTTCTCACACTTAGGGCACAAGGTCAAAGGGTTAAATGATCAAAACTATAGAAACACAGAGTATAAAAAGTCCAAATGTTTGGCATTTTTTTATTTTAAGATAAAAATCAAACTGGTACTCATAATAAAGAGACAATATCAGAAGAGGTAAGAGTATCCCACTGAAGAGGAACTACCTTGACTTATTTTTATAGTACTGGGGAGAGGCAAGTTTGTTCCTCATACTGTTATTGCCTCCATCTCTTGGCATTCAGTTTATGCACAAAATCAGTTTTTAGTTGCTGTCAAACTGGAACCTAACACAGCAATAAGCTTGCAGTGCTATCCAGAACTTCATAATAAAGCAAATCTTGAGCACCTTTTCATATTTACCGAGCAATGAAATACCAGAATTAAAGGGTGTTTCTGAAAATAGTTTGAATGTGAATCAGAGGATATTTCAGCAGATTCAATGGAGTAATTACAGGGTAGGAAGAACAAATAGACTGCAATAAATAAGTGAGACAGGCAATCATAGACAAACTGTTTACTTCCCTGCTGATGGATGAATAGTGAAAAGGGTCACCTAGGTGGGCTTCTTTATTTAACTTTTTGATGGTAGATTTATTCTTGATGTCAGGCTTAACTGACAATGCCAGAATTACTGTTTGGTAGCAATATACTAGGTATTTTTAATACCAAGAAGCTCTGTGGAAGTCTTCAACCACCATCTAAAATAGTTTTCTATGGAAAGATGGTAAACATTATGCCCCATTTATAGAAGGGAGGATGAGACACAGGGAGTTTAAGCTAACCTGTCCTGTAGCCAAATTGATCCAGGGCAACAAGACCTTTCAATCCTTAATCCAGTGTTTAAGCTCTGTCAAAGCAGCTCTCTTTGCAAGGCTGTAATCAAGTGCTAGAAAAAAAACCTTTGGCTGAAGCTCCCAGAAATTGAGAAACCTGGAGTCATTAAGCCTTCAGTGATCTGTGACAACACAACTTGATATGGCTATGATGAACCATGTCACTGCTTTTGATTATTAATGGCCTCTTACTAGGCACAAAGCCTGAGACACACATAGTTTTTCTGTGACCGCACCTTATATTAAAGGAGAGATGCTTGGACCCACTAAATAAAACCTTTTTTTTTTTTTAATCTGAATGATGAAATTGTCACACTAATTCCTTCAGGGTATCTTTGACTGACAAACTTAAAAGGTCTTGCAACCTCAAAAATGCTTAATTGCAGAACTAAGCAAGTCTGTCCCTCTGCTTTCTGACATATATCATGGGCCACCTTCTGCTTCTCTTCCAATGGGAAATGCCCAACAGTTCATCATATACTCCGTGGAGAAACCCAGGAATAGTCAACCCAGCTTGTTAGCATATGATAGATAGAAAAAGACAAGTCTCCTAGTGGCTTGAGAGGTCAGAGAAACATGAGAAACAGCAAGTAACCTGAGGCAGATGAACTGATTTTGTGCTAATGAGGTAGGCAGCATTAGCCTAATTAACAGCTCTTCCTTAAAAGAACATCCATGAGCAGTTTTTTTTCTTTTCTGCCTTTGAGTTTATCTCAAGGCCTGTTTTTTTTCTCCTGATTCTAACTATAGCACTTAAAAACCCCAAAACAACTCTCAGAAAAAGGTATTATAGTTTTAGCAATCGCAAGATAAAACAGTTTAGTTTCATAGCTCGTCTCTCCTCATGTCAAAAATTATTTTTAATTGTTTTTCATTCTTGTTAAAGGAAGCAAATGAATTAAGCATTATTTCAATAGTTCATCTGTAGCTCTTTTGCTTTATTTTATCTTGTCACATACACGTTTTGACTTCATATATTGACTACCCTGAGCAACTCTGAAGCCAGCCCTCCTTCAGCAGGAGCTGAACCTCCACAAGTCCCTTCCAACCTAAATCATTCTCTGATGTCAATTCAACAGGCTGGCTATGAACCTGCCCCTTCTTTCTGTTTTCACTATTTAACCAATGCTGCTGAAAAAGACAGCAGAAAGAAAGAGCTCTCAGACCAGACAGAATTTATATTCTGATGGCAAAATATACTATTGTAAGTTTATAATAAGAAGTACATAGAAAAAGAGATATGCGTCAGAGTGGTTTTTAACGCATATAATAATTTTAATTCTGTCAAAATTTCTGCCTGACCATGAGAACTAGCACTTTTCACAAAAGCAAAAATAATAACTGATTGATTCTGACATGTGATGGATTCCTGGTGGGGAGTACAGCTGATGTGTATGACTGAATTTCATAAAGAAGCACTGAAATTCCTCTTTTGATCATGAAGGTAAGTCTGCCTGTAGAGTTGAGTGTGCAGCATAATAAAAATTGTGACACAAAGCTATTGTCTATAGCAGTGGTAAAAAAAGTCTGAAAATGCTCTCTCAGCACAGTTGATATTAATATTCCCAAAATTTAATTTTCCTAGCCCTGTCATTCCTGCTGCTTGAAAAACAAATGCCTATGTACCCTCTGCTACTTGTGTGTAGATCCCTTTTTCATGTTCTAATTTCATTACAACCACTACAAACACTGCAGGCAAAGTAGTTGAAGTTTTGCAGGCAGGCAAAGTAATGAAGCAATACAACTGTTGTCTTTAATACTTATTAACAGCTGTATCTACGCCTATTTACTTCTTCCTCATTTCATCCTCTATGAAGAAATCCTCTCTTTGATCCTCTGATTAAATCCTCCTGCTCATCCTCTAGCATGAACAGTTACTTCTAGGCATCCTCTATATCATTTGTTCCAATACTAAAGTTCCTGTCAATTCTCTGCTTATTTACCAACTGTGCAATTGTTTATGAGATTCTGAGGACCATTTCTCCTTACTCAGGAATGAAAAAAAAATGTCTTGAAAGTTTATGACAATATTAACTTAAAACATTTAGAGAGAGAAGCCTACAAGTCTATTCAGCAAACTGCACAGCTCCGTATCCCTTTTCATTACCCAGGATTTGTAAATCAGATGGTGTTCTTAGGCTCTTTGCAAAAAAGTAAAAGTATCAGATTTCTCAGCCAATATATTTCCATATGTGGAAATATATTTGAGAGAAAACACAGAAACTGAGAGCTGGACTTATATAAATGGTATGTAATACACTACCTTCAGACCCTTCTGTAGCACATCCTATCATTAGGTGTTTGGAAATTAGCATAAAAAATTAACTGAAATATGAATACATCACTAGGACAACATCTTTCAAAGGAAAAAAAAAAAATAAATAGTTTCAAGATGCATTTATAGACTAATTAGCTCCTGACAGAACTAATCTTCTTAGATTACCTCTGGAACTGTTTGAAAGCCAGGTATATCTAAGTGCACCCTTGTCCAACATACATGCTATACCAACGGAAAAACTGCATGCAAGAGCAGCTGAACAGATGGTCCTTAAAAGCATTGTGGATGCTTATATCCAATTTACAATCCAAAGAAACTTTGTTTTTAAGGTTTACATCTCAAAAGGACAGAAAATTAAATCTGACTTCGCATTGATTCGTCTCTATAGAAACCAGAAACATGATTTTTAGTGTTTAAATGGTGATGCTCTGCTCACAATGTCATTCCACTCTGTTTGGACTGCAACTGTTTTAGTTTTCAAACTTACAAGTTTTAAAAGCTATGACGCAAGTATTCTTTTTTAACGGTTTATTTTACATGTTCCAGTATTTTGCATTTCTAGTACATTTATTATCGCAAAGATTGTGGAAGGGCTTTTACCATTAAAACCCTACCTTGGAAGAAGCCATTACTGGGGGGAAAGCAATGAAGACATTGAACTATGTTCATTTCCCTGCTCATTTCATTTTAATGCCAAAACATATCTTGTAATGTCATTACAATATGTTTCAGCACAGCAGTCAAACAAATCATCTTTTTGGCTCTTTCACACATTTTTTCAGAAATAAATCTTGCCTACTAAGTGTCTAAAATAGGATTTCCCCACCTAGCTGCTTGCCTGGAAAGCTGTTAGTATTTCCCTATTGAGTTTTGGCATCTGCCAGTCTAGTCTTCCCTTCCTATACCACATGTACAATGTCTTCAGGCATTTGTCGAGTACATTTGCAGGGTGAATGAAACGACTGGGTGAGGAATTTTGTGAATGTTACCATCACAAAATTAATTCACTGTTTAAAACTGTGGCTGCTACAACAGACCTACGTTTTCCTGTTCTGAGGAACACTTTGTACTGCATGTAGTTTCATACATTCCAGCTGCCACTTGTATATGAAGTCTTTACACTCGCTTCCAACCTTCAACCTTTTCTTCTTCTTATATTCGCATTAAATTTCCTATGTGCGTTTTGATTCTTTTTCAGCCAAGGAATAAGGCATGGCAGAGTAGAACTCTTGGCTTCTGATGCTTGCCAGAAGGTGTTAGGAGGTATGCAGCCAACATGATGCTCAGTCTGATGCACTTTTGAAAAAGGATTTAAAAATTCAAACTGACAGTTCAGAATACAAACAAAAGCTTGAGGTTTTGACATTGCTATGACCAAAAAAAAAAAATAAGTGCTTAAGGAAAGCTAGTACTTATTATAAAGGTGACATGTTAGATGACCAAATGAAATGTTAGCTTTTAGGTAGCAGAGATTCTGATATAGTGGCATTAAAGCAGGGACAGAATTAGCAAAATTATCCATCAGCAATAACATATGACTCATTGAAAGACATTTAAAACCACTTAAGTGACTCACATGGGGAGGAAAGACAGTGCAAAAGGGTAAGAACAGTATACAGTGGGAATGGCCATCATGCCAAGACACTATGGGACTCTTTAATACCAGCCTCCATCACTACACTTGCAAGGTGACAATTCTGTTGAACAGTAGAGATGGTGTAACATCACCCTCTAAAAGTACTGTGTTTTCTTCTGAAGCTAACCTAACAAAAAATTTTAAGCATCACAAAGTTATTTGGTTTTATAGAATACACAGTCCTAAAATACAGATATTACCCCCACAGCAGCCTCTGACATCATTGCCTCTCAGCAACAAGACAATTGAATGACACAATATCAGCAAGACCAAAACACAGCTCCATGAAGGGCTCACCTGAAGGGATATGGGGGACACTGGAGTAAAAGAAAAGTTAAACAGCAATGTTTTCATATTTCTTGGATGCAGAAGAAAAGGAGAAGACTGGGAAAGCTTTCTTGGGGGGTGGAACTCCCCATTTTCCTTTCTGCAGAAGTGCACAAGAAGTGTGATGAATAACGTGCTGAGGCAATGCAGGAAGACTAACAGAGAGAAAGAAGGAAGAAACATTCATACAGACCTGTGCTGTATGCTGTGTATATAGCATTACCCTATGTATAGCTGCATGTTTTTAAGGTGAAGAAGGGAATAGCAGGGACAATTCCCTGATTCACGCTGATATGAAAGAAATAAAGATATGAAGAAATCAGATTGATAGAAGAGTTGCACCCCACAATGGCAACATCTTTTGACATGTCATCAATCTTGGTAATGTTTCCAGCTATCAACACGAGTTTCATTTCATTGCCTTCCAAGAATAATTAACTTTCTGGAGGTATAATATTGCACTGAGACAACATAAGGAATGCATATTCTCATGGCAGCACTTAAAAAAACAGTCTATTACTATACATTTATTAGCAATGTAACACTACTTGCTACCTTTCTTTTCATTGCCTGACAAAACATTTTTTCATATTTACTCCCAGTGAAGAATGCAGAACAGATGTGGTTCCTGTTTCAGTACGAATTACATTATTTGGTGTTTAATGGAGCAACCAAGGATAAGGAGCTTCTAGAATATAATTTTTGTCATGGTTTATATTATTCTATATCAAACTGCGAGGCAACCATTCACTTTCTCTTGCTGTTTTGTACATTTTGCCAGTTATCCATAAAGTTACTGGTTGACTAAGAACCCATTAGTTTAAACAAAGTAAATAAAAAATAGAAATATTTCTGTTTAATGCTTCCACTACAAACTTTCCATCAAAATGCAAGGGCTGGATAAAAAATGTTTTCCACGACTCTGAGCTTCTTACAGAAGTCAATCTACTACTTAGCTCTAGAAAGCATGAATTTATGCCTCTGTTTTGAAAAGATGCAACCAAGCTTGTTCCCAGGATCATTCCTACTTACAGACCTGGTCATTTAGAAATGTAGTTATTTAGAAATTTGAAGCAGACAGTCATATTTTATAAAGTATTATAAATACTGCAAAATATGAAAGTTATAAGTCTTACCAGATTAAAATCAGTGGTTATGGATCCCTTTCAATAAGTTATTATATTTAGAAACATAGTAGGACATAGTAGGACAAAACCTATTATTATACTACCATAGATCCTCCTCATTAAGGCAGAACACCAGGCCAAGAATTGGTTTCACAGGAGCATCGAAGAAAATCAGCCTCAAAGTGACCTCTAGAAGAGATCATCTGGTCCACTTCTGTGCCTGGAGGCACAAACAAGTTTGTGTTGATCCTTCCTGACAGACAGTTGTGCAACCTGTTCTTAAATGACCCTGTGACAAAGATTCCGCAGTCTCCTTAAGACGAGCTTTTTTACTACGGTCAAAAACATTCTGTCTCTTGGGAATAAGAAAAGCAATGCCCAGACAATTCAGAGTAACAAAAATAAACTGTAAAATTTCAGTGTTCTCTGCCACCTACTCCAGGAAGGACAAAGGAGTAAAGCAGGGAGAAATGATGACACAGTTGTGTACACCTAGTTTATACCTGCTTTAAAGATTCCATGGTTTAGATCCATATCCTACAAGGAACGTCTACAATCAAACGACACCTGTGTGAATGAAGTATGAGATAAGAAAGAGTAGCTAATTTCATACACCTATGTTTAACTTCTACAAGGTCAGTGAATACCCAAGGCAGTTCAGCTCCTCTTGAAGGCATGCCTCCTCCAAAAAAATATAGTCCTGGACCACAGGTGTGAGAGCAGAGGTCATTGGTTTGAGAAAGAGCTACCAGAAAGTGTAAAGAGAGCCAAAGTGGGTCTGACTTCCACCAAGGTCCTCATGGAAACTTTTCTTTGATGAGCCAGAGGAATGGACTAGGAAATCTGTGAAAAGCAGTGCCAAGGAGTAAGGCCAGACAGAGATCACCCATAAAGCAGAAAAGACTCTGAAAACAAGGACTGGAATTAGGAAAAACAATGTGGCAATTGGAGATAAACAAAATGTTCAGAGTGGGGCTCTGATGGAGGAAAAGCCAAGACAACACCTGAGGCCCTGAAAGACAGAGGACTAGAAGCTCATATGAAAGTCCAAAGGAACTATGTGCTTGTTTTGAAAGACCTTGATAAATAATGTCCCAGGCTGAGTAAGATTATTTTGACAACCTCTGAGTTCCTTTGATAGGTACCCATGAAATAAAATGAAGTCAGTCATCACTGTATTATTTAGATGTGGTCTCCAAGATATTATCCTGCAACAATCCCATTCAAAAATCTCTAATGTGATATGCCTCTTTGAAACCAACTACAGAGAAATGATGCTATATTTTCTGGATAATATCTGTAAATAAAATATCTTATAAACTGCATGCAAGTGTAGCAGACATACATGTAAGCAATTAACAGTTCCATTTAAAATGGAACTTTCTTATTTACAAAGCAAAATCCCACAGAACCCACAGCTAAGCGTATTAACAAGGTGAGGGGAGAAGGGATTGACGCTTACTCTGCTCATCCAATTACAAAATCTCAATCTTATTGTGACTTTCCAAATAAGCAGACCATTTAATACAACTTGGGATAGTTCTGTCAGTGTAACTGATTTGTTAATACAGCATAGTCTAACTCTTTGAAAGACTGGTTTTCATTTATCAGAATGTTTTCAGATGAAACTTTCATTTCTTCTAAGTCCAACTCTGCCAGTCTGGAGAAAAACTGTTTTGGTAAATGTCCTGTCAAACTACCACTGAGTAACATGTAACTCCTTAAAGTAGTACAATACACAGAAGAAAAACAAAACAGAAAATCACGTAAAAATGCTGTAAAGCTTAAAAACATTCTAAACTTCAGAGATTTCATTATTGTTATTATTGTTTTACCATTACCATTTGCAGGTAAATGACAGGGTCATTTGCTGTTGTGACTTTTGTCTACTAATAACTGGAGATTCCAGTCAAACAAGGGAAGGAAATTCTGTGAAACCAATTCTCTGTTGGAATAATTGTATTGATTTCACTGGGTTTATGTCAACAGAAAACACAGGTTTCTGTTTAGATTAAAAAGAAAAAAAAAAAAATCCACACCATTTGCTTTTATTAAAACATTCTTTTAAGCTGAAGGGTAGAGAGGAATGACAACATCCACTCCTAAATCTAACAAAGTACCTGACTGGGGTTTGGTAATTTTGCCAATCCCATCTCCAATCAATTTTTTGTTGAATTTGTGTGTCTCATACACAAAGCTAGTAGGAAGTTAGGCATTATAAATCTTGAAAAGAGCTTGCACAATTATTTTTTATTGTGATACAGAAATTCAGGCCACACTTAAGCCTCTCTGTTTAGAAGAGGCCACATACAACAGAAAGCAGTTTAAAACTAATGCCAATGATATGTTCTAACAATGCTCAATGCTTCACCTAATTAAGCAGCTGTGGGTGGAAAAAAAAAAAGTCAGTAGGAAATACATCAGTCCCTCTCACCGTAAGATGGTGCCTTAAAGCCCTGGGAATGAGAAAGGGATATGTTTGGGAAAGAGATGAAAAGTTCACTGTATCTGGGGTTGGTGAAGGAACAGATTTCTTCTGGGTAGTTCTCAGATGTTTTTACAGTAACAGAAGCAGGAAAGACATTGCTCCAAGAGCTATCCAGGGCATTCCAGCCTTAGGTTAAGCTGCAGTGGCTGAATCAGCTAGAACCAAGAAGCTAAGTGAGAGCTGGGTCAGCTAAAACTGGTCTCTTTCTCTTTTTTTCTTTTTTTTCTTTTTTTTTTCTTTTTTATCTTTTTTTCTTTTTTTTTTCTTTTCTATAAAAGATAATTGTAAAAAATGACACTTGGGCTTTCAGGTTTAAATAAAAATTTTCCACAAATAGACTGCAGGCAAACCTACATAAATGGAGAGTAGTTGTATTCAATTGCAGTTGCTCCTACATTCTCAACTCCCATCTAGAGAAACTGCCCTTTCTGGAGATGATGGGCAATTTTCTTTCAGTGATAGCCGGCACCTGGATCTCTTCCTGAACATAAACTGGGAGTTGTGCTTCATGACACTTGCTGTGTTTGTAATGACAATTATCATTGGCTTGAAACAGAAGTGAGAATGAAATTAAATTCTTTCAAAAGATGGTCACTAGAAGTACCAGTCCTACAACAATACTTTAACTGTTTCAAGACCATTTTCTGGTTTTAAATACATTTCTTACTGGTTGTCTACTCACCCTAGAATTTGCTTGACTACAAAAGCAAAAACTACGTAAATTTGTAATACTGACTTCTAGGATTCTGTGAGGGAAGGTTTCAGCCTGCAAGTCAGGCTACAGTTGTACAATTAATTCATTGCCACTGTTCTTTCCAGTTTAAATACTGCTTGAGAAAGAACCAAGTCAGTGAAGATTAATAGGGTATCAGTGCTGTATGTTCTGAGAACATGCAGAAGTGGTTTTTTACATGTAAAGCATATAGCGATTAAAAGACACAGTTCCACAAAAGCATTCAGGAGGACCACACTGCAACATGTTCTTATATGGATTTTTGTCATGCCATCACCACTGTTCAGCATGATTTGGATGTCCTGCAAGTACACTCATAAGAAGAAATTGGTCGTCCTCCATTGCACTTCTGCCCTGTTTCTGAAGTGAGAGGTGAGAACTTCTCCTTCAGAGCATGACTTTACAAACCATCATTTTGAGAACTGTTCTCTGGAGCACAGTCTACCAGCCACGTCACTTCACTTGCAGTTGTCAACATTTCTTTATAAACTTTTCATGGTAAGCTTAAAAGGATGTGAACTTAAAACCTACTTTCTGTTTAAAAGCCTGCCATTCTGGAATAGCTTTGAAAATGGTTACTCTTAGCTCGATTAATCAAAATTATTTCAGAATATTCAGAATGAACAAACTTTGTCTGACTGATTCTCTGTGGGATTGACCTGCTACTAATACATCTCCTTATTTACAGGTGGAACACTTTTAAGCTGGAAACACACTGGGTATTTTCACAAATCAAAGCTACTCTCAGATAATGATACACAGGAATACAAGTAGTATGCAATGTGCAGATGGTTCTCTGGAAAAGAAATAAATTACTGTTTTTTGTATTAAATAGTATTTTAGCATCTAAACATGGCGGGGGGCGGCAGGGAGGGGAAAGAGGGTTTTTGACACAACCTTGACTGATAATTGTCATACTATCACATTTTGTTCTTACACCCGATGGGGACTCAGTGGTTTGAGAGTTCTTGAGTGGTATTTGGATACTTGGGCTCTCTTCTGAGTCTCACCATAAGTCTAAGATAATCAGCAGGCATATTTTTGATCTCTGGCTCTCTGACTCCCACCTCTTCAATATGAGAATAAAAGTATATACCTTCTCGTAACTTGTTGCAAGAACTGCAAAGAAAAGTTTATATCAGAACTGGATGCTGTGATCATTACAGTCTGAAGCCATATACCAGACATGTTCGCACATGTGGGGTTTGTATTCTTTTCTGGAGTGGAGGAACGTATCCTGCTTGTATCAGCATGACACTACCAGCTGATTTTATCACAAGCTTGTGGTCCCTAAGAATCCAGTAGACCCTGTTTAGAGGGAAAAAGAGGTTACAGTTATGTGACTCAAAGATTCCCCAAAGTTAACAAGATAATCACCAGATGGCTATATGAGAAAGAAAGGGAAAGTAGTTACATTTCATCTTCTGAACTACGGCGTTGGAAAATAGGTTATTCACAACAGAAATGTGCTTCAGACATCCAGATTTGTTACTAGTTTAAAAGTCACAGGAATTACTCCCAGGACGAGTCAAAAACTGTATAGGTGTACAACTGAAAAGACAAAGAAAATCCCTATTTTTTTTTTTTTAAGAGGACATACACACTAGAACATACAGATATAGAAACTGATTTGATTATGTAAGTTTTACTCCTCATCACAGACAAATGCCATTCATTATTCATCTCTAAAAGAAACGCCTGTATCTTAATCTGACGTAAGGCTATTCAAACTATATACCAGCTCTGCTTGTATCCGAGAATTTCTGAATGGGAAAGGACAGATAAGAAATGAGTCTGGAGAGGAAGAGTATTTCCTTAATAAATGGGGCTTCTGACTTCTGAGACTCAATGAACTTGAACCACTGAGTTTAGCAAATACCCAGTTACCTTCTGCAAAACATAGTTTAAAACACTTGGAGTGAGGAAATACGGCATGAAGAAACCTGTGTTACATGACAACAAACTTCTTTGCCATATGTGTTCCCCACATTTCAGACAGACAAATGGACTAAGGTAAATTATTAACATTCATATCTTGCTTTAAATACATTATCAAGTTTGTAAACTAAACAGTTTCAAATGTCAGGAAGCAACCATTTCCCTCCTGTCACTGAAGCGTAAGTCCACTGCAGAAAACCATAATGAATGCAAAATGAAAAGATGCATCACGGTGCCCAGCTATTTTTGCATTCAATAGCCTCTAACTAACAGGTTGCCCAGAGAGGCGGTAGGTGCCCCATCCCTAGAGACATTCCAGGCCAGGCTGGATGGGGCTCTGAGCAACCTGATCTAGTTGCAGATGTCCCTGCTCATTGCTGGAGGTTGGACTAGATGACCTTTGAAGGTCCCTTCCAACCCAAACTATTCTATGATTCTGTGATTATAGCATTGCTGCTAGTCAGGTGGACAGGCAGAAGGGTGAAGCAGGTCTTAAAAGCTTCAGGAATGTAATTGCTCTTTTACTGCTTGAGTTGGTGTTCCAGCCCACTCCCTGTGTGCCAACTCACAACCCCCTACCACCAAATAAAGACTCACTATCACTAGGAAAGGAAGCTTTTAAATAGCCTTTTAAAATGTTGTTTAAAAGAAGAACATTTTTTCATTATGTACTCAGACTTGGAACAGAGGAGCAGAGGAAACATACTTCACTGGGTTTGGACATGTGTCTTTTCCATCTACAGTTACAGGTATGAGCAGGACTTGCAAGTGATTTGGGCCAAAACAATAATCTCTTTCTAGGGAAAAGTAAAAAAACCTCCAAGAATTCAAAGAAAAAAACTCAAATAAAAGAAAAAAAAAAAAAAAGAAAGCAAAACCAAACCCAAAACACACACACACATAATCAGACAAACAAACAAAAACCAACCTCAAACAAACACAAACCCACACAGAATTCCAGCTCCTTTACCTTTGCCTTATTCTGCACAGTCCTTCCAGCTCTGAAGGAAACTGGACTCCAGCAATACAACTGCAATGCACCACAAAGTAACGCGGCCTCCCTTCACCACATACTCTAGCTAAAACATTTATAAGTTCCAGTACCACATACATACTTCAGGGCCTTTCTTTGCATGGAAGACCAGCACTGGTCCTTTTTAGGCACAAATTGCCCTTTTTCCTAGGATAGCACTAGCAGTGTGTTCCTTCCTCCTAAGAAATCTCATGGAAAATTTTTAAATCAGTGACATATTCCTTGTCCAGGCATACTACCTGTGAATACCTGCACTGAAAGGTCTATAGTACATTGGCAGAAGTGATGGATGGTTTGAAGTCCCTTATGGGACCAGCTATCAACGAAAAAGCCACCTTTAAATAAGCATAGAAAATCTTACCAAGCCAGTCAGTTTGTCTGACAAAGGCTGTCATAAGAACACTTGCTGACACCCATCCACTGCTGAAGCAGGTAGTATCATTAATACACTCTTGTGTAACATTAAGTACATCATCTCTTTTCTATCATCTGTAACTTTTTCATATTAATTATAATGAAACATAAGCATTCATCAAAGGGCTCAGTCTGTGAAAGCAGTTTTGTCATGAAGGGCATGTTTTCAAATAAATAAAAAAAAGACTTCAGCTCCTTATCAGCCTGTGAATGGCATAAAACTTCAAACTCACTTCAGAACACTCACAACGTCAAAACGTGCACCATGGTTTTCTTTTTCTCTGCCAACAGGTAAGATTGTCACCCCAGTCTAAAAAAGGGCAAACGGTGAAGGAGATGTTGCTCCCCTCTGGCTTCCACATGCCCAGCATATTCACATTTAATTTGCTCCCCTCTCCTTCCACATGCCCAGCATATTCACATTTAATTTTCAAACTAGTATGAATTTGCTACAAGTAATATCTGCACGTGAGTGCTATAGTTTGGAAGGGACAAAGGAATAAATGTGCTCAAAATGAGGGCTAGGCATTTAGCAACAAAGCATTTAATAAGATACTTTTAAAATGCCTCCCTTCTAGTAATTTTCTGCACTGTGCCTCTCTCTGAGCTGCCTCCTCGTGCCTCAGTCTCCATTGCTATAGAATCGTAGAATCATTTTGGTTGGAAAGGACCTTTAAGATCATTGAGTCCAACCATTAACCTAACACTGCCAGGTCCACCTCTAAACCATGTCTGTATGAACCTCATCACCCTTTAAACACCTCCAGGGATGTACATGCTGCATTTGTGGAACTAGAGCTATTGTGGAGTTATCAAAGGCTACTGGAGTTTACCTAGACCAGGTACAAACACCATAAAGCTGAGTATAACACTGGCTTTAGCTTGAGCTTTTTAAGTCTGCTGAGACCACATGCACTTAGCAAAGTAATAAGTATGCCATGAGGTCTACGCTATCACAATTTCACTTCTCCTAGAATCTGAGGGACCTGTTTTGAGATGAATATGTATGCTATTATCACACCTACAAACTCCGGCTCTGGGAAGAAATGTCACTTGAAGCCAAGTTCTGAAATCCAGACTAAAGCAAACAAGGTCAGAGAAGAACTGCAGCCTCCATTTTGATCAGTAGCCTCCTGCCCTATTTTTAACTTGTTTGGTTTTTTTTTTAGGAGGCTCTGTCTTCAATGAGCACATGTGCCACAGCTGAATCTTCACAAATGTAGCCTCTAAAAGAGAAGAGGCTTACACCTGTTCTCAAAATCCAGGGCTTTGAACTTCTCTTGGGATCAAACGGCAATCAATGCAGATCACAGACTGGCTTTTCTTCGCACTTTTAGCAAGAAATGGCGCTCAATGAAAAATCAGTGTGTCAGACCTCCCTTCAGTACAAATACAAAGGTTCAGTTGTTAAAGCATTTCCAGCTCAACTAAGATAGCTCTGCCTAAAAACACTATTCAGCTTTTTTGCAAAGAGCAGTCCTCAGCTCAAAATGCTCTCAAAATTCCATTCTCAATTTCCTAAGTCTCTCCAACTGATATATAGAGCTCACACAATCTCACACGGGTGCATAACTATGTATTACATCAATATTTTAATTCAGATATATCTTGTATTTCTGCATTCACTCCTTGTCAATTTAATTTTTCATGTGTGCTCTCTACATAGTATAAAGCCTTATAGAGGCGAAAATAATGGCACTGATATCGTTCTGTCCTTCACATAACTATGATAACACTTACGGCTGTGGAAACCTACAGCTAACACTGCCATTACATTGCTGAACTAGTCTTAAAATAGGAACAGCACTTACAGTAACTACAGCTTTAGAGAAAGAAACAGAAAAATCTTTCACTGGCCTGAACAGTGGCAACAAAAATTCCCCAGCAACTGCTTATGGCAGTTGTGAACCATGCAGTGCAGCTATTCAGTACATGTAGAAGGTATTTCATTTTGGAAGAAACATTTTTTATACAATCCTAATAACTATGGAAAAACAAAACCAATGAATATAGTCCTGAGCAAAGAGAAACCTTCATATGTTGCTCGCTATGCTGTCACTGAATTGTATCTGCCCCTTGATCTCATCAACCACGAGTAGTGCAATCATACTGATTCATGTCCCAGCCGGTCATTTCCATGGTCCATTATCTACGAACATCTAAAGTGTTCCTACTCCAGTTGGCCATGGAAGTCTACACTTAGTTTACTTTGCCTATGTTCATTAATCACAGGCACAGTAAAAATTATTAACTAAAAAATAACTCACTAAAATGGGTTTTCCTCTATACTGCAAAACCACAGGAAAAAAAAAAATCAAGCAGCGATGTGATAGGAATTAGTGCCGCATTCCACTTTCCTTTGCACACAATACAGACTCCACAAATGCTAAGAAAGCCTGAGGCAAAAATAAACTCTCTGAGGTCAAAACTACCATTTGCAAACAAACAGCAACCAGTGTATTTTCTGCCCCGAATGAAGCATAAATCCTTTGGGGTTTTGTTTCAGTGTTTTTGCATTTTTCCTCCTCTTAGTGCAACTCCTTGAAGACCATCAGCAAATGACAAAATAAAGATGTCACCAAAATTGCAAAGAGAATTGCAGTAATGGTACTCTATTCTTCTTTCCTCTATGTCCCGTGACATGGCAGGCAGATTAAAAGGCCACTGAGAAGGGCAATGGACTCGGTGATGTGGACTACAGCACTTTATTTCTCTTCTTTCTGTCTGACTCCGTCAGAGATCACCTATTTCTTTACCAATCTCAGCGGAATAAAAGGCAAAAAAATATTCAGAATTCCTTCCAAAGCACCTGGAAACATCATGAAAGTGAAATACAGCAGGGAAGTCCCAAGGGAGAGTAAAAAGTACAGAGACATTTGTATCTGCTCTTCTTCACTACTCATAGCTTAATCTCTTTTCCATTGCTTATACCAGGTGATCAGATAAAGCAAATCATAAATAGATGGACATTTTTTTTATCTTCAGGCCTTCCCTCTTCAGAATATGGGTGTCTAATGACTGGTGCAGAAGGTGGATCTGACCCAAAAAGCACCTTAAGGATAATGAGCTGCATATTGAGCACCTCAGTATTTTGTTTAGCTTGAGACAGGAGAGGGAAGTGGAGGGTTGTCTGAAGTGACTGGCAGGGAAACACAGTTATCTTTGGCACAAGTGACTCAAACAACTCTGCCTGTCCAACTCTGAATATGAACATCACTGGTCATCAGACATCAATCACTTGAAAAAAAGCATCCTTCTGGCAGCTTGAAAAGTAGCTTGTTTGAAAGATCATTAGTCTCAAATACCATGGCTCTCTAGAGGAATATTCATTCAGTGTCTGGAAGTTTTGTATGTGGTACCACTAAGCAGCAATTGCTGTTGTACTCATCAGGATAGACCAGCAAGGAAATAGGACAGTAGACACCAAATAAAAAATAGGTAAAAATAAATAAATAAATAGATAGATAGATAGATAGATAGATAGATAGATAGATACAAGGAGAAGAAACACTAAGAGAACTGCAGTAAGAATCTTTGGTTATTCACCCAGAGGAAATACAATTTCATCAACAAGTAAAAAAATTTCCTCAAAAATGCAAAGAAAGCGAAGTATGTCATACACAGAAAAAAGGTCAGTTGTGTAATTTTAAGAAACACCAGAAGTAGTGGTTTACTGAAGGATTGTTGTGTGGAGAGTGTGTTATTCATGCAACATAAGGACCAGTCTTCTGCCAGTTATACCAGATCTTCCTATCTTTCCTATTCTCCCATCCTCCCTTATACACATAACTTAAAGTGACTAAAACTGTGGTGGGGGGAATGAAGAGGGTAGCAAGCACAGGTTGAAAGTAGGAGTTTCACCACTGGATCCAAATCCCACTTCACAGCCCCAAAGGAGTTACCTGGGGCCACCCACCTCCAGTGCTGGGCAGCCCTGGACTCCAACAAAGTCAGCTGGACTATCAGCACCATTGTCAAAAAAAACAACCCAAACAAGTAAAACCCCTAATCCTTTCACAGCTGTTTCCCTCCCCGTGACTTTGTACTGCATTTTTTACTACTTTTTTTTTTCCAGAAGAGTGAACTTGAATTATTTAACATCTCAATGGCAACGCAGCCTCAATACTCCATCTAGAAAATGTGATGACTACAAAAAATTGTTTTTTAAAAAATATTTAATTACTTAACATTCACATCTTGGAACTGCTCCATGAAGTCCTACACAAAAGCTAAATATTCTTAGAAATCTCTTGGTTTTGTTTGTCCTGTCAGCACCCCTTTCCACCAAAGCACGAACAGAGCTTGCAGCCGCTGTTTGTGACATTAACTGAAACATAACAGTTGAGTTTGTTGCAGAATATTAAAATTGGAGGATCTTTCAGTTTCACCTTATACAATTACCCCAGCAATAATAGCAACTTTACTGAAATCACACCACCAACCAAAAATGTCACATTTGGGACAGCAAAGCACTGAACTGATCAGCAGAGTCCCAATATTCCTTACATAACCGGACTTGACATTGCTGACTACAGAGTCTATAAATTAGTTTTTCACAAAACTCTAAAGCCATACGTGCCAAATGCAAATATTTTTCTCATAATCCCATCCTTGATCTTTTCATGTTATTATTGGACTTCTTATTCTTAGCTACATTGTTGCTAAAATAAGTTGCTCTTTTTTTCCTACAAAATTTGCCAAGCCCACTGCTGGAACGCACTTGTATTATCCTCTTACTAGCAGAATTCCTGTAACATTCCCATTGACCTAATTGCAGTTTTTGGCCTGAAAAGATGACACGTTTGTGTGAAACTGGTAAAGCTGTTGAAGCAGGGATGCTAGAAATGAAGTACTCTTGTGGCCCCTTTCATCAAGCTCCAAGCTGAATCCCTTTAGGAATGCGATGGTATTTCTTCTGCCTACTTTTTTCAAAAATCCTATTCTAAGCTGCTTAAAAAAAAAAAAAGTCCAAAATCTGACCAAAATAGCACAGAAACTCAAGTAAAGACAGCTGGAAAGATGAAAGAGTGATAATGTTAAGATGCAAACCAAGCAACATGTTCCAACAACTGGCAGGGACTAAATTCTGTCTCAGAAATGTATGTTATTTCATCTGTCATTAAAGAATACAGTGTCAGTGGGGAAATCTCTGAAACCACAATACAATTACATTGTTTTAAGTCTCTATTTGGAAAGCATTATCATTACTTAGAGAAAAACATAGTTTTCTTATTTATACACCTGTTACAGCAAACATTCCTCCTCCTAGCAAGAGAGGAAAAAAAATAATGACAGGACAAAACTGATTATGCAGAGGTGGTTTAAAGCTTTGGTAGATACCATATGCCATCACTAAGCACGTAGTTCAAATGCAGCAGTATTATATGAAAAAAGCAAACAATATTGTGTCCTGTATTAGATTTACAACACCGTTTGCAAAGCCTCCAACCCAAAGCAGCTCCTGCTTTTGCCTCTGCTGCAGAAGCAGCTCAGTCTGGGAAAAGTCCCATTTTAGGGCAGAGGCAGTGGGTTTGGCATGGATGCTTTAGTTTGGTGAAATCCTTGGATGTGCCCAAGGATTTTAGACTCATGGTTTGGGAGCATATAATGTAACCGTGTCTCTACTATATCAGTGTGCTGTGTTCCCAACATGTTTCTGGTTATCATATACACTCTTAATTTTCTAAGTTTCTGTCACCGTTGCAGCTTCCTTACCTGCACAGACCTTCCCATCGTAGACCTCGCAGACCCAGTCGTGGCACTCGCAAAGCGGACCGTAGTATTTGCCGGCCTCGATCACTTGGCAGATGCAGACTCCACACTCGCACCTGCCTCTGTCACTGCACAGCTTCCCCCCCGGGACGCGGCACCTGAGCTCCGACTCAGCCTGGGACAGCCGGCACGAAGGAGAACTACCCAAACCACTCCTGTGGAGGACAGCAGAGAGAATAAGCTGCACTCAAAGCTGGAGGCCACAGCTCAGACCCCATGAGAGCTTGGTTCATGGGAAACCACCCTCCCGCCATGGCTTCAGACAGTCCCCACATATTGGTTTTAACGACAACACTTTAGTTTTGGTTGTAAACTATTACTTGCCTCAAATCACCCAATTTTCTTCTCTTTCATCAGAAATCTCATGGCTACCTGCAGCAATGTTTATATTCTTTTTTACTTACCTTGTTAGCTGCATTAGGCTCATCTTTTTCACTATGCATACCTGGTGTATATGCATATACATGTATACTTGGATCATCTATCATGAAACATTTTGATCCGAATTATTCCAAAATGTTTAGAAAAGATATATATATCTGAACTTCTAGGTAGCATACCAAAAGAAAGTCTATGGTTGTTCCAATATATGTGCCAAAGTAATCCTTCTGGTTGTCAGATATATAGGATCCATGCTTTCATTGGAAAATGAAACCAAAGTGATCACTGCTTTCCATGCAGCAGTGTAGTTTGCAGCAGTGGTTTTAGTAAAGTCAGCAGAATCTGGATGCTGGATCTGAAGATTTGCAGCTCTGTCATGCAATTGTACTGTGCACTGGAGCACACAGAAGTCAGGACTTTCAGGACATACACAGGTAAAATCTCACCTTGCCTCATCAGGAGTTGGATTGCAGGAAAAAGACAACAAAGGACTGGCCAAGCCAAAAATAGGTGATCACAATGCTAAGAAGTACAGAGGATTAAAGTTACTATTACCTGCACTTCTCAGACACTAGGTTTTGCAGGTTCTGGAGCCAAGGAGCTGCTGGCTCCTGGAGCAGGCAGGTGCTGACACTGGTGGAGGGGAAGAGCAGAGGACAGTGTGCCTTGCTGTGCCACTGCCCCAAAGAGCAGGAATACACAGGGGTTTGTGTTGAGGTGCCTGCTCCACTCAGGCAGCAGAATTTAGAGGTTTGGGTGTAAAGAGTCATCACCACCCAGCTCTTCCCCCTTCACTGCAATAAAGGTCTGTGTTTCTGGCATGAAATACCTCATTACAAATAACCCCTGCAGTGTGCACAGCACCTATTGAGGCTCACAGCGACCCAGAGCACCTTCCCTCAGAGCAACTTGCACACAGGCAGAGGAAGAGATCACAAACCTCCCCACTGCTCCCTCAGCAGCCCCAGCCTCCACACTCCTGACAACTCGTGAATCAGTCGCAATCCGCCCCTGCGGGAGGCTTCAGAGCCGCACTTACCGCAGGGCCAGGGTCCCGGCCGGTGGTGCGGGGTGACCAGCCGGCAGCCGGGTGACCAACAGCAGCAGCACCGCCAGCCCCGGCAGCCCCTGTCTGGACATGGTGCAAGCTGCGCTGTGCCACACCCGGAGCACTCCTGCAGACGGATGGACGGACGGACAGACGGCCGGACAGAGACACCAGGCGTGCGGAGACCTGTGAGCTGGACAAGCCCGGCTCCAGGGCTGCTCCCCCCGTGTCGATGGCTGGGATTAGCTGCCTGGGAGCGGGATTTGGGCAGCGCTCTGGGAGGGAGGCCGGTGCCAAACCCCAAAGTTTACAGTCTAGGCAGGGAAGTAATTAGAAACAGTTGTGCGGCCAGATGGTTTATTTTGATGTTTTAAAAGTAGCCCGTTCACAGATGTGAATGTACTGTCTCATTCTCAAAGTGCAGGCACCATAAATATTTGAGGCATGTGTATCCCCCTGTCCTTTGATGGGTGTCTGCTTGGGGATAATCCACGTAACATGGTGGGGGAAATGTGCTGCCCTGACGAGATAGGACCAGTGCCCCCCCAAGCTGCAGCATCCCTGTCTGGCTGATGGAGCTTTTCCATCCCGGTGGCTCCCCAGGGCCATGTGTCTGAGGGTGTTGTCCAGTCTCTTCTTGAACACTGTCAGGCTTGGGGCCGTGACACCTTCCTGGGGAGCCTGTTCCACCACCATCTGGGGGAAGAAACATTTCCTGATATCCGACCTAAACCTCCCCTTGCACCTTCCCTCCCCTCCTTTCCCCAAGGCAACCTGGTCGCCACAGAATAAAAAAGATATAAAGCTATTGGAGAGTGTCCAGAAGAGGGCTATGAAGTTGGTGAAGGGTTTGGAGAAGAAGCCATATGAGAAGCAGCTAAAGATACTTGCTTTTTTCAGCCTGGAGAAGAGGAGACTAAAAGGAGTCCTCATGGTGGCTACAGCTTCCTCACCAGGGGAGGAGGAGGGGCAGGCGCTGATCTGTTCTCTTTAGTGACCAATGACAGAACCTGAGGGAATGGCAGGAAGATGTGCCAGGGGAGGTTTAGGTCGGACATCAGGAAATGTTTCTTCCCCCAGATGGTGGTGGAACAGGCTCCCCAGGGAGGTGTCACGGCCCCAAGCCTGACAGTGTTCAAGAAGAGACTGGACAACACCCTCAGACACATGGTGTGAACTGTGGGGTTGTCCTGTGCAGGGACAGGAGTTGGACTTGATGATCCTTGTGGGTCCCTTCCAACTCAGGACATTCTATGATTCTATCATTCTATGCTCACAGCATTGCAGCGTGCAACACAGCTGGCTGCCAACCTACACCAGCCTGAGCAACTGCAAATTAAAAAATATTATAAGTTAGCCATTTCCTAATGCCTCATTAAAACCCCATTGGAGCAGTGGGAGATTTTGTAAATGCTTTAAAACTAAGCTAAAATGAGGGAAAGTCTCTCTAAATAAAGTGAAATTCATCAGGAATGGCCACATGGATTTCTTTATGCTATGGAAAAGTTGCAACAGTTTTTGAACCCCCTGGTTGTTCTGGGAAACTGCTGACTGCCCAACACCTCCCTGGGCTGGAAAGCTTTTAAAGAAACAAACTGCCACTACAAAACGTTTTCAGATATGGGTGTCCTAGTCTACATACACACATACGTGCATTTTTAGAGCAGGCTGCTGAAAGAAGAGACTTTCACTGGTTCCAGAGCCTACACTGGAGATTAAAGCCCTGAGCAGCTTTTTGAAAAGGAATAACTCTTGTTTTATTTTCATATTAAATATCTGGTATACCACAGATCATACTGTTCTAGAAAACATTTTAACATTTGGGGAAAAGTCCTTTGACTCTGATGGTGCTTTTCCCAAAAGTGTAATTAGTTGTCTTACATTTAACATAGTAAATTCAAGGGTACAATTCTGAGGATTCCTGCTAACATCACTGGTTCTGCTAGTGATCTTCCTGGAAAAAAAAAAAAAGCATCTGGTCTGCTGGTCTTGCAGATACCAAAAGAACCTTTAAAATCCAGCTTGGGGCCAGTAAAATCCAGCTTTTAGTTAAGTACCCCTTCAGTTGAAACAAAAAATGTCATTGAAACATGAAAAAAAAGATCAGACAAAACCTGTTCTAGAGTATTTGTAAGTATACATTCTTATTCCCTGAAGATATACAGCTTAAAATCGAACATGATTCCAAAGGACTATTAAAACATAAGACTTTCCTCTTATTTTAATATGCTATCTTGAAGTTGTGAAGTGTAAAACTTTGCTTTCTGCTTATAGTGTACTATCCTCTATATGATGCATAATTTTGCCCTAAAACATGAGCAAGTACAATAAGGATGCAAAAAACTCTAAAAGCCCCATATATAGCTGTTGTATATCATATACTAATTTTTAACAGTTTTGCAAATATGTTACAGAATTTTCTCATGCAATGTCACTGATAAAAATCCTGTATTAATAGTCATCTGTTGGCTTCAGTCTTGTGAATGTGCACAGTTGTGCAAACCTAAAGCATTTCATTTTGATGGATCTAGTGAAAAGGTAAATAAAATTGATAGACCTTTATTTCTGACAGTCCTTGAACTTTGAAGTCCGTGCTTAATGCAGCACCATGTATTCTATCTGTGTGATAGTTTTTCAAATTTATTTGTAGTGCTAAAAAAGAAAAATAAATTAAAACCCCTTAGATTCAAAAAGGGAGCACTTTTAATAACAATATGATTGTCAGAAATCGTACTGCCAAAAGCCTGGAGTCAGAGAAGAATAAATAGAAAGCTTTGCATTTTAAACAATAGTAATTCTCTTTTGGCACTAAATTTATCTTTAATCCAAAACTAAAATGTTGCCATCTGTTAATCTTCCTTGTTTGTCCCTGTGCAGACCGGTGCTGATAGGTATTCACAAGACTTTCAAGCAGCCTGCAAACTGTAAAATAACTTCAAATGTACAAGAAGAAGACATCCATCGTGATATGCTGACCTTTTCACTCTCTTATTTTTTTATTTATTTACACCTGTCAAAGTTTTAAGTAATACACAACTTTTGCCTGTGGACCTTTTAAATTTGAAGGAGGTGCAGTTATGCAGTTTGAGGATGGAGTATTTAAAATGTGCACCCAGAGCCTAAGTTCAGCCATTGTTTTCATGTGTATGTGCCTCTAATGCAATATCTTAGTGCTCCTTTACTGGATTTTAACCTTTCCTCAGATTCGTTATTAAATCATTTAAGCCTAGGATGTTTGTATGCAAACATGTACATATATATATATATGTATATATGTAGACTGTACATTCAATTTATACGGAGCCAGTCTCTTCCTAAATGAGAACCTGACATGCTGTCGTGAGGATTGCTCCCTTCCTTTCAGCCACTCCCATACATAATCTTAAGGAACTTTCTTCTCTCCTGGATAACATATATCCACACAAAGTAGAGCACTTGTGAAATGCTACTTTTCCTACATACTGGAGTTTCAGACTAAGGCTTCAGATGTGTAGCTGCTTGGTAGATGTACGCATTATATATTGTAAGGTCACCGCCTGCAGAGTAAAGGTAGAGAAGAGAAAGTCAATACAATGCTGATGAGGAGGAGCTGGAACATACTGCTTATGCTGAATAGCCCTTTGAAAAGTAGGCAACAGGTTTAAATAATATTTGTCACACAAGAAATACCATCAAGTAAAGATGTAGAATCAAGAAAATAAGTGCTACTGCACATACCTACACCTGAACTTCAGTTTAAGTGTATCGCTATGTTCTTAATAAAAGTCTGCAGGATTTGGTATGGTCAGAGATTGGAACAATCCTTTCTCATTCAATTTTATTTACCAGAAGAACCAATAGTGTAATTTCCTATGCAAACTGTTGATGGTTATTTTGTGGTTTCATAGCCATCTGAACTGCAAAGAAGTGTGATGTAACATTATATGTAAAAACCAAGCTGTGATCCCTGGGGTAGACTAGGTAATTCATAGGCAGTTATTTTGTTTGTTTGTTTCTTTTAAGGCAAACTATATCTTAACTTTTAACTTTGTCAAAATTGTTTTGATAGTAAAGTGATTTAGAATAATATTAAAACATAAGGGGCGGCGGGGGGTGAGGGGAAGGTTTTTTACTGTAAGAGTGGTCTAACACTGGAACAGAACGTCCAGAGAAGTGGAGTCTCCACGCTTGGAGATAATCAAAAGCCATCTGGACAGGGTTCTGGGCAATCAGCTCTAGGTAACCCTGCTCTGAGCAGACGTGTTGGACTAGGCAACCTCAAGAGATCCCTTCCATCCTTAAATATTCCATAATTCTATGACTCTGATGACATACTGCGCTACTGGACAACATTTGATTTGGTGTGGGGAGGCAGATGGACTCTGCCTACTCCGTTATTATAGTCTCTTAGTGGCCAGCTTAATTTTGCCATCACTTTAACAAAGCCATGAGGTTTGCAAACCACATTCCATGCTACTTTTAAGGATTTTAATTTTAACAAAACAAAGCAAAAATGCACATCCAGTGAATGGTCTAAGCTCAAAAAATAACTGGAGTCCACCAAAATTTGTCAAAGAATCCTCCTGGGTTTCCATGGAAGCCATTTTAGTAACACCGTGGATTTACATCCGTGGAAACATTGCAGAGGCATTCACTTAAATAGCAGTTTTCTAAAATTAACCAGAAGTTGAAAATCCCACATATCACACAAGTTATTACTTCTCCAGAAAATGTGGAATGATGAGAGCTGGAAACTCCCAGTCGTTCTTCATCACTTCTGCCAAGGATACACAATCACTACATGAGACAGCTGCGAAGATCTAAGACACCCAGCACTTCAACACCCATGATGGAGTTAACCAAAATCTGTTTAAATTAGACAGTTCAGAAGGGCATTCACCACTGAGAGTCATTGCTGTGCCAGCTGATGGCGGCCTTGGAAAGGAGCGAGGGGCAGAGCACACCAGAGCTGCGTGGTACAGAAAATCTTATGTTCATTTTGCTGACATGACATGGAATCTGGGACAGCTGATGGTATCACACAGGGAATAGAAATAGCTTTTGGAGTTATAGGATCAAGGTTAGAACAAGATTAAAGCTGAGCTGGCCTGAATGTAGCTGGCCTGAACAGTAGTGAATGTAAACTGCCCAAACAGTTCATAGGCCAACATTAATCGAGTTGCTACTGTGTTATACTCTAGTGTAAAACCTTAGCTTACACTTTCAGGTCCCAGACGAAACTTTAAATAGTAGGGAGGTCTTTTGTTTGTTTAATGTTTATGAGTTAATTCCCCCAAACAGCAATAATACCCTGCTTTTACAGCAGCCTGAAGGTAGCATGAGATTTCTAAGCATGAGCTTGCAAGACAGCTCAGAATGCCAGCTATAATAGTATGTTTTAAAAAACATACTACTGCATTCTTAACTTTATTTCAGAAAGTCAGTCAAGGTCTGGTGTAATCCAAGCTAACAGCATTGCTGAAGTTTTAATTATCCTACTTGATAACTGGGAATGAGGCCAAGAAAGGAAATAAATGGGCATGTCATGTTCCAACATAAATTCTCACTCTGCGGTCAAACTATGCCTTATTTCTCAAAGGGACAATGTTCCTTGCTGCTGGGAATCCTGAAAAATCTAAAATAGTGGCAAATGCAATAAATAATGTTTGTGATTTCTGTATTTATTTTGATTAGCTACCTGAATGAGTTACAATGAAAGATCATTCTCATGTTTTTGACTGAAGTGTAATTTCAAGGGATAGTAAATTAAAAAAATAGATACTGCTGACTTCTTAGAAGCAGAACTGCAGTAACTCAGGTTTAGTGCCTGAGTTGAACATATGCACACCAGATTCACCAGGCAACAGCAACTATTCTCTTATGGTTTCAATGCTCTGTCTTGCACTGGGTCCTGTTGCTTGTTATTAAAACAAAAATGAAGGAGAGACAGAAGTTAAGAAAAAGGAAGGGCAGAGGGAACACCATTATTGCCGTCTTATGAGTGCTTTTCAAAAGCAAGAGTACATGGTACTTTTCAAAAGGAAACCAAATATATATATCATTAGCTGTAGACTTAGGACACTCCTCATGGGTTGAAATTTTGAAATCCAAATTGCTTGTGAACATCAACCAACCTTTTCCTGCAGTCATTAGTCTGATGTTGCTCCATGGTCATTTCTGTTATGGTCACACGCTGCAGAGCGAGACGACCCCTCGTCCACAGCCACACAGAGCAGATAGATGGAAGAAATCCAGGCTGCTGGACTGGTTTGAACCACACGGAGCCCTGGTAAGACCAGGGTGCTGCTCGGCATGTGCAGAGCAGAACCTCAGACTACAAGGAGAACTTTGTGGTAACCACCATTAAGATGACTAAGGACTTCGGATGGCCTGGAGCTACTAAGCAACAAAGCAGGAGTAGAGCAGCTTTTGACTTGTATCCTGTGCCTAAATGATTAAATCTTCCTTTGGGTCTGAAGTTTAATTCTGAATTTCTAAATGACATTTTGTGACCTTTTTTAAAAGCTCAAGCATCGTTTCAAAATGAATATTTCATGAATTCTTTCACTCATGATGGAATATCTGAAATCTGATCAAGCAGTGAATTCCTTTCTAAGTGGTAAATCAAATTCTAACAATGGCATTTCCAATAACCTCAGCTCCTTGGGATGTTTTTATAATTTGTGTACGTTACTCCTCAGCTCCTCAACAGACATTTATGGAAAGTAAGGACAAGAGAGCTACAAATAAAGCTCAAATAAATTAAGAAATAAAAGCCCATAATTTCACTATTTTTAAATTGGCTTTACTTCCTTTCAATCACAGTAGGATAATTAAAATACATATATCGGTGTGATAATGTGTATTTATACAGACGTGAGCAAATGAGAGAGTAGCAATTAGATTTCATAAGACAGAATTGTGGGACCCCAACACAAGTTGCTTTCCCTTCTTAACTCTTGTTCTTCCTCACTGAAAATGGGGAAGATGAGGATGTTCATTACTTGCCTGTTTGGCACACTCTAAAAACACTTCACTTTAATTATCCAAATTCTGCAACAAAACATGCAAAACTAAGTAACTGTTTTGCCTTCCCTGTTTTTCTCCAGGACTTACTGAGTAAGCCAGTCTAGGAAACTTTGCTTTGTCAATTGCCTTTTATATAGGAAGATCTGACTGTGTTTGCAGATCATGTTACAGAAACTGCAGTGACAGGTAAGGCTGAAAATTCTCCCCTTGAATGCTCAATATCAGCCAAATTTTCCAAAATTTCCATTTAAATCCCCATGGCCAGTTTCCAC
Source organism: Columba livia (assembly GCF_036013475.1). NCBI lineage: Eukaryota > Metazoa > Chordata > Aves > Columbiformes > Columbidae > Columba > Columba livia. The sequence goes on along the minus strand of NC_088602.1, from coordinate 58,012,882 downwards.
CATGTGTTGAAGTTTGAAGATGGAATAAGGAAATTCCTTTATCTGTTTTAGACTTATAGATGAGAGGTAAATCTTTACTGAGACATATCTTTCCTTTTGACTTATATCATATGACCATGAAGTAGCATCTTGAGATTAACTCCCAAATTCAGTCCTGATCTAATGTGTTTACAGCTTGCTCTTTAGGTCAGTGGGAATTCTATATCACAATGAAAACAAACTTCAGCCCTAAATATTAAGCATCAGCATGGACTTTAAATGAATCATAGACTCTTTTTCAAAATTATATCAGCAATTTCGTAAATATTTAACTTTTCCATTTTATCATCACATACCTGATACATGCTGCTTAAGTTTTAAAATGTTCATAATTGCTTTTCCCATGACAGACATGAAAGTAAATTTGTGGTGCAATAGCAAGGCAAGAAAGGGCTTTTTCTTGCAAACAGCAGATCTTCACTGTCTGTACAATTATTTAAATGAAAGGCACTACTATTTTTCTTTTGCACATGTGCAGGTACATCAGGGCATCAAGGACTAAATTCTTCCAGTATTAGCATCATCTGACGCAAGTGGTGCTCATGGACAGGCTGTCCAAGAGAATCCAACCTTCTGCTAAAAGTGTGGGTTCCCCCTGAGTAGCCTGCAGTTCACAGAGGCTCAGTATGGGCAGCTAGGGCAAAACTTAACAATGTGTTACCAAATATGATAGCAGGTAAAAGTAGAAGCTTGAAACACATATGAAAATATTAATTCTGTAATACAAACCACATGTAAGGAAATTAATCCCCTTTTATTTGACGCTCATTAAATGGTATTTAAAACACTGCATTGAATTTTGAGCCCCTCTCCAGAACATAAAAGACATGAATATGTGAGTTCAGTGGCAGGCCAATGTGGTGGCTGAGGCTGAAGGATGTGCTCCGTCAGGAGAGGCTGCAGGAGCTGGGCTTGCTGAGCCTGGAGAAGGGATGGCGTTGGGGGCACCTAAGAGTGGACTGCCAGGGTCTGCGAGGAAGCTGTTAAGAGGACAGAGCTGGGCTCTTCCCAGCACGGCAGGAGAATGAGAGACAGTGGATGAGAGAGGGTCCAGCTGTGTGTCAGGAATAAAACCTTCACCATGAGGACAGTCAAGCACTTGCACAGGTTGCCCAGGAAGGCTCTGCAGTCTCTGTCTTGGAAGGTTTTCAAGACCCAACTGGATAAAGCTCTGAGTAAGCTGGTGTGATCCCATAGCTGAGCCTGGATTTGGCAGATCGGTCAGACCAGATGGCCACCCGAACTTCCTTCCAACCTGAACTGTTCTACCAAGAATTATTTTTCCTAGGCCAGTATATCCATAGAAAAACTGTTGCACAAAGTCACATCTGATGACAAATGCTGATTTCTTTAGCTTCGATATAACTGCAACGTGTCACTGTTTGCAACTGGTAGTTTTCATTTCAGAGATGCTATCACCAACAGCATAATACCAATACCAATAACACCAAGTAATCAATTATAACTGGGGAGGAAAAAGACAAAATGTGAAGAGTATTATTTGTAAGCATATTTATTCTGAAATTGATTTGGTTTCCCATTTGTTTGTTTGTTTGTCTGTTTTTCATGAGATATCAGCTGGCTGTTTGCTATCAAAGACGCTAGTCCTGCAAACACTGAAATTAGGTGCTTAGATTTACTGGAATTGCTAATGCTGGTAATGCTCATACATAAGTGCTGGCAGGACCACATCCATAATCCTGAGGCCAGCTCCCTAACTGGCTTATTATTTTCTGTCGTAAGCATCAAATAGATATAATCTCAAGGAACCTAATGCAATTTATGCCATACACTTTCCTTCTGCTTTCTGGGGTATTTTGCCGAGGGTTTTGGTTTTTTAAATCCTATTCCATGTCTTTAATGCTATCCTAGCACCAACTGCTCTTGCAGGATTACATATTTTAATTTTGCTAATTTTACAAGCTCCAGAAGGCTATGGGCTCACATTACTTCACATCAAACAGTTTCATTTAAATACAAATTATGATTTACAGAAATGTACCCTTTTGCCCAAGAAAATAAGTATACTGATTTCCACATGGCAACTTCATTTATAGAAACGGTTTTCCATCTATTTATTTATCTATCCATATATTTATCTTATCTCTTTGCAACAGGTGATGCTATTTGATGGATTTATTTCACCGTGGAGCTCAACGCTGAGCCTTTATGTGGCTCTTCAGCAATGTGAAAATAAACTGGACTGCCCAGCGGGTGCTACCAGTGAAGTAAATGCTCTACCTCTACAGTGGCAAAGAAGAACACGAGTGCTGAAAAAGCTCTGAGATGCACAAATGCGATTTCTTACTAAAATAAGGTAACTATGGTAGTATTTGAAGACCATCATAAAAAAACAAACAGAAAACAAACAAAAACAAACAAACAAACAAAACAAAACAAACAAAAAAAACAAACCACAAAACAAACAAAACCAAACACCAACCAACCAACCAAAAAAAAACCCATCACCAACAAAAACAATTAAAAAAGAAACACAAAAAAATAACAACAAAAAAATAAACTCCCACCCAAAGCAAAAACGTCCCAAATTACTGCAAAAAGACCGTTTTAAACGACACGGCTGTTCCAAGCAGCACTTTCTTCACGGCCAGTGCCTGCTCGGCCTCGGAAGGGGTAACACTTGTATTCTCCTGCCCATTTTGCTCACAATTTGCGTGTTTTGGGGCCCAGCGAAAATATTTCCATGTCGCTGTGGGAGTGTTTGGCGTGACGGGACCGCCACCCCCGTGGGCTCACCCCCTGCCTCCCGAGCCGCTAAACCATATTTCTTCTTAACCGGGAGGCTTTATCAACTCGAGGGTGGTGGTTACTTCAATTTTTGTTTAACCTGCGTGGAGCGGCCGGTGCCGTTTCCCCCTCACCTGCTCTCTCCCCGGCCCGCAGCCGCCCCGCCCGGTGTCCCCCCCCCCGCGGCAGCCGTTGCCGAGAGACCGAGGGCGGCCGCCGCTGCCGGGCGGGCCCCGCCGCCCCGATCCGCCGCGGGGAGGACGGCGTCCGAGGCGGGCACACAACCCTAACACCTCAGACACCCGCGGGGGGCCGCGAACGGCCCCTCCCGACCGCGCCATGAAGGGAGATGCTGGCGGTAGGTCGGAAGCGGCGGGCGCGCCTTGCTGCGCGGCGCTCGGCTCGGTTACACCGTGGGCCCCGGCTCCTCCCCGGCCCCTCGATCGCCGGCGGCCGGCGTGGCTCTCTCCCCGGGGAACCCCGGGGTGACGGGCGCGGCGAGAGACCTGGCCGCCTCCGGGGGGCGGGAAGCAGGGGCTGTAGCGGCCTGCTCATCGCGCACCGCAGCCTTCCCTCCCCGGCGGTCAAGGGGGTGCTGCTGCCGGGCCCGGCGGGGGCAGGCGGGCGGCGGGGGGCGAGCTTCCCGCTCCCTGCGGTACCGGCCTGCCCCGGCCTTCCCCTCCGCCACATCCCTCAGCGGCGGATGCGTGTACCTGGGAAGGGCAGGGCCGTGGGGTGAACAGGCCTCTTCATTTATCATAGGCCGGGGGTGCAGTAATTTAACGGGGTGGTTGTGGATGGGGTGAGCTGTGTGGAGCTGCTGCCCCGAGCGGGGGTTTGCCTGGCTGGTGGCCACGGGGTTTGGGGTGGTTGAAGGAAGAAATGTACCAAGGCCCGAGGTCAGTCTCTAACAAGCAGCATCAGTGGTCTCAACACTGTTCACTGAGTGGAGGGAGAGGTGCTTAACAATTTGTTGTTGTTGACATCTTAACACTCCTGGTAATGTCAGAGACACGTTTCTAGGAAGGATGGAGGTTTCTGGTGGCCTTTGCATGGAGATGCAGCTTTTAATTAACCTGTGATGTGATCTCAGTTACCTGTTGTTGCATTCTGAGTCACTCATAAGGGAAATATTTGCAGTGAGAAAATACTAAATAAATACTATTTGGGTCTTTTGTTTTTGTCTTAAGCACTTTCAATTTCCTGTTCCACTTAATTGTCCCTCTCTTCATTTCCTTGCACAGCAGCCGCATCCCACCTGCCCTCTGACCAACAGAGAAATAATACTTATGAACAATGAACTAAGTTTAGCTGCATAAATCGCAAAATACGTCAGTGGAGGGAGAAAAAAATTATTTGATTTGATCCCTCTGGCTGCCAGAAGGTTCTAGTTCTCTGCAAGTTCATGCATATATGCCTTTGGGGACTTTTAGGAACAGTTGGGGGGAAATTTTGTTTAACCATTTGGGCTTAGTACTGTGTTTTAAAATGAAATTTTAACAATCAGCATGTCATTTATGTTTCAGAAATGTTGAGCCATAGCCTTTTTGTTTGGCACATCTGTTTTATTTTAATCTGAAGTTTGGTCCATCACAGTTCATTCCCATTTAAGCTATACCTCCTGGAAAGACAAGTTATTCAGTTTTTACTTACTTCCAGCTTCTGGACATTGCTGGCACCATGAATACTATGTAGACCTGTGTGGCACTGATCAAAACCCAGGTCTTGAATTACAGCAGTTTCAGGTCTGAAACCCTCTCCACAGGAGATGAGTAGTATCAAGCTGTGTTGTAGGGAGTAATGGGCTACTGGACCAAGCTCTAGAAGAGATAGGGAGTTTTGGATTTTTATGGATAAGAATGTCGTCTTAAGGTATGAGTATCTCATGATGAGATAGAACTGTTAATGGCTTCTGGGAATTTGAGTTCCCCCCTGAGGGATTTAGGAATTCAGGCAGTTGAAAACAATATTTTTGATGTGTTTATGAGTAAAACAGAGGTGTTGCATTCACAAATTATTTTTACTGTGTTACTGACAGAATACTTCCATGGTTGGAAAAGGACTTGGATGTCCCGTAGATTTTGAACATGAAATCTTTCTGGAGGTAAAGAGCAAAGTCAGCCTGATATAGGCATTATGAGTAGAATCATGTTTTATTTCCCTTTCAGCCTCTTCCTCTTCTCTCTTCTTTACCTCCATAGCCTCTTTTATTTCATTTGAAGTTTCCTGTATCTGTTAAGTCCTACTAAATGTCTTGCTGTGGGAGATACCACTCCTAGACTGTGGTTGCAAACTGTCTTAGTTCTACTAGGTAATTTCTTTTTCCTTTATTTTATGTGATATTTTATTTTTGTCTCATCTCTTTGTTATTCCCCCTGCCTGCCCCCTCCCCCCCTCCCGCCCCACATCACGAGGGTGCAAGTGGAACAAGATGCACAAAGAAATTGTACAGTCTCCATCACTGGAGGTTTTCAAGACCAGACTGGAGAAACTGGAGTAAACCACAGTAGCCAGGTCTGACACCAGAGTTGACCCTGCTTAAGAGGACATTGGACCAGAGACCTCCTGAGGTCCTTCCAAACCGAGTTAACTTACAATTCTATGATCTCAGTTTTGCATTTAATTTTTCTGCCAAAGTAGAGCCTTCGAGCCTGGTCTTTTCTTCCTGAACTGTTACAATCATTGTATTTATGAAGATGGTGGTATAGTAGCAAAGGTTGTGACTGCAACTTCTAGGAACTGCCCTGCAGCAAAGAGAATGTGTATCACATGTCAATGTGTTTGTTTTCCAGGAAAGATAAAAGGATTAGAGGGAAGAGTCCTAATTTTGTTTTCAGGATTTCAAGTTTAAAATATGAAGGTGTTAACTGTTTCACTGGTGATTCCTTAAATGATGGAAAGTGAAGAATTTGGAAAGGGAAGATGATCTAGAATGTTCAAATTTCTTAAATAATTATTTTAGCCAAAATTGTAGCAATGCTAAGATAATATAACCACTGTTTATTTTAATTTTTAATGTATTTCCATTTAAATTATGAAAGGATGTGTATACAAGGATCTAGACACACCAACATGTAATTAGTGGTACAACAAAATCCCAGCAACGTTAAAATAATCACTTAAGCAGGCACACTGCCAACCATCTGCCTACAGAGAAGCTCCTTTCCACCCCTGCATCATTCTGGGAAGGGTGCCCCCAACCGTTTCTTTAAAACCTTGAAGAATAGATCTGCAGGATTCACAGCAGGTTACTGAATGTGTGGTATTTTAGAGAGAGGACAGGTTGCCTCATGAATCCTCTCAAAGAATAACCTGCTGCTACCTGCCCCCTCGCTTTCACAAAGGGCTACAACACAATTTCTACCTGGAGATGAGTAGAATGCAAAAGCAAATCCCAGAACACTGCTCTCATATTTTTTCCAACATGATTCTTACGAAGCACATTGCTGCCTATCTTTGGCGACTATGGGCTCTTAAGGAATTTCATACAGACTACATCGCGGTAGACTCATCTTAGGGCAGCAAGTGGTGGGTAGGTGGCCCGCAGTAGAAGTGAACTTTTGAAGTAATCTAACTGTTAAACCATTCTGGGTATCCATAAAGGGAATATATTACCAGCAGTATATTCTCTACATATAATCATCATGCATTCAGTGGCCATCATTAAATTTTAGCATTGTATCACCCATTCTGACAAGAGTGATGTCTAAGGGTACATTTAAATTGTAGGGCTTGGAGAGCTGCCCTGCTCTCCAGTCGTGCTAACAGCCAACGCGTTGGAGGGAGACTGAAGATGCTCACTACTCTGGGGCTTTGGTTTCCACTGAAACAAAAAGCTCATTACTTGTGCAAGAAAATAGCTGCTTCATGCTCAGATGTGTCCCTCCTTTCAGGATACTTGGGAAGCTGGAACTGTGAAATGTGAGACTGTACCTGCTTTTTACTGGAGAAGTAGCTTTTGAGTACCCTGATCTCTACTTCATATGAAAAAGAAGGGGATACGGTAGAATGTGCCATGGTGTGGTCTAACAGCACCATTTGAAAATTCATCTTGTTTTTTTTCTTTTACTCAATGCAATTTCTTAATTCAAAAATGTCGAAAAGCAAACCAATTTTGTTTCAAATTGTGAAGTTAATTCTCTGGCTGTATCACAGAACCATGTGTATGCATAGGTTCTTCAAAATTGTGTCTTCCAGGTGTTGGAAGGCTACTAGTAAAAAGGACTCATGATATGACCTTGTGTGGTAACAGCAGTGGGCTGTTTATCTGTCTTACATGAGATCTGCTTTTGTATGTGATGTTATGTTTGATTCTGTCTGCTGAGTAGGTCTGAATTATTTTGGCTCTGGTAGGTCTGGGAGGAAGAACTTCTGTTTAAGAAGCAAATATTGGGTGAGCGTTGTCCTTACCAGATGATAAGACATCGGAGACTTGTTGGGAACAAAGAGCCAAAGTCTGGACACACCTGTCTGTTCTCAGAATAGATGTTCTTACATTGGTAGCCTTAAGCAATTGTTAAACCTTCATCAGTCCATGAACCCTAGTCTGGCAGTTTTGGTCTGGCGTCCTGTTAGTAAGTACAAGATGTCACAAACTGTTTTTTCCTACTTGTATCCAAATTATTTGAAAATGTGAATGTGATTTTTAGGATATTTCCTTCAGTATACCTTCTTTGTGAAGAATCCTGCTTGATTGTAACAATACCGAAGTTTGGTCCGCCTTTAGCAGCACGCTGTGTTCAAACTAATGATGAGATCTTTAAGAACATTTTATCAGATGCAGTAAGAATAGCACACAGACAGAAAAAATACTGAAACAAGTTTTTCCTTGAGACTAGTTATGAGTTAATAACATCCACAGTGGCATGTGTCATGTGATTGTATCCATTGGAGTTCTGTCTTTATGAGTGTTTGCCACTTGGTGTGTCCCAGCTCTGGAAATAGTTGGAAGGCACGTTGGTGTTTTCAGAGAAGAGAGAATTGGTGTTAAAGGGAGTGCTTATAGGTGGCCACTCCTGGGAGGACCTTCAGGCAGTGCTCACATGATCTCAGGTGACAAAGTCAATAGACAGTGAGGAAGGAATATGTTGGAAGCCAGACATTGCTGATTCCAAGGATTTGTATGACTTTTAAACTCTCTTCGTAAGTCATGTGTAGGAAAATCTGCTTTATTTTCCCTTTTTTTTTTCCTGTGAAGTCATTTTTCAACTGTCTTATTTGTCTACCAGAGCATTTATAAACACATTTTCCTGACTTTTGACAGAGATTTCTTGAGCAGATTATGCTGTATACAGTGAGCCAGCTTTGTAAACGAGACACAGTTTTCTCAGCTTTTGATGTTGTGTAGGATCATCTACTTTCTAAAATTTGTCATTTGATTTTTGTAGGAAGTGCAAACTTCCATCAGCAGGAGTGTCTTGTCGTTAGTGTGGATATCACAAACTGGGATTAGACCTTCTTCAGACTTTGTTTCCCAAGTGCATAGTGGGTCTTAAGTTCACCACTATTGTAAAAGTATAATTTCATTTCAGCAGAACCTGCAAATTTAGTGATTGGTAGTGGTTTAGACAGTGTAGTGGTTGCTTAACATACCTGCAAATTCAGGGAGAGAAAAGGGGAGGGAAAAGTGAATTTGAAGGAGCTCTGTGTGTGGGTGATCTATTTTGTTTTCTTCCTTTAATTGTCTTTACTTCTAAAAACAGAGGAAAGATTTAAAAGCAAATACACTACATTCCTCCCTGAGAAGGCTGACACCTGCACTGTGGATTTCCATTTCTACTGTAAAGAAAACACTCCAAAGAAATATGAGGTGGATGTACCCCCAAAACTCTGTGCTGTTTTCCTGTCTCAAAACTTATCTTTGCCCTGCACACAATATTTCTTAAAAGCTCTGGAACTACAAATATATCCTAGAGAATGTATTAAGCCTTTCATGTTAATAACAGGTTGTGATCAAAGAAAGACTTAATGATGTGTGTTGGAATCAATGTGGGAACTGCAGGGGTGCATTTGTGGTGGGGCGTAGGGAGGGCTCCAGCCTCCCCATTAGCACAGCTTGATGTCACATGCTGGAAGGAAGGAGTTGGTGCACAGCTCCCTCCCTGTTCTTCATCTTTCAGCTCCCTCCCTCCTCTTCATCTTTCAGCTGATTCCCCATTGCAGAAATGGGTGCAAAAGGGATTGCAGTGCAAGAGTTAACATTCTTTACACATGCAACCGAGTCCTGAGGCTGCGCCGGGCTTTGTGTTGCTGTACAGTGACAGACACGTGTAAGAGCCTGTGTGGTCCCTGGAAGTAGTGAGTACAACAGGAAAAATTGCATTAAAGCTTGAGAGCAACTGTGCTATACTTGGAATAATCTTGCTAAAAACCATTAATAATCTTGCTAAAAACCATTTCCAGAAGATTCCTGGCTTGTGGACTTTATTCTGCATTTTTTGTGGGCATTTCTGCTCATTTCAAGTAGAGAAGTAAGCAAGCTGGTTCTTATAATCCATAAATGTTTCCTCCCTTCCATTTGATTTATTTACATGGTGATTTGTTTATTCAAGGCCACCTCTTAAAAATAAGAGTTCTAATATCTTTAGTCATAACATTTAAGCATGTGAACTGAATCCGTTATGGAGATCGATGTTCATTATATTTTCTGTGCGCAGATCAATTTAAAAAACAAACAAATGAAACACTGGGTAAAAGTGTAAATGGGAATTTCGTTAGGAGGATATGGCTGATCTTCCTACACATCAGATCTATAAATAAGCAATACTGATAAAAGCATAAAAAACAACAGATCCTCTCTAACAACCAGTTGATAATTATCTACTTTCTTTCTCAAATTGATATAACTTGTTATTTAGAGTGTCATTTATTAAAAAAAAAAATCAGTAGTGGCTTGTCAGTGTTTCATATCATGAGCCTTTTCTCACAATTATTGATTGTACTTATTGATCCTTTATTTATTGGTATATATTTTCTTAAGAGTTTACTAGAAGTGCTATACCCATTACCAGAAATGGTAAACATAAAATTATTTTGTTAATTCACTGATTAGCTTTTGAGTAAGAGTTTCCAAAGGAACATATTTGCATGAAACATATTAGAAAGTGTGTTTATTTTTTTCCTAAGGTCTTGAGAAGTGCAACTCCCAAGACATTGCAGAAAACTTCTTATCACTGTGTTAAATGTAGCCATTTTAAGCCTTCATGACCTGAAAAAGTACACCAACATCTCTGAGGCTTCAAGCATTTCTAGTTACGCTTTGGTCCAAGTAGAGAAAGTAGGTCAGTACATTAGGCTTAGAAGTACATAGGAGAAAGCAGGAAAAATTGCTAAAGAAGAAAAAGTAGTGAATTCAGTTATGAGAAAGAAGTCAGAGCATGAAGCTTGAGCATGAGGATTAAGAGAACATACAACTTGTATGGCTATTATTTCAGTCTCAATTTGTTAGAAAATGGCAATTTATAATGTTCATTTTACAATATTTGCATATTTTTAGTGACAGTTTGCCAGTTTCACTTCTACTAAGGTTGCTGTGACTGACTGTACAACACAAATAAAAATATCAGAAGTTTTGTCTTATTTTGCGCCCTTGTATAATTTCTGTTTATTTTTTTTTAAAAAAAGTTACTGTGTAATGTTTGCTTCTGCAGCTGGGAGCATCAGTCCAGTACCTCAAACCTATTGCTTTTGGTCTATACAGACTAATGGTTTAGACTTGGTTTTAAATATTAGGCAGGAGATAGGTGCATATAGGCAGGAAAACACAAGGCCATACTGATGACACTGTTGTCATGATCAAGAGTTTTAGTTTACTGACAGGTGCGAAAGAAGGTGTTGAAAAATCTTTGTGGAGGCTTGCAAGGAGCTTGGATATAGAGCATGGCATTTACGGAGTGACACCACAGGAGAAACCGCAGAAGCCCTCTTCTGAAAATGTATTGAGGGAATTAGAGACAGGAGCTGACCTTTTGAATCTGAAAGAGCGAAAATAGAGTAGGAGAAAGACTGTGGGGCACTTGGAAGAAGATTAATACTTTATGTTTGCCACGGTAGCTAAAAGAAGACAAGGATGTAGAGGTGCATAGGGTGTGGACGTGGAGCAGCGGCCTATGTGGTGAAGCGGCCAGTAGGGACCAAGCATATGGGTACTTCTGCAGTCCCAAGCCCACTGTTCTCCCAGCCCATCAAGACCTGTTTTCCCATGTGCCAGCACAAGCTGCAGAGACAGCCAGCTGTCTGGCTGTTGGATAGATAATTGCTAATATACATTTAAAAAAAATATATATATATTAGAAAAATACATGTTAATAGTGTATGGCAAAAAGGCTTTTCTGATTTCAGTAAAGAACATTAACATCTGTTGGCTGTTTAACATCGCCTGTTTGCCTTTGGCTTGCTGGGCTTTATCTCAGCCTAGTGTAATAAATGGAAATGTCACCATTAAATTAAGCGGCTCCAGGTCAAATCCATCCAATTATTACTCTGGGTTTAAGTTCACCGTGTTAGCATTCTTTTCACATTGGTACAAATTTTCCGCCAGTGTTGCTAAGTTTCTGGTAATTGTTTGCATTGCATACCTTTATGTAAACTTTTGTAAACTAACAAGAGTCATGTCAGTGATTTATATAGGGAAAGCTTTTTAATAAAATGAAGATCCCGTTAATCAGTAAGTACAAAAGCAGTTTGCATGAAAACAAAATGCTCTAGGTTATCTATAAAACTGTTCAAAATGCATTGTAAAATGGTTTTAGTGAATTAATGTCCTCTTTTTTTTTTTTTTCTTGCCAAGGAGGTTTCATGATTATAAATAACAAAAGTTAACTTCAGGATGCTAAAAAGGAAACAAAGTTCACGGGTGGAAGCCCAGCCAGTTACAGATTTCGGTCCCGATGAATCCTTGTCAGACAATGCGGATATTCTGTGGATTAACAAGCCAGTAGGTATCTCTTTCCATAGTTACTAATGTTAAGTTAATGTAACTTTGATTGTTGAAATATGACTTCTATAAGTGATTCTGAAATGGGTATTTGTCAGGAACAAATATTGAGCTACAGTTGCTAATGTACCAGTTCATTTTTTTTTGCAAGAAATCCAATCTAAATAAAAAGGTTTAGTTCGGTTGTTAGTGACTAATGGGGATGGTCAAGCAGTGTTTGGCAAACAGTTAATCTACTGATTGTTTTTTTTAAACAGCCATCCTTTCAATGTCTCTGGTTCCTAGCATGTTTACTGAAATTAGAAGTTGAGTTCATCAAATGAACTTTTGAAAACTATGTCAAAAGGAGCATTTCGTTGCTAAAGTGGTACCCAGCAGTTGGCACTTTCGACTTTTGAATCTCTTACATCACTTATTAATATGAACATGTATTTTGGCTGGTTATTTCAAAGTACAGCTCACATTTTTCTAGTAGCATTTAACATATAACCTGCCCTAAGCAACAGATAGATGTAAAAGTGTCTGGCAACTTGAAACTAGGGAAAACTTCTTTGCGAGTGGAGTTATTAATAGAATGAGCAGTATTAAGAAAATGCCTTTACCATGTAAATATGCTTATTATGACTCAGTTATTTATTCAGCACTCTGTGCATCCGGGATTCCTATATTTTGAATGATTCATACTTTTGCAGAGAAGGCATCTTCTCATTTCTCTTAAAGTAGTGCATGAATTTGTTCTTTGTAAAAGCAGAAAACGAATATTCTGAAATAATATACGTTGTTAGCATTACATTAATTTATAATGGAACTATCATCTCATTGCAGTATGGATGCTAGATGCCTTCAGCATTGCTGCTGTGTTTTAACACCAGAATCATGTACAAGGCAACACACATATATTAATTCATGCTAAATCACAGAATCACAGAATGTCAGGGATTGGAAGGGACCTCGAAAGATCATCTAGTCCAATCCCCCTGCCAGAGCAGGAACACCCAGATGAGGTTACACAGGAAGGCGTCCAGGCAAGTCTTGAATGTCTCCGGAGTAGGAGACTCCACAACCCCCCTGGGCAGCCTGTTCCAGTGCTCTGGCACCCTCACTGAGAAGAAGTTTCTTCTCAAATTTAAGTGGAACCTTTTGTGTTCCAGTTGGTACCCATTACCCCTTGTCCCATCATTGGTTGTCACCGAGAAGAGCCTGGCTCCATCCTCGTGACACTCACCCTTCATATATCTGTTAATCTTAAATAGTATGTTTGTATTAACTGCTGTAATAAGCTCAAAATGTCATTACAGAAATATATGCTGGGTAATTTACCTATGTTTCTCAGCACACAGTACACGGCTTTTTGATGGAATAATTTTTTCTTCTCATGCTGATGGACTAGTTGTATATTGCTTAGCATGCACCATATTAACATTTTACTGTGACAGACAACATTTTTTATATCAGCACCACTTTCACGTTATTTTTTTCAGTTGAAACAAGGTTCAAAACAAAGTGGGTATTAACAGGACATAAGAGATTGTTCATCAGGTACCTTCCACTTCCAAATTATTAATTTTGGCTCAGAGTATGCAGGTGATAGACCTATTCCATTCATGTCAAATATCTACACTTAGGTGAGCGTACAGTAAGTATTAATTAAATTAGATGAATGTTCTTAAATCTTCTTGATATTGAAAGGCCTGAGGTGCTGTAAATGAGTGTAGAATTTTGCCTCAGACGAAAAATTGCTATAAATACACTTCAGTGGTTTTTGTGTGGAAATATTTTTTCTTGCTGAAGTGTCGTTTTGTTGTTCTTGTTTTGACAGATATGACCTTACAAACTCTGATTCATTACACTTGTCTGGCTTCAAGATGTTTCACTGGTGGTTTGATTACAAGAAAAAAAAAATACAACCTTAAACCCTTGTATTGATACATTCTGCTTTTTTGTTAGATCTCCCATGGTGACTGGCACTGAATATCAGCATTATTAATAATGATTGTAGTGAGACTGAGACCTAAGTAGTCAGAGAAATGAACTGTTCTCTTATAGGAACAAAACTTGTTTGGAACAAAAATGAATCCTGATTTTAAGAAGTAGCTTTCTGTGACATGGTCTCTTTTGTATTTATTCTTTTCATAAATGGAGGGATGCTTTTAATCCCCATACCTCTCACTTGATTTTTGGAATGTAAAGTGATCTAAAAAGCAGTTCATCAAAATGTGGGACTAAAATTTTCCACAGGTATTTTCATTTAATATATTCACCCACTTTATAACATCAACTAACATAACGTATTGTCTGCACATGAATGTGACAAGTTGTCATTTGAAAAAAAACTGGATTACAAATGCTGCAAAGTAAAAATTATAGAATCTTAATTCTCAGTTTCCTGGCTCTTAATTCTTGGTTTCTGAATTATACAACCTCCCAAATGAACTAATAAAATAATACGTGTGTATATATAAACATATAAATAAGATAAAGCCAGGAGTGGTTATTTTTGGATGAAGACCTTTAACACCCGGATCATGATGTAAAAGAAAAACGCAAATATGTGTTTACAGAAAGTGCCAATACAAGTTATATAAGCTAAATATTTGAGCTTTTTTTTGAACATCAAAGCAATCTTGCGTTGATTGTGTTTGTTTTTTTTTCCAGTGGGTACATTCTTTACTACGAATCTGTGCCATCATCAGTGTTATTTCTGTTTGTATGAACACTCCAAAGACCTTCGAGCATTATCCTCCTCTCCAATATGTGACATTTGCTCTTGATACTCTGTTGATGTTTCTTTACACTGCAGAGATGATCGCAAAAATGCATATCCGTGGGATTGTTAAGGTAAGCATTTAAACAGTATTCTACATGTGCTTAAGAAAATGATCTGAATATATGCTGGTGACATTTGATCTTTGTTTTTTAACTTCTCATCTCTTTTTGCTATGGTTGTTTTTAACTGCAGGCAACACCATGGCATATAAACTGAAAAGACAGTTTGACAAAGATGCAGCTTTACTGAATATTTAATCCCCCCCAGAATATAATACCAACATCCATAGTAATGATTTCCTGCTAAGAAATAGATAATTTCATTCTATTAATATAAAGAATGAAAGGAAAAATAAGCTACATATGCATTAGCAAGAATATTTTGTGAATGTCTAGAGTTCCATATATGGACTTAGAACTTCCATTTTCATTTCAGAAGGCTGGATGTGTTGTTGTGTGATTACTTCATTTAAATAAGAACATATGTCTTACTGTGAGCTAAATGAGAAATTTATCTTCCTTTACTGAATTTTTTTCTTAGTATAATTCATGTTGGTAAATAAATACTTCCGTTATATGTTTACTGATGTTGCTGGACTAGTTTGTGTAAGTAGATATGGTATTGGAGAATGAAAAACTACAGTAATCATTATTTTGTAGCATTATTTTACTGACTGATTCCAGTCTTGCACAAAGATACAAATTCAGCTTACATATAGAAAATCCGTCCTCAGACCTTATTGACAATACAACTATGTCCCTGTTGTACAGAACAGATAATCAGTGTGTTCTCCTTCCCTTTTACTCCTGAAAGGTCTGGTGACACCAAAGACATCTGAGGTTGTACTTAGCTCTTTAGTTTGTTCTGAGTTTGCAGGTAGCATTTGTTGTTTGCTGCTAAACTAAGCTATTATGTCATCACACTTAATGAATATTAAAAGAATCATTAATATTCATATTTAGAAAGTTATTGAAATAAGATGATTTTGACAATCTTCATGTGTTGCATAAGGCCAAAGTCATCCCTTGTGAAGTGCTATTGCTGGCCACTACTTTTATTCAGAGATGTCCATTAAGCACATTTGAACAGTGTGGGAGTAACAAGTTACTATTACAACCAGTACAAACTTTGCAAATGAATGGACACATAGTTATTAATGTGGAGAGAGGGAGGGGTGGCCAAGAGTGTGCCTTTGTACAAAGCTTGATTTCTCAGCCTTTGTGTATGGAAATACCAACTTCACTCACAGTCGGTACCTAAGGGCTATGGATAATACTTTGCTGCATGTACTAAGTGTTTTTCACCACGCTGTTTATATTTGTGGGTTTGGGGATATAAACTGGACTAGACTAGAGTAGACTAGAGTAGGACTATTTCAGTTGAAAGGGATGTACATTGATCGTGTAGTCCAACTGCATGACCACTTCAGGGCTGACCGGAAGTTAAAGCATGTTGTTAAGGCCATTGTCCAAATGCCTTCTGAACACTGACAGTCTTGGGACATTGAGTGCCTCTCTAGCAACCTTGTTCCAGTGTCTGACCACCCTCTTGGTAGAGAAATGCTTCCTGATGTCCAGTTTAAGCTTCCCCTGGTGCAGCTTTGAACCATTCACTGGATACCTGGGAGCAGAGCTCAGCTCCTCACTTGCCATGTCCCCTCCTCAGGAAGCTGTAGAGAGCCATGAGGTTGCCCCTCAGCCTCTTCCTCTCCGAAACAGACAAACCAGAAGTCCTCAGCCTCTCCTCACAGGATGTCTTTATCTTTGATCATCATATCATGAACTTGTCTTTGAAACATGTCTGATGAGTCTGTCTACGCAGAACGAATTGTTGTCTGGAATTGGTTCCATTGCCTTAATTACACATGTATGGATGACAACACAGATTACTTCATTTGCACGCTGATATTTCACTCTTCATTTGTTAGATAAAACTACAGTCAAATAGATTAGACATAAGCGCTGTTACGCAAAGATAGATTATTTAAGTAGAAAATGACTGCATTTATTATTTTAACAACTGAGGATTTCTGTACAGCTTAATGTCTTGTAGCATTCATCAGTGAATACAGTTACACTGAAATGAAGTGCCTTCATTGGTGCTATTAATGGAGCCATAGAATAACTTAGATTGAAAGGGACCTCCAGCAGTCATCTAGTCTGACCTGCTGCCCAGAAGAGGTCGAATTAAGTGAAGTTGGCCATAGCTTGGGTTGTCCAGGTGAGTCTCAGACATCTCCAAGGATGAAGATTCCAGAAGCTCTCTGGACAGCCTGTTCCAGTGCTTGACAAACCTTGTGCAAAAAATTTTTTTCCTTATACTTAATCAGAATTTTCCACATTCCAGCTTGTGTCCCTTGCATCTTGTCTTACCACTGTGCACTTCCAAGAAGAGTTTGACTCCATCTCCTCTGGATCCTGTGGTTAAGTAGTTGTAGACAGCAACAAGGTCTCCCGTTTGTCTTCTCTGCTGAAGGCTGAACAGACTCTTGTCTCTCACCCTTTCCTCCTGCCTCATGTGCTCCAGCTCTCTGACCTTTTTGGTAACCCTCACTTCACTCTGGTTATGTCCATGTCCTTCTTGTACTGGGGAGCCCAGAATGTTACTGAGGTTTGTGGATGTGTTTTCCCAGTTGCTGAATAAAGGGGAAGGATGGCTTCACTGGACTTGGTGGCTACACACTATTCATGTGAATAAGAGAGAACTTTTGGAAAAGGAGATGGTTTTGTGTCATGGATAGCAGCTTTCATAAAACAATGTTAGAACTGGATTAGCCTTTTTTTCAGCTGTTAAAGCAGAGCATTTTGAATATGTTATCAAATTGTTTATTTGAATGCTAGTGAATGAATAATCCTCTTTCAATGAACTATTTTACTTACCCTATGGATTATTGATTCTAGGGAAAATATTGGTTAAATATGGTAACTCTGCCAAGAACATAGTGATCCATGGACTTCTGAAGACAGTGGCAATCAAAGTAAAATAAGACAGTGTTTATAAACCTATTAGCATTTATTAAATATGTTAGAATATGAAACATTTATATAAGGAAATTTGTTTGTGAACTGTAGTCCTAATTTAAGTGTATTCAAGACTTTTAGTGAACATAGGGTCACTGAATATATTGCCGTATGCTTCTACCGAACTTTACCATAAATCAGTATTTCTGTAAAGACCTTAGGAATTGAAATGCTAATAAACTTTGAACCATGATTAATGCAAAACTTTAGTCCAGAGAGAAATCTAATTTATGGAGAAGTTAGGCACCATCCACTTAAGTCCCAATTAATAACAATGAAAGTATAGCTGAGCTAAGAACATTTTGAAAATGTTAAGTCACGTCTAATTAGCACCTCCTGAGGACAAATGAGAAATTTACTTCCTTTGGTTCCCAGGGGTTTTTAGAAAAGGAAAGTAGTTTCTGAAAATCCTAGCTTTTTGTCTATAAAAAGTTTCCCTTTCCCCTGTTTAAACTAAATGACAAAATAAAATGATAAATCCATCCAAGTTTTCGTTACCCCAGAAGGAAAATTAAACTGAAATGTTGCTATGACATTGGGCCTTGTATTACTTGTGTTTTCATCTGAATAATTGTTGCCATACTAGTAAAATCTACTCAAATATTGGGCTGCCTATGCCTTGTGAGTGTTGGTTGTTGCTTATTCTGTTTTCAAAGACAATCAATACAGAGGACTCTTTGAATTACAAGGGCACTGCTCATATTGATATCCACCACCAAAAAAGAAAATAGACATTGACATGTGTTTAGGCAAGGAACACCAAATACAAATATTAAAAAACAAAACAGAAGTTGACACTATAGGATATACCTGTTACAAGTCCTGAGGCCCTTCTGTTTTCAAAACAGTATGCTGATATTTCTTATTATTGCTATCATACATTGTTTGCTTATAATAGGTGTTATGGTAGACTGACTCCTCTGAAAAAATTGAAATGGGTATAAATGTGCAGTCTAATGGATTATATTCAGTATATAGGCACTACCTGGGAAGAAAATACTGAAAGGCTTGTGATATGATAATCGTATTAGAGTTTTGGGTATTGCAGGCTATTGTTACTTGTCATGATTTTGAATTAATCCTAGTAATGTGTCTGTCTTTACCTTGAATCTCATCTCTGAAAAATTAAATACAGGCTATAATTTCTTACTTATTGAGGTCTTCTTAAATACCAAATTCTAGGACAAGTCTGCCTAATGTTGGCTGGCAACGTTATATAAAATGTATGTACAAACAGTAAGACAACTTGTAATAGTCTGTGAAGTTTTACATGAGATAGAGAATTAGACCAAGTCATTTTGTTTCTTACAACATATTTTTATGCTTGTGTTCTAAATTATGTTCTAAATTGAAGAATGATGGCCTGTGCTAGAGCTCACTGTGAAATGATAGAGTGTCTCAGGAAAATACTGTGTGTACACAGTATTAAATCTACTTCAAATAGATAAAAACAGTGAATATATAATATCACTGACTAGAGAATAATTTTCATGACTACTGCCTGGCTTCCATCTGAATAGTGTGATGGCAATAAAAGTTACATATTAATTACTTCATCAAGCAAATTGTTCAGGTAGTTATGAGAGAAACTGTCTTAGTATTTTGATTTATGTTTAACCTATTAGGTTTTTATGAGCAAATAATCTTAAAATTAATTCCAGTCATGAAAATATGCTCTAATAACTACAGCACTATTTTAGTAATATTTTAAGAAGTATTGCATCCCTAGATATACAAGTTTTCATAGTTATATATTTTTCTGCAACATTTCTATGTAGATCACACATTTGAATGATTTCAAAGCATTGCAGATTCTGTTCTGAGTAGCACATGAGTTAATGGATGATGTGACTTAGCCACATCAGTATTTTCATAGGACTAACTTATGAAGCATGTTTGCACATGTCTACTAAACTGTGTTGCAGGTACATATTAAAAATATGTAATACTTTAGAAATTAAAAATTCTGACCTTAAGAGTCATTGAAGAAAAGTGTTATTGATAAATACCACAGACTTTCTACACACTAAAAGTGCTGTGGAGTGTGTAAAATAAAAAAGGCCATTTTAATAAAATGGTGAATGAGGTTCTTTTAGGTTTGTCACCTACGTATTATTTCTTTGTCTCAGTCTCAGATGTAGAAACATTAAATATAAAGTGCAGCCCTACCTCAGGAGTGATTGAAGGTAAGAATAAAGACCAGGAGACTTCTTGACTTAGAGATGTTTGAACATCAAAATGTGGTATGTTTAGAAAGACTGTGTGTTGACACAGATTATACATGAGATTTAATGACATCAGAGTAGTGTGGATTTTACGAATAGGAATGTTTTAAATGAATGAAATAAAATTTGTAGCTTTAATTATTGTTGATAGTAGAGCACAAGCAATACCCATCACTGTCGTGGGACTGAAAGTCTCCCAGTCCTAATGTAATGTCCAATCTTATCATTAATTTAGTTCAGCGAAGAATTCAAGGGTGTTTCAAGAGATCACTTAATTTTATTTTTGATTCTCTCACATAAGATGGAAACACATTAACTTAGATCATCTTCACGGTGCAGTGTTTTCCCCAGCTGTACTTAGGTGTGTCTGCTCAGCAGGTAGAGGCTGAATCCTGTTGTCCTGAAACACAAAGCTCCCCTGGCCCCAGGGTGATTGAATAACACAAAGTAGCATCAGTGATTTGGCAGAAGTCAGGGATATCTTTGGTGTCAGTACAGTGAACAGTGATCGCTTGTTATTAAGTAGCCTCTCGCAGAATGCATTTACTTCTTTGGCAACCGCTTTTTTATGCTCTAAGTAGCATTTTGTTAGGTCAGAAATACTCTGTGTTACTTGATGGTTATTGGGAAACATAATACAGTGATGCCAGAATACCTGGAGTGTGCAGATTTGCAGACATAGGCAACGTCTGGGTAAAGGACTAACCTCTGCTTCATCGGGATCATAAAACTGGATCTCCTTAATTTAGCTGGAAATTATTTTTATTTTACTGCCTGCAGCTGGGGATTTATATTTGTATGAAGAATCTGAAAGTGTGCAACCATAATATACTTTGGTTTTGTGAGTGAAGTTGCAGCCTTCTAAGAAATTAATGTGGTTTTGGCCACCACAGTACCACACCATGTATCGACATATAAAACTTAATAAATATAGTGCCATCATAAAAGTTACTGAATTCAATTAGACATTGGTATTTTGTGATCTTTTCGGTTCAGAATTCCGCTTTCTTCAGTTGATCCTAGATTTGTTCGTATGAACGTAAATAGAGTTCAGTGGCTCTTTGGTTCTGCTTTCTTTCACGTCCGAGGCTCCTTGGTCAGAAGGAGCTCTTCTATAATCAGCTGCACCAAGGAAGTATTAAGTCTGTTCAAATGAAGGCAAATCAGTCTCCTTCACTCTGTCCTGAGTAAGATTTAAATTATTCTCCCAATTACAGGATGTTTATGTCTGCTGCATAGCGTACTGATTGATGGGCAGGTTTCTGAGAGTGCCATGAATTAACTAATGTTTTTGTCTGTCAAAATAGTTCAGGAGTCAACTCATAACTTCACTGACAAGACTCATATTGTCTCAGAATCAAAGCTCACGTTTACGTGCCCACGAATGGGTCACTTATGAACATGACTGTATGTGCTTGACGTCGGCCTGTTCATTGATTGAAAGAAGGTTTCCAAAATGATCTCCTCATTTAAAAAAAGGAGGTGGGGTGGCATTAGAGAAATGAAAGATAACTCTCAAGCCTAAAACAGATGTGGTATTCGATGAGCATCAGACTTGCAAAAGAAAGCAGGGAGCATAACCTGTGGTGGAAGGACTTCAGTGTGATGCAAAAATTACTTTATACTTTCTAATCAGATGTTTTCTGAAGGCCATCTCACATGGGTATGAGCAAGGTAAGGATATCTTGCTTTAAAAGTATCTTTATTAGAAGTTTTTATTTTCAGCCTTTGTATTAGGAGATGGAATAAGCACAAAGATAAATATTCCAGGTAAATTGCTTGTATTACACACAATTGCACTGAAGGCATTAAATAAAAAAATAACCAAAGAGGAAAATGTGCTCAAGTCCAAGAAACTTTCAGGAAACTCTGTCCATTATTAGAAAGAATTAATGTTCACTACAAAAAAACGGAACCAAGTAACAGCTGTCTCAGGTGAAAATTCAGCCTTTAGGGAATGAGTGATGAATGGATATTGTTTAACTTGATGGAAAATGGGAGGGTGTGTGAAATTGTCTTCATTATACCACATCGCCTTTGCAGCTTCTAATCACAGTCATGTTGATATTAGAACACATGCACTGAAATAATGTTGTGAAAAGGAGACATGGTTTATCCTGTTCATCTGTTAAAAGAACTCTCTTAAATAAAAATAACTCTCTTAAAAGAACTCTCTTAAATAAATGAGTTGTCTCTCCTGCCTGTTAAAAAGCCTAGTTGACACTTATTTTAGTATCATCATGCTGCAAATTAGAGATTTTTTATATAGCACAAGTAGTACACTGAATTTAATAGAAATATCTTTCTTTTCACTGTGCAGTTGTGACATATGTCAGCTAACAAAAGAGATTATAGAACGTCAGAAGTAACGGTCCTTGACATTTCCCCATTGTTAAATCAATTACATTCACAGCAAAACTTTTGTACTAAGTGAAGTAGTTGTGAGTGGATTTGTTAGATTTTATTTCAGGAACGCTGAGCACTATTCACCAACTTCAGCGCTCCTGCGAGGGGGTGAAGTGAATGGCAGCACCGTTTGTTTTCAGCACTCTTGCCGTGAGTTTGTGCAGGAACTGAAACAAAGATGGATATTCTACCAGTGCAGCTTATGTCTAGTACAAAAGGGCAGTTGAGGTAGTTAGCTGAAATTGGTGGCTTTCAGCATGTCAGGTGTTCCCAGGCAGCGTTACCTCTGTGCAGAGAGTGCATTTTCTGCATCATTTTTCTGATAGATGCTTTGGTTGCTGTAGTTGCTGTCTGTCTACTTGAGAGGAGATAAACCAGGAAGGAGCAGGTTGGATCCTTCCCTGAGCCATGTGGGCATAATTCTGCACATTCAGTTCTCTGCCAGTATAAGGAACTTTCCACCTGTAGTGCAGGCGATGTGAGGTACACACAGGCTTTTTATGCTGTAATGAAATATTCTAGTTGTAGTCATCTAAACTGGGATCCACAACTGTTTCCAGTGGTAGACGATGTTCATTTGCATATTCTGACAGTTTCTTGTCTCTGCTTGCATGAAGTAGAGTTTTGGGCTTAAAACAGAAACACTTAGTAGGATTCATCAGCGCTAATTTGAGGGTCTGTGATTGTCTGTAATTAGTTGTCTGTGTCTAAAGTAGGCTCTTCCAAAAGGTAATTTATCTGGCCTCTTTCTCTCCATTGACTACAAGGGAAGCTCAAAGTACCTCGGCTGGAAGGTGACCTCTCGCCTTGAGGTATCTCACAGTGAACGATTACTCTAACTCGTTACTTATAGATTTGTTGTCAATAGACAGTGGGCACTACAGAAACAACTGTATGCCAACTTCTTCTTTAGGGCTTATGGCATTAACTTATTTATGCTTACATTAGATTCTTCCATATTCATCCTAATTCTGAAGTTAAGGATTACAGAACTGTTGTTTACTGTACCTTATTGCAAGTATCTGTTTTGTCTTCTTTTCAATACTTCGAATACTAAGCATTCCACCTTCAGCTAAGAGGAATGGAGAAATTACAAAATTAGTTTAATCCTTCTGATAAATGCTGGAAATATTAATTGAATTGTGATGAAACACTGTCAGCTGGCTCACCAGCTTTTAGTAACTTTGTCAAGGGAGTTTCTGCTGCATGACAGGCTGAATACAGAAGATGAGAATTCTGAAATGACTCTGCTCTGTGACTTTAGATATGCTGTATACCGCCTGGCGTATGAATGAGTTAAGGATCAGGGAATTGTGTTGTTCTCAAAGGTCATGTAGTAAAACAGAATATGTGGCTTCTGTCATCCCGTGTCAGCGTTCTCTGATGTGCTCAGTGAAACTCAGTCTTGGGATGTGCACGTCACCAATAGGAGTGAGAACCTCAACATGGAGGGAAGGGTCATAACCAGCAGAATCAGTGGCAATGATAAGAAAATGCTGAGATGCTTTGTAATTATGTGGAGAGAAAAAGTAGAAAGAAAAAGCTATTCACCTGTGGAAGGAAAAAGCTCACAGAGCAAACATGAAAAGAGACCCAGTTGGCTTAAGATTTGAGTTTCATCTTTGACTCTGCTTCTTGAGATTGTAGGGTGTAAATTATTTGCCCTTATGACAAATTATTTCACAGATCTGTATTAAAAAAAATGGAATTCTGTACCATATATAATGCCATTGAAAACCTAGATGCGTAGTGCAGATCCTATGCTATTCTATATTGAGAAAATATATTGATATTTTATATACAAATATTTAAATAGAAAATGTATTTTTTCAAATTGTCTTAAAATGTAACTTAAAAAATACTGGACTATTTTGCTCTTGGCAGCTGTGATTGGTATTTTTAAATATGACTTCATAGCAAACAGTATTGATATCCATTATTTGAATAAGACGTTCAGTCTAGAGAAGTTGATTGTTCTGCCTCACCGTTTTGCTGTGTTTTTCTGTTGCTGTTTTGCTAAGCGCGTATGTCCATCTCAAGGACATCTGTTCCAGCCTACTGGGAACATGTTGTTAGTGAAACGCTCCTATGCTGTTTCCAGTCACAGGAAATTTAAAAAATTACAGCTGATTATCATGAGGAAAACAAAGACGAAGTTGCCTGCAGCATGCTGCTGGTTGGGTGTTGCTGCCTGTGGGCCAGGGAAGGTTAGAGACCGTGGCACTGGAATATACGCACCTGTTTCTATGGTTACTGGTGCCTGGTTTTGGTGGAGTGTTTATTATAGGAAAGTAATGACTCATATTACACAGTGGGGCTTTTTGCACCATTTTTACATTAGAGTATTAGAAAATCAAAGGCATGTAAATTACTTAGTGAACTCACATAGGCAGTATTTCTAAAATAAAAATGATAATTTTCCTGACCAGTCAATGGGTCATAGAAATTTTTAGTGAGAAGTTATATTTGAGCATGGATTGAAGTATGTGTCCATCTAACACTTGGTGACTTACCGTGGTGATCAGAATTTAACCTCAAAGTTGCTAAGAAAAAATGTAAAACATGCTGACTTTCATAATGTGTTTAGAAATTGTTCTTTCAATATACAATATATAGAGATGAATGAAAATTTACTTTTCAGTGATGTTAGTTTTTTTCCCTTTCTAATAGCACTTTCAGGGATTCCTGTTTTTCTTCATGAAAGCAGCTATTATTGAGGGATATGTTTGATCTGTCGCTCCATGTTGGGATAAATGGGATAGCAGTGAAATCAACATCTTGGATAACATGTTAGGTCTTCAAACAGGAAAAGAGGGAACTTCATCCCTGATCTACATTTCTATGTTGAAACTTGCATTTTCAGGCAAGTCTGCTATAGTTAAATGATGTCCTTTTATTTTATTTCATGCCCATGTTCTCTTCTTTCTGAATTTGAGAGAATAAAATCCCTGTGGAAGATAATAAGAACATTTCTGTGCAGCTGTATTTTCATTAAAATGATTAAATTTGTGTGGGATTTTTAAGGCAGTAAGCTGAATATAAAATTTAATTTCAGAGTATTGTGTTCTCTACCACTAATATAAATATTGCTTTCTTACAACTATACTAAGATTGTTGTTTCAATAAGCTTTGGTTGGTCTCTGTAGTGTAAAATAGATTCTCTGGCTTTTAATAATGCTAATTACCAAATAATAATAGCAATATTATTGCTAGAAGTGCCTCCTGCTTATCTTTTGCAACTTTCATCATGGGGGCTTTTTTCTGTTGAAGGAGAACAGTGAATGATGACCATAAATCTGAGTTTTGTCACATTAGATGACACTTGTTGCCTGTCAAATCTGTCTGTTCAATCTCCAGGCAATATTTGATGCTTCAGAGTGAAAACTTTTGCCGTGAAATATTTTGATCCAAATTCACCCATTGCATCCACCATAAATGTTGGAGCTGGGGGACAGCAGGATACTGCTGGCTGAAGCACAACAGTGTTTAACACACATTGCCTTCTCAAGGCTGCAGAGTACTTCCAAGCACAAACAGTTAGATGTCCATGCATGTGGAACCAGGTGCAGAACTGGAGTCTGCCCCAAGGAACTGGTATCTTGAGGAGATTGTCTTAAATGCACACAACCAGAGAAAAATCTGGGTTGGAGATGGTCTGGACCAACCTCGTACTCAAGTCAGGGCCTTAGTTTTGTTATCCAGGGTCCAGTCAAGCTGAGTCTTGAATATTTCCAGCAAGGGAGATGCTGGCACATCTCTGGGCAACATCTTCTAATGTTTGATTGTTCTCACAGTGAAGATTTTATTCCTGTGAACTTCCTGGCGTCAATGAGTGTTGTTCCAGGTGGGGGTATCCTATTAATTGTCTTCCTGATCAGCCATTTTTAGATTTGCTGAACATTTAAGACATCCAAAGGAGCCAAGCCCATGAGTAAGGCAACACTAATGGCACTGAATGCAGTTGGCTGAGCAGATGGAGAGGGAAATGAAATTCAGGCTTTCAGCGCAGTGACCCATACAATCTCTCCGAGGCGCAGGTTGGCACCCAACTGTAGCAGTAGGGTGGTGCATCAAGAAGGCAGCAATGTGATACATGGGTGAAACTCCTTTCCCCCTGCATGTTCTGTAGCCATAGCTACCATTGGGTACTGAAAGAAGCTATTAGCATCTGTCCTCTGTTGACTGTATGTGAAGACTGCGCCTGGCACCTCTGAGTAGTGGACAATCTGAATTACTTGCCACTCAGCTGAACTGAGATGCTCTGCAGTGATTTTGCGGATATGGGAGGTGTGTTGAGGCATTGTTTTCCATTCTTTCGTGGAATGGTTGTTCCTCTCAATGCTTTTTGTGTTTGAGGAAGAGAGTGCGGTGTCATGTTTTCATGTTTGTTTCTGTCTTGGTTTTGAATTTACTTTTGTTTAAAACACTTTTCTTTTGTTAACTCCTCCCAGTCCCTTTATCCCTCTTATTTTACAGCAGACACTGTTACAGGGTTTTTAATAAGTAAAATGGTCCTTGTTTGTCTGTTCTATTTGTCTTGATTCTTACTTCACAGCCAGGATTGTTTCTTCTGCTCATAACTTCTCTAAAACTGTTGCTGTTTGTTTGTGACATAAGTCACTGAGTTAAATGACAGGCGATTGTGTTTTTTTTCTTTTTGTTAGAAACAGCAAATGAGACAGTGAATACTACAGTTAATAACCTCACATGACAATAGAAAAAACCAAATACTAGATTTGGTGAAATTAATCACATAAAGTAACAAAAATCTAGTATGCCTTAAAAATATATGTGAGACTGTTCCTTAATGAATCAAATAGCCTTACATCTTCATTGGTAATTCCTAAAATTGCCTGAAAATCTCAACAAATTGACTTAGAAATATATAGTTTTTTTAATTATTGCAAATGATGAAGTAGTGGTTCTGTATTGATTATAGGTTTTCTTGTAATGATAGATATGAACTGTGTGTGTTCTGTGTGTATAATATGATATGGAATCACCTCTAATCCAAAGGACAAGCAAGAGCTGAGTTTCATTTTTTTCAGTTATAAATAGAGTAACTTTGTTTTGTGTGCTGTAACATCAAGTGATTTTTCCAAGGTTTTTCTAGCATAGAATAACAGATTACTATAAATATTACATTACATGTTATGACAAAGATAAATTATGCACAATGTCATGTGGCACTTGGAAGCATCTGACGGTGGAGCAGTTTAGTACAGTACGTGAGTATTAACAAATGGAACTGGTTTAACTCAGTGATGATAAAGTAATATTACACCCACTATAACTGTTTAGAGTTAAGCTTCACACCACAATTCTAATTCCATTGGCTGTTACAAATCAATTGCTGTTATGTGAATATATTTTAAATAAGTTCCTTCACTGTAAATGAAGACGTTCTTATGAGAAAAAGAAGACATACAGAAATGAGAAGCTGTACCTTCCCTTATTGCTCCTTTTTTTTTTTTTTCAAATACAGACTTTTTTTTTTAAAAAAAATAAAAGGTGGTTCATTTTGAAGTGATGCTGTCACTCCTCCAGAGAGGTAACTTGAAGGTGACCCCTCATTTTAAAATATGCCAGTTTTTCTTTGGTTATTGACGTGGGCTTACCTAAACAATCATTCACAATTTCGTTTCCTGCATGGATCATCATTTTACAGTTATAGAAGTAGTTTGCACTAAAGGATGGCTTGTATTGGTTTTATTTGCTGTTGTATGATAAAATGCTTCAGGTTGAATTTTTTTTGTCATGCAGAGTAGAAGATGGACTTTAAGTGGGTAGCACGTCTGAGAGTCATCTGTCTGTCTGAGGTCGTGTGCCAGTCCTGAAGGCAGCTGAGGAGTCGTAAAGTTCTGAAGAAGGAAGAAGGGGGATAATGTTTGACACATGAGCACTTGAGAAACAGTTTTATTTTGGGGGGGCAGAAGAGGAGATTTGAGAACAGAAGTCAGAGACAGCTTTTTTTCTTGATTAGTCTGTATCTTTTCACTGTCTTTTCTGTGTGAGGAAAATGTTGAAAGTATTTGACAGGTTGAGGGCTGGGCTGGATTGCCCACATCAATCTGGAACTAAAACAGACCTGCAGACTGCAGGTTTTTAAGGAAATAGGGAAAGTTTGAGCCAAAAACATAAGGGATGTATGTGTACATGCAACTGGGTAAGAGAAACATACCCTGTGTGTGTGTGTGTGTGTGTGTGTGTGTATCTTTATCTGCATTTGCAGGGGGGAGAGAGAGGTTGGGTAAGGGGCTTCCTTGAGCTCTGATTTCATTTTCTGTCCCACTCTGATCTCCATGTCCTGCAGTGTTTGTGTGGAGTAAGGGAATGGCAGAGGGATGATTTTTGTTCCCCTAACTCAGCTATGCCCTCTTTTCTAGTTTGCTCTTTTTTTGTGTTACAATGAGCATAGTGGAGGAGGAAAAATAATGCTCCTGAATTCTGATTCCCTCTATTCCTTCCATTTCCTCCTGTGCATTTATGCTACTCCTTAAAATGCCAGTAAATGTCAGCCGCCACCCATTAATACTTGTAGCGCTCAACAAAGTAGCCCACAGGGTGATCTGAAGAATTTGCTAGAGTTGTTGATGTGCTTTATTCACCACCAGTAACCATGGTAGAATAGCAAAGCAGCTGCTTGCTACTGAGCTTGCTGGTCTCTTCACATTTGTACCATCTTTCAACTGTCCATCCTGTTTGTCAGAGACTGTGAGGAAAAGTGGATGACAAAGTTCATCTAATGACAGACCCAAGGCTACAGGTTTCCTTTCCAGAGCAGATGATGATAAATCTGATTACCATCAGAGCAAATGTCATATCACTTCTTTTATTTAGCTTTCCCACAGAGGCGTCTGGAGAGAGGTGGGAGGGAAGGAGTCAGAGAACAAGGATGAGAGAGAAAAAGAAATTCCCAAAGGCAAGCATGGAGGCAGAGAAGGCTTTTTGCTCACAGGGATTTACTGTTCATCCTGAGGTGTTCCTGAGATGTTAAGAGATAGAAGCAGGGCAGAAATGACCTGGGAGATGGCTGTGCTGTCATCCAGTTAAGCTGTCTACTTTACCAAAGAGATACTGAAATTGCTTAGCGAAATTAGGAGACATAATCTTCTAGCAGATTGCTTTATGCAATTCAGAAGCTGTTTTCATGGAGTATTTTGTTTGCAGCAAGGTTCATAATGGAATAAACCTTTATTAATAAAAAATATAGTCTGGCTAGTCTTCCCTTCTGGTGCAAGTTAAACTGTAATGGCTCTCATGGAGTGACTACATCAAGTGTTATTACTTCTGCTTGTGTTTTGTGTTGGCTCACATTTCCAATTTGTTAAGTTGTATAAAATTATTTTTTTTCTGTGAACTTGTGTAGCTGCTTCTTAAGGCACCTAATACTGGCTGTTGTTGTTTTATCTTTAATAATGTGCTGGTTACTATTGAGATAGTGTATCTTCTGGCATGTCAGTGCTGTTGTTGAGATATTAGTATTGCATGTGAAAATAAAAAATGAAGAAATGAGCTAATACAGATAATGAGATCAAACAGTACTCAGTTAATGTAATGGCACTAAAATTTATCAAAAACTGGTGAAATAAGGAGAGGGAAGGAAAGTTATTAATTGGTCCTGTTTTTGAATAAGTAAAGAAACGCTAAGGTCTTCTGCTGAACTGGAGGTTTTCTTCCTTATTTATGGCAACATTGCCATAGAAAATTGAGTTTTTATAGGGCAGAGAATATTTTAATTACAGACTGTTATGTCAAGCTTGCTGATGTCTTGGGATGTCACATTTCAGATTCATTCAGATTAAGAGATTTAAGAGAGAGGCAAACTTTTGATCAATTTCCACATGTGTGGTTTACCACGAAAGCCATTTCCATGGTTGTGTACTGGACTAACAGTGATGCTGAGCTGTTATAAATAAATATTGAGGGAAAAGATAGAAGTGTTTCAGGAGAAAGTGTTTGGGGAGGGTAGGAAGGGTATTACAAAATAATGAATAAGCCTCTAGTTAACACAGGAAAAATTGGTCCATCTAACAGCTAAGTATTATTGCTGCTTTGGACATCAGGTTTTTTTATGTATCTTAAAATCTTTTGTGTTTAATAGCTGTTGGTTGGTTAGCTTGGTTTGCCTGGGAGAGGCTCACAGTGAGGGCCCGGTTTGCTGTGCACAAGCCTTCCAAAGGCTGGCCCAGGCCTGCAGTCATGACCTGCATGGGTGGACTGGCATCCATTGCTCTGTCAGAAGCAAATGATTTTGTTGTCTTGATGGACTGTATGTCGTGTACATCATAAGAGAAGTGATTGTGCCACTGAACTTGGCACTGGTGAGGCCCCACCTTCAATCCTGTGTTCAATTTTGGGCCCCTCAACATAGGAAAGACATCGAGGTGCTGGAGGGAGTTGAGAGGAGGGCAATGATGATGCTGATGAGGGGCCTGGAGCACAATTCTGACAAGGAGCAACTGAGGGAACTGGGGCTGTTCAGCCTGGAGAAAAGGAGGCTGAGGGAAGACCTGATCGCTGTCTACAACTACCTGAAAGGAGGTTGTAGCATGGAGGGGCTTTGGTCTCTTCTCCCAAGTAACAAGTGATAGGATGAGAGGAAATGGCCTCAAGTTGTGCCAGGGGAGGTTCAGATTGGATATTAGGAAAAAATTCTTCATGGAAAGGGTTGTCAGGCATTGGAACAGGCTGCCCAGGGCAGTGGTGGAGTCACCATCCCTGGAGGTGTTTAAAAGGCGTTTAGACGAGGTTCTTAGGGACATGGTTTAGTGCCAGAGTTAGGTTATGGTTGGACTCGATGATCCTGAGGGTCTCTTCCAGCCAAAATGATTCTATGATTCTGTGTTGCTGGAGAAGCTTTCAGGACTTGCTGTGCACATTAAAGAGTCCACTGTCCGCCGCAGGCAATAGTATGTTAGCAACTTTAATGACTCTAAGATGTTTGGATTAGTGTCAGTGTGAGGCTTATAGTCTACAGTACTAATTCTTCATCTTTTGGAGATGTTTAGACCACATTTCAAAGACTTATAAACTGTAATGTAAATTGTCTGGGATGGTGCATTCATAAGAAAATGCTAAAACAAACTTTATCAATGATTCTCAGATTTCAGCTGACATGATGAAAAAAGGGTGAGGGATTAACACAGTGCAATACTTCAGCTGTTTTAGGTAAGATGTAACCAGATGTATTTAAATTTTATGTATCTATATTCCTTTCCAAATCTAAGAACAGGCTGCCATTGACTGTGAGTGTAGAATTTCAGCCAAAGGCTTTTTTAAATGTGAATGAAACTCGGTGTTATTGCTATTAATATGTGAGTGCTAGACTGTGTTTAGTCAGAATTAGATTTTTCATGGAAGTAGGACTTGAAGTCAATGTCAAGATTCTTACTAAAAAGTATATTCTGATTTTTGCATTAAGCAGGACGTGGTCTTGCCTTAAAAATGCTTCCAACACCAAATTACATCCCACATGCTAATACACAGTATAAATGCATTCAAGATTCCCCACCATGCCCACTGCCAGCCAAATGACAAACATGAAAAGTATTTAGCCAAAGCGTCTCTACATCCAAAGCCAAAAGGGTCAGAACCTGAACCAAAATGAATAGTTTCTAGAGATGTAATTCAGGTGCCCTGAGTTGCCCTGGAAGCCGCCCTGGCAGGGAGCATGAAGTGGGGGAAGCTGCCCTGGCGTGACGATGAGAGAAGTGAGGTGGTGGAACAGGCTGGATAGTCGGAAGACTGGAAAGGGTTATGATATTTTCCTGTGTAAGGAGAAAACAGCAGAGCTGCTTCAATCATATCACAAGTATTGTGGAGAGAAAAAGCAATTTCTAAAAAAAAACTATTTGGTTTTTAGTGAGTACTTGATGACTTATTCAGAGGAGGTTGAATGGAGGAACTCCTGCTCAAGTTCATGCTCAGATCTGTACAGCCAAACTTCAGAAAAACTTTTTGCTTTACACAAAGGGTGCTTAAGAGAAGAAAAGTAAGTTTTGAAGAGTTCTTCAGTGAGAGAAAGACCAATCAGCATATTTGTTCAGAACCACAACTGAAGGACTCAAGTTGCATGTTGATACAAATCTCACTGGAGATTTGTTCACTAAGAGGGAACAGGGGAGATGAGAGAGGGTTGAGAGATTTAGGGTGTTGGTAGCTGATCTCCCCAGAGATATAGCATTCATTTGCTTCGCAGTTACTGAATGTAAGCACTGAAACAGCTGAGTTTGTTCAACCCCGACTGAAGAGTTTCTCATTAGGTCAGACTTTACTTAGGGAACTTTCTTTACTTAGTCTACTTTCTTCAGAAAGGACAGGTTAAAATTATGATGCAAAAGTTCCTTTTCTGTTGTTTCCCTGATTTGCAGTCTTCCTCCTCTTAATTCTTGGACTGAGAAGAACTGTTAACATCCTCATGTGTTAGAAAATCCTCTGTCTGAAAGCAGCTCTGAAGTTCTCTATCCTTTATTTTTTATTTGAAAATCACTTACTGTATTTTCTTTGTATCTTTTGTTCACTTCTGCCCTGAAGAATTTTTGCAACCTAAATAAAACTTTAAAAAAAAAACCAAAAACAAAAACGTGATTTGTCTCTATTTACAAAATATATCTTGCTGTCACCTACTGGACGGAATGATAAATCATTTTTAGGATATTGCATGTCATTGAAAATATTAGATTAAAACAAAACAGCTTGTCTGTGCTTTTAGAATCAGTGAAAATGCTGAGACATTTAAAAACAAGTACAGGTTGACTGAAATAATGGAAATAATATCACTGAGATAAGAAACAGCGTGTATCAAGCCAGGAATCACGTAACAGGCCAAAGCCCAGTAATTTCTTCAACATTCTTGAGACCTGGCAGTAATTTTTTTCCCCAATTATACCTGTGAAGGGTGGATATCAAACACTGTAGTTTGTATCTGGATTAACACTAAAGAGAGAGAAGGAACCAGATACGTATAGGGCAAGGGAGGGCACGTTCAGTCTGTTGGGAGAAACCTCATTTGGAAAGGGGTGTTAGTGTGCCCTGAGATATACTGCCAATGTCTCTGCATATGTTTTTGCGGCTATAAAACATGAAACTGCGTTATCCACTTTCCTGAGGCCTGGTCTTGTCTGGTCTTCCTTTCAACAAGTTGTCTCTGTATGCATTTGGTCCCCAAATTCCTGTATGTACCATGTGATACGAGAAACTAACTGTGAGCTGTAATCTACCTAATAAAGGTAGATTTTTTTTCCAGTTAATTAAGAAAAGTGTGAGGCATTATCTGCCCACCAAAGAAGTGTTTTTATGGCTTTCAGTGGAGTGCCTGGGTTGCAAATCCTTGTGAGACATGAGGTTTTCCAAGCATGCAAACTGGAACAGTGGTTGAGAATAGTCTAGTATGGATGAAACTGAGCTTTGATGCTGTCTTCTTCATGGTGCATTTTAGGAGTCATCTCTGGATTGGACTCTCACCAAAACCATGCTCAGGTGTTACGTTAGGGAGCTTAGTTGAGGAAGTCAAAAGCAGGGCCGGAGAACAGGTAGGAAGGCATATGGGTCATCAAGGATCTGGTGCTCAGTTTTCTTCCCTGAGTTTCTGTTATTCTCTAGTGCAAAGGTATGCTCTGAATCCTTGTGCTATAATAGATAAGTAATGGAGTGCCAATAATGCCAATGTTGAAAGTTCATGGTACCTGTCATTAACGAAGTCTAAAGAATGGTCATTTTGAGACGGTAAAAAGTTGCTCAGTAAATGTCCAAAGGAACTTAAAAGCCCACACTGTGATGAGATGGTGGTTACTGTCTAGTATTTTGGAAATGGTAGGACGTTTCTGGAGCATGAAAAAGGTTTGAAAACTTATGAAAAAATGAATACAAAATGATACTGATTTGATTGAAGCTGATAAACAATATTGAAATAATTGAACAGCACAATACCAGATTGCTAGCATTTTACACTAATCTTCCTGTGCAAGTATTTTGTGATGGGCAATACAGTGGAAAGGTGAGTCCAGTGTCCATTTTTTCTATGTATTTTGGTTTACATCAAAGTGTAAATAATAGGTTTATTTATCAGTTCTTTTTGGTGCAAGCTGACAAGTATCGCACAAGAATGAAGCCACCATTTATTCACCCAGGAGATGCGTTTATATGTTTCCAGCACATTCCAGCCCAGATACCGGGCTTTTGGAGTCTTTTAAAAGTGGCATTTTTAAAAGGGTACAGAGAAGACTTTACCTTCTTTCAAGAACTTTTTTTTGTGGTGTTTGTAAATCCTGACAGTAAACCAAGAATTGTTAACCTCTTAGCTTTTGTGTCTCTTGTAGGGTGACAGCTCCTATGTAAAGGATCGTTGGTGTGTGTTTGATGGATTCATGGTCTTTTGTCTTTGGGTGTCACTGGTTTTACAGGTAAATATTTCACTTGCCTTTTTCAATGAATAGTTCCTTAATTATGAAAAAGACATGGCACAACTAAATAATTATGAGCTGTGGAAGTATAGCTGTACATGGGTCAAATTGGTTTTAAAGAAACTGCTGAATTCAATAACTTCATAATTGCACATTGCAGCATATCTACATTAATAGTAGAATTTATCTTGTTTCATTTTTGTTATTGAGAAGTTACACAATAATCTGAAACTTTTTACCATAAATCCTCTGCACAGGAGGGAGAAGAATCTTCAGAGAGCCATTTATCTCTTACTCCATGTGACAGTTGTGCTTATCCCCTTTCCATTGAGTCTAGCAGGATGCCATGGTGACTGGTTTAGGCAACTACAAGCTGAACAACTCCAATAATAGATGTTTGCCATGCTGTAGGCATATTGATATGGTGAGTGGAGGGGTTTCACATAGTATGGCCCAGACCTAACAACACCTTTTCCAAAATTCAGGTTAAAGCACAATTGAAAACAACAACAACAACAACAAATTTGGAAACAATTTGATAAATTTTTGTAAGGAAGGGAG
Organism: Columba livia; assembly: GCF_036013475.1. Lineage (NCBI taxonomy): Eukaryota > Metazoa > Chordata > Aves > Columbiformes > Columbidae > Columba > Columba livia. The sequence continues at coordinate 57,977,777 of NC_088602.1, read as the reverse complement.
CTTGGGCGTGTTGCAAAAAAAGGTACAGTGTTAAAATACAGGTGAAATTGACTCCTGCAAACCAATCGGCCCTTAACCACAGCCAGTTTTTTGATTAAGAACAGACTGAAGACTGTGAGAGTGGGCCTGCAATAGAATAAGGATTGTAAAAATTCTGTAGTGGTTGCTGTTAGGCATAACTTATCCACTTCTGACAAATTTAAGACAAATTGTAATTTTCTGCTTCTTACACAGGGGAAACTTTGGTGCATGGTGTATACATGTAGAGTGAAGGTTGATCATTACAGATGAGCCCTGTTGATTATCCAGTTTATGCACTGCCAGGTTCCCTCTCCATTTTCTGAGTACTTTGAGCAAATATTAAATTAAGCAGCTAGAGAGTGAAAGACAAGGATTAAAACAAGACATTTTCACCCACTCATTAAGCTAAGCAGTCATTATGGAACGCCAGACCTGTCAATGTATTAAGGAAGTGATTCCCAGCTCTGTGCCTTGCATGAAATTCGTGTTGTAAGTAGCGTCTAGGAGAAGAACATACATGGTTTTCTTGTGCACTTGGAATTAAATGGAGAATTTATAAGCATGTTGTAACTCATAAGGCAATCTGTGTATATGTGCTTTTATATCCTAGTAAAAACCTTAGTGGTGTGCAACATCAACATATAGTGATTTTCAGATTTGGAAATGTAAATTATTCACTTTTAACAAAATTGTGGGGAAACTTGAGGGGTAGGACTAACACAGAAGCAGGCAGCTGACGCAAGCTTGCACAATCTTCTTGAGTTGTTTGAGACAGAAGCATTATGAACATAGGCGGAGTGTATTTTTGGCATTTCATTAGGATAACTAAGAAATGGATTAAAGGATTTACTAAGACTTTTCTTTTAAAAAGCATTGACAAAATGAACTCTAAACCAAGAGAAGATTGAAAATGAAAATAAAAATCATGTATAGTGTTTATAGTTTTAAAGAGTTCTGTAAATGAATACAAGAATAAGACAGGGTCATTAAGAAAACAAACAAGTAAACAAACCCACCCCCACCCCCCCCCCCCAAAAAAAAAAAACAACAAAAAAACCCCAACGCAAAACAAAACAAAAACTTCTGGATTCTTTTGTTTTTAGGTGTTTGAAATTGCTGAAATAGTTGACCAGATGTCACCTTGGGGCATGTTACGGATTCCACGACCACTCATTATGATTCGAGCATTCCGAATATATTTTCGATTTGAGCTGCCAAGAACTAGGATAACGAATATCTTGAAGTAAGTAAGACTTTTTTCTGAAGAACAAGAGAGAAAATTTCGGTTTTGACTTGAAGGACTGACTGTGCAGCTCAGAGAATGATCCTTCATGCCTAATTCTTCCTGAATTTTAGTTCTGGCCAAAAAATTCTTGCTGTTTTCCATACCTAAGGAATCATCAAGTTTCCTGGAAAATTATCAAAACTATCAAATATTTAAATAAATCTTGAAACATTTTGCTAATAACTGTAGCCAGCAATGTTCAACCAATGGCAGTAAATTCTGTTCCATTAATATGGGCACTTAATAATCCAAGTGAATACTCTTAGTAGGGTAATATTCATAAATGAAAATACATGAGTGCATGCCCTAACCATTACAGTTATGAGTGTACATGCATTGGTATATGGGCAGAAATGCTCACATGCCAGCAAACACAGCTAAGTATGTTTGGTACAGCATGTAGTAGCAAAAGCCATGTAATGGTGACATGAAAGAGGGTTTTTTTGTCTTTATTTAATATCAGCTTTACTTCTCTGTATAAGTCATTAGATGGTATTTCACAAAAGCTGAGCTTTATACATTTTTTAAATTTTCTGCAGGATGAAATACTACTTTCTCTGTTTGAGCACGTATTTTATGCTGGAGCTTTTCAGAGGAGGCTTCACATAGCCTGTGAATTCAGTGTCATATTTATCTTTTTGCCAGGCGTTCCGGAGAGCAAATCTGGAGCGTTTCAATTTTCCTTCTGTTCTTTCTTCTCCTGTATGGGATCCTGGGAGTGCAGATGTTTGGAACGTTCACATATCATTGCGTGACTGACGACACGCAACCAGGGTGAGTTTAGCCTGTGCAGGCATGATGTGGGGCTGTTATTTCAGTGCATGGATATAAATGCAGTTAGCATCAGTGGGTGTGAAATGGACTTAATGAATTAAAGATAGTCCTCTAAAATACAATAAGATAAATTGGGGAAATAAAAATGTTAGAAATTCCAAAAAATACTAATTTTAACTGCAACAGAGAGATTGCAAATTACGCCATTAGGCTGCAGTCTGAGTTTGGGGACAAGTGAATGTGTCTGTGTGTAGGGGAGAAATATCAGGAGAGCAGAGGAGGCTTTATGAGGAGCATTGCCACTTGCAGCTGGTTCGAGTCACTGATGATTCATCATCTTTTGCTGTATTTTCTGACCCAGACTGTCTGGGTGTGAGGTCAAACCAAAAGGGCAGAGCAGAAGTATCCCTAGAATCTCATACCCTTTCTGAATTAAGAAGTCACTAGGATGTGATGCTCAGATTTTAAGACCCTTTTTACCCAGCCTTTGGATTAATGATCAATATTTTACACTGGTGATCATGTTGGTTTTGATTCAGCACATACTTAAACACAATATCTTGAAGTACAGTCTAGCCTCTTGTCACTGGGATGACTCATAAAATCACAGATAAGTATACTCTTACATCTAGTTGAAGATGCTCCTGCTCGTTGCAGGGAGGTTGGACTAGATGACCTTTGAAGGTCCCTTCCAACCTACCCATACTATTCTATGACTCTGTGTCCTGTTGACCTGAGAGCTTAACAGCATTACGTTGTGAAATTCTGTTACATCTATTTCTTCGTTTTGTCCCTGCTTCTTTGGATAGGAAAATCTTAGCTCTGGAGTTGTAGCCTTTGCTTCGGTCAAAATTGGATCCTTTTATTCTTGTATTGAATTTGTCAGAACATAAATAGACTAGATGTTACAAGAAAGCAAAACACCACTTAATCTGCCATTGTACTGAATATAAAGTCTGGTTATTGTAAAACTGTGTGTTAAAGATTTTTCTAAACTAGGGCCTATAAGCTATCAAATACAAAGTGAGGTTATTAAAAATGCCAGATACAGAAAAGGTTACAAAATGGTTTGAGAGTATGCCAGACATTGTGTAGTATTTTGTTAAATGAAAAAAAAAAAAGGCTTTTGGATATTTTCTTATTTATTTGGTCTAAACTGTAGTAAAATATGGGGCTGATCTTCAACTGGACTGGAAATGAGATATTTCATTCTGACCTTTTCTCTTTATTTAGAGAAAAGCTTTATGCCACAGATGTTTTTATAGTTTCCCATAGACATAGGGGGGGGCGGGGGGGCTGCGGGGAAAGCCTTAACTCCTTTTTCTCTCAGTATCAGCGAGTGTATATATTTTTAGCCATTTGAAAATTAGAAATCTAATTTACTTTTTAGGTACCATGGATAGGCACCTTCAGAAAGTAATTAATCACTTTTGCCATCTCCAAACCAGAACTGTAACTTTAAATGGCTCCCATGGTTGTGTATGAAGATTATAGTCACACTGAAAAACAGTTTTTCCTTAGAAGTGCTGCCTCATTTATTCTGACAAATGAATGGTGCTTACACAAAGAACAATGCATTTTTTTTTCTCTGTTGCTTGACATGTGGACTTATACTTTACTTTTGGCATACTGCTTATTCCTACTCTGAAAACACTTCTTTCTTCTTCTTGTCTCTAACATTCATCATTTTACCTTGTGAACACGTACACATATCTGATCCTTTTTTTTAATTTTGGAGAAATGCAATGCAGAAGCTCTGGGTGGAGTTAGGCAGAGCCTTTTTACTTAGGTCAGGGCTGATCTTCCCAGAGCTGGCTGCAGAATTTATAGGAACAACCATCATGGACTGGGGAAATAAATACAGAGAAAGAAATAACATTTCTAAAGCCAAAAGAGGGCAATTTAGAGGCAGACATTGGTCCAAAATATAGTTAGAAAGGAGGTGGCATGCAGCTTCTAAATCCAGGAGTTTATTACAGAATCACAGAATGTTAGGGATTGGAAGGGACCTCAAAAGATCATCTAGTCCAATCCTCCTACCAGAGCAGGAACACCTAGATGAGGTTACACAGGAACATGTCCAGGCAGGTCTTGAATGCCTTCAGAGAGTAGGAGACTCCACAGCCTCCCTGGGCAGCCTGTTCCAGTGTCTGTCACCCTCACTGAGAAGAAGTTTCTTCTCAAATTTAAGTGGAATCTTTTGTGTTCCAGTTTGTACCCATTACCCCTTGTCCTATCATTGGTTGTCACCAAGAAGAGCCTGGCTCCATCTTCGTGACACTCACCCTTTATATATCTGTAAACATTAATGAGGTCACCCCTCAGTCTCCTCTTCTCCAAACTAAAGAGACCCAGCTCCCTCAGCCTTTCCTCCCCTTAATCATCTTTGTTGCCCTACACTGGACTCTCTCCAGCAGTTCCCTGTCCTCCTTGAACTGAGGGGCTGAGATGTTGTACAGCACAAAAGAACAAAAATTGCCTAAGCAAATTTTACTTTTGTCTTTGAGGTACAATTTCTCAACTTTATAATGAGAATTTAACATTCTTCGTCCATCTCAGGTGGTTCTGTTCTAGGCAACGGAGAGTGGCAAACGTTGGCTGTACTCAGCCTGAAATAACTTCAGAGACTTTAATGAGCCACAGCTGTAAATACTCAGTATTTCTGCAAACCAGATCTCAGGCTCCCCATTCAAGATCAGAAAACAAAAAGCATCCAATTAGTGGCAACCTGTGAGAACTTTAATTTTAGTTGATTTGCCTTGTATTATGCAGAATTCTATGGCAAGCAGCAAGGGTAAAATCTTATTATTGAGGTCAAGACTTCAGCTATTTCAGAAATTTTAGAAATCACTTTTTTGTTGTTTTTAAAGTCTACTGCCTTCTGAATTATTATTATAAGGGAGGCGGGTGTCTTTTGAAAACAGCGTCTTAAAATCTTGCTATTCTTTTTTTTATTTGAAAGGACATGGCAGCCTCATCAGACACTCATTGCCTCTTTGACTGCTGCAAGTTCTTTTATCTTTCCATCTTCTGACGCCCACACTGCCTGACCTCCTGTCTCTCCACCTCCTCAGTCATTTTCTAATGTTAACTCTGACAAACAGAAATACCGAAGTGAGCTAGCTGCAGTTTGAGTTTTTCATTCCATCAGTGAAATCAGCAAAATCTGACTTCCTTCCAAAGGCTGAAAACTTTTCCTTCTGTTTGATGATAAATCTTTTTTTCCCCCCTCATTCTTATAATCTTTATTTTGCCAGACTTTTTTTCCCCATAGGGATCACTGTCTTCTTCCTAGACAATTTTCTCACCCTGGTGATTATTACTTATCTTTTTACAACTGTGCTGGCACAGCTTTTCCCCGATGATTTCTCCAACCAGTGTGTCTTTTCTTTTTCTGCCAGTAAGCAGTATATTACACGGATTTTCTTAGTATGGATCTTCTTTAGTTGCTTGAAAGACACGTTATGGTTGGAATGTAATGTATATTTAATCCAATTATCTAGGTAAGTCCATACAATATAAGCAGTTGGACAGATTATTTTGTTATATCTGAGATTAATTTCAAAGAAGTGAACAAACATGGGGAAAATAGGTTGTATTCTTGAATCTACTGTAATTTCCTTTCAGGCACCTCCAGTACACAAAAGGTACTTCCGCAAGGACAGGAGAGAGGAATTATTTCCAAACTTTCACTCTGCTTTCACTCTGTTAGAGTATTTTATGTGTCCTCATACATTATCTACGGAGTTTTTCTTTGTTTTTATTACTAAGACATGTTTGACTACACACAAATGCTTGTGTACTGCATTATTAGGTTATATTTATTCCACAACAGTAAATTTTCCTTTTGTAATTTTCAGCCTGCATGGGAGCCAGGGGAAAGGAAGCCTTCCCTCATCAAAACGAAGAAGGCTAATATGGCTAACTGCCATAAAATGTAGTACTTATCTATTTCTTCTGCAAAACTCATTCTTTAAGGGCCTTTTTTAACACTTTCAGTAGGGTATAGTTTGAATATTTCTGTAGACCTGTCTGCCTTGTTATCATGGCAGTCAGTTTAAAATCCGTCTTTGCAAGATTTCTCGTTTAAAGTAGGAACTGCCTAGGAAAACAGATAAGAAAAATAATTACCGATTAATAGAAAGATCTAAGAGTCCTTGGTAATTTTTCCATCTGTCTATGGATGGGGCCTGAAAATGTCAGAAAACAGCTTCAAAGCCTCTGGAGCTGAAAGTTCACCACAATATCTAATAGAGGAAATAAATATGATTAAAAAGAACAAAAGAGATTTGAGATACTGTCACACATCGGCAATGGAAAACAAGAATGAGTAATTGGATTTCTGAGAAAGGGAAGAAATCAAAGACCAAGCCTGAAAAATCAATGTAACAGGACTTCTTTAACAGGACACATTAATTTATTGATGCTAGTTGAACAACTGGAACTGCTTTAATGTTGCCTTTGTGATTTATTCACAATCTCTGTTAATGGTGATATGTCACTAGTGTAAACTCATCAGGGAGAAGAGAAATAGAAGAAATCTTACTTTTCCAGGCCTGATGTTTTTTAGATCCCAAGCAAAATCAAGAAAAAGACAACATCAGACTGAAAGGGAAGTAGTTCAGTCTAAATGGGATCCTATAAAAGGATGGAAGAGAGTGCTGAGGTGGTGGCCAGTATTGGTGCCCAAGGGAAGTGGTTTTCAGGAGTGGACTCTCCTCACTTTCAGAAAGCAGAAATCCCGATTTTGTCTAGAACTGTTGCACAGTCAGTTATCCAAAGCAATTGGGCTGTTTATTCATTTCACACAGACTTTCCAGTGTTTTTGGTTGCCCAGCTCCATTTTGATGGAGAAAGTGACCTTTTAATGAAGGTCACTGTTTAATCACAAGAGTGATTGGAACCCAATAACCTCAGCAATTGCTGTCTCAGTAATGACATATGCTTCCTGTACTAAGATTTGGAGCCATTTGGGTTTACACAATTCTTTGTCCCAGTAAAGATATCAAAATTTATTGAACTTCTACTCAGCCTGTCAACCTTTATGGGATTTCTCTCCTTCTCTGGCTAGTAAATACTCCTTTTGAGTAAGCTGGAGTGAATTTTATAGACTACGGTGAAAGAGGATGAGGATAAGCACCAGGATTTTAAAAGTATAACTGCCACATCTCTGCAACTACCACAATGCCAAAAAGTCCCATATTTGGCCCCCAGATTTTTACCTTATAGTTGCTGTACAGAATTAAGACGCAAGGAGTACTGAATTTTCCACAAGAAACCTGCAGGAGGCTGGGGTGCCCCAAGTCAGAAGATTGTCTAGTATATTATAAAATTGAGGGAAAAACAGAATTGTAACAGTACTCTGTACTGAATCTGCCAGGTGGATGATCAGGTGTTTTTTTTTAATAGAAGGGAAGCTAGAAAAGTTCTCTTCTTTAGATTGCAAGAGGACACCAGACAACCAATGGATGTCTGTGGATGTCCTGAGGTTCAAGGGTCACACAGCAGTTACCACTGAGCAGTACATTTCCCTTAGCCTGGAAACACTGTGAGGAAGAGTCACCTCTGGATAGGCACGCCATTACAGGAAAACAGTAAGAAAGAGGTTTTAAATGAGACTTCAGCTCTGTTTCCATGAGTGATGTGTCTCATAGGTTGTTTTTAAAGCCAGGTGACTATTTCCAGTCTTGTACTGTTTTCTGGAAGCTGAATGTGGTGATGAAATTTGAGTCCTGTCCCAGTCCCTTGGATTACTGCAGTTTGAAAAGGTCTGCGAAATGCTGGAGTGTTCATCCAGAGATACTTATGAGCAGACCGAAGCTATCAGCTCAGCTATTTTATTATTTCTGAGAACTTGTGGAAGGTGGGTGATGAACTGGAAGGCACTAAAACAGCAGAAGTTTAAAAAGGAGGAAGGGGTAAGAGCCAGGGAAAGAAATGCCAGGTAAGCTTAACTTCTAGCCCTGAAAGAATTCTGTAGTGAATAAACAACAATTTGTAAGCAGCTAGAAGATAATAAGGAAGTAAGTAGCAGCTAATATGGGTTTGTCAGGAATAAACCATATCAAACCAATATATTTATCTATGGCACGGTAACAACCGCATGAATTGGAAGAAGAGTGGATGTCATATCTTTATTCTAGGAAGACTTTGTAACAGTCTCACAGGACATTTTTGTAAGCTGGCAGGAGAAGCATGATTAAGGTGAAAATAATCATTGAATGTGCACAAAACTGCTTGGAAAACATGCTCACTGAGTTGATATTAATGGCTTGTCAGAACAGAAAGAGCAACGATCCACGTAAGTCTGTCTTGTGCAATTTGGAGGTTTCATTAATATCCTGAATGATGGCAGGTAGAATATACTTATTGTGCTGAGGATGACATGATGTTGGGAGGGACTGCAAACATTTTGGAAGGCAAGATTAGAATGAAAATGATCTTGACAAATTGAAGGCGCATTCTGAAAAAACTGGATGGAAGTCAGCAGGGACAATATTCTGCACTGAGACAAGATGAGCTCTACAAATACAGCATTGTGAATGACTGTTTAGGAGGTAGTTCTTCATAAATTTATTTGGGAACACAATGGAGGAACAGAGTGATGGAATCGTGCTCTTGTAAAAATGTATGGCTTGTAGTATCAGACAACATATATACATCAGTTGAAGAGAGTCTAAGGGAGGTGAAAAGGCAATGAACTTATATCTGTAGAGCGGAGCTGATACCGAGTGTTTGGCAGTTTTTTAGCTCAACTCAAGAGAAGTAGTAGACACATAACAGATTTTGGGTGAATAAAAGCTGTTGCACAGAGAAAAGGTGTCTGGTCTCTGTTTCTGTACTACCACTGGATTAAGAAATACTTGTATTAAAGTTCAGGAAGAAAAATTCTGGTTAGATAGGACATCAGGAAAAACTGTGTAGTGGTAGGGATAAGGCAGCCCTGGAGATTGTTCCTTAGAGAGGTTCTGAACTTCCCAACTGAGGATCTTTAAAACAGGCTGTGGGAACTTCTCTTGGGAAAGGCAGAAATAGTCTGGGCCAGGGAACTATATTTAGTGTGCTGTTGAAGGTTCCTATCCCACCATATTTTTCTATGATTCTCTGTGTTTCTTCCTGACATAACGAAAGTCAGGTATCATTATCCTCAGCATCCAAAGAGCTCTTGCCCTTGCTACATCTCTTTTAAAGAGGACCACATTGAAAGTGGGAAAGATTGGATGCAGAAATGGAACTATTGTATGTCAGGGCAGAGGTGAGAGTGAGTATGGCTTGCTCTACCCTGTTATTTTTTCTCTTTCTGTATAAGTAAAATTTGCAGTTGGGGTGAGAGCATGTTCTTGAATGTTGCACTTTCATTTTTTGTCTTGTCCCACATGACATATCCAATTCTCTCACCAAAGTGTGAGTCTTACTATCAGAGGTATTATTTTTCCTTTTCATTTTACAGTAACATAAACTATGTTCCTACTCAGTCTTTACACAGAACCACCCCCCCCCACCACTGCTTTTAAAGCCACTTATCTAGTCAGTCCTTCAGTCTCCCACGCTCTCTCTCTCGTATAAGAAGAATTTTATATAGATTTAAATAAATTTCCAGAAAAGCCCCCAAATCCAGCGTCACTCCTTATCTCTTTTGCATAGAACAGACTCATCAGCTGCCATTATAGTTGATGAACCATATTGTTGGTACTTGACACACATACACCACATTCTCTCTTTTCCAGTGCCTAAAATACTTTACAGATTTATAATTTACTGCCCACCCTCTCCCTTCCAGCTCCTTGTCTTCATCCCTGTCCTCCTGGCTCACCTCAAACAAGGGCTTGGCTTCCCCTCACACTCTCACCTGATGTTGGGCGCTTTCCAAGGCAGCAGGAACAAGTGTTCTTACCTCTCACAGCTTGATCTTTTAGGCTGTTGCCTCTCTTTTTTGATCTTCATGGCCATTGCCTAGGGGCAGTGTTAAATCTACAATCCAGACCAATTTTTTGTAAACCTTCTACCTGGCAGGTTAATGAGAAGTGCTCTTCAGCTGGTATTTGAAGAAGAAACTTTGGTTAGAGACTGTCAGTGGCTAATTTAGTTTTCTCTCTCAAACTGGGTAGGCTTGAAGGCCAGACCAATTTGGACTTCTACATTTGAGTTTCTTGGAGCCCCAGCAACATTTCAGTTCCCTTATTGACAAAATTATTTGACCTTACTGGAGGTCTACAGCTGCATGTTTTAAAGATATTGTTCTCTGTAATGCCCTGTCAATGAAACCCTTTAACCAGCTCAAACAGCAATCCAGTTCTGGCAGTAAGTCTTCCTGTCACCCTTGTGTACCAGTCATGCTGTAAAATGGAGAGATCAAACTGCTTTCTCCTGGGTAAAGTGAGGACTTTGGTGGAACAACCCATTCTGTCATCAAATGCCAAGTAGTTTCCATTTGGAGCGAGCTGAATGATGTTGAAAATTTGTTCTTAGGTGCTCAGTGGTAGCAGCCCCTTTCTTTTGCTATACTGAGTCGCATCTCCTGCCACTTCAGATGTTGCGTTAGTGACTGGTCTGTGTAAATGCATTTGATGACATCGTGTGTAGGGGCTTGACACTTCGCAACACAAGCTTTAGGTGGAAATTTGTTTTGCGTGTAGTTCAGATTTGGATTCGGGGCAGTATTCTTTTATGATGCTGAGGATTACCGTGTCTTGTGCCTAAGCAGAAAGTTTGCAGAGACAGAACTGCACAGTGCAGTGGTCCAGAGAGCCAGGGAAACCTCCCCTGCTCTCTGGTTGTAGCTGACTCTGCTCTTGAGGGTGATGGGTCCAAAAATGCTTGTGAGCTTTGGTGGAAGTGAATCTCAGCTGATCTTCAGGCTTCTGATTTTCAAATCCTACAGCGCAGTTTAGGGAGCTTATGCTTTCCCTATAGCTGGTAGCCAGCTATTCAGAAGGTATTTTTCTATATTTAATTCAGGTAAGTCTGATATGCAAATTTAGGTTTTTTGAAGTGATCCTGAACATACTTTAAAATCAAAATGCATGCAGTCTTCATACTGTTTCATATATTTCAGTTCATGTCCTTGCATTTTAAAAGAGAACAGAGGCATTTTTCGTACTTTCTTTTAAATTCCCTAAGGAAATACTTTCTTGGGTTGTAACAGATACCATAGATATGAGATCACTTCAACTTGTAAATTAAGTCTAATTTGATACACCTTGGTGAAACGCAGATTCATGCAAGCTACCTAGATTTGGTTTTAACTCTTCCTGTTTATTTCCTATGTATTAGCACTTAGAGTGACAGCCTCCTCCATTGTGCAAGTGCCATTAATTCAGTTGTCTTGATCCCTGTAAAACAAATCTTGCATTAGCATACCTATATTGCAATTGCTATTTGAGTTCTGCTCCCTCATGACTGATCGTAGCAGTCATAAAAGTGGGCTGTCATGGATTTGTTATGCCATGTGGTGTTTGATAAAATCTCGAAATAGTACTGTTCCTGCATATTACTACGAAAACAAATCCATACTGGAACTTCTGAAAATTTTCTTCTTTGAGCTTTGCTTTCTAGTGCCAGGACATACATTCCAGCACTATATACAGCAGAGTTATCTTCTTTTACTCATTTTTCTGTGGTTAACTTTGGTGGCTTTGTTACTCAGAAAGATAATGACAGAGTGATTCACATTTAATTTCCTCTAATGAGATAAGAACAGGAGATTTTTCTATAGTATAGATTATTTATTTATTTATTTATTTCCTCTAATGCCAGTAAGTAGTGATCAAACCAACAGGTTGTCAAAACTGTTAAGTAACCGCAACCATCCTGTTTTCATTTGGGCAATGACAGCACTGCCTTTGTGTAAAATAAGCCGTCTGCCCTGAGTACGGCATCATCTGCTTTTGATTTTAATACCCACATTAGGAACCTGAATGCCTTGAATTCCCTCTCTGGCTATCAGAGAGAGAAAGATGCTTCTGGAGCATTGCTGAACCCACCGACCTCCAAATCTCTGGAGACGTGTTTCTTTCTGTCTCTGTTCATTGCCTAAAATGAGGTGGGATAAGTCACGACAGCAGGGCTGCAGCCTTTTATTGTGCAGCTCCTTGTAGTGATTCAGCTAAGATATGCTACATCTTTGAATTTTCCCATCCCAAAATGTGAGATAACGTTGGTGATTTAATTTGAACCTCTTAAAAATGTCTGCGCTGTGAATACAAATAGATGGAGTGTCAGAGGCACATTTTGTACACCTTAACTTAGGTCATGGATGAAGCAAATTGAACAAAAGATCTGAACTGAATGGTAAGTTATAAAAATCTTTGTATCTTGGGGCAAATACACTGAAAGACAATATATTAGCAGTAGTAAAATACTGTAGTATCTATATAGTGAATTTAGAATTGAAGGAAACAATTGGATCATCTAGTCAGATTTCATTTTGTTTCCTCTCTGTGAAACCGTACAGCTTGGTTCTGACTCCAGCGTGTGTCCTAGGTATGTATCTATTTTCAATTAGTTGGAAGAAGAACAATTCATAAGCAAGGGAACTTTTTGTTCATATAAAAAAACATATTTCACTGTTAAAAAATGTTCCTAATTCATCATCTTAATTTGTCTGGCTTCAACTGTTAGCTTTCTGTTCTTGTTATACCTTTTTTATGCTAGATTACACAGAACTTTAATTCCCAGTATTTTCTCTGTGTGAATCCACTTACACACACAAATTGAGGCACCTGTCAATATGCTTTTTAATAAACTAACATTAGTTAGCTCTTTAAGTCTCTTACTGCAAAGCGTGTTCTCCAGTGTTCTCATTTTCATTTTTTTGGTGTAATTTTCTCATTTAAAAAAATATTTTTTTAAATATAAACAAAAATCCCTTGTGTAATATTAATCATAATTTGTATGAGTGGCACACAGGGACATTAATTCATTGTTGTTTTCCTTGTACAGTCTGGGACAGCGCTGTTGATGCCTTGTCATTATATTATTGGGACAAATAGGAGAGGATGCCCTATTATGTCCCCTCATCTCACACTCTCATGTAACATCTTTATTCTGTCATATAGTATCTCCATTTTGTTTTATCCATTTATTCCAGATGCCATAAGCTATAAGGTTTGCTTTCAGTGATCCTCCCTCTGTAACTTTGTATTTGGCTGTATTAAAGCACATTTTGATTTATTGGATCCAGGTAACTAAATGATCCTGATAACTTGTCAACCTGCCCTGTCATCATTGTTATTTATGTTTCTATCCATATTCTTGATTTTATATCTGTTTCTCCCTCATTGATTCTGGTAGATCATGATGATGATTTCACTGGCAAGTATTTTTCTGGCATGTCAGTTTATCAGTTTTCAGCCCATTTAGGATGTGCTTTATGGATATTATATAGTGCCAATTTTTTAATTGGTCATGTTATTGAATGAATTGCTTTATGTATTCTAAGATAGGAAATTTTATTGGTCAAATCTGCAATCTTATCAAAATCATGTTAGTTTGAAGAGAATTATTTTCTCTAAATGCATCTACCTGCCATTAATTACATTAAAATTCTTTACTCTTTATCAATTAGACTTTGTATCAGCTTGCTCTTTCTTTTGTCTTGGTTGATGCCAGGCTAATCAGCCATGCTGCTTGTTTTATAAAAATTAATGACACATTAGCATTCTTCTGGAATTTCCCTGCTATTTCAAGATCTATTAAGAATTAATAGAAGAGATGAGAGATGCCCTCAGTTATTTGGGCCTCTTGATTTGAATATAATTATCCCCAGCAGATCCTATCTGATATTCTCCTCAGTTACTAATTCTTGAGTAGTGAAATCTGTGTTTGCCAAATTAAAATGTAAAATATGGAATGTTGCCAAAGCTTAAGCTTTCTGTTTGTAGTGTTCCTAAAGTCATGAGACCTTTAAGCATGGCCTATCTTATCTTTTAATGTGATAAAAATAACAAATAGACACCAGAGACAATCTGTTACCAGAAAATTTTGAAAGCTTTATAGTTATAATTACAGATATAATTATGAGAAACATTAAATATGGATGAAGTTTTCACACTTACAGTTTAAAAGATAAAACAGATTTTGTTCTCAGATTAAAACCAGGAAACTGATTCTGTAAGCATGGTACATGATAACTTTAGACCTAAGTTTGTCTAAAAGTAAAACATAACATTTAAAAATTACCCTTGGGAATGCTAAGATTATAAAATATCAGAGGAATAATTGTGCCTAGACATATCTGTAATCCTTAAGCCAGAGAGGTACTCTCTGAAATGTCTTTAACTGTCACCAGTGGTTTTTGGGTTATATTGTTATGGGATTATCTAGAACCTGTAATGGCTCTGGCAGCAGTGTTGACTTACGTTGCAGTCTCTTTCTGCACAAACTAGAAGATCTGTCGGTAGAACTCAGCTACAGTCTGACTCCCCTTCACTTAAGTTAATGGTTATGTATGTGTCTGACCGCAGTGGCAAGAGAGTTAGCTGACAGTGAGTACGCTTTGAAAAAATATATGCCCAATAATAATGATAAAATACTGCTGCAAATTTTAGAAATATCAGTGTCACTGATTTATACATTAATATCTTCCTTGTTAAGCTGAGGTCATAATGTGGTAATAATTATGAAAATTATCAATAGAGGGCTTTGTGAAAGAAACAAAGTACTCGAAAGTATTATAACACAGTACTATTAATCTAACAGTTGTGCAGGAGTGGCTGTTGTCATTGTTAGGTCTTTTTGTAAAAAGAGCAGTAGTGTGAGGAAGCAATCTAGAAACCATCTGTTCATTACACTTGTATGTTCCGAGCTTCCTGTTGGAGATAATGGACTTGATTAGGTTAGCACAGGAAGAATTAAGATACGGATTTGGGAATAAAAGTCACATTTAAAAGGACAAACAAAAGGAAATTTACCTAGGTGCTTCGATTGCTTTCACAGTTACCAAGCAACAAATAAACCTTTCTCCCTTTTATTTTTTACAAAGAGTCAGATAAAAGCCAAGCAGTTTTCCATCTAGGCTTCCTATATTTCAAATTCCCAGAGTTTCTGAAATCAAGTACAATTTGGAATATGAATGAGATATTTTTATCTACCTAGTGGTATCAGCAGCTGTATGGTAGAACTACCTGAGCTTTTAGGAGGGCATATTCTATATAGAAAAGTTATCTAAAGTTATTAAAAACTGCACAATGTTGCTAGTGTAATGTTGTCACAGAAACCTTAATCTCATATTTTTATTAGTGCAGAATTACAGCTATTATTTATAGATAAGGCCAGGACTATATTTGTTTTTTCTTTTCAATGTCTGTAAATTGTCTCCTTTAAGGAAAGTCTGTTGATTGGAAAACAAGGTTCTGTGCTGCAGTTGTATGGTGGTACAGAGGAAAAGCAAACTCAGGCTGGTGACTTGGCTTATTGACCAGAAGAAGCTTGAAAGGCCTGATATCGTTGTCCATATGTGCTATGTGAAATAACTAATGTGGCCAAGACACTCGAGGATGACACAGGGCTCTCAGTTGTGGCACAGGATGTACAGAGAGACCTGTCACCTCCTGGATCAGCATCTAAAGGTTCCACGGGTTACTACCGTCAGGCATCCGGAATTGCACCGGCAATCTGTGTGAGGGAAATCACATTGAGTTACAAGTCTTGAGTATTTACATGGAGTCAATTGCAGGAAGGAGCTTTGAATGCTCTAGAATGCAAAGTGTCTGTGAGTAAATAGACCTTATTCTGCTTTTGATGTGAAAATCTGTTCTTTTGTAGGATTAAATGCATTAGTAAGAAATGAGTGAGAAATAATTTAGAATTTAATATTTGCTACCCTAGAAATTAGTATATCAGGCCTGTGAGGTTCTGTTATCATTAATCTGCCAGTGTGTACCTATCTTACATTTATATTTTGGTGCTTCCAAGAAAGTTCAAAAGTATTGCTAAAATCAGGATGCTCATAACACGGCTTGACTTATTTTCCCACCACGAATCCAGCTTGTAAATTACATCTCATTTCACAAAATACTGATATAATACAGAATTTAAAGCTTAAAAAAATTTCATGGGCCACAATAATTGTCTGGAATGGTGCAGTGAAGGTGTTTCATGGAAGTAGATCACACTATTTTTCAGAATAAAAACAAATTAATTAGGTATCATTCACCTATATAATGTAAGAGATCAGTATTAATAATGCTCGTGAGATAACTTGTCTAAAGTCAATATATTATAGAACCACAGCATTACTTCATCAGAAAATGTTTATTAAGTGATCCTGGCCCAGAATCAATTTAATTTGAGCTTCATGAACTTCTTCTCTGCAGCATGGAGCTCTGTGCTCTCTTACCGATTTATTTTAGGTTTATTGCTGTATTCTCACAAGCTTGGGGTTTTTGCCTTGTGTTCTGCCAATATGGCAAAACAGAAGCATCTTTTACAAAAGTGTATAGGAATGTAAATATAGATGTCTAAAGTCATATAGCAGAAGAGGAAACTAAGAATTCTTGATGTCTTGAAGAGAAATCTTTCCAGTCATCCAATCCAAGCCTATTTCTATATATTAGTACCCTCTGTACAGCAGTGTCCATTTCGCATTTAGGTTCTATGACTTTCTGAATTAATTACTTAAATCACACTTATTGAGAGTTACCTTTAAGCTCTTCAGAACTACATAACCTCTCTGTTCTCAAAGGTTTTTGTCATCCCTCAGCATGTGCTGCGTGTGATTTTGATGGTGTGGGGTTCACACAGTCCTGCAGGTCACTAATGCAAATGGATAGCACAGAACCCAGTGCCAGTTCCTCTGAGGTCCCAGTTAATGTGTTGCTCCCTGTTTGGAAGTTGCACAGCTCTTACCTCTTTCATGATCCCCCAGTCACTTTTTATGTCTGCTATAGTATTTTTACCAAGGCAGCAGTTCTGTAGTCAATGGCTTTACAGTGCTGGGTTCTGGTGCAGAGACAGACATAGGGTTCCTTTCCACTAATACAGAAAATCCTTCAGCTCCACCTAATTCCTTTTTAGTTATTGACTTCTTTACCTAATTAACCTTTTGGAATGTTGGGTTTTTTAGGTTTGGTTTTGTTTTGTTTTAATACCTTGTCAATAAGTATCCTTTTTAATTTTTTCTGTAATTTTCTGAATTTGGAAACTACATGAGTAGGTTGATAATTATGAATGGCTTTCTAGTGATATATTAGAAAATTAATAGAATACCAGAATAAAAAAAAATCCCATTTTTTCTCCGTTTCTATTTTTGGCAGAGAAAGTCAAGCTAACAGAAAATAGACAGTTAGGAGCTGCCTCGAGTAATTTGTCTCTTAAGTTGCCAAAACCTCTCTTTGAAGAATGGCCCTAATGAAGAGATGGTGCTCAGAGAGAGATTGTGCTCACATGATGTGCTGTTTTTAGCTGGGCAGAGTTAATTTTCTTCACGGTAGCTCTTGTTGTTCTGTGTTTTGCGTTTGCGATGGAAACAGTGTTGATAACACGGGGATGTTTGAGCTGTTGCTGAGCAGGGCTTGCACAGAGCCAAGGCCTTTTCTGCTCCTCACACCACCCCACCAGTGAGCGGGCTGGGGGTGGGCAAGAGACTGGGAGGGGACACAGCTGGGAGAGCTGACCCCAACTGACCAGAGGGACATTTCATACTATATAAAATCAGCAATAGAATAGGGGAAAGATTGGCTGGGTGGCTGCTGCTCAGGGACTGTCTGGGCGTTGGTCAGTTGGTGGTGAGCAATTGTTTTCATTTGCACTGCTTTTCTTCCTCAGGTTTTATTTCTCTTTGTTATTTTCCTTTACATTAAAATAATAATTATTATATTTAAATTATTAAACTGTTCATATCTCAACCCACAAGTTTTCTCACTTGTTCTCTTTCCCCCATCCCGCTGTGGGAGGAGTGAGTGGGTGGCTGTGTGGTGCTTCCGACACATGAGCACATCATGGCTGAAACACCAGTTTTGCTCCAGATGCAATGGAAAACAGGCACATGTACTGCCAAGATATATCAGTTCAGGTTGTTGTGGTGTTCATACGTATGTATACAGTCACAACATTTTTCAGGCAGTTAAAAATATGTCAGAGTAGCACTCCTATGTTTTTTGCAACCATCCTATTATTGGAGCGTTCTTATCAAGTGATGTGGAGTCAGTTATCTCCTTCCGCATCCTTTGCATTCCTGTGCAGAACTAATTTCTCTGCTCGCCTGTTGGGTTGATGCTGTACTCCATGCACATTGAATAATCTGCGTAGAAATATTCACTTGGTCTATTGGGATGACTTATGTCTTTCGTCATGTTTCAAGAATTTGTAATTTTATCAAGGCACTCTATTCACCAAGATATTTAAGCACATTGCCTAAACAAAATTTTGAGATGCTTCAAACTATGATTCTATGAAACTAGTTAGGTGCTGAGTCAGCATCTCAGTGCTTAGTTGTTGTTGAGCATGTGACCTGTGAAGGAATAAAACTATTGAAGTCATCTTACATTGAAAATGTCTGGTGATATTCTAGCCACTTCTAGGCTAGTTGTCTAATATTGTCTAGACCGTGTAGACTAGTCTATGCTTATTTACTGTCCTGAAACAGAACACAAATTGCCTAGTGACACTGGTCTGAAACCAGCCTATATCTGTACAGGAACTATGAGCAGAGATTCTTCCTGTTTAGCCTAAATCATACTCAGTGCATGGAGACAGATTTTCTTCTTCAGAAGGATGTTTGATGTGATACGAAAATGACCTAGGTTTAAATGAAGCACTTAAAAGGAGTGCTTTACATTGTAGTGATGAAGCCAGCAATACCTTTAATAACATGACCTCACACTTCCAGCCTCTTGAATTTGAGGGATTTTCTAATGCAAACCATAATGTAAATTCATTAGCTACCAGTAGCGAGAGTTCTGAATCTGCTTGAGCCAATAAGTTAATTATCTATGAAAATATGCATAACATGTTTTCTTACGATAATTCTATTAATTATAATAGGTCTTAGATGGCAGTATCATGAATCTGACATACTTAAAGCGTACAACTGGGTGTGAATTAACATATTCAAGTATAAAGGAATTAAGGTGCCCAGTAAATTTTTAAATCCTTGAGTGACATGTGCTGAGCAGGTTTACAAAAAGTGACATGAGTACACCTAAGCTTGTGTGTCTGTCTTTCTAGTTACACACATTGCTAAATTTCAGGATATTCTTTACAACTTCAGCTCGAACCGTATGTGTCCGTGTGTGCATCCATGTAGATACGTATGGCACTCTGGTGTCGTGAAAAACTGACTACAGGCTGCGTGCAACTGCAGTTATTTCTCTGCATTTATAATTGCCTAGAAGAAAATGTGTAGGAAGCTTTAGTTTCACACTGACAGATTCATAGACTAATGTATTGCTATCACATGCAGTGCATAAAAGCAAGAAAAATAAAGTAATTAAAGCTTCTGTTCAGCCAATTTAGTTGTCAAAATGCATCTGTGAGTTAGATTAAAGGAAGAGGACTTTCAGAAGAACAATAAGATACTAATTATACTAAAGGGCAGCCTGAAAAGTTTCACCTTTTCTGTGGACAAGCAAGAATAATTAAATTGATGTATTTTAAAGCACTGGTCTAAAGCCTCAGGATAACAGAGTGAATGCGCAAGATTTTCTTTGTAACTTCCAGCAATTCACTTTGGATGTTTTTATATCAAAAATCTATGCTGTGACCAGGAAGTCAGAATCAGCCTGAAAAATGAATGGCAGAATGCTATCAACTATTGGTTGTTTTTTTTTCTCAGACCAGAACTCACCATGATTAACTTTTCAAGTCTGATTTGAAATTGCCCTAAGGCTGAACCAAAAATCAGGATTTTCATTTACTGGATGAGAGAATATAAGCAAGAAGGAAAATTGATGTTGCTTAGCTGTGTGCCTGCTCAGCACAGTGGGAGCGATGTCCTGTTGCAACCTTTCTTCTCTTTGGTTTACCCAGCTCACAGCACAAGTACCATGAATCCTCCCTTCTGCACCGTCCTGTGTTGCTTTGTAGACCCTAACAGGGACCTGCTCAGGATGGAGGGGGGGTGATTTGCTAAGTTTAAGTCTTAACCAAACCACTACTTGGGAAATGGGGTGGCCAGTGTTTGGTTTTGGCAAATGTCTGTCTATGGATTGCAGTTATTAACTGGGTCCTGCAAATGCTTAGGGGGAATCAACTGCCTGAGCTGCTTCTTACCGAAGTTTGGAAGTAACTTGGATACCCATCTTTATGTGTACATGCCACAGGCAGATTTAACAGGACAGGGAGCCACAGACTTGTCCTCCCTCTCCTTTCAGCTTCTGTGTCCCTCAGCACTGGACCACGGTGCAATGTAACAGAGCCTCTTCAGCAGCTCAGCTCCTGGTGTCAGAGAAGCTGGGAAGGCAAGTGATGCTCAGCCTCTGGCAACAGTGAAAAGTGGCCAACACACTGTGTCACAGTGTTGCCCCTTGTCTCATGTTCTTTCAATTTTTCAGTGTTACATGTACCAACATAAATCAGTTTGAACCAGTTCAAACCAGTTCAGTTTTTTTCAGCTGTTCTACCAAATCGTTACTGGACTGACCTAAAAGTGAATCAGATCTGTTTCAGTCAGAGCAATACGTAGATACTACTTGCACTAAACATGGAATGATTTGACTTGGTGAGTGTGCCTGTGACTGTCCATCTGTGGTGGTAACCTGGCCTGACCTACGTACAAGGAGCTGAATACATTCTCAGGTGGCTGACGAGTCATCCACAATGATCCTTTTAAAGCCAGCACAGGTAATGTCTGTGGAAGCCAAAGTCACAGTATTTACTGCAGTTGAACACACTTTGGATTTGCAAAGGAGCCTGAAGCAGTAAGTGTCTAAACTGCATTAAAGAGAAAAGTTGGTGCAGCTTTATGGTAAATCATCTGTGTCTTGGAGAGTCTCAATTTTTGATGGTGTCTCTAGGCATTAGTATGAAACTTCTGCTGTTAGTATTTGTGCTCTCATTATGTAAGACTGAAGTCTTAGGAGATAGCTTGCCCTTTACAACAAGTGCTTAATTAATGAAAATAACATATATCAAAGAACATAGCAAAAATAATAGCTGATGTACTTTTCACTTTAGTGCTCTTCGCTTTCAAGTATTTAGTTTTGCTATGGGTTGAGTTTATGTAACACCTTAATTTTGTATTTTTCACAGAAATGTAACCTGGAATAATTTAGCTATCCCAGACACCCACTGTTCCAGAGAGCTAGAAGAAGGTTACCAGTGCCCACCTGGATTTAAATGCATGGACCTTGAAGTTCTGGGACTAAGCAGGCAAGAGCTGGGCTACAGTGGCTTTAATGAGATAGGTCTGTCCTACTGATAACATCCATTTCAGTATCCGTTTAAAAATGTTTATGAAATGAATAGAACAGATAGCTCATGTCTGTGCTGAAAAGATATCAAGTGCAATCAGTATTCTGTTCAAGTAGACCACATGCCAGAGAGAGAAGCCATGCTATTTACTTTGGAATTATGAAGTTATCATCTATTTTTACAGTACCTGGGATCCCAAGATTTAAATAACTTTAAAACAATGTCTTTATTTAAGTAGAGTCAACCGTTGATTATCACCAGTATGCAAATGCGATGACTAATTTCTGTGTTTTATTTATGATTCATTTTAGAGTATATAATTCATCCTATTGGTCTAATTTTAGCAGTAATTCCCATGCAAAAAAAAACCCATCCAGAATTACTTTGATAATCATCTTGGTACTAAAGAGAAATGGGGAGAGGAAATGAGATCGCGTGTTTCTGTGGTAAACTTGATCCAAACTGTGTAAGTCAGGACATCACCCAGAAAAATGACTGGGAGTCAGGCAGATTTTGCAATACAGGTGCAATTTGTGTTCTGTGAAAAACACTGCAGAGTCTCCAGGAGGATGCGTTCCCTGCTTACGGCAATGTGTCATTTTTCATCCCCATGGTGCAGAACAGTAATTCAGCAAAGGTGGCAAGAGCATGGGCAGTTGTGGCGAGATCCGTATCCAGATGGAAAATACGCAGTTACCCTGTCAGAACATTGTGGTTATCTCACGTTTACTTAACACACAAAGGTCCAACAGGAGCCTGCAGCTGTAAATTTTCATTTCAGTACAGGTAGGGAAGTCCCTTCAAATGATAAAGCATACCTGCAGGCCGTATTCTTTCTGATGCATCTCTCTGACTGTGATAAGCTTTTTTTTTCATTTTCCCTGGCTTGAGCTCCAGACTGTTATCCTGGCCCCAGCTGAACCTGAAGGTAGTAAAAAGGTTTAATGATTGAATGACTGCAATCAAAAAAGTTTTTTTGAATATTGAAAGCCTTTGCAGCTGAAATCACTTCAGTTGGTTCCCAGGCTGCTGAATATACACAACGAGCCAGAGAGTTACAAGAAATAGTCTCAGAGTCCTATTACAACAAGTACTCTGTGATACCAAATACTTTCTGAACAAAACCTGCCATTTGTGTCCTGCCTTTTTTCTCATGAGAAAGGGATAAAAAACTGATTTCAACCAACCTCCATTCTGTTTCCCATGGGAGTCAGAAGCATACCAGTTGTACCAGCACTGCTAACTGAATAGCACTGCTGATAGTACCTATCTTTTATATGCATTTTTTCTTCATTAGATCTCAAAGGATAACCCTGTCTGATCTCTCAGACAACCTCCACATTCCAAACTTAGTGGCATTCTGCCATGCCTGGGTGAACATGAGCTGAGTTCTGACTAGAAGCTGAAAACATGAACACACAAGTTCTCTCATTGGAGATGGTTTGGCAGGGAAGTGGGGGATAGGTGTATCAGCAGGAGAATTATGCCTCAGATTGAAATCACCCTTCTTACCTTGACATTCAAAATTATTTGTGGCATTGAAGGCTGTTATTCTAGCTGCCTACCTGGCCACTAGGGAAAGTAGTTGCAATGCCTTAGACAAGCTTAACTGGGTAGATGATTTGAAAAAGGCTCAGAGTGCTTAATAAAGGAGGCCAGTATGTTTTTTATGATGGAGGCAAGTTGGCAAAAATGGGTGAAATAGTTTGTCCCAGGGCGCTTGCAAAGCTGGTTGAAAAAACAGGCTCAAACCCTGTCTCCTGAGTCACAGTCCTATACTTTATTAATATTTCTTTCTGAGTGCTGCATTTTAAAGATCAAAGGTTGCTAATAGACTTAGAAGACTTGTCATTGTTATATTGTTTTTGACTAGAAATAGATTAACCAGGATATACCATCTCTCGGTACAGCAGCCTGAAGTTAAGTTGAATGTCCATTGAAAGCTGATTACTAAACTTCAAAATACTGGGTGAGACAGAGCAGCTTTGCCACAAAATGTTAAATAAGTTTCCTCAAATTAGGAATGTTAAAAGTAGGATTATAACCAACAAATCTATCAGTATTTTATAAATCTACATTTTGTGATGCACCTTTGTATGTAGTGTACAGGTAAGTAATTCAGTAGATCTTTTCTGTGTAATTATGCTGTTTTGTTGTATACATTCATTGCTACTTTACTTGCAGATATTATTACACAGCCTGTCCTGTTGGTTCCTGAAATCTATCATTACAACAATCACAAGAGCGTAGCAATTTGGCAGCTACTGTATAATTAGTAGCACTTAATTTGCAGTATATGAGTACAAGCTATGCATATTTGAATTTGGTAATTTCTGTTATTTTTCTGCTCTTAAAAAAAAAAAAAAATAAGGTTTTTTATAATTTTATTACTGGGTGAAGACCTAAAACTGCCCTAATTGGATAAAAATTACTAGAGCTTTTTATACTGTGGGGACAATGCCAAGTAGTTAGTTTCTTATTTGGAAAACCCCTTAATTGTGGCCGTACCCTGTTCACATTTTTGTAAATGGCTTTGGCTTTAAAAGGATGAAAATTGGAAAGATGATAGTCTAAGTTTTGGTACTTGACAATGTATTTATTTTCCAAGTTTTCTATTTTTAGGTTTGAGGTGTTCTGTTTATCTGTTTTATGTATGCTTCTATGCAAGTATGTATGTTTTGTTTAAGGAAGAACATAGTTATACACGACTGATAAGTAAGGCTTGAAATGGTCTTGTCAGGGTGATCTGATCTGAAGCAGATTTCACAATGTTTCAAGGCAATCTATTGCACTGCTTCATTGTATGTACTCTTTTGAAGATTTTCCTGAAGTATAACCTGAATCTTTCTTTTATGCAATGTAAGACCATAATTTCTTACCTTATTCACTACTGACATAGAAAAGAAACTTTTAAAAAAAGCTTTTCTGCATCTTTCAAGACTATCATTATGCCTCTTCTACCCTCTATGGTCCTGCTGGACCGTGTAGCTCCAAATGTCTCAGTCTTTTGCTATAGGACTTACATTTTGCACCTTAAGTTATTCTTATTGTCCCTCTCTAGACTTGCTCCAGCTGATTCACCTTTTTGTTGAAGTGCGGTACTGGCAGAATACCCCAGCAGAGCCATTACTTTATGTGGTTTTAAGCTTTATTAGTGTCTCCACATCCCAGTGAGATATTTTCCATTTTCAGAACAGCATGTTGTGGGTGATTCATGCGTTTTTCTCATTTGTTACAGCTCTCATGTCCTTTTGGAAGAGCTGCCATCACTGTTTCCCATCCTTTACTTGTTTATTATTTCTTTATAAATGTAGACTCTTGCATTTGTCTCTGTTGAATAGCATACTTCACTTTTTTTTCTCCTGACTATTTTTTCAATTTGCAAAGACCTTCTGGAGTTTTAGTTCTTTCCTCCTGAATACTTTCAATGCCTTTTAGCTTACTTTTATCTGAAATTTGATGAGTATAATTGATTTTCTATTAATATCAACCTGGTCAAGAGTGAAAAAGTGAGTAGAACTAGACCAAGATCAGACTCTGTTGGAACCTTTTTTGGCAGTTTACTTTTCTGACAATGTTTCCTTAATAGCTGCTCATAAGGCACTTAACAAATGGTTTTGCCCCCATCAGCGAGTGGTTTCACCTAGCCATATTTCTGTGTGTTGTCATGGTGAGACAATGTTAAAAACCTTTTAAAATCGGGATGTAGACCATCAGGTGCTTCTGCTCTCTTCTGCATTTGTACAGCAATAATACAATAAAATTTGAGCAACCTGATCTAGTTGAAGATGTCCCTGCTCATTGCAGGGGGGTTGGACTAGATGAGCTTTGAAGGTCCCTTCCAAGCCAAACTATTCTATGGTTCTATGATTTGTGCCGTAGGTTCTCCAGTGCCTGCATCCTTTTAATATGTATTAATAATATGATACACCAGAAGTTAGTGAAGGTAATTTTTCAAACGTGGGCCACATCAGCATATATCTACAGCTCATGCCTCTGTTCTTCAACCTACGTATTTCTAGACTGGATGTAGAATGAAATTCACACCAGTCACTTTTGCCAACATTACCAGTGTAATTTCTAACGAGAGTGACATTACTAAAAGCCAGGGCAGTTCTGTCTGCCTGTAGCTCTAGGAAAGCTGTAAGAAACAGTCACAGAGGTCTATGTTAGAACAGTTTGTGAAACTGGAGAATTAATGAAACATCAAGTGGAGAACCAATTAGCTAAGGCCTCAGTACCCCAAGTCCCTTTCTCTGTGTATTCTGAAATGGGAGGAGGGAGTAGGGCAACAAAGATGATTAAGGGAGTGGAACATCTCCCTTATGAGGAAAGGCTGAGGGAGCTGGGTCTCTTTAGCTTGGACAAGAGGAGACTGAGGGGAGACCTTATTAATGTTTACAAATATATAAAGGGTGAGTTTCACAGGGATGGAGCCAGGCTCTTCTCAGTGACAACCAATGGGAGGAGAAGGGGTAATGGGTTCAAACTGGAGCACAAGAGGTTCTACTTAAATATGAGAAGAAACTTCTTCTCAGTGAGGGTGCCAGAGCACTGGAACAGGCTGCCCAGGGGGGTTGTGGAGTCTCCTTCTCTGGAGACATTCAAAACCCACCTGGACACATTCCTGCGTAACCTCATCTAGGTGTTCCTGCTCCGGCAGAGGGATTGGACTAGATCATCTTTTGGGGTCCTTTCCAGTCACTGACATCCTGTGATTCTGTGATTCTATAATAGTAGAGAAAGAATAATCTGCCCCCCTGGGTGAGGTGACTTCAGATGTTTCAGGTTCCAGCTGATGGGAGGCTGCAAGAAGTTACTGCTTTCTTCTACTAAGTTGCTCGTGAACTCAGCAGAAACCCGAGTACTCTTTCCAACACTTCAACACAGAGCTTGTCTTCTTAAGTAGGTGTTGTTCTTGTACAGTGGGAGCCTTCGTATTAAATGAAGTATTTTATCCATCAGGATGCTTGAAAGATTTTTCGCATACTACCTGTGGGGCTGAGTGGGAGTAAGAGGAAGGATATGAATGAAAGGCTTGGCTGACTGTGGGGACGTGGGTGGCAAAGCTCTTTACTGGTGACTATACCTGCATGGTACTGTCAAGCTCTTCTCTTTCTCAGACTTCTTAGCTGATTTTGATTCAGGCTTGTATAAAAAGGTTGATGTTTCCTTCATATTAAAACAGCCTTCAGCCTTGTCCCCCACTGAGAGCATCAGGTACATTCACAGTTGGCCTGTTTCTTCTTTCTGATTTTATGCTCTTATTCTCTGTGTTTTTCCTAGCTGTGTTTAATTCCATAGGGTGTAGTTGATAGGATGACAGTATCATGAAGTGCGCAAAAATATTGAGCTAAATATTGAGAAAAATTACCTTTGTTTTGTGAATTAACCTCAGTAATTGTACAGCTCATTAGCCATGTGATTGTATTTGCCTATTTTCATCTGCTATATCTAAAAGGCATTAATATAATTGTTGAATTAAATAAGAGCATTAAAGACTTGACAGTTGAACTATAACAAATACTTCTGCTTTCCATGTCACTGTTTATCTGAGTGTCCATCTGCCTTTATTCATTATTAACATGGCAGTAATTTCTATCAGGACCACATGAGGATGTTGGTAGAGCTGTCTATGTGGGTGCTGCTGGAAGGGGTGCCACATAGACACAAAAGTGCCCGAACCCCTGCTGTTCCTGGATACTTGGCATTTTTCCTCCTTACCTGTACTTTCCACACAGTACAGATCCTTTTGCGTTGAGATTTTTGTAACATCTGGCTAGTAATCATTCCACATGCCTCATGGGTGCAGTCATCTGTAATCATCTACAGATGTACACTTGTAGCTACATTACTGATTTTACTCTTCATATAATCCTAGAGAATGTTTTTTCGTGATTTACAGTGCTACATGTTACTTCAAATATTCTGAAAAGAAAAATGCAGTCCAGAATGAAAGATACGTAGGAGCTAAAAAATGTTCTACAAAGTAAGGGAAATCAATTTTATGCCATGACAGATCATTCTAAAAGGAGAAGAAGGAGATCTTATTCTATGCTGTATCATCAGCCCATCTGTTGTTTGCTAAGGCCACCGCCCTATTAAATGATACTAATACATCTCATACTTGCAAAGAGTATTTGACAAACATTACCATATTAATGTCTGTTTTACATACAAGAGATAAACACGCACATGTTGTATCTTTGAGACAAATATTAGAATTTCAATGGTAAGAAGAGCTTCAAAGCACATATACAAATATTACCTCTGTAATTACCTCCTTACTTGTCTTACGGTAGAAATGAACACTGTTCAATAGTACTGTGAGCCAGCAACATCATCTCATTTCATGGGCTGTAAAACAAGAGAGCTTTAAATCTCGGATATTTCCCGCTTTCATTATAAGGCCTTTTCCCATATGGTATTATAATCATAGAATCATTTAGGTTGGAAAAGGCCTTTAAGATCATTGAGTCCAGCTGTTACCTAACACTGCCAAGTTCACCTCTAAACCATATCTCTAAGCTCTACATCTTTTAAACACCTCCAGGGATGGTGACTCCACCACTTCCCTGGGCAGCCTGTTCCAATGCCCAAAAACTCTTTCAGTGAAGAAAAGTTTCCTAATATCCAATATAAACCTCTCCTGGAGCAACTTGAGGCCATTTTCTCTTGTCCTACCACTTACTACCTGCTAGAAGATCCCAACCCCCTCCATGCTCCAACCTCCTTTCAGGTGGTTGCAGAGAGGGATGAGGTCTCCCTTCAGGCTCCTTTTCTCCAGGTTAAACAGCCCCAGTTCCCTCAGCTGCTCCTCACAGGACTTGTTTTCTGGACCCTTTGCCAGACACTTGGTCTTTCCAGGTCCCTGGCATGAGCAAAAGTTGCAGGTGGATTATGACTGACTAGCTGTCCTAGGCAAGTGCCTACTTTGCCAGCTCTGAGACTTTCAGGTCCACGAGGAGCAGTGAATTATCAGCTGATGAACAGAATAAAAATTATATTTGTAGGTTCTTTGTTCCAAGTAGGAGATACAACTGAGAGTGAAAAGGATTGCAGGGCTGTTTTCAGCCTCCTGATATGCCCTCTTCCTCCCTCCATTTCCCTTTCACACAGTCATCTCCACCTGAATGAAGCCAGCAATGCAGATCAGCATCCCCACCACAGCCTGATTCCCTGGGATCTGAGTCATTTGGTATCTGGGATAATACAAAGCAATAAGGGGATGTAATTGTTAAGTCAGATCCTCCATTTAACTGTACCCATTAAAGTCTGAGAGATTGAGCTTTTATGAAGGAAGCCTTGGCTCAGTAATGATTTCATCAAAGTTTGTAGTGAGATTCCTTATTCCACAGATGATACATATGCTTGATATATGTATTGAATCTTAATGCTCTGTTTTATCCCAACAAGTGCATCGTAGTGTTAAATACTTCGACAAACAGGTCTAATCTTATTCCATTTAGGCAGCTCTTTCATTCAGGCACTTGCATGTAAGCTGCCTAATAAGAAGGCCTCCATCCATGATTGCAGCCTGTGGAGTTATCATGTGGTTAACATGACAAGTGATAATGATGTTAGTGTGTGAAGGTGTCAGAATGTAATTAGGGAAGCTATCCAGACTGTCTAGTGATGAAACTCACGTTTTCTAAATGTGAGCCAAAAGGACTTAAAGCATGCCCCATTAGTCCGCTGATTAAGAAACCAGTGAAAATCATTATTTCAGAAATGATGATAGATTTTTGTTTTTCTCACTGGAATTCCTTCCTAGGCTGTGCAGATGAAGAGCAATAGGGCCCTGATCCCAGCTGAGGCACTGTCAGGGCAAAAGTCTCCTCCACTCAGGTAATTTCCCTTATTTGTTATACTGCCATTTAACATAAACTTATAATCACTCATTCAGGTATTGAGAAGCAAGGAAGACAAATGGTTAAAGAGAAACTTAGGGAAAACACCTTTCCTCCTTCATCTGACTCAACTTCAGTCCACACACCTCTCTTCCCCATGTCTTAGTCCCCACTCCTCTGCTTTTGCAGCGGGTGAGGTTGGTAGAGGCACAGGAAGCTGGGATTGCTGCATAGAAGGCTGTTTGGTTTTTTTTTCTGTTCCTTGTTTCATACTCTACTGCTGCTGCTTCTTCCTTCTTAATCATCTCCTCTCCTCCAGAATGGGCTTAGGCATGGGCTCCAGTCCCTTCACAGGTGTCCTTGCTCTGGGGTGCCCCCATTACCAAAAGCCTGCCAGTTATGCCCACTGCAGGCACTTAAATAGAACCACAGAATAGTTCAGGTTGGAAGGGACCTTCAAAGGTCATCTAGTCCAACCCCCCCTGCAATGAGCAGGGTCATCTGCAACTAGATCAGGTTGCTCAGAGCCCCGTCCAGCCTGGCCTGGAATGTCTCCAGGGATGGGGCATCTACCACCTCTCTGGGCAACCTGTTCCACTTTTTCAGTACACTCATTGTAAAAAATTTCTGCTTCATGTCTGGCCTGAATCTCCCCTCCTTTAGTTTAAAACAATTACCCCTTGTTGTATCACAACAGGCCCTGCTAAGAAGTCTGTCCCCGTCTCTTTCTTGTAGGCCCCTTTTAAGCGCTGAAAGCCTGCAATGAGGTCTCCCTGCAGCCTTATCTTCTCCAGGCTGAACAACCCCAGCTCTCCCAGCCTGTCCTCACAGCAGAGCTGTTCCACCCTCTGATCATCTTGGTGGCCTCCTCTGGCCCCTCTCCAACAGGTCCATGTCTTTCCTGTACTGAGGGCTCCAGAGCTGGACACAGGACTCCAGGTGGGGTCTCACCAGAGTAGAGGGGCAGAATCACCTTCCTTGACCTGCTGGCCACGCTGCTTTTATGCAGCCCAGGATACACCAGCCTTCTGGGCTGCAAGTGCACATTGCTGGCTCATGTCCAGTCTTTCATCCGCACTGGAATAATAAACCTAGGCACGACAGCATTGACCACCTTGACATGGACACATTCATAAGGTTATACAGGTTTTTGATGAGCATAGAGGAGTATAGAAAACAGTTGAAATGCCCTGTGCAGGTGAGAACCCTTTGCAGTCTTCCTTGTGTTATTCCTCTTGGGAAGTAATTCTAGTACAATGGATGTGAATGCTGTGAGAACTATGTGAATAAGGTAAACAAGTTCAGTTTGTTCTTTAGGTATAATGAACAAGTTGAGAGGGAGTGAACTGGTAAATCCCTGTTCAGGTTTAAGGCACAATACAGTTTTCACTGGTCGCAGCTTCTTAAGGACCTGCTTACAAGGCCATGTTTAGTTTCTCACCAGAAAAAGTTTAACAACAGAAGGCTTTCTGAGTTTAGTCGTTTTGTTGTTTTTTGTTTGTTTGTTTCCTTTGGAGTGTCCTTTTATGTGGCAGGAAAAGTACTAATTAAATGCAGTAGCTGGAATTTGAATGTATTTAGGAAAACATGTAAGTGTCACTACCTATAAAAATAATCACCAGGAAGCTGAAGTGATAACATTCGATATCACTCCTAAAACCATGCTAAAGCCCATACAGGAGTTACTGGTTTTGGTGCAGGACATACTTGTTGAAAATCTCAGCTTTTTTTGCTGTATAAATTAATTTTAAATTCTTACAGTTTAATGCTGGATTAAATTATCCCAGGGGTTCCTTTGGGCTTTAGGATTGATTCTGTGTATTATTTATTCTTTAGCTTGACAATTTTTTTGTCAGTATTGTATGTGGCTGAGAAGTGAATGACCTGCAGTCATATAGCATAGGAGATGTAGTCTTTGTCTTTTGCTTTGTGGTTTTTTAACTGTGCTTCTGACACTTTGATACTTTCAACAAAAGATAACAGAAAAGAAGTAATGCCAACTTTATTTTTGGCATTATTATGCCAATGGGTTAATATTCTCTGTAAATATCTGGGCTGTATTTTAGCATTTGTATTCTTAAGCGTTGTTTGACTTTACTCCTGGTTTTACATTTTCCTGTTCTGCAAACATTTCTTTCTGACACAACATTCCTCTCAGTGATCACCTTTAATTCCATTCACAGTTCAGACACTCTTTCCTTTGAGGTTCCAAATGCCAGTTTGCATAGAGGCTTAACTTCAGAAAGCACAATAATTACCATCTTTCTGTGGGGGTTTTACCCACAAACACCCTTTTCCATTATGCTGTTCAGCAGAATATATAATTTTTGCCATCATGTGAGTCTGAAAGCATTGGAAGCTCTGTTCATCTTACATTATGCTTCCTTGTATTCTTTGTTAGTATTAGATCTTGTAGAGGATACAGGATAATATCTAATAGATCAAATTTCATCTCACTGAAATTTTCTTCATACATCGGTGTCACAGTTTCGCTTATGAATGTAGAAACATTTTAGGGGTTCTTGTCATGATCCAAAGCAATAAAGGTAGCTTTTTCTCAGAAATTGGAGATTTTGCTTCTGTTTGCCAAGTCATAACTTTTTGATGCCTCGCTCGTGTTGCCTCTCATGTTTTTATGTCACCTTGGTGGCTGAGTTACCACTTTTTTCTCTCCTCAAGAAAGCTTCTTTTCTTGAATGCCTTATCCTCTGTATGCAAAGAATATCATTACTAACTTACTAATTGAACAGCTAAAACAATTTCAAGCATTCTGGTCTATCCTTCCCCCACTGCTGACATCCTCAGTAGTTTAGTTGATATTTTATTCTTAAAATAGAAAATATGGTTGATATAATCTTAAACTGACAGAACCGAGAGATTTTGCAATGCAGTGTGTAGAGAATTCATTTTGCTCTGAGAGAATTACTCAGGCTTGTCTCAGAAGGAAGATGATTTGATTTAATTCTCGGTTTATTGATACATACACTTTAGCTCAGCCCCAAGAGGAGATGTGTCTTTTTGTCAGATACGACTCTGTTGGAACTTTTGTGCTGCTGCATTTGGTGGACTCAAAGACGCTCATAGTCGGTTGTTGCCTCTGCAAAGTTATTTCTTGATTTGGAGACTGTCCTGTCCTCATTATACCTGTTTTCTCCATTTTGATTTAAGTTTATTCGGGGGTTTATACACTTTATAATCACAGTACCAGTTTTTAAGCCATTTCCCATGATGACCGGATAGCAGCTGACTGGTTTTAGAAATGACGATATCCTCCGTGTGGAGTTTTCTTCTGAGCAGACACTGAGTGACTGGCCCTTATTTACTGACTTCCTTTGATCATAAATATACTGTTATCCTTTGTAAATTACTTGCTCTCTCAGCCTGACAGGACAGGGTTTATAAACCTCTATTAACTATATATGTAAGTGAATATCCCTGTAAACTATTCTTTGAAAATACAGCTTTCCTTACTTAAAAGTTACGCAGTAAGATTTGTAAAAAGGAGACATGCAGGCAATTCACTATTTCTTCCTGATGCAGATAAGATATGGCAGTTACCCAACAATTTTGGGGTAATAGTGGTTTTAGGGTGATTACCTCTGTTTAGCAAACATTCTTTGGCACATGGCAAAATTATTATTGCTGTGGAAGGACTGAATGGGCCTTTCAAACCTGGGGACTTGAACCTTGCACTGACGAGATGTAGTTTGCCAGGCACCTTCAAATTATTTCACTATTGTTCTTTAGTGTGACAATTCCATCTAAACAAGCAGAATCATTTTATGATAAAATGGAGGTTCTCTAACATAAGGCAGTGTTCCACAGTGAGTTTGCATGGACTGTGGCTGTATGTGGAAAGGAAAAAACAGGTCATTTCCTGGTGTACAGGGAACACAGTGCCAAAATGAGCAGACTCAAGCAGGGAAAATTTTCAGTCTCTTCAAGCTCTCTGAATTCTTACTGTTGCTGAAGAGAGTCACATCTGTTGTATCATTGTTGTGTGGGTGATTAAGTTTTACTGGAGAATGTATTAGCAAAGAGCCTTTCATTAGAAATCTTCAGCAGAGTAGAAACAACTGTGTCTTAAATACATTATGCAAGGCCCTGAATTTTCAGTGGAAAGCCAATGGGCTTTATTTAAAGGCTATATCTCAGCTGGTGGGCCTGCATGTCTGAGGTTCTGGTTTTGTATAGCCTGGCTGTGCCGTGGTCCTAGACCAGAGAGATACTTTATTTCTGCTTCTTTATTCCTGCTTGATTTCTGTGCGAGAAGGAACCCTGATATGTGGACCAGAGGCAGCTCGATTCTGCTTTCCCAGGGGCTGAGGCACCTGTGTCCTGGTGCTCCACAGCTCACGTGAACTGGTTATACTGTGTGGATCCAAGGGCGCGCCTGGTATGTAAATATTGGCTGTCACTGATGGTCACAGTGAGCTCTCTGTATTTCTCTGCTGGATGAGTAACACAGAGATACCTGTACCCACAAGTTTTCAAGAAAGAACACTAAGACAATGCTTCTGATTTCAGACAACTGAATAAGTGGCCTGAATGTGAAAATAAATAAATAAATAGATAGCGGGATGCTCCAGTTAACTCCCTTTGCTATTTGATGTTTGTGTGTCCTTGCCACTTTTCTCAGTGAGGCTATTTTAGTTGCCTAGTCAGTAAAGACTTTTGTCTTTTTTTTAAGCAGTGATTTAATGACCAAAATAATGCACAAATCATATCAATTGAATTAACTCTGTTGCACTGACAAATGGGATGTGGGAAGTTGTAGAGTTTTGGAAACTTTGAGTAATTTGGGCAGTACTCCAGAATTTTAATTTATTGCTGTTTTAATCCCAAAGTAATTGAGTCTTGTATTAAACCAGGCAACCAGGTGAAACTAATGTGAATAGATTAGTACAGTTGTCTTGTACTGATAGTCAAAGAAAACTTTACTGCTTCTGAGAAAATTCAGTGGAATATGTGTTAGTTTCAACAACTAAATAGTTGGTTCTATTTTGTCTTTTGTTCTCTATTTTGTTTGTAATTATGAATCTTTCCTGGTGGCCATCTTTTTCTACTACATATAGTTTGTTATATCACTTTGTGCCATTATAGTATGCTGCACAGGATTTAATGACCTGTCTGACATCTGGGCTGTCCTTTTATCTCTCTTTCATTCCCAACTGCACCTGGGAACACAGAAACGGAATGCACACTGAACCAATATATTTTGGTTAGATTTCATTTTGAAAGCAAGCATTTTGAAGTTTTCCTTCTAATACACCTTTTCATAAGTACTTGCATGATATGGATGGCAGTGTTAAAAAAAATTAAAATCTTACTTGCCAATGTTAAGTAAAAAGCCTATAAACTGTCACTGATCATAAGCTGAAAAGATAGAAGAGCAAAGTGTTGCAGAAAGCCTCTTATTAGAAGGGTATAAGAAAATGAAAGTTGAGGCAGGTCAAATGCAAGCTTTAATTGCATCTCATTATGCTTTTTTCTACTGTAAACTGTATCACCTCGGACATATCGATCCCTAATTGACATACAATTTCCTGTACTGTTGCTTAATTTATCTCAAGTAGCATAGTCTTAAATTCTATGTAAGTAAATTTTCCACTGTGATTAGTAGGAGATCACAAGCATAGTCACAACAACAACAAAAAATTGCAGTAGAGCTTGCTGCCACCAGGATTTTGGATTCTTACTGAGCCACTTGAGTATGCCCACCTCTTGCTCCGGACTGCTTTGTGTGTCTACAGGGCTTATTTGGTTCACCATGAGGGTTTGAAGAGCCCTGGAGTGGAGCTTGCTGGGAACTGTGTTGGTGGAGACATGGCAGCTGGCTCTGCAGGACTGTGGCTCTTGGTGCGCCCTGAGGAAGCCCTTGCTCTGCATCCCCCAGAGAGCCTGCAGCATGGCAGTGCCCGCTGCCCCAAATTAGGAGTTCTATGTTCTGTAAGTCCTATTTCCACAGCTGACCTTCTCCTGCTTCTTTTCTGCTGCCCCTGCTCCAGCATAGCAAGGTCTCCCAGTGTGATTTTGAGATGATACATGCTCTGTGAAGGCAAAGGTGGAAATTTGCTGTTGTAGTGCTGCTACCATTTACTTATAATTCCTGTGGGAAGCATGAGTTAAAACACTCAGGTCTGTTATCTACAGTGACATTTCTTTTTACTTTAATGCAGCGTGCTAACCAAAGAGTCAGATAACTTTGAGAGGCTAAGTAAAGCAATCAGGGGACACATGCATGCTAGGAATGCTATGGTCAAATGGAAATAAATGCATGTTAAGACCATCTTCTTAATGAGGATTTATTAAGAAAATAAATACAAAGAACTGCTTTGAGCAAAAACAACCTCCCAGCCCACCAGTTTGCACTCTGCATGAAAACTGAATAAAGACTTATGTCAAAGACAATAAGTATTTGTGCAGATAGCTACTCAACAAATTGCAGTCTGACAAGGAAGAGTGAACAATGTGAAAAAACAGGAAGAGGAGTTAAAGGTGTGACAGTAGTGTGAACAGCCCTAAAACAGGAAGTCTGCCTAATTTCAGCCAGAGTAAGGAGCAGGAAATTCTTAGCCAATAGGCAAAGCATGAAGTTAGGCAATTAGAAACCCATCATTCCATACCAAGAAAATTAGATCCTATCAGTTTAATTATCAGTCAGTGCCATTAAGACAATATAGCTCCACATAATGAAAGCTGCAGATACTGTGTAATAGAGGTAATTGCTTTCGCAGTGGAAGATTTTCACTTTCAGACAGGAGCTTCAGTATGTGACTGGTTTACAGTCTTTGACCTTCAACAGTTGCATAGTGCATGGGACACGTTGTTTTTACCCTGGCTCCTGAAATTTGGTTATTTTTGTAAAATTGGTGGAAATGAGCAAAACCACCCACTACAAATACAATCTACAATAGTCGTGCAACGTGCCCTCTGTTATGGGAATTACAGCAGCTTACCAGATCATCTTTTGATTTCAGACCTTTGATTTGGTAACACAAGGTCAGCTTGGAGCTTGGCTTTCCCACTTCTGCCTGGGAATAAAGGGGAATAATGCTATTCCAGAAAATCTGGGTCACAGATGGTCACTCTAGAGGGGATGGCACACACAGAGCAGCCACTTAGGTGTGACTCTCCCGCACGTCAGTTCAGCTGGTGGTAAGTGGCTTCACATGTGCTGCTACCCTTGCAGTATCCTGTGGCGAAAGTGTACAGGCGTACTCCTTCTTCATTATATAGTGCACAGTCTCAATTTATTACTTTCTTACTCAAATATTTAAATATTGAATGTTTCTCTTTTTTTTTAAGTGTTTATTCCCTGCTGTTCTTAGGGACTTTCAGTAGTCACTGTGTTCTACTCCAGGGTCAATGTCATGACATTGCCATGTGAAATCTTACTATCTAGTACACAGTGTGTGGTATTGGAAAACAGTTTGCAAACTAAAAGAGTAGTATAATATTTTGGATTCCCTGTGAAGTACTGAAATACTTCTTAAAAAAACTGTTCACTTCCAGTCACTGCCTTTCTCATAGCAACTGAGAAAGAATAGAATCACAGAATGGTTGGGGTTGGAAGAGACCTCTGGAGATCATCTAGTCCAATCCATCTGCTAAAGCAGGTTCACCCGGAGCAGATCACACAGGAATGTGTCCAGGTGGGTTTTGAATATCTCCAGAGGAGGAGACTCCACAACCTCTCTGGGCAGCCTGTTCCAGTGCTCTGGCACCCACACAGTAAGGAAGTTTTTCATCATATTCAGATGGAACCTCCTGTGTTTCAGTCTGTGCCATTGCCCCTCATCCTGTTGCTGGGCACCACTGAAAGGAGTCTAGTCCCATCCTCTTGACACCTGTCCTTGAGATATTTATAAGCATAAATAAGGTCCCCTCTCAGCCTTCTCCTTTCCAGGCTGAACAGATCCAGATCTCTCAGTTTTTTCTCATAAGAAAGATGCTCCAGACCCCTAATCATCTTTGTAGCCTGCCACTGGACTCCCTCCAGTAATTCCGTGTCCTTCTTAAACTGGGGACTGACAACTGGACACAGTTCTCCAGATGCGGCCTCAACAGGGCAGAGCAGAGGGGGAGGAGAACCTCCTTCCACCTGCTGGTCACACTCTTCCTCATCTATCAAATAGTTACTACTTCTGTATTTTTCTGTACTTAGGACACAATGTTGGGAAATACATCCTGATTTCTTTGCCACGGGGGAATTTTTGTTCCATGAATTGTGCAATAATGCAATAATGGCTATCTTTCATAAAATTTCTGTATATATTTTCAGTGGACAGACTCTTTAATGGTACAATCTGCTTTGAAGGTTCTCCTTAATACTCAGCAGAATTTAACACTTTTTGAAGACACGCTATTCCATCTTCAGGGAAGGTGTGACTGGTCAAGTTACATTTTCTATCATACTGCAGTCAGCGTTTTCCACTCTCATCCAAAAGCTCCTTTAGAAAGTTATCTTCTGCTTTTCCAAGAAATGTGTATTACTGTCCTGTCACAGTAGAGGGTACCACAATGATCAGTACTTTGCCTCATTCCAGTAAGAAATTTAGACCACAGTTTATGCCTCCTAAGATTAGGTAATTATCATGAACCCACAGTTTAAGGGTCTCAATTCACATGTGAAAACTGAGGAAACCACACAACAGTATCACCTTTTTCTTTCCACTGTGAAGAAGGCTGCAGTAACTAAGCTCCCGATTTTGGCACTTAATTTAAACAGCTAGAATGAGATTGGATGACTTTAGGCCCCTGTTTCCAGTTAAGCTAAACGCTTTTTTAATTCATGATACTGAAAGAATTAAATTTGAATTTTATTGCAGAAAATTCTAAAGGAGTGCAAACAGTTAGCAAAATTTCTGACAGAAGACTTTGCCAGTTACCAGCAGGGTAGGGACATCTGACCATTCACAGAGCATCACTGCTCTGTGGTAATGTATACAACATAAAAACTTTAGAAATCTGTTCTAAGGAGCTGACTCTATACATTGATGATTCATCTGGACAGAAGTTACCCAGGGGCTGACAAATTCAAATAAAATAGATTAGTTGCAACAGGACTTCTGCATGTCTCTTCTGATAAACTGTGGTATTATTTTCTTCTAATTACCTGCCTCTGGCAGGTTTTGCATGGTTTGTATAGTGGTGTGTGGACTACTTGCATGTCCTTCTCTGTTAGACAACTTTGCTATATTTACATATGAGTATTTTTTTTTTACATTTATTGTTCATCTGCTGGTTTTAGGCATTTTACTTAGAATTCTGAGGTTAAGTGACAAATAAGTCTATCATCATCTTTCAAACAAAAAAGCTTCAGTTGTATTACTATTTAATCCTTTTCTCCAGAACAAGCTCTGTCTGTATTTTCTTTTTGCAGTTTTTATTTTTTGCATTTCATGTAGAATCATCATTCAGCCATTACTTGGAAGTTTTCTTTTTGTCCTTGCTATCCGACACAGAACTATGGAGTGGTGATTCGTGGAGGGGTAGTGGCAGTGAGCAGAAATTGAGAACTGTGAAAGTAATTTCAAAACTCAGCATTCTACCATAATTACGCCATAGCCAGAGATCTGTATTTCACTGACATTCATATATCAAGATGGCAAATGCCCTGGAAATAGCTAAGGGTATTGACTGCGGTCATTGGGGCACTAACAGAAATGCGGAAGAGTTTGGATTATCGGGGAGAATACTCTCTTTGAATAGTTGCTCTGGCGAGCTTGTAGGATTTATTTAATAGACGACTGTGTGGTTATTTCACAATCAGATTAGTCTTTGAAGTCTTTTACCTGGTCATTTTATCCAGTGAAGAATGTTGCTGCTTCTCTGGATTTACTCAAACTGTGGTTAACCTGCTCTACAGTAATTTCACAAGTGTTGTAATCCTAATCAAAATAGACTATGTCAGTTGCTTCACACCTATCTGCTTTTTTGTCCATTCCCTTCTCAAATATTTTGCCAAAATAGTCAGATAAGAAGCTTCATGTTATACCAAAGTGGATAGTCTCTATCAGCTTGTCTTTCTCCAGATGCCTTCTGATTTCATTCACTCCCTAGAAGTGCTGTGAAATCCATAACACATGTGCTTTCATGGATCTGCAGGGTCATGGTATCTGCAAGAGCTATGGTTATTTTTCTTGGAAGCACATGTTTACTTCCTTCTGGTCCTTAAGCAGTCCTTCATTTCAGTTAAATATTAGGGTCTTCAATAGATTTGACCCATTATTCTGACAACAGCTTTGGAGAGTGTTTGAATATTTACGGCTGCTGTAGTGAACATTTTTGTCCAAGTATGGAGATATTAGTTTTGTGTGCAATTCACTTACTACAGATGGAGGCAGGATTGCACCTGTATCTACGGTGTCCTCAGGCACAATGGGGAAGATGCACCTTAAAAAGATATTTCACTGGAGAATTTCAATGGGGTTCAGAGTAAACAAATATTTTGTAACAAAACTAGACTCTGTGCCATAGAATGACCTTCCCCAGCTGTTTTGCAGCACTTTATTAATCAGTCACATTGATGAGAACTTCCAAAACAGAGCACAGTGTTAATCCTTCCTGCATAACTTCATTAGAAGCATTATTAGAAATTTCCCCTGTCAGGAAGCCAATGAAAATGAAATCATTAACATTTTTGTCCTATTTGCTAATCAAGGATTAAGCCTGTGTTATTTGAAAGAACTGGACTCTATTTGA
This sequence comes from Columba livia, assembly GCF_036013475.1. Lineage (NCBI taxonomy): Eukaryota > Metazoa > Chordata > Aves > Columbiformes > Columbidae > Columba > Columba livia. Next base: position 57,937,790 of record NC_088602.1, on the reverse strand, counting down.
CTTAGTAGGATTTTGTTTGGGGCCTGTATTGTCACATTTACTGATGAAACCTTATTTTTCAGCTGGAAGGAACCTTGGTGATGCTCTTTTCCACTCCTCCTTGTGACTATAGGGGACTGTGCCATATCCATTCTTCATAAAAGTATTAAGTCCCAACTTAGAAAACTTAGGAATGGAAGAGGCAAAACAAGATGAAAAACTCTTTCAGGACTTCATTTCTCCGATGGTTAGAAAATGCCTAGGATCAGCCTAACCTCGTGTTCGTGGCTGCTTGTTTCAACGCCAATATTACCTTTTTTGTCTTTCTTTATGGTCAGAGACAAGTGCTTAGTGATATTTGTCCTCTGTATTTTCCATTTTTTGGCAACCTGAACGTGGGAACTTTCTACTACCAGAGGCTGTATTTGCACTTAAGATATGTGGCCATGTATCTTTCTGATGCATACCACTGCTGAGCCATATACTGTGAAAACGTGTGAACTATGGAATTGAGGGCTCTGGAGCCCTCACTACAAGAAAGACATGGACCTGTTGGAGAGGGGCCAGAGGAGGCCACCAAGATGATCAGAGGGCTGGAACAGCTCTGCTGTGAGGACAGGCTGAGAGAATTGGGGTTGTTCAGCCTGGAGAAGAGAAGGCTCCAGGGACACCTTTTTGTGGCCTTTCAGTACCTAAAATGAGCCTACAAGAAAGATGGGGACAGACTTTTTAGCAGGGCCTGTTGCGATAGGACAAGGAGTAATGGTTTATAACTAAAGGAGGGAAAATTTAGGCTGGACATGAGGAAGGCATTTTTTACAGTGAGGGTGCTGAAACACTGTCCCAGGTTGCCCAGAGAGGTGGTAGATGCCCCATCCCCGGAGACATTCCAGGCCAGGCTGGACAGGGCTCTGAGCAACCTGATCTAGGTGAAGATGTCCCTGCTCATTGCAGGGGGTTTGGACTAGATGACCTTTGAAGGTCCCTTCCAACCTAACTATTCTGTGATTCTATGATTCTATGACTGTATAAGTGCTTGCAGAAGTGCTGCTTTGCAATAGACTCAGGCTGTGGTTTGACGTGTTAAAATCCCCAGCGGAGATTGCTCAGTTTGAGGCAAGGTACATGAATGTGTTCCTGTCAGTGTTACCAGGGAAGGCACACAATACTGAATTTACACCAGCTTAATGCCTTTGGGCCAATTTATCCAGGGAGTGGGAGATCAGACAATACTTACTGTGGCACAATTTAAGGTGCAGACAGACAATACAAGTTGCAGTGTGAAACCTTTCATTACAAAGTGAAGCTTTCAAATAAGGGTATTTTTTAAGAGGCAGAGTCAGCTCATAGCTGTACTTTGCGTTGCGTGGCTGCGGTGCTTTTAACATAATATTCAGAGCCTTAAAGACAGAGTTAATGTCCTGAATAACATTTTGTTTATTCACAGTGTTCCTTTACATTTCTTACTTTGCAGAAGTTAGATCTACAACCTATGACTCACGGATGCTTCCTTTATGGAAGAAAAATTAAAAAGGGCTTTTTGTTGAAGAATATAATTTATCTGGTTCAGAAGCAGGAGAACTTGGCTCGGCACCAGCAATCCTACAACAGTTTTCCAGGCAAAACCTTAACACAAGGTGCTTTTTGCACTTTGAACTCTATTTCTTTGCAGTGTCTACATGCAGCATTTGGAAAAGTTAGTGTCTGTGTGCAGCCTAAACGAATGCACATTACTTTATGCATGTTATTATCAGTCTTTTTATAACTAGTAGGGTTAAAGTGGCTGTATTGGCTTTACAGAATTCTTTAAGACTGTAAAACTGGACAAAACTAGTAAGAGCCTCAAAAGGATACCTGTTTGAAAGTCCAGCTCATTGCCTGGCCACTCCAAGATTGAGACACCTCTACCTATATCATTCCTTATAGATGCTTATCTGACATAGTCATAAAGAGGTCCGTGGAGGCAAATTGTACAGTCCTCTCAGTTATTCCAGTGCTTGCTAGTGCCTTCTAGCAGTTGTTTCCCCTGTATTTAAATTATTTCCAACCAGAGCACGTGAACCCTGCGAAAAGCATTTAGTTGGTTCTTTTGCAAGTTCCTTAGGAAAGGCACTGGAAGGACTTTTAGTGCCCGGGCACTACAGATCTGCCTCACTTTTGGAAGCAGACATTTTTGGAGATTCTCTGTTGCATTTATCTTCATTTAGGAAGCCCATCTCCCAGGTGCTGTAAAATGAATGGGTCTGGAAACAGTTGTGCTTTCTTCTCTTGGCTACATCTTACAGTATCGATCTCTAGCTTTATTATTAATGTGGCAGGCAACTTAAGTGTTTTGAGAACTACATATTGATCAAATATACTGTTTTCCCAATGTCTTTTTTGTTTTGTGGGGACTTATGTGGTAGAATTTCTGAACCATAGATCTAACTCTGTTTCTGCTAAAGGACTGATACAATTCCCTTTGGCTTCAAGCACTGCCATTCAGGCCAGGACTGAATATTTCAAACTTGTCTCCTTCAACATCTCTAAGAATCAGACTGCATCCAACTATCTGAACATCAGCTCATGCCTGACTTTGGGCAGTGCAATTTAAAAATTGTGAACATAGTTTTCTCTTTTAAAATGTTACATAAATGTGCTGGCAGAGCTTCCAAGTTAGGATCAGGATTTGTTTCCTCTTCTGAAAAATATGGGGACATAATGTACCAATATAAAACTCTACCCAAGCCATGGTAGGACCTGCAGACATGTTACTGAGGCTAACAACGTGTGTGAATGTCCTTATGAATGCTTTTAGTCCTAAGTTAGTGATAATTAGAGGTGCCTTCAGCTTCGGTGAAGGGAGTGCTTAGGCTTCCGAAGGTCTTTTTTTAAGGTGAAGAGTAGGTGAAGAGGTAGTCACCATGAAGTCAATAGCATCCAGAAAGTCACCCCTGAATTTATGCATGTCACTTGTTTGTGCCTTCAGATCTAAAAGCTCTGATTTCATATCGCCAACTGAAAACTATTTTCATATGGAAAATGCAGTCTATTTAGCTCATGGTCTGATAAAAAATTACTGGGGTGGCTCTGATCTGTATTTCTTGGGAAACTGCTTCACTGAGCAATGCCAAAACTTTTTTTTTCATACACGGTCCTTTTTTTTTCAAACCACATGTACATGGAGCACAGCACAAAAAGGCACATTTTCCACTTTAGCAAAAAACTTTGAAGAAAAATATGTTAAATGTCATATGTGTATAAGAAATTAAAGCAGCTTTGAGTTAAAGCACAGAGTTGACACACACCTACACGAAGAATAAACAACTTTGCAGGTAAGCTTGATGTGGAGAAAAAAGAGAGAAGGCATATCTGGGGGGAAAAAAAAAGTAATTGATTTGACAGTGACAGATCCAGGAAATTTCTGTTATGTGTGTGTGGAACTATTTTCAGTAGTTCATAAAGATCAGAAAGGATTTCTGCAGAAGGAGATAATATTGAAACCAAGGTTTAAACAGACTGTATTAAAACTTTGAACGTTCTCTCTCCCCAAAAATATGTGGCAGTTCATACAGCTTTTCTTGCCAAAGGTCTTTATTTTCATTTCCAAATAAACCTACCAGCTGTTTAGTCTATTATTGCTTGTCTTCCAAGAATTCTTTTGATAACCAGTAGATCTCTAGTCATGCAAACACTTTGTTTAGGGCAGTCAAGAATAAAACAAGTTAGATCTTAAGAAAATTTGTTTTCTTTTCAACTCGACCTTTAATTTTCTGAAGGAGAGAAAAAAGTTGTCTATTCTTCCTGACATCCATGTATGCTTTTTATTAAAATAAAACCCAAGTTTTTTCTCTTTTAATGTCCAGCTAAAGAGCAAAATTTTTGAATACTCTAATCCCTCTTTTAAAATCAGAAATCTTTAAGATAGTCTCACCTCAGACAGTGTGATTCTGTTGTTGTTTGAGGAAATTCTCAGAGTCTCTAGCAGCATCCTGGTTTGTATCAGGAACAGTGTGGCCAGCAGGACTAGGGAAGTGATTGTGCCACTCAGCACTGGTGAGGCTGCATCTTGAATACTGTGATCAGTTTTGGGCCTCTCATCATAAGAAAGACATTGAAGTGCTGGAGAGAGTACAGAGGAGGGACACGAAGCTGGTGACGGGTCTGGAGCACAAGTCTGATGAGGAGCAGCTGGGGGAACTGGGGCTGTTCAGCCTGGAGAAAAGGAGGCTGAGGGGAGACCTTATCGCTGTCTGCAACTGCCTGAAAGGAGGTTGTACCATGGAGGGGGTTGGTCTCTTCTCCCAAGTAGCAAATGGTAGGATGAGAGGAAATGGCCTCAAGTTGCACCAGGAGAGGTTTAGATTGGATATTAGGAAACACTTCTTCACGGAAAGGGTTGTCAGGCATTGGAACAGGCTGCCCAGGACAGTGGTGGAGTCACCATCACTGGAGGTGTTTAAAAGGTGTATAGATGAGATGCTTAGGGACATTGTTTAGTGCCAGAGTTAGGTTATGGTTGGACTCAGTGATCCTGAGGGTCTCTTCCAACCAAAATGATTCTATGATTCTGTAATACAGCCATCTCTACTGTGGGGCTTATGGAGCTACCAGCAGACTCAACCACTTCTCCCTGTCTCCACCTGCTCCATATCTACACAGATTTCTATACAATTTCCACTTAAATATGAGAAGAGACTTCTTCTCAGTGAGGGTGCCAGAGCACTGGAACAGGCTGCCCAGGGAGGTTGTGGAGTCTCCTTCTCTGGAGACATTCAAGACCCGCCTGGACATGTTCCTGTGCGACCTCACCTAGGCGTTCCTGCTCCAGCAGGGGGATTGGACTAGATGATCTTTTGAGGTCCCTTCCAATCCCAAACATACTGCGATACTGTGATTAGGTCAGTGGGCAAACCTCTGGCTCACATCAACAAAGTAGGTAAATTATTTTACTTGTATTGGCATGTAACAGGTGCTAGGGAGTACTTAACTCATTAATAGCTAAATAGGTCATTGAGTGAGTGTTGTCTGGATTTTCTTGTAACAGTCGATCGTAGAGATCCTTTCTCCCATTTAGGAAAGGAAGATTTTGTGTCTTCAGTTTAAACTAGTCTCGTAAGGTGCATTTGGCACTGTATATTTACTCCTGTTATTTGGATGTGTGGAGGCTAATGAGATTTCTAACATGTATCTGTTTTATAATGTCTCTCTGGCCAGCTTTACTCTCTGTTTTGTTCTGTTTTGGTAGTGTGTTTTTTTTTTTAATTATTTTTATATTATTATTATTATTATTATTGTTTTGGTTTTATTTTTTTCTTACAGAAATTCATTGAGCTAAGTGTTGCTGCCATTTTATTTCTAGTCACTGAATACTCAGAAGGTCTTTTTAGTTGGGATTTTCTGCTTTTGTCCTCAAAAGAAACTTTTATACTGAAAATAACAGTCTTGTTCAGACATATGCTATAGTATATAGGATGCTTTGAGGAGGGATTTTTAAAAGCATCTTATTTAATATGACAGCCATTTTACCACTGATTGTGGGAGGGATAAAATTTCATGCAGCTGCTTTTGTAAATGTTATCCATGCAAGAGGAGGGGGCTGATCTCTTCACTTTAAGAAAGTACGTCCTCAAAGAAGTCTGTATGAGTCATAAATGATGCCCAGAGGAATTGAATGCAACTGAAGCAGAGCTTTAGGGCAGAACAGCATCTTCGATTGTCTAGGTTCCATTGTTTCTTCTACCCCACAGTAAAAAGCAAACAAACAAGAAACCTTCAGAAGCTATTGAAATCATTGAAATCAAAATATACAAAACCAATCTTGAAAGTCTCAGCAACTGCAGAGCCGGCACCTGAAGTCCTGGATTAGACTCTGCAGCCAATCGGAGCTGGATTCAGTCTCCCACTAGGCCTCAGTTCGCAGGGACGACTAGCAAGGTCCTCTTCTAAAGTCGGCCATGAGCAGAAGGGAAAAGGGCAAAAGGGAAAAGCAAACGAGATCCTCGTAATCTCCCACTTTTGTATGAAGTATTCACGTGAATGGAATGTTATACACAGTTGGTCAGTTTCTTGCTCACTTGCTTCTTGTTGCCCCTCTCGCGAGATGTCCATCCATGCTTATCAATAAGTTTGCATTCCATTGCTAGGTTTACCAAAACATGTGTCTGGTTCTCCGGGAAAATGCAGTTAATATGAAGGCTTTAGCTGACAGGCAAATTCACTAAAAGAGAAACTTGTTTTTAACAAAACCAGGACAATCATACACTGTGGAATTTCCTCCTGGAATGCCTTCCTGTCTCCCAGCCTACCTGGCCTGGTAGTACTCATCCTCAGACTGGTCAACCACTTCCCACATACACTCACCAGCATGAGTTCTCCAGAGTGAATTTCAAGCTCACTGTGATCCTGTTCTATCACTTAAACCTCTTTGTTAAATATTTGTGCTCTTCAGTTTCTTTTTAATTGCTGATTGATTGGACTAGTTGAAACTTTAGGATGAAGGGGTTGCACTGCAACTGGAAATGAGGAAACACATTGTCATGGAGGTCAAAAAAAATACGCTGCTGTCAGTTTGAAAATCACTTGCAAGATCCTTTTTAGCACTTTCTGGACATGATTTTTTTTCTTTATTTAGGGTCCTATCCTTTTTTTTTTCTTGTAAGGCTTTTGTCTTTAACTTGTCTGATTGTTCGCTTCTCGCTAACATAAATACCACACTGCAAGTGCTCCATTTAGGCCGGGCAATTTCTTGTAATCTGTGTTTCCCAAATTTGCATATAATTTTAGGGTCTCTGTGCATCTCCAGGTCCCCCAGTTATTCTTCTGTTCAGCTGTATCACTAATGGATGTTATCATTAGCTTCTACATCTTTTAGTGCATTTTTTCTGCCTACACACATTTTAATGCTTTCAAGACAGTTGCTTCTAGCTGACCAGACTCAAGACTTGTTGAAATGATCTCTTGTGGTAAAGTTTGCAGTCATGCTACTCATTAAACTCTGCTTTTGGGTAAAGTATCATCATGGTCACTTTAGAGATGAAAATGTTACTATGTGAATATGTTCTGTAGTTTAATTCTTCCACTCTTCTTTCATCCAACAAAGCAGATATATTTTTTATTAATGAAGCATATTAGTTGATGCCATGCAGCATACTAACTTTGCTGTTTCGTGACTGCACTTAAAATGGATTAGATTGCTCAGTCTATGACTATTATGAAAGTTGATGCAACAAGTGAATAGTTTTGATTGACAGTGTATGAAAGTCAATGCTGAATTTACATGCCTTATGTCAAGAAAGATTTGCATACGTTATTTTCTCTCTGACAAAGTTATCCATCACCACATCGATTTTAATAGTCATTACCAATGTTTTAATATATGGCTGAATGACAATCCCAATACATAGTATCTGCATTGAGAACCTGCTTTAAATTTGTCTTTTTAATATGAGAACCCTTAAAGTGTTCATTAAATTTTAAATGTAACAATTCCTGAGAATTTGTGGATGTTTGGTTTCTGGACTGTCACTTTCACTGTATGATTTTAAAGGCACCTACATACATAATATATTTTAAAAGAAGTAACAGTCCTATAAAAAGATGGCTTATTTTCAAAGGAATAAGTTAATATAAATTATAGAGTTTCTTCTGTTTAACGTTTTTTATGTTACATTGTCATAACATTTACTGTAGCAGTCATTTACTATGACTGTACTTCAAATCGGAGATGTTTCATTGGAAAGACTGAGGTGTGGCAGACCCATCTTCACAGCATCTGCTGCTCTTAAAACCAAGGCCTAGGGATTTTTGTATTCTTGGCTTCTAGGTCTTAAAAGTGTGTATTATTAGAGTCTGATTCTCAGAAAGGGAAAAGCACAGCTGTGGCAGTGTCCTACTTCCAGGCTCCAGCCTGAGGCTCTGCCCGTTCTGTGAAGGATGGGAGCCCAGGGATCCAAGAAAAGTTATGTCCTTAAAAATACTCTCTATGGAGAAGGAGAAGTGGGAGTTGTTGCCTGTGCTACAGAACTTCCAGGTAGTTGTGTGCGAGGCGTGAGCAATTCACAGCTCAGCATTTCCTTGATTCTCATCAACTGCCAGTAATTTTTGTAAAGTTGCCACACGTCAAAACCAGCAGTGGTTCTAAGAGAGAGTATGTATCCACACTACAGCTGTGTAATTGCAAATAGGAAAAAGCAGACAGTATTTATGCACATAAAGCCAGCTTATGAGCTCTGCTGACATTTTAGATCCCTACTTGCTAAGTTATTTGTGAACATATAGCTAAGGATTATTTTAATCAAAAAAAGTGTTAAAGAAAAGCAAATATAAACACTAGTCTGGCTAAATATCTATCAACATGCACACGTGAAGTCATTTTGAAGAGTATTTATCTCTGTTTACACCATGGACTTATTCACAAATGTAAAACAGATTTCTTTGTAAAACATAAAATATTACATGAGGGAGCACAAACATTAGGTCATGTAAGACAGTAATGGCATAGCTAAGCATGAACTATCATGCTCCTATTTCCCCTGTGCACTCAGTGCATATGTCAACATTGCTAAATTCATATTGGTAGTCTAACACTTCTGAATAGTGAACAAATTTCTACATTACTTGCAAACTGTGCAACTACGTCCATCAACATTTCTTCTGAAAGTTGGCTGACTTTCCATCTTTCCATTACTAAGTTTGTAGAACAAATTGTGTTGATCCTAACATGTTTCTTATGTTTCTTTATCTCCTTTTTGGTGGTTTTATGTCTGTGGTCTCTGTATATAGTATTTTTTCATATGTAAAAGCTTCATCTTCTCATAAAGAAACATTTGCAAAATGAAGAACTGGTAACACATCACTACTGTATGTTTGAAGTCACTGCACTTAACAAGGTTTAAAATACTGTGTTCAGTAAACTGGCAGTGTGTTTTTTCTGCTGTTGTAAATGGGTGCTCAGCACAGTTTCCATTTTCCTCTATTCCACAGCACAGTCGCAGGGAGATGGCAGTGGAGCTGGAGGTTTCAGTGGTGCTGGAGGTTTCAGTGGTGCTGAGGAGCAGAGCATTAGCATGGTTCTTTCTCCTTCTTTTCCTCCTAATTTCTGCTGACTGACAAACCAGCCAATGTGAGTTGGTTTGAGAGGGTAAAATAGACTGGATTGCTCACTCAGAGACAAGCAAGAAACCCCATGAAGCCATTCAGGATTTGATCTTTTTGTTGATTTCAGTCCTATCTACCAGCTGCTTCCCAGATGTGCTGACAACATTGTCCTTTCATTTCTGGGTAATTTTTATTCCCTTCTAGTTTCAGTGAAGCTGGAAAACCCTGACTGCAGGCAGTGTTTTACAAATACCTTGATACTGAAAGATAAGACATAAATTAAAAGCCGTCTAGTCAGTGGGAATATCCATGCCTTGTTGGAACATTCAGCTTCATGATTTTAGCACTGATAATGAGCAGGGACAGAAATAGGATTGATAACATTTTTGTAGCCAAAGTGAGAGGTCATCTCTTCATGGACATAACACTCCCAAAACCACCCTAAGGACAAATAGAGATAAATTAGACAGCAGCACCTGCTAGAAGGCTGCTTAGTTCTGCTGGGAAGTTAGAAGATCGATCCTTTTGCCGGCGCCCCGAGGCGCTGCCAGCCTGGGCTCGCCGGGGTGGCGGCTCCTCCGCCGCCTGGTGCTCCAGATGTGCCCGAGGTGCACGATCGCCATCTAGTGACTACTGGAAAGGGAGGAGAAGGAGCCTGTTACTGGCTGGCATCTGAGGCTTTTTACAGGTGACAAGGTGTGCATTTTTACTTGCCTGAATAATTCCTGATCAAAAAGAAAAAATACTACGAAATCAAACTTTTCTTTCTCAGCAGCTTCACAGCAGGCACAAGGAAACTGAGAGAACCCTGATATGGTAAACCAAGGTAGTCACAAAACATAGATGACACGTGCAGAAAATGCTGGAGTCAGTGGCATACCTGAGCTTAGTTTTAATGTTTTGTTTCTCGCTTGAAATAGTTACAAATCACATAGCACAAAGATACTAATAAAAGACAACAAACACCTTGACATTGCATATGCTCTAATAACATGGGATTTTGAATCTAGAAGCAAGAATGTAACATAGAGTTAGGAGGAAAGGGTTCTATTTCTAGATTTAGAGAATTTTCCATGTGGCCTTTTAGTTCTGCTCCTTTAATTCTGCAGTTATAAAGTTACACCGTTATTCGGTGCGCTCCCTTTTTGATGATGTCCATTCACAGATTATAATAAGAGTTGTCACAAAGTGTAGTGGTGTGGCAGGGGCACAGGAATAAGTGGAAAATCCTGTGTGTTTACAAAATGTAAAACACATTATGTAAAATAGCATCGCTGCATAGTGATACTGTTGTTCTGTCAGTTATGAGTTAGTTTTTATTGGTTTGTGTCTGGTTTTTGGTTTTGGGATTTTTTTGGGGGGGTGTGGGTTTTTTTGTTTTGTTTTTTTTTTTAATGAATACCTTCTTTATTCTTTATATGTTTAGAAGATGGGGGTTGGCAGGATAGGTTTCTTCACTCCCCTGTGGAAAATCATCACCGATGCACTCTGGCTTTTTCAGTTCTTTTCCCCTCACTTCTCTGTTCGTTTGCATAGCATGAAAGAGCCAAGTGACCTTGCTCCCTGAAATGGCATGAAAACTAGTAGAATTTTCTTTTATTACAACCATTTAGGCATTAAAGACACTACTTCCTCCATAGCCCTTCAGGCTAATGCTCCCAGCTGGAAGATCTCAAAGAAACAAATGTATGGAAGAAGGCATAAACCTCCTGCATTTCAGTGCCAAATGCCTGTATTCCTAAATGTGCATTATTAGTAGGGATGCAGTTTGTCTCTGCTGTCTTTTTTTCTGTAAGGTATGAAGCAAGCACAATTGTTGTGTAAGTTGAGCAAGATTTGATGTCATTTCCCACATTCCACTAAATCTTTCATTTTATGGACTTTTTTTCCTTCTCTTTTTAATAGTGACCATATGCAGTTGTAAAACATTTCCTAGAAGTGTTTATTGGTTACATAAAAACAGTCTTTTGATACTGATACAGATTCTGATACTGATTTATTTCATTTTAATCTGTGTATTGAGAAATGTTTTCCTTCCTTGTTTTGATTAACCATCGGCTTGGTTAAAGAAATTGTTTTATTGTAACATCAAAATGTGGAATTTATTAGACAAGTTCAAAAAAAAAGCACTGAAACAAAAATATCAAAGTACATTCATTTATTTTACCTCTGTCATCAGAAAGTACCTCCTAAATGACTTTAGTCTTTCTTGCCATGAAGGTTTAGCCATCTACTGAAACAAATAGGAAAATTATCATAAATATTTTCAAGATATTTTTATTTATTTACTAAGATTCGACAGCACTCTAGATGCAGATTTTGAAATCCTAGTCCCAAAGTCAGGAAGTCAGTTTTTCCATGTATAGTTTTTTTGTGACGTATCCCACCATCATGTAAAATGTTGATACTTTCTCTCCCTCCGTATGGCTTTGAACATGGTGAGAAAAACAGAGCATGCTACTGTGAGAGTCTTTTTAAAAACTTACACATTGGCTTTAGGAAGATTAGTCAGATATTAAAGAAATAGTCCAGAAAAATAGAATTGGCTGCTGATTGTCTTTAAATGTAACTTTTAGAAAAGCAAAAAATATGCATTAAGACAGATGTTTAGTAAGAATTACTCTTTTTAAAAAAAAAAAAATGCAAAACATTTCATGGTGTCAGATCCCTTACTGTCATGCCTTTATTCTGTATCCAGTTGAAACAGTATTTACAGAGATAATTAACAGCATCAGTATTGAAACCTTTTTTACTTTTTAGTCACATATGTTAAGAATCTATATTCTTAGTGGCAATTGCTTTCTAATAGCCTGAAGAACACCTCTACCAGTTATCTGCAAGCCATGTTTTTACTTTAGTGTCACAGACAAACATATATTATTTTAATTGGGTTAATCATGTGTTTTTGTCCATTCACATTGCTGCTTTACTGTGGCAGATGGCCCAGTGTATGTGTTATAAATACTTTGCATGACATCCTCTCTATTTTTCTAATCATCACTGTGACTTTCCCATTGGTAATGACTAATTACAGTTTCCTAGCCAGCAACTTTTAATAGGTTCCTTTTTTTCTTAATCTCTGCCTGTCCTCAACAGCACTGTTTTATTCAATAATTTAATCAGTTCAGCATCAGTATAATAATAGATAAATGAACCATTACTTTATGAATTTTTGAAATGCAAAATACACATGAAGTAATCACTGATTAATATTTCACTGTTGATGGAGACCACTCTATTTTCTGAAGAAACAGAAAGGGGTTTGCTATCTATGCTTGAATGCTTTTTCTTTCCTTTGATTTTTATTTCTGTCCCTTGGTCATGAGAACCATATGCAGTAAATAGGAAGGAATCCAATAACCAGAAAAATTAACAGGAAGGATTAACATTTTTGCCTAACGACCATGACCATGTTAACCATTCAACACCTAAATATCAAGCAAATGAGTTTATACAGAAAAAATTCCATTTATCCCTGTCTCCTCTTATCGGTGATTATTTATCTGCAAAAGGGACTCCCTAAGGCAAAACCACTTCTAGGTGCATCCAAGCTATGTTAGCAGACAGAAGGATGTAGATGCTGCAAATTCAGTGGGAGAATAGCAATGCAGAGCTCCTTATAGGCCGGTGGGATTTGGGGAGGGGAACTCTTGGTCTCAGGAATTTCTGACTAGAACCAGCCCTTCTGCTGTGAACAGGATCAGATATTTGACTCATGCTTGCTATCCGTACGTTGCTGGAGCCGCAGCGTTTTGCCAAGGGCAGTTCTCTTCGCGTTCCCTCTCTTTTCTCCAAGATGTTTCATGAAACAAAGCAGCAGCGGAGCGGAGCTGGCAGGTGTCTGTAGGACAATTCCACAATTTCACAGCAGTTTGTGAGATTTCGCAGTTTAATTTCACAGTTTAATTGTGTTCCTTCTCGGAACAAAAAATTACTTCAAACAAGAACGCCGTACGAGCCCTCACCACAGTCTGTATTTTGAAGCTTTTGGTGCAGACATCAGGAGGAAGGTGGCGGGATCATATCATCCCTCAGACTTTAGGATGAGTTTGGATCTTGTGAAGTTTTCTTTCATTTCCTCCCCCTGCTCCCCAGAGTGATATAGGAAGTCCAACTTAAAAATGCTTAAACGTTTTTTAAGGCAACACATATACTTTAATGTGGCTGCCCAGGCTGCCTGAACTGCCACACTGCTCTATACCTTGTTGTAGGCCGGGGTGTCAAACTCATTTTCACTGGGGGCCACATCAGCCTCGCTGTTGCCTTCAAAGGGACAAATGTAATTTTACGGCTATTTGCACAGTCCTAAAATTGTATTTGTACAGTTCTGTTTTAAAAGGTCTATGTAAACTAAATCAAATAGATTTAAGTCTTGCATTTTTGAATGCTAGATTTGGTTTTAATTAACAAAAGCAAATATTTGTAATAATCTGCTAGATGTGAGACTGGTTTTGAGAGCAACAGGAAAGTGAAAGGCTTTTAGAATAGAATCAGAAATGGTGTGTGGCTTCTTTCTATTCCATGGCAACTCAATAACACTAGTTTCACCAGTTGCAATAACACTAGTGGAAACTCAATAATTTCCACTCAATAACTGCGATTACATATTAACTAAAAATGGATAAAACATTCAGGTACTCTTATGCAGCCTTTAGCTTTTTCGATTCTTCTCTCCTCTGTGACTCTCTGCATCCTCCAAATTCTTACACATGAACACATCTTCTGATCAGAAATGCCATAGGAATTACAGAAAACTACGCCTCCGCACTACACTTGAGCAACTTGAAATATTCCTGTTAGCACAAGCAGAAGAGGGAAACACTGGCATCACGTAATAATGCAATATACAGCTGGTAAAATTATAAATACCACAGAGAAAAACAAACAAACAGAACAACATTATTTTAAAAACTATGCTGTGCTCTCGTCTGCAAGGCCCATTTGTTCTGTGCACAGAGAAATCCCAAAAGGAATTTCCTCTAACCGTAACTTTATTGCAATGATAATCCTATAGGCGCTTCACTGTGCTTGCTAGTGTGGGGCACCTGCTTGGTGTGTCGCTGCTTACTCAGTGTTGCTGATATTAATAGTGATTCCTTTCACCTACCGAATGCTGATCCTTATAGCCTTAATTAAATCTGCGTTTTCTCACCGATGCTGCTGAAGTCACGTAATGGGAGGAATTCTGCCCTCAGAGACATTTGCTAATTGCCAGTGAATCCATCTAAAGGATTATTCCTGTGTGTCCAGGGAGAGAAGGGAGTCTAATCTGATACAAAACCAATTCATATTCAATTGTAAAAGGAAGAAATGTGGAAATGCACATGAAAAACTTCTCTTTGAAGGAGGGGAGGAGAGCTGATACCCTTTAGAGTAAATGAAAATAGAGTAGATAAAAGATTATTGTTTCCTGATATTGAAAATTTTCAGGGAGGCTTAATGCCAAACATTTTCATTTTTCTTCTGACAGGCACAAGCATATTTACTGTTTATGAAGCTGCTTCTCAGGAAGGCTGGGTGTTCCTTATGTACCGAGCAATCGACAGCTTTCCGCGATGGCGTTCATATTTCTATTTCATCACCTTGATTTTCTTTCTGGCCTGGCTTGTTAAGGTACTGAAAAACGTGTTCTTTTAAATCTGTCTGAAATGTAGATCATCTTAAAATGGATTTTGTTTCTTTTCTGCTTGCTGAGCTTTGCATCAGCCATTCTTTCTTGCTCTTTTTTTCAGAATGTTTTCATCGCAGTCATCATTGAAACGTTTGCAGAAATTAGAGTGCAGTTCCAGCAGATGTGGGGGTCCAGGAGCAGTACCACTTCTACTGCCACCACCCAGGTGAAGCACCTGAGATACTGAGATTCTCTGGAGACTGGATTTGGTTTAGTTTATGAATGAAAAATAAGTCAAAAATTCCTGATATTGTTATATCTGATTTATTTGACTTTTCGTTTTACTATGTGTATTTTAATGATGATATATGAATTTTCATATAAAACTAAATTCTAGGGTATGTTATTCAACTAGGCTTTCTTAAAAGAAAGAACAATAGAGAAGACTCTAACATGGTTCTCTATATCACTGACTATGTTATTGCTAAGTTTTTATTTTCTTTTAATGAAGTAGGGTAATGCTTTTTTTATCGTGCCATTGGTGGGTTTGGAATTAGAGTTGCTATCAATCAAATATCACTTTCTGTGCTAAGGAAGAAGAGTTGAAATGGCAAGCCGTAGCTGGAAGATGAGAGGTCAGAGAGTAGCTGGAGTGTTTGGGGAAGCTGGTCCTGGAACTGAGAAGGGCATGTTGAGACCAATGAGGAATGAGGTGCTGAGGCACTGAAGGAGCTGTGCTAAGATCTGAGATAGATGCAGAAAGTGAGACCCTCAATATGAGATAATGGGTAGGAAGAAGCCATGGCAGAAAGCGTAAACATGTGGGCTGGAAAGACCCAGTATAAAAAACAAGGGCTAATGGGTTAAGATTTAAATTCTTCCACTCATTATTTATAACAATCATATTATGATTATTGAATGTACAAAAGGCCGGGCTTTTCCAGGCTAGTGCAGTTTGCCATCTACAAGAGGGACCAGTACCGACTTCTGGCAAAAAGCCCTTAGGAAGAAAGATAAGAGAAACATACCCATGAGGAAAATTCTTCTAACCTCTGTAGCTGTAGGCTATTTATTTTCATAAGCCAGAGGATTTAAGTGTTTCAGAATTATTTATTAAATATTTTCTGATATTCCTTTCAATATTCCTGTAATCCATTGGTAAATCTTTTCTGCCACCTTCTACAGTTTTCACCTCAAATAGACTTTGTGGCAATAATTTCTACTCTATATAAGTCATTGTCAAAAGAGACTTAGTGATATCAATTTATAATCTAACTTTTTTTAAAAAGGACCTTTCCATGTGATGCATTCTTAGCCTGAGGAATGTAATGCTTGTTTCATCTCTGATGGGACAAATTCCTGAGCCACATGGGCTTACCTGACAAACTCTTAACTAGGAGCTGGAACAGAAAGATTGATGAAGGAAACGCAAGCAGCAGCCAACATTAAGGAATTTCAAGGATAAGATAAATTTCCAAAATAATGTCATCATGCCAAAGAATATGGGCATGTTGAATATAAACTGCATCATGCAAAAGAAAAGGAGTGTGTTGGGTGCAGACAAGCAAATGGTTACTTTGTTTCTTGAGTCACTGGTATGATGGGACATAAAAGGAGTCGCGTTTACTGAACTACAAAAATGATTTATCCTTTTCTGTATTAAGAAGGGCAGAAAATTTCTCACAGGGTTTCTTGTGCAAAGCACCAGACAGAAGTTAAAAACCTTGCTTGTTTTGTGCATGAAATAACCTTGAGAAAAAGGAACAATATCTTGCTTCATTTGCTTATTTCATAAATCATTAAACTGACCTTGAAACTTAGTCCTATGGAAAAGAAAATGAGTGTCTGAGAGTCAAAGTCAAGGAAGGGGTCTCTGGAGAAGGATAAAAGGAGGTTCTTGTAAAGTGCTTTAGCACTGCACAGTAAAGCAGGGTACAAAGAGGAGTAACTTGGTGGTGATCTGAGCAGACAACTCCTCCTGGTGCAGGGATGCTACTTAAGGACTCGGCGGCGTGACAACCATACTTGTGTGACACTGTCCCCAGTCTGATGAGCACATCTCGCAGCGTGGTTTTGAGCTTTGACCAGGCTGCTGTGGCTGTGCGCTCGAGGTGACCCGCTTAAGTGCTGAGCATAAAGGGAAGAGTGCGACTGAGGTGGGAACTTCACCACACTTTAATGCATAGTATATGCAGACTCTCAGGTGGCAATTCAAGATGCTGGAGCCATTCATTTACTTTCAAGGACATTGTTAATCACTTCGAGACATGGTTCCTCACTGTTCTTTCTGTCCAGCAGTCTGCATCATTTTATGTCCTAATTTCTGAGAGAGAAAAAAATAAAAGCCAGAATGCCTACACAATCGCTACCAGAGGCTATTGGTAAAATGTGAATACCACCGTAGCCACAGGAGCCTTTTCCCCTGACTTCATTAGAGCCGGGGTACCACTCAGCAATTTGCAGGATTATAAGCTCTAAATTACAGTACAGAAGGACTGTACAGCTACTCTTGATAAGCATCAGTGCAACAAACATTGTCTGATCCTTGGAGTAAAATAATTTTGCCAGTAAAAAGGGCGAGATTGTCTGTTATTTCCAATTATTTTTTGGTCACAGTGTATTTGTGTTGTCTCAGGGTAAGTTTACCTTAGTAAGGAATTTATTCTGGATGGGTGCCTCCATATAATGATACTGATCAGAGGTTTATTGAACTTGTTTCTGCATTAGGAATAACAGAGACATATTGCATTTCATTTTATCCGAGTAAAATTCAGAAACTATAAATGTTGGAAAAACTGCACGTTGCTTTTTCTGTAGCAGTAAGAACGATCTCCTTCTTTTTTTAAACTGGCTATCATCAAAATGTATGCAGGTCCTTAGGGGGAATGCATTTGATTTCACTTGTATTTATTGGCACATAAAACATTTCTGACAACAATTTTCCTTTTCAAGATGTTTCATGAGGATGCTGCTGGAGGTTGGCAGCTTGTGGCTGTTGATGTGAATAAACCCCAGGGCAGAGCTCCAGCATGTCTACAGGTATGACACTGCTTTTTAATAAATCAGTGTGTGTAACCAGCAACACTTAAATGTTGGCATAAGGAGACTGTAGTGAGAAATAGCTACAATACATTTAGTCATAAATTTCTTCAAATCCGTTGTTTTCTGTAGGCTTGTTCATGAAAATCACAGATCAACAGAAAAACATATACTGCACCCAAAGGGAGAAGATTAGAAAAATGCTCTATTTTGTGTGCTCATGAGGGAACTATTTGAGGTTTGTAAAATATAAAATGACATAAGTAATCATTCTTTATCTCTCAGACTTTATATACGAACTGATTCCACTCCTAGGTTATTCACAACAGAAATGCTTGTTTATTAACTGCAAAATGCAATAACATATGCCAAGAAGCATGACTAATCATAATAAACACAGAAGTGCCTCGTTTCTCCTGTTCCATCTTGAAGGTAGGCTCACAGAAGTGGGAAGAGGTCTCTAAGTAGTAAGCCGTACAGTGTCTGAAACTTCCAGATTTAATATTCTTATTTGGATGTAGGTGAGTTTATAGAACTCTATTCTCATTGTTTGAATAAATCCAGACTAAGATAAGTAATATTTTTATAAATCCCTTTTTATTACAGCACATTGTACAGCAGCTCAAATTTTTATTTGCAAGTTAAATGTCACTTCTGGATGAAACAAACTTGCTTCAGAGTAGAAAGACAAATCTACTACAGCAATCTGATAGCATGATGTTTGCTGGCAGTTTTGCTTATGTTTGGTTTAATGTGTAAACAAAATACACGTACTTGTTGGCAGCATGTGCATTGCTGAACACTAAGGTGGTAAGCACCTTTCATGCCCTCTACAAGCTGTTCTCAAATATCTCTACTTTTTCAAACCATTGCCATATATTTAATTATAACATGTGTCTCATCTGATAATTCCTCTTCCAAAATTTAATTATTGATTTTGACAGCAAGAGGGACGTCGTTTGTGGTGTTCTCAAGTAACATTCTTAGATGCGTGGATATATAACTGGACTCACAATGAAAACTCCTCCAGATGGAAGTTAAGACAGCATCTGACTTACCTGGTCTGTCTTTGTCCTTAGCATTGCACTCTTGCCCCTTTTAGGAAGCATGTGAACAGAAAGTAAATTGCATGCTAGGGAACAAAAACGTCATTCATTGGTGGGTGTTGCAATGTTTTACAATTGCAACTCAACTAGCAGTTTTTGTTCTTCATCCCTTTGTGCAACATCTGCAGGGTTTACAGTAATCTATGACCTTGCTGGATGTCAATCCAAGGAAAGCAATCCAAAGGAAAGCAGTGTGTTACAGTATTATTTTCTTAGGGTAATACCCAAAATAGGCTTTATTTTTATGAAATATAGAGTAAAATACAGCCCAAAGAAAGCCAGATCTCAGACTCTTGATAAACACATGCACTTTTATTAATCTCATCATGCATTATTGCTTCAGTTCTATCAATCCAAAGTAAAAAGAAAATAGACTTCCTAAAAACCATGTATTTAAAGCCCTTGTAATATATTAAAGGCTTTCTTTATGCTTTATGTCCCTAGTTAAAGAGGTAGTAGTTATTTCCTAAGGGCTTGGATGGGTTTTGTTCATTAAGAGGAACATAGTGCATAAATCTGAATCTTGGAAAGAGTTAATCAAATTGGAGAATGTATATCCTGCCTTTAGGATACATTCAATTTATATGCATTCCTCTGACCTTTATTAGCTAAGTATATTGTCATTCAAAATCCTGTGAAGAATGGAGTTCTTAGAAAAAAAGTGGTGAAGACTCTCTATTGCCCTGTATCATTTTAATTAAATTTTGCAATAAGTTTGGTTTTCTTCTTCGTCTCTAGGCTCTGTAAATATTACTGCTCCAAATATGAGAATGAACATAATTAAAAGTTCTCTTTCAACAGTTACATGGATCTGGATCTGTGCTTTGGTGAAACTCCACTTATTCAGTGTATTGAGTTATTTAGAATTTATTTTCTCAACAAACTATACTGTGCATTCAGAAAGTAAATATCCTAGTGGCCAGGGGAATGGAGAGGGACTCTGGAGATCTGGGTTCAATTTACTGGTCAATCACAAATTTCCTGTAGACCTCGAGAAAACTACATAATAGAAATCTTTGGGTTAGTTCACATTCCTTATGGTGGAAAAGTGTATCCCTCCCAGATTTGGCTACTGTGGTGTTTAAATCTACCAATTACTTGAGAAGCACTCTAATAAGATGGACTTGTGCTATCAAAGCTGGTAAACAGATACATCTAGCTCTCTCAGGCAAGAAGTGACAAAGGAAATAATAATGTGATTTAATTGTGGTATCTAACATAAAAACTTGCACTAATACAGGATTTGGAAGACACTTCATAGAATCATAGAATGTCCTGAGTTGGAAGGGGCCCACAAGGATCATCGAGTCCAACTCCTGTCCCTGCACAGGACAACCCCACAGTTCACACCATGTGTCTGAGGGCTTGTCCAGTCTCTTCTTGAACACTGTCAGGCTTGGGGCCGTGACACCTCCCTGGGGAGCCTGTTCCAGTGCTGCACCACCCTCTGGGGGAAGAACCTTCTCCTAATGTCCAACCTAAACCTCCCCTGGCACATCTTCCTGCCATTCCCTCAGGTTCTGTTGTTGGTCACTAAAGAGAAGAGATCAGCACCTGCCCGTCCTCCTCCCCTTGTGAGGAAGCTGTAGCCAACACGAGGTCTCCCCTCAGTCTCCTCCAGGCTGAGCAATCCAAGTGATTTTAGCTGCTCATCATATGGCTTCCACTCCAAATCCTTCACCAACCTTGTAGCCCTCTTCTGGACACTCTCCAGTAGCTTTATATCCTTTTTATCCTGTGGCATCCAGAACTGCACACAGTGCTCCAGGTGAGGCCGCACCAGTGCAGAGCAGAGCGGGACAATCACCTCCCTGCCCGGCTGGCAATGCTGTGCTTGACTTTGCATGGACTAGCTGGATTTACTAGGTTTTAATGGTCTGGCATTTGTACAACCATGCTTGCCCCCATAGTCCAGGTCAGGGGCTTCAGCCTGGCAGGCCTTGATAGCCAAGGTAGAACATGTCAATGGCACGTGGAGCAACGCAGGTCTGGTGTTATTCCTGGACAGACAATAATTCCAGTGGAGATACCAAGTAGGCTCTGTGCAGAGCCTTTGTAACTCACTTCATCTCACACAAACCTGCCATTGTTGCACCATACTGCTCAAATTAGGTAAAATGGATACGCAGGCTGACTGTGTCTTTACACTTCTCTCACAGCTGATCCGCAAAGGGGGATTACAAAGGAGTTGCAGGATCCCGTCTAGTGAGTGGTGTGCCTTGGTGTGTCTCAGCTGCTGGGCAGGTGAGCACCCCTGTGCTTGCCAGGGTACCCATCTTGTCTCTCTCAGGAGCCCACCTGCCTTTCCACAGGAGGCAGGGGCAGAACAGAACCAGCATGTGCACACAGATACAGGTCTGCAAAGGGCTCTCATGTACAGCGGCATAGTAGTTAAAAGTAAATAAGAATAAAAGTAAATCATGGGAGATTGGCTAGAAAGGTGGGCATTAATCTGATGTTTTCAAATAACTTTAGCTCACTTCTAAAAAACTTAAGTTTTTTAGAAGTGACTGAAAGTGGCAGCATGAAAAATTAGCATCTGTATGGTTTCTGATTTTGACTTGCAAATCTATCCTAATGTGGGGCAAAGAGGCTTTTATTTTGGTATAATGGTTTTAAATTTATTGCATTTTTTTTCTTTTGAGTGATCCCAAAAGTGCTTTGTGATCTTTTTTTACTTATTCTCACTGTTCCCCATGACTGGCATTGATTTTAAATATTGATTTTCTTTTGTCACTGAAAAATAATCTTTGTGTTTTCCATTTCAACATGAACCATTTGGCATGAATGCATGCTGAGGCGCCCACATTGCCACATTATTTTGCTGTTGTTGATACTACTTTAACACATTGTGGTGTTTTAGAACTTCCCGCCTACCGTGATTTACTCCTACGAGCACAGTAGGAAGCTCTCAGTTCACAAATAAAGAAAAACTGAGCACCGGGTTCCAAAAAAATCCCTTAAAAAACTCTTTGAGCATGCATTTACCCCTTTAATCCCATGTTAAAGGCATACTGTGTTTCTTATTACTCCTTTCCTGTTAATTTTAGAGGTGGTTGATGTTCTTATCACTCCTTTCTTCTCTTTGTCTTCCTGTCCACAAAGACTTGTAAAATACACATTCATATTTATAGCTGAACTGGAAAGTTTTAACTCGCATGTCCTCTGTGAACCTGTGGCCAGTGTTACTGGCACCAAGTAGTGACATCTTCAGTCTTCTCAGTACTTAGTTTTGTAATGAACAGAGAAAGGCTAGAGCTGTGGTTCTTGTGAGGATGAATGAGCCAGACAGCAGTTCCCTGTTCATGCTAATATTTTGGAATCATGTGCCCTGCAGAAACGAAACACACAGCTGGAGGTGGAATGGTGTTCAGGAGAAGCTTGGGAACACTGTGTGTGGTATGTCAGCATAGATGGAAGTGGTCACCTGTTCACAAACTGTATGTGCACTCGTACTCTGCTAGTAAAATCTTCAACATATTAAAAATATTGTATTCACTTTTAATCGTATGTGCTCCATCTAGGGGAGAAATAGAAGGTCACAAAGCTATGATCTGAGTGAGCAAGTGACATAATTATGATTACAGTGTTCTTGAGCATATGATTAATGTCAGAAATTTAATCACATCTTTTTGCCTCAAAAAAAGTCTTTACTGCTACTTTTTTTTTTTTTCATAATGTGTTAGAGATTTCAGTACAATTACAGAATTTTATAGGTCCTTCAAGGATAGACAAAAAGATCAAAAGTAATTTAAAAAGACAGAAAACATATAGAGGGTGCAGGAAACATGGCCAGAGAATGAGGAATTGAGTGTTTTAGCAGTTTCATAATGGATATATTGAATGAGAGGGAGAGAAATGAGGTAAAACAGTACATAGAGATTTTCACTGGAGGAGTAACAGAAGAGAGCACAAGTGGGTTTTCTCTTTTTTCATGGGAAATAATTATTGGTGAACCAGAAAAGTGTGGTAGTCTATTTATATACTAGTTTGCCCTTTAGTGTAACTTTGGAATCAAGCAAAAGGTATACTCACTCAGTCCTATTCTCTTTACCTAGAGCGACTTTCATTAAATTAAATACATATATAATACATTTCTTCCAATTAACTGAAATCCTCTCTTACAATGAAAGAAAAATCTTACCTTTCAGTTGGCTGAAACTAACTTACTATTTGAATGAGCTTATTATTTGAGTGTATTATATGAGTTTATTCAGAAACAGATTAAATTGATTCCAAATCCTAAAGTTCTAAGGTTGTCATTAAAAAAATAATCTACTTCTTTTTTTTTTTTCTGTGCCCTGTTCTCATTTAGAAAGCTTAGAAATTGCATCAGTTAACAGATGCTTGGATGGTTCAGGGATGTACTTGGCACTGAAAAAGGGCTGAAAAACAACCGTATTAGTTTTACTGAGGAGACTCAGGAGCCGAAGTGTAAATGTAAAAGCAAGCTGGTAGTTTTGGTGAGGTAAAAATGGTGAAAAAAATGAGGTGGAATGGAAGACTGTGCCAGGAAACTAAGCATATTGGTAGCAGAAGAACACGCACAAATTAGGTCCAGCCCCATCCAAACTTCCTGTCCTGGGTTGTATATGAGAAGTTTGTACATCCTGGGCACTGTGAAAAGGAAAAAAAAAAAGACTGCCAGTATTTTGACTTGTACATTGGGTATGGGAAGAAATGGTGAAGTGTGGTGAATGGAGTAAAGGGGTAGAAACTCCAGCTAATGCTCAGACTGGGGATTCGCAAAATGAGCTGCCATTAAGTGTGTGCTCCGTTTCAGCTTTGTGCCATTTCAGGTGAGGAGGTGTCATGGTTTAACTGCAGTCAGCAGCTCAGCACCCTGCAGCCGCTCACTCTTCTCCAGTGGGATGGGGGAGAGAATCAGAAGAGTAAAACTGAGAAAACTCATGGGTGAGACAAAGCAAATTTGAGAGATAAAGCAGAAGCTGCGCACACAAGCAAAGCAAAACAAGGGCTTAATTCACTGCTTCCCATGGGCAGGCAGGTGCTCAGCCATCTCCAGGAAAGCCGGGCTCCATCACCTGTAATGATTACTTGTGAAGAAAAACTCCACAACTCTGAAGTGACCCCTTCCCTCTTCTTCCCCAGCTTTATATACTGAGCATGACACATCATATGGAATATAACTTTAGTCAGTTGGGGTCAGCTGTGCACTCTTCGCCTTCTTGCAGGCAGGCCAGTATGAGAAGCTAAAACATCCTTGGCTCCCTAACAACCACTAAAACACCAGTGTATTATCAACATTTTTCTCATACGAAAAACAATGCACTGCAGAAAATTAACTCTAACCCAGCCAAAACCAGGACAGGAGGATAAAGCTGTTACCACCCTTTGCTGTCTGCTTGCCCCCATTTTCAGGGGCTTTAACCACAGTAAAAATAGTAACTGAAGAGGCATTGAGTTTACTCCTGGGACATCCCAGCTCACTGTCTCATCTGATAATGTAAACTAGTGTTCACTTCACCTTACAAAGTCACTAATTCAGACAACTGAAGTGATTTAACTGAAGGAAGGTAGGGACAGGGGGTAGCTGTAATGTAAATGAGATGCTGCTGCAGTGTTAAGAACCACTATCTTTTTCTGATATGAATTTAAAAGATGCTATCATAAAACTGGAGAACCAAACATATTTTGCCCATATACATTTTTTACATACTTAAATTTGCCATTTTAATACTAAAAAAGCCCAGAAAAATAGTAAGCCCCATGGTGTAGATACCAGAGTATGCATAAAACTAGCAGGCAAATAATGCATTTGCTGTGTCTCCAAAATCAGTCAGTACCAGAAATAGGCATATATGGATCATCCTTCTCTGAGCTTCTGGATATCCATTTATGCTCTCATTCTCTATCTTGGACTCCGGCAATCGTTCATTTAGGGACTTTCTGAAGTGGATGTTAAATTTAGGCCATTATATTTAGTACCCATTGATGGATTTATCACCTATCAATTTGTCCTGCCCTTTTAAAAATCTATTTCTTGTTTTGGCCTCCAGAACATCTCGTAGGAACAAATTACATAAAGTAACTATGTAGAATTTCAATATTGCAGAATTAATTTGCTGATTTTCCTGATGTTACTCAGAAATTACTAAAAAAAGTAGCGCAAAGATTATTTGTTTTGATTTTGAGACGGATGCTCCTTTTCAACAAAACACACAATTTGAAACAACAAAACTTGGCAACGACAGGGTCACAAGCTATTGCAACATGCAATCAGTAACAAGAAGAGGACAGACATAGGTATCTGAGGACAACGAACACCAAGTATGGGGGATCAGGGGATAGTTCATTTGTTTGTGCTTGTGTATACAAATAGAATTATCAGTGATAATGAAACGTCAGGAAGGGAAACAGACTTTGAATATCAGGAAGGACTGTTAAAAAAAAAAAATAGTTTATTTGGTGACAAGGCTGTCACTTGTAAGACTACTTTCAAATCTCCCACAGGTAACATTCTGGCATTAACAAACAGTAATTAATGTTTGTTATATTACTATTGTAATTTTGTCTATGCTTCCATTTCTCTGCTATTGTAGACATGCATCTAAAAGAAAAGTAATTTCAAGGGGGTACAGAACTTCATTCATATTTCCAGTCTACAAGGCATATAACAAAATTCCTTCCTTCCTTCCTTCCTTCCTTCCTTCCCTCCTTCCCTCCTTCCTTCCTCCCTCCCTGCGCTTTCTTGCCTGCCTGCTTTCTTTTCCTTTAAAACCTCTATACCGAAGCACATACATTAACTACAAGTTAGAGACATAGTTCTTTTAGGTTAATAGTTTCTTCTTCATAGTTTTCCATTAACTTGCTGAACCATCTGTTCTCGGTCATTAAAACCCAAGTAAATTACTAGCCACAGTTGGTAGTAATCTAACCACAGAAGCCAAACAAAAAAGAAAGAAAACATGTTATTGATTTCACTGTTTTGCATTTGAACAAATAGATTTCTTGAACATGACTTCCACAGCATGATAATGTAATTTTCCTGCAGATATGAACTATCAGAATCCCATTGCAAAGGCAAAACGGGTAGGTGTTCAACTATGATTAAGCTCATAAAAGGGTAGTGGTTTTCCGTGGCAGTCTTTTTTATTAGGGGAGGGCTTGCTGCAGCAGAAAACATGGTCACATCAGGCCCTTGGCATCTCCTTGGGAGATTAAGGAACAAGTATTTGGAATTTGTCTGAGGCAGCAAGTTTTCAGAAATCTTCATATGTCAGAGTTATGGAAGCCTTGGCTGGCACTAATAATCAGTCAAGATCTCCGAACTTCCCTTTATTTTTGGCAAAGTGAAAGCAGAACCTTTTGTGTAACTCTTAATTTTTAAACAAGGCTTGAGAAAAACTTTCTGCTCTACAAGTAATAAGTTTTGCATAGTGAATTTTTTGTAATCTTGACCGTCTTTCACACAGACCTGTACAGTTCAATGACAAATGGCATTGAGTAGTGACATTCAACTCTTCCAACATCGTGGTCAAATGAATATGCTAAGAATCTCTCATGATAAGAATATGTAAGTTGTTATAATGTTTTTAAAATGCTTCAGCTATGTGGAATTTTTTTTACTCTCATTCTTTTTGCTGTGATCTGAATAGCAGAGTGGACCATTTTCTAGCATTCTTTTCGGCAGTGGACTTCAGTATGGATTGTACTAATAATTTGCACTTAGAAATTTTGGGGCGCGTCAGTGTCAGTGGATTGTAGAAGCTATTCAGTAGTGCCACTAAAATTAAAGCTCAGATGAGTTTCCTCTAGAAAATTTTATTTCTGGGGTTAAATATGTCCAATGTTTCAAATCCCATCAAACTGAAAACAGGTATTTAAATTGTCATGTAGCGTTTTTGTGTTTCGCACAATTACAGCAATCAAAGCGTTGAAAGCAGCAGCAGCAGCAGCATGACTTCCTTCAGAGCTCTAACTTGGATGACAAATCTGAGCAAAGTGGGAGACTGCAGAGTCTTAGAATAAAACTAGCAGGGATTTTTGTTTCTTTATGCAAGTTGTTTCCCCCCAATATTTTCTGTATTTCTAGTATTTCTCAAATAAAGGTCTCTTCACTACGACTGCAACAAACATCATGTACTACTGCTCTGTAGGTTATTAGGTTGTTCTTTTTAGATGTTCTTTTAAGATTTTTGAAACCTAAAAAAAAATCACTTTGTGGTATCTTTGCTACTGCTGGGATCTCTAGTCTTTTGGGTTCTTCAGTAGTCAGTGGAAAGAATGATTCCCATCATGACTCTGAAGATACTTCACATGTTGGGGATACTGAATTCCCTCTCACTTTGTCTGTATTTCTTCATTGTCAAGAGGAGACTACATAAACTGTGTAGCCTTCTTAGCACCTCAGTGAAGTTCCTGAGAGTAAGTGGGATTAGTCTGAGCTAATGGGTATTTAAACAAGCAGTTCTTACTGAATTCCGAATTTTTAAGTGGATATTTTGCATTCAGCCTAAAATTTTTACTTTCTCTTATTGTATTCTTGGTATTCTGGACACTAACTCTTTTGAGAATCACTGGGGTCCTGATTAATCTCACGTCTTTAAGCCCTTAGCAGATGCTAGTGAGTCGTAGGATGATAGTGGCACAGAGTCAATAGAAAGAGATGGGCATTTCCAGAGGGCAGCTGAGGATCTCAGTCCGGTGTTGCCCATCCCTCTACAGACTGCATCAGAGTGCAGGGTGTATTTTCATATTTTAGGTGTGCCAGTTCTTTTGGGGTGAATCTCTAAAGCCAAAGTCTTTACCTCCACTTTCTCCAGTAGGCCATGTTAATCTGTACTATATATTTTTGATGTACAGATTTAAAGCAAAATTTAGTCCTGCTTCAGCAAGCATACATACAGAATTTTCATAAGTATTTTGCATTTCTTAAATCCTACTGAAATCAGCAGAAGGTACATAGAGCTTTGAGAATCATGTTTTTATGAGTGGTGTCATGGACTTAAATGCAGTTGTTATACAGAGAAGTATTTGCTCTGGCATGCCAAAGTCTACATTCTTTATGCTTTGTGGATTCTTAAAGTGCCAGCTAGAGGAAAGCCTCTCAGCTGACCTGTGCATCTTGACAAGTGGAAGGCTGCAGTGTAGTACAGGAAATTCAGATCTTCGAGTTGATTCCCTCACAATTTTGCTTCCCCTTCCTAGGATTCCTTCTTTCCTGCCCCTACATCAGACCTTTGAAAAGAGAGTCTTTGAGGCCTGACAGGAGGGAAGAGGAAAGCTAACAGTGTGGCATATGGAGGAAGGATACTGGCCTTCTTCATGGAAGTTAACTGATAGCACATGTTCACAACCCTTATTTGGCATAGGTATACTTTGATTTGTAGCCTGAGATTTAGTTTGGTATTCAGGTATGTTGCAGTTTGAGGTCTTTTTTTTCTGTCATTTAAATTCTTCCATGCAAAAAAAAAATGGTATGTTCTTGTCTCAGAGCTTTCAGACAATGTACAAAGCTGAACTGTCACAATAAGAGTGCGCATTCCCTTATTCCCTTGTATAGACTCTTATTATCTTTATTTCTCTAGCAAAATAATGCCAGGATGGATACCAGGCCCAGAGGCCATCTGACATGGACTGTGGCCTTCCATGCTTCCTCCTCCAAAATCGATCATTCCCACTTCACACAGTGCTTGGCCCTTTGTCTCCTCTGGGTCCCTGTGGCATCTCTGTGTCCTTCAGACACAATTATTTCTCTGTGTTTTTTCCAGTTCTGAGTATCCAAAATAACGCAAGGGTGGTGCTGCAGCTCACCAGAATGATGGTTTCATGGTCTGTTGCTGGGATCATGCATTGCATGCTCTCAGGTTTGATACCGGGGTGAGTGAGGTTGTTGGAAGGTGCAGAGACTTCTGTGATATTAGAGGACTGTACAGAACAAAGGGAGCCATGCTTGGGTATTGTTTTACAGAGAACTAACAGAATACATCCAAACCAGAGCCCTGCAGCCAGCGAGCAATTAAGCAGACTGGATATGATGATCAATATTTGGAGTTGCTTCTTTTCTTTCATTCCTTTAACAGAGTAAAAGTACCAGATGGTACCAGAGAATGATTTTTCTTCAGGCGAAAAGTTTTTAACAAAGTATTTCGTAACACAGGGACAAAAAGGATACAGTACAATACTCAGATGCAGAAAACAAACATCCTGGTTGTTAATGCCGAGTATTTTAAAGGAGTGAGTAGAGAGGACAGAAAACTCTGATAGAGTAGTGCAAGATGTACATTATATGGTACAAGCAAGTACGATTAAGACTAATGGTATAAAATTAAGAGAGAATTTATGACCAACGATGAATGTTGTAGATTCTGTGGAAGACTTGGTGTGGTAGGAGGGAAATGTCCTCCAGTGGCTGCAGCCACTGTCAGGCCAGGTTGGATAAAAGGCTAGAAAATAATTATGCATTGTAGGGATAAGCCTGTGATGCAGTAGGTATTTCTTCTACTCTCTTGTAAGATGAGAAAGGCAAAAATGAGTCACAACTGAAAAAACTGGCACTCGGCTATGTTGGGTTCTTTCCCCAACTTTACCTTTTGTGTGCACAAGGGGCCTTGATCCTTCCACCTCAGCTCAGTGAAGAACTCTTAGAAGGGCTTCCCTTTCTCAGGACAGTTGGCAAAACACTGACATACTGTCTTCTAGTACACAATACTCAGTTGTTCCTATGGGCAAGAATGGGCATTTAACTTCAGATATTTATAATTTAGTTATCCAACTGGGGCACAGAAGGTTATACTTAGTGCAGAGAAGCAGGCACCTTCAGCCAATACTTTCTTTGCTAGTTATGACATAGATTTTTTTAATATATTTTTATAGACCTAGACCCACAATATGCTATTTCACATTTAAATTGCAGTGTTTCAGGATTTTTCATAATTGCTTTCCACAATCAGTCATTTTCATTTAATCTTCAATTCATCCTTTGAATAGTAGATTGCAGACATCGTACTTTAAGTGCTAGACATTATTTTGCCATTAATGCCACCTGGCATATGTAATCTGTGTGGTGACATTTTATTAATTGCACAGTACACAGAGCATATATAATACAATATATATTTAATATAATCTATATACTTTATATTTCCTCTTCTCTATCATAAACTTTCCAGAAAAGTTCAGCTGAGGAAATTACATGTATACACCAGTGGGCTTGATTTCAGAAGGTGCTTTACTGCAGACACTGCTAATGTAGCCGAGTTGGCAGTACGTGTGCTGTGTTCCTTTCTTTACTTCTGGCCTCCACTTCCCTCTGTAGGATCCTAGATAACTCAAAGGAGGAACTGGAACACTAATTAGTGAAAGCTGACTGTACACCCCATTCCTTCCCTCATGCTGTCTTTATCTGCATACAGTTTTGCCATCCAGTCTGTTATTCTGTTGGCTCAGAACTATCATCTTGGATATCGTGTCAGTTTTCTTCAGTATCTTCTAAGCCATTTCTCTTTTTCTGAGAAATTACCTCCCACTGACTACTCATGATTGTTTGCAAGAGAAGTCTTACTATTTTTAGTCCTAGTCACTCTGTTTCATTTCCTGCCCAAAGTAAAATTTCCCAGTACTGGTAGCTTAGAATCCACCACCAAAAAATCCATTCACAGTTCTTTCTTCCCTTCCCTTCCCTTCCCTTCCCTTCCCTTCCCTTCCCTTCCCTTCCCTTCCCTTCCCTTCCCTTCCCTTCCCTTCCCTTCCCTTCCCTTCCCTTCCCTTCCCTTCCCTTCCCTTCCCTTCCCTTCCCTTCCCTTCCCTTCCCTTCCCTTCCCTTCCCTTCCTTTCCCTTCCCTTCCCGCTCTTTTCTGTCTTCTTCTCTACCCCAGGGCTAGCAAACTTTGGGCTGTCCTAGCTGTCCTTAGCCAAGGCTGATAAACCTTCATCCATTTAGTCACTGCCACTCAATCAGCATTTGTTAAGATAAACATGCTTCCTCACTCATATGCATACACGTATATATCGTTATGCATATCAGCCGCTGAAACAAGGCAGAAACAAAGCAGACAACTATAAGAGCCCTCTAAGCAAGTTTGTTATGGGTGAGAAATATCATACTCTGTCTCTAGACAATAATCTGAACCGTTCCTTCTGGTGGAGGTCTTGATTTTCTGCTGAGTGCATGCCTGATGTATGTTTTGTGGAGCCAGAATAGCTCCTGTACTGCTCTTTTTGCAAAAGTTAAATCCTTTCCTGTTAAAGCGAACAGTGGTTTGTGCACTGCTATGTATCAAGTAGACTTTAGGCATACCTACCTGCAGTATGTGTGTTTTGCCAAGATCAGGGTACAACTGTTTGGTTGATATTGTTCCATTACACTCACACAGTAATCATTTTACTAAACATACTCAAAGATAAGCTTGTTTGAAAGGCAAAATTTTGGTAACCAAAAATTCTGCAAACCAATCTG
Organism: Columba livia; assembly: GCF_036013475.1. Classification (NCBI taxonomy): domain Eukaryota; kingdom Metazoa; phylum Chordata; class Aves; order Columbiformes; family Columbidae; genus Columba; species Columba livia. The sequence goes on along the minus strand of NC_088602.1, from coordinate 57,906,556 downwards.
TTTTTCTCATATTTGTAAGTGAACTCTTTTAAGTAACGTTCCTATTTCTTCTGTACATTGCACACTTCCTTTAAGGTGATTTTGTTGAATACAAGTTTGAAATACAAGTAGTACTAAATTTAAAGAAAAAAAAATGAAGGAGAGAAAAATGTGCTATGTCAACAGTAAGGCATAACTGTAGAGCACAACCACTGAAACCTCAGTACTCAGCTACACCTTAAGAAATCATGGCAAGACATGGCAGTCAACACACTGGAAATTCACATTTTCACCTTAAAGTCAGATACCTTTATAATGAGAAGCACTCCAGTAATGACTGGCTAGGAAAAGTTTCAGAAAGCTTGGTTATTTCAGCAAAGGTAGACATCAGCTGCAGTTCACCAAGGAAGGATTCATCTGCCTTAACTGTGAAGCCATCCTTCTCCATGTGCCATTCTCTGGCTCACGCCACATGTTGCAGGGTAATTCATCCACTGATAAGCATCCTACAGCCCCTTGAAGTTCACTGAACAGTTCAGGGCTTTGATCATTAAGGTTTGTATTACAGAACGCACACGCAAGACGCAGATGACCATAATTCCAGCATTTTGCTTACAGATTTAATAATGTTCTGGTGTGACCACATTTATTGTAACAGGGAGTGATTTTCAACTAGGAAGCTATTAAGCATATAGGTCCTTATTTTGTTTCTTGAATAGCAGTAGTTTATTCAGAAAAAAATCCAGTTCAGTGAGCATAGGCATACATATGGATCTCAGTAAAGTCATTGAAATATGTAAGGATTTTGTGCCCCAGTCCTCTTATTGGTGCCATTGGCATTGTTTGTGGACAGGTAAGGGGGCAGGTATGGATGGGAGTCTGCTTCACACTATGTCTTGTCTTATTTGTGTGTTCCCAGTCAGAAGGATTCCCGTGAGAGAATGGAGCACTGTTCCTTTTCTCCAGGATGCCACTGAGCGTGCTTCACGTGGAGATGATTGCAAAGGATGTGAAAGGAGTCAGGCAAGGTGTAGCTATGTTACAGCATTAGGATCTTACAGCTTATGCCAGGAGCCTTGGAGGTGGCAGTGAGTAGGCATCCTTCGAGAGGTGATAGGAGGAACTTCCCGGGGGACAGAGCAGACTGAGCAAAGTTTCTTGCAGCTGAGAATGCCTCTGAGTCAACTAAAACCAACTTGGAGCAATAATCTGCCTGCAAGAATACTTGGGCAAAGAGAAAACTGTGATACAGAAATACCAACTTTGGCTTGTCAGTCTTTCAGGTGAGCGTTCAGAAGCAGGTTGTTGTTCACTAATTGAGCTGCAAGAGCGGGTGATTCACTGCTCTCGGATTGCATTTCTGACAGAAGATTTGATGGGGCATTCTCAGTGTTCTGCAGAGCTAAGTAGAGCCAACACCAGTGCTTAGAGACCTTTTTCTACCTGTCCATCAGAGAAGAGGTGAGGAGGAAAGGGCATGTGGCAAGCACAGTTTCTTCACCCTCTGCTCCTCCAGTTCTTTCTGTTTGGGGGAAGTGCAGAAGGGAAACAGTAGAACGCTGGCACCATCAAACTCAGCATGGGTTTTGCCACTGGCTACACTGGAGAAGGATTAAATCTCTAATGTTTTGAATAAAGGACATTGGATTTGCAGTCATTAAAAATGGCAAATTGAAACAAATCTAAATGTCAAACAGTCTTGAAACAAAAATACCATAAACCCATGAGGCAAAAGAGACATTCTCTTGCTAAGTGTTCCTTCTTAAAAACATGAAGATTTAGGGGTGCATGGGAGAAACTGGCTGTTTACTTGTCTCAGCTAGAAATAGAATGTAAAAAAGGAGTTCCTTAAATTTACTCTAGCTGTAAGAAATTTACTGCTTAAGTTTAACATTGAGCACGTTTCTAGAATACTGCCTAGTTCTTGGAATTAACGATGCATCTGGAATATTGTGTACAGTTCTGGGCCCCTCAGTTCCAGAAGGACAGGGAACTGCTGGAGAGGGTCCAGCGTAGGGCAACCAAGATGATTAAGGGAGTGGAGCACCTCCCTTATGAAGAAAGGCTGAGGGAGCTGGGTCTCTTTAGTTTGGAGAAGAGGAGACTAAGGGGGGACCTCATTAATGTTTATAAATATATAAAGGGTGAGTGCCATGAGGATGGAGCCAGGCTCTTCTCGGTGGCCAACAATGATAGGACAAGGGGTAATGGGATCAAGCTGGAGCACAAGAGGTTCCACTTAAATTTGAGAAAAAACTTCTTCTCAGTGAGGGTGCCAGAGCACTGGAACAGGCTGCCCAGGGGGGTTGTGGAGTCTCCTTCTCTGGAGACATTCAAAACCCGCCTGGACATGTTCCTGTGCGACCTCACCTAGGTGTTCCTGCTCCAGCAGGGGGATTGGGCTAGATGATCTTTTGAGGTCCCTTCCAGTCCCAAACATACTGTGATACTGTGCACCGTGCTTCAGCAATTCCAAGAATTGTTTTCTTTCTACTTCATTCCTTCAATGGAACTTACGTGTCTAAATCCCCTTGACTTCTTCGGAAATCTTGATCTCTGAGAAGACTGTTCCACATGGGATTGTTCTGTGTTTTCATAAACACGTAAGGAGCTTACACTGAGACAGATAAGTAATATACAAGACACATAGTGGATGCTACAAACTTACTCATTTTTGAGGATTGTGGTTATGCAAATGTGTTCAACTAAAAACATTAGGAACTGGCGTCATCATTTACATGAAAGGACAGTAATTCCAGTGAGTATATATGAACCAGTGCAGTTACTTTTGCAGATCATTTGGAAAATTGTCTGTAGTTGTACCAGCGCTGACACTGAAGTTCCTTTTTCACATTAAAAAAACCCACATTGTAAATGAATGTACCATTTATGCTGTACACACTATCTCAGCTGAGCATTAATCATTAATATATAATCAGTAAGGTTTATCCTACTGGTTGTTTAAGAGAAGAATAAGAGATGCCGTGTAACTGTGGCTTAGTTACATGGAATGTAACTGTGGCTTAGAAGTGGATATATGGCAGTGATGGATGCAGTTTTAGTTTAAACTCTATGCACTGGTTGGATAGCAACATTAACTAGGAATTAATTTTAAAATTATATAAAAGCCTTAGGTGTGGGAATGCAGGCAAGAATAGGTATTTATGCGTAGGTGTGGTTGTACAGACGTAGACGTAGAAGGAATGGAATTTATTTGGCTGTTTTAGGAGTCTGGCAATTAAATATGCTGATAGGAGTTGATCGCCTCAGGCACTTCACAAATTTTAAGACAGTCATTGATGATAGCTCAAAGCGTTGGTCATTTAAGCATTCAAGACTCCAGCTGAATTCACAGTGCAGATACTGAATCACATACTGTGGTAATGCATTTTCAGTAGGTCCTACTCTTCCAGTGGGTCATGATAGTAAGGAGAAGCATTTGGGGGCCACATTCGAGCTTACAGACACACCAAATTTCATCTGCTAAAAATAAAACTCTTGTTAGTCAAAACTGAAAGTTGGACATACAAGTCTAAAGAGTTTCTGTTTCATTGGTATTTAGAATACCATATTAATGCAGTATACTGCGGTATGTCAGTGACAACAGTTCCCTTTAAAGAATTTGTACAGCATAAAAATACAAAGAGAATGTATATCTCATGATGTCTTACGAGTGGTTCTTCAGTTTCAGATGTATTTTAGTGGCCATAATTAAAAATATGGTTTTCAGTAAAGACAAATAGATTTCTTCATACTTGATATAATCAAAATCATACAAATCTAATGCCTATAACATAGCTGGATTTTCTGTATTTTCCTGTTTTTCAGGGATGACTATAAATGGATATATTACTTCATTATATTATATTAATGTGACCATTTTAAAAAGTACTGTAAATCTTCCTTGGAAAAATAAATCAGCTGAATGATTTTCAAATAAGAAAACATCTAAATTTGCAGAACTTGCACCAGTATTGTCAGACTTATGTTATTAGATTGGTTTATCATTCAATTACAGCATCCTTCTTCTTTCTTCAATTCTTATGAGATACTTTATAATTCCATCGAGAATTATCAAATATGAATTATATATTACAAATATAGGACAACAGCATTTTCCTATCAAAGGATATTCCTTTGTTGTTCAAAAAAATGTTTGATGCTCATATTTTTAAAGAAATCCTTTGAAGTTCACTTCAATAGAAACTTACCGTGCAGACCAGAAGAGATGTAGTTTACTAATTAGCTGCTTCATTTTGATTTAGTATATAACAAAATCAAATCACAATTATAGATTTTTCTATTAATTAAACTTTTACAAACAGCTGTGTATGTACTGATGGCAAACTTTTAACCTGACTTTTTCTTTTATTTAATTTTCTTCTCAATTTCCAACTTGATTTGATGTTGTACATTTTTAGGCAAACACTGCACTCACCGGTTGAAGAGCAGGAACCAAAAGTGAGACTCATGTAAATCCTTATCCTAGAATGAGTTTCGCAACCCATGAATGGCAGTTCCCCAATCAATGCCACCCACAGTTCTGTCAACTGCTCTTACAAGCTCACCATGGTACTAAACCCTTTTTTCTCTTTTGTGCCTATTCTGCTTTTCTTTCCTCCCCCTGCTGTGAAGATAAGATTTCTTAATTCCCACCCCATGTGCTTTCTCGTCAGGTATTTCTGAAGTGAAAATTCATAAATGACATAGGGGAATAATTTTTGAAATGATGGGTTATAGGGAGAAGAGCATCATAAGAGTTCAGGCATTTGTGAGAAGGGCAAATTATGTATTTTCCTCCTTCTTCCTTAATAGACTTATTTCTGTCCATGTCGCTTCTCAGTATTGAGGGCATGCCTGAAAATTTATCATCTTCATCCAAAATTACAGATTACCTCCATGTGTCCTTACAACTTGATCGATCCCATCTATTTGGCTGTAATCCCATCCATCTCTTGCAGCACCCAGAGAAGCAGCTCTTAATTAGGTGGTGTCAAAGCTGTCACGGTTGCAAATCAGCTGTACCTGCACCTAAACTGCTGGTTTAGTTTGCTGTGGATAGATGAGCAGAAACTAACACAGCTCTTGCAAGCTGTGATGGTGGAAGGAGTCAAAAAGATTCAATTAAAGCCCCCTACACACAATCTCACAGCCTTTGAAAGAAGAATTACTAGTACCTGCATTTGGTTCATCTGTTGAATTGTCTTTTGTAGGACCTGCTTGGTTTTATGCCCTGAGTATGACGATAGTTATGAACACTATGCGTTATGCTAATCCCTGTTTATATGGAATCTATATTTTTAACTCTTTTTAGTTCTATTTGGAAAAACTTTCAGAAAATGGAAATGACGTGGAGGTTTCTAAAAGATTCTCTGTGGTTTTTTGTTTTGGGGGGGAGGGAGCTGAACGATTTTCAAAGAGGACTGAAATTTGGATTAATTATGCATATTTTAGGCTTGAGTAATCTTTCTGTCTTAGGTCTCTTAGTTTAAATACATTTCTTAAAATAACATCCTGTAAGAGCAAGCTGGTAATGTGAAACTATGAGCTTGCTGAAAATGACAATTACAAGTCACTTTTGAGTTTGTTTGTGGAACTGAAGAGTTATTGTGTTGTGTATTCAGTTTCCTAACTAAGTCTGAGTTGATGTTCAACTAAATTTGGAAAAGTGGGCTTCAAAATATCCAGAAGTCTTCAGTCTCCCGTGTCCTATGGCTCCAGCCTCTCCAAGAGATTTACAAAACAGGATTCCTGTGTGGTCCATTCCAAATCCAACCTCAATACCATGACCTTTTTAGAAAGCAGGGAAATAATTTTTGTGCTACTCCCTGTGAGAGGGAAGCAATTAAAGAAAATGTACAAATCTTTGACCTTAAAATCAACATATTTTCATTCTGAAATGCTACTGTATTGCATCCAAGCCAGATTAATTTGAGTTGTCTTTCTATATCCCTTTGGTTGGACAGCTCTACACTGCTGGCTCTGCCTTAGGGAAGGGAAAAGGGATATCACAGCTTGACTGCAGTAAAAATAATCTGTCTCTCTGGTGAAGTTGGAGAACAGATGATGAAAAAAAAGGGGAAGTGCACAGACAATCACTGCCTCTTGCCCTCCAAATTAATGGCAATCGAAGTCTCGGCTGAGCTCTGCTGTGCCCCTGCTCAAGACAACAGATCCTATAAGTTTTCAGCTGTTTCCTGTTTCAGATAGGAGGAAAAACTCCAATGATTCTCTTCTGCGTCTTTTGTTTGAATGGAAAGTGCTTTACTAGGAAGTAGATTTTGAGTCTGAAAGTGCAAAAAGTCTATTTTTTTTTTCCTTCTGATTATTCATCTGATCACTTCTTTAATGGAGCATTTGATTTATTTCAAAGTAGTCTCTGCTTTTATATGTAAATCACACATTTTAGAGTGTGGTAATTAAATTATACAAGGAAAATGCAAGGAAAAACTGTTCTAATCAAAAGGTGGAAATTCCATTAAAATGTTTTATATTTGTTTATATAGCAAAGTAACTAAAAACATTTTTTTCTAAAAATTAGTTTTTCCTTTATGTACCAATATGGGTATGTTCTTTACATTTCCCATCTCACAGCAGGCTATTTTTGGATGGCCAAAGCATTTTAGTGTGAAGTGAAATTTTTGTTGCCTCTTTCAGGCGCTCACAAGCGTAAAAGTGATAAAGACCAGAAGCAAAATCATTTTAAGGCAGGTACTTACTGCCAGTGTGGAGTATATTGTACACTGTGTTCCCAAGACAAGTACAGTACATGTGGTAACCAGGAAGATCAATGTACTCTGTTATGTAAGGTGTTGCAATCACAAACCAATAATCAATGCAAATGGCTGGTCCAACCAAGAAAAGATTTTCATTAATTCCAGGTAGAGTTGTTTTAATTGCCCAAAGCACACATTTGGCATTTTTTAGTTAGCAAGGGAAGTTACCAAAGAACTGAAGTATTCTACTACTTCTGATGCTGATCAAGTACTTCTGTATGTTTTAAACAGCTCAGCCATGCAAGAGCTGTGAAAAAGCACTGAAGTTTAGCTCAGCCTTCTAAAGAATTTCAACACGCATATGCTATATTAACTGTGGTACTAAGGTAAAATGCTGCAATAAGAACTGTGAGAAGGGAGGGGTCTCCAGTTGACTATAGAACTTTTCCATTATGGAGTTTTTTTCTTATGGTCTGTGTCTGGGAAATATAATAATAGTAAAAATAAACCCCACTAAAGAAAATGTTTCCATCCTTGAGGAACTGCTTTTTTAGACCCTAATTTCCCACGTTTTCATGCCATTGGGAAACATTGACATCAAAATATCTGAAGAGATAACTAAACGCTTCCACACATATACACACATATATTCTGATGTTTAAAAAGTTATTGAGAGGGACATATTTTTTGCTGTTTCCATGTCAGACAATCTTTGAAGCATTTGGTTTGTCCTTTCGCCATCATGTCTTCAAAATTGCTCTGTATGGTTTTTTTTTTTTGGCTGGTTGGTTTGGTTAGGGGATTTTTTTCTTTGTCTGTGTTTTAATTTCTTCTTATGCCAAATTGCTCTGTGTGGGGATTTTTTGGGTGTTTTTGCTGTTTGTCTCTTCATATGGTTTTTGGTTGGTTGAAGTTTTTTTGGGGGGGTTGTTTGTGTGTGTGTGTGTGTGGTTTTGTTTGTTTGTTTATTTGTTTCTTATGAGCTTAAAGGAACTAGAATATATGCCTTAAAGGCTTCCTAACAGCAGAATTTATACTTCCAGTTCTCCAAATCATTCTGAGCAGTGTCAGCTCTCTTCTGCCCTTTGTCACTTGAAAATATCAGCAACTCCCCCTACATAAGTTGCTTGTGGTACCTGATGCTGCTGTGAGGAGAGGAGTGTTAAAATATCCGGGATTAAATACCTTAGAAGGTAGTTTAAACGGTGAGATGGTGAAAAGGGAAGGGTGGGCAGCATATTCAACTCCTCTCTAGCTCATCTGTACCTATCTTGGTACGCTGGTAATGCTGTAGCCTAAAAAATAATCCCATGAATTCTGAAGGATTTTGTGATAATCGTAAGTACCACTTGAAGAGTGTGGTGCAATACTTATGTTACAGGCTATTGCCTTTTTATCTCATGAGCTACTCATTATAATAAGAGGAATGTTTTCCTTCATATTTATAAAACAGCTATTAAATTTACACTACTGCAATAACATAAAAATAGAAAAAACACATTTCTAGTGAACTGAGAAATAAAAGGCCAAACAAAAAAGAGAAACATTTAAAACGGCTGATTCACATCTGCTTAATAAATGACATTTCAAAACATGGTTTTTGAACTGAAATGTAAGTGAAAGAGTATTGAAGCAATATCAGGTAGCCATTCTAGGTGAGGTCTCCAAAGGCAGATAATTCAAGGAACAAGTGTTAATTGAGAGTTGTTGGAAGTGAGGCTTCTAGAGTTGTAAAATGTAAAAGTTATGGAAATTTTGAAGGTATGGAAAAAAATTACAGCGCAGGTAGGTTCCAGATTCCATCCCTCCTCACTCACATTCCCTGCAATTTAGGGGAAAGTTGAAGCACATGTAATAATTAATTACTTGTCAGAATTTTATGTTATTTGTTTCTGAAGGAGCGAGCAATACATTATGTACCACAGCTCAGCCATGGTACAGCTTTTGAATAATAGCAAACAGATTTATATTAGAGATTGAGCTGTCCTGCTGCACAGTAAGCACAACTTTATTATGTGTTTTCTTTTTGTGGTTAACATATTTTCAAAATAAAAATATATAAACATAGGAAATGCCAACATTATTGACATACATAAAATAGAAGATTGTGTCTAGAGGGCTCAGCAACAGTGTATAAATACAGACTACGTTATAATACAGATACTGATTCAGCTTGAGTTTCCAGAGAAACACCTAGAAAATACAGATTAAAAATGTCAAATACATCCATTATAAGCTGTCTAACAGAGCACAGCATCACATACCAGCTATGAATTTGTCCTGCCCTATGAGTGTGTATATATATGTACATGAATGTGTGTGCATATATATATATATAAAAAATATATTTATGTGTATATAGTGTGTTAATCCGTAATGTGACCAGTGGGAGTGTTTGGGTCTGTACCTCTTCCTGTACTTGAGATTATATGCATTTACCGCTTTGACTTTAGTTTAGAAATCTGGGTTGCTGCTTAGACATCAGTGACAATTTGCAATTCAGAGTATTTTTTATTGTGAGAGAAAACTTGTAGACTTTCTTTTTGAAATTACTGTGGTCCTAGGAAGCATACTAATCCACGTAGGAGAGGTGGGTCATTAATTACACTTTAGTGAAGTGCAGAGTCTACTTCATCCCTATGGCTTAGATGAAGTCACTAGCCTATTTAATTTCAGTTTTTATACAATAATTATTTTGCCTCATAGGATTTTTTGAATTGAACTGTGTTGCAATACTTAGGAAGAAGCGTTAAATCTGTATTTGTGTTATTTGTGTTCTATTTTACATTTCATAGTATGGAGCTTTAAGAAAATTACTGCTGAGGTTATGATATACTTACTAACAGTTCCAAAATCTGAGGGGAAGGTAACTATCGCTGTGCATTATTTTTACCATGAACAATTTAAGTAGTATTTTTAGATCTCTTTTATGTTGCAGCTGCTGCTCTCTATTTCTCTAAGTCAGACTGCAGACACTGAAAGGCCTCTTGCTTCCTCTCTGTCTTCTTCCAAAGAAAACGACATGTCATGTCTGTGCTTGCTGATTTATCAACTGGTGAGGAGGAGGAGCTTCATTTAGGTTCAAATAAGCCGTTATTTCCCATTTTTTTAGGGCAGAAGAGTCACTCTTTTTGACTGTTCTCGTAGAAGTTCGTGGGAGGAGAAAAGTAGCTGCTGTTAGTAAGAGATGTACAGGAGTGTCCTTGTACGACTGCTTCATTCTGTGATTGCAGGGTATGAATTAACGAGATGCAGCTAGTCTGAAGGAGGCACATGAGCCAGCATGTGCCCAGGTGGCCAGAAAGGCCAACAGCATCCTGCTGTGCATCAAGAAGAGTGTGGCCAGCAGCACTAGGGAAGTGATCATCCCCCTGTACTCCGCACTGGTGAGGCCGCACCTTGAATCCTGTGTTCAGTTTTGGGCTACTCACTACAGGAAAGACATTGAGGTGCTGGAGAGAGTGCAGAGAAGGGACACGAAGCTGGTGAAGGGCCTGGAGCACAAGTCTGATGAGGAGCAGCTGAGGGAACTGGGGCTGTTTAGCCTGGAGAAAAGGAGGCTGAGGGGAGACCTTATCACTGTCTGCAACTACCTGAAAGGAGGTTGTAGCATGGAGGGGGTTGGTCTCTTCTCCCAAGTAACAAGTGATAGGATGAGAGGAAATGGCCTCAAGCTGTGCCAAGCAAGGTTTAGATGATTAGATATTAGGAAAAAATTCTTCACGGAGGGGGTTGTGAAGCACTGGAACAGACTGCCCATGCAAGTGGTAGAGTCACCGTTGCTGGAGGTGTTTAAAAGATGTATAGATGAGGTTCTTAGGGACATGGTTTACTGCCAGAGTTAGGTTATGGTTGGACTCAGTGATCTTGAGGGACTCTTCCAACCAAAATGATTCTATGATTCTATATGCAACACTTATTCTTTAGCGCTATAGCAGAAATAGAGCTTTGGCTCTCAAATCTGGGATGTGAAGAAAAAAGTATCTAATTTCTGACAGAAACTGTTGCCTTTAAAGTTCTGTTACTCAGAATAGTCATACCTTGCAGTTTTTCATTTTTCCTCAGTAAGATGTCTGTCATTATTTCCATTAATTTACTTCCCAAGTGTGTATTTTCTCATTCTTCCTGTCTTATTGACTTTATTGTGTTCATTTGACCAGAATTTGTTTTGCCTTTTTAAGTAGTTTGTATTTTTAAATCAAAATTTGCTACTGAAAAGGGCAGTCTGGTATAGTATGACAGTTTCATTGATTGCTTGTATTTTCAAATATTACAGAGGCATTTGGAGTACTGGAAGATAGACCTTGGCAACTGATGATTTCTGTATGATTTTAGCCATAAATAATGAAAATGGCATTTGTTGCTTTAAAATATTATTATGATACCGTGAAAAGCAGAACCCTGCTTACTTATCAGAGCACGTACTTGCATGTCCCAAAATGTTGCCATTATTCACTAATAGTCCCATTTTCAACCTATTTTGAGGCTGCGTAGTAGGAGGCCCTGTAAAAGCACATGGTTTGGGTACTGTGCCTACCTTGAGTTTTACACACTAATCAGATGAGGCAGAAGGTGGAAAGAGAAGCACAATAAAGTTAAATGCATAGAATATTTTTCAAGCCAGGACAGATTACTGTCTATGCTGCTCTTTCTGCCAGGCCAGTGTTACCTCTGCTGCAGCCAGACAATATTTACAGAAAGGTTTCCAACTGCATATTCTAAAACATGCAAGAGTTGTGATGTTTTGCGGTTTGTATTTTTGGTTTTGGTTTGGTTTGGTTTGTTGTTTTTTCGTGGGGGGGTAGGTGTGCTTCCTTCAGTATGACCATAACTTCTGTATTATTTCCTGCAACTGTTAACAAAGGTTCTCTATGCTAAGGTGATCCCAAAGCAAGTAGAGTTTCCAAGGAGATTTTTTCAATGGGCTGTGGATCTTTAGTGTGTTTGCACTCACCTCTACTGTATCACTACCCTAAGAAATTCCTCTACTATCATAAAGAAAGTTAAAGCAAGGTTCTATAGCCTAAATTGGTGAAGTATAACCCTGTTCTCATTGCACTGGGATAGGCAGCTTCTACTGGAAAGCCAAGACTGCCTCCCTGTCATCTCCCAAGTTAATAACAGCTGAGCTGAGATGGCTGACTTGTTTTCTTTGCAGTATCTAAATGCCACCCCTTTCAGTGTCTTTTATTAAAAACTCACCCTTCACCCTGTTTCTGCAGTGAAGCTGCATTACTTGAATTTGCCCAGCAGCTGGAAGTTCCGCTCAAATGCAGTAGGTGATATCTCAGATTTACAATGTTTTTAATGTACCGCACATTTAACGGCATCTATGTAAGATATTAAAAAGCCTGTTCCCTTAAAATTTGTGGTTAATGCTTAGTAGTTTTCAGAAATGTTCAGATTGCAGAGCACAAGAATAATTTGCTAAATTCTCCTTACAAGCATATCTTTGTCAGGCAGTCATAAAGTAAGTTGAAAGCAAAATGGTTTATAGAAAATTAGTTACACAGCTTGTAAAATGCTCTACAATGTTCTGCAAACAAAAGGGAAAATTTCCTGCAATTTCACAATTTTGTACTTGCTCAGATGGCCATTAACCAACAAGATGAAAATCAAATTTATCCTATTCATGCTATGAATTATCTATGATGAGCAGTGTATAGAATGTGATTTTCTAAAGCTTCTTTCATAGTCAAGGTATCTTCAAGCACTTTGTAAAAAGAAAAAAAAGGACAAAATAAACACCACAAGTATACTAAACCTGTATAGGATTTAAAAAAATGCCCATTTCTTCAGGCCAAGATAGAATCTTTGCTCAGTGGCTCTTAGAAATCATGTTGCATAGAATCCTAAAAGTCCAGTTTTCTTTGCTATTTCTAGTCTTGTTCCAGTACCTTATAATAATTTCTGAAGGCATGTGATGTCTCCTGGTTTCAAGATCAACTCCAAATTTGCATAGAATCCTAAAAGTCCAGTTTTCTTTGCTATTTCTAGTCTTGTTCCAGTACCTTATAATAATTTCTGAAGGCATGTGATGTCTCCTGGTTTCAAGATCAACTCTAGCACCTTCAGTGACTGTTTCCTTTGTTACTTTCCTAGTGGTATGGATTCTATGCATACAACTTAAACTGGCTCTGTCGTATAAAATATATCATCCCTCTATATGTATTTAGAGGTTGTGATTCAAGCTCTGAAGAAATTGGGGGGGAAAAAAAAAGATAAATTACTCAAAATAAATATTCATTTCTCTGTTTGGCTTACTGTTTTCTGTGGGATTGTAATGAACTTCAGTCATGCCTTGTTAGCTCTTCTGACCAAGAGTTCTGTGTTGGGTGATACCCATATGACCCCAGCTAACGGGGCTTTAAGAAGTCTCCAGGTACCATAAGATGTGCAGTGCAGTTACAGAAGGTGCCACCACCACAATTCGTGCACTGAAATGAGCTGGGAGTTGTATTTGCCTTCACGCCACTGCAGGGGTATCATCTAGGCCGTGACAGGCCCATAGGTAAAAAAAATACTGGAGTAGCAAAAATGTAACCTTTTCAGTTGTGATAACTGTTTTAAATATCACCCAGCCCTGTTGTACACGTCTAAACAACTTTGACAAATGAAAATCTGTTCTAGCTACCAGAGAGGATGATCTTCCAGGAGGCATGTGTAGACATCAGTACAAATAACTACAGTGTCATTAGAGCAGTAGGTACAAAATTAACCATAATAATCACATAGCCAGTATAAAGTCTTTCAACAGGTATAGCTGGAAGCTTGGCTGGAATCTTTAGCAGGACCTGGCTTCTGTGGGCAAATAGCAAAAAGTAATGAAGAAGAAAAGGGAGTAAGCAGCTTGCCAGAGCCATCCTCAGGAGGAGATGCTGTTGTTTCATGAAGTGTTAAAGTATATCTAAAATATAAAGAGATAGAGATACAACTGTGTTTTTCCTGCAGTTGTGTGTTGATGAATACACAATTCGAGAGTGTCAAAATTAAGAAAAAAAATGCTAGTTACCCATATAGTGATTATCAAAGTCTTTTAGTTAAATGATGTTTACTGTTCATTAATTGGTTTGGTACTTTTGAGAACTACCCTGCCAGTTTGACAATTGTGCACTCTAAGCTTTTCACACACTAAACGGACAAAATACGCAGAGCTTTTCTGCATATCAAATCCTCACCATGCTCTGTACTAATAAGCTTGAGGACATTGTCAGTAAATTTTTATTCTTCAAGCCAATTTTTCCTTTTTTTTTTTTTTTCTCAGACCATCCCCAAGAGTGTTAAGTATTGTCAAATTCAGTCTGCACTTCTGTAGGTCTGAACTAAAGCCAGTGAGCCCTTTGAGGACACCTCTTTCAAGCGTTCACATGATAATTACCAATCTGGCCAGTTTTGAGCTAGTAATATCAGGGTAACGCAGCCCACGTGTTCTTTTATTATTGGCAAGTCAGTCAGACCCTAGAAGTTTGCAACACTTATAGACTTGAAACAAAAGTCCCATGTAAAAGATGGCGGCACAAGGAATAACCGGATGTACATATCAAGCCCCAAAAAGGGGTTTAGCATTAGGAAAACATAGTTCCATCTTCAGTTATTTTAGTTTGCTTAGTGAGTGCTTTCCTGAGCTGGGCTCTGTGTGGCTCAGGCTGGGTAAGGCGGCAGCTGCTGTGGATTTTCTCCTCAGCAGTGAGCTGGCAAAGGCCAGTTTATGTCACTCATCCTCCCTCTGCCGTGCAGGAAGGTGAAAGGATCATTAGGACAATGTACCCAAATCTGCTACTTCTGGAGGGACAGAAGACCGCGTTAGGCCGTGCATGAGATGAAGAGACCCAAGTGGGCTCCTCCTGTCCGCAATTCCAGTGTCATTGCTTACTTGGGCTTTTGGGTGAATCCAGGATATTACGTACATTTCTTCATTCAGAGCTCCTCAGCTGTAAAAAGCACACTCCGAATGTTAAATAGAAGAGCGGTATTTAAAAGTCTTTTCTGCTTTCATGAAATTCCCATTCATGCACAAAGCAAATCCCCAACTCCTTTGTTTGTTTCCCATACTGAAAGAACATGGATCATTAATGTTTTGTCTTGTATTGTTTTTCATGGCCGTTGCCTCTTCAATGTGCCATTCACATATTTCAGTGTCTTGGACACTGAGAATTGTCATCCTGCATGAAGCCAGATACCAGCATTAAAAATGATTCATAATAAACGTAAGAAATTCTTCACTTATGGTTGACTGATGGCAGCAACAGGGCATTTCACTTGAGATTGCTTCAACACAGCTAATCTTAAGTCCAGTTTAATATTAGACACAATTTTCCCATCTTGCAACTGGCTGCAAGCAACATCAGAATGTTTCTTTCATCTTATTCCTACACAGTGTAAGACACACACATCTGAGGGCTGAAAAAGGTCAGTAAATTAAACAAGAACAAAAACTGGCATTACTTCTCTTCTTTCAAGTTTGCATAGAGGATTTTCAATGCTTGGGTGCTCTGAAAAGAGCTATAATCCAAACGACACACTGCTGATCCAGTGATCCAAAATTATTTTCAAAGCTTGGGCAAGTGCTGTGGGCTAAATTCAGCTTTCTCTTAGACCTCGTTCCAAATACCGAAACGTGTAAAGAGGCAGTGAACTCTCACGGTCAAACATTACAGCAGAGGTGCAGTTGAGCTGTTTCGGGAGTACAAATCCAAATTAAAATTCTGTGATGCAGAAAGAACAAAGTAAGACAGATTAAAGTAGGGGGAAAGTTGGTCATCAGAGGTGTGTGGGCTGGAGCAGTGTGATTGATCTCCTGGGGATATTGCAGTCTGTCTCTGAGAGGCCAGCAGGAAAGCTGCTTGTCACATGTAGCGTTCATGACAAGTGAGCAGCTAGATCCTGACATGCAGCAGAAAAAACGAAGAAACGCAGATGCCAATCTGGCCCCTGCGAGCGGGCCAGTCCTGGGATTTAAAAGCAAGTGTTTTTGCTGTGCACCTGTGTTTGCTCAGATCCCTCCACCTTGCTGGCCCTGTGGGCTCCATGTCCTTCTGCCAGCAACTGGGTGCTTTGCACGCTGCCAGCTCCTCAGTGCCTTCGACAGCTGTTCCTGCCTTGCCATAGCCTGTGTCTGGCTTCTATCTTCTCTGAACTTCCTTCCTCAATATCTTGGTGTTGAATGGTATTATGCCAACGTAATACTCTCTGGTAACTAAATCATCTCTTTTCAGTTCAGTTGAGGTGGGAAGGTGACCTTTAGTAATTGACCAGAAGCTTTATTGAGTTTCACTGAAACATGCTATGATTAGGATATTATTTATGCTATTGTTATTTATTTTCCAGTATCAAATGAACCACTAAAAAAACTTTTTATGAATGTCCAAAGGTACAGACTGTGTGAGGAAGTATGTATGTATGTACATGTATGCCAAGGCAGTTTATGCATTTTTATTCTTCCTGTATTACCACTTTGCTTCTCTGTTGGTTTTTTGTGAAGGGAGAAAAAAGTGCATTTTACAGCCTCACCTACTAGTTTCTTTTAGCAAGTCCTTCCACAACTGAGGCAGAATACTTCATTACTATGCAGGAAATTTTGACACTATTGAAAATAAGGTGCAAAATATGCAGAGAGACTATCTGTTTAAAACTTGTGTGAAACAGAAATGTAACAGATACAATGCTACCTGTTTTGAATTACGCCACTGACAAAAATGCATGACTGATGCCAGCAGCCCTATCTTTAATTATTGTATCCTTATAGCTTGCCTTGGGGATTAAAAATAAAAGCAAGACCCCGTTTAGCCACTTTTGTTTTGGAGACTTCACTATGCTTTAGGCATTGTCATTAACCCAGGCTTGTTCTATAAATTCCTGACAGTCAGGCTTTGTCTTCTAAGCTCCCCTCTCTAGATTGGAATACAAAAACATGTTC
This sequence comes from Columba livia, assembly GCF_036013475.1. Classification (NCBI taxonomy): domain Eukaryota; kingdom Metazoa; phylum Chordata; class Aves; order Columbiformes; family Columbidae; genus Columba; species Columba livia. The sequence continues at coordinate 57,889,945 of NC_088602.1, read as the reverse complement.
TACCACCAGGAAGGCAGCTGGTGTGAGCAGGGTTGAGCTGTCTTCTCTCTGCAGTGCTATCGGTGATTTGCAGAAATCTGTATGTTAAGAGAAAAGAGGCAGTCCTGTTAGCTGAATGCATGTAAATATGTGCTTAGTCTCCACTCAGCTTCAATTTAAGCAAACTCAGTTCAAGAGGGACGGGGAACTGCTTGAGAGAGTCCAGCAAAGAGCCACAAAGATGTTTAAGGCAGTGGAGCATCTCCCTTATGAAGAAAGGCTGAGGGAGCTGGGTCTCTTTAATTTGGAGAAGAGGAGGCTGAGTGGTGACCTCATTAATGTTTATAAATATGTAAAGGGTGAGTGTCACGAGGATGGAGCCAGGCTCTTCTCGGTGACAAACAATGGTAAGACAAGGGGCAACGGTTACAAGCTGGAACACAGGAGGTTCCACTTAAATTTGAGAAGAAACTTCTTCTCAGTGAGGGTGCCAGAGCACTGGAACAGGCTGCCCAGGGGAGTTGTGGAGTCTCCTTCTCTGGAGACACTCCCAACCTGCCTGGACACGTTCCTGTGTAACCTCACCTAGGTGTTCCTGCTCCAGCAGGGGGATTGGACTAGATGATCTTTCGAGGTCCCTTCTGATCCCTAACATTCTGTGATTCTGTGAAACTACATTAAAACAAGGGAATTAAACGGGATGAATTCTCCTGTAGTAAGGAACAAGTCTTTGCTTGAAGTCTGGAAAAGTGCTAGTCTTTGCAGCCTCCCATGCCTAACATTTTGTGTTCTAAATTGATCACACACACACACACACACACAAAACAAAAGTAACGTGAAAAGTCGCTTCGTTAAGACTGTGAGCTCTGGGCAGGGTTAGATATAAAATGTTTAACATAAAATGTTAATGTTTAAACATAAAATGTGGACAATGCTTTATCAGCATAACAACCTCAGCTCACTAAAATGACTAAAAAGACTGAAATTTTACAACTGTATGTATGAATCTTCTAACAAGTTAACATCTTTAAAAACGTAAAAATTTGTGTTACTTAATTTTTGTATTCTTCTATAATGTCTTCACATTCACAGGCCCTGGTTCTCCTGGGGCAATTTAATATCTGCTACAAGGGCAACACAGCAAGGAAACAGTCCAGATTTTTTGATTGCAGTGATGATAACTTCCTAACATATGTAAGCTGATGAGGGCAGGTATTCTGGCTAGACCTCATACTTGCAAGTAAAGAGGAACACATCAGGTTGTGAGTTTCAGGGGCAGTCTTGGTTGCAATGACCATGAAAATGTGGAGTTCAGGATCCTACCAGGAGGGAACAAAGCCAGAAGACAGGGTTATATCCGTGGTGTTCAGGAGAGTAGACTTTTTCGTGCTCAGGGATCTGCTTGGAATAATCCCACAAGATACAGTCCTAGAGATAAGAGGCTCTAGAGCAGGGGTGTCAACATCATTTTCACCGGGGGGCCACATCAGCCTCGCAGTTGCCTTCAAAGGCCCAAATGTAATTTTAGGACTGTATAAATGTAGGAGTAGTTTCATTTGGTCTGGAGGAACTGATTGGTTTTCAAGGATCTCCTCCAAGCTAAAAGATGGTCCCCTTCCAAGTAGAAAATATCAAGCAAATGTGGCAGGAGGCCCATATGAGAAGAACACATAGCACAGGACAAAACCCAGCAAAAAAACGAAATGTACAAGAGTTGGAATCAGAGCCCAGTAGCCCAGGAGGAATACAAAATGTGTGTCTGAGACTGGAGGGATAGGGTTAGGAAAGCCAAAGCCCACATGGAGTTGAATCTGCCAGGGGGCGTGGATGGCAACAAGAGGGTCTTCTACAGATTTAAGAGCAGCAAAAGGAAGATTAGGAAAAATCTCAGGCTGCTGCTGAATGGTTTAGGGGACCTGGTGACATGGAAGTGGTTGAAGTATTTAATACCTTTTTAACCTCTGTCTTGATGAGTAAGACTGACCTTCAGGAATCCCAATGCCTTGAGACTGGTGAGAAAGTCTAGAGCCAAGATGACTTACTCTTGGTGGAAGAGGATTGGGTTAAGAAACTTTTAAACAAACTAGACATACAGATGTCTATGGAATCTGATGGGATGCAGCTATGATTGCTAGGAGAGCTGGCCAATGTTATTACAAGGCCATCCTTGATTCATCAACACTCTTTAATGATCTAGATGATGGCACAGACTACACCTTCAACAAGTTTGCAAAGTATAGAAAACTGGGAGGAATTACTAATACACTAGATGGTTGTCCTGCTATTCAGAAGGACCTTGATAGGCTGGGGAACTGACCACGCAGGAACCTCATGATATTCAACAAAGGGGAAAGCAAAGTCCTACACTGAAAAATAAATACTTGCATGCAGCAGTGCAGGTTTGGCACCAACAAGCTGTAGTTTAGCAGAAAAGGTCTTGGGGGTCCTGGTGGACAACAAGTTGAACGTCAGTGCTCTTAAGGCAAAGGCCAACGATTCTCCGGGCAGAATTAGGAAGAGCATTGCCAGCATATGTTGTAATAGGTGGAATAGGTTGCACAGGCAGGTCGTACAGTCTTCATCTGTCGAGGTGTTCAAATGCTGGCTGGATACAGTGCTGGAACACCTGCTCTAATTGACTCTGATTGAGCAGGCAGGGGTAGACTAGATAATCTCAAGAGGTCCCTTCCAACCTAAATAATTATGTAATTCTGTGAATATAAACTAAGACAGGCACATAAAGTCTTTAGGAAGAAGTTGAGAAGAGGAAGCGTTCTTCTAAATTCTGGGGTTTATTTTTCCTGAAATTGTATCATGTGCTTTTACATATAAACTCAGGAGCAAATAGAAATGGCCTTTTCGAGTGTGAACACAAATTTGCACACAAACTTAAGGAACCATAAAGGCACATATCTTACTTATGTTGGGTTTGAAGATAAGCGTTAAAGACATAAACTCTATTACTTGTGAAAGACTGTAAAATACAGACATTAGTGAACATTCATTCAAAGATGGTTTAGTGTAAAATAACACCACATTCTGCCTGTTTGACTCTGGCTTCTTCTGGCAGAGCTGTGATGGCCCCAGTGCTGCTTGCCTCTATTTCCCTTCCTGCTCGTGAGATTGCAGCAGCAGTGCCATAAAGCATTAAGTGCACAGATATGTGAATTGCCTGTGAAGTACTTGACGGTTCATTTGCCCAGATGTACATATCTACTATATGTAGATATGTTTTATACTTTCAGGCAATAGTTTGACATCAGATGAATCCCATATTACTTGTCTTTCTATAGCAAAAGCAGTGCATAAGATAGAATTGATGTTACTTTTTCCTGGACACTAAGTCATAAAGATCTGCATGAATAAATCATAATGAAGGAGGCAACTGAATAGTATACAAGTTTATGCTTGAAAAACATACTAAAGCAATGGAAATCATATTAAATGATAAACCTTCAGTAAGAGGTCAATTGGCAAATAAAAAACTGAAAATTAAAAAAAAAAAAAAACATATACAAACATGCAAATCAATTGAAACATTTTAGAATATATTTTAAAGTGTGATAAATTAGAATAATGTAAAGAAGTTTTATAGAAACATACTATTATAGCTGATTATGTTTTGACAGTGTGATAAAACTTTAGAATGCATGTCGTTTGACTCATGTTGATGATAAAACTTTATCTTTCTTTTGCAGAAAATGATGAGGTCATCCGTGTTTCATATGTTCATACTAAGCATGGTGGCTGTAGATGTGATTGTTGCTGCTAGTAACTACTACAAAGGAGAAAATTTCAAGAGACAATATGATGAATTTTACCTAGCTGAGGTGAGTATGCTGAAATGACTATATGGATATTTTTCAAGATAAGCTGAAGTAGAAAATGTGAATGTAAAGCACATTTTAGCATGTAATTTTTTTATTCCCTTAAGCATTCAGAGAATTCTTTGCTAGCTTGTTCAAGTTCCTCTGTCTGACAATGGTTGACAGCCCTATCTCACAACCTTTTGAAAGGTAATTTCCTCAAACAAAATGTCAGGGGTAATGAGCTTTAGCTTAAGTATAACATCTACAGGCAATGCATGGCTGCTGAGTTGCTATCTTTCTCTAGCAGGAGTGTAACATCCAGAAAATTCAACTTAAAAAAAATGACAAAACACAGTCTTTAAAGAATATAGTACTTGTTCCTAAATCATCTTTATTCAACATATACCTAACTGCAAGAAGGCCCTTAAGCATAACCAAAATAGTGTTGCAAATAGCCTGGCTTCAGTAACCTTAAGAGCACACTGCAAAAAAACACATTTATTAAGTCATGAATATGGTGAAGGAGGAGGCTGTGCTCCTGAACCAGTGACGTGGAGGTGAAAAGTTTATTTGTAAATGACATTCTGACATGGAGCCTGCTTGAGTCATTAGCTGGTCAAGGATTTTACTGTAGAGCATGCACTGGACATCCTAGAATCTTGCCTACATGTCTTCTTAGTACTATCTAATTCAGTTAAAAACAATCAATAAAACCTTGAAGTCTTTGGTACTAATGTACAGGCACAGCTGCAAATAGATACTTGTTTTTCCTTAGTGAAATCGGTACTGTAGCATTCTTTATTAAAAATACTTTTTTCCATGGGCATTCTGAATTGTCTCGTCATTTGCGTATAAAGCCACTAGTGCTGAAGTACATGGAGATCAGGTCTCTGAAAGCGTTGATCATGATTGCCTGGATTGGGCACATGTCCAGCTTTACAGTTAACTGCAGTTTCCCTGGCTTTGTTTGGTACACCATCCTCCTTTGGAGCCAGAGGGAACATCCTTAGGGTAGAGCACATGGTAGCAGTATATTCCTTGTGACTCCTCTGCTGTTGCTATTGCCTTTTTGGCAGCCAATTTTGGCAATACCAGTGACGGAGGAGTCACAAGTCAAAAGTTCAATGATTTGTACTCTTTGGGTTTTAAATGTTTAGATACATTTGAGAGTCAGGCTCAAGGGCCCAACTTTAACCTCTTTATAACATTATGGTGCTATATCAATCTCCATTTTTTAAGGGAAGTTGAGTTGATACCCATTTCTAAATTTATCTTAGATTTAGAATTTGTATCTGATCTCTTAAAATCTTATGAAGCTGAGACTTCACCAGTTCTGGGACAAAAGTCAAAGAAAAGTTAAAGGTAGCACCAGAATCCAAACTCACAAAAAAAGAGCAAGCTGTAGACAACAGTGCTGTGTCATGCTCTGTTGTCTCTCGTGCCCCTGGAAATGGCTGTGGTTTGTATGAACATTGAATAAATGTTGGCCCAGCCAACAAGCACACAGTAACTGTGATCTGTGTTATCTTTATTTTATCTGGAGTTCTGAGCATATTTGAAAAGCAAAAGGAATAGGAAAGAGGATGATCCTGGGAATAAGACATCAGAACGAAACCAACAAATGCTGGATGCTCTTATGACACCTTCCACGGCTTTGAGGATAGAAGTGAGGACAGGGAGACACATTTTAATCTCTGTCCTGGTTTAATCCCATCCGGCAGCTCAGCCCCACACAGCTGCTCACTCATTCACACTCAGTGAGATGGAGAGAGAATCAACAGGGTAAAAGTAAGACAACTCATGGGTCAAGAGAAAGTTTAATAAGAAAAGCCAAAGCTGTGCACACAAACAAAGCAAAACAAGTCATTAATTCACCAGTTCCCATGGATAGACAGGTGTTCAGCCATCCCCTGGAAAGCCAGGCTCCATCACATGGAACAGTTACTTAGGAAGACAAACACCATAATTCTGAACATCCTCCTTTCCTTCTTCATCCCCCCAGCTTTTGATTGCTGAGCATGATGTCATATGGCATGGAATATCCCTTTGGTTAGTTGGGATCAGCTGTCCTGGCTCTATCCCCTCCAAACTTCTTGTTCACCCCCAGCCTGCTCACTGGTGGGGTGGTGTGAGAAGCAGAAGACCTTGATGCTGTGTAAGAACTGCTCACAACAGCTCAAACATCCCTTTGTTATCAACACTGTTCCATCACAAACCCAAAACGCAGCCCCATACAAAATACAATGAAGAAAATTAACTCTATCCCAGCCAAAACCAGTACAATATGCTAGGCAAGAATCAAATAATTAAGTCACCATTAGAGCCTGAAATTGTGAACTTTTTGTGGTAAGCATTTTTGCTTTATGGCCAGGATACAGCAAGTAACAAAATAACATTAATTCTATTTATATTCAAAATAGGAAACACTGCATGTGCTGTTTCTATTTAGGCACTGAATATATAGCCTAATTATGCTTTTATTAATCAGTGCTGGAAACATTCCATTCAACATCTATTTCAAAAGTAGGGTTTGTTCATCTGGGGTTTTTTCCAGCAGAAATACTTGCAAGGGTTTAATAATTCAAGATCAGTATGTCATGTAGACCAGTGTGTTGTAATTCTGTCCTGTAGGCAATGGTCAGTTTTCTTTAAAGATACACTTCACTGTAACTGCATCTTAGGTTACTGATTTATTAGTGGGGAGGTTGCCAGAAAACTCATTTGTTTATATTGTACATGTTTGCATTTTTAAGTACTTAAGGTAAATTAGTCTGCAATAGAGAAAGGTATTTTGTTTATTTGTAAGGCATACTCTTGATGTCCATTTGTTGGTTTTAGTTTGGGTTTTTGTTTTGTTTTGTTTTGTTTTACTTGTGATGCCTTTACCAGAGACATTATAAAAATCAAACAAGCAAACCCCTAGTATCTTATAGAAGGATGTATAAAATACAGTAGCAGAAGAGTAAAACAAATCCTGGGAGAGAGTAGAAATTGATAAGGTGGTGTCATTTCCTACTTGGTGGTTGTGAAAGTTCTTCTTTGCAGCACAGGGCATACAAAGAAATTGTTTTTAAGAGCCTTGAAGAGGCTGAATACTCAAACAATGCAGGTTATTCCACAGTGGCTGGTTTGTTACCTTAGTGAGGGAGAGTGGTTGCAGCAGGACACACTGCTGTTGCTCTGTATTTTCCAATAGACTAGGCTGCAGAAAGCTTTCCCTTCAGAGGGAGCTTACCTGAGCAGCCAACAGCAATGGGGATTCCATTTGCTAAAGGAAATAGCCAGACAGATTACAGCAAGCAGATCTGGCTTTCTGATTCATTTTCCAGAAGTCACCTTGGAAGCTGCTGTCCTTAGGAGCAGACATGATCTAATAAAACAGATCACTCAATCCCTTCTGTGGACCACATGCAGTAGTGGCCTAGAACTGTAGAAATACCTTAAATTCAGTAGACAAATCTAAGTGAAGTTACTGAGATACCCAGTACCAAGAAAAAAACACACTATTTTCTTTGCTAGAAAGAGAAGACAGACTCAAGAGAAAAGGAGGAAAACATTAGACAAAAAGATAGAAGATAGAAGTGAACTTTGAACCCAGATCCCATTGGTCACACAATTTTGTATACCCAGTAGTAAATACAAGGTTCTGACAAGCATTTCAACTTGTATACGTCAGCCTTACAGATGAAGCAAAACCAGACTTTTAACAGAGTGACTAAAAACCTCAGTGCAGTGTCTGAGAACCTGAAAAGAGCAGAGCTTCAAATTCAATTTGGTAATTGTTGTTGAGGATGTTGACTTTACTTGCTCAATACTTGGAACAGTGATAGGTGTTTGTTTCTATATGCAACCGCCACACTGTCTTCCATTAAAAGAAGCTATTAAAAGAAGGCTCCAGGGAGACTTTATTGGGGCCTTCCAGTATTTCAAAGGGGCCTATAAGAAAGATGGGGACAGACTTTTTAGGAGGGCCTGTTGTGACAGGACAAGGCATAATGGTTTTAAACTAAAGGAGGAGAGATTCAGGCTAGACATAAGGAAGAAATTTTTTACAATGAGGGTGGTGAAACACTGTCCCAGGTTGCCCAGAGAGGTGGTAGATGCCCTATCCCTGTAGACATTTCAGGCCAGGCTGGACGGCGCTCTGAGCAACCTGATCTAGTTGGAAATGCCCCTGCGCATTGCAGGGGTGTTGGACTAGATGACCTTTGAAGGTCCCTTCCAAGCCAAACTATTCTATTATTCCAAAAGATGTTACAGAGTAGATGTCTTAATGAGGAGGTGTGAGATGCCTACAAGTACTGCTTTATAGCATCTGTAAAACCAGAGTTCAAAACCAGGTGCTCCTACACACACTTCCTCCTCAGTTCTTTTGGCAGTCTGTCCCCTTGCATGGCTGCCTTTCTGTAGCCTTTGCCCTGTCCTGGCTGAAGGAAGAATTGAGTGCTGTGTCAAATCTGGTAACAAGGGAAATGCTGGAGGTCTGTTCCCTTAGTCCCACTGATCCTGCTCAGAAGAATTCTTGTCTTTCCCAACAGCTTGATAACCTCCCAAGTAAGCCACAGTTACAAAGGAATCTAGCTGGATCTGTCACTGTTGGATGTTGACTCATACTGAGCTCTGCCTCTGCCAAAAATGTTGAGGGGCTACTGGTATAAGTTAATGTTGTTGATGGCAACATTGACACCATGAAGCTTCTAGGTGATGGAATGGGAGTTAGCCCTCAGAGAAGCAGCCTGTTTGTGGTGTCTCCTCTTTTGAACCCCCCAAGCAAAATGGGCAACCTGGTGCAGGGTGGCTGCTTGAGTGGCACACCTGCTTTTTCTCTGTGAGTCTGTTCTGGCTTCTCATGTGAATTTGCCTTTCCTCTGTCTCTACAGAAATTAAAGGAGTGATTTCAGTTGTTTTGGTTTTTTTTAAAGTCTATAAAATTTTATTACATTTCACACCTAACAAAAGTTCTAGTCAGATATTTTGAATCTTCTGTAATTAATTACAAGGAAGGAAAAAAATACAAGCTCTGTCAGCAGGAAGACAGGTGGATAAATGCAATCAGATGTTATGCAGACCATTTGATACATTTTTAAGTACTAGTGGTTTGAATTCGTTTGACAAGCATGTAAAATGCAAATGATCCCGCCCACACATTTTTAGAATAAATTAAAATACACTTAACATCATATTTGTTAGTCTTGTCCTAATAGGAAGCCTATGTGCTCTGAAGTACGTGTGTGTGTATTTAAATGGTATTTTCCTATACAGGGATATTTTCTTCAAATGTGGCTCATTGTTCTCTTTGAGCTACTAGAACAAGGGCTGAAAAAACTGGCCAGATACATTGAAGAATACGAGCATGAAAGAGTCCCTACATTGTGTACATGGATCTTTGTATGCCTGAAATCACACGAGTATTTTTAGTAGTATTTCTTTCCTAATGTAAATAATTTTTTTGAGTGCTCTGAAGCATTTCACCTTGATTTAATCATTCAGAGGACATTTGAAGCCTGATAACTGATTTACATGCCTTGAGGAAACCATATAATAGAGGTGGTAGCACTGCTCATACTCAGCTGTGTGGACTAGGGGAATAAACATAGGGCATAAACTTCAGCAGTTAATTTCCATCTCCACTCCTGCTTTTGGCCATCCTGTATACACCAAACATGTGACATTTCATTTAGCCATCACACAAAACCCCTCTTTCATGTTGATAAATTTATTTTTGAGGGACTAGAGAGTTTAAATTTTAGATAATGTAAGTACTTAAGGCAGCATCCCAGAGATTCAGGGTTAAAATCTAATTCTCTATTATCCCTTGCCAAGTCCGGTAAACATTATGGCCCACCATCAATTAACCTCTCCATCTTAAAAGATGAATAATGCTTTCACTCAAAGGAGGTTTGACCTGTATTTTGTTAATGTTCACACATAACTTTGAAAGTATTCGTTGTATAGAGATGCCACCTAATGTTATTACAGCGTCTCTTTTGAGCCTCAGAGTGTGTGAAGGGTCAGAGAGGAAGATTGCTAAGTCAAGGAGAAACTTTTCCATTGGGTTTCCTGGTTGCTGGGAAGTGAGGGAGTATCTGAGCGTATATACAGTGGTAAATTAGGAAGATGGGTGAGGAAGAAGTGTGTCTAGCCAGAATTTTCAGTAGTGAGAGAAGAGAGGGAAAATAAATGTTGAAGATGTAAACCTGTGTAAAATTGTCTCCCTTTTTTCAAGCTGAACATCCTACATTTTAGTGTCTAAATGTTACAGGAGAGGCCTCTGAAGGAATCCCACAGTCATCCAGTGTCTACAAGTAGTTTTCTTCCCCTATAACTTCCCACTTTTCTATCTTTGTTTTACTGGGATGTTTACTTTAGCTGTTTTACTAGGGATGTTTTAGAAAATTGAAGTAGCAGTTTTTAAATGACATCTTTAAATTTTGCTCTGTTCCTTATATCTCTTAAAATTCTTCAGACAGCTCATACGTGTTGCTTCACATTTTGAAAAAAAATATCTCATCAGTTTTTTACCTTTTCATCTGTATACATAAAGTGAAAGGTCAACTGAATGGATTTATTATTTCATGCCTTCCAAATTGTGGAATCTACTTGTCTGTGTTGAAACTTCAGAAAATTTCCTAAAGTGTACATTTTAAGGAAGAATATGAGCCAATAAGAGAAATTTTATTGTTTATTGTTTATTCTGTAGAGTATGAGTGTTTTTGTTAATTATCATGGAGATCTTTGTTTTTGACATACAAAACCTTGATAGGTGTCATGACATAGAAACTTGTTAATTTAAATAAAAGTTTTTGAAAATATCTTTCTTGTTTTATGTATTTTTCTAGGTTGCTTTTACAGTTCTATTTGATTTAGAAGCTCTCCTGAAGATCTGGTGTTTGGGTTTCACAGGATACATCAGCTCATCTCTTCACAAGTTTGAGTCGCTGCTTGTAGTTGGAACCACTCTTCATATTTATCCAGACCTCTATCACTCTCAGTTTACATATTTTCAGGTATGATCAGCTACTTTTATGTTTTACCCTGTAAACCAATTAAAAACATTACCCATCAACATTTCGCTCTCATTTACTTCCCTTCTCAGACTACTGATGTTCTCATGACGTTGACTCATTTTGAGAATACAAAAAATATAACAAATGTGTTTGTTCTTAACTATCTTTATTGGGTGGATTTATAGAATCAGGATTCTTCCTTATTTTGCTGTGAAGTCCTTTCTGTTTTCAGCAACTTTTATTTCTTATCTGAACTACTCTGTTCAGTAGGTTTTAGATTAGTTTATTATGGGTTCACCAAAGGGAAATGATGCTCGGCCAACCTGCTAGCATTCTATGGTGGGCAGATGAGGGGAGAGCAGTGGATGTTGTCTACTTTAACTTCAGCAAGGCTTTTTGACACAGTCTCTCACAACCTCCTCATAGGCAAGCTCAGGAAGTGCGGGCTGGATGAATGCACAGTGAGATGGATTATGAACTGGCTGGATGGGAGAGCTCAGAGAATTGTGATCAATGGTGTAGAGTCTAGTTGGAGACCTGTAGTTAGTGGCATTCCCCAGGGGTCAGTGTTAGGTCCAGTCCTGTTCAGTGACCTGGATGAGGAGACTGAGGAGGAAGGGCTGACACACCAGAAGGCTGTGCTGCCATTCAGCAAGACCTGGACAGGCTGGAGGACTGGGGAGGGAAGAACCTGATGAAGTTCAATAAGCACAAGTGAAGGATTTTGCACCTGGGGAGGAATAACCCCAGGCACCAGTACAGGTAAGGGAAAGCAGCACTGCAGAGAAGGACCTGGGAGTTCTGGTCAACAACAGGTTGACCATGAGTCAACAGTGTGCCCTTGTGGCCAAGAAGGCAAATGATATCCTGGGGTGCATTAAGAAGAGTGTGACCAGCAGATGGAGGCAGGTTCTCCTCCCTCTCTGCTCTGCCCTGGTGAGGCCGCATCTGGAGAACTCCATCCAGTTCTGGGTCCCCAGTTTAAGAAAGATAAGGAATTACTGGAGGGAGTCCAGCGGTGGGCTACAAAGATGATTAGGAGCCTAGAGCACCTTTCCTATGAAGACAGACTGAGAGAGCTGGATCTGTTCAGCCTGGAGAAGGCTGAGAGAGGATCTCATCAATGTTTATAAATATCTCAAGGGTGGGTGTCAAGAGGATAGGACCAGACTCCTTTCAGTGGTGCCTAACAATAGGATGAGGGGCAATGGGCACAGACTGAAACACAGGAGGTTCCATCTAAACATGAGGAGAAACTACTTTGAGGGTGCCAGAGCACTGGAACAGGCTGCCCAGTGAGGCTGTGGAGTCTCCACTGGAGACATTCAAGACCTACCTGGACACATTCCTTTGCGATCTGCTCTGGGTGAACCTGCTTTAGCAGGGGGGTTGGACTAGATGATCTTCAGAGGTTCCTTCCAGCCCCAGCTGTTCTGTGATTCTGTGATTTGCTGTCCTTCATTCAGCCTTGACCTTGCATACAGCTGTTAACAGCATCACCTTCCTGTAGTGTCCACCATTGCTTTCCTGACTTCTGTCCCTGAGGCCTCAGTACACTTGCTGTTGCTTCTCCAAGTCCTCTGTGGCAGTCATGTGCCTAAGAGTCTCTTGTCCAGTTGTTGCTGGTCTTCTGAGGGCATTTCCCCAGAATCATCATAGTGTTTGTTTTTATAGCTCTCCAACCATACTTTTTGTAGAGGGAAAGTGTGTTTATTAAACTCTTCCTATGTTTTCACTTTGGGGAAGAGCAGGAAGGAGAGACAAAGACAGACTGATTAACTCAGACTCTGATTCCTCCTCTCTCAGTCAGTGCAACCAATTCCCCATTCATTCTCCTTGAAGTGCTTAGGATTGTTCCAGTTGTGGGAGAAAGCACTGAGATTCATTATAACGTGCTATATTCTACAGAGCTGAAGAAAGGGATTTTCTAAAAGAAAAAAAAAAATCAAACAATTTATATCTGCCCATTATTTAGCAATGAATTGGTATGGTGAATGAGTAATAATAAAGGCAAATAATAAATTGTCAGGCAGAGTCCTGTGAACAAATGTGATTAGCTATAGTGACACATATTATAAGCGAGTACAATATGGGGGAGAAGTCTCCCCAAGTGTGGGTTGAAGTATGATGGCCTTTTCAGACTTCTACAAATGTGTGGCGGTTTGACCCTGGCTGGCTGCCAGGTGCCCACCAAAGCCGCTCTGTCACTCCCTTCGTCAACTGGATGGGGGGAGAAAATATAACGAAAGGCTCGTCAGTCAGGATAAGGACAGGGAGGGATCACTTGCCAGTTACCATCACAGGCAAAATAGACTCTACTTGGGGAAATTGGTTTAATTTTATTACCAGTCAAAATCAACAAGGCCAAGTGCAAGGTCCTGCACCTGGATCAGGGCGACCCCTGGTATCAATACAAGCTAGAGGATGAAGGGATTGAGAGCAGCCCTGCCGAGGACTTGGGGGTACTGATAGATGAAAGATGGGACATGAGCCAGCAATGGGAAGCCCAGAAGGCTGGTGGATCCTGGGCTGCATCAAAAGCAGCGTGGCCAGCAGGTCGAGGGAGGTGATTCTGCCCCTCTGCTCCGCTCTGGTGAGACCCCAACTGGAGTCCTGTGTCCATCTCTGGAGCCCTCAGTACAGGAGAGACATGGACCTGTTGGAGAGGGGCCAGAGGAGGGCCATGAAAATGCTCAGAAGGATGGAACACCTCTCCTATGAGGACAGGCTGGACTGTATGGCATTTGAAGGTCCCTTCTACCCCAAACTATTCCATGATTCTATGAATGAGAAATAAAAACTAAACCTTAAAACACCTTCCCCCTGTCCCTCCCTTCCTGGGCTCAACTTCACTCTCGATTTCTCTACCTCCTCCCCACCAGCAGTGCAGGGGGACCAGGGATGGGGGTTGTGGTCAGTTCATCACACGTTTTCTCTGACGCTCCTTCCTCCTCAGGGGAGGACTCCTCACACTCTTCCCCTGCTCCAGCCTGTGCTCCTCTCTCCATGGGGCCACAGGTCCTGCCAGGATCCTGCTCCAGCGTGGGCTTCCCGTAGGGTCACAGCCTCCTCTGGGCATCCACTTGCTCTGGTGTGGGGTTCTCCACAGGCTGGAGGTGGCTCTCTGCTCCACCATGGACCTCCATGGGCTGCAGGGGACAGATGGCCTCACCGTGGTCTGCACCATGGGCTGCAGGGGAATCTCTGCTCTCTCTTTCTTCACTTACCTGTGTGTCTCAGAGTTTTTTCTCTCACAGAGTCTCACTCCTCTCCTTGGCTGCAATTGCACATATGCAGGGTTTTTTTCACCCTTCTTAACTATATTATCCCAGAGACACTACCATCATTACTGATGGGCTCAGCCTTGGCCATCAGTGGGTCTGTCTTGGTACTGGCTGGCATTGGCTGTATTGGACATAGGAGAAGCCTATGCCATCCTGTATTTTTTCTAAATGGCTCTACAAACCTTCTCAAGAAGTATTTCAGGATCACATATTCTGTTTTCTCTTGGTATCATTTGAAGGCACTCAGATGGTTATAGCTTTGATTTTGCTGTCCAGATATGTAAAATGTTGTTATTCAGTGTGGCACGGTATTTCTAACCTTCAAGAAAGGATGATCTATCAGGAGAATGCCATTGCACTCTTGTATCAAAAGCACACAGGAAAACGAGCTGGGCACTCTCAGCAACATCCTTAATAGTTGGTCCATATTTATTAGGGGAGAGTTCACTTCCATCTGATAATTTCTAGGAATTGTAAGTATAAATTATTAGTATGTAGGACTAAATAGGTAATGTCATTACTAACTCATGATTTTGAAAATAAAATGTAACCAGATGTTGTTAATAAAATAAGTATTTTATTTTTAATGTACTTAATTATTTTCCTGTGGCAGGGTGGGGGTGCTGTGGGTTTTTTTTTAAGTGCTAGCATTTCTGATAGAAAATGTGGGGATATATATGAGACACATACATTTTTACAAGCAGAAACACCTACTGTACTGAAAGGTTTGGGTTGTATTTTGCAATCCAAATCACCTAAAAGGAAAATGACAGTAAGGTTGGTAAAAACTTTACCTTTGATGTCAGTTAGTAAGGGAAGTATGCACCGTATTCCCCCGCAATTAAGCTTCTGGGCAAGCTAGATAACACATTTTCAAATCAACCAAGGTCAAAAAGACTTTTTCACATCGATACGTCTTGACGTTAGGCAGATTTCCAGGCCTTTAGGTATTAATGATGACAGGTTAAATGTGTTCCTTGTCAGCCAACAAAACAGATTACTGAAAACAGGAGTCTTATTTGACACATTCCAGGATAGCAAGCAGAAATATCACTTGGCTTGTCTGGTCTTCCTTACCATATATTTCCATCTGCATTATTTGTAGGTCTTTATCATTACCGTTTGCCAACACATCATTCAGTCTTCACTACATTGGCTACTGTCCACCCTCCCACCCATTCCTTTTGCTGTACGTTCATTCAAAACACTTTGCAAAGCCCTCTGTGAAAGACTACAGCAATGTACCACTCCATGGCTGTAATCTGTAGAGCACAAAATCAGTGGAGAAATGACAGAATTTGCATATTATTGCAGAGATCTGTAATGAACTGGCAGAAAAGACAGAAATTTAAACCGAATTTGACCTATACTGGACTGAAGAGTTGGTATTGTATTTGTGCTTGGGGAAAATATTGCTGAGTCATTTTATGAATAAATATCCCTTTTAGGAGATGCAGCCATTCTTTGTAACAAAGCTGTGGCACCTCTTTTCTATTTTCTATCTTGATTTGCTTTTTAACATATTTTTATATTTAATCCAAATAGTGCACCTTCTACAGCTCTTAAATTTAATACAATTTGCAATCCAATTACATAGAATGCATAACTGTTCATTAGAGTGTACTTTTGCAAGATTCTATTTGTCACTTAATGAAAATAAATGAATAAAACAAATAGTGTCAATAAGATTAATGTGCTGCTTGAAGGTCAATTAAAGTTCTCCAAAGGAAGGGGGAAAAAGTAAGGCAGGTAATAGTTTATCTAAAACACAGCTCAGAATACCAACTTCACCCCATTGGGGTGAGTGTTGAAGCTAGTATTGATGGGAATAGAGCTAACGTTTACACTGCGAGTAGATCTTGTAAGTAAGAAGACGTCATGTTTACATGTTCATAGTACTTGGAAATGTCATTCATCTCGCTGTTACTGCCTTGGTAACCAGTTTCATGGACTCAGACTATAGGTAATGTGATCACAGCACCAATGTGAAAGAAAGGGCTTTATCTCACCATGCTGTAACGTTGTGAAAGTCAAGATATTTAGTGTAACCTCTGTATTTAGGACCCTTTTTTACTGGAGACAATGAGTGCTCATCCCATCTCACACAAGGGATCTGGTATGTTTGAAAAAAAGTTGCTTTCTTCAGTTGGCTTTCTCTCCCCTTTGGCAGTAAAGCCTGGATGACAGGCAGGGAGGTGAGTTTCAGGTGAAGTGCAAAGGTGTACATTATTAGCAAGCTACAAGGTACAGTGAACTTCTTCTGTGAACAATTTCAGTCAAACTTATTTTCTCTCCAAAAGCAGCACAGTAATTGCATTTGACTTGCACATAAGGTCAGCCTGTAATTGCACTGTAATTCCTACCTTTCAGTTTCAGTATGATTCTTGCAGAAATATAGGTGATACTTTGGGCTAGGAAATTTTTTTCTCTGTAAGAACTGCAGAATCTTATTTTCCCCATATGCTGCTGTCTGTTGCCTCCAGCAACTACTGTTGCTGCCATTGGCTCCTGTTGATACTAATGTTCATGTCACTGTTTGTGCCACAATCAGTGGCAGAAGTAGGAGAATCGGAGCTGTCAGCAGCTTTTCCAAGGTGCACTCAGCAGTGAATGGGTCAGGAGTTCCACACACAATCACAGTTCTGCAGTGGATACTAATACTGAGAGTTGTCAAATACAGGTTGTTTCTAAAAGATGAACCCAATTTCAAAACAGTTTATAGGGTGTTTCAAAAAGGTAGACCCCAAAAATCTTTTCGAAACACCCTGTATGTCAAATATATCAAATATGTCAGTGGCACACAATGCTATGCCCTCTGATACTGAGAAGTGCCACCCAAAATTTCCCTTGTTGTATGTAGTATAAAATAGCAAAATATGTACCAAACTTTCTAGATTATATGGTACTCAATGCCAAGCAATTGTGCTTTGGATCACTGAAATGGAAAGATGACCTGTGGAAGAAGAGTTGGCAGTTCTTTATGTGAATATATAACCTGGTGCAACAAATAACATAGAGTCACAGAAAAACCTGGGTTGGAAGTGGCCTTTGAAAGTAATCTCACCTAGCCTGCTGCTCAAAGCAGAGCTTTCTTCAAAGACTGTTCAGGACCCTGTCCATTTAAAATAAGTATGACTTCTTAACAGTGATGATAATCAAACTGGAGCAATTTACCTAGCACTGCAGTAGATTCTCAATTGCTAAGTCTAGACTAATGTATTTTCACCTCTGCCTGAAACTATCTTTGTGTGTGGCAACACACTGTAAACCTTCATTGCATTGTAATTGCACATTACCTTCAGATTTACTATCTGTGGTGTGTTTTGTCTCTGTGTTCCCTTTGTTACCCCAAAACAGCTTCACCCAGTTGCATTTCTGTGATGACTTCATGATTGGTGAGTTGGTGACGGCCAACTCCTGTATCCTCCTGTGCCTGTACTCTCAGGGCCTCTGCTGTCATCTCGTACCTGTACATCTCGATGCTGGATTTTATAAAAGGGTCATAGATACCTCTTTCTGTTCAAAATTACAGCTTGTTATTACGATATGTTGGAAAAAAAAGATATTTGTAGCAATAAGCGTTACACCATGCAATCATAAATAGCTAAGCAAAAAACAAAGCAGGTTAAGTTACCTGGTCACTGGATAACTGCTGTTGCTAGCTAAAAAAATAATCCAGGCAAGCCAAGGTGTGTACAGACAAAACCTGACAGGTTCAAGGGCTTGTGTTCTTAACCTAACCCACAGCTTTTGGTCTGTTACAAGTGGTAGCAACCTGATATCTACTGACTTACAAGGCTGCAGGTCCCTTTTTGACCTTGAAGTGTCTGATCCTGGGAAAAGTTATTGATTAATGTGATAATCTAATAATTAATACAGCTGTATTTTCTCTTTCTCTGCAGGTTCTTAGAGTAGTTCGGCTCATAAAGATTTCTCCTGCTTTGGAGGATTTTGTGTATAAGATATTTGGACCAGGAAAAAAACTTGGGAGTTTGGTGGTATTTACTGCCAGCCTTTTAATCGTAATGTCAGCAATCAGTTTACAGATGTTTTGCTTTGTGGAAGAACTGGATAGATTTACAACCTTTCCACGGGCAAGTATAAAAAACATTGATTTCTCATTGCTTGTTTTTATTTTCTTATGATCGATATTTTCTTACCATTGGTGGTGAACTTGACAGTGTCATGTTGACAGTTTGACTCGATGATCTTTAAAGTCTTTTCCAGCCTAAATTATTTATGATTCTGTGATTTTATCATATTTGTTATTATATTAGTGATCCTTCTTTCTTATTGAGAATGATGGAGCAGTTTATCTCCATGTGTGTAGATAACAGAATTGTATTTTCTTCCTGTAGTCCATGAGTAGTGAAGTTTGTCTTTGTTTGGGTGAGGTATTCTATTTCTGCTGTCGAGGGAGTATAGAGAAATTTCATGTATGTACCCTGATGATGACACAACAAAGCATATGGATTAATGGCACTCTAGAATGTTACAGAAAGAGAATTCATGTGCACATTCATGAATATTAGTCACAAAATTTACATAAGACCTGTCTACGCATGATTTATATCTTCATATTATGGAAGTGTTTGTTCTTGATTTGTACAGGAATGCTTGTTTTACACAGGGTTATAAAACCTGTCTTAATTGACAAAATAAGTGTTTGCCTTTTGGGTATAAATAATGGATATTTGTGGACATTGCATTAATTCAGAACAGAACATTGAAAATCAGTGGAAATTGGAGCTAATGTATTTATTGAAGCACACTGTTCTGAATGAAAATACTGCTATTTCTTTAATAATGGATTAGACTGAGCATACATGGATTGGTTCCAGTGACAATTTATTTCTTTCTGTCATTGCAGCTTGGTTATCCAATGTATCTATTTTAGTGAAAGTGCATTGGTTGGAGCAATTAAATAACAATGAATAAGACAGCCTCAAGGGTCACGCATTTAGCAAACAAAGCAGATAGGCAACAATTTGTAATTATCAACCTGAACTTGTTATATGGGAACCTCACCATCAAATGTAAGACAAAAAATACCTACCCACAGGGAATAGTGTAACACCATGCTTTCTATTTTGGAAAACAAGCTTAGAAAAGCTGCCAGTAGGATCAGAAAGAATTTAGTATAATTCATTTTTTAAATGCTGAAGAAAACTTAAGCTTTTTCTAATGAAGCCAGACTTCTGTCTCTAAATTGGACGATACTACCACTATATTGTGTGCCCAACTCCCATATATAACTCCTGAAAAAGCTTCCAACTGCAAGTTTGAAATCACCATGGAGGGTTTTTTAAGGATTATTGTTTATACAAAATGGCATTGAAAGTCCTGAAATAGTTATTGTTGTATAATTAAAATAAGACAAATTCACAACCATTTGCACATTTTAACTAGATAAATTGATACAAGTATCCGAGAAAGATCCGTTTGCAGTAAAACATTGCCAAGATACCTCAAGATGTTGATGAAGTTTTAAATTATTTTGAGCATTTCAATCTAAGGTGATTTAAGCTTCAATAAGAGCTTCTATTCTATCATATTGAATTTTAACAGATACATGTATATACTAAATACATTTTTGAAGAGTGAGAAGATATTTTCTCCAGAAATTATACAGTTTTTTACAAACACAAAATATCCAAACTTGTTTTCTGTTTTCTGACTTAAGTATTGGAAAAATAGAAGACCTGTTACCAGTAATAGAGGAGTGTTCCAGCAATACTGATCTGAAAGAATTTTAATACTTTTTATAGGATAGCTAGAAGCAAGAGTCTCTCCTCATTTTTTGGTTACTGTTTATTTGTATACCTATTGACCTTGTTGTGAATGTTTTAGAAGTATAATTTACAGTATGTTCTCTTTTTTTTGCAGTTTTTTAGTAAAACATCTCTGAATAGGTTGAGTGTGTGAAAATTGTGTACTTCAAAATCGTGTATTTAAATATTGTGATTGATGGTATGAGTGATGGTGTCCCTCCGAAGGAGTGTGTCTGCCTAGCAAAGCCTGGGAAATTCCTACTCATGTTGCCTGCTCTGAATAAAGAGCCCTGAATCTGTTTACAATAAGACACAACTTTGGGTTTGCCTGGAATGTATTATTTTTTAAAACAAGACTGAAGACGTGCTTGCATTTCTATATGACATAGGAGGTGATATGAGGTCTGCAATAGCAGAATTTGCCAAGATAAATTTTTAGGAGCTTATCGCCAAAGAAGAACAAATCTAAAATGGCCAGGACTGTTGCTGTGGACTTTTTCAGTTACAAATACAGAGAGGACAAGCACCTGAAAATGGTGGTAATAGAGGCTAAATTTTGAGTTTGTACATTAAAGTGCTTTCTGCACTGAAACAGACAACCTAAAATCATTTTGAAACTGTAAGTGTTTTATAAGAAGGCACAGTATGGGTTTTGGAACAAGTAGACCTCCTCCTTCTGCTAATGCCTCTAAATTGCATGTTTTCACATGGTTTCCTGACAACAGTCAATAGGCACAAGCTCGGTGTTGCCATGGTTACAAATTTCACCCTTCTTTCGGCCATTGCAACTTCCCAAATGGTTTGGCTTTCTCTCTAATGCTAAGTATAAAAATAGAGATGTTCCCTATACTGTTTTTAGCCCTTCGCCATCTCTGTTTCTACATGTCTTTTTGGGCTGTGCCTGTTGAGCCTTGGGGACGGGGGACAGCTGGGCCCCCTGACAAAGGAATGGGAGGGGGACGACTGTTCAAAGGCATCAGTGTAAGATGGCTACTAAGAAATTTTAAAATTCACTGTGTGGAAAACAAAGCCCATTTTAAGTGTCTCTGACTTCCATGCCCTGGTTTCTCTTGGGGTTTGGGGCCATGTGTTGACTACTCGGTGTCTCAAGGTACAAAACTGGGAATGCTGCTGTTCTTTTAAATGGGTCAACACAAGATAAAAACCAGGCCCAACTGATCTCAGCAGCAAAAATCCCTCAGTCTTCAGCAAAACCAGGACTTCGCTCCTAGCTTTGAGCGTGGAGAAAGTTTAAGTTGTGAAATGTTAGTTCAGCCTAAGCATCATCCATTTAAAAAGTTGAGCAATGTACTCTTAATTCTCTGATGCAGTTACAATCTCAGTGTCATTGCCATGTTTTCACAGGATGGCTACTCTTTTCTCAGGGTGTTATTGACCACTCATGGCTTTGTTAGGAGAAAGAGCTTAGTTTACACAGGTAGAACAGATTGCAAACATTTCACAACACTGGCCTAAATTCTGTTAACTGAGTTTGCAGAAGTAATCCCACTGATTGTATGACCACTTCCATGAATGAAGCCATTGAGATTTGGCCCATAATATTTTTTGGACAAGCAGCAGTTACAAGTCAAGAACATTATAACTGTAAGTAGTCATTTGTCTGGTATCACCCCTGTAATCGCTGGACAAGATATCAGAACTGGCACTTGGTCTTGGATGTTCCACTGGACCTTTGCCAATCTTCCCCTATAAATGAAAAGATAGTTTGACTTCCATCATCAAAACAGCTCATTAAGTAATAGGGCATAAATACTCAAAGAAATTGACAGTCTTTTCTATATCACAAATTAATTCAGAAGATCACCATTTGCATAAATCACATCTTCACAGATGTTGATTCTGTCAGCTAGTTGCATTTCAAATTAATTTTAAAATAAACAGTGGGAAGTATACCTTGCAACTAAAAATAACTTGCTCCAAAGGAGATTGCTAGGTGTGATGCATATACTCATTGTGCAGTGCTGTATTTTCTTAAAACTAATGTTTTGTCATATACTGGACTTTAATGTTATATTTAAATGTTTAAATTATGCTGAAAGGCTATTTTATGTAACTATATGCTTTATGGACAGCTGTTTTAGATGGAAGATTAGATTTTTATGATGTTAGAAGAAGGTCTTTTCCAAATTAATCCAATACTTGTATTAATGAGAGGTCTACAAGATAGTATTGAAGGTATCTTTATACCTTGAGGAATTAATTAAGATACATATTTTTTGAAAGCAATAAACTACAGTAATATAGTGTGATTTCAAAAAAGGGATACTGCACTGATTCAATTATCCAGTCTCTCAGGTGTTTTTAAAGCCAGCTGTGGGGTGTATTGCTTAATGTAGTGCCCACCTTGTATGTCAGCAAGGAGTCTCACACCAGTCAGGTGCGACCATCGCTGACTCCAGGGGTGCTATGAGTGCAGGAAACAGCGACAGGTTTAGCTTCACCTCCCCATCACGAAGGGGAGCTGAGGAGCGGTGCTGGGCACCAGTGGCGTGGTTGTCTTCTTCACCCTCGAGCACCCGCAGCAGCTGTAAAGGGGTCTGAATTTCCTGCTTGGTTCAGGCACACTCCTCTGGCCAGAAGGCCACTCCTGAGCTAAAGATCTCAAATGTTTCCTTCTCTGCAGGTTTTGTGTTAGGAGACATTTGAGGTATTTTGCAGAGCTAGATAACACTCGTTGGTGCTTTGTTTGGGGTTTTTTCCAGGATTCTTATAATGACTTTTTGTAAGGAAAGGAGTCGCTAATGAGACTCTGTAGTTTTGTGCAGTGTGTGGTTGT
This sequence comes from Columba livia, assembly GCF_036013475.1. Taxonomy (NCBI): domain Eukaryota; kingdom Metazoa; phylum Chordata; class Aves; order Columbiformes; family Columbidae; genus Columba; species Columba livia. The sequence continues at coordinate 57,867,298 of NC_088602.1, read as the reverse complement.
CAGGAGTCAGGTCTGGGGGAGAATCTGGCCACAGATCAGCAACATGCTAGTTAAGGCCAAGGTTACTGGCAGGAACATACAATTGGAGGGCACTGCAAATTCCAACCCTCGTATTTGGGCTCTCCTAACACGACATAGCAAAGATTTTAGCTGACATAAAGGATTTACAGAACAGTAATTGCAAGCAATTTTCTCTGCTGCTTCTAGTTTATGCTGGCCTTTGGTCTCTGAGGGATCTGTGTGTTCAAAGGAAAGGTGGGAACATTACATTTGGTCAAGATGTTGCTGATGCAGAAAGTCTTAAGTTTAACTTCATCTCCCAATATGTGCATTTGCTCACTTGGATGCCTTGATCTGTTCTATGTATACCTTAGCTTCACTGCTGGTGAGTGGTTTGGATTTGTAGGCTTAACCATCTCTGAAAATTTGATTTGTGTGATTTAATTCTGAAAAGCAACTGTAAAAATAGCTCTCAAACTCCTTGGTCTTAGCCTAACAGTGAGTTTAGGCTTCTGTCTGCTTCAGAATGCCACAGAACATGGCAGCAATAAGAACCACTCTGGGTTCTGGTGTGGGGTTTTTTGTGAGAGACAGCAGGCAAGCCCTTCTTACCAAGCCCTTAGCAGCTAAATGTTTGGGACGACCCTAACAGAGTAGAAATGCACAGTTCTTCCTCTGAACATGATAGAGGTAACATGATCCAATTTTTGTACTTTAAAATATGTACTAATTATAATGGACAGAGGAGAAAAAGCTCTAGTCATAGGATCCTTATCAGTGGTCCAAATCCTTGTCACCAAATACTAATGATATGTTGTGGCCATGGGGACCAAGTGCTGTATGCATGCATGTGGACAGTCTGCTCTGGAGTAGATTCTACCCTACACTGCAGGGTAGAAATCGTAGCCTGGACTCCCTTAAGGGCGTGCCTGTAATCTTAAGGGTCCTGTTTGCATTGGGAATAACTGCTTGGAGAAGACATTGTTTTGTTTGAAAAACTTTGCAAACTTGATAAGGAGCCCTAGCAAAGTACTTGCCTGTAGTTAATATTAGTAATATAAACTTGAAATCTCCCCCTCCAATTACACAGAATCACAGTGCATATTGCAGTTCGGTCAAAGGTTAAGCTATTTGTTTCTCCTTTAGCTCTGGAATAGCATTTCATCTGACTGTAAAAATTGAAATACATTTGTTAATTATGATTAAACAAACAAAAGAGGTGTTCTGCTCTGTTAAATCAATTTGAGGTATGTGTCTGTAAAATCACATTAAAATAATTTGTGAATTGTTAATATGTTTGTGATTCTTTTTCTTGCAGGCGTTCATGTCAATGTTTCAGATTCTCACACAGGAAGGATGGGTGGATGTCATGGACCAGACACTGAATGCTGTAGGACATATGTGGGCACCAGTAGTTGCCATTTACTTTATACTATATCATCTTTTTGCTACTCTGGTAAGTTTTGCCTTGCAAATGTGTGGTGCTTTTCTTTGTTTTGAATTATCATCATAGCTCTTGTATTATTTTTTCTCAGCTAGTTAAAACTAATTCTGATGCTCATTTTCAGCATAGAGGGCTTTAGGATTAGTTCTTTGATGTGGTGGAATTTCCCCTTCAGCCATGTGGCACAAGGCAGCAGTGAGCCTTCGTTTTGTTGTGAGGTGATGTTCTTCATAAGATCCAAGTCACACTGCTAGACTAATAACATAATTGTTAACTGTCTTGTACCTTCACAGTTCTGATTGCAGAGTAAAGCAAGTGCTTTTATTTATCATGTAAAATCGTCTCCTCAACTTCCATTGCGTTCTCTTTGCAGCAGCAGCAATTAAAGTGAGAAGTGTAAAGCCTCAGGATGCAAACTTTTAACTAAAAATCACTGCTTTCCTGTTGTCTAATGCAAAATCAATGCATGGAAAATATATGATATAGTATATCTAGCAATAAAAGGATGAGAATTAATAAAGAGGTTCCAGCAGGTGAATGACGATGGGGATTATGTCCAAATGCATATCTGTATGCATTTTAATTGGGATTATTACAATTTTTTATAGAGAAAACAGTAAGGAAAACAGGTTTTTTAATATCTTATATCAGTCACGGGTTTGTACTGTGTTTTGAATACCAACACAGAGCAAATACCACCATCAGGGGAATACCCATTTTAACCATCCTTAATTCACTCCTACTTTTGCTTATTTTATATTTTGCATTCACTGCAGTTTTTGAGGCACTTACTCATATTTTCACTTTATTGATTCCATTTTCTTTCTTTGTTCAGTTATCTACTTACGCAAGGTCCGAACTGGATTGACACAATCTCCATCAGCTTCCATCTACTTTTACTTTACAATATGTCCTGTTTCACTTTTAAAGACTGAATAGTCAGACTCTAATTGTGGGTGCAGCAGGTTCTTTCATACGAACTGGAATCTTGACCACTTTATAAATGGCATTAAAGGGCATTTGATACTCTTAGAGCTGCTTAACCAAATCAAAGTCTAAGCCAAACAAATGTACGTATCAGCAGACGTATAGGACATGTAATTTGCTTGCAAGGGTTGGAGGAGTCCTTGGGGTCTGGAAAAGCAATTTTCATGCTAAAGGGATCTTTAAAACTCCTTGGGATTTGGGGACAAAAAGCAAAAGGGAAGTGGATTTTGGTCATGGATTTGAAAGCAGTTATGGCTTAGAGAATCTTACTGCTGTTTTTTTGATTTTTCACCAAGAATTTCGCCTGAACTGGAATACATATTTAGCTCTTAGATAAGTGTTAAGCAAGTCCATAAACTAAATTAGTGTCAAATGGCTTCTATGCTAGAAATTCACACCTTGACAAGTAACTGAGCTGTAAGAGCAATTTTAGTATGCTGCTTTATGTTTCATGTTTTGAAAGAGTCATCTGGGACTTCTCCATTTGTTTACTCAAAACATTTATTTTGCTAGGAGCGAAGTCACTGTTTAGTATGCCATACTCAGTCCTTTTACGGGGAATTTGCATTTAAGTACACAGTCCTTGCTTTTCTTCATAAGTGAGCACATTTCTTCTCATTCACCTATGCAAATTTTACATGGATGAAGAAACTCTGTGAAGACAACTTTGCAGAATTACCTGGACTTACGAAGTTGTTCTTTTCACTTCTAAGATCTTCCTCAGACCCTGGAAGATAAAATCTAAGTAGAAGAGTTGTCTACAAGCAAAAGCAGCTTAAAGAAAGAAAATAATGTGGAATTGGTAAAGGAGAAGGAAAACGGTTGGGCTCCTAAAACCAAAAAGAAGAGTTCTAAGATTAAACAGCCATCAATAAATAACAAGAGTGAAGTGAAGAAATTACTTTCACCAGCCAGAAGAGGGGGGAGGATTAGAATTGAGAAGTGATAATTGCAGGCATTTGGCAAAGCAGACTGTAGAGCCTTGGAAAGAAATGAATAGGTTTCACATTAGAATGCAAAGAAAAGTTGAAGCTCAAAAAAAAACAAAACCTCTGTTGGAAGCGAGGACTGTTATTAGTTGAGATGGCAGTGGAGAACATTAAACAAATAACAAGTTTGCATTTAATTTTTGTGCTACATAGTCTTTCATTCTTGTTGAAAGAAAGTGAAAGGGGAGTTAATGAAAGTCTTGATGCCTTAATACATATCTGTGCATCAAGCAGAAGCACTGTCAGTGGTGATCTATTTAATGAGTACTGTACATTTTTTTCATGTGGAACTGTACTTACTTCCTTAACTAGTATGATCTGAGCTGCGGGTACTGGAGTATCATATACGGTATAAAGTATATTACACCATATTGTAAAATCCTGACAGAATGATAGTAAGACCATTCATCAGCAATTAGGGATCGAAGTAGTTCATGCCAGGGATTGTGTATTTCATCATCATTCTGTCTTAGTTTGCCATTCTGAAGGCCATGTTAACTTCTACTGTTCATAGTAGTCGGATCATTGAAAACTATGTGAGGTACTGTTTGAGTATGTGGCATCAATTATATGTCTTTTTGAGTGGCTGCATGAAATTCTACGTCTTGCTAAAGTCAGTTACCTATTAAAAAGAACATTTCTTTTTCTAAACAATGGCATCTTATAAATTTGTGGCTGAGACTCCTTCCTGTGTCTTCTGTACCTTTATAGTTCGTTGAGGGAAAGAGAATCCTGCTCTGGAACAAGGTCCAGGCACCCAGCTCAGATGCAGACATCTGTGTTGGAATAGATAAGTTCCAAACTCCTTGTCTGGTGTACTAGGCTACTTAATTTCATCTTCCATAAAACTGGGGAATAATTTTCTGATGTGATTGAATGACAGGTAATCTTACACTTCGTTTACAACAGTGGTGGACAGAAATGTCTGCTCTATTTGTCACTCAGTGGTCCAAGACCACAGAAATATTTTAGGCCTGTAATTCTTTTAATTCTTGGATTCCTTCTGATATCTCTAGGAACTCAGTATGTTTGAGGATGTTTGCCTTGAACCTCAGAGACTAAAACCTTGGCAGTTGCTGACAGCTGTAAAGCTGTGTATAATATATACAAATTTACTGCCTTGAGATGTAAGTTGCCTGAGGATACGTGCTGAAGATGGTATCCTCCCTCGCTTACATCCATGCTCTCCTAGTTCGGTCTCCTTCTCAGCTCCTGTCAGTCACATTTTTAGCTTCTTGGGCATCTGGTCAGTACCTCTGCACAAGAAAACTATAATAATCTGATATATACTTTTTTCCCTAGGATTCTCTCCTCCTAGAGGCTTATCTACACAATATTTAATGTATAGTAAATGAAAATGCATGAGTTGCCTATACTGTAGCCCCCAATGCGTGCAAATAATGAGGCAGGTTACTTGTCCTTCAAAGTGGAGTTTTACCTATTAACACTTTGCACAGAGGTAGAATCACAGAACTGTAGAATCATAGAATAGTTTGGGTTGGAAGGGACCTTTAAAGGTCATCTAGTTCACCCCCCTGCAATGAGCAGGGACATCTGCAACTAGATCAGGTTGCTCAGAGCCCCGTCCAGCCTGGCTTGGAATGTCTCCAGGGATGGGACATCTACCACCTCTCTGGGCAACCTGGGACAGTGTTTCAACACCCTCACTGTAAAAAATGTCTTCCTCATGTCCAGCCTGAATCTCCTCTCTTTTAGTTTAAAACCATTACCCGTTATCCTATTGCAACAGGCCCTGCTAAAAAGTCTGTCCCCATCTTTCTTACAGGCCCCTTTTGAGTACTGAAAGGCTGCAATAAGATCTCCCTGCAGCCTTATCTTCTCCAGGCTGAACAACCCCAACTTTCTCAGCCTCTCTCAGGTACTCTGAGCATTAAGCAAGTCCATAAAGTAAATCAGTGTTAGGTGCCCTCTGTGCTAAAAATTCACACCTTAATTGAAAAGCACCTTAGCTTTATGAGCTGTTTTAGGATTCTGCTTTGTCTTTTTTTTTTTTTTTTGTATTTCTGATTAATTTAATTTTCCTTTCTTGTGAAATACATTTTGAAAGGTGTGTTGTTAAACACACATAATGCATTCATTGTAATATCTAGAAATCAAATTTTTAAGTTCATATAGTAATTGTGTTATAAGATGAAAAACAATTTACTACTTGCAAAAATGGCTAGCATACATATAGTAGCAAGTGATGTCAAAAGTGATGTCAAAAAATAATCAAAGTCAAGCTCGTTTACATCAGTAGCACCCTTATTTTTCCATGTTATTTCATTTCTTAAGAAAAATAAGAAAAGCTTTAACAAATAATTTGCAATTGTTTTGTAGATTCTGCTCAGCTTGTTTGTTGCTGTTATTTTGGACAACTTGGAACTTGATGAAGATCTGAAGAAACTTAAACAAGTAAGAACATGTTTTTTATTGTGCTTCAAACTAGTTCCAAAAAGCATGACTTTACTGGTGTTTTTGTGGTAAAAGATGTGAAACATCATCAAAATGAACAAAACAATTGAGGTTGAAAGGCACGGCAGTATTTTGTCATATGATTGACCATCACACAATGTGAGGCAGAAATTAAGACACTGTAAAAGAGTTTTAGAAATTGTTTATATATTTGATGAAAGTCAATAGAGATAGTCATGTAATTATAATAATTTTAAAACCAGAGCTACGTCATCTTTTTGCTTATAATCTACTGAAGGATGTCCCTGCCCTTGGCAGGGGGTTGGACTAGATGATCCTTAAAGGTCCCTTCTTACACAAACCATTTTGTGAATCCATATGATACTTTACAAGTACACGCCATAGCACCGCTGAAGAGGACCGTACTGGCAAGGGTCCAGAGACGGGAAGCAGTAGAGGTTGAATGTGTGAGGTGAGTGCTGAAGACACTGGGAGAAGTTAACTTGCTTGAGTCTCCAGATTTGAGGACCAAGATTGCCCAAAAGCTGTTTTCTCATGCTTGAATCCCCAAATGACAATCACATAAACCTAATGTAACTGGAGAGTTCGTCTTGTCCATTCTGACCTTGTGCACAATCCACCAGAGAGGGAGGTATCTGTAGCTTTTACATAAATATATGCCTCTGCTTTAATTTGTGCAAAGAGGAGCAAAGTCACTAACATTTGCCTATTTCATGCATGAAATAGCAAATAGAGGCCTTCATATGTGGGAAACACTTCTGTGATCTTTGGGTTATAGTCTTCTTTCACCCAAAATTTGCTGGTTTTGTCCATCTCTTAGGTACATCAGCAGTTGTTGTAATACTATGTTCTTTCAATTCTTGAAAAATACCGTCCACACAACTTAGTTATTTTACATTGAACAATTACATTGAAACTAATATGCCAAATAACCATCCCCTTATTTTTTCTTGTATATTATTTTTCTCTTAGTTTAAGAATAGACTAGGCTAGGCTAGGCTAGGGTAGACTAGGCTAGGCTAAACTAGGGTAGACTAGGCTAGACAGAATAGCATAGCATAGCATAGCATAACTGTTTCAGTTGGAAGGGACCTACATTGATCATCTAGTCCAACTGCCTGACCACTTCAGGGCTGACGAGAAGTTAAAACACATTGTTAAGGACATTGTTCAGATGCCCCTTACACACAGACAGGATGGGGCATCAACCACCTCTCTATGAAGCCTGTTCCAGTGTCTGACCACCCTCTTGGTAAAGGAATGCTTCTTAATGTCCAGTCTACACCTCCCCTGGTGCAGCTTTGAGCTGTTCCCACACATCCTGTCACTGAGTACCAGGGAGAAGAGCTCGGCACCTCCCTCTCCACGTCCCCTCCTCAGGAAGCTGTAGAGAGCCATGAGGTCACCCCCCACCCTCCTTTTCTCCAAACTAAATAAGCCCAAAGTCCTCAGATGCTCCTCATAAGACACTCCTTCCAGCCCTTTCACCAGCTTTGTTGCCCTTTTCTGGACACATTCAAGAACCTTCACATCCTTCTTAAATGGTGGGGCCTAGAACTGCACACAGTGCTCCACGTGAGGCTGTACCAACCCTGAATGCAGAGAGACAATCACCTCTTCTGACCAGCTAGTGATGCTGTGTTTGATGCACCCCAGGATGGATGTTGTGTTCATTTTCTACACACTTCTCATTGTGGATTTAGAGATTGTATGTTTCATGTATACTCACTGAGTATGTAAAATGCATCAAGCTAATATTGTTTCCCAAGGCACTGGCAAAAAATAATGTTATATAGTTACTTTAAATTCATCTTTATAGAATTCAATACAGAAATCAATACTGGTTTTGCTGTTGCAGGGTTAAATATCAGTATGTATTTCAAACTTGAAATAAGTTAAAAGGGCAGGTATTTTTTGCCACAAAGTAATATAAATACTGGATTTCAATTAATGAGCTCATGTAAGTGAAATCGTAGATCTTAGAGTTGATTTTGGGATGATCGGAAAGTCTTTGAGGATGCAAACTGAGAAAACCAAATCGATTTTATTCATTTTTCTACTTGCCAGTCTCAAGAGGTAAAATGATTCAAAATGAAAATGGCTGAGATGTATGATAAGCAATATTATATCATGTTGTCAGTCTTACAGTAAGATTTTTATACTGTCTGCATGAGTTAAGAGCACAAATCAACTCTCTGAAGACTTCAAGATACGAAATCCTGTGGCTTTTCTGAGCATTTTGGATTCATAAACCCCTTTAAAGGTCTATACCTCTGCTTATGAAATGGCAGCAGCAAGACTTTGTGTTTTAGCAGCCCACTCTGGAACTGGTGACCATAAAACAATGATGAGAGGCCACTGCTCGCAACATTTGCCACTGCGTCAGCCAGAAATCTTGTTAGGGATACTGTCTCCGTAACAGCAGTAAAGTACACTCAAGTAAGAGACATAAATAGAATTAAAAAAACATATATTAAAGTCCCTCAGCTGCTGGCAGAAGCATAACTACATCGGTTCAGCCGACCACGAGGTTCAGCCGAGATTAGGAAGCTCAGAGGGAAACGCACAGGGACAGCGTGATTCCCGGCGAGTCCCGATCCCTGCAGCCCCTGGCAGCCATTGCGAGAGAGCGGCTGACGTGGCGGGGGGCGTTCCCACGGTGACGGCGACCACACCCCCTCCCCTTGTCTTGAAAAAGCCTTTGGGAGGGCAGTGACCGGTCGCTGGCCACCAGGTGTAGGGAGGAGCAACCGGGTTGCGTAGCAGGTGAGTCCCACCCACACTGTGCTGCAGCAGCGGGTGTGGTAGCTTGTGTAGCAGGGTGCAGAGAGTACTTGTCGCTTGTCAGCCCCTCTAACTTATTGCCAGCATCCCAGACTGCTGACGACCATGGTCGCCTCCAGGGGGAGAGCTTGTCTCAAACAGACTGTGGCTACGCAGACTGAGGAGGTTCTGTCCCGAACGGTGGCTGTTCAGGTCTCCGGCTGCAGGGAGTGCCAGAGCCTGCTGCTGCCGGGGGAGGGAGGCCAGCACTCCACCTGTGTGAGGTGTGAGCAGGTGCAAGATCTGCTCGACATGGTTGTGAAACTTAAGGAGGAGGTTGAGACGCTGAGGACCATCAGGGAGTAAGAAAGGGAGATCGACTGGTGGAGTAACACCCTGACGTGCCAGTCAGAAAGGTCCCAGGGAGGTACCCCCCAAAAGGAGATGGACCTCCTGCCCTCTCGGACAGAGGCGGAAGTCCTGAGACGGCTCCACCCTTGTCGCTGTCGGGCAGAGGTAGGGGACCTAAAAGACAACGAGGGTTGGAAGTGTATTCCGGTTTGGTGTCACGGGCAGCCCCCCTCCCTGCCTGCTTTGCCTCCCCAGGTGCCCCTCCATAATAGGTTTGAGGCCCTGGATCTTGAAGAAGAGGTAGGTGAGGAGATGGTGCCAAGCCTGCCTACAAGATCACATAGGAAGAGGCGGTTGACTTCACAACTTAAGACTGCCTCTGAGAAGAAAGAAAGAAGGGTGATTGTAATAGGAAATTCCCTTCTGAAAGGAACAGAGGGCCCAATATGCAGAGTTGACCCTCATCTTAGGGAAGTTTCTAGTCTACCTGGAGCCCGGATCAAGGATATTGCTAGAGAGCTCCCCAAACTGGTGCACCCGACAGACTACTACCCGCTGCTGGTCTTCCAGACAGATGGGGAGGAAGCTGCTTCCCGTAGTCTGAGGGAAATGAAGAATGATTTCAAGGTCTTAGGAAGGATGGTGGAAGACTCAGGGGCTCAAGTGATCTTCTCTTCACTCCTTCCATCTTCTAGTGACGATGTGGGATGGAATAGGAAAATTCAGTCTCTTAATGGTTGGCTCCAAGACTGGTGCTACAGGCAGGGCTTTGGATTTTTTGATAATGATTGGTTTTACAAGACACCAGTCCAGACAGTGTCACACGGGAAAGGTTTATCTCGCAGAGGCAAAAGGGTGCTGGGGCAGGAATTAGCAGGGCTCATTTGGAGAGCTTTAAACTAGGCTCGAAGGGGGATGGGGCTGTAGCTGGGCTTGTCCAGGTGGGGCGGCATTCTAAAACTGATGAGGACCGGGTGGCCTCCTATGCCCCTAGGGAGAAGTTGGTGTGCTCTGCTCGCTCCCTGAAATGCCTGAACACCAATGTGCGCAGCATGGGGAATAAGCAGGAGGAGTTAGAATCCTGTATTCGGTCGGGAGATTATGATCTGGTGGCAATTACGGAAACATGGTGGGACAGTTCACATGACTGGAACGTGGTCATGGATGGCTATGCCCTTTTCAGGAAAGACAGGCCAGCCAGACGTGGTGGTGGAGTTGCTCTCTATGTGAGAGAGCAATTACAATGTACTAAATTCTGCCCAGGAGTGGATGACGAGCGAGTTGAGAGTGTATGGGTCAGGATCAAGGGGCAGGCTGGCAGGGATGACACTGTTGTGGGCGTCTATTACAGGCCACCAGATCAGGCTGAGGAAGTTGATGAGGCCTTCTATGGGCAGTTGAGAGTGGCCTCACAGTCACAGGCCCTGGTTGTTGTGGGGGATTTTAACTTCCCTGATGTTTGCTGGAAGGACCATTCAGCCAGCCAGCCACAGTCCAGGAGATTCCTCCAGTGCATTGATGATAACTTCCTCATGCAGATGGTGGAGGAGCCGACTAGGAGATGTGCACTGCTGGATCTCATCCTCACTAACAAGGAGGGTCTGGTCGAAGCAGTAAAGGTTGAGGGCTGCCTGGGTTGCAGTGACCACGAGATGGTGGAGTTCAGCATCTTGAGTGGCAGGAACAGAATAGCAAGTAGAATTGAAACCCTGGAATTTAGCAGGGCTAACTTTGGCCTTTTCAAGCAATTGCTGGGGGAAATCCCATGGGCAAGACTGCTTGAAGGAAAAGGGGCCCAAGACAGCTGGATTGCATTCAGAGATTGCTTCTTCCACGCTCAGGATCAGAGCATCCCCACACGTAGGAAGTCAAGGAAGGGAGCCAGGAGGCCTGCGTGGTTGAATAGGGATCTGTTGGGTATGCTCAAGCAGAAAAGGAGAGTTTACAGGTCATGGAAGCAGGGGCTGGCCACTTGGGAAGAATATAAGGCTGCTGTTAGAGGATGTAGGAAGGCAGCTAGGATAGCCAAGGCCTCCTTAGAATTACAGCTGGCGAGAGGGGTCAAGGACAGCAAAAAGAACTTTCTCAAATACATAGCAGATAAAACTAATACCAGAGGCAATGTAGGCCCACTGATGGATGGGGTGGGTGCCCTGGTGGCAGAAGATACAGAGAAGGCAGAATTACTGAATGCCTTCTTTGTCTCTGTCTACTCTGCCGGAGGCTGTCCTGGGGAGCCCTGTACCCCTGAGACCCCGGATGAAGCCAGGTCAATGGAGGAGTTTGCTTTAGTTGATGAGGACTGGGTTAGGGAGCAATTAAATAGTCTGGACATCCATAAATCCATGGGTCCAGATGGGATGCATCTGCGGGTGCTGAGGGAGCTGGCTGAAGTCATTGCTGGACCGCTCTCCATCATCTTTGCCAAGTCTTGGGAAATGGGAGAGGTGCCCGAGGATTGGAGGAAAGCAAATGTAACTCCAGTCTTCAAAAGGGGCAAGAAGGAGGACCCGGGTAATTATAGACCGGTCAGCCTCACCTCTGTCCCTGGGAAAGTAATGGAACGGCTTATCCTTGGTGCCATCTCAAGGCATATCAAGGATAAGAGGGTTATTAGGGGCAGTCAGCATGGCTTCACCAAGGGTAAGTCATGCTTGACCAACCTCATAGCCTTTTATGAGAATGTAACAAGGTGGATGGATGATGGCAGAGCGGTGGATGTGGTCTACCTTGACTTCAGTAAAGCCTTTGACACAGTCTCCCATAGCTTCCTAGTTGCTAAGTTGAGGAGGTGTGGTCTAGACAATAGAGTAGTGAGGTGGGTTGCAAACTGGCTTAAGGAGAGAAGCCAGAGAGTGGTAGTCAATGGTGCGGAGTCTAGTTGGAGGCCAGTATCTAGTGGAGTGCCTCAGGGGTCAGTGCTGGGGCCAATATTATTCAATATATTCATTAACGATTTAGACAAGGGAATAGAGTGTGCTATCAGCAAGTTTGCTGATGACACTAAGCTGGGAGGAGTGGCTGACACGCCAGAAGGCTGTGCTGCCATCCAGCGAGACCTGGACAGGCTGGAGAGTTGGGCGGGGAATAACCTAATGAAATTTAACAAGGGAAAGTGTAGAGTCCTGCATCTGGGCAGGAACAACCCCAGGTTCCAGTATAGGTTGGGAAATTACATATTAGAGAGCAGTGTAGGGGAAAGGGACCTGGGGGTCCTGGTGGACACCAGGATGACCATGAGCCAGCACTGTGCCCTTGTGGCCAGGAAGGCCAATGGCATCCTGGGGTGTATTAGAAGGGGGATGGTTAGTAGATCGAGAGAGGTTCTCCTTCCCCTCTACTCCGCCCTGGTGAGACCACATCTGGAATATTGTGTCCAGTTCTGAGCCCCTCAGTTCAAGAAGGACAGGGAACTGCTGGAGAGGGTCCAGTGTAGGGCAATGAAGATGATTAAGGGAGTGGAGCATCTCCCTTATGAGGAAAGGCTGAGGGAGCTGGGTCTCTTTAGTTTGGAGAAGAGGAGACTAAGGGGGGACCTTATCAATGTTTATAAATATATAAAGGGTGAGTGCCATGAGGATGGAGCCAGGCTCTTCTCGGTGGCAAACAATGATAGGACAAGGGGTAATGGGATCAAGCTGGAACACAAGAGGTTCCACTTAAATTTGAGAAAAAACTTCTTCTCAGTGAGGGTGCCAGAGCACTGGAACAGGCTGCCCAGGGAGGTTGTGGAGTCTCCTTCTCTGGAGACATTCAAAACCCGCCTGGACATGTTCCTGTGTGACCTCACCTAGGTGTTCCTGCTCCAGCAGGGGGATTGGACTGGATGATCTTTTGAGGTCCCTTCCAATCCCAATCATACTGTGATACTGTGATACTGTGAATGTGGTGCTGGGCCAGAGTAAAACTTCTGCTTAAGTCACGAAATCTGCCATGCAGTGTGCCACTATGGTGACACTGGCAGTCTGTTTCCACATCCCAAGTGGATGTTTAACCAGAGGACAGCCCCTTGCCATTGGACATACCAGTTTGGTTGACTGGCATATTGGTATGTGCATTATACATCCTTATGATGTATAGAGGTGTCCAAGCTGGCTGATGCTGGATCCCTTGTATTTATGCTTTTGAAATGTTGCTTTAAACAGTAGCCTCTCTCCAGAGATGCAGTACTGTCGAATGTATTCCCCTTTGCTATTTTATCTAAAAAATTAGTGTTACAAGAAGTGCTTCATGTATTAAACATGCCTAAGGTGAAAGGAGGTAAGAAGTCAGTTCTTGGAGCTGAATCATATGGAATTAGTGGAATGATTGTTCAACTGATTAAGTGTCTAGAACAGAAAGGTTTCCTGTGGGATAAAAGCGATGGTATCACAGGCTCACTGCTGATAGTGACTGTGTGTTATTATACTGAAATATTGGTTGTCTTATCTCAGAAGATAAAGCAGAAAGAGTTTTTAATTCAATGATATTTTGAATTCTCCAATAAAGAAAAATGGACTGTAAGGAGAGGGAGGATTGTGAAGTAATTGTTATGTTTTAATCAAGACCATTTCTATAAAGTAATAGATCTGTATCACTCCACTGAAAAAAATTTGACATCTATAATTAAAAGCTGATTCCAAGAGAGGAATCAAATAATTCAAACTGTTAATGCAAAATACATTGATTAACTGAAAAATGGTGAAACTGTAATGCTCTCAAAAGTATTGCCATCGTCCTGTTTGCATTTTTTCCCTGCCTTTCATGGCTATAAAGCTTGAGGCCCAGGGCGTTTTCAAATTATGAAGTGCTGAATGATTTTCAAGGAAAGAAGGAGAATATATTTAGGCCAGAAATCACACCTAGATAATGAACCCTTTGGGGTTGTGTCCTTCTTAAGTATGACTTAATTCCTTTTCTTGAACTTTATTAGAAAAATAATATTACTTTTCTTTCAGATTATTGGGAAAAGACTAATTAGTTAATATTTGTAGTGTACTCTAAAATGTAAAATGATATGTAAACACTTGGTGTTCATGTTGGTTCAGTAAATATGTTTAAATATGAATTAATCAAAGTAAAAATACATAAAATGTCTAGGAGATTTTAAGTAAGATTTTAAAATAATGTATCTAAAAGCCAGAAAACTTAGAATTGAATTTGCCAGTGCAAAGACAATTAAGAATATACATCATTATTCAGTTTTTAATTACATGATCACACAATATTCTTTCTGAATGTCTGGCATCACTTAGTGCAAAAAGTAGCTAGAGCTCACTTTAATAAGCCACTAGTCAGTTTATTTTCTCTTTATTGTACAGTATGTCATCCCTGTGCATTATTTATTGCACAGTATTCAAGTTTTGCTACAAAGACAAAACTATTAATCTCCTTCCTGACTTTTTTACGGTACCACTCCTAAGTATCTAGAACAAACATAAAACTTGTAAAAGATTAATTTAAGTGATTTACTTAGCATCACAGGCACACATAGGAATATAATCTGGTTTTCCAAGACACCATTCAGCTGGTTTAAGAACAGAATTAATCTTTGTATTCTTACAGCTCCGTTCATTTGCAATACATCTTTCATACTCTGCCACGTCTCACCCTCTCAGCTGCCGTGCTTTCAGTCTGTCCTGATAGCTCAAGTCAAGTGAAAAGGGTTTGGACTGCAGCTCACAGTCACCATCTGTCTGTGCAATGAACTTGATCCTCTGCAGCAATCCAGGCTGACCCTAACACGCCACTTCACCTCCAGGTGCGAGGTTGAACCTGCTCATCTTCACATGAGGCCCCTTGCTGTGTGGTGTTCAGTACAGCAGTTCTGTGGATGATATCAATCTTAGGCGCAAGAGATCTATCAGCTACAATCTTAACCTCCTTCTCCTTTATTCCTGTCTTATCAACCCTCTCCATCAACTGTTGCTCCAAAGTTAAAAAGAAACTAAAAGGATTTCTTTGATTTCTTTTTGTTCCTAAGTTAAAAAGAAACTAAAAGGATTCCTTTTATTTCTTTTGCTTTTGGTGATAAAGTTTGGACTTTTCTTTTTAGAAATTCAGCACTCTAACAGGTTATGAAGCATGACTTTCCCTTACAGTAGCTGTATTAACTTTTCCCATTATATTTTCCATGTATTTACTAATTCTGTTATTATATTTCTACCAGTTTACCTAAATATGAAGGCAGACTGATTAGTTTCTGATTTCCCATGCTCTGTCCTGCAGCCCTCTTTTAAACTTAGTCACATCTGCCACTCTACTTTCTCTAGCTACCAAGTTTCTTTAGGTGACGAGTTATTCACCACCACTAGTATGTCAGCGTTGTTGTGTCTGAGATCTGTTAGAACTCTTGAGTGAGCGTTATCAGGTCTTAAAGAGTAACAAATTGACCTTGTGTCCATTATCTTCTGAAAGGTTTTCTCCTGGTGTATTCTTTTGGAGATTAGTCTTCATCACAGGTCAGGGTCTTCTTTGACCCTCTCTGTGGTTGACGCTATTCATTTTGCTTTCGTGCTTTGATTTTATTTTTCCAAACGCTCTTGATGAATAGGCTGTTGCTATTTTAGACTCTCTGAGGATCTCACTGTTTTCTGTATGTTCTTAAAAGCTTTTTTATTAGATTTTATTTCTTTAAAAACTAGTCTCTCAAACTCTTCCATGATCTCCCATATAATAGTTTTATAAAAATATACCAGAATTTATGCTTTTTTGTCTATTTTCTGCTTAGCATATGGCTTCCTTTTCTGAAACATATCCATTTACTTTTAAAAGCCTTCTTTGCACTGCAGTTGACATTGCTGGCCTTTTTGACCTCCTTGGTTTTTCTGTAGGTGGTAGATGTATTCTGTGCTTCTGAAAGAGGATATTTAAAGTTACTCCATACACCCCTCCTCTCAGTTTCTGTCGTTTAGCTGTTCCTTTACATTTGTTTTCAAAAACTTCATGATTCTATGTAATTAATTTTTTAATTTAAGTTCAGTGTGGTAGATGGTTTTGACCTTCAACTTGTAAAAAAAAATATCTGAATATAACAGTATTTTTATCACTGTTACAGAATAGCTTTTTGTTATTTATGTCATGAACTAGACCTTGCTCTGTACTAAACCATGAGGTGCTTCTTCACTTCAGTGTTCTCTGACTATGTAATTCAGTGAGGAGTCACTTATGAGTAAAAAGTTAATCTCTTTCTTTTACCCTTTCCTCAACATAATGAGGGTAAACAAAGTCTTCCCACTATTATTACCACTTGTCTTTAGGCCTTTAATACTACTTTGCATATTGAAGCTACTTTCTAATTCACATTTACATGTATGCAGAGTATTTCTTCCAGTTGGGCATGCATTTGCAATACAGAGGGATGCTATGCTCTTTATATATGCATTTACCTTATTCACTTTGTTGACTGTAGTCTTCCACTGATGCAATGTACTGTCAGTCTGGATAATATGTCACCTGGTTCTGCATATTCTGATTCTGTAGGATCCTACTGCTTGCTACTTCTACCAAGTTTCTGAGTGGAGTTTTTAATAACAGGAATTCTAGTTCAATTGTGTTATTTTTTTAGGGTTCTGTTCCCTCATTCCACTTGGGGGCGTGGAGTGAGGAAGCAGCTCTGTGGTCCTAGTTGTTGGCTGGGGTTAAAGATGACAAAATCCTCTAAGGGCTGAGAGCCTCAGTGGTTGTCAAAGCTAAGAAAGCGTGCAGGAAGTATAACTGCTCTGTATTTGATCTGGTTTTATATTTAATCTCAAACACCTTCTGCTGGTCCTTGTCAGAGACAGGGTACTGGAGAGGTGGACCTTTGATCTAACCGAGTGCACTCGTTTTTATGCACCTAACATTCCATAATCTGAATGGGATTTCAGAAGTAATTTGCAAATAGTGTAGGGAAGAACTAAATTCACTGGTGGCTAAAACCATATCTGCCACCACTTTACTGAGTTGTATTTCCACAAGACAAAGAGTAAACATCTCCAGCATCTCTGAGTAAAAGCAGCGGCCTAACTTCCTTGGCCATATAATCTTACTTCTGCAATCCTAATTACAAATGTGAAATGTTCTTGATTTTCCTTATGCTGATGATGACAACCCCATCTTACCTGATTAACTTGGGGCGGGTTTCTCTTTTGCTTTATATCAGACAAGATTATTGTGTCCCTATTTTACAGCTGCAGAATGAAAGCTGAAGAAGTGACATCTCTGGGTTCCTACATAAATTCCCAGTATGGTGAGGAATTGAACAAAGTGTGTTCTAATGCTTAGGCTACTCAAGTCAGTCAGTCATCCACTTTAAATTGTTGAAATCTCATGTAAGTGTAGTTGTGCTGCTTCAAAGGACTATTCCCTTAAGGAAGATCAGATTTGTGAACAGTGTATTAGATAATTCTGGCACAAATTTGCTAAATGTGAATTCGATATTGCTCCGCTTTCATTCGAGAATATGTAAGTGAAATTTTGGTTAAGGTCAGTCAAGACAAGGCAAGTTAGTCTCTGAAGAGATTGTGCTGTGTCGTCTACGTTTTACTCTAAACTAGAATTGGGATAAAAGATTCAAATCAGACATTTAGATTAAGTAGAATACAATATTTTTTTCAGTGTTGCAGGACTCTGATCACCATAGCATCCTGTTGATTTTAGGAGGGTCACAGGTACTCAGTTTCTTGTAGAGTTGGATTTTTTATTAAACTAAAGCAGTATTCACATGCCAGACAATTCAAACTTACTTTCCCAGAACAAACATATAATTTCCTTTCTGTGGTTGCTATAGTATTCTGTTTTGTTTGTCTGTGAGCTGAAAAAAAAAGCACGATTTGTACCTTTGATCTTAAATTCATATACAATCAGTTGTTGATTATGCAGTTATTATTTTGATGCAGTTAAAAATATTTCCAGTGCCTACGCTTTTCATATTTAACTTCAAGCAATTAGGTTCACATTTTTAATCCACGTAAAAGAAACCCAAAATAAAACACTTTGTGCACTTTAAAAATGTAGTTGTTTTTAGGAAAGAAGTAAAAGTGTATCTTCTGACATACACTTAAAAGATAAAACATGAGAATTCTGTGTGCTTATGCTGTTAAGCAGCAGAACAAAATGTTTTCATGGTTTTATAGTTAGCCCAACACACAGAAGTTTAGAAGCAACTATCCTCAAGTTTTGCAACAATTATATATGAGCAAAAATTCTTGTTCTTTTAGATAAAGGTTGGAATTTTCTGAAATATCAAAGGATAGGATTCATGTCAGCTTGTTAGCCATGCCAAAAGTTAGACATGTAGTCCAAGCTTGCCTGTAGCCATAGTTACCCTCCAGGAAATGTTTCATCCCATCCAAGTTGGATGCTCTCTTTTTCTGTTATGGAGAGAGTCTAGACGACTAATTAGGCAAAATGCCTGGCTTTCAGTGGATAGTTGGATGACATGAATCTCCAACTTTAATGAATTAGGAACCCACGTTTCATTGGCGTTTAATCATATGGGTGCTTTTACATTAGTGAGACCCAAAATCACAGTATGTAACACTGAAGTTCCAGAGTTGGTACCCTAATTTAGCTTAGGGACTTGTATGATAACGGCAGGAAAGAAAGATAAAAGTCAATATTCAAAGCTGCTCACCTCATCTCTCTTCGCTCACAGCAGAGAACAAATTCCTTGTTTGTGAACTTAGCTTCATTAAATGGCAATTTCCTGGCTTTGGCACTTGAGCTAGAGGTGTGTGGTGTGAATCTGACAGGATCTTTGCCGTAGTGCCTGACTTCCGCCTGGGTTTGTTCAGAAGGAAATACAGGCCCTGGTTCACTTGGAGACCAAAAACATGCTCAGAGAAAAAGGCAGTGTGGCCTGTGTGAAACCAGACATTCACCATTTGCTATGGGAATATGTCACAAATGTGGATCTCATGTTTTAATGTATCCTACTATTTTGCAGTTACGTTTAGTCTTAAAAGACAGACGCAAATAACTGCTTTCCAAAAGAATAAGGCTCTCACTGCACTGCCAGTGATGTTGAGGATATCCATTTTATATTCCCTGTTAACCAGTGTTGCAACATCAATATCAAGATACTGGGATTTTTTTTAATTTTTTTTTTTTTTAATTTTACTATGATGCTCTCCCACTCTTCTTACCAAAATGTTTGGCACCTTTCTCCCTTCAGGCATCATCATTATGGTTACCATTTTCTCAACTACTGGTTCTTTTTCTTTCATAAGCAGACACAGTTAGTGCAGTCTTTTCTTTTCATTAGGTCATGCATTTGCTATTACCTGTAGTCACTTATCCAAAATCTTTGTCAAAGGAATTAATCCCTGGAAATCAGCATAACAACCATCTGTTTGTTAATAGAGCCTCCATCAATTCAGGGCTGCAGTACTGGTTTCCTTGAAAACTTTCAAGCAGTCTCTCTTTACAGCTACTCTTGCTCTGAGAGTGATCACTACTCTCTTTTGAACTAAAACATCTTTCTAATCATTGATTATCAGTGTTTCCCTATCCAAGGCATATACTTGTTGCTGAAATTCATGATGTGAGAGAAAGCTTTCACCCAAACTAGTTTTCCAGTATGGAAGTCACATGGACAAAGAGATAAAAATGAGCAGTGCACTGATCTTTTTCCAGAACTAAATACAGAAGTTAGGTCTGCAGCCTAATCTTCCATTAGTTCTTTTGTCTCTCTCACACAGAGCATGTTTCCACTTTTAGTGCTGGTGATGGTTGCAAATGTAAACTCATTTTGAGGTTTGGGTTTTTTTCGGTCATTGTTCTGTTGAAATCAGATGAACAGGAAGAAAAGGCCAGGGTTTTACTACCGACTTCTTGAGTATACATTCATGTTTGCTGAAGCGATCTATCTGTATATTTATACCTTTCTAGTTTTTGTTTGCTTTTTCACTGTTCCTATTGAATATGATTTCCATACACGTTTGCCCTCCAGATATTCCTCATCTCTTCACGCAAAGCAGTTCTAACAATTGAAACAGCTCACTGGTTTTCTAGCTGGTGAAAATACATGTGATTTTTATAGCTTCTGCTAGATACTCCTGCTGCTGTGGTTTTGTATTATTGTCTGCAGAACAAATGAAGAAAGCAACCTGAACTCAGTGCCCTGCTTATTTTTCTTTAACTTTTTACTGTGAACTACTAAGAACAAATATTTATGCATTCATCTTTACCTTTGTTTTGGTTAAGAAATCTTCGTAATTAAACCTCTGTGAGAGCTTTACAGAGATGAGGGCTAACAAAGTGATTTATTCAGCAAATCTGGTTGTAGGGAGAAGATAAGTCAAAATCTGACTGTCAGCCAAACTGAAGCCCATGGGCTCCAGTACCATGAGTGAGGCTGAGAAGTTCTTCTTCCTAAGCCTGATTCTGGTAAGAGAAGGAAGTGAAGATTGTCTGGTATGAAGAATAATTGAAATGGTGTGCCTGAAACAATGCAGAAAATAAAAGCATTTCCTTAATGTGGATTTGGGAATTGATAAAATATAGTTACACACTGTAAGAGAGCTCTAAAAAGCAATTATTTTCATCTCTGTTAAAATGAAAGTACATAAACTAACCAAGGCTCTACAGGGCTTTATTTTCCCCATACAGAACCCTGCGTTCTCAGAGAACGCGTTCACATGGTGGCTAGCCAGTGGTCTATGAACTGCTCGCCACACTGTCATGCATGACTTATTAAAAGCAAAGTACTTTCCTTTTAGGAGGGAAATAACTCCTTGGAAAGCAAGGCATTCGAAAGAGCACTCTGCTAGGGAAAAGAAAACAATGTATTGGAAGAGTCCTTGAGCCTCCTTTTTTCCCTATTATTAAAACCAAACCATAAACATTTCAGGTTTTGGAGTAAGGCACAGTTACACAACTCTCTACAGCCCAAACCATCAGTGATTTGATATTTAAAGTGCAAGAGTCTGCATTATTCTGAAACCAGAACAGTGATGCTTTAGTTAGTTGGCACTTTTATCAACATTAACCAAAAAAAAGGCTGTCTTGAACAAGGCAGCTGTATTCGATTCCCTGTTTTTTTCAGAACACGCCTCATTTTAAGTATATGTCTTATGCCTTTGAGTCTGGATAGTCATATATATAACAGAAGAGAAAAATTTATTGCTTTCATTGGTTCACTCTGTCTTAAGTAAGTTCCTTGTGCATGTCAGCTAGCTCGAGATTCGTTAAAGGATTTAGATGAGCTTAGAGAAAACAAGTTGCTTGCAATAGCTGCAAGTAATTTTAACTTGCCAGAGCTACTCTAGGAACTGTTATTTCTGGCTGTCATTTTTAATCTTTGAATTGTGATATCAGCAGATCTGCTTAAAGCTTTCTAAATGTACTTTACGGTGTCAGGTCTTATCCATTTACCACATCCTGTAAATATATTATAGGCTTAGATTAAAGCCATTCAAGAAGCAAGGGACACCTAATTTTCAGGGGATATGCCGGATGCAGTCCCCCACAGTATGAAACTGTACTTCAGCTCCATGGTTCTGGGCTTTCCTTCATTGTCTTCCTCTTCTTCTTCTCATTTGAAACTTAGTGCATGTCTCTCGGAATTCTTACTGTATGTTTCTATTTTAAATGATGAGAAGAAAATTATTTTCTGGTTCAGTTCTAGGAGATCAGACTTTCCCAGTTCGTTTACTGAAGCTGTTACTTATATAGAATTCAGGAGTTGTAACAAATTATTACTGTAAGATTTTCTCCGTAAGTACCGTAATGTGCTCTTTATATTTGGTACCACTCATATTTTCTTTTATTTCAAAATGTGTCTGTCTTGAAAAACTGACTTGAAAGTCTGTAGTACATTTAAGTATTAATGAAAATAGAAGAAGAATACTTCTGGAAACTTCAAAGTTTTAATTTGTAAGAGACAGGAAGAGTTTCAACAGATACTTTTTTAACTTAAGGTGTTATTGAGATTGCATGTCCTTATGCATATGTGTGGGGAACTCTCTCTAAGCTCACAGTAACGTGGCAATTTGGACTGAGCAAGGGCAGGGGCAGGAGACAGAAGGTCATTCACAATGAGATAGCTGTTGTTTTGTAATTTACATTGTATAACAACTAAATTTTGTCTTGTTAGCGTTAGCTTGAAAAGGTTCTCTCAAACCTCCTCTGTGTTATACAGGCATATGTGCACATACACGTGTCTACTAGAAAGTTTTCTTTTAAGAACACCGCTAGCTAAAGCCCATTTATTGGATCTGCAACTGCAAAATGCTACAGCTGACTTACGGATGCAACTGAAGTTGACAGGAGCTTCAACGTTGACTTCAACAGAACAAAGTTACATAAAGCTAAGGAATGGCAGTACAAACTACATAATGATCATCATCTCCACTCAGTATCACTTTGTGTAGAAATCAGCTCTGTTAATTCAAGGTCCCCTGTGGGCAGCTGAAATGAATATACTTTAAAATGGAGCTTCCTATCCACCAGAGGAAGCATAAAATCTAGAAGATACATAGCCGTGGCAATATTTTGAGTGTGTTGGCCATCCCAGCACAGCAATGATGCATTCCTGTTGGCCCAGTGTTTCGGTAAAACTTTCACACAATGATCAAGTAGTAGCTGAGATTTCTGACTTATGTTGCCAGCTATCTGGTCGCTGACTTTTTAGGTCAAGTACAACCTTAGGACAACATCGCATCGTCTCTGCCACTGTTGTCTTCCAGGACTGTCCTCACTATGTCATGCCCAACAGAGCAGAAGTGACCCCTTGCATGGGTTCAAATAACATGGGTGACCCACCGACCTGATTTAATCTTTTCAGACATTCGTTTCCCCCAAGCCTCTTCCACTTCCCCTTTTCATTCCTGAGCTCCAAAAAGTCTTGCAGTATCCTTGTGAAATCTGAGACAAAAAGAGCAAGACCTGGCTTTGTTTTTTACTTTGGGCAAGTCACTAAGGACCAGTCCTTATTTCTGTGGCGGCATCTTACTATCACTTTAAAGCTTAAAGCAAGTTCAAGATGAGTGACATGCTAGCCTTTCACTTTTGTATTTAGCAAACAGGGACACCAGTAATTCTTCCAGTCCAATCTTCCTGTGGCTTGGTGAACTCACATTCTAACCTCATGAGGACAAAGAAGGCCTGTTCACACTGTGTGTTGATACACCTTTGGCACAATATGGTGCCCCAGGGTCTGCTGGAATCTCTAAGAACAACTGTAATATCCATCAGACTTTTGAAAGGGTGTTGAGTGCTTTTTCTGGGAGAGGAGAAAAGGGATCCTCGTGCTTTCTCTTTTTCTTTACAGAAGTTCATAGGCTGTGATGATTGTGTCCTAAAGAAAAAGATGCGTGATATGAACAAATTGACCTTTACTCTCATATAACCAACTTTGTAATTTTGATTTATGTGAATAGATCATTTGAAAGCACTAGACAAACATAAATCTCAGTTAACAGGTTTATCCAGCTAGTAGTTGGGAAGTGCTGCTAGCTCAGCATAGTAAACTAGTGCTGTTTGTATCACTTGGCAAGATATTCTAGAAACTTTCCAAGGTGGTATGTTTTTTTCTTTATAGAAACATAAATAAACTAATTTCTGGTTTAAACTATTAGTGTAGTAGGGTACAAAAATACAAGTTTACAAAATTTACAAATTTACAGAAATACAGTGTCATGTCTACTAGTTAAGATTGAGCCAGTCCTGTAAATGCTTCATATTAATAGCAAAGGATTTTGGATTATAATGGCTTACAGCTATTCATTTAAATATTAAAGCCCTGATCTGGCTAAAACTCACTGGCCTGAACCTTGTAGGAGCTAACTTTAAGGTCTGGGTTCATTCCCTCTGACTTCTGGCCTCAGTGGTATAGTTCCATCAGTTCTCTGAGCAACAGAGAGGAATAGGCTTCTTCAAAGAGCGTCAGGTACACTGTATTGCCTTCTGCAGGTCTCTCTCTCTCCGTTTCTTATTCTGTCCTGTGGCTGGAGTCCAGGATACCTGTTTTACTAAGCCAGCTGCCTTGTTTAATTGCTGACAGTTGAGGTAAACTAATGTAGTGTCAGGATGCAACTTTTACTGCAGAAGTTATTAAAATTTCGAAGTCACATTTGGTTCTCCTTATACCTTTAAGCGTGCGAGTAGTCAGCTATTAAACATGCAGCTATTAAACATGCAAGCCAATAACAATTACCTTTTTACTTATGGGTCAGAGAATTCCAGACATCAGGTTAGAAACTAGGATGGGGGAGCACAGACCCATGCAAGGAACTTGTAGAAAAGGTATAATTCAGCTCCTGGCAAAGAATGAAGAGGCTATTTTTCGTTTGCATTAACTACACCCTTCTGAGAAGAAATATGTACTTCAGTCATGTTTAAAATATTTCACACAAGTTTTTTAACAAAGAGAAAAAACTCTAAAAAAGTAAAGAATCTTAATCTTTATCTTCTAAAACATACAAAAAATACTCTGGATCAGGTATTTTTTAGTTATATGTCTAGTGCATTGTGGTGGTTAAAATGCTTGTGATGTGCTACATTCCATTCTGAACTAAAAATAACATGTGAGTTCTGTGAGGATGAGGTACCCTCTAGGCAGTAGTATAAGCTATTATACTTGGGGCAAAAAAGCTCCGATCAAAATGTCAGGACAAGCTCTTATGTTTTTGCAGTTGTTTTTGTGTTATTTGAAAAGAGTAAAGAATATGAATACCTCCTGAGTGTACCTGCAGATGTGTGTTTTTCTGTTCTAGGCATCTGATCATCATATTCTAAATCTATATTGTAGGTCTGCTTTCCAGTCCAACCATAGAAACATGATATAGTTTTGCTGTCCAATACCAGCAACCTATATCATTTTGAATCTACTCAGACACACACATATGTGCAAACTGTTTCAGAATCTTAATAAAAGTTTTCCTACATTTTAGCTTCTACAAATACCTTTGTTGCATATGCATATGTGAATGCAGGTGTACACACACCCACACACATAATAAACTTGTTAAAAATACAGTTTTTGAAAGTGCCTTGATTTTTACAAGTTACAAAACAACAACAGATCCCTTTTAAAATCAGGCTAATTTTATGTTAAGTGCTGAATATATTCCCAAAGCTTGAAAATATGTGGGCATGCCTTATAGAATATTGTTCTTTAAAAAAAAAATCCTGAAATCCTTAACAGCTCAATCAGTGTCTCTAATGAGCTTTCTTATGTTTAGTGCTTTCCACTGGGCCCAAAGAGTTGTGATGAACGGACCCAAATCCATTTGGTGGCCAGTCACAAGTGGTGTTCCACAGGGCTCAGTATTGGGGCCAGTTCTGTTTAATCTCTTTATCAATGACCTGGACAAGGGGATTGAGTGCACTCTCAGTAAGTTTACAGATTACACCACGTTGGGTCGAGTGTTGATCTGCTGGAGGGTAGGAAGGCCATACAGAGGGATCTGGACTGGCTGGATCATTGGGCTGAAGCCAGTTGTATGAGATTGAACAAGGCCATCTAGATATTTCTTTCATTTTGAAAGAAATCTTATCTTTCTTTCTTTTCTGATCTTGATGATACCCCTTATGATTGCACAGTACCTCATCTAGTCATGACTGTCTTGCTGCACCCTGTTCTGGGATGTTGAATTTGTTTGGTTGCCAAAACCCACGCATTGCCAAAGCCCTCAGTCTTTCAGCCAGCACTGCCAGGCATTCGGCAGATCTACGAAGAAGTCACTGACAATCTCAGCAGTAGCATCACTTCCAAATTTCATGTGTTGGGGTTTCAGCATTTAAGTGAGAGTTTCAGCATGGGAATTTTTCACGAACATATTGTGTGAACAAGGTGTTATAATTGGTATATCTAATTTAAACACACTCAGCATAGAATTTCATATATATATGTGAATGTGTGTGTGAAAAACAAGGAGCTTTTTAAAGCCTAGTTAGATTTACTTGCCTCCAGAGTATTTTTATTCAGAGGACAGTACTTGAGGTAATTCCAGACGGGACATAACTACAAAATAGAATAAAAATGAAAAATTACCTTTTCTTTATATCTGATCCCATGTAAATGGATTTTTAACAAGCAGCAGGAAAGATAAGTGTCAAACACTTTTTATTAACAAATGAAAAGTACAATAATGGTTCCTAGTGGAATTTTAAGTACTACATAAAATGCATCAAATCCTTATTATCGTCATAGAAAGAAGATAGTAGAAAGCTCACAAAGTTCTAGTTGGTCCTCTGTTCCCAGGCCATATGCAGAGCATTTAAAGTAGCACTATTTAGAAAGTAGTAAACTTTACAGACAAAATGTCCATTTTTAGAAAACAAGCTGTCCTTTCAAGACTGGAAAATGTGGTCATCTAGAAGACTGCTTATGCCAGACTCTTTCCTTTTTTAATAATTAAGAAAGTTTTAAAACTCTACTGAAGACTGTAGCTTCGACCTCTGTTGTTTTTTTCTGCCTCTGACCTCATCTATCAACTTTTTTAAAAACAATATTAATGAATCACAAATTCTAGCTTATGATGCCCAATGCTGAAATAAACACCTAAGTATCAATTCAGAGGTTGCCCATCCCTGCTATATGCAACACAGTATTATTTGTCAAGAAAACACATTAAATCGAAGAGGGGTTCCCTTGGAGGAAAGTTTTCTCGTATAAAATAGGGACCTTTGAAAATTCTAGTCAAAGATCATATTCAAAGCACACACTTTTTAAGGAGGAGAGATGGGAGTCAGATTTGCTATGAATGTGTTAATAGCAGTAACAAAAATATAAACGTAAGCTTCTGCTGCTTCATTTATATCACAAGAGAAGAAAACGCTTACCTAGCTTTTATATCACCAAGACTACATCTAATCTTTATTTTTTTGCTTTATTTGGTTAATACGTAAGAAAAATGCAAGTACTTCTCAAGGCATATTAGCAATTCTGTATGCTCCATCCTCTGAATTAAGGGACAGTCTGGTAGCTCTTTGGAAGTAAGGAGAGGGATTGTGTAGCATTACTCATTATTTTGATGGCAATTGGATCCTGAAAATCTGTGCTGTGTTTGCTTTTGGGTCTTTTTGTGTCACACAGGTCCATACTGCCTTTTCTGAACTCTGTCTTAGGCCCATAGGAGCTTGTGGTTCTATCTACTTTTGTGCATGTATGTAACATTTGTATGCTTAGAAAAATAGAGGCCTGACATTTGCAGGAGATTTAATTCCTTGTTCAGTCATTTAAAAAAGCTAGCTGCTTAGAAGGATGAATTTATCATCTTTTTACCGAGATTTTTAGGGACCTGAGTGTAAGTCAGTCACTTATTTTCCACTTAGAATTCAGAGGACTGCTCTCTATAGTTCCTCGGGAATGGATCAGGCACTCTTTTTAAAACATGACATAAGATGAGGAAACCTACATGGTTTTCCTGCATAATATCCAAAGAGTAGAAGCACTATTTCAGAATTAATAGATAATTCTTACCCATATCTCTCCCTTTAAAGAAGCAATCCATCATAATGAGAACACAAAGAGAACCATCCCCATCTCTTGTGAAAGGGAATAACAGAACGCAGGAATCTAGCCCCAGCTAAAATTTCATCAGCAAACTTATGTGGAAGAAAGGGCAGCCGGTAACACCAAACATGAGCTATCTTTATTTTCATCTAGTCCAGCCAAGAAGGTTTCTGAAGTAATTTGGATCAGCCTCTGTGTCCTCACAGTTACCTCGTATAGTTTTGCCCCTTCATGTCCTTCGGTTAAATTCATTTTCTGTGTGAATTTCCGTACCAGAGAAATACTGAAAAACTGCATTGAATCTAAAACTCAGGCAACCTGTGTCAAATTAAATGTACTGCCTCTGGTTCAAAACATACAAACAAACAACCAAACCACAAAAAGTCAAGGGACGGCTAATTTGTGCAAAGTCTTTCCTGTTTAAAGAAATCTACTGGATTCTGGCCTCAGCTAAAGCTATGGATTTTTTTCTCGACTTCAGTTACATTTTCTCAGTGTTACAGATACTCAGTCATAGAAATTGGTCCACTATGTGGGTTTCACCCAAATCTAACTTATATTAATTACCTTCTCACAGAATCGAACAGAGCCCAGTAATGGTTTGAACAAGACTACAAGTTATGAAGAGATGGCAGATGAATATACACAACAGTGAAACTGAACAGCATAGTTATTTGTTTTCTTGCACTTCATAGATATCATGAAGTCATAGAATCATAGAAAAGTAAGGGTTGGAAGGGACCTTCAAAGGACATCTAGTCCAACCCCCTACAGGGACATCTTCAACTGGATCAGGTTGCTCAGAGCACGGTCCAGCCTGGCTGTGAACGTTTCCAGGGATGGGGCATCTACCACCTCTCTGGGCAAACTGTTCCAGTATTTCACCACCCCCATTGTAAAAAATTACTTCCTTGTGTCTTGCCTGAATCTCCCCTCTTAAACCCATTACCCCTTTTCATATCGCAGCAGGCCCTGCTAAAAAGTCTGTCCCCATCTTTCTTATAGGCTCCTTTTAAGTACTGAAAGGTCTCAATAAGGTATGCCTGGAGCCTTCTCTTCTCCAGGCTGAACAACCCCAACTCACTCAGCCTGTCTTCACAGCAGAGCTGTTCCAGCCCTCTGGTCATTTCTGTGGCCTCCTCTGGCCCCTCTCCAACAGGTCCATGTCTTTCCTGTTCTGAGGGCTCCAGAGCTGGACACAGGACTACAGGTGGGGTCTCACCAGAGCGGAGCAGAAGGGCAGAATCATCTCCCTCGACCTGCTGGCTGTGTTCCTTTTGATGCAGCCCAGGATACAATTGGCCTTCTGGGCTGTAAGCACACATTGCCAGCTCACATCATCTTTCATCCACCAGTACCCCCAAGTCCTTCTCCACAAGGCTGCTCTCAATCCCTTCATCCCCCAGCCTGTATTGACAGCTGGGCTTGCCCTGACTCAGGTGCAGGACCTTGCACTTGGCCTTGTTGAACCTCATGAGCTTAACATGCACCCACTTCTCAAGCTTGTCCACGTCCCTCTGGATGGCATCACGTCCCTCAGGCATGTCAACTGCAGCACTCAGCTTGGTGTCTTCTGCAAACTTGCTTTATTTTTGCCTTCCAAAACTTCTTGACCAGTGATGGCATGACAAACTCTCTCATGCCTGCCTTGCACTTGTGTTGCACACAGGAAGAGACCAAAAGTGGCAGCTCCAGACAGTGCAGCAAGCCTGGAGCCTTTCCAAGCACAGGCTGTTTGGCACAAGCAAGAAGCCCTAGGTAAATGGAGGCCAGGGAAGAGCAGAGCTTGCTCCCACTAAAGACCTGCATGGGGCAATAGAGGGAGAGAGTACCAGGGCACGAGTGGTGCCTTGGAGATGGAAGAGCAGCAGGCAGGAACTGAGCAGAAAGGGCACAAAGGAGTCCTGACAAGAAAGGGCTGTGCTCAGTGCTACAGAGGATAAGAAGTAACCCGCGGGGACCACGCTTGGGGCCCACCTGGGGAGCCTAGAAAGCTTCCTCCCCTCAGATGTGGAGCATGAGGGCCACCTTTGTGGAACAGGAGCAGCAGGCCGCTGGCCACAGTGATCCAAACGGGCTGTGGCAAGGGGCCATGCTCCATGCTGCAGAGGAAGGCAAACCCCCGCCCGGGGACACTTCTAGGCCACCATGAGGGACAAAAAGCCTCCCTCCCCCCAGCTGCAGGGCATGAGAGGCCATCTTTGTGGTACATGAGCAGCAGGCAGTAACTGAGCCAAAAGGGAGCAGAGGAGCCCTGACAAGTAGTCATGCTCAACGCTGAA